>NC_081857.1:35851719-37297924 GCF_963259705.1 Myotis daubentonii | reverse complement strand
GAAGCTCTCGCGAGGTCTCCCTCGTCCCTCCCCTAATTTGCTCAGGCCCGGGAGATGCGGGATGGACAGATGACAGGGACCCTCAGAAGGACTCAGTTAGCCCAGTGTCACTTGGACTCTGACTCTCTGTCCATCTGCCTCTGGGTGGAATGTGGGCCCATAAGATTAGGAAGACAAAAGTTTGCACTCAACCAAATGATTACTTCAATCTCACGAACTATAGTTTTCATGTCTCATATTTTCCTGGGAAAATGAAGTGGCCGAAGGAACACACAGCAGGAGTGGAAAATGGAAACCTCTGCAAATTCAGGGCACGTGCCCCAGGTGACTGCTGGATGGGAAGCGTGAACCGGAGAGATGAGCAATGCTGAGCCCAACCTCAGCCGGGACCACGCCTGGAGCCGGGACCTTGTAAATGACCGGAACGATGATCACACAGAATCTTGATAGAGGAGCCTGGCCTTCCCAAGAGCCTGAGCTCCTCAAGCCGGCGAGTTCAAGACACAGATAGTTAAGTTACCACTGGGGCAGAGTGGCCGTGAGCTTGGCTAAGGAACATCGGCTCTCACGATTTTCCGAAAGTCTGCACGTGAAACGTTCCCTTCCCAGCCCTCTAGCCCTCGGTGCCCCCCAATTAAACAAACCCTTGTTTCCTTTCCTGCCATAGAGTCTATTATTTCACCGTGCCTCGTTTATGAGAGGTTCCGGAATTGGGGTTGTGTGCAGTGGCTGATGACTCTTCGCTATTACCCTCGCTCATTCTCTGTGGCATTTCAACACTTCAGTAATGAATTACCTCTACCATTTCTGGCACAAAGAAAAGAGGGCTTAAATTAATTTTCAGCAAGGGATACGATTGGTCCCGGCAACTTCCTCCCACTGTGTTAACATCAATGTCATGTCTCGTTAAATGCCGATAAACAAGTGCATCACTGTAACAAGCCACAAATTGGCTTATTGACACCCCCGTCAGCTGTTCTCTGCTTCCCAACCCCCAGCTTTACAGACACGTGGTGGTCAGGCACAATGGGGGCCCTGGGTTTGCTGCTACTCGTTTTTGCTGGGTCTGACTCTCATGTTACAATAGATTGTATTAGTTTGGGTTCTCCACCTCTAGGGTTCAGGTGGCTGCTCCACAGAGGGGGTGGGCTCCCTCTCTTCCCCATCCTCCCCAGCTTTCTCAAGCAATGGCCCTTTGGCTGTTACCAGGGCAATCCTCACCAGCAAAATCAGCCAATCACACCACCGAGGACAAAACTGCCACTAGCCCTATCACCTGCCCACTTAGTGTGCTGCTGGGACCCAGGAGATCAGGCAATGTCTTAGGTCAGCAGTTGCCAACCTTTCGGACATCACAGACCACCAGTGGTCCGCAGACCACCAGTTGGTGACCGCTGTCTTAGACGATGCCCACCATGGACAGCCAGCCCTCACTCCACAGGTGACCTCATCTAGTCTTTTGTCTTCATCCAGACCTCTTCCCGAACTCCCGCTTCTCACCTCCACTGGACGTCGAATGGAGATCTCACACTTAACCTGTCCCCAGTCAGGCTTCTCCCTCTGACCTGCTCCTCCACGGTCTTTCCCGTCTCAGTCGGTGGCAGCTCCTTTTTGCCAGATATTCAAGCCAAAAACCTGGTGTCCTCCTTGCTTCCTCTTTCTTTCATCCCCACATTCAGTCATCAGCAAATCTTACTGGCTCTCCCTTCAAAATACACCCAGAATCTAACCCTGCTTGGCACCTCGCTCCTCTCTAGTCCAAGCCACCAGACTCCTACGTGGCCTTACTGCGTCTGCCCTCCTGCAGCACCCCGCCCCCCTCGCCTTCTAGTCTCAACAGCAGTCAGAGTGGTCCTTTCCAAATGTGTGTCAGCTCACGTCACACTCCTGCCAAAATCCTCACTCAGTGAAAAGCCCATGTCCTCACATTGGCCTTTGAGGCCATACGAAGCCTGGCCTCGCAGCTCTCTGGACTCACCTATCACCTCGTTGCTCACTTTGTTCTGGCTATTCCAGTCTCCTTGCTTTTCCTCAAGTCTGCTAGGCACACTCCTACCTCAAGGCCTTTGCAATTGCCATTCCCTCTGCAAGCAGTGCTCCCCCCCGAGCTTACCCCTTCCACTCTATTAGGCCTTTTCACCAAGGCCTTCCCTGACATTGCTCCCTCCACCCCCAGCACTGACACTCCCTGCGTCTTCTTTGCCACATTTATCACCATCATACTTCACTTTTGCAGGCGTGTCTTCTCCACGACCATGTTAAGTTCCATCAGAGAAGATCTTTTTTCAAGGGGATCTGTTTGTTCATTGCTAGTTCAGCATATAGCAGGAACATGAGAGCTATGAATGAATGAATGAATGAACGAACAAATAAACGAGTTCCATTACCCCTCTCAATCCCAGCTGGAACCTCAGGCAACCATGGTGGCCTGATGGCAGGCAAGCCCAAGAGAGGGGTCCAATTCCCTTCTCCTGACAGCTGTTCCCTTAGGGCAGAATATTCTTCTCTCGCTTCATCAAACTCCAGCTCATCCCTGAGGGGTCAACTTAAATATCGCTTCTTCAGCCGAGGGGACTAAATTAGGCTCCTTGCTAAATGCTGCTATCGTTCTGGTATTTCCTTTTGCGGCACTTTGCATGTTCAGCATCGTGTGATAAATTATTCATAGCTGTTGTTTAATGTCCACTTTCCCTATTAGGCTGTGAGTATCACCGGGCGGGTCTGAGTTAGTCTCTGCTCGCTGTCAGGTCCTGGCCCGCAGCACGTGGCTTGGCACTTGTGTGTGCTCAGTTAGTGACAGTTGACAGTTGAGAGAAATGGGGTGGAAGGTGCGCAGTTAAAGCTAGAAGACACGGGGAGGCCTTGCTATGGTGACACAGGGCAGACCCTCACAAACAGCTACCGACTATTCCAATCAGAGAAGGACACCATTCCAAGCAGGGACCAAGGCCAAGTTCACCTGAGCCGTGACCTCTGACTGGGCTGCTTGTTGCTGCCTTATGGGTTCAGTTTGCTAACCCAGCTCTCAGGAGGCCCCCTGCCCACAGTCGGGATGGAGGACCTCTGGGTAAGGAATGCATTTACCACTCATTAAAACCCCACACAACCTTAGAGCCAGAGGAGACCATCCAATCCTGTGCGCTCATCTTACAGAAGAGAAAACGGAGGCTCAGCGAGTTGAAATGACTTGCCTGAGGTCACACAAATAATTAATGACAGAATGGAGCTGAAGACCCAGAAATCTGGTGTGAACACGTCATCTTCTCACTACGTCACAGTGGTGCTTCTCCCCGCGCATGTCGCCCCCCCCCCCCGCCCCAATACAATAAAACTCTTTCTTTTTAAAAAAGCTCAACATTGACATTAAGAAATGAAAGAGTGTCTTAAAAAGTGAACTGGACAAGAGGTGGAGAAAAGGAAACCCTGCACACTGCTGGGAGTGTAAATTGGTGCAGCTGCTGTAACTGTATTTTCTTGTCATTACAATTTTTAATAACATTTTCTTTTCTCTAGCTTACTTGCTTGTAAGACTACAGCATATAATACATATAACACACAAAATGTGTGTTAATTGGCTGTTTATGTTATTGGTAAGAATTTTGGTCAGCAGAGTAGGCTATCATATTAAGTTTTCGGGGAGTCAAAAGTTATACCGGATTTCTGGCTGTGCAGGATTGGGTGCCCCTAACCCCCACGTGGTTCAAGGGTGGTCGATTTGGGAGGAGTAGTAACAAGTCGGGGCGCTGCATGACCAAGCCTCTGGAGGCATCTTCAGTCTAAGCTCACACTGTTGTCCCCTCCCCACTGCACTCCAGACACGATCTTCGTCCAGCTCCTCGCCACGCCAAGAGCGCGGCCTCCTCAGGGCCTTTGCACAAGCCGCTCCCACTGGCTGGAAAGCTCTTTGCCCCCATCTGCATTCCTAAACCAGCGAAGAGGGGCAAGCTGCCTGCCGTAGTCGTGGCACAAACTGGGGAAGGAGGCACAGAAAGGCTGCTGGCTGGGAAGAAGCAGGAGTAGTGACCTGAGTTTCTGGGAGCCCCGCGTACTGGTTGTTCAGTTTCCTTGGAGGTCATGTAGATGTTGCCATATTTTGCCAAGGAGGTGATGAGTGATCTGGGCAAAAGATCTCTCTCTCTCTCTCTCTCTCTCTCTCTCTCTCTCTCTCTCTCTCTCTCCCTCCCTCCCTCCCTCCCTCTCTCTCTCTCTGTCTCTGTCTCCCTTGGCTCTGCTGTGGGCAGGAGGGGATGCTCTGTGCAGAGTACAGTCTCATTGCATCCTGGCTGCAGGTTCATTTCTTAGTGGGGCTTCAGCTTTGCACTCGAGAAACTGAAATAGAGCAGCTGCAGGTGGAAAAACACCACCGCTTCATACATTTTGAAGGACAGTGAAAAAAGACCTTGGCCCCAAATCAGATTGTTCCTGATCTAAAATTAAAAGTGACTTAAGCCTGAACATTCTGGAAGAACGGCGCATGATGGTGGGGAGAGTGGGATAGCCTTCCGGCCTCGTGGCTGGGAGCAGACGTTTCCAAGATTTCCCTGGACAGGATTTATTTACCGTCTTTAAGAAAAAGTTGCACTTTTCATGAAGATTTGCAAATGCCAGGCACACGGCATGCCGGGTGCCCAGCCAAACCTCTTGTGGTTAGCCTAGAAATGAGATCATTTCACAGTAAGAAGGAGGTCAGGTTGCAAAGAGGGGAATTCATTTGGCTGCCTCGATATGTAGGCTGCTGTAAAACCACAGGACAAAGTTTTGTTGGCCTGTAATAGCAGCAAGCCTGGACACGAATGAGAACGCCTAACGTATCCACTCCCATTTCCCCACCTCCCGCATGTTTCTCCTATGTGCTTCTGCGTCCAGCTTCTTAGAGATGATTGGAATTCCCTTTTGCAAGACAGGTGGACCATAAGAAACTTCCCAAAGTTGCCAATGCACTCTCCTGAACTCAAAATGTACACATAGGGTCACTCCTACCTCTCCTACATCATCCTCTTTGCGGAGCCAATGTGAAAACGGAGGGCTTCTCCTTTGCCGGCCAAACTCTCAGAGAGGAGCCTTGCCCACCCCTCCCTATCTGACCCAACCAAGAGTTAGGGAGCACCTACTATGTGCCTAGGGCAGAGCCCAGTGTCCCAGAAGCATGGAGAGCCCAGGTGGCCAGTTCCCTGACCTGAATGCATTTGGATCCTTGTTGGGGAGGCAGGTGGATATGACATGATTAGACAGCAAGGCAAGGTGTTGGTTCATGAAAACGAGTGGGGATCTAACCGAGCCAGAGCCCCAGTGGGGCACGTGGCAGCTGAGGTGGCGAAAGGGCTCCGTGGGCCAGGCGTGCTGAGGAGACTCAGTGAGGAGGCAGGACTGAGGGTGGGGTCATTTCCTTTCCATCTCCATCTACACTGATTTCTGTTTTGTCTCTGATAAACTTCTACCAAGCTTCATCCAACGGAATAACACTCAATTCAAACGTTGGGCTTCCTGAGGTATACCAGAAGGCTTTGCTGATGCTGCTAAAAATGGCTGGGCTCTTCGTCCTCCATAAAGCAAAGTTAGTGAGGGCTGCCCCTGCGGGCCAGAGGACTAGCCTAGCACCACACTAAATGAAGGGGCTGTGCTAGGCACCCGACAGCCCAGAGATTAAGAGTCAGCTGTTACTTCAGCTTGTATAACAAATTCAAGTCCTCAGAGCCTGACTTTCTCAACTGTGAAATGGGCATAATAACAGCACCTGTTTCCTAGGTCTGTTGTGAGGATTAAACACAGTGAGTACTTCATGTGCATGTGGAAAATGAGCATCTGACACACAGTAGGTGCTCAGTATCTATTTACTGTTATTCTTCTTCCTTTTGGAATTCTAAAATGCAAATCCTTTAGCAACAGGGTGTCCTAGCAACCAAAATATAAACAAACAAATAAGCAAATAGGATATCAAGAGCTCATAGACTGTACTCACATGTTGATGGTCACCCCAAACCATGTGGCTTCCCTATTCATGTGGGTCATACTGGGGGAATCACTGTCCGGCTCTTCCTCTGGAAAGGACAGAGACACAAGACCCTGCTCCAGTCGTTACCCCTGCTTGTCTATTCTGGCCTCTAAGTGGAAAGGGTACTGAAATGAACCACAAAGTACATTCTCCCATCTCTTCTGTTTGTTTGTTTGAAAGCAAAAAGGAAGCGATGGGCTTAGAGCACATTTCAGATCCATAAAAGACAAATTAATTATCCCTAAGCAGAAGCTGACCTTTAGCTGGCCCCAGCCTCTATGCCCGAGCCACAGCTGCACCTGCTTTGAAGATGACAATATCCACTCTCTAAATACTAATAATTAGTCACCAAAGCGAGATAAAGAATGCAGAGCAAAGTGAACCTGCAATTACTGTACTTGTGTGCATCCCCTGCGCCCTTGGAGAGCCAATTACCCCAGCGCATTACCATAATTGGACTGACATGCTAACGGTGTCCTCCGTTCTTTGAAAGTGTCACCGTCCCCCTTTCCTGCCCTTACACCCCAAGCCTGGCCCGTTGGCACGGTGACTTATGGCTAGGGCTGGCTTAAGATGCCAAAGCTATGCATCCTCTGAGGGTGAAGGGGGCTTACCAGATGGCCCATGTGCAGGCCAAGCATAGGCACAGAGGATTCTGGGATGAAGGTCATTGATGCCCCACCCCCCACTTCTCCCTCCCTCAGCTTCATTTTTAAGGGAAGAAGACACAATGTGCAAGTGGCTGCATTGATCAACAGTCAAGTGTCCCATGTGTCCCACTGGGGGGCCACCTGTGCCACTCTGACTCTACTCAGCAGAGGCCTGAGCCTTGAGAGACAGGTGTGTGGCCTGATTAACGGGGCTGCTCAAAGAAGGATGCTCCCAAACTTACAATCATAAGCAAGGACAGCTATCCCTGCAAATGAGGAGTGGGTGGCCCTGGCTCCCAGGGGACTGTGACAGAGCTTGGACAGGAGCAGGTGAGGCAGCAGGGGGACTCAGGCTGCCGCCTGCACCAGCCGGGGGAGCTCAGCGCTGGTGGCAGGCCCTCTTCTCTCAGCCGCCTTCACCCTGGCCCTGCTGCCTCAGGACCATTTTTCATGAGGTGATCAGTGTCCTATCGATCACGAGAAGACTGCTGAGTACCAGCACCAGCTTTGCGTTGGCCAGGAAGCAGGTTTCCAAAGCAAAAGTCAGCTTTTAAATGTTTGTTTGCGTCCCCTCCCCCATTCTTTCCATCTGATTTCTTTTTCCATTGAGCAGCAAGAGCCTTTTTTTACAAGTCACTGCAAACTTCTCAGGGAAGAGGTTGAGGTGCGAGAACTGGGTGCAGGGATGTGGTGGAAGGAACCCTGGGTCTAGCATCCTGCCAGGATCTCTGTGTTGTTCAAGTCCAGGGCACCACTTACACTGAGTTTGCTGCAGACAGTGCCTCCTGCAACTCCACAGAGGACACAGCAAATGGGGCCCCTGCAGTTGGGCATGGTGGTGACCCTGATGATTCACACACACACACACCCTGTGCTCTGGACCTTATGGGCATTTCTGCAGTTCATGCATGAAATGGTCCACAGGGGCAACTTCTGCTCTAATAAGCACCACAGTGTACCTGCCCAACCCCATCGTAAGCACACATAGATGTGCTCCCTGGTTACTGCTGCATCACAGTATTATTCCCCGTGTGCACAGGACTCCGGAATTATAGCACTGTGGAGTCTTAGTGGAGGCTCCATGGTGGCTGTTATTATATTATGTTAGTGGATGTTATGTAGTGTTAGTGCAGTGGTTCTCAACCTTCCTAATGCTGCGACCCTTTCATACAGTTCCTCATGTTGTGGTGACCCCCAACCATAAAATTATTTTCGTTGCTACTTCATAACTGTAATTTTGCTACTGTTCTGAATCGTCATGTAAATATCTGATATGTAGGATGTATTTTCATTGTTACAAATTGAACATGATTAAAGCATAGTGATTAATCACAAAAACAATATGTAATTATATATGTATTTTCCAATGGTCTTAGGCGACCCCTGTGAAAGGGTCGTTCAAGCCCCAAAGGGGCCGCGACCCATAGGTTGAGAACCACTGTGTTAGTGGATGTTACTATGTTGTTAGCAGATGTTACTATGTTGCATTAGTGGACGTTACTGTGTTGTGTTAATGGACGTTACTATGTTATGTTAGCAGATGTTACTCAATTAGTGGATGTTACTGTGTTCTGTGAGTAGATGTGACGATGTTGTGTTAATGGGTGTTACTGTGTTGTGTTAGTGGATGTTACTATATTAGTGGATGTTACCATGTTACCACAGCATGTTACTACACTCCATAGTGAATGTTGCTATGTTGCTATCGTATGCTACTTAATACTCTATAGTAGATGATACTCCCTTAGTGGATGAACTGAGTCAGTGTTCAAGCTCCTGAACTCCAAAACCCAGTGAAAGAAAAGGGGAAATTTATTCTTGACTCATCAGATGTCTTGTCCTCGCTATCTGTATTAGTCACAGAGACTTAGAAAGCTACACACATACAACAAGACAAATACTGTCACCAGCACAGAAAGACATGCAACCCCACAGGCACACGCATCCCAGGGGCAGCCAGCCGCTCTCCACAGGTGCACCATGTCCAAGACAGACCCAGGTAACACCAGAAGGCACACACTTATGTCACACAAATCACATCCATCCATACATCAGCATACTCACTCCAAAGGTAGCTATAGAGACCCATGCATATGCACAATGTTCTTGGGCTGTAAATGTGACCTGGAACATGCCAGAATGAAGTCTATGCCATTACTTTACTGAGCTCTGGGGTAGGCATTCCTTTCTGGGTGGCCAACCCTTTATTGCTGGAAATATGCAGGCCAGTTGAATGTTTTTGTACTGTGATTTACAGGACTCTGCCTGACTCCCCACAGGGCCACCTCCATTCCTTGCTCCTCTCTGCCCATCACATTCCCTTGAAGAGGTCAAGCATCTCAGCACCTCCCCCGAAAGGCTGTGTACAGCTGCCAGTGCCAGGGGCTGAGGGGTTTCAGACACACTTCCTTCGCCCAGAATGTGTGTTCTGGGGTCTTAGGAAGGAGGTAGGTCCAGGTGCTCTGACTCTGCTCCCAGAGAAGGAAGGTAGAATTCGCTTCTGGTGGCAGAAGGTCATTCATTACAGTCCAAAAGGAGAAGTGCTGGGAACAGAGGCATCCGTGCTGGAGGGGAGCATCTCTAAGTGGGATCTGACGTCATTGAGCCTAATTGCTTTGTCTCCAGCTTGTCCCTAAATCGGTCTTAGTAGCCAAAGACGAGGAGGCTCTGAAGGCAGGTCCTGACGGAGGGCTGTATGGCTTGACCAGCCCAGGTTGAAGAGGGGCTGGTGTGGCCTGAGCCATGGGTTAGGGGGGGAGAAAGGGGCGGTTCAGGGAAGAGATGGAGGTCCCACCGCTGCTATTAAAAAATCCCTGCACATATTTGTGCTTCGATATCGACCGTTTAGCCTGAAGTGACTCCTAGGCAGGGGGCTGCTGAGGGGAGAAACAGAAACGTCTAAGAGCAGGCAGATCCGGGGAAAGGCTCAGGAATCACCCCCAGGGCAGACAGCATGTGTTATCTCCCATCTCCCCACAGCCTCCGCCTCAGGAGAGGCTGCTGTAGGGAGACAAATGATCCCCATTAATTCCATCAGGTAATGAGCCAGTCGGTGCCATCATTAATTATACTAATTAAAACACACTGGCCTTTGAGGTTGGCACACACTTCCGAGCCACCTCCATTTCACTTCACGCCGTCTCTGCCTGGGGTGACTGGTTGGCCAACACAGGCCCCGAGATCCTGCAGAAAGAAAGCCAGGCCCCACCAGCTAACCTGAAGCATTTGTCCTCTACCTCACTCATTCATTCATTCAATGAACACCTACTGCCCTGGGTGCTGGGGACATGGAAATAAGACAGACGAAGAACCCAACTAGCACAAAGTACCAAGCAGGCTGCTATGGTGACTGGTACTTAACAATTTCTAAAGAATGTTCACAAATCTCATCGCATTCAGTCTTCAAACCCTGCGAGGAAGGAGCTCTCATCCCATTTTGCAGATAAGAAAATTGAGGCTGAGGGCCATTCCAAGGCTTGCTGCCCAAGGAGTGTAGGGCTGGGACTTGAGCCCACACTCTGATTCCTGGCTCTTCCCTTTCCAGCCAGGGGAGCAGGAGAAGCTGTCTGAGCCAGTTCTGACCGGTCTCAGAGAAGCCTGTCCAAGGGGGTTACATGGGACTTGAGCTTTGGTTGATGAGCAGGTGGAATGGGTGCAGTAAAAGGGCGTCTCAGGTGAGGGTGGCATGAACAAGGCTGGGCTGGGGAGGGGCACCGCCCGCAATCGGCCTCATCCTGGTGGCTGTGGTGCAGGTTACACAGAGATATGCATTCGTGAGGCAGAATGGAGGCCAATCTAAAACATCCTCAAATTCTAAAAGGCAAAAGAAGTGATTCTGGACTATTTCTTTGAGGCCAAATGGAAAAATCTAGATGGCTTAGCCAAGACGAAGGCCAGATGAAGTTTATCCTACGCATCTGTCGTGCTGTCAGAGCTGCAAGCGGCAGGAGGGTTTCATTGTTCAGACCTCTTTTTCCATCGTCCACTTCATCATCCTGCACTCTGCTCTTCCGTAAACCAAACACGCCTTCCCTGTCTAAACACTTGGTTCCAGGCCCCTCTCTCGGCCGAGCGACCTGTCTCCTCCGTCGCCTGCACTGCATGCAGCCTGTGTGGGGTTCTGGCCCAGCTCCAAACCTGCCTGGTCCTGCCTCCTGGGTGTGTGCAGCCTGGCCCTTGGCCCCTTGGTACAAAAAGGCCTCTTGCCTTGCTCAGCCAAGGGGGTGGGGAGGGAGGGAGAGAGACAGAGCAGGAGGGAGAGAGGAGGAATGAATGTGTGTGTGTTGTAGGGTGAGATTCATGGCTTCAAGAAGCAGTCCTTGCATGTAATCGTCCCTACCCTGAGCGCCCACAAGATCTCCTTGCTTCTGGGGAGAGCTGGACACCTGGCCCGTTCTGCCTGTGCCCTGGCCCACAACGGTGTCTCATTTGGGCCCAGACGTTTACTGACTACGTCAGGACCTCGGCCAGCAGGGCCGCAGTTTAACAGGCAGCCTGTGTGACGTAGGCACACGGACCGGGTCTGAGCTATTCATATTTAATGGTACCTCCCAGCCTCAGCCACCACTGCCACCAGATGCACGTCTGCTTAATTACAATTCATCAAGTGCTCGCCTATTAATAAAGCCTAATTAATCCAGTCACGCCACCCTGCGATGCCAGCAGAGATGCAGGGCCCATCGGCCACCTTGGCAGCAGCCCTGAGCAGAAAGGGGTGGAAAGAGGCCTTGCCCTGATGTCGCTTTCCCACCCGCCCCCCATCACAGGGCTTTGAGGGCAGCTCCTCCTCAGAGCCCGGCTGGTGCCTGGCACTGTCCCATCTCCTGCACACACAGCCTGGGTGACCGTGCCCTAGCTGCCTCCCTAAACGACTGGAAGCTTCTTTGAGGACAGCGTGTATTTATCCATCTTTGTCACCATCCGGCCCTCCCCGGCCCACCCCGCCGGCTCAGGCTCAGGATGGCAGCGTGTGCACCTGCATGCACATGGCGGGGCTGGGGGCTGAGGCTGAGGGGTACCTGATGACACCCCCTGTGCACAGCCTGGGAGCCGGGTTGGGTGGTGGAGGGAGCACCAGCTTGAAGCCACCAGACCTGGACTGCAGGCCCAGCACTGCCATTTCCTAGCTGTGTGGCTTCGGACAGGTTCCTTGACCTCCTGTGCTGGGTGTCATCACTGGTGAATGAGGACAGCCCTGCCTGCATTGTATGCGGGTGTGAGGGCGACAAAGTAACTTTTCCCCAGAAAATAAATTGTCTACGTATAGGGAAAAGTCTCACACCGGGAGTATTCAGTTGAACACATGTTCATAAACTGAACACATTTCTGCAACCAGCATCCGGAATAAGAAACAAACAAGGACCGCGTCCCAAGGACTTGCCTGGGCTCCGGCCACGAAGGAACTCCGTGCAGGGTCAGCACAGTGCCCGGCCCTCACGTCGCAGACGCTCACTGATTATTGCTCCTCCTCTCTCTCCTTGGTTCCCACACAGCCCGGCTCTGCCACCACCACACGGCCCCCGACGAACACAACCAGCAGCACCCAACCTGTGGTGAGAGCCTCAGGAGCACCCACGCTGTCACATCCACCTGCCCTCCATCAGCGTAGGCCCCGAAATAGGACCCAGCGTCTGGTGGCTCCTCGGAGCTCTGGGAAGGGGGGGAGTGGGGGAGTCAGACTCCCAGAGCCGAAGGAGTCTGCAGGCCATCACTCTGAGCTCCTGACGCCCAGGCTCTGTAGCACAGCCTCCAGCTTCGGCCCCATCCACACACAGTCCCAGGACACGCCTGGAACCATGAAATGTCATAGCCTGGGAAGCATCTCAGGGGTCATTTAGTGATTCTGTCCCTCACTATCTTATTTTATTTCTAAAATAAATTTTTATTAATTTCAGAGAAGAAGGGAGAGGGAGAGATAGAAACATCAATAATGAGAGAGAATCATTGATAGGCTGCCTCCTGCATATTCCACACTAGGATTCAAGTTTACAACCTGGGCATATGCCCTGACCGGGAACTGAACCCTGACCTCCTGGTTCATAGGTCAACAATCACTGAGCCACACCAGCTGGGCTCGGTCCCTCACTTTAAAGAGGAAAAACCTGAGACTCAGAGAGGGCAGACTTGCCCCAAATCACCCAGCAGGGAGTGAGGCAGACATAGGAGCCAGGTCTCGGCTGCCCTTCCCTCCTCATCCCTCTCACCCTCTGGGCCTTGGAGGAGGTCACATCTGCAATGTGGCTCACTGCTGGGACTGCTGGTCCCCGGGCTCTGCGAGAGGGGACAGCTCCTCGATCCCATGCAGCAGGACAGCGATGTCTCCATGGGTGAGGCAAGGGGTCCCCGGATTGTCTTTGAATTGCAGAATAGTAGCCGGGGAAGGGACTGCTTAGGCCTGAAATCACTCCCAAAGTCCAGGCACACTTGGGGACCCAGAAGGCTTTGGAGTGTGGAACTCTATGGGAAGGGGCCACGGGGACGAGCGTCCAGCATGCTGGGCGTGTTCCACGGTGGAAGACTGGTCTGATGTAAGCAAGGGCTTTCCACTGGTGAGCGCTGCCCAGAGACAGACGGCGTGGGGGGAGTGAGTGAGTCCTGTCGTCTGAGGAGCCCACTCGCAAGCCACCTCATCGCTTCACAAGGGCCTGGCACAGGGATGTGACTTGGATCAGTGATTGACCTTCTGAACCTTCAAAGCCTCTCGCACTGGGATCCCAGGCACGTGGCTGCCATGCTGACCCAGGCTCACACGTGTGCAGGACCTCAGGGCCGGGAACTGCACCGGCCACACGGCCTGCACCCACCCAGCAGGGGACCCCTCTTCACACCCTCTTGCTCCATCTCCCCCCCCCCCCCCGCCCGCCTCCCCTACCCTGCCTCCAATCTCCAGCCAGCTCCACCCCAGGAAGTGCCTCACAGAGCTGGCCTTCAAATCCGTGTGCTAACCAGACGGCTTCGGATAACCTGCTTGACCTCCCTGAATCTCGGTTTCTTTATCTGTAAAAACGGAGGGACGTCACGCCTGCCTTCAGGGTCCCGAGGATGGAATGAGCCATCCAGGCGCCTCTGGCAGCAGATTCTTCGGACCAAGGTCCCTCCTGCTTTCCTCCCTTCCTTTCCATGGGCTCCTCTTTCCCTTCCTCGGTAGCCCGTGTCACAACCTGTCACAGCGTGTTTGGTAGTTGCTACTTGCTCAGTGCCTGGCGTCCCCACCTGTGAGCGGTGCCCCCACCACCTGTATGGCACGTGTACCAGGTGAGCGT
Source organism: Myotis daubentonii (assembly GCF_963259705.1). Lineage (NCBI taxonomy): Eukaryota > Metazoa > Chordata > Mammalia > Chiroptera > Vespertilionidae > Myotis > Myotis daubentonii. The sequence goes on along the minus strand of NC_081857.1, from coordinate 37,284,020 downwards.
GAGCTTAACACACTATGAACCAGCCTCCCGACCTTCAGGAAGCCCGATGCCACTTCGGCTGCCCTGTCGGCTGCCGGACAGGTCTCCCACCAGCACGCCATGCCTTGGCACAGGTGAAATCTGCCTCTGCGTCTCTTCCCCTAGGATCCCAGCCTCTGTGCTCACCACCCCACTCCCCCCCCTTCCTGAGCACAGAGAACGAACGTTTCCACCCACAGAAAACAGCCCTTCGGAGAGTTGGTGGTTATCTCGCTTCTCCCAGCCTTCTTCCCTCTGAGCAAATTACAGGCTTTCCCTCTGCCTCTGCCTCTGCCCCTCCTGTGCCACTCATTTTTAGAGTCCTACCCAGCAGGCACCCCCAGACAGGCTCCCCAACTGCATGTGGCCATTGCCAAGGGCTTAGTCACTCCTATAGAAAGGTCCGGGTTTTGGCATGACATCAATTTGCCACCCCTCCCCCCACCCCCCAAATGCCACAAAGGGCAATGTTATTAATGGCCACGAGGCCCACATACTAGTATCTCTATTTTCAACAGAGTTTGCTGCTTGACCTTTTAAGCCAAAAGGTCATCTGTGCTCACATTCGGAAAACTATAAAGCCCTGTGCAAATGGAAAAGGTGTATCTCAACGCTTGGGCTGACGTTCACGCCCTCTGAGACAGGCTAGGAGAGTGCGGGTGTTAGCTCTACTAGGAAGAGCGAAATTCTAAACACAACCCTCTCAATCAAGGTAGGCTGCCTGGAGGAGGAGAAAATAATTGGGGCAGATGGCCTGGTCCATGTGAAGCAAGCTGTTTGTGTTTCACGACGGTAAGAGAGTTCTGTGTTGGGGAAAGACTTCTGTGTCGTGCCAACTGGCTGGAATTCACTTATTGCTCAATAAATCCCATTGAAGGGCCTCACGAATTAATACAGTGATGATCCTCCTGCCTTTCCCATGTACATGAATTCAGTAATAACTGTAATTATTATAAAGTTATAATAAAACACGATGTGCTCTGCTGCTAACTCAATGGCAATAAGGATGAAGTATGGGGACTTCCCATCTCTGCATTCATCATTTCCCCCTTAATTATAAAACCATTCCCCAGGCCGAAAAGCAGGAGGAAGAGGCCTCATTCTGCCCCGATGGGGCTTCCTTCAATGTCATTGCTTGGATTATGGTCCCAGCCTTCTAGCCTGGTGAGGCGGGGGGAGGGGGCCATCTCAGCCAAGGACCACCTGCCACCCTCCCACCCTCGGGAACTGAGTCAGAGGTCAAGTGGGAAGAAGGATTCCAACCCCTCCCACCCCTTCCACTCCATCTGCCCTTATGAACTACAGTCCTTCCCCTCCCAGGCCTTAGCTGATTGGACAAGGGTGGACATCTGCGCCCTGGGGGCCAAATATTAGGACAGAGGCTGAGGGGTTGGGTTCTGGAACGGAGGATCCTGCAGGGCAGGGCTGGGCAGCGGCTTCCTGCCAAGTGTGCAGGTCAGTAGAGAGCATAGAAGCAGCCTCTCCCTCATCTCCCCCGCCTCCCCACCAGCCTCATGACAACCCTGGGCTCGGATCCTGCAGGTCCCAGCCCCACTCCGCTCCCCGCGGTCATTCTGCCGCACGGCCTTAGCTCCTTTCTTGCACTTATTACAAATCAGATTCTCTTGCGTGGCTGGCTAGGCTCTCTGGGAGGTGGCCTCCGTGATGACGTTGAACTTGAGGGATGTGCATGAGGGCCCTTGGGTCCACACTGGCGGGAGGAGGGGCAGCAAGCAGGAGCAGGCAGAGGGATGTGTGCTATCACGCAGGAAGCTAGGGAGCTAAGAGGTGCTATGTGGGCTGACGTGGCGGGCTTTTCTATTGGCTGGGACCACCCTCCGAAGAGCACGACCTTGGGCTCGGCAGCCCTCTGCATCTACGTGTGAGCGCCCCTAGTTTCTACAGAGCCCTAACTCACGTCTGCATTTAGTCCAAAACTTTTTTAAATTTCAGGAGCTAAGTATAGACCTAAAAGTACAAAGAAACCCCCTAATTTGGGGGATTAATTAAAACTGTGGTTTCCTTTTTCAGTAATTGTTTGAAGCTCTTCGCTCTGGGCTCTCTTTCAAGTGCCCCGTCTTCAGGAGCCTCCTTTCTGGCCTCCGGCCAAGGCCAAGGCTGAGAGAAGAAAAACAGGATGGGGGCCTCCAACTTGCTGCCCCTCAGCCCGCCTGGGGCCTCACTCCCACTCCTTCCTCCATCTCGGAGCCGCTGCAGTGTGGAACCTACAGTCTAGGGGGAGTTCAGGCCAGGGCTCCAAGGAATATTCATTCTCTCTCCCCGCCCCCCTCCCCTGGCAGTTGGAGTCAATAAGGATTATACTCAGACTCTGAGTGTTCCCAGTGCTTATTGGAAAAAGGAGGGTGGAGAAAATCCTCTTTTCTTCCTCCCACCTTCAAAGCTGATGAGAAATCGGCAAAGCCACATCCAGAAACTCCCAGCCACCGTCCTCCTTCCTGTTCTCGGTGGCACTGCTGCCTCTTGGTTTCAATCTGAAATCGTAGGTGCCTCTGCACATCTTTCTGGCTACTTCCCAGCCCCGTCTAACCTTGAGACTGAGTCTGTCAGATGCTGACCCAAGGGGAGTGTCCACAGGCAGGTGGCCTCTTGAATGCTGGGCAGGCGAGAATAGAGATGGAGCCTGGGCAGGACTATGCAAGGCCAGACTGGGCTGCAGCCCCACAGGAGAAACGGCCATGCCCCTGCTCATCCACAGCCCGCAGGGAGGCCAGGTTCAGCAGGTCCTACAGCTCACATGCGCGCATGCGTGCACACACCACGTACACAACTCCAAAAACACTGGTGAGCGGTAGCTTTCCCCCGAAGGTGTGATGGAGACAGAGGGGATGACACTGTGCGCCAGGTGCCCAAATTTCCGGACCATCACCTTTGACCATCCCTCTGCTCCTTCCCCAGATTTCCTCCCCTGTAGCAGCTCCTTCCTCCTTCTGGCTCATTTTAATCCTTCCTCAAACCCCTCTCCTCACAGCTCCCTCAGGTCCACAGGTCTCTAGTCCCCTTCCCACACAAGCCTCTCAAAACCAGCTCAGACAGCCCACCCAGCAAGGCCAAAGGGAGCCAAAGAGGAAGCCACACAGAGCCCGATACTTGACCTTGGGGAGTTAAACCCATTCCTCCCCACCAGGAGGCAGTGTCCTGACTGCTCCCCGAGGCCCTGCCTCTTCGTCCAGGAAAGGTCTCTCGACTGAGATCCAGAAACGGAACATTGAGTTCCACCACCGATTTGTCCTGGGATCTGGGGGCACAAAGGCACTTGGGTATTTCACCTTGTATCCCCCTGACTTTGCCTCAGGAGCCAGTGAGGAACACGGGGCCACTCAGCAGGTACCTGCACGAGGTGGGAGCAGACAAAGCTGGTGCCGAGGATTCCGTCGCAGGAGGAGCTGGATGGAGAAGGTGGGGTGGTGTGGGGTCAGCCAGGCCGCTGGAGAGACGAGAGGGTCGGTCACACCATCTCTGCCCATGCTGCCACAGTGGGGACCAGAGACCGGGCTGCTCCCAGCGGCTCTGCCTGTGAGAGGGAGATAGCTGGATTAGCCTCGGGCCTGTCAGCCCGGCCCCTGACTTGAATGCCAATGAAGGCAGGGTGCAATCTCTCCTTCAGGCCTCTGCTCCCCGTGGCTCCTGTGCAGGCTTGGGCCCACGTGAGCCAGTGGCTGGACCGCTTCGGGCTGTGCTGCTCTGTGCTCGCACCTGCACGTGACACACATTTCCACAGGCTGAGCTGCTCACTCTCCCGTGAGCACGCTCACTCTGCTGTGGACGGAGCCCACAGTGGAAAGGCCATCTTCCCCATCAGACCAGGTGGTCCCAGGAGGCAGGGGGAGGAGAGGCCCGAGGGCAGGGCGGCTCTGTGCTGGGTGCCTCTCCCCCTGCCCCTGGCCCAAGCCCCCATCTGCATTGCTGGGTCTGCAGGTCTCCAGGACAACAACACTGCTCACCTGGGCTGCAGGGGCTGAGGAAAACGGCAGAATTAAGGGCTTTGAAGCTGCTTGTGACCCATTTCCCTTCCATGGAGTCACCTCTACTTTCCCAGGCCCAGGGCCATCTGGCTCATCCCTCCCTTCTCTTGAACCCTAAAGAGTTAGTGTCAACAGCTAGTAAGTCTCTTTGGGGGGAAATTATTAAAAGGCCACTGTTTGCAACCAGTGGGCGCTGAGTTTCCCATCCCCGGGGTGCTTGAGGCTGAGCCTGCTCTCACTGGGGGCTCAGGGCTGTGCCAATGGACAATGCCAGCCTGCAGGGACAGGAAGCAAAGGAAGCTCCCGTTAGGGTGTCTACCATTCCCGGTGACCTCAGCATAGGTCCCTACAGCAGCCGCAGGGTGGGATATGCACTCTAAGCAGCCAGGGGATAGGAAGGAGCATGAGCAGAGTTGCCTAAGCATCTAGGTGACCAAGCCAGGAGGCCAAATGCTGTGGTAGGATCGAGTCAGTAGGCCTGCCTTCTCGTCCCAGCTGGGCCCCTGTGGGTCTTCATTTCTTCTTTAGAAAAAGAGGCAGGGAGGCCTGTAGATTGCTAACCCTGTGGGGACACAGGGGGAGGCTGAGGCCATGAGGAGGAGCAGGGATCTCTGGGGTTTTGTCAAGGATGTGGCAGGACCCAGCCCCCAGAGCACCAGGGATGGGCATCTGAAGACTCGGGAGCCCAGTTCCCGCTCCCGGGAACAGCCTGTGCCAGGCCTGCGTGGCCAGGCACTGCAGACAGTCCCTCTGCACCGAGGACCTCCAGGAAGGGGGCCAGGCAGGGTGACTCACGTCCCTACGGGCCTCCCTCCACACACTCCCTCCTTCCAGCTGCCACGGCAGAGGAGCCAGACATGACATGCTGTGTGAGTCCATTCAGAGGAAATTCCAGGTGACAGGAATCTGGACGGCGGATCCCCATTCAGTGAGGAAAGAGCCCTGGGAGCCTCCTGGGAGCCACGGGGATTCTGTATCCTGACCTGGTGGCTGTTACACAGGTGTGGGCGTGTATCAAAATGCACCAGCTGTCCACTAAGAGTGTGTCCCTCACTGTGAGTGAAATATACCTCAACAACAAAATCAGTGACAAAGAGAAATGGTTCCAGGCCAGGTAGCGCAGCGCCAGGGACAGAGGGCAAAGCAGGGCAGAGAGGGACGTGAGTGGCCACAAGGAGCGTGCTAGATGGATGGGGGTAGACCTGAGACAGCAGCCCTGGAAAGACAGAGAGCAGGAGAGGAGGACAAGGCAGGAGGAAGTCACAGCCACCGAGATGTCAGTTGACCTTGAGATTCTTGAAAGCTCCTCCATCCTTCTACAGACGGCGAGTGGAGACATCGGCACATCTTGGGGATGAGCTGAGATGCCAAGCTGCAGGGCTAAAGCTGGTGGCCACACAGAGTGACTGAGTGGGGACAGGTCCTCGACACTTGTCCGCTTGCAGGAACTCAGTGCTGAAGAGGGAAGGACTTCTGTTCTTGTGGAATTCCCCGCCTTCTGCTGCTCATCTAACATTTAGAGTTTGCAGACGGCTGGGATGTGACACGCGCCACTTACAGCGGGGCCGACAGTGATGTACAGTGTTAATATTAAGCTCTAAGTGGCTTCTGTATGTTATCCAAAAATGAGGAATAAAAATGAGCAAATTCATTTCTTCCTTTAAAAAATGGGTGGTTTGTAAAAATGATGATTCCGAGCTCAAAGTCAGAGAAGGGATCTGACACTGGCGGCTTGAGCAGTCTTCTCACGTGGGGTGAGCATGAGTGTTTGTCCTCATTCATCTCAGATGAGTCAGGAAATCCCTGGAGGCCCTGCACAGCCTCCTCTGCCCTCCCACCTCGCCCACCCCAGCAGAGCCAGACTTGGGCCTCCCACCGGGAGCCCTCCATTTTCCTGACTAAGAGGGAGGGATATGGAACAGGCTGCCTGGATTTGAATTTTCTCTCCATTACTTACTGGCTGTGGGACCATATTCCTCAGTTTTCTCACCTGTAAAATGGAATAATAGTATCTACCTCTTAATGTTGTTATGAGAATTAAGTGGCTTAATATATGTAAATTACCTAGTCATACATATGCCTGGGACATTATACATACTCAATAAATGTTATGATTTTTACCATTATCCCTGAGCAGGCCTATTTCCCAGTCTAATACATGGGTGTAGATAAACAGATAAACAAATCAGTATGCACACACGTAGAAAGGGGAGGACGCAATGAGACAAATTATTTTTTAATGCAGGGGGAAAAAAATCCTCTATCTTCCCAAGGCATTTCAGCTCCTTGAAGAAGGCTCTGGCTTCTACCCGGTTGTCTCCTGGGCACAGTGCAAGGCCGACAGGGAGACCCCGGCATTGACCAGGGGGCGGCAGGCTGTGGAGTGCACTCAGAGCTGACCCTTGCAGAGTTCATGCTCTTCCCCTTTGCAAGTTTTTGTGAACTGAATCGAGTGTACCTGATGCTCAATGAGGGATTCCAACTGCCTTCACAAACCACTACTGGTTTCCCCTCAGCTGCCACTAGGAGGGTCCTCTTGAGTGAAGGGAGGGTCAGTGGTGAGCAGGATGGGGCTGCACAGATGTCCCATGGGGTTGGGGGTTGGCGGTCCCTCGGCCATGCCCGCAAGTGCTGACCCCTGAGGTTGGGAACAGGTTGTGGTTCACTGCGATGGTCTAGATAGAATCTTGTCGACCTGGGTCTGATTACACGTGTTATTCAGGAATCCGTGACATTTAAGTTTGGTATTGTCAGTTGTGATCCACCAGAGTATTATTTTTGGTTCTTCAGTTAACAAAAAGTACACATCGGAGCTATAACAGCACCTTACTACTGAACTTCTGCAGAAATAATTCTGTTACACAAGTCTGGAAGTCTCTGGCTTATCATCCCTTTTGTTCCTTTGAAATAATTGTTTATGCAATACAATATTTTTTGTTTCTTCTCTAAAGAATATAGTGCTAAACTGGAACATTCTGGAACACAGACTCTCAGATGGAAGGGGACTCAGAGGTTGTCTAGTGCACAGTGTCCAATCCAGACTATAGACTGACTATGCCATGGACCCGAGGGTGCAGCTAGGGAGCAAGGGGGCAGGAGGAGGACTCAGCCACGGCCGCCTCTCGCAGAGGGAATGGGCATGAGCCAGCAAAGACTTGGCTGCTCAGCCATGACCCGAGTTAGAGAGCACAGGGACCTTGGTGGCTCCCAAAAGCTCCTACAGAAGCTCTTAATCTAAACCTCACCTGAGGTCCCAGCATTGCTCCTGCTCGGCCCTCCTCGCCCCGTACCCAGCCTGTCTTCTACGTCTCTGCAGACCCACCGCCAGAGCCGGCTCAAGAGGACATTTCTGAGTGAGCTCCATGGACTGGGACCGGTCCCAGCTGCCCCCCAAGCAGTGCTGTGGCTGTCGCTTGCCTGTAGTCTTTGACGGCTTTGTGCTCTGCGCTATAAATAAATTATTTCGGATGCTTATCTGCTTCCCTCTGTCTGCTTTTCAAGTTATTTTTGGGTGACAGGCCTCTTCTGTGTTAGGTGGGGCCTGCATTATTGAAGACCGTGCCCGCCTGTAGAAGGGAAATAAGGTCAGCAAGCGCCTGGTGGAGGCTGGGGTGGGCGGCTGTGGGTGCAGGGTGGTCTTCAGATGCAGAGCAGTGCTTGCGTTCTCCTGGTGAATTGTCCCAGGCAGATCGCCAGGTCCCCAGTACAGGCCCAGCTACTCCCCACATATAACCTTGAGCCTGAGCTCCTCTCATCTCATTTAACTCTGCATCCCAGGCACTGCTCTTCACACAAAGGGAATGTGCAAAGGACGGAGAGCAGGAGTTGGGAGCCTGGGGCTCCTATGCAGGCCTGCAACTTCCTGGTGACCTTGAGTGAGTCACTGCATCTCTGTGTCTCAGTTTTTTTGTGTGTTTTTTTTCAATGCTTTTTATAAAATTGATTTTAGAGGGAGGAAGAGGGAAAGAGAGAGAGAGAGAGAGAAACGTCGATGTGAGAAACATCACACATGCACACACACTGACTGGGGACTGAACCTGCAACCTGGCATGACCAGGAATGGAACCGGCGACCTTTTAGAGCAGGGGTCCTCAAACTACGGCCCGCGGGCCACATGCGGTCCGCCGAAAACGTTTATCCGGCCCGCTGGGTGCTTTTGCCGCCGCTGTGTGCATAGGAATTTATTCATAGTTTTTTTTTTAAACTATAGTCCAGCCCTCCAACGGTCTGAGGGACAGTGAACTGGCCCCCTGTTTAAAAAGTTTGAGGACCCCTGTTTTAGAGTATAGGACAATGCTCAACTAACTGAGCCACACCAGTAAGAGCTGCATCTTAGCTTTTGTAGCCTTAAAATGAGACTGCTGATGGCTGCCCTGCCGGGTTAGAGGGCTGTACAGTGAGGTCACCGTCCCCTCCTGTGGACAGCTCTAGCTGCTGGGGTCTCAGAGACACAGCTGAGCTCAGACAATCCCCCTGGCCCCTCCCTGAGAGGTCTTGGGGCCCGCAGCCAGGGCCTCAGACATTTCCAGCTTGGCAAACCAAGCTGTAGTCCCGTGACCTCAAGTGTCCATGCAAGAAACTCAAAAAGGGCTGAGTAAAGATCAAAACGGAGAGGAGGCTGAGATCAAGGCAGCTCCTAATAGAGACGTCCTCCTCCACCCCTGCCCCTCCCTCCAGAGCCCCCAGCTCCGCCTCTTTCTCCAGAGGACCCTCTGCAGGTCTACAGGACCCTCCCCTTCACAAAGGCTCCTGCTGCTGCACCTCCCACCTCCAGCAGAGGGTCCCTCCTTCAAGTCTCTGTGTCTTTTCCTCCCTGGTTTTCTCGCCTCCAGGGCTTAACCCTGAAGATAGTCAGCCCTTCAGCCCAGGAATCATCTGTGTTTATCGGGGATTTCTGAGTCTCATTAGAGAGATGATTCGCCCACTCAAGTAGAGTTTGTACTCCAGGGAGCTGGGGCTTCAGGAATCACCCCCTCCTATTTTCAGGACCCCTGTCCCCACAAGGTCATGTCCCCCATGGAACTTCGAAACCTGGGTGCCCATGTCCCCTTGAGGTCCTGAGCTGCTGCTCCCACAGGACAGCCACCCAGTCGGGCCCCTGGAGGACTCCCTATTTTTACCCGCCTGCTCGCGGCTCCGCGTCAGCCTGTCACAAGCTGTGACCCACCCTCCCGGGCCCGTTCCATCACTCAGCTCCGTTCATTATCCAACCGTTACAGCTTTTCACCCTCCACTGATTTGCAGCGGGTCCCAATTAATAATTGTAAGCGGTCACCAATTTTCCTCAAGCCTAAGGCAATAATGGAGATTTAGGTCTAAATGAAAATTTGCTAATTTAGAAACATTTGCCCACAACTGGCTGAGAAGCGCTATTATGGGCAGGCCTGGCTTCTCTCTCTATCTCTGCAGGGGGCAGGCCTGCACTGCTGCACCCAGGCGACCTGGCCCCTGAGGGGACGTTGGGTGATGTCTGGACACACTCTGGTACACTTGGTGGGGGTGCTATGGAAACAGTGGGCAGAAGCCAGGGATGCTGCCCAACATCCCACAATGCACAGGAAGCTCCTCCCAGGGCAAAGGGGATCTGGCCTCAAATGTCAACACTGCGGAGGCTGAGAAACTGGGTGTAGAGCATCCCCAGGCTTGTCCCCAGACTCCTCTCCTCACTCAGCCCTGTTGCCTCCAGAGCAGGCCTCGGAGCTCCAGTTGCTGGAGATCTAGAAACTTGGAAGAACAAAACAGCCTCCCCCAATGTTCTAGATCTATTTTCTTTGGCCCATATTGTTTGTTTGAATGGATCCAATATTCAAAATTGGTAGATTTTATTTTTAAAAATCAGGGTTTATGGCTTGTCCTGGAATATGAAAGGTCTGTTAAAGGTCTGTCCACCCCCTTTCCCCTTTGGCAACATTCAGTGGGAGCTGAGGAGTGGCTCCCCACAGCCCTGTACATGGGGTACGCCTCTCTGACATGCCATTTATTGGCATCCTTGTTCACTGAGAAACACTTCTGTGCCGTCCCTCAACCAAACGTGGAAACAGAAGGCAGACTCATTGCACCCACAGCCTTCACTCATTTTCATCACCCATGATGCTCGTGGGCATCTGACCATGCAACCTCTGCTCCCAAGGGCTCCAGCTGGGGCAAGCGACGGAGCCTTGGGCCCTCGGGAATCCCCCAGGCCCGGCCCGCACACTCACAAGATGCCGGGAGGTGGGTGGACAGTAACTCTGTTCTCTTTTCCCGGGTCTGAGTTTCTTTTCTCGGCAGGGCTCCTGAGGACTGGGGTCCCTGAAGGATCCATGTCAAACATTCCACTGGAGCTACAAGAGAGGTGAGAGCAGGCCTCAGTCCCCCCATCTTCTAACACAGAGAGGTAAATGGTGGCCCACGTGCTAACACGGCTGGCTGCCTGCTCTGTAAATACGTTTCCTTGTGCTTGATCAGCACCTTTGCCTGTTGTCCGTGGCTGCTTTGCTGCTCAGCTGGCAGAGTTCAGTGGTTGTGACAGAGACAGACATGGCCCAGGAAGCGTGAAATGCTTACTGTCTGCTTCCTGCTTCCTCACAGCAGCGGACCCCCTGCTAACCAGGCAGCGCCCATTTGCACACACCTTGCATTTACAAGGCACCTCGTTGATCCTCCCAAGAATCCCATGCTGTAGGCAGGCCAGGCCAGGAAGGTGCAGACATTAGGAGCACCGGCCGGGTGCCCTGGTCTGTCACACTCATTTGCTCACTGTGGCCTTCTGAGGTCACTATTTTAACTTTACAACTGAAGCCGAGCGAGGTTCGGGGACAGGCCCGCAGTCACTGGTGATGACCAAAGCCAGGTGTGAGAAAAAAGCCTCCTTGCTTCCTAAGACCAAGCCCCTCCTCTCTGCCTCCACATCTGTGTCTGTCTCTCTCCCTGTCTCTGGCGAGATGCCAGCCCTTTACTCACTGGGCCTGGGGAGCCGACATGATGGAAACAAAATAAAATGTAGCAGCTTCATTATCTGCCGGAGGAGGATGATCAGAGGGGTCTACTGTGTCCTGATGGGCTGCCTCTGAACTGTGTGTCTAATATCGCTTCTGTCTGGGTTAGGGCGACAGGATGAACTGTCGGCGGGTTAATTAGTTTCTTAGAAAGTTTATTCATGGCTCCCTCTCCCCTCTGCAGGGCACAGAACATCTCACGCTGACTCAGATGCTCGACTTCTACTCTATATGGCCAGAACATAACATGCACCCGCCTGACACGCCGTCACAGCCACTGAGCTGTGAGATCCCTTCCCCTCCTCTGCGGATTGGTCACCAACACTGCCAACAGATTTGTCCACACCCAGCAGGCGTGGAGAATGGACCCCCAGGGGGCCTGGTCCATAGCTGCTCCCTGTGGCTCCTGGGAGGGGCAAGAGGGAGCTGACGGTGACCTTGCCCTTCTCTTTCCTACACTCACCCACATCCATCCATGTTTTCCGGGCTTGACAAGACGGCCACCACATCCAGGAAGCCACCCTTGATTAGCCACCCATCCATTCTGATCGCAAAGTGAGGGCAAACATCCTGTCGCTGCCCCACTTTCCCCCGCAGGCCCCCAGGTGGAGAGGAACACCCTGTTTTGCCTCCTGAGGTCAGATCACTCACACAGGTCTATAGTTTCCCGTTTCGGTTTGTTTGCTTGACTATTAAGGTTGTTCTTTTTTTAAAAATATATTTTATTGATTTTTTACAGAGAGGAACGGAGAGAGATAGAGAGCTAGAAACATCGATGAGAGAGAAACATCGATCTGCTGCCTCCTGCACATCTCCTACTGGGGATGTGCCTGCAACCCAGGTACATGCCCTTGACCGGAATCGAACCTGGGACCTTTCAGTCCGCAGGCTGACGCTCTATCCACTGAGCCAAACCGGTTTCGGCAAGGTTGTTCTTTTTTTTTTTTTTTTTTTTTAATTAAATCTTTATTGTTCAGATTATTACATTTGTTCCCTTTTTTTTCCCCCCCATAACTCCCCTCCTCCCAGTTCCCGCCCCACCCTCCGCCCTCACTCCCCACCCACTGTCCTCATCCATAGGTGCACGATTATTGTCCAGTCTCTTCCCACATCTCCCACACCCCTTTCCCCACCAAGAATAGTCAGTCCATTCCCTTTCTATGTCCCTGATTCTATTATAATCAACAGTTCATTCTTTTCATCAGATTATTTATTCACTTGATTCTTAGATTCACTTGTTGATAGATGCATATTTGTTGTTCATAATTTGTATCTTTACCTTTTTCTTCCTCTTCCTCTTCTTAAAGGATACCTTTCAGCATTTCATATAATCCTGGTTTGGTGGTGATGAACTCCTTTAGCTTTTCCTTATCTGTGAAGCTCTTTATCTGACCTTCAATTCTGAATGATAGCTTTGCTGGATAAAGTAATCTTGGTTGTAGGTTCTTGGTATTCATCACTTTGAATATTTCTTGCCACTCCCTTCTGGCCTGCAAAGTTTCTGTTGAGAAATCAGCTGACAGTCGTATGGGTATTCCCTTGTAGGTAACTGAGTTTCTTTCTCTTGCTGCTTTTAAGATTCTCTCTTTATCTTTTGCTCTTGGCATTTTAATTATGATGTGTCTTGGTGTGGTCCTCTTTGGATTCCTTTTGTTTGGGGTTCTCCGCGCTTCTTGGACCTGTAAGTCCATTTCTTTCACCAGGTGGGGGAAGTTTTCTGTCATTATTTCTTCAAATAGGTTTTCAATATCTTGCTCTCTCTCATCTTCTGGCACCCCTATAATTCTGATGTTGGTACGCTTGAAGCTGTCCCAGAGGCTCCTTACACTATCCTCGCATTTTTGGATTCTTTTTTCATTTTGCTTTTCCGGTTGGATGTTTTTTGCTTCCTCGCATTTCAAATCATTGACTTGATTCTTGCGCTCCTCTGGTCTGCTGTCGGGCGTCTGTATAATATTCGTTATTTCAGTCCGTGTGTGCTTAATTTCTAGTTGGTTCCCCAATATAAGATCGAGGGTCTTATTAGTTTTCGTGTAGATCTCATTAAGTTTATCGGCAGCTTCTAAACAGTTCTTGAGAGACCTTAAAAGTGTGGTTCTGAACTCTATTTCTTCCATTGACAATTTTGTCCTGTTTCTTTGTCTCCACATTTTGTTATGCTTCCTTGGTGCACCCCCTAGTGGTCTTTGTTCGCAGTCTTATAGATAAATCTTGATTGTTGTAGCTAATTCCAGGGAGGGTTTGACCTCCAGGCCAAGTGGCTATGAGAATCAGCTGTGTCAGCAGTGAGAGAACTTCTGTCCTCTAGGGAGGTGCTAATCTAGCCTTTGCCTGAGGCTATCCGGCAAATGCCTCTGTGCAGGGCGTGGGCAGGGCGGGTCGCACAGGATCAACAGGGTGGGCCAGAGAGAGCAGTTATGACGGCTCTCAGTCCTGTCCCCAGGGGCTCTGCCTCTCTGAGTCCCAGCACCCGCTGCAAAGCTGGGAGAGAAAGCTGCACTCGCTCTGACCGAAGCCAGACAGTCCCGCTTCTCCCGTTTGAGTCTGGGTCCCTAAAGACTCGCCCGGATCTGGAGCTCAGAGTCTGCGACTCCCTCCCGATTGAAAAAGCCAACCGCGCCCTCCGCCGCCAGCCCGCTCCGCGCACTCCGCACCTCAGAATTTGACTTCAGCACTGCGCCTCCTCTGAGTGTCCATATGCGTTTCTCTTTCCTCCTAGTTGTAGGACTTCCACTCAGCCAGCGTTCCTGTGGTTCTGGGTGATGTCCGTTCCGTGTTTTAGTTTCACTTTTGAAGTAGTTGTTCAAAGCAGCAAACTCCGGCGTTAACCTATGCCGCCATCTTGGTTCTCCAAGGTTGTTCTTTTTATTGTTTTGGAGTCATTTTGCAAGTGTGTTTTTCCTGCCACCACCATATTGCCAATTCCTTTGAGGCAAGAACCACATCCAATTATCTCCAGTTTCCAGCACCCGGTCACACACTCAGCACCAGCCCCCGTGGTCCAGGCAGCAGATGCTCAGAGGGCTGGCCGCCCCCTGGAGCTCTCAGCATCACATGGAGGTCAGGGTGTGGCGAGGAGCAGGTGCAGGCACATGTGGGCTCTGCCCCTGCTTAGCTGTGTGCACTGCCCAACCCATTCCCTCTGTCTGTCGCCTGTCTTTGCACATCTGTAAATGGAGATAACGCCGACCTCATTGGATCCATGTAACGATTACGTGCTTATGACACACGAAGTACCTAGAAGTGGGCCTGGTGACCAGTAAGCACATACAAACACCCTGTCGCTGCCCCACTTTCCCCCGCAGGCCCCCAGGTGGAGAGGGACACCCTGTTTTACCTCCTGAGGTCAGATCACTCACACAGGTCTATAGTTTCCCGTTTCGGTTTGTTTGCTCTCAGCATCACACGAAGTACCTAGAAGAGGGCCTGGTGACCAGTAAGCACATACCCCTGCATGCGCAGGTCCTGAGGCCTGTGAGCGCACAGCACCTGCTCCCTCACCCTGGGCCTCTGGCTTCCTTCTGGACACCCCACATCTGGCTCAGCCAGGGAAGGGGCGAGGCTGGAGAGGACCCAGGGTGAGCCGGGCAGGCCCCCAATGGCTCGTATCTTTCTTCCCTCCCAGTGTGGGGAAGGACCCTCACTCACAGACCCGGAATCGAGGTGAGACCCTGGAGAGACCATGGCCCTGACTTGCTCCCCAACTCCCAGCTCAGCCTGGAGCGCTCCCTCCACACTCGTGGTGTTGACATTTCTATTCCTCCCTCCTCCCTGTGCCCCTGAAACTGGTCTGCCCTTCTCCTCAAAGTCTCCCCCTCCCAGGCCACTGAAAGCTTCAGTCATTGAAAAGAAGAGAAGCAGGCTCAGCAACGGGGACCTTGGAACTGGACTGAAATTCCCGACAGATATTTACTGCAAAAGAACACTTCTCTGTACAGAACATTTCGATCTGGCCGAGGTGTGATACGCAGGGCAGGGCGGCAGCCATTGGCCAGGCTGTTGATGTGGCAGAATCTCTCCTGCGGATGGAGGTGGCGGTGTAGGCCTGGCCTTTCCTTTGGAATTAAAGCGGAACCGAAACCTGCCTGCTGCCGAGTGGCCCGGGGCGTGAGGCCGACCGCAAGCAGCCCCCGGCCCCTGCGCCAGCCGCAACCCAGACACGCAGCCCTTTCACCTGCTCTCTCTGCAGCCGAGGACAACTGACCTTCGGACCACAGGTTGGAGGTGGCAGGGAGAAGGGGAGAGCTGGTGGGGATGGGGCAGGTGAGGAGACCAGACAGGCCTCTTCTGCAGACGAAAGACAAGAAAAGAAGCAGGCTCTCCCCACCTGCAGGCATCTGCGACTCGGGCTCCACTGTGTCCTGAACACATTCCCCGACTCAGAAAAACACAGCAAGTGGCTTATTTGTCTTTGTAGCTGGAATAGTGCCAAGCACACAGTTGGTGCCCAACCAAGATTTATTTCGTGATGAAATGAACGAAAAACTGAACCAAGCAGGATGTTCGGGCCGGTAATTCTCTCTCCTGAAGACTCCTCTGTCTTCTAGGCATCACCCTAGGGTTCTGTCAAACACCCGAAGCCTCTACATTTAAAATCCAATTGGACCGAATCTGCCCATCTCTTCCCCGGAACACAATCAGATTTCTACGTAGCTTTTAAAAGCTGTACAATTTCATAAAGTAATAGGTTCTTGCACTTAAGTTCTTGACGGAATCTCAACATGCAGAAGCACGGGCAGTACATCCCATCCCGTCTGCGTCTCGGGGTTGCTGCAGGAGAGAGAGGATGCCCTCTGGCCGGTGCCAGGAAGCGACGGGAGGGCAGGCAGACTTGCCCAGGAGCCCCAAGCCCGGCTTTATCGCTGAGCTTCCTGAGCCTGGGAACAGGGCCCGGAGCAAAGGGGGGACACAGAGGGGCAGCAGTGAGCACCACTCTCCGGGCAGGAGGAGCAAACGCCCATCTGGGGAGTCTACTAGGACCGGGGTCCACTCATTAAAGCAGACGCAACTGTCTCATCTGCAAACAATTCATTAGTCTAAATGGGCCTGCAGTCAGGCCACCCAAGCATTCACCAGACAGTTAATTACGCACAAAGCTGGAAGGAAAGAAACACAGCGCGGAGACCGAGTCACACTCTCTTTCATGATATTTCCAACGTCCGGTTTCTGACTGACATGCAGAGCCCAGCTTTGTGGCAGTGGCGCAAATCCAGAGAGAATCTGTGGGGGATTTTGGGCAGACGGCCCCTCGGGCCCCGCCAGCTCCCCAGTGTCCGTCCCCACAGGGGCCTTCAGAACCCACACTAGCATCTTTACTCACACAGTTCCCTCTATGGAACGTGAATGCCTGGGGGGGGGGGGGGGGGAGCGGGTTGCAGATGAAACCTTTCCCTTCAGTTAGTCCTCAAGTTAAATAAAGATCTGGATCACTTCCTGGTCCCAAGGAGAACAAACACCTGGGCTGGGAGCCAGAGGCACACTGTTCCCCACGGCCACGCGGCCACTCCTGCTCCGTGCGCGGGCCTCCTGTTTCCTGCCTTTTCTGAGAGCTCACAGTCCCTTGTCCCACCTGACTGTGGGTCTGAAAGTGAAGGGAGGTTTAGACAGCAGGTGCATAGACACAGCCCAGGAGGCTGGGAGCCCCGAGGAAGGCGAGGAAGCGGCATGGGCAGAGCACCTATTCCCACCACGATCCCACTGTGCGTATCACTTGACATTCAGCGCGAGCCTGTGTGGTGGAATTCTTATCTCTGTCTCCAATGAGGCGGTTGAAGCTCAAAGAGGTTGCTCAAGACCACCCATGGCAAAGCCAGGGTGTGAACGCAGGTCTTGAGTCCCAGATCTGCTGCCATCCCAAATGTGGGCTGCCCTGGAGAGGCAGTCCTCCAGAGGGTGAGAAATCCAGACTTCCTCCCGGTATACGGGGGTGCACGGGGCCCGGTGAAGCTGGAGAGCACACGGGGAAGAGGGATCCCTTTCTCCACAGCCTGCAGGGAAGCAGTGCTTGGGTGGGGCTTGCCCCATGGGCTCCTCGGCTCCCTCCATCCACGTGGGGGTGGGCAGGGTGGGCTGTAGGAATCAGCTGCTTTCGCAGTGCATTACCTCCAACCTACACTGATGCTTGCAGGCTTGGACGAGAGTGAATGAGTCCTAAAGCGGTTGTCTCTGTTGCATCATCAATAGCCGGTCCCTCTGCAGGAAAAGGGGCTCTGGAGAGTGAGCTCCTCACACCTTGGCCGGCTGCTGCATGACCCCCTGGCAGGGTCCCAGGTACCTCGATCTGCACGCTGACTCCCCACCTCCCACCTCCAAACTGTTGCTCTGGCTGGAGACCTGCTGCACCAGATGGCCCCCAGGCCTGCTCAGTTCAAAGCCAGATCCTCCATAAAGCCTTCCCTGAACCTGACATCTCTCTCCTTCCCTTGCTCAAATTTGGAAGCAACAGGCGCATAGGAACCTTATTTATCCATTGTGCTCTGGGCCTGGCACCTGTCACACCTCCAGCATCATTACTGTCATCATCGTAGGCTCAGAGTGTGGCTATGTGCTAAGAAACATTCTAAGCACCTTACATGTATTAATTCACTTAACCCTCACATTCATTCCAAGGGATCAATACTATTCTTATCTTCAATTTCCAAATTGGGAAGACTGAGGCTCAGGGACATTGCCTGTTGTCACTCAGCTGGAGGTGGCAGAAGGAGTAGGAATACATCGCAGGCAGTCTAGCCTGGGTGCACACATTTGTGCTCAGTAATGCCCAAGAAATACTTGAACAAAAGAAGGAAGGGAGAGACAGGGGGTCTGCCATTTCTTAAACTTCAGATAGGTATAACACATATAGACAAAAATAGCATATGAGCTGTCAAGGGGTGATGAGAGCTAAAGCATTCTAAGACTCTTAAATTTGGGGGAAGGAAGATAAAGATACTTATTAATTTTAGAACAGTTAAGTCTGCGTATTAAAATATCTAGGGTAACTATTAAAGGGATAAGCACATAAAATATAACTTCCAATCTCGTAGAGGAAAATGGAAGAAGATAAAGAGCACATCAATCAACCCCAGGCTGCCAGAGAAGAGTAAACATGAGAAACAGAAAAAGTGGGGCAAATAGAAAGCACAAAATAAAATGGTAGAAATAAATCTAAATGTACCAGCAATGGGAATAAATATAAATTGATAACCTCTCCAGCTAAAAGACAAAAATTGCCAGACTAGATATTTTTTTAATCCAAGTAAATGTTGTTTATAAGAACACACTGAAAGTAAAATCATGAGAACAAATACGCCAAGCAAGTACTAACTAGAAGAAAGATGGTGTGTCCATACTAATCCAAGCTAAATAAATGGCGAAGCAGAGCATTAACTGGACAGAAAAAGGATTAATTACTATGCAATGATAGCTTCAAAGATACAAGACTCATAGATTTAACTTCTAAATACAATCTAGGGCAACCACTGAAAGAATAAACATATACGACAATTTTCAAATGAGTAAAGGAGAAAATGAAAGAGTAAATATATTTAAAAAGTACTTCAATCTAATGATGGGTACATGTCATTATACATTTGACCAATCCCATGAAATGTACAACACTGAGAGTGAAGTGTAATGTGAACCATGGACTGTGGGTGCTTCGATGTGTCAGGGGAGGTTTGTCCATTGTAACAAATGTCCTGCCCTGGTGAGGATGTGCGTAGTTGGGGAGGCTATGCCTGTGGGGGTGGCAGGAGGAATGTGAGAAACCTCTATTCCTCCCCCTCAATTTTGCTGTGAACTTTAAAACAGCTCTAAAAATGTAAAGGTTTAATATAAGTAAATAATACACAGGGGATAAAAGATTAAAAAAAATAGCATATGTACTTAAATAAGCAGTGTAAAAAAAATAAAACCCACAAGAATAGAATACTGGGGGGCGGGGGGGCATTACAGTCAATCCAAAAGATGGCAAGAAAGGAGAAATGAATGAGAAACAGAAAAATAGAAAGTACAAAATAAAATACAATGAATTTAGAAATAAATCTAACTACATTGGCAATCAAAATAAATATAAAACCTGAAGGAATTGCTGGAAGATATTGATAAATCCATCATTAGGTGTGCGATTCTGACATACTTGTCTAGGTTATTGATATATCTAGCAAACAAAATGATTAGCAAGGCTTGGAAAACACAATTAAAAGATTGAGCTAATGAATACATACAGAATATTGCATCCCCTGAATGGGGAATACGTTCTTTTAAGACACCCATGGAATATTTACAAAACAATTGATTAGCTGCTAGGCTGTAAAGCAAGTCTTGAAATATTAGTTTTATATGATCACTTTATCTGACAATTATGCAAGTTAGAAATTAGTAGCAAAAATGGAACCAGTAAAAAAGCACATCTTTGGACAACGAAAACACATTTCTGAACAAGTCATGGATCAAATAAAAATCATAGCAACAAAAAAAATTTAGAAATGCTGGAAAACAAAAACACAATGCATATCCAAACATGTGGGATGCAGCTAACACAGTAGTTAGAATGAAGTTTCTAGTTTTGAATTAGCTGTGTCTCCAACTTAAGAAATGAGAAAAGAATATTAGACACCTCTCTCTCTCTCTCTCTCTCTCTCTCTCTCTCTCTCTCTCTCTCTCTCTCTCTCTCTCACACACACACACACACACACACACACACACACACACACACGAAGGAAAGCATGACTTCCGGGGCGACCCTATACTGGAGAAGTGACATCTGATGAATATCTTAAAGTCACCTATTTCCTCTCCTAGAGCAGATCTTGGGAGTCCACTCTCCCACACAGATGCACACAGGGTTGTGTGGCCCTTGCATGTTGCAGAGTGGACATCAGAGGTATTGACCCCGCAGGGGGCAGATTTAAGGGCTTGGAAAGGAAGGTGTCTGGTGCCCCACCTCACCCCAGCCCACCCCAGCTCTCTCTGACCCTGGCAGGTGTGAGAGCTGCACAAGCTGGGTTGATCCTCTGGCTGGTCCAGGAGTATCTAATGTACCCTCTGCAAATTGGGCCAAAGCAAGAAAAGAATGGCATTTCCGAGTGTCTTCACCCTCTGCTTTTTTCTTTTCTTTTCTTTTTTCTTTTCTTTTTTTTCTTTAAACTCCATATCAGGAAAGGTAAGGAAAATAAGGAGAAAGTCACCAACAAAGTGAGTGAGTGTGCACATCAAACAGAGAGCCTCTTTGGGGGCCCAAGGTCAATGATGACCCATTTGAACTCTGTGGAGACCACTTGTCAGGGAAAGGGAAGTAATTCCCCCCAAAACAAAAAGAAAATGGAAACCAGATTCCCAGGCCAAGAGCTCTGCGGTTTCTATGGACCCAAGAGAAGAGAACTGTTCTCGCAGAGGCGGGCCCAGCAGGAACCAAGGGTAACGTCCCCTCCATCTGCAGGGGAGTGGTACCCCCTCTTGCACTCATTCCAGTAACAAGCCTCTGCAGAATTCATTAAAGTATTTTAAAACCAGTGGAGAAAATTAGTCCTTGTGCTTAGATTAACCATGCACACACAACCAAACAATAAATACAGTAAAGGAGGGGGGAGTAGAGCACAAAACAACAAAATTAACTAAACTTTGAGTGTCTAATAAACTTGACATTTTTAACAGGCACGTTGAAATTCCACCCTGTGCTCGTGACAATGATAATAATTGAATGCTTAAGAGATAAAAGTCTATTAAAAATAGTGACAGCAACTAAAGCTGTTGAGAGCTTAAAAATTCAAATTTTTGTTTTAAATTCAAGGTCTGTGGCCCCTCCTCACTGAGCTCACTACAGCTCTGCGTCTGGTGAGGCTGTGAAGGGGCCCAGCTGGGAAGCCCACCAAACCCCCCACAGGGGCCTGGGCCACAGGGCCCACAGGTGTCAGGACCCTGAGGGGCAGGCCCTCTTGGTTTTAGGGTGCTCTTCTGTAGGAAAGACCCCCTGTTTGTGAAGTCCAGAAGCAGTCACATAAAGCGCCCTTCTCCAGTCCAGAGCCCGAAGGACATAGAAAGTCCTTTTCTTTTGTTTGAGGTTAAATTTACATAACATAAAATTTACCATTTTAAAGCATACATTTCATTTGCATTCACAATGCTGTGCAACTACCTGAAATACCAAGTTCCAAACTGTGTTTTATCACCCCCCAAAGAACACCCGGTGCCCATTCAACAACCACTCTCACTCTCCCCACCCCCCAGCCCCTGGCAACCGCCATTCTGCATCCTATTTCTATAGATTGACCTATTCTGGATATTTCATATACATGGAATCATGTAATATGTGACCTTCATGTTTGGCTTTTTTCACTTAACATGTTTTCAAGGTTAATCCACGCTATCACATGTATCAGTACTTCGTTCTTTTTTGTGCCTGAGTAGTGTTACATTGTAGTGTATACGACATTTTGTTTATTCAGTCATCCTTTGATGGGTGAAAGGTCCTTTGGGGAGGTGCCCTAGGCTCATATTCTATCAGTGGCTAGGAGATTATGAACATAATTTAGTGCCAGCTACATAATAACAACCATCCAATCAGAAATCCTGGTTCAGAATACTTTAGAACTCTAGTTTTTTAAGTTTAGGAAAGGATTGTTGGGTGGATGAATAGATGGGTGGATGGGTGGGTTCATGGCTCAGTAGATGGAAAAGGTGAGTGGATGTATTTATTAAGTGGGAGAGCACTAAACTTATAGTTCAGAAAACCAGACTCCAGCTACATGGTTGCCACAGAATAGCTCTATCACATACAATCACTTCATCTCTGTGGGCCTTCATTTTCTCACATGAAAAGCTAGGCCCTTAGACCCGATGGTTTTTTGTGATCCCAGGAGATCCCCCTCCAAATTACCCTCCCAGGATGGAGGGGAATCCTGGCTGGCTGTGCTGAAGTACAGGTAACATTACCCCAAAACAGAAAAGTAGACAAGCTGATTTTGAGACAGATTCACCTGACCTGGGTATTCCATTATTGCTTCCCAGTTTGAACTGGTTCATCAAAGACGTTCTCCTTGGCCTCACTGAGCCCCTTACCCTTCCATACCTACTTCCTACCATACCCTGGACCTGCCTCACTCATTTCAGACCATGTCCTATAGATATTCTGCTCCAGTTGTCCCTAGAAAAGCTGTATTTCCCCAAATTTATGATTTTCTTTCTCTGGTAAAGCAATTGGATCCCCAAGGCCTGACTCTGGAGCTGGGAGGCTGATGTGCTCACAGCCCGTGTTCCCCACAGGCTAGCGCAGGTCCCAGAGCTGACTGTTAGTGGAGGCCATTTCCCCACCCAATTACCACCAACTTGTGGGTTATTTTCCCCACAAACATGTATGTAGCAAGTTGCCATGGAAATAAAAAGGATTTGTTGGCATTGGTATCCTGAAAATAAAATGTGAGCCAAGCTGAAAAATACAAGAGGTAAGGGAGGGGTATGGCTATCAAGAGACCTGCCAAATATATTTTTCAGGAAAGTGGGGAGAAAGTATCCTGCATTATCCGACGATGGAGAGGGCGCTGGAGAGAGGAGACAAGCCTCTAGATACTGGACTTGATTCCACTGAGGCTGGCATTCATTGTCTGCTATGGGGACAGGAAACTCTTGAGGCTCTCTGTCCACTACTTCCTCCCCACTAATGAAGATTAAGAACAACAATGAAGTTAGGCTCTGTAATCTGACCCATTAGTATGCATCTTCCCCGGATCAGAGGGGAGTTATGTCGGGCTATGAGCTGGCCTCATAGATCACCACGATAGTAACAAGCTAGGAATAGTGATTGCTTTGGTTTCAAAGAATTTTCTTTCTTTTCTTTTTCTTTTTGCACCTAAACTAGTCACTAAGGACTGACCCTATTTTCTAAGAGCCCAGCCTAATACCAAAGGGCCCAGCCAAGTCCCCCAGGGCAAAGCCTAGCCCCAAAGAACCAAGACCAGATCTGAAGGGTGGAACCGAGCCCCGAACAGCTGAAGCCAGTCCCAAAGGGCAGAGGATAACCCCAAAGGGCGGAGCATAACCCCAAAGGGCATAGCTTGACCCAGAAGAGCCAAACCTAGTCCCAAACCCCCAAACCCAGTCCAGAAAGGTGGAACCTAGCCCCCAAGAGCCAAGCTCAGACCCGAACAGGTGACGCCAGTCCTGAAGAGTGGAGCCTAGCCCCGAAGAGCCAAACCAAGACCCTAACAACTGAAGCCAGTCCCAAGGGGTGGAGCGTAGCCCCGAAGAGCTGAGCCCAGACCAGAACATTCAAAGGCAGTTGAGAAGGGCAGAGCCTAGGTCTGCAAAGTCTTGTGCTCTGTTGAGGAAAGCCTTACTTCATTTGATTACTTATAATAGAGAGATAAGCTCAAGTCTTCCAGGCTAGGCTCAGCTCTCTTCAGAGCATAGCTCCAAAGAGCTGAGCTAACCCCAGAGACAGGCTAACCCCAAAGAGCCAAGCCTTGCCCATAGGGCCCAGGCTAGGTCAGAAGAGCCGAGCCTAACCCCTGAGCAATACCTATTCTTCCAGAGAGCCCAATAATTGCAAATCCAGACATCTCTCCCCAGAAGGCAGCCAGGTGTCTCCTGGATCACCACCCTGTCCAGGGCCATAGACTATCTGGAACATAGAGCAGGTGTGTGGTGAGAACAAAGGGTCTATCTGCCCTTACGCCACCAACATGCTTATGTGATCGTCTACTAGTTTCTTATCCCTTTGAATGACTTCGCGTCAGTGTGACCCCCCTTCTCCCAGAACATGTGCTCTCTCATCATGGTTGCAGCAGGCTTCATATTCTATTAGAGGACTTTTAGGCTTTATGGAAAAGCAGATACGGAGTACGGGGTCCTCCCCAGAGCCTCAGAAGTCACACCAAGAAGGCAGCTTCCTATCACACCTGTGGTCACAGCCAGCCAGGTTCGGGGGCCATTAGGGCGTGTTAGCAAGCAGACATGAGGAAGGGGCACACAGCCACACTGCCTGACTCAGCCAGGGTCTCGACTCCCTCACCTGTCCTAACCTCACCACCTAATCTTGATGTAAACTGGCCCAGGCTTCCCACAAAGACTGGATGATGTGAGGGTCTCTGAAAATGCCTCAGGTGCCATCAGAGACCAGGGTCCCGACCCCAGTGGCAGCTTGTCTGCTCTGTGAAAAGAGAATCAGCTTAGGCTAAGGAGACCTGAGCTGACAAGCTGAGTGGCTTTGGGCACCACTTTACCCCTCTGGGCTGCTTACTCATCTCTAGAACGAGAAGACTGTTTGCCTAATGTTTGAGGCATCTTGTGGATCCAGGGAATCTATGATTCTACTTTGAGGGTATTTGTCCTTGGAAATATCAACTTCTTGTAGAGTCTTCTCAAGTTGGTAGTTCAGTTACTGCCGCCGCCAAACTGCTGCTAGTTCATGGTAGTGAGTGAGCTGGATCCCAGAGTTAGGAAGTTCGTGTATTTAGTCAACAATTATTTACTGAGCATCTACTATGTCAGATACTCTCCTAGACATGACAAAGGAGATGTAATCCTTGCCCACACAGAGCTTAGAGACTATCGAGGGAGACTAAAACAAGCCAATAAAAGGTGAACGTGATAGGTCTGGTGTGAAAAGTGCTATGAAGAGAACTAAAGCAGGCTTGGGGGGCGGGGTCCTAGGTGGCAGTGGGAGGACTCTGTCACTGGGTGGTCAGGGAAGACACCTCCTATAAGGAGACATTTGAGCAGGGACCTGGAGGGAAGAGGGGCAGGTTTACAGGAAGAAACTGGAGAGGGAAGAAAGATAGAAAAGTTCAAATCACCTTGCTGGGCTGTACCTCAGGCAGGTAGCTTTCCTGTCTTCCTTAGGAGGCAAAGCATGTTTGAGATCTGGCTCCAAAGTCACTGTAGGGCCAGGGGGTGGACAGGATCCTCCTACGGCCATCATGTGACCCCCTCCCCCCACCCTCCCCATAGCCTGGCTCAGGAGTCAGCCTTACCTGAGTGAGAAGGTGAATCCTGTCACTGTCACAGTCTGAACTTGAGCAAGTGACTTGGCCATTCTAAACCATATTCTCTCATCTGTATGATAAGAACACGAATACCTACTTCCTAGCACCATTGAGAGGAGTGGATTAGCTAATGCATTCCAGGTCTGGGGGGTTCATGCCCCTCTTCCTTACTTCTCATCCCGGGGGCTCTCCTGGGCCTCCAAAGTCCTCAGGGAAGGTGAGCCCCTTCCGCAGAGGTCCCTCATCCCAGGGTCTCACTTTCTTCCTATACCCACGCATTTTCTAAGGACTACACCACATGCTCTACCTCCAGCCTGAAATCCTTTCCTCCCCTCTCCGGCAGCAGCCCCGCAGTGCTGGATGGCTTGCCAGCCAGGAGAAACTGGGCAGGGCTCCTGCAAAGAGCTGAGTTGGGCCGAGCCGCCTGGAAGCACAGAGCAGGAGGGTGCTTAGAGGCCAGCTCCCTGTGACCACCTCGCAGCTCGCCAGAGCTCGGCAGCTAAGGACCGGCTCGGGAGCTGCCTCCAGATTTGATGGTACAAAGAGCAGTTTAAAGTTTTATTTTACAAAACAGAATAAATTAAAAATGCATTAGAAATGAGGCCCTTACTTAACTACAGGGTGTGCTAATGGGCTTGGAGCCTGCGCTCCCTCCTCCTTTAAGCTCTTAATGACTGAGCTTTAATGTATTTTATTTCTTGAAAAACAATCCCACAAGCGCTCAGTACAGTCGGAAAAACATTTCTAAAATCATTAGACCGCTGCACGGTAAATATTTATCACAAGCGCAGCTCCCACCTGCTTGCCATGAGGCATTGATTTCCCCCCTGCCTTGTTTTGCTCCCTCTTGCTTTTCATTTCTCTTCTGCTCCCCCTCTCAGTGCCTCCTCCCCGCGGGTCCTCACTGGAGGCTGAAGCAAGGCTTGGTCAGGCCTTCTCAAAAGAGAGATTTTCAAAGGGGGAAGAGTCTCTATCTATACTCAGTCCAGTAGGAACTCCACCCCCCACCAGCCACAGGGCTTCTTGGTCTTATTTCAGGTGGGTAAGGGCTCTGCTGCCCTGGGACTCCAGACTCCATCCTCATCCATCAGCTGTCACTTGAAACTCTACCCTCAGAACCACATGATCACACCGTGGGAAAACTAGTAGGCTGGCCACTGAGAGGCCTGGAATCCAGCTCTAGCCCTGCTGATACCTTTGTGTGTCCTTGGGCAAGTCACCTCACTGTTCTAACCTTTCAAATTGCCATCCCTAAAATGACAACCCTGGGCAGGTTGTCCCCAGCTGATGCTCTATGACCTCTAGCTGAGGAAATGGCTTGCAATCCCACTTACTGGCTGTGTCACATGGGCAAGCAGCTTAACCTATCTGAGCCTCACTTGTCTCACTTTTAAAGTCATACACTCACATGTATAAAATATATCCAGAAAAGAGGGTGCTGACATTTTAAATATGGAAAATATGGAGAGCACTCAGCATCGTGCCCAGCAATTATTAGGGCTGAACAAGATTCATTTCCTCTTGCCTGTGCCTCTTGCCGTTCTTGGAAGCTGACATGCTGGAGAGACTTGTCCTGGGGGCAGGAGGGGTGGTCACAGAATGGGAGGGGGGTGGTGAAGACAAACTGTCCATTTAACACCTTGGCCTCATCTGGGCTCATGTCCCCAGACCTAGAGGAGACAGTTGGGCCTCTTCAGATGAGAGTATAGCAGGGACAAAGGGGTCTTCTCACAGGTGAGTCACCACGCCCCCACCTTCTTCGATGCTCACTCCTGCTGCTTCCACGCTTTATAGCTGGTTTTTATCTGACTGCCTATACTTCACAAAGGGCTTTGGCATATGTAACCTGATTTGATCTCCAAAATCTTCTGAGGTGGGTAAGAATTATATGACCTTATTTACAGGTAACTGAAGTCCACACAGGTTTACCCTGAGGCCACATTGATAGGAAGGGGCAGGGGCAGGGCCAGGACAAACCCCACAACACACCGATTCCACCCCTGAAAAGACTGACGAAGGTTTTCTTTACTCACATCCCTTAGAGGCCCATTATGACAGTGAGGAGAGTCATCGCAAACACTGGGCCAAACAGGATGCATTCTTAAATGTTTTGTGTGCAATAACCATCACCATGGTGTCGATCGAGATTGCCGATAGTCTCCTGATCCCTGCCAGCTGCCATCAATAGAGATTATCAATATAACTTCCCAGAATTCAGGCAAGTGCCCAGCTAAATGAGAAATCCTAGGGTGACAGGCTATGACCCCTTTCTGGACTGCAAATTTCTTTCATTCCATGGTATGAGAATAGGTCTCACACACTGTTTCTTTTTTCTTAAGTTTGTAGAGAATGTATGCCAGGGCCTATGATAAGGATTTGTCATACATTATCTCAAGCCTACAAGGTAGACAACATCAAAACACCTGCCGAAGGTAGGCATGTCATCCCCACTGTAGAGAGCCATGAATGGAAGTGATGGCATAGATCACACAGATAACGAGGCATTAACAACTGGCCCCCTCCCTTGCCTTTCTCTACTATAGAGATGAGAATGCTAAAATATTATCTTTTATAGTTTCTCTTTTAAAAAAAGAGTCTGGACAGTAAGATGTAAGTCAAAGTTCTGGGTGAACCTACGGAATCGTCCTTAAGAGCTGACTCATCTACCATGACCCTCACACACTCTTCCTGTCTGGAACAGAAACGTGGAACCTGGAGCTGTGGCATCTATTTTGCACCCTGAAGAGGAAAACCACGTTCTAAGAAGCGGTGTTAATAGGTAAAAAGGAGCCTGGCCTGTAGGTGACATTCTTGAGAAGGCTCATCAGCCCTGCACTACCTACCTGTAGACTTACACCGGGAAGAATTAACCTATCTCAGCCTGCGATCCACAGTGATACTTACAGGGATTACGAAATTCAAACTTGAGACTATATGACAATATACCCAAGTGTATAACTGCTTGTCCAAATCCTACTGTTTTTCTAGTAGAAGAAGACAAAGCATAGGTGTTGGGTAAAAAAAAGGGCAGATGACCCAGAGCAGCTAGGACATGGTCCATCCCTCCCATTCTCACCGCCCTGCCACACTATGACCAGCACGACACTAGCTAGGGCTTCCAAGGACTGAGATACCTTCAGGGCCCTTTCCCACTCCCCTTTCTCCAGGAAGCATGAGTCAGTCCACAGATGACATGAATGGTACTTCTACAGCATAAAACTATCTTGCCCTGGGGACAGGAGGAAGGAGGAAAGGTCAAGACTCCAGTTCCATTTTTACTTAAAAAGTGATGGGAAGACAAATATCTATCCCACTGATTGTTCAGAAAATTGAGTGATGACCAAACACCAGGTCGCTAATCCTTTTTTTGTACATAATAGAGCAGGGGTGGGCAAACTTTTTGACTCGAGGGCCAGGGTTCTTAAACTGGACCGGAGGGCCGGAACAAAAGCATGGATGGAGTGTTTGTGTGAACTAATATAAATTCAAAGTAAACATCATTACATAAAAGGGTACGGTCTTTTTTTTTTTTTTTTTAGTTTTATTCATTTCAAACGGGCCGGATCCGTCCCGCGGGCCGTAGCTTGCCCACGGCTGTAATAGAGACTGCTGCTGCTTTCAGCACCTTGGAGAGTACTTATGCTTTTCAGACTCTTCAAGGGCCTTGCCACCATGCAAGGAGCTCCTGGACGTTTTCCTGATGACTTTTGGCATTCTCTGCACTTTTTACTCTATCCCTGGAAAAAGGGGAGCACCTGGGGCCTGAGCCTAGTGATTGGTATCCTATGGATTTGCTGAGTCTGTGTGGGGAGGCCCAGCCACTACCGTCCATGGCAGATTTCAAGGCTGGTGCAGTGTACCACTGTCAGGGCAGGGAGAGATCAAGGCAACACTGACAGCAGTGCCCAGTGGATGTAGGAGATTAATATTATTGTTGAATAAATGAATAAATGCCACATATCTACCAATCTAGTAATAGTATTTACAGCTTCTGAGGACTAAATATGATAATTCTTGTAAAGGACTAAAGTTTTAAAATGCTAACATATAAGATGTGCATAATAATTGTCAGTTATAATCCCAAGAAAATTATATAAGGATCCTCCTTACTGCATTGTTTATAATATAAAAATAGAAGCAACGTAAATGTTTAATGACATAGGAATCCACATGACGAAATAAAACACACCCACGGAAATATGTTTACCGAATAGGATGGTACTGGTTGAGATCTTTTCCCTTGGTAATAGTGCAGTTCGAGCAGAGATAGTAGAGATGGAACACAAAATAATTAAATATTATAGGGGCTAAGTTTGAAGGAGACCTGATTCTTAATCCTGAGGGGTTGCCTCAACATAGCACCATAGTAACAATTCTTGGAAAAGTAAAAGTATTCCATGCTTATACCCTGGTGAGTTTGAGACTTTATAATCAAACTCATTATATTCATGATATAATGTAAAATGCAAAACTTGGGCTAGAAAGCTGTACATTTGATAGGGTTCTGTTCTGTAAAATATAGAAAAGGCTTAAAGGAAATACACCATAACATTATTATGGGTAGATGAAATGATGAGTAATTTTAATTTTCTTCTTTATGCCTTCCTTTTATTTCCAAAATTTCCTCAGTAGGCATATATCATTTATGTTGCTTATATAATCAGGAAAATTTATCTTAAAAACTTTGCTGTGTGTCTTCCCCTGAGTTCCCCCTTTTGGTGCAGGCTCCCAGTCATTCTTGGTGGCCCTAATGCTCGCATCCCCTTCCAGGACAGAGAGACAAGTAACGTGTTGGGGGTGATGTAAAGTTTCAGTCTAATCAAGTCTCAGTTTCAGGTGCTGATTTCAGCGTTTGGTGAAATCTTTATCCTTGGGATGCTGAGTCACCACATCCCCGAAGCTGAGCCAGAGCTCAAAGCTCCCTGGTCTTTCCACCGGGGTCTCTGAACATTTTAAAGAAACATGTTCTCAGGGGCAACTGATTACTGTGTCAAGTGCAACTGCTTTTCCCAGGGCCAGCGTTGCAGAATAGCGAGTGCTTGTAGTTCGTCACAAGTGCTCTGATGAGACTTTATCCATATAAATAATCTACATGGTGTCAGCTCTTGTTTTCCATCCTTTGGTATAGAAGCATGCAGGGGATAGGGTTGGAGATACAGCATTTTCCAAGGAACGGTTGCCTGAAGATGAGGCTGGAGTGAAGTGGTTCACACAAAGCCACTACCCCAATCCCGAGGTGCTCAGTGCAGCTGAAGGGCAAGGGCCATCAAATGCCACTGACTTCAGTAAGAGGACAGAAGAAAAGGGTGCTCATCAAACATGAGACTGTGTTTCTGCTAACAGATTGCTGTGTTGATCTTTACTGCGTGCTATATTGCATTCATCTTTTATCAACCAAGAACTATGAAGAAGGAAGACTAGCAGATACCCGAGAGAAGATTCGTTAAAGGTTTGGCCATTACTGGGCTATCATCCCAGCCAGGTGCCTGGGCGCTCTGCTCTGGCTCTGGCAGATGTGGGAGGTTAGAACAAGGGCAGCATGAAGGAAGGACCAGCGGTCACAGAGGCTGAGTCCTCATGGTTTACACTTGGGGTGGGACTGATCCCAGTGACCTCCAATTGCCTATGCACAGTCAGGAGCCATAGTTCCAGACAAAATCTGGGATAAACATAAAGAAGATGCGCATGCACTAAGAAAGATTTCATTTCCCAAAGCCGTCTCTCCTGTTTCTGAATGTCCGACTCTTCTACCAGAGATCAAAGTCTTCATTACAGTGTGTCCATGACCCCAGAGAGCAAACACAGTTCCTTAGATTTACATGAAGTTCTGAATGGCCAGTGAAATTTCAGATTCTACACTGAAAGTGAGTTTCCATGGCCGGTTAAGAGTAGAGGTCGGGAAGTGACATGCCTGAAGGAGAGAACAGGACCGAGCTGCCAGGAAAAGAAAAGGGATGAAGGAGGCTCAGGTAGAGAAGTCAAACTAACTCCACCCCCTGGCTTGGAATTGGTGCAGTTTTCAGGAGGACACAGAACCCTCCTGTGGACAGGAGACCACATAAATGGAGACATCCTCTAGTTGTGCCTAGTTCCTTTCTCAGTGTTCGGTTCCAGACTTGCTCTCTAGAGAGAGGTTCCCCTGGAATTGGGGGACTTGTTAAAGCCAGGGTATGGCTACAGTGTGTGTGTGTGTGTGTGTGTGTGTGTGTGTGTATGAGTGTGTGTGAGCATGTGTGAGTGTGTGAGTGTGTGAGTGTATGTGAGTGTGTGTGTGAGCGTGTTTGTGTGAGCATGTCCATGAGCATGTGTTTGTGAATGGGTGTGTGAGCAAGTGTGAGTGAGCGTGTGTGTGTGTGTATGTATGTGAGTGGGTGTGTGAGTGATTGTGCGTGTATGTGTGAGAATGTGTGTGAGTGTGTGTTTGTGAGTGTGTGTGTGACTGTGCCCATTGGCTTTTGGGGTAACATGTTTAACCACGGTTCATTTTAACTGAGCAATATTCATGATGTTGGGGAAGAGTCAGAAGATGCAGAGTTAGGGGCATCTGTCTGCACAATTATTGCCAACCCAGCTTCCATTCGGAAATCACTGCACTTTCCTTCAGAAGCACTTTTCCATTATTGGCAACATCTTGACATCACCTCCGAGAATTATCCATATTTTTTGACCAAAGGACTGGGCTTTGTCATGTCTGTGGGATATCAGCCAGAACTTGAGAACCTTTTCTTGTACAGAGATTTCCATCCTGATGATACCGAATCAAAAGTTATAATGCATATGCATGACCCATGGCCAGACAATAGTGTGTGGTGAAGGCCTGGGGAGGGATGGGAGCAGGGTGAAGGGGGTCAGTGGGGGGAAGGAAAGGGGGAACTGTAATACGTTCAACAATAAAGATAAATTTAAAAAAATTTTTTAAGTTAAATGTGACTGCCCAAATAGCTCATGTTAACCTCAAAACAATCAATTTCCATTCTGTTCCTGTCTCCTCTCCCAACTTCCATAACTACTATCTGGTCAGTGGCCCCTCTCCCACCGCCCCTGGAGGAACAGCTGCCCTGCTGGCTCTGTGCTCTGGGTCTTACCCCAACCACACCCCCTGCCTCCTCATGGACTAACTTCAGTTAGCTCCTTTCTGGTATTGTCATCTCTTTTGAGACTGGCTCCTTCCTACAATCACACAAACATGCTCAAGTCTCTCAGATCTTAAGCAAATAAACATCACCCCTTAATTCAGTTTCCCATCTCCACTTCTCTTTATGGTTTAGTTTTTCAAAAGAGTAGACTCCAATTGCTACCTCCCTTTCCTCATCCCTCATTCAAACTCCCCCTGACCAGTTCTCCTCGGTGATCTTGCCCATCTCAGGAGCCTCACGCACTTGATGCCTGTAGAGACACAGTTGTCTTGCTTCCTTGCACTGTAATTATTTATGTACATGTACTATCGACTTGATACTGGCTTGCAAGTGTGTCTGGGGCCCTTGTTATATTAGCATCTCCCACCGTCTCCATACAGTGCCAAGCTCACAGAAGAATGAAGCAGGGGGTAAGGTGACAGAGGAATAGACTCCTGGGGTTTGAGGAGGATGTCCCACCATGGATAAAGATTCTCTCTGGTGTCACTCACGTAGAAAATACTCTCAACTGGCTTTTTCCAACCCCCACCCCACAAGGAGAGTAACAAATGGATTTGAAGCAGGAGATGGGAAGGATTGGATAAGACAAGGACATCTTCCTGGGTAGAAAAGATTTAGAAATGATCTGGAAGGAAGCAAGGTGGGATTTCAGTTGAGGTAGAGGAAGAAGACATTGGAGGAAAGAGGCGGCAGATGTGCACATACAGGATGCAGAGGGTGTGGCGTGGTTTGGTGGCGGACAGGGAGCAGTTTTGGCTGGAGTGAGGAGGAATGAAGATACTGAGATGGGAATGGAGGGAGTTTGTGCATGGACCTTGAAGGCCAGGCAAAGCAAGACTTCCTTCTCCAGGGCCCACTGTTCACCTTGACCCCAGGGACCCACTTGCTCAGAGAAGTTTAAAGTCCTGGTTAATTAAGGGTGTGACAGAGACCAGATTATAACTCTACTTTATCACTTCCATGTTTATGTGACATTGGGAAAGGGATTTAAACTCTGTGTCTCAGTTCCCTCATCTCTAAAAGAGGGAGAATAACAGTACCTGCTTAATAGGGGAATTATGGGATTAAATGAAGAAAGCACTCAGGACACTGCCTGAGTTAACGTAAATTATACGTTAATTTTTTTATTATTCCGGGGGGACCTTAAAACCATAGTCCAATACTTGGTATCATAAAATTCATCTAAACAGATCAATCTCAGAAGACAGGCGACCTACACAAAAAAAGACTTCTTTCCATTCCTAACAAAGATATACAGAACAGAGCCAGACCTAGGGGAATGGCAGGGCCAGAGAGAACACCCTGAGGTTGGGATAAGCTCATGAGATCCCAAAGTCAAGTTCGGAGAGCCACACTGGGTCCTGACCGGGCAAAAGACTCAAGAGGCATCCAGGCAAGGGACTGGGCAGATGCCACCAGCTGCAGTGGGGACAGGACACAGGAGGCCAGAGTGTGAGGGTGGGTGCAGGGCCCAGGAAGTGGGATGCAGATGCCCCCTAAACTCCCCCTCCCCACTAGTGCTGGGGAAGGTGCTCAGCCTGAGCCAAGAGGAAGCTGACTTCAGAGAGGCCACATGCTTGAGCCATCTCAGAAGCACTCTGAGAAAGTCAGTAAACAGGCATTTAGGGAGGCATTTCTGAAATCCCCGTGAACACATTCTCAGCCAAGAATATAAGTTTTGAGAAAGCAGCTGCCAATTTGTGAGAGGGGTGAGTATTAGGAGGAGGAGTACGTCCCCCTCTGGGAAAGATGACTGACACAGCAAAGGAGCTTAATGAGACTCCGTCGTGTCCTTCCAGCCTCTCTCCTGCTCCCTCCCAGGGAGTGGACGCAGATCTCTGGAGTGGGGGAGGCTATTTGCTGAGGGGTAAAAGCAGGGTAGTTTACAGCAAGTGATTGCTAAGTTTTCCTTGGGCTTAAGAGGCCAACGGGGGCTTTCCTTGAAAAACAAGAAAGAAGAGAAAACAAAGCCTGTATGGAGAGTCTGCAAAGTTTTCCTTTTCATTAAATTTCCAGAAACTAGCAGAAAGAAGCCCAGTGCTGACAGGATGCCTCAGCTCTTCTAAGTGTCCTTGAAAGGGTTGGGCCATCTGCAAGGCACAGCTCTCCAAGCAGAGGAAGCACCAGCCTGGTTGGAGAGACAGGATCTCTACCCCCTGCATAGCTGGAAAAAAGCTGTCTCTTTTCTACTAAACAGGAAGTGGACAGGAAGTCGTGATCAAATGTCTCTAGGTGATTTGAGGGTGTGATGGGCAGGGATTAACATAATTCAAGTGCCTGCCATGTGCCAAATACTAATCTAAGCACAATGCAGAAATTATCTATATATATAAAAGCCCAGCAACCGACCGGCAGAATGACCAGAACGATTGGTTGACCAGCTGCTATGATGTGCACTGACCACCAGGGGGCAGACACTCAATGCAGAAGCTGCCCCCTGGTGGTCAGTGTGCTCCCACAGTGGGGGGCACCGCTCAGCTGACCGGGATGAGTGGCTGCTCCCCGCAGGCCATGCCCCCCCAATAGTGCACAAATTCGTGCACCAGGCCTCTAGTCTCTAAAGAATGCTAAGATAAGATTCTAACCTTAGCCAAATTTATATATGATTAATTGGGGAAAATGGAAGGAAGGAAGGAAGGAAGGAAAGAAGGAAGGAAGGAAGGAAGGAAGGAAGGAAGGAAGGAAGGAAGGAAGGAAGGAAGGAAGGAAGGAAGGAAGGGAGGGAGGGAGGGAGGGAGGGAGGGAGGGAGGGAGGGAGGGAGGGAGGGAGGGAAAGTTCTTATAGTCAAACAGGATTCAAATCTTACTTCTGTTCATTGCTAACAAGCCAGGGCTTCATTTTCCTCCCTTATAAAACAAGATTGTCTTCAGGAAGAAAAGAACACAATATGGAAATTCCTAGCTCAGAGCCTGGTACATAGTAGGTGCCCAGTTAATAATTGTTCATTTATTAATTTGCTGAAAGGTACAGTTGCCATCATGGGAAGAGAATGGGATGTAGACTCTGCAGAATTCAAATTTGATTTGGCCACTTACTGACTGAATGACATGGAACAAATCATTCAGCCTCCTAGGCTTTAAATGCTGTCTTCTTGTGACTGATCAAAACGACCTACCAAATAGGATTATGGTGAAGGTGAAATGAAAGACTGTCTGCACAACGCTTAGCGCAGTGCCTACCCTTTGAAGACTCTATAAACAGCAGTCATGGTGCCAGCTCCCTGGTGACAGGGCTTTTGTATTGAGGACAGGAAGGTGTGCAGAGAGGTTAGCAGCCTGGGCATTTAAATAGTCACATGTCCAGATTGCAAATACATTAACTTGATCTTGCATATTGAACCTGCATGCAAATATTTAACCTGTAACTGGCATGGCAGTTATAAAAGTGAAAGCTCCATCACCCGATTGTGCTTTCGGTTTGAGTGGGGAGGGCCAGGGAGCCAGCTAGGCAGCTGCCTGATCTCCCCAGCTCAGGACAAAGTGTCTGGGGGGCTCTGGGAAATCTGTTTCTCCTGTAATATCAACATGGAAAGCACTGTTCATCCACCACTGGCTGCAAATGTGCCACACCACAGACCTCACACCAAACATCTTGCTGGAGAAAGACAGCTGAACTGTCTCCCTCTACTGTGATCACGGTGATGTCACTGAGGGGTGGTGATGTCATTGCGGGGCATTTAGGGGAATGAGGAAGAGGGAGGGAGGAGAAGGCAGCTACTCCCGTGCTCCATCTGCAGGGACCTGGCCTGGAGGGTATTTTCCCTGATTCCTCGCCTGCTTCCTTCCCCACACTCGCTGCACTGGGGAGTTGGGATGCTCCAGGCTTTTCCAGGTCCTCCTTCATCCCCAATGACAGTTCGAGTTTATTAAGAAGTTGGTGCTGCCTCTCTTTTGCCAGGTCCTGGGGAAAGTGGAAGTTGATTAATGATCCTGAGACCAGGAAGAGGAGAGAAGGGCCGATGTTCCAGCCACCTCAAAGAGAGGAAAGTGAGGTCAACCAGGCATCTGAAGGGCAGCAAGGGGCACAGAGCTAGCCCTGCAGGAACCCCCTGTAGACTACCCCGTTTGGAGGCCACGTGAACACAGCCCAGGGTTTTCATAGTTTGTAGGGACGGAGCTCAAGTTCATTAAGTTTGCTCTCAGGCCTTTTGACTGGGACGGTCTTGTGTTTGGGAAAACGTGAGACAATGGGGATTATAATTGGGACAGATGTACTTAGCAGCCAGCAGAATCCTCACAGCAGTTCCCTGACCTATGAAGTAAGGGTCATTATGCCAACAATGGCCCAGGGGAAGCCTCTGAAATCCACCAAATCCCCACCTCCTTCACTGACCGAAAGTGTAACCAGAAGCACAGTCCAGGAGAAAGTGAAGAGGTTGGCACCATCATCAAAGGGTTGAAAGACATAAGAGTGATGGTCTCATCACATCTTCATTTAATTTATCTGGGTGGTCCCTGAAAAAAACAGATAAATATAGGCACTTGATGGTGCACTACCATAAGTAAGTGGTCATCCCAGGCATAGCTGCGGTGCTGGATGGGAGATCTTTACTGAGGAGGACTAACACAGCCTTCAGCACTTGGGATGTGGCCATTGAGTTGGCAAATACATAATTCTCAGTCCCCATCAATAAGAGGATAAAGGCAGTTATCTGCATATGATGAAGACAGCAGCATGAGTAGTCATTGCTTTCTCCAGGGCTATGTTTACTCTCCACCACAATTTAGTCCCCAGAGGTCTTGCTCAACTCAAAATTCCACAGAACATTATCATGGTCCGCCATGAATGATATCCCACTCCCTGGACTCGGCGAGCAGGAAGAGGCTACTCTAGATGCCATAGTAAGGTGTGCTACTAAAGGGCGAGAGATAAACCACAGGAGGAG
Source organism: Myotis daubentonii (assembly GCF_963259705.1). Lineage (NCBI taxonomy): Eukaryota > Metazoa > Chordata > Mammalia > Chiroptera > Vespertilionidae > Myotis > Myotis daubentonii. Next base: position 37,247,059 of record NC_081857.1, on the reverse strand, counting down.
TCAAGGGGCTGGTATATTAGTAAAGTTTTACAAATCTAGTGGTTTGGGGCATTCCAAGACAGTCCCTCTAAAGTCAAGGTCAAATTGCTGGACTCTGTACCTCTAACCATTAAGTAAAAGGCGCAGTGCAGGTAGATTTCTTTGGATTTTAGCATAGAATATATCACACTAGAGAATAATGCTCTGATCAAATTTTTGGATGACTCAGAAGGCTGCTGGTTTCAAAGAGGGCCAAGAACAAGAGAGCTCTGTAGCAGCACCAGTAACTAAATAATCCACCTGCCACTGGGGATGTGACTCAGCAGATCTGATGGTGTTTAAGATATCCGTGTTGGATGAGGTTGCTCCTATTGGCAAGCGTCAATAGGAGAATTAATGTGCAGAACCCAAGGTTCTTAAAAAAGGCCACAGCTTCTGCAGCAGAAAACTGCTTTCTGTTTGCAAAATAGCTCCGGGTATGCGACTGGTCCCTAGCAGAAACTAAATGCCTGATCATGGAACGCTGAGTGATTATGTGACCTAAGCTGCCTGTCATAAGCTAAAATGATCATGTCCACCAAGTCATAAGGTCAGGTGAACACAGCAACAATCAATCGTCTAATAGAAATTATATTTTTGGAATCAGGCCCAAGTAAGCTCAAAAGGCCTAAGTAAATCACATCGATATGTGGCCCAGTGTTCCACATCATCTACCTCCAGTGCACTAATGTCTACTCCTCATCTCAACCTATGGCTTTGTGGGGGTTTTTCTATGACAGCTGATGGAGAAGGAACAGGCTCAGCCAGGTTCACAGATAATTCAACACAGCATATTGATGCTAACTGAAAATGAACTGCACATATGAGAGGCAAACAATTGATGTTTCTCTCTCTCCCTCTCCCTCAAGTCAATAAAAACATATCCTCAGGTGAGGATTAAAGAGAGAGAGGGGGAGGGAGGGAGAGGGAGAGAGAGGGAGGGAGGGAAGGAGGGAGGGAGGGAGGGAGGGAGGGAGGGAGGGAGGGAGGGAGGGAGGGAGGGAGAGATTAGTCAAGCATTTGGTGGTGGGTCAATTACAGTCAACCCTTCCTATCTTGGAGGGAATAGGAATTCATTATTAATGGTCAATTCCTTCTGAATATCAGCACTGAGAGCTTATACATGTCTAACTTACCTCCATATGACAGTGCATAAAACCAAAAGACTTATTTTACAACAAAAGGAGATGTGACAATGGGCACATGACCATGAGCTCATTGTTTCTACCATGTGCCCCATCAATGGAAACTGCTGGCCTAGTAGGTTGAAAAAAATAATCTGTTAAAGGTTCATCTAAAGTCCCAGTTTAGGGATAATACTTGTAAATTTGGAGCACTCTCCTTCAGCGTGTGGTCTGTGTTAAACCAAAGGCCACTACATGGTGCTGTGATCCAACAGCTGCAATACATGGACCCAGGAACCAGAAGATGGGAGCAGGCTTGGTCCTCTCCCTCTCAGTGACTCCATCCTGCAGCCTTAGCTTCTACTCGGTTAGAGTCCTATTTACCAGAGACAGCGGAGTATGTTTCTATCTGGGGAAACAGGAAGGACCACACTGAACTTGAAACTCTGGCTGCCACCTGCGCACTTTGGGGTCCTCATGCCAACAGAGCAGCAGCCAAATAAGAGAATTCCTGAACTTGGGAGGGTAATCAAACTTGTTTACCATGAGGAGCCAGAGTTGCTTCTACATAATGAGGGTAGGAGGGGGGTGGCATGGAGAATATTGGGGACCCAAGAGACTTTACCAAGAAACTCTGGTGCTTCTGTGACAGGGGTAATGGTGAGTGGCAGCTGTGAAAATTACAACTCTACAAGAGCTCAGATTTCTCGTGGGTGAAAGTGTGGGTCACCCCACCAGGCAAGCAATCCAGACCAACTGAAGTGTTGGCCAAATCTGGGAGAAATCTAGAAAGAAGAGATGCTAGAGGAGGGAGGTCAAGAGTACCAGCTGTGGTCTGGAACCAGAGCTAGCATGGGGAACTCGAGCTTATTTCACTAACCCTCTTGCTTTCATCTCCCAAGGTTGTTCCTAGCCATCACCTTGAAAAGGACCCTCTGGTTAATTGGACTTGTACCTCATTTCTCAGAGAAGAATCAAGGTAAATTTGTTCTCACAAAAGTGGAGGCTCCATATTGTATAATGGGATCCAGATATAATCAGAAGTGCAAGAAGGTCTGACTCTTGTTCCATCATCACTGTGCTAACCAGCTCTGCATCTCATTTACTGACTTCAAGTAGATAAGGTCTTACAGTATCCTAACTTACGTCTGCACCTAGAGCAGCTTGCCATCTGTCACAGGTCTTTCTTGTTGTCCCCAAAGCTTAACATGCTACAGGGTCCTGCATGGCACTCACACATTTGAATCCCAAAGTGTGGGGAAGTTAATGCTCAAAGGCAAACATTTGACTAGTAAGAGAAAGGAGTCAGTAAATCCCCCCCCCCCCCCCCCCGTTTCCTCCCAGATTGACTATTCGGAAATGTTGTTTCTGAGCTTCTCAGAGAGCTACACCATGAAATCAGTAACATGCAGCAGCTGCCAGTCACATGTAGCATCAATAATGCATCCATGCATGGGTGCTCTCTCCTCCCTGGTGAGCAGCCATTCTCCCTCGCTCTTGCTCCCTGGGCGTTCATGCCCTGATGAATTAGTATTGCATAAGCCTTCATCTCAGGCTCTGCTTTCTGGGAAACCCAGATGAAGAGATGACTTGAGAAAATCTCTGTGAAGATTAAATTTTGAAAAGTAACAAAAATCAAAAGGCTTTGTAAGCACATTATGTACTAGCACTTTATGTGAATATTAGCTTCTAGTTATTGGGTCTATTTCAACTTTATATCACAAGGTATAGTGGAACAGAGAAATCCATAGGCTATAGAGCAAGTAAATATATAGTCTCTTGTCTCTACCCCCAGTTCATTTCTTTGAATTCTAATCCTGGTCATCTGAATTACAGAGTATTTGTCACGCCACTGATTCTCCTTAAATGTCAAGGGCCACCTCTTCCAGGAAGGCTCCTGGATTGATCCAACTCCTTTTCCAACCCAGTGATGATCATCTCCACCACCAGCAAACACAATCTGAGACCATAGTTTCATGAAGACCCTTGTTGACTAGAACTTACTCTTGTATATTTACAGGTGAGTTCCCTTAGTGCAGAATCTGTTCTTACCCTTTTACTTGACCCTTGGGTGGCTAAAACATTAACCACCGGCATCTGCAGCTGATTCTCCCACGGGATGGCAGGTTTTCCTATCATGGGGGGCTGATTTGTGCAAACCCTCTGTACTCTTACCTGAGTCCCCTCAGACCTACAACCTAAGTGCAATCACATGGAGTCCGTGTACTGTGGGGACAGTCATGGGAAGACTGGCCTTGTGGGAAGAAGACCTGTGTTCTGGTCCAGGATCTACCACTTAAATGCTGCATGATTCTGAGTCCAATATCTGTGTTTATAAAATGGGCATGCACCCTACAAAAGCACCCCCAAGCATTGCTGTGAGTCACACGGAGGAAGTATACTGGGAACAGACTGTTAACTGCAAAGGCCCTCTGCACCTATAAGCTGGGGTTATCACTGCTGTCTATGCAGGCCCTGGAGGAAAAATAATGCGCCTCTTTTACTTGAAGCAGAATTTGTTTTGCAACTCACAGAGCACAGCGGGAACCTTTTCTGACATTTGACTTGAGAGCCAGGAGATTTGCCCTAAGCAGCTGGATTCAGGAGAAGCAGAGGAACGTAGCAAACAAAGCTTTGGTCTAATATTTCATTTTAACCAGAAATAACTTATATTTGTAAAGCATGTTAGCATTTACAAAGTACATTTCACAAAGTGCATCTCATTTTTTTCTCACACCTCTGTGAGACAAGTATATTTCCCCCCATTTTACAGATAAAGCAACTGAGGCTAAAAGAGCTTAGGAATCTGGTCTGAGGTCTCCAGTGTGAGAATAGTGGGTTTGGAACTCACTCAGCACCTCGAGTCCTGAGTGAATGCTTTTCCCCTTAAGACCTACTAAGCTAAACTTGGCGAGATCCATCCTGTGGCTTTTGGCGAGATCTATCCAGCTGCCGATCTGATATACTCCTGACGAACTAGTTGGGTTGAAAGAGAAAAGAAATTCTCAGGCGTTTCCTAAGATCTTAGTGCATAGCTTGAGTGCTGCCCAACACCTTTGCAAAATAACAGCACATTTAATGTGTGTCTCATTGCCTATTGAAGCTAAAATTATGGCTCTAACCACCAACCCAAGGAAATCAGGCAAAGTTCACATAGTCCAGGTACTTAACAGACTGCTCATTGATCAGGAGTGAGGTGTATGCCCACCCGACTACATCTTGCTCATTGGACCCTTGCTCAGGGGCAAACAGCTTCATCTATAAGCATGAGAACTTCTGCCAGCCCATCTCTGGACTCTGGCTGGGTTCTCAAGGTTGCTGGGGAAAGGAGTAGGTCCAATTTGGAAATCATTTCTTAGGAAAAGGAACGAAAAGAGGCCAGCATATGGTAAATGGAGTCAGGTTCCTTTAATGTGGTTCTTTGGAATTACCCATTCTTTGGAGTGGGTAATTCACCAAATGCTGGGCAATCTTTGCAGCTGGCTGATGCGGAGGGACACCATGGGGTAATTGAGACTGAATTACAGAGACTTAGACTGTAAGATTGGGTATTCTGTGAGGCCACCCAGCTGACACAAGCCACTTGCATCTTCTCCAGTGGGAGCCAGAGTGGTTCACATCGGCTCAAGTTTGCAAATGACTCTTCCCCTTCATTAGCAGCCCCGGGATAGAAGAGAATTGGTGGTGGTGAGATTTTAATGAAGCTGAGTGTTTAGAATCCTTCAATAGGCCTTTGATAATGCCAGAAAACACCATCTCCCTTCGGCAGAGCAAAGGAAGGGCAACCAGGTCCTTTAGGGGTCATTCGTCTACCTCCTGACTATACTCCTTATAGGTCTTCTAAAGATTTTCAGCAATGAAGGAAATGCTAACTTTTCAGAGCTGTTTCCTCAACTCCTGTTGAAGATCAAACCTATAAAGCGTGGAACAAGGAGAATGTGTCTTTAGAGCCAGAGCCCTGGACCAAGGGACAGTAATACAGTGTCAAGAATGCTACTGCCACTTGAAGGGTCAAAATGACCCTGTCTGACTGCTCCCTCTCCTAACCTGCCTTGGTGCTCAGCTGGGCAACTGCTGGAAGTCTCCTGGCAGCGAGTAATTGAGTGAGTCACTGAGTGGCCGCAGAAGCAGAGGCAGAGCCCTCAGGGACATGATGCTCCCGGTTATGGCCATTGAGTTTCTTCCATCTATGGCTTCTGCTTTCCATGTTTCAATTGCTCTATTTTTTTTTTTTTTTGCTTTTGTTTATCGAGTGGTCATCATTAGCCAACTGCTGGAAACATGTATTCTATATACTTTAGCTCAAGAAATCTTCAACCAACCACAGGGTAAGTAGTGTTACTTCCATTTTACTGAGGAGGAAACTGAGGACATGGAGGTTAAGAAACTAGTCCAAGTTCATACAGATAATAAGTGTAATGGAGCCAGAACTTGAGCCCAGATCTGACCAACTCCATCCTCTGCTCTTCACCGTTGGCCTCATTAACTTTTCTGTGTCTGAGGTGCTCCCCCAATCCTCACCCAGCTTCTAGAGGTCACTGCAAGATAAATTTTGATTCATATAACACCTGTGGGGTAGGGTTGCTAATAGGTATCACAGTATTGTGATTATTCAGTGGAGGCTTTGGAATTAGCCATCTCAAGTTTGAAATTATTTTTTTAATTAGTAGCTACATGAGCTTGGACAAATCACTTTTCCTTCTTGGACCATAGTTTCCTCACCTGTAGAATGAAAATAATAATAATTTCTATCTCAGGATTTTTGTAACAAATTATATAATGTATGTAGGTACCTTGCCTTCCTGACACATCATAAGTATTTCATAAATGATCATGGGGATGATGTGAGTGAGGAGGAGGAGAAGGATGGGCCATGGGGTCCTTAGGAAAATAGATGGGTGAAAGGGAAAGGGGGATGTCTGGAGATGGTATTTTTGTCTCCATCTCCAGAGGAGAGGAGGTGGCAACTGCCTAGTATATTATTTAGGATTCTCCAATAGGGGAGAGAGGGAGATAGAGAGATAGAGATTGGGGTTGAGATTGAGAGAGATAGAGGTAGGTGGAGATTTCAAGGAATTGGCTCATGTGAGTATGTAGGCTGGCAAGTCCAAAATCTGTAGGGTAGAACATCAGGCTGAAGACCCAGGAAGGTTTGATGTTGTAGCTAGAGACTGGCTGCTGACAGAATTCATCTTTCTTATGGGAGGTCAATCATTTCTGTCTTAACACCCTCAACTGACTGGGTGAGGTTCACCCATATTCTGGAGGGAAATCTGCTTTACTCAAAGTCTAACATTCAAATGTTAATCTCATTTCAAAAGTACCTTCACATCTAGACAAATGTTTGACCAAATATCTGGGTTTCCTGGCCTACCTAAGTTGACACATAAAACTAACCATTGACTTCCCAATTTAAATATACTCATTGTCGAAGCAGAGCCCCAGGCCAAGGACCAGAGTCTTACCCATCTAAGCAGAGAGGAATAAGTAATCCCAGCAAGTTGACCTTAGTGCAGCCAGGGGTAGAAAGAAGGAGGGAGAACGGGCACGGGCTGGCCCTTCATGGCACAGTGGCAGGTGTTTTCGTGCCTCTTTCCCTGCCTGGGGCTCCTTCTCTCACTGCAGCCCTTTAACAAGGTCACCGAGCAAACAAATGAACCAAGCAGAGAGGTGGGCAGTGGAGTTGTAAGATGGAGGATCCACTACAACTACTTTGGTCAACCAGCCCCCAAGTTTAAAGAGAAACCAGCCCTCTCCACCTCACTCACTCACTCACCTCCACCTGTTCAGAAAAGAATGATCTAGGCTACATGGACAGCAGCCTCCTGGAGAAACTCCAACACTGTCCCTGGAAATAGCACCAAGATAATGTACAAAGAAATCCTGACAGGCTGAAAAAATGGTCTGACTCTAACAAAATAAAACTTAATAGAAAGAAAAGTACAGTCCTTCATTTAGGTCTAAAACAAAACAACATAAAATAAAACATCTAGCAGGAAGGATTCGGAAAACGTTCCAGTTTAAAACTGCACCTGGCTAACATTCCCCAGGGAAGCCTTTATTGACTTCCCCACCAAACTCCCCACAGACTAGCGATAAGAATGAAAACTTGCAACATTGAAAATGAACCTGATAGATGACTTCGTGACAGATTCTGGTGGGAACCTCTGCTTTCTAAGAGGCAAGCAGACCTGGAATAAAAAACCCTTCCAGGTTTAACCTCCTATCACGGGGAGGTTTGCCTCACTGTGGTAGAGCCAGCTGGTTCTTGCCTCGTCTTCCTGGGCCCACATAGGGTCTATATTCAGCCTCCCTAAAAGTTGGGTGTTGCCACGTGTCTGGGTTCTGGTCAACAGAATATGAGTAGAGTGCACCATTTCCAGGTTGGCGCATAACAGCGTGCCAAGCACAACCATCCACGTTCTCTTTCTCCATCCTCTGAGTGAATGGAGAGCATCCCAAATCCCAAAGACAAGGAGGAGAATGGAGACACAAGACGGCTGGAGCCCAGGTCCCACAAAGAGTGGAACTAGCCCCTACTCCACTTCCCGACACCAATGCACATTGTACTGGGATGTGAGTGAAGAATGATCATTTACTATGATAACCAACTGAGATCTTGGAGCTGTTTGTTATAGAATATAGGCTCCCTGGGTACACTCACAAGATGGAGATGACCTAAAAAATTTGGAAGACATAACACAGCTGTCCTTCTCTGGTTCCTAAATGATACTATTGGTATACATAGGGAAAGGGTGGTAGCTGGAAGCAGCAACAGGGAAAATCTTGGCTGTACATATTACTAATTGTAATTTTTTACTCATTCATTCAACAAATATTTATTGTGTACATACTATTGCCAGGCTCTGTGCTCAGTATTGGGGATGTAACAACAAATAAAATAGACATGTATCCTATGACAGTCTAATGGAACATACCAAACATGAAACAAATCACTAGTACGAAAGAGTCTATGAAAGGAGAAAAGGCCACCTTGTGGGTACGGGGGGTGAGGGGGGTTGACACTAACCAAGGCCCAGCTGAAGTCCTGGCAAGTCCCATGGGCATCAAATCATGATTTTTTATTTTTATTGATTTCAGAGAGGAAGGGAAAAGGTGAGATAGAAACATCAATGATGAGAGAGAATCATTGATCAGCTGCCTCCTGCATGCCCCACACTGGAGATCGAGCCTGCAACCCGGGCATGTGTCCTGACCAGGAATCAAACCGTGACCCCCTGTTTCATAGGTCGATGCTCCACTGAGCCACGCTGGCCGGGCATGATTTCAGCTCTATCTGATGTTCTGTAGTTCCCGCTTATTTCCTGAGCCTGGTTCTCCATCTTCCCAGTCATCCCACAATATGGACTTCTCTGCTTTGTTAGGATAGATGAGGTTTCTGTGGTGTACAAACAATAACCCAACTACCACAGCATAAAACAAAATGATAGCAGGGAAATCAAACAGATGTTATCACAATAAAAACAGATGTAAAAGTCCCTTTCAAAAGATAAAAATCCAATCTTGAGTTAAGTTCAAAATTTTTAAACTAAAAAAAACACAACACACCTTAAACAAAATAGCTCAGAGAAAATAAAAGAGTACTAAAGAGACAGCAGGTAAATGCAAATTAAAAAAAAAAAAAAAGACAGCAAAGCTGAGATGTTAATACAAGTCAAAGTTGAATTTAAGAAAAAGGAATTAAGGGGCCTCAGTGATTAAATTTATATTTGTATTTATTGTTAGTCACATAAATTATTACTATGAGAATGAATTATTACAAAATTTAAATCAACGCAGAAATACATAGAATAAAATGTGAGCATCTTCCTTCTATTCCTTTACTGTTACTCCCTTCCTCAGAAGTCACTTCTGTTAAGCATCTGGCATGTATATGTCTAGATCTTAATGCAGGGATACACTCACACATTCACACACCTAGGACGTGGGAATCTTGGCAAGTCATGATCAACAGATGCATCTCTGAGAGCTGGTGACAGCCTCCGGCCACAGCACCTCCTGGCTACTGTAGTGTTTGAGCCAAGGTTATGCTCGCCCTGGGCAGTGACCAGCCAATCTGAGCACAGAGGGAATCCTAGGGCCGGACCATTTCTGCCCAGAGCAGGACTGCCCCATGAGCAAGCTGCACCATAGCCTCAGGCTCTTCCTAGACGACCTCCCTTCCTGCCTCCCCTCCCTTCACAGTGTCACATCTACACCATGGTTTGCAGGCTTTTCCTGCCTGCTCCAGCTCTCTCCTCCCCCGTCTTTCACTAGCAGACCTCCATCATGCCCCCTGCAAGAGTGGGGTCACAGAGGAGCCAGGGGATCAATGCAACCTGACCAAAGTCGGTTTCTGGTGGTCCACTGGGTCTGTGGGCCCACCTGGTGGTCATTCCCCTGGTCACTGCATGTATAACTGGGATGAACATAACTGGCAGTTGGAGTCAACTCCAGGGTGGTCCTTGGCCTGTGAGGTAAGAGCTAAGCTAACTTCATGGGAAGACCAAACAGAAGTCTCTGAAACTGCTTTCCTTTTGGCCAATAGAAAATAAGATAGCATCCCTAGAGGGATGGCAAAGATTAATGCTGTCTTCAGGGGTGGTAGTCCCTTCCATATCTATTAAGAGGAAACTGGATGGGCCCTAGAGAATGACTGCAGACTCCACAGGCTCCACCACGTGGAAGTCCCGCCCCAGCTGCTCCATCAGAGCGGAGTGACAAGGTCTCGGTCACATGATATGCGCCCAGTGATTTGGCAAATGCATTCTTTTCTGTGCCAACCAAGGAAGAGAATCAGAAATGGTCCACACTTACATGGAACAGACTATATTCATTTCCAGTTTTGTCCCTGGGCTAGGTTTCTCTCCTACCTCTGTCATAATATAATCTACCCAGATCTGGACCATCTGGTCACCCCCCAGAACATCGCATTGATCCATTACATCGATGGCCTCATGCTGACTAGTCATATGTGCTCCTGAGACGATCTGCCCTGAGAAGATTCGGGAAGCTTCTGTTGCCTTGTCTCACACTCACAGTCAAAATCATACTTGATTATCACGTCTTAGATGCAGTCCCTTTCAATCTCAGAAACAACACAAGAATTTTTGTTATCGTCGCCATTATTCATCACTGTTTTGAAAGCCCTAGCTGATTGAATACAACAAGATGTACAAATAATAATAAACCAAGCTTTTAATGGATGCTTACTAGATTGCAGGCACTGCTCTGAGTACTTTTCAGTTTTCACTTAATTCACACATTAATCCTTTGGTTATCGGTACCATTTGAGGTGGTGCCATTATTATGTTCACTCTACTGATAAGGAAACAAGTCAATAAGAGGTTAAATAATTTAATAAAGGAATGAAAGTAGTAAGTATTGAAAGGCAAGAACATGGTTATCTCAATTTGCAGATGCCATAATTGCCTTCCTTAAAAAGTCATTGAAAACTACTAGAAAATTCCACCGATAGAAAACACCTTCTCTCCCCGCCCTCTCCCTCTTGCCCCAGATGCTGCAAGGCAGATGTTTAATTTAGTCCTGGCAACAGGGTGAGATGTCTGTCTTGCCCTCTCCCTCAGCTTAATCTGTAATTGCCACCTGTCCTCCCCAAGCAGTCTGGCTCACTCTTACTTTGCTCCCACCAGCAATCAAGGGTTGAGCCCCAAAGACATCTGGAGTCTTCAAGCCCAGTACTGATAAGCAGAAACAAGCCCAAAGCAATGAAATCCTTTAGAAAAATCTTCGGCCATAGATGGTGGCGTCTGTGAGGCTCTGACAGCTTCATCCCCAGGCTGAGTGACAGAGGCGGGGAGGCGGGGGCTGCAGAAGTGTGTCCCTGTTCTAGACCCAGACTTCAGTATCGACGGGGGCTGCAGGGGGGTCAGGCCCTGGTCGCAGCTCCAGAATCTGCGAGTTCTGAGAGCCCGGCCCAGGGCCCAGTGGCCTGCCTGAGAGGGCAGCTTAGACAGGGCTCAAGGAAGCCTGGGCATCACGAGGACCCTGCCTGTCTGTGGAGTTGGTAGCAGCAGGGAAGGGGGGGAGGAAGAAAGGGACCGCATAGCAGCTAAAGCTGGCCCTACAGGACAAAACTCACTATCCTGAGGACATTGGGCCCTGTACATATAGTGGCCGTGACTAGCCAGGACACAGCATGGCCAAGTGCAAACAGCATCGCACCAAGATCCAGAAGACCCACAGGCACGTCCTCGTCGGCCACTGCTGGCCGTGCTTCCTGTGCGACGGCCTCACCTTTCGCAGTGTGGGTGCTACACAGGCGGCCGTGGGAAGCATCACAGAGGCTAGAGTTGAGGTTGCTTAGAGAAATGTTAGCGGCCTATTTCTGTGCCTTGATTTTAATATATAAGCTTCAATTTTCCTACATCTCTTGGAGATATGAGGCTCCGGAAGTGGTCTGGGCTTTTGGACTCTTGTGTTTATGAATCTTTGTTGTAGGATTGACTCTGCCTGCTCTCTGGAGAGCATCACCTAAGTCCCAGACTCCTGGGCAAGGAAGCATCCTTCTGCATTCGATACAGTGGGCATTCCTGAAATGCACGGTGAAATCTGTAAACCGGGCACAGCCAGGCCTTCCCGGACCATTTCACAGGGCTATCATGAGTATGAAAAAAATAGACATGAAAGTGCTTTGTAAACTGCAACATGTGTACAAAGGCGGAGGACTTGTTACCGGTATACTGATGTTTCTTAAAATCACCTCTCATTCCTCCCCACTGAGCCATCAGCAAGTGGGCGTAATGATGCCTCTCTCAATGGCCCTTGTGAGGATTGGGGGAGGCAATGGTGCAGAGCGTGTGTAAAGAAAGCACTTGGCCAGTCAATGTCAGGCAAGACCACTAATCCATTCTGGGGGCTCAGGTCCCTGCTGCTCCCCCCATCCTGCACGTTCCCTTTCTACTCCTCCTATGACCTGAAGGAGTTTATAGACAGACCGTGGGATCCTGGAAGCCGGTTTATCACCCAGACCGTCCGATCTGGAAACAATGGGTCTTTGGATTGTGTGGACCCTGTTCTGCCTACAGGCAGGGTAGGAGGGGCTTTTCAAAAGAAACCAGGGTCCACCTGGGACAGGTTTGATCATGTGGAGCCATGACTGCACCTTCCGCCGCCTCCCCCCGCCTTCCAAGATGATAATGAGTGCATTTCACACTGAACCTATAAGCTGAAGAATCTAGTCCCGTGAGAGGATGTCGGCCACACTTACCAGGGAAACTGAGGCAGAGTGAAGCTGTAACAAGTAAATAGTTGGGGAGAGGGAATAAATAAACCCAAACAAGATGGAAGATTCTCTTTTTTAATCCTAAAAACACACTGCTTCCTGGACCTCGTGGGCCATGTCCAAAGACAGGACTTGGAGGGTAGGGCAAGGAAATTCCAGCCCTGTGCCTAAGGTGAGCAGGGGATACGCTGGAATCACTCACCTCTCCACCCACCTCCCCGGAAGTGGCTGCATTTCCTAGGAGGCTGGATGGGTGTGGAGCCCTCTGAGGTCCTGACCAGGAAGCCCCCATCCATTTCCAGGGTTCTGCAGGAGGGCGGGGGGAGAGGAAGGGGCGACAGTAAGGCTGCCGTGAGGGGCTGAGCTGAAATAGAAGGGAACAGGGGTAGGAGGGACAGTCTGACGGCCAACAGAGAGGGTGGGGAACAAGTCTGAAGACTGAATAGGAGGGGTTGTAAGCCACCAGAAATGTCTCCTGCTGATAGGAATTCTGTGTAAACATGTGGAGATTAGCACATGAAGGTGACACTTCTCAGGACAATAGGGAATGGGCAACCACTGAGGTTCGTGGCCTGGGAGGTGGAGACTAGGGGGAAGCTATTCTCCAACAACCTGTCTTCATCTTATAGCCAGTCCCGGAGGTGCCTTCGCCAGCCCGAAGACACAGGGTAATGTCCCATGGAATTCCCTCAGTTTTGAATGATGGCTACAGGCTCCGTCCGTGCTTCCCCCCCCCCCCCCCCCCACTCACTCTGCAGACTCCAGTTCTGCCTGGCATCCTCCAAACAGGGCTGAGCATTTGAGCTCTGGGTCATGAGAGCAGGGGCTGGAACTCTGCTCCCCGCAGGAAGGTGATGGCCAGCTGCCCAGGGGACATTGGAAGCAGGGGCCAAACAGGACCAAAGCCGCCTCCAGGGACAAAGCTGGAAGCAGCCTCAGACCATCATCTAAAGCTCGGCCTGGGAAAGAGCCTGAGCTCAAAGTCTGCCTCAAAGATCCAAGGCCCACCTCAAACATACTCTGCCTGCTTGAGATTTCTGGCATCCCGTTCCACAGGGGGCAGTTTATTTATGCTCAGTGCCCTTAGGAGACCTGTGGCACAGCCTAGATGAAACAGGTGTGCGCTTTCGTCTGCAGCCCATCTTTGCTGCAAACGTGTAGGGGAGATGAGTGTAACTGACTTCTGCTCTCAAAGGCCATGTACCAGGGTCTCCTCTCTCTTCCCCGGTCCTTCCTTCCCTTCTCTCTTTGTCAGTCTTCCAACATATTCTCCAACTTTAAGCCTAGCAGGTGGCCAGTCCTCAGGACTACCTAGAATTTCTCTCAGGCCGAACTCACCCTCCACGTAGCTGGAGAAGACAGGTACCTATGCTGTGTGATTTCGCAGACATTAAGATTCATTTTTCAGTGGCAAATCTTACAGTAAAGATGCATTCCCATAAGATAAGGCGGAGTTTCTCCAGGAATACTCCATTAGGGTAAAAGCACCCCTGCCAGAGAGGAACTCGGTGACGGGTCATTTGTATCCCAGTATAAATTCACCTCCTCTCTTCAAAATAGTGCCTGAGCGTTTCCCAGGGGAGCCAGGGCCATAAGTGCATGCAGTCCTGGGTGTTACAGAAACGGGAAGGCAGTGCTGCTATTAATGAAAATGTTGGGCTAGATAGTAAAGTTAGACTCATCCCAGCTGAGAGCTTGGGAAAGTCACTCTCCCCCTCTCAAGCCCCAGTTTCCACCTAAAAATCCTCTCTATTCTAATTCTCAAGGAAATCATTAAAACTTGGTATAAATACTCTGAGAACACACACACACACTTCAACAATCACTTATTGCACACTGACCTGTACCAGGTCTGAAGATAGCGCGGTACATTCTCAGATAACAAACAGAACAAATGATAGCATCAGTGTACTAAGTGCATCAATAATCACTTATGCTCAGGGCCCTAGGAGATCCCAGAAGGGCCACCGAATCCAGTCCCAGATGCAGGCAAAGGGTTGACCCCTGATCTGGAATACTGAATAGACAAGGCAAAGGAGATGGGCCGAGGGGAAGGGCGCCACACAGAAGAATGGCGTGAGCAAGCCATAGGAGTGAACCACCGAGACAGGCATGGGCAAGTGTGGCCAGAGAATTTCTAGAGCTTCAGTTATGAAGAACGGCGTGTCAGGAAACATGGCTGGAATTATGCAGGAGCTAAACTATGGAGAGCCTTTTGCGCTATTTACAAAGCTCAGAGTTCATATTTCAGGCAAGTCATCCCAGAAGGGTTTTAAGCAGGTAAGTGACATAGTCACTTTAATTATGGATCCTCTAGCAGCAGTGAGGCCGATGGATCAGGAAAGAAAGAAAGTGCCAAGTTCTCTGCTAGCTGACATGATGGGAGGCTGCCTGTCCAGCCCTGTAGATGTGTGGCTTACCCAGGATGCTGACAGAGCTGTCACTGCTTAGACTTCATGGCTGCTTGGCCACACGCCGAGCTGGACCCCTGCAAGGACGTCTGGCCGCACCTGCAGTGTTTTGCAGGTAGCTTTTTAAATGCCCCGATATCCTAAGCATAGAGGAACATCGGGGAGGGAAGTGTGCAGTGGGCTGCCATGGGTCTCTCTCCTGTGCCGTCTTGGTCAACACGTTTGCCAATAAATTGGATGAGACATTAGGCCTTCAGGTGACACAAAGCCAGAATACAATAGCTAATGTATTATATGCTAGAATAAAGACCCTACAAATATTCTGGCATGCTAGAACAGTGGTTAAAACCAACTAGGTCCATTTAACCAGACAAATGTTAATAACCAGATAGATGTTAAGCCCGGCTTTCAGATTTCTTCAAAACTAATTGCACGAGCACAAGATCTGGGATACCTGCCTTGACGGCAGAAATATTCGTTCATTCATCCAATGCTTACTGAGAACCTGCTATATGTTTAGCCCACAGCTCCCCTGCTCACTGCTCTCACTGTGCACAGCACATTTTACTAAAGTCAGATCTGCCTCCTCTTTGTGCCCCAGAGCCTAGGGCAGTGATGGCAAACCTTTTGAGCTCATGTCAGCATTTTGAAAAACCCTAACTTAACTCTGGTGCCGTGTCACATATAGAAATTTTTTGATATTTGCAACCATAGTAAAACAAAGACTTATATTTATTTTATGTATTTAAATGCCATTTAACAAAGAAAAATCAACCAAAAAAATGAGTTCGCGTGTCACCTCTGACACACGTGTCATAGGTTCGCCATCACTGGCCTAGGGCAAAGGACAGAGAATGACAAACTGCTTGAATGCTGACAGGAGCCAGAACTTTTCCATCATAGCCTGTTTAATCCTCATAACAGTCCTACCCTGTTTACCTTACAAATGGCAAAGTTAAGGCTCAAAGATGTTTACTACATTGCTTATGGCTTTGTTGCCTGCATTTCAAAGTTGACATTTGAACCCAGATCCAACTGGCTCGATGGTTGATTCTCGGCCCATTACACTACACCGACCCCATATCACATACGGTCCCAACACTGTGCGCTGTGAGCTGTAACCGGCCATGAGCAAGACTGAGCCTGTCCAGGAAACGTGGCTGCCTAGTAGGTCAAATGAGCAGGACCTGGGATGGAGGAGAGGAGGTGGAGTAGAAGGTGAGAGTTGGCCACAGATTCCATGAGTGCCTCCAGTGGGTAGCTGCTCAGGTAACGGTAGCCAAGGCTGCTCTGAGAGCATGAATGAACCCAGCACAGGGGCTGAGAGGGTCCAGTGGTGCTCTGGGCTGCACAGACTATACAACCAGACCCTGGTCCAGTTCCAGCTAGGATGCTTGGGCAGGGAACAACCACCAACTAGAAATTGTCCAGAAGACATTCAGCATGTCAGGGTCTAGAAAGCATTTCATAGGAAGAATGATTAAGAGGAAAGGTAATATTTAGCCTGGAGAAGAGAAGGCTTAATATGCAAACAGCTGTTGTCTTCAAATATTTGAAGAAGCAATTGTGTAGCTTTCCTTTTGGGTATGCAGCCAATTATGGGTGCTTATGAACTGTGACTTCTCAATGTTGGGGGCGGGGGTTGTGGAGAAGACAGCTAACACCTCCTGGATTCACTGCCATGGGCCAGGCACTTACAACATTGGATTTAATCCTCATAATAGCTCTGCCCAGTCTTCTATTTTACTAACAAGGAAGAACTTAAGGAATCTGCCCTCTCTCTGTTTGTAAACAGAGCCAAGGCTTGCACCGAACTTTGTTGTTGCTCTTACACAGAACGCCCTGTCTTCTGCACCTTCCCTAGGAGTACGTTTGCTCACATAGGGCACCTGCACTGGATGGCACCTGATGACCATTTCCCTACATGAAGAAGAGCGCTCACAAATTCAGGAAGCATTCCTCGACTCATTGTGTCAACTTCCATGTCCTGCCAACCAACCACATCTCTCGGTACGGATCCAGAGCAGAGACAGCAACCCTTCCAAGACCTTCAAGGCCCTTTATAATCTATTCCCTGCTCACCTTCACATCCTCTACTGCCATGGTCCGATCCTTCCTCTCTCTCCACACTCTCAACCAGCCCACCTGCTCCTTTCCCATCCAGGCCCTTGTCTAAACCATGCCGGCCACACCCCCTCTGTCTGCTTGGTGCTTTCTCATTCTTCAGATCAGAACTTGTGTGTCATCTCCCCTGGCCTCAGTGTCCTTCCCATGTTCACATAGGGACCCTTGTCTACCTCTATCCTGGCATGTTTCTCATGGTCAGGGCTACTCGGTAGTCCTTGAAGGTGGAGACAATGTCATGCTCTTTTGTGTCTCTAGGGCAGCGGTTCTCAACCTGTGGGTCGCGACCCTTTTGGGGGTCAAACGACCCTTTCACAGGGGTCACCTAAGACCATCAGAAAACACATATATAATTACATATTGTTTTTGTGATTAATCACTATGCTTTAATTAAGTTCAATTGGTAACAATGAAATTGGGGGTCACCACAACATGAGGAACTGTATTAAAGGGTGGCGACATTAGGAAGGTTGAAAACCACTGCTCTAAGGCATGGCACAGTGCCTATTACATAGTTCTGTTGAGTGGATGAATGAATGAACAAATGCATGAATGAATGTGGGCTTTGAGATCAATCAAATCTGGATTTGAAGACAGGCTCTCCCACACACAGATTGGGTTAAAACCTTAGGCAACTGACTCAGTCTCAGAATCGCGGTGTCCTTATCTGTTAATTTGGAATAAAAATACTACATCCTAGGCACTGCTGTGAGAATTTAACATATTTGAAAAGATACTGGCCACCACAACTGATGCAGAGCTAAGAATAATGAGACCAATAGAGTCGCAGTGGACAAGCCCACTTATTTGCACAAGTCCAAAGTGATCCACTCACTGAAAATTTTTCTTATTCTGGACAGCATTTCTTTTAATGCCAAGAATTACAAAAACATATGAACTAGAGCACTGGACTCTTCCATAGACCAAATGGATGCCCTTACCCAGCGTGGCCTGCCACGCTCTCATGCTCTCACGTGTCTCTTGGGTGGAGGAGGCAGCCCCATCAGGCAGCCTGCCCTGGACAGCCCCCGAGGACCAGGCTCTCACCAGATTACTTTTGTCCCATCCCTCACCCCTATAATACCCAGCCTCCCGTGCTTGGAGAGCTTCCTCTGGTTTCTTCTGTGGACATATACGCCCCTGCCCTGTTGCTCCCTGGTTATCTGCTCTCTCCCCCACCCTAGGCTGTGAGCAATGTGAGCAGAGGGAGAACAGCCAGTTCATCTTGGCGGCTCCAGCTGCAGGGCCTGGGGGTGTCACAGACGTCACTGCAGTGGCCTGACCAGCATCCACTGCTTTTCTCCAGGAGCCTGGCCACGGTACTGCTGGCGCCTCCCACTGGTGCAGGTGTGGGCCCCTGACCCTGACCGTGCAAGGCCTGAGTCGCCCCTCTAGGCTTTCAGACTCAGAACAAAGAGCACTTCCGAGCCATTTTGCCCTGGTGGATTGGAGCGCAAAGATGTGAAGCTGGGAGCTTGAGGCCGGGTTTCTGACGTGTGCAGAAAGCCAGTCTGGGGTGAAGGAGAATGAAAGAACAGGGGTGAAGAGTCCTGGTGGTGTGAGGGGCCTGGTTCAGCGTCCCTGAAGCTGGAACTCTGTTGGCCTCCCGGCAGCTCGGGCTTTAAACATTTAAATGACTGAATAAATGGGTGCCCTCGAAGAGAATGTATATTGAACTTAGATGGCACAAAAGCAGTCAGGTCCAACAGACAGACCATCAGACAGAAGCAAATGGACAGTTCGCCTCCTGAGATGGGAGTCGTTGTAACAAACAGCTTTCTTGTTCCCAGAGAGACAACACTCCTTTCATTTCCCTGATCTCTCAGAGGGTCCCCAGAAGAGTGAGCTTCGGCTGCCCCAGCAGGTACCTGCCCATTGCAGCATTTTTGTAGGTTCCGGCCCTTCTCTGGCTCACCTCCATTCCCTCACCGCATTCCCTGGAATCACCTCCCAAAACACTCTTTGCACACACTCTTCCCTCTAAAAAAGTCTTCCAGAGGAATACACTCAAAGGGACGCTGAGGAGAGGCGCCAAATAAAACACTAACCAATCTCCCCAATCCCTTTCCCCGAACCTCCACACAGACAACCACTCCTCTGGCTGTCGGTCTGGTGACTTTAAGAATCTCTAAGTATGTAAACACATTTTTGTTAAGTCATTAAGCTTGTAGAAATAAGAAATTAATTAGCATTAGCATGTTGAATCACTTAGGTGTCAGTAGCTAATATGGCTAATTGACATTTAATAAGCCTTGCTATCTAATTGACTATGAATTGCATTAAATGTTAATTCATTGCTTAGTTATTCTTTACACAATTATTATATGTTAATGTGCATTTAATGGCTTATTATTTGGGTGACTGTCCCGAGGGCAAACAAGTTACCTGTTAATTCTGGTTTCAGCATGAACAGATTCAGCACACTCCTAAAATTGTGCTCTTAAACCATAATCAATTGATGGATTAATTAATGTAATTTAGAACCACTGGAAAAGAGTCATCAGTGGACTGGGCCCCAGTCCCCTGGTTAAATGGACTGGGTTTGTTCATCTGCTATCAGCTTCCATAACATACAATACTGTCCCTACCAATGGCATTCAGCTAGTTCCTGTGTCTGATAAGCAGGAAAGAGCCCATCTTATCGGGTATTAGTTTTGGCCCACGAGTACGTGTTAGAAGGCTCATGAACAGAGGAATGCTGCTGACCCAGGCGCCCATGTGCCCTACTAGAAGCATCAGGTCTAAAACAAGGGCGGCGCTGGTCCCGCTCTGCCTGGTGCCAGCCCAGCCACACGCGGAGGGTTCTGTCCATTCTAGGAGTGACATATTAAAGAGCTATCACTTGCATCATATAAAGATTGGTGAAGAGAATCCCTCTTCAAATCCATGATGAGGTGTGTGGAAGATATATTCGTTCTCTTTTTTAACTTACTGACTTAATCGAGAGTCCTAGGACCATGTTTGAAGTTACAGGGAACCAGTTTTGGACTCAGTCGCAACTGTCTGAGACTGGAATGAGCTGTCTCAGGAGGAATGAGCTCCCCGTCATTGCAGGAGTTCAAGCGTAGTCTCAACAATCTTTTGTGCAAAAGGGACTCGAGCTTCGGATGGGCAGCTTCAGGAGGTGACCTTTCTCATCCCTCCCAAGACAGAGAGTCCAGGGTTGTCATGAGAGATTGCTCGCCCAACCATCTCTCTGGCCTGGATACAGTCTTGAGCCCACACGACCTGGCTCACGTTCAACATGAGGAAAACCTCATGGGTGTAACATAGGCTCTCGGGATGCGATTCTCATTGGTTGCTCGGCTTTGAATGCAATCTCGCTGTGTTGGTGGGAAAAGGCAGACTTGGGGAGGGTCATCTGCCTGGTTGATTTCCCTGGTTCCACCCACCACGCTTCCCTGCAGGTGTCCTTCGCCAGCTCGGGGTTGCAGACAATGCTCAGAAGGGATGGGCTGAGGCTCTGGAGTCATTTATCTTTGACAGGACGGGACGGGATGGGAGAAAGGGCAGGTGCCTGGCAGGCAAATAAACTTAATGAAGTTTGTAATAGACCATGGAAATATCAGCCTCGTGATCAAAGCAGAAATAAACCACAAGAAACTATTAATTAAGACTCTCGCTATCTCCCTTTTTCCATTTCCTTCTTTTCTGTGGTGGTGGGGGAGCCACTCTAATTGTTCCCAGCCTTTCAAGGATTCAAAGGCGGATTTTGTGTCTCAGATTTCAAAGGGCTGGCGCAGTTACTGGAGGACTCCAAGGGTCCTGATGTTCCCAGCTTTGCCCTTTGAGGTTGGGGGGATAGGGCGGAGGGGCATGCCCTGTGCCAAGTGTCTGCTCCCGTGGATGAAAAGGGCCACATGCTAGCCTAACTCAGGGAAGGCCTGCGTGGTGGCCTTGCAACTCAGAGACCTAAAGTAACCACAAAGGATGGTCTGAGATTAAAACCTTTCAATTAAAAAGCAATTTATGGTGGGTAGTCATGACCTAGGTCGGTATCTTCCCTGACAAAGATCAGTGTTGATCTTTACTGAGCCTATTGTAACTTCCCTTTTCCAGACCCCTCAGGGCACAACAGGTGGCGCCAGGGGCACAGGCCACAGACTCCCTTATTACCTGTTAATTGTTGACTGTCAACTATCCTGCACCCACCTAAGAAAAAAGAAGTATGTGTCTATCCTTTTACTTTTTATCCAATCCCAGAGGCTTCCCCATTTTGCCTTCTCCCGCCACCCTAATCTGTCACCAATGGAGTTCATGTAACCCACTTACTTGGCCTCTTTTGATTGTAATGCATAAAACAAGGTGAAAAAACACCATTTTCTGGAGCATTGCCTCCATACGTTGAGATTCTGCTTCCCGGCAATTGTTGGAAGTTTGGCTCAAATAAACTCGCAAAATGTCTTTACAGGTTTGAATGTTTCTTACATGAACACTCCCTCAAAGTTCTACCCCGGAATGTTCTTGCTCGCCTGACTCAACACTCCTCTCTCCCAGGAAGCCTTTTCTGTCTGGGCAAGTTGCTTCCCCACTCACTTTCCCTCTGAGAATGGCCATGAGGACCCAGGTGTGTGGGTGTGAAATGAAAGAGATGATGCATGGGAGGATCGCAGAGCAGCGCCCTGCACCTGGGGCCTTCGAGGAGCCCGGGCTGCGTACGGGCCGCCGCAGTCTGCTCTCTTTTCTCTTGTCCCCTTTGGTCTGCGCCTCAGTCCCCACGTGTCTATCACTAGACCTTTCCCTTCTCCCATCTCGGTCTGCCTCTGCTCTTAGCTCCCGCTCTCTCTCTCCCCTGGGATCTCTGGGTCTCCGCTTCTTCCTCTGACTCTCTTTTCTCAAGTCTAGACTCTGTGTTCGTTCTTCAGACTCAGAGCACGATGGTATGGGAGGGTTTCAAATCCCATGAGGGGGGAAATGAACTCCCCTGAATGGTGATCGCCACTGCCTGGGTGAAGCCTGTGAAATCCAGAATTTACTGCTGCAATTATTCCACCTGAAGCTGAGCCAACTTGGCTGGGCTGTCAGAGCGGCATGCGGGTCAGGAGCCAACTGCCACCTCCCATTGAGCACGGCCAAGCTCTCCAGGCCTCTGCTAAGTGCAAAAAATAGGCACAGGGCTCGGGCAGCTAAAAATACACTGGCTACTACGTGGCCTTCCTGTGCCCCGCAGACGCAGGCGGGCAGCCGGGCTTCGGGAACCCGGGGCTCCGCAGCTGCAAGGCCACAGCTGGCCGGGGGAGGAGGGGCAGGAAGGCCCATCTTAATCTTGGGAGCGCACAGCAGGCCACAGTGTCTGTCAGAGAAGTCCTGGGGCCACAGAGCCCACGTGGCAGTGAGATGGTCATGGCCACCACCCACAGCCGGCAGGGCGGAGGTCAGGGTCAGCACTGGGCACACCCACAGTCTCTTTAGCATGTGTCTCCCCACTTGATCTCCGCTGTTGCCCGCTAAGACGGCAGCTGCCACCCGTCCGTTTTAACTCTTCTGGTCCACAAACCGAGGCCTCTTGTCCCGGAAGGAAAATGCTCCCTGTGCCCAAGCAGCCCCCAAACATCCAGCCCTCCAGAGCGCTGGTCCCCAGGAGGGAGGGGAGGCTGCTACTTCGCTGAGCACCACTGCTGAGCAATGCTGAGGCCAGTGTCACTCCTTTCCTCCTTTACCCATGGACCCGAGGCTTGGAACAAAGTAACTTGTGCAGAGCTTCTCAGCTCGTCAGTGGCAGAGCCCAGGTGCCTGTCTTTCTCCACCCAAAGCTTGGCTCCTCTGCTCCATCCTCTCCATCACTGATTCTCAACTGGTGGTGGCTCTGCCCAGCAGGGGACACTCAGCAATGTCTAGGAACAATCCTGGTGTCACAGCCGTGCGAGGGGTGCCAATGGTGTCTAGATGGCCTGCCATGCATGGCACAGCCTCCCACAACCAGCACACAGCGCCAAGAGTGCCGAGGCCCGACCCCTGTTGTACTCATGCCACAGCCGCGCCTCCATCCAAGTGGTGGTCAAACCTGGCTGTCCCAGAATTCCCCGGGGGCTTGTTAAATCAGAATCTGTGGGGGCCTGGAAATCTGAATTTTAGCAAGTGGGCCGCCGCCACCCTCTCCCGGAGGTTCCAATTTAGGTAACTGGGCACCACACTGAGAACACTTTCCGAGAGAAGAGTTGCAAAGGGCAGGTGCCAGGTCCCTGTCAGCTCTGAACTGCCACCTGACACAGGGTAAGCAGCTGAAAAATATTCCCAAATAAGAACACACACTTGCACATATACACCAGGGGAACCAAGGAACCATGTAGCCACAAAACATAAAACTCCCATAGCCCATAGCCAAGTCTGTGGCCTCCCTCACCTGTGGGTCAATTACCTAACAAATCGCTCCCTTGGCCAGTGGTCACTGCAAGTGTGAATTAGTGTACCTCGCTCCCAACTCTCCTTTTTATGTAAATGAGCCAATACATGGGATCAGTAGCTGAAGTGAGAATGAGTGAGACCACAGGTGTGTGATCCCGATGAACAGGCAGGCAGGTCTGGACCTGGAAAGGAACCAGGGACTATCATGCCTCAAAAGGGAGGCAGAGTCACGGGAACCGACTAAAGACAAAGGGGAAACAAATGGAAAGTGACCAGCACAAAGGGGAGGCAAGAGCCCATGGGCTGACTAAGATTTCGGCCATGTCTGCCGCTGCTCTTTCTTCCCCGCCATCTGGGAAGCATCCCAGGATGCAGCTCCGAAGCATCTGCATGGATGGGGCACCCTGCACCACGTCAATCACATCCCCCCTACGGTTATCCAGTTGGCTGAACAGATGTTCACTCAGACAGGAGACAAACGAGACACCACGTGGAGAAGAAAAGCCACGCGTCTCAGCATCCTTCCTCCTCAGGAAGGGCTCTCCAGAGTCACACCTGAGAGTGAACAGAGGTCTGGGGACAGCCCGGCCCGAGTCAAGAATAAGGAAGCCTTCCTCCCTCCCTTCTTCCTTCCTTCCTCCCTTTCTTCTTTCCCGTTTCCCTCCCTCTCTCTCTTCCCTCCTTTCTCCCTTCCTCCTTTCCTCCCTCCCTCCCCACTTCCCCTCCCTTTTTCCTTCCTTCCTTCCTTCCTTCCTCCCTTCCTTCCTTCCTTCCTTCCTTCCTTCCTTCCTCCTTTCTTCCCTTCCTCCCTTTCTTCCTTCCAGGAGCCTGTAAATGTGGTGGCCCTTGTGGAAGGCACCGTCCAGCCAAGGACCCCTGAGCAAGGACTTAGGGGGATGGGTTTTCAGTCTGAGGTTTAAGTTGGTGCAGCTTTGCTTCTGTCTCTGCCACTCAGAATGCTGGCCTTGGAGGGGCAGCAGGGTTCCCTTCGTGGGATTGAAGGTGTCACTGAGTTGAGATGGGTGATACTCAGAATTGGGAAGAAAATGAGTTTATACCCACAGGAAGGAGATATTCTTAGCTAGCTGTCAGGCTGACAAATTGAGAAATCTTGACAGTCTCAGAATTGTGTGAACAGAATTATATCAAATAGCTCCTATATGCATCTTGCACACTGCAGATTTTAACTATATGCCAGGCTACAGTAGGTGCTCAATAAATATCCGTTGAACTGGTGAATAAACCCTCATTGTAGCAATGAACATAAAGAATGATGGGTCCTTTTTTTGCAGACTAACTTCTCTTATGTTCTCTGCACTCTTATACTATTTTATGCATCTTGAGGGAGACCCAGACTCCAATGACTCTAAAGTCTCCAACATGCATGGTGGCCAAAAGTATGTAGGGTAAGCTCCCAGCCTTTGTCCGTGCCTGTTGCCATGGTAAACTGGTGGACTTGCTCTACCTTCCCTTAGATTCCAACTTCCGTGGCTTTTGGTGGGGCCAGGCATGGACCCAAGCTGGGACACACATGCGTGCAAAAAAATGTAATTGAGTTCCTAGTAATGAAGCCACAGGACTAGACAGTGGGGATTCAATGGTTAGCAAATAATAGACATGACCTTTCCTTATCTAAGCCATATGGTAGGAGAGAATATTAATCCAATGATGATGACATGATGAAATTCAGCTGTGATAATTGACTGCTCCGATGACAGACACAGGGCCGGAAGCTGCGAGTACTTGGCAGTGACGGCCCAACGAAGTCAGGGGCAATCGCGAAAGCCTCCCTTGAAGAAGTGGTTATTTTAGCTGAGAGCAGAATGATGAGTGGGGTTTCAAGATAATGAGGAGGGAGGGTGTAGTTTTCTGGGCAGAGGCTCAAGAAATGGAAAACAAGGCCAAGGAAAGGCGAAGGAAGAGAGGAAGCCAGCCTGAGGCACGGGCGGTTTCACAATACACCTTCATGGGTGGCTGCCCAGGAAGTGTTTTTCCCTCTGAGTTTGCTCTCAATGGCCTTGACTACACGAAAGCCCACGTGGCAGAAATGGAGCGCATAGAGAGAGTGACCAAAGTCAAGGTTGGAGGGACAGGCAGGCCAGAGAAGGCAGGGTGTCAATGATTTGGGATTTTATTCTAAAGCCAAGGGAAGTCCGTTAAGAGGCTGTAAGCAAAGGCCTGATCATATCTGTGCCCCCCTTTTTTTTTCTTTCAATTTCTTCTGGCCCAATATAGAGAAAGCCCGACGTTACAGAGCGGGCAGAAATGGCTCGGCAAGACCACGGAAGAGGCTACAGCAGGAATCAGCGGCCTGAACTAGGTAGCATGAACTAGGGCGTAGGGAAGATGGAGAGAAGAGGTCTGGTGTAAGAAATATTTGGGAAGTAAAATCCATAAAATGGATGATGGACTAGATGTAGGGAATGAAGAAGGGTGGACGCCAAGGTTGACAGAGAGCTCACCAGGATGGACAATGACGTGTGGAACCCTGGACAAGTATCTGACTGGGTGGAGTGGGGTGGGGTCCCCTCTTTCCAAAAAGATGTCCTAACTCTGTGTGTGAGAAAAGCCTGGCAGAGAGGAATGGATGCCCCTGCCAAGGCGGGTGAGGAACGAGTGGCGATCAGACCAGTGGCTTTCAAACATCTCCGTCAGAAAGTCAGCAAGAAAACGCCGTCACCTCATTCCTGCTTTTATTTCACTCCGTTTCACCTCATATTTCATGTAACGGGAGCTGCCAAGGAGAGCCTTTGATTTCCTCCCTCCTTCTCCGGCAGCGCACGTGGTCTGACAGCCTGAGAGGCCGGGTTTGTGGGAGACCCACGGGAAATAAACTGTCCCAGCCTCCAGCTGTGTGCACTGCGCAGGTGCAGGTGTGTGTGCTCACCTGAGCGTCGCCGAGTGTGTGGGGGTCAGACATGGGCCTGAACAAGCAGCTGGGGCACAAGTCCAGACTGTGATGGTCAGTAGCTCTGTGTGGCCTTGGTCTCCACGGACTTACCTATAAACGGTGTAATAACACAGTTCCTCCCTGTCTCAGGTTGTCAAGAGGTTCAGGACACAAGGAACAAAACACTCCCTTGTGATCAATAAACTCTACTGATAATTACACTATCCTCCATCCATGGGGGGCACCTCCCAATGGAGCTGAGCTCCATGAGTCTGTTCTGACGCTGCCCTTGTACCCCCTAGACCCCTGAGGCCTGATCTTCTCAGAACCAGGCCAGCTCCTGACCTTGGCCTAACCCCTCTGACGGCCTCCTGTGCTTCTGCTCGAGGGCTGCTGGGCACTGCCAGGGAGGGCCAGCAAACTCATTTGAATAGGGTGCCCCTAGACTTAGTCACTCATCAATTCGACAAACACCGATTGAGCACTTACGTGGGCAACACTCTCTGGGGACCATAGTTGAGGAAAGCGGAGGCTTTGGGCACAGGAGCTTTCAGACAAGTTCAACACTCGCCTCATGAGAAGTGTTATGGTGGGTCCCAGCCCAGGGACAGTGCAGAGGAGGAAGGGATGGCAGCGAAGGCTTCCTGGAGGAGGTGACCCCTGCAGGATTCTCAAAGGACGGCAGGTAGCTGTCCCTGTGAAGGGAGTCTGTGCAAACTGAGCCTCGGCCTCCGCACTGCTCAGCAAACCTTTAGGTCCTCTTGTGGCATCTCCCAGGTCCGCCCACCCCCCTGCTGTTTCCCCTCCCCTCTCCACGGCATTGCTCTAGGCATTTGCAGCCTCTAGATCGTCCTCCTCTCCCATCCTAGCCCATGGCTACCGGGTTGGTCCTACCACAGCACTGGTAACATTGGATCGCTCACTGCTCAAACACTCATGCATTCAGAACCAAGTCCCAACTAAGCTGGCACTCAGGGTCCTGCACAAGCAACCTCTCCAATAATATCCTATAACACTCCACCTTCCACTTTCCTCTGTGGAAATCATATGGCCGAGTCCCCGCTATCTCCGAATGCCCTCTACACTCCCCATCCCACACCTGAAAGCCAGCCTCCCTCTCCAGTGGAGTATGTGACCAAGAACGCTCAACGATGGGTCCCATCACACACAGACCAGGGGGACTACTTCCATTCCAGGGACAAAAGGAAATAATTATGGAGTTTTAAGTATCAGAATGAGGTGGGGTGCGGGCAGTAGGCAGAGGAGACCGAGGGGCTCATAGAAATCAGTCCACACTGGTGGCTATGGACACAGCTCCATGACAAACACACAGGTTTATGCCTAGTTCTTCTCAAAACTCAACAATTCTGAAAGGACTGAAAATTATTTTTGAAATGTAAATCCACATGGATAAAAACATGGAAGTAGAGATCACAGCAAGTGAAAAATATGAACATGATTTTTGTAACTGGGAAGCCCATGGGAAAGAGAATGGATTTAGCAGAGCAGCGCAGCACAGAAGCTAATGAGAGACAAGCTGATTCCCACCTGATTCCCCCTTGCTCCTCACCATCCGATGCCCATGACCAGCTGTGCACGGGACCCAAGCAAGTTCACACGGCATGATCCAGCAGGGCCTCATCTCATGTCTATCCGCCGTCCATGCACGCTGCGCCCGGAGCTCAGCTCCATCATATGCAACTCAGAACCTTTGGCCCAAGGGAGCAGGGACGGTGGATGAACTCTGCTCCCTACCTCCCTTGGACAGACTGCTCTGAGGTGCTCTCCCTCACATTGGGAAGTCAGTCCTGTAAGGCTGAAGAATCAGTTGCTCTTGAGCCAGGGGTGCCGAGCACAGGAACATTTTTGCATTGGCCCCCCCTTCCCTGCCTGCCTCCCATTTTCCTTGCTTCTGTACCCCTGGAACTGTACTGCCTAACAACATTCAGGACACTGGCTATGGCTCTGAGGACATACCAGGGAGCTCAACGAAATGAATGACCACTCCCACCCCACCGCTGGTTACCAAGCATGAGGAGGGCTGAGTTGGGAAGAGAAAAGTTGAAATTGGATGTGAAATGAAAGCATTGATTTAGATCCACCTGATCCTTTTAATACCTGAAAATAAAACTTCTAACATCTGAAAGCACCTGGCAAGCTATAAAACCTGGCCAAGGGCAGGGAAGGGAGACCCAACAGGGCAGGTTCCAAGGACAAGTGCTGATCTGCTGGTCCATTTTTTAAGTTGTCGTATTTTTAAAAAGAAGAGAACTGAGGCATCGACACCTACTACGTGACCTGCATGTACATACACTTACCTCATTCCATTCTTACTGATCTCATGCAACCTTTCCAGGTGGCGGTTCCCATCCCTGTCTTACAAACCAGGGAACTGAAGCTCAAGAGCACGAGGTTCCAAAGGTCACGTGCTAGAAAGCGATGGGCAGGACTCAGTTGTAGCCATGGCCGCAGGGCCCATATGCATCCCAGCAAAAGCGATTAAAAGTCCGGCTATCGATGTCAAACAGATGGGGGTGCAAACCCCAAGGCGGCCAGTATCTAAGACTGTGTCTCTTGGACACGTGGTTTGCTCTCCCTTGGCCTGTTTCTTCATTGATAAAATAGAGAAATAATTCCCTAGTTACAGGCTTGTTGTGGGGATTAAGTGAGACCATTTATACACAGAATTTAGCATAATGCCGGGCACAGAGTAACTCAGTCAGCAATGTCTACTATCAACATTAAACTATACTGCACTCTGAATAAGAAAATTATTGTCCCATTGAAATGCAGCAATAATTCAGAAGCCTAGAACACAACTGGACGCATAGCAGATACTCAATAATTGGTTGAACTAAAGCTGAGTTTCTTCTCTCCTGTGATAATGTACATACTCATATGAAATGTGTTACATTCTGCCCTATATTGGAGATATTTCACCAGAACAAACACATTAGAGCCACAACATTGGAAGTATTTTCTCCCTTGAAAGACTGTAAACTCCTTAAAGATAAAGGTCTTATCTTGAACTTCCTTTGTTAATTTCCTTGTTTATTTGTTCAACAAACATGTATGTAAGACTTATGGGCAAAATATTGCATGTGATATTTAGAGAGAGAGAGAGATTATTAGAACCTAGATCCTGCCCCCAGGAGCTTATAACCTGAGCAAAGCTGAGATGGCGGCAGGAAGTGAGGTGCAGAGGAGGTCTGGGGGTGGGGGGCTCAGCATGTAGCCCATGCAGCATCCCCCAAGGTACCTGGCTGGGGACCAAACAGTTGTGGAACCAATAACCAACAGGAGTGCCTGTGATTAAGGAGCGTGCACCCAGGGCAGGAGGTGGAGTGACCTGAGCACACGTTTGTGGGCATTAAAGTTTCATGGTGTTTTGGAGAGTGAGCTAATGGTGTGCTGTGCTCTCTGCCCTTGTTGTTTGTTCAGTCTTTCCCTCCAGCTGCTCGGGGCCGTGTTGCCCTCTAGGTAGAAAGTGTATTGGATCCGTCCAGGAGCCTGATGCTGACCTGGTTTAGGCATTCCCGAATTCCAGACGGGCATGAGTGTGGCCAGAGCCTTCCCAGATGTGTCAGAAGGGAGAAGGGACAGAGGACAGGAAAGTGGAAAGAAGGTGACCTGCTCCAACTATATTAGGCTTCTTCCCTCAGGGGGTTCCTCTGAAAACTTTGTCTCGGGAGGAAAAATAGGCTCATGTAGTTCATCCTCTCTCTTTTTCCTCCGTTCTAGGAGCTCAAGGGTGCATGGGTGTGTGCGCACACACACACATCACATTCTGATGAACACTCACCCATGGCCCTAGAGACAGGCCCCTCCCGCTTCACCCTGCCATTTTGCATTGTTACATCAGGGGGACGAAAGCCTTCTCTCAACAACAGCCCCCTATGACCCTCTCCACCAAACAATGCCTAAGGACCCCAGGGCTGGAAACCCTCCAATGGCCATCTCAGTCAACCCAGGCTGAGAGGTCAAGCTCAAGAAGACATACAAATGCCCAGCAGGTACATAGAAAGGTGTTCAACATCACTAATCATCAGGGAAATGCAAATCATAACCATGATGACCTAGCAGATATTACCTCATACCTGTCAGGATAGCTCTTATCTATACTAATAAAAGGGTAATATGCTAAGTAGACTGGGTAGACTGGACATCTTCCAGACAAAGCCACAGTGGTGGGGGCTGAGGCAGAGGCAGTTAGGCATAATCAAGCCAGCAGGCAAGAGTGGTTAGGGGCGATCAGGCTGGCAGGCGAGAGCAGTTAGGGGCATCAGGCTGAGGCAGTTAGGGGTGATCAGGCAGGCAGGCAGGCAGGTGAAGCAGTTAGGAGCCAGTGGTCCCGGATTGCGAGAGGGGTGTCCGACTTCCTGCAGGATCGGGCCTAAACCGGCAGTCGGACATTCCCTGAGGGGTCCTGGATTGGGGAGGGTGCAGGCCGGGCTGAGGGGACACCCCCCCATGCATGAATTTCATGCACCAGGCCTCGAGTAAAATAAAAAGATAAGAAGTACTGGCAAAAATGTACAGAATGGGAACCCTTGTACACTGTTGGTGGGAGTGCAAACGGGTGCAGCCACCATGGAATGCCCTGTGATTTCTTGTCTCCAAGCCTCTGTTTATGCTGTTCCATCTGCCTGGAATGCCCATCCTCTCATCTCTGCAGACCCAAATTTGACCCGTTCTTTAAGACTAAGCTCAAAGTCCCGCACAAAACAGTCTCTGATTCCCCAGTATGGAGATGGTCTCCTCTTTCTCCCACCGCACCTCTCCTACGACTTCCACTTTCTATTCTGTGTGGTGGTTACTCCTATATTGTCTTAGCTCAAGAAGGAACCCCAGCCTGAAATATATCCCCCACTGATATCTAAGTTTTCACCCCCAGGCTCTCAGCTAATCAGCACGTCAGTGAGTTCCCACTTGATACAAGACAAAGTAGCAGTGGGGGGAGGGGGAGATTCAGAGTTATCAGACCCTGAAGGAGCCTGCAATTACATTGAGGATATTCCAAGTGCCTAGTAGAGTATACACACAAGGAGTGCTCTAGAGTTAAGAGAAGGGAAAGAGATGGTCAAGGTTGAAATGGACGCTTCTTTGGGTCAAATATTGCCTCTTTGAACATACATATATTCCTGACAGTGAATAACTCAGTATGCTACCAACACCCTGGCATGAATTTGTTTATCAGATGGTTTTTCTGGTGACTAAGGAAGAAATGCTAGTGTGTAAACAGTAGATGTTTAGGGTGAGTGGGGTGGGACCTGGCGAGGGTGAGGCAAGCATGGTGTCCAGGGTTCCAAACAGAAGGAGGCCACCATGCTGAGGTTCATGCAAGGCCAGGGTTGTCACTTAAGCAGACCTGAGAAGGACTGCTCATCCTAGGCAGCATGCTTGCCCTCCCTTAGTCCCAGCCCTGGGATAAGGACCAGGATGGCAGGGACAGAATTCTTTTTCACAATGATGCCAAGAACCACCTTGGATATGAGCTCCATGCTTTCTATCACCTTCTCCCTCCACCACAGTCTGTAGTAGGACAGAGAAGATGGCACTGCCAAACTAGCCTCTCACCTCTGCTGGAGTGATCCAAAGCCCATGAGATTAAATGATCTGAAATCTCTTCCAATTTGCATGATGCTCGAAGAAGCTGAACTTTCCTGTTTGGCTCAGGCATAGTTTCCGTGATGGGCTGGGTAATCACATTCCCAACCCCAGCTCCCGCCCCATGGCCTATATTTGCCCGGGTAATGCTATTTTTGGTGCTAATCATGGTAAATAATGCAGGGAAAAGGCACGAAGGCTCTAGAAGAAACTTTAGAAGGGAGCCGTTTTCAATGTCTCTCAAATAGCTTTTCAAAGTGAAATGCAAGGAACTTATGAACCAATTTTTCCAACACCACCCCTGCATTGATTGAAATCTCAGCTCCTTTAAATGACATCCAGTTTCTAAAACATTTATTAAAAGTGTCTCTGAGGCTTAAAGGGAAAACAAACGAGACAGATAAAAGGCATGGTAGCTGTATTGCTCCCCCCAAATGGCCCCAACCTGTCCTAATTCCTTCTAAAATACCATTTTATGATACCCTTAAAACAGATGTAATCTGGTGGGATCTTAAAAGACCTCAGACCTGGGTCATTTTATGAAACCCAGAGAAAACGCCGGGCAATGAAGCCCTGGATGTCCTCAAATATTAAACTTTCAACTGGGTGCACAGCTCCCAGGGACTCTAATTTAGCGAAATGCGGCTAAGAGGCGTCATTCAACCTGTGGCATTCATATTCCTCTGGAATCAGACCACACGAGAGAGTGCCCACCTGCACCGTTAACTTAAGAAGAAAAAAGTTGCAATGCTGCTTTCAATTTCTATGATGCTTTACAGTTTATAAAGCGCAGGTGTAGGTATCATCTTTTTTCCTTCTAGCCTGTCCCACTACAGATCCAACCAGACACGATCAGAGATGTGGAGAGGTGATGTGCTGGGAGCTCCCCATTCTCATTCCTTAACATGGCTTAGAAAAGTGTCTATGTCTTGCTTTTATGATTTCTATTCCCCATGGCTGTGTCTCCCTGTCCGTCCAGAATCAGAATCAAGGGGAAGAGTGGGGGGAGAACTGGAGACACATCAAACTGCAATGCCCCCATTGGAGTGCAGTGACATGACGGTGTTGATCTACACAATGCCACAAAGTAGGCCTTATAATCCATGCAAATATCCTCAGTGACTCCTACTTCATATCAGGGGATGTCCTTGTGCAGCTCTGATGGGTCTTTAATGAATCCAGGAGGGCTTCAGGGTCCAGACGCCCAAAGCTGATAACTGAGGTTATACTGTTGGGAGTTGTAGCTCCCCATTACTCAGCAAATATTTCTATATGTTCTCTATAGGCTGCAATCCAATATTGGCCATACATTAGAATCACCTATAGAAGTTTTAAAACACACTAAAGCTTGAACATCATTCCCACAAACTCGGATTCAGTTTTTTGGGGGGTGGGACCTGACCTCAATATTTTACAAAGCTCCAGGGGATTCAAATATGCAGCCAGCATTGAGAACCACTGTTCGAGATTAAAAGGTTCTTAAATGTTAGAAACCAGAATCCCCGGTAGGGTTTATTAAAACCCAGATTTGAGGGACCCCCTTCTAGGGTTTCTGACTCAACTCGGTGGGGTCTAGGGTGGGAGATGAGAACTTGCATTTGCAATCGGTCCCCAGGAGTTGCTGCTGCTGCTAATCCAAGGACCACACTTTAAGAATCACTGCTCTGAAGTGTCACAAAGCATTTCACTTACATATCAAAATCAATTCAGCTAAACCCTTTAAATTTACAGGGAACACCACTCAGTGACTCAGATAATCCTACTTACTTAGGTCGAGTTGTTTGCCTGCCTCAGTGTGAGGCAACAATGTAGCACAATGATGCTCGCTTTGTGGCTCTCGCTCTCTAGTTCCCTCTCTCTCCTTTTCCTTCTTTGTAGGGATGGAATCTAGAGAGCATTGTATTTTTTGAAAAGCCAAGAAGGTCATTTCTAACATTTTGCCTGGGGGCCTCAAATGCCTACCCAACAGTTAGGGTAGCTTCGTGCTGGGTCAGCTTTGGCAGAGACTGATAGGTTCTGGTTTCAGCACCATGGAGAGCAACCTTCGTGCTACACATAGTGAGAGAACAAGGACAATGCAACCGCAGTCCTTGCTCCCAGTGAAAAGGAAGAGGAATGAAAGACACTCAGCAGTTCCTAGTCTGTAACAAATTCCGAAATCCCACTGGGCAAACATCACCAAATCTCTTAATAGTACCATTCCCTCAAAAACCGAATGGGCCTTTGTTCTATTTGCTTCTAGGCAGCGCTAGGCAGTTGCATGTGCCAACAGTCAAATGAAAAGTTTTCAACTCTCTTGCCTTCCTACTGGCATGCCTCTCCCTTTCTCCCTCCCTCTATCTCCCTCCACTTAATGACAGCTATCTTGAGTCTGTCAGGCTGTGAAAGACTGTGTCCCTAGCATTCAGAATAGTGCCTTGCCCCTGGTAAGTGCTCAATAAGTATTTGTTGAATGAAATATTTAGGGGAAGTATACCAATGTCTACAATTTATCTTGAAATGCATCCAGAAGTTTGAGTGATTCTTGAATTTGAGCAAGCACCGGAATCACTCAGAGTTTCTGATTCAATTGGTCTGTGGTCTGGGGTGGTTTGGTAGATGGCTGGGAGAATGGACAAATCGATGATTATGTGATAGGACAAGTATAGCGCAGTGTTCATGATAGCCTTGGGGTAGTGGGTATACAGGTGTTCAATGTAAAATTCTTTGAACTTTATGTTTAAATTTTTCCATAATAAAATGTTGGGGGGGATTACAGTGGGAAAGCTGAGGGTGTTGAGCCTCCCCAGACAATAACTAATTAGCTGGTTGTGTTGGGAGCAGCTCGGCACCTGCAGCCTGGCTAGCAGGGGGCCTCCAGCAATGCCTCTCTTGGGCCAGATATGGGATAGTCGGTGCTCTAAAGGCAAGTGGGAGAGAAAGACTGGAAACCAGAGAGCAGTTATTCTCTCCTGGATCCTTTGCTGCTGAGAAAGAAAATATGCAGCTGTCCTCAGCCACCCAGAGGTAGGATGCAGTCCCCATGGCAGCCCTGAGCCCACACTCCCTGCCTCCCGCTGTTCCAGGGCGAGGACTGCACCTCCCTCTGCACACCCACAGCATCCAGGACGGGGCTCTGCATTTAGATGGGGTTACATCGCAAACCATGAGCCTCCACTGCAAAAAGTCTATGTCATATCAGGAATGGAGCAGAGTCTCTGGCTGGAGAAGCCCTTCTGAGCTGTTCCCAGGCAAGGCCCATGACTGTGGTGCCAGATAGACATTCCACTTTTTCTCTCCAGAGATCTGTGGCTCCGGACAAGTACAAGGGTTTTTCTAGAAAGGAGAAAGACCTGTCGGTGTGCACTCGATCACTGGTCAAGGAGTCCGTGACATCCCCTTTTGCAAAGGCCCTGACCCAACAGCTCTGTACAGGCACACTTGTGCCAAAGCGCACCAGCAGGTTTCAGACCACGATCTCTGCAGTACATTAGAAGACGTGAGTAGAAGAATGGGAAGGAGGGCAAGCAGGGCTGTGGAGACTGCGCTTTAGCTCAACTACTTGAGAAAGGTCTTTGTCTTTCCCCTCCATCTTTTCTCCCACCCCACCCCTTCCTGCTCTCACAGCCTCAGAACCAGGGCAGCTCGGACTGTGGGAAAGGAAAGCAGAGCTGATGTTCCCGTGTCATGTGGGTAAGTCCACATGGTTTTCTACCATGCTTTTTCCCTGGTGCCTTTTCAACGAGCTCAATAAAGCCCTCCTGCTTGTGGGTGCAAAAAAAGGGAGATGAACAGGGAGATGGGGGAAAATGTGAAACTAAATAACCCAGATGAGGGCCTTCAGGCTTGGGTGTTGTGACTCGGGGATAAAGGGGAGCTGGTGTGGGAGAAACACCAACTGCAGTCATCATCCCATACAGCATCACCGCAGCAGCTGGCGAAGGAGTCGGCACCACACCCCTCTCTGCCAGGGCCCCTCTGAGCCCACCCCACAGGCCAAGCCAACCCAGAGCCTGTCCCTCAGGACAGGCCTGGTGTACCATGAGCCTAGAAACTCTAGTGTCCACCATGCAGCCTGTCACACCACAGGAGCTCAATAAATGCTGCTCCCGCTGTGCGAGAGTGCACGGCAGCTTCCCACCTGTTTGCGTTCCCACACATCACCTGGCCCACCTCGCGGGCAGAGGCCCAGCTCGCGGGCAGAGGCAGGCTCCAGCCAGCGATGGCACAGACATCAGGTCGTGAGTGCTTAACACTCTCCTCACGGAGCTGTCACCGGCACCAACGTGCTCTCCCTGCAGAGCGCGCCCCACATAGATTTTCTTTGAATTCTCCAGGAAGATATATTGATCCAGCCCGAGTGACATCAATAGACCCAGGTAACTAAATAACACCTCTGGAGTTTGCCTTAAAATATGTATGACTTCGCCTCAAGACACCACCTGGTAGCTTCGGCACCTCCCCTTCCTCGCTCTCAACCCACTGTGACTATTCAACACCACCACTGTCTCAACCCTCCCCCCACTCCCCAGCCCAGGCACTTCCTGTCCAGTCCCAGGGTGACATAGAGAGGCCGTTAGTAGAAATTAAAGTGGAGGTTGACAGGAAACGGAAAAATCCTGCACTTCCACCCCAGGTCCCCAAGCAGACCTTGTCAACTCTCAACACAGGCTTCTCAGGCTCTGGGGCTCCATCTCTCCACATGAAATTACCTGGAGGCCATTCCCTGCTCCCTCCCAAGGTGGGTGTGTACACCCTGCCCCACCCTGAGGAGCCCTCTCCTCTGGGCACACTCAGGAAATGGCACGTCCTCCCCCAGTGGGGCTGGTGCTGGCGTCTCTGAGGGCTGGCTTGGCTCCCTCGCCCCCTCCCTGGCCCCCACTGTGATGGCTGCTGCTGCTCAACCATTGCCGTGGGACCCACAGAACTAGGCTCACACTGACACTTTGTCGCCCACGAGTCCTGTGACCTAAAGCCACCTTCTGTGCTGCAGATCTGTCCCTGCAAACTGGAGATGATAATGCCCATCTCCCAGGGGCAGAGCAAGGGTTAACTGAGCGGATGCACACGGCATGTTTGGCCTAGTGCCTGGGCCATGGGATTAATAATAAAAATAACAACCCCCTCTGCAGAGCATTGCCCAGGCACTAGGCAGTGTCTACACAAGTGAGCCTAGTCCTCATGACCACCCCATGAGAGAAGTGCTGTTGTTGGAGCCACTTCATAGACATGGAGTGAGCTACACAGAGGCTCAGGGGCTTACCAGAACACACAGCCAGGAAGAGACAAAGCTGGGATTTGAACCCAGGCCTGTTTGATGTCAGGGCGTGGGTGCTGAACCACTGCACCCACATACCATCCGACACACACCATTGCCCTTCTTCCCTCCTACCTACTCTCCCAGCTGCCCCCTCACAGTGACACTTGTTGTCAGCATGTCAGACGTGAGAGCAGAGATGGCAACTTTTCTCTGCAAGTATTTTCATCAATGGGAGCCATGAAGTCTCTGTTACCTACGCAAATCGGCAATGTGGTGTGAAAGCAGGCGCAAACCATAAGGAAAGGGATGGGCATGGCTGTGTTCCAATAAAACTTTATCGACAAACATGGCGGCTGATCTGGCCCAGGGGCCATGGTTTGCTGACCCTGCTCTGGAGGAACAGCCCAGCTCCAGGGAGAAGAGACATAGGATGGAGAGTACTTGGCAAACACTAGGTGCACCATAAGTACGTGTGGGCTGCTGTAGAGGTCATTTTGTCCATCACCTTGAATCCAGGCAGTAGCACCAATAAATGAGCAGTTCTTTGATTACAGTTTCACATGAAAGCTGAATCTGCTCTTACCTGAATTGTCTGTTTTTATGTCTAATTTGGGTCAGAAAGGTTCCCTCCTACCTTGGTTCATGTGTGAACTGAGTTTTTCTCCACTGAGAACAGTCTGTGGGTCAAACCCAAACCTGCCCCTCCCCCCACCCTGGACAGTTTCACTCACCGAGAGGCAGGCCACGGTCCTCACAAAGCCACTTTGTCTACAACCGAGGTTCAGTTTTGCTGAAACTGGGAAGGGCCCGCTGCTTCCTCCCCAGGCGACTGGGCCACAGGCTGCTGGAGGGGACATGACTGAGCTTTCTGGCCGCCTCCCTTTAACGAAGTGCCAGGGCGATCGAAAGGTTGCCACTGCAGGAGGAGCTGGGGGACAGCCAATTGGGTGGTCTGCAGCGTGGGGGCCCTCACCCCCTCGGCAGCTGTCCGGCCTGCAAGAGACAGAGAGAACGTATTTTGAGTTGATTTGTTTTCATTTGTATTTATTGGTTTGTGGGCATAGGATGTTTGAAATGCCCATATGGTCCCCAACACAGGTTACGGCAAAAATCCAATCTCAGAGTTGAAACGAAGCCAGAATTAAACAGCCAGTTCCACGAAACGTGTTGTGTCTAGTGCTGAGCGCTTCGGGGAGGGCAAGAGGCGGGGAGAGCTTGGGCTCTGACACTGAGGGCCTAACCCAATGAGCCAACTCCTGTCTATTTGGGGCTGCTTTTTTGGCCCCCTTGATTCTTCTTTCTCCTTCCACCCATCTCTGGAGCCAGCCTCTGCTTCCCCACACCTCACAGAGCCCTTCCCAAGGCCAATGGCTCCACGGGGAGCCCAAACCCTGGGAGCTTTTCACTCCTGGGGCAGGTTTAGCAACAGGGGAAAGTGGAGCTGCAGGTTGGGGTGCAGTATATGTGGGTGCAGATCACAGTCACCATTTGGTGTGTCTAACCCCCAGGATAAAGAGGGTGTGCCTGTTCCTTCCCACAGGGAACTCTCTGCCCCGCCACTCAGCCTCTTACAGCACACTCTCTCTCAGTCTCACCACTTGGTACTTGGCTACCCATCATCTTGTATTCTTCTCTAAAGAGCCTAGATGTTCACTCCCTAATTATAAAGGAAGTGCCTTGAAAGCAGGGTTTGAGATGCAGAATAATGGCCGTATCTAAAAATGCTGAGGACAAACAATAGCATGCACAGCAGTCTCTCTGAGGGCTGTGGAGGGCAGAGCAGAGCTCATGCCCATCTCGCAGCCTTTGTAGGCATATCCTTTCTTCTGGAATAGCCACTCCCACCGCCAGCCTCCACGTGACCAGGCCTTCACATCAGTCATCCCAGCTCAAACACCATCTCCAGAGAAGCCTTCTCTTGTCACTCAAGCTACAACCATCCTGGAGCATGGATGAACGGGCTCCATTGTGCAGATGAGGAAACTAAGGCTCCCTGTGATTAAAAATGACTTTCCCATGGTCACAGAGCTACGTAAAGGCACAAACTGAGGTCTTCTGAAGACAGAATGTCAGAGCGGCACCATTTCTCCTGTACCACACCTTGGCAGTTGTCATTTCTTCCTCAATATCTGTCTACCCTGGTTCTCTGCCACCTTCGAGAGAACAGGGTTTGTGTCTATCTGTCAGGTTCATTGTGTGTGGCTCTGCTGTCTGTGACAGGGTGTGGCACCTCACTATCGAGTGTACTAATGATCACACAACAGACTAATCAATGAATTACCACCTAGTCGGGTCAAAATAAGTGTTTGTTAATAAACTGAGAGCAGTGAGCCCAGAACAGAGATGCAGACACGGGAGCCTGCACTTACTCTAGCCCTCTTCCTTCAAGGAGTAAAGTGGCTCTCCTGGAGGGGCCCTGGGAGGGGGGCGCCCTGGGGGAGGGAGAGGACTAGGGGAATTTTGTTGGAAATGTGGAGCAAGCACTAGGAAGTTGGATATCTAACATAAGCCGTGTTTGTGCCACGTTATAAATCTCAGCTAATGACGGCGCAGCTCTGTTCCTTTGGGGTCATCCCTCTGGCGTGAGTTTTCTCCATGCAGGAATCAAGGTTCACGCCACTCCCTCCCAGCCCCTCCTCTCCCAGTGTGGGTCTGAGTCTGGGTCAGAGGAGTCAGGGGCTGTTGGCTCATCTCAGATGGTTCCATGGCTGGGAGAAGGAAGAGCAATAAAGACAGAAGTTATGAGCCTACAGCCAGCAGGGAGATAGAGGGGGAGGCTGCAAACACACTGTATCCATCTCTAGAAATTTCATAAGATTTGATCCACTCTCATGTCGTATACTAATCTCTTTTTTTACCTTCAGGTTAGATTCTCCTTCATTTCGGTCAACCATTTTTTTTTTTTTACAAGATCAAGTACATTTATTCTCTTGGGCTCCTTCTCCCTGTCTCCACCTGCCCTCTCCTCTGCCTTCCATGTAGTGCTCAGTTTGAAGCAAGCAGTGTAGTAGAGTTAAGTCCACAAATCTGGGTTTAAATCCTTACTTTATCAGGTATTAGCTATTTGTCCATTTTTAAAGCCTCAGTTTTCTCATCAGTAAAATGGAAATAATCCTCAGAGGCTTTGTAAGAATTAAATAGTATATATTGCCTGAAGGGTTTGGCACAAGCCAGGCCACATAGTAAGAATTCAGTAAATGGTGGCAGCTGTTATTCTCATGGCTAATCTCACGTGTCCCCACCCAGCTCCCTCTCTCTCCCTTCCCTTTGGCTCTGTGTCTCCACACAGATACAATCTGGCTTAATAAAACCCCGATCCTCTCATCCAGCCCAGTATCTCAAGCTGGTCATGATGCTTGATTAGCAATCCATGGTGATTCAGACTGTGTCTTTCTCTCCTTCGTTTCCCCATATCCTTCTCCCCATGAGACATTTGACTTTCTCCATCTTTCCTGAAAACACGCAGAGACAGCGGCCGTCAGCATTACCTGGCAGTCATATCCCACCTCAGTTCTGCTCAGAACACTTGGCTGAGAAAGTGGGGATGTCGTTCACCTTGCCCCCCATGTTTAATTCATGTGTGTTACAGACCATTTAAAAAGGCCCGACGAGCTGTGAAGATCAAGCTATGAGCCGTATAGACTGTACATTATCGAATTAAGATGCTAAATGTGGGACCTAAGTGATGCCAGGGAAGGAGCAGTGAGCCTTAATGGTTTAGAATGATGGAGAGCAGGGTGGGTCAAGTCAGTAGCAAATTGAAAAGATGCATGACTTCAAGGAAAGGGCCATTTGTCACACTAGAGTCATCCTCAATTTCTCCCTCTCCCTCACTCTCCACATTCAATCCATCACTGAGACCCGTCAGTTCTGTCTCCAAATAAATCTCAAGTGCCCGCGTCTCTTCATTCCCACTGCCACCACCCAAGGTCACGCCCCTAACTCTTCTTTGACGATTGCAATAGACACGCTTGTCTCTTTGCTTCTATACTGTCCTCCTCTAATCCAATCTCCACCTGCAACCTTTCTAAAACATAAACCAAATCATGGCACTCTCCTGCTTAAAAGCTTCCACTGTCTTGCAATGGGTCTTATAATAAAACCCAAACTGGTTATCATGGTTTGGGGTCTCCCTGTGGCCATTCTCATCTCCAGCCAGGCTCGCCCCTGCTTCCTCTACTCCGGCCACGCTGTCCTTTCTGTCCCTCCACCAGGCCAAGCTCATTCCCACCTTCTTCAGACTCTGGTCTCCTCTGTTCCTTCTACCTGTGCAGTGCACTCTCTCACTCAGGGTCCCGGTATAGGGCAGCCATTTGGATGCCTTTTCAGTGTGACCTACATCACTTATACTCCAGCTCATCCTACTCATGTTCTCAGCAACCTTGCTGATTTCTGTTAACTTTTTTCTATCTGTTCCAAGAGAGCCGAGACCAGGTCTATCTGGTTAGTGCTGTATCCCTTGCACTTTTGCAACACAAGTAACACAGCACTTGACCCATCAACATGTGCTGAAAGATTAAATGAATGAATCTGTCACAGGAGGCCCTAATCCAAGATCTAATCTTTCACTGGCCAACTACAGACAACACTAATTTCTCAAACCCCTTCACTTTCTTGGCTCTGGGCTAGAAATCCACAGCTACCAAGAGTATTGAATGCAGAGAGTTGATACTCAAAAAAACAAGGGAAAACAATAAAACTCCCATAATTAGTGGAAACAAACCAGTCCTTCACTCAGCACGTAGTCACTGAGTGCCTATAATGTGCCAGCTGCTGATCCGGTACCGGTAACACACGGACGTTTATCACAGCCCCTGAGTGGCACTTAGGATCTGGGAAAGGCAACCTTCAAACATATAAATATGTAATTATGTGGGGTTAAGTGCTCTGAAGGAAAAGAAAGGTGCCATGCTGAGAATAATAACGGGGGAGGCAGGGTGGTCAGGCAATGCCTCTCTAAGAGAAGCTGAAACACTTAAGCTGCGACCTGAAGGATGAGTGAATGATGAAAGGGAGATGGATCAAGGGGAACGTGTGGCCACCGAGATGGCCTGTATCTGAGAGCAGCAGCGAGAAGCCTTGGCGCATACATCTCCACAGACTCGGGAAGTGAAGGAGCCCTTCCTCCAGGGACCAGGAGGACCGCGCAGGGGCTC
Source organism: Myotis daubentonii (assembly GCF_963259705.1). Classification (NCBI taxonomy): domain Eukaryota; kingdom Metazoa; phylum Chordata; class Mammalia; order Chiroptera; family Vespertilionidae; genus Myotis; species Myotis daubentonii. Next base: position 37,204,900 of record NC_081857.1, on the reverse strand, counting down.
TCTGCCACTCTCACACTCCCCTTTAGCCATAATGGAAATGGGACTTTTAAAAGCCAATTCTTTTTCCACAAAAAATAACTTTGAGGACCCAATGCTGGGCATTCTGAACCCAGAAGGAACCCCAGAAGGCTCCTCCTCGGTCCCAACACCTTGGCTCTGTCTTCTGTGTGTGTCTTCCGCTCCTTGGAGGAGTAGAGCTGACTTGAAAAACCTCAGCCCATGAGCCACTCCCTACATCGCCAGGACCCCTCTCTCCCCTCTTCCCAGGGAAACCATATACCTCCTCGACTCCTCTGGGGGCTGATGGACAGGACCTTAGGGAGTCACACAGTAGCTCTGGCATCAATTTCTGGGCACACTATATGGGAAAAAGTTATCATGCAAGTCTAGGGGTGCAGACCAAGTGGGGAAGGGAGAGGAGATAAGAGGCCAGAGCCCTGCGGAGTCCAGGGAGCTGGGTCCCCTTCCAGATGTATCTTCAGGAAGCAGCCACTCCATTAGTCATGCAGGATAGCCCCCCATTAATCCTGCCCACAATGGGGATGTCTGTGGCCTCTCCTCTGGACCTGCAGGAATCTAAGAGGAATGCTGGAGGAGGAACACTGGAGGAACACTGTGAGCGGGATTCAGTTCTGCTCATTGACTCCTGGGATTTGTCCCTCCCTTGCTGTGTGATGGTGAGCAAGTCTCTTCATCTTTCTCCATCTCAGCACCTCTTCTTTCCCTGGAAAAATGAAGTCATCTAACTAGGTCAGGGGGTTCCTAATTTTTTAAGGGACCCTTAGCATAGCCCTTTGGAGGAAATCCTAAGTGGAAGCCTAATGTAGAAAAGAGGTAAAATAGAGTATTTTGTCCCTTGAGCAGAATCCCCGGAAGGTGCTACTGAGAAGGCCTAATGCTCCTCGAAACACAATTTGAAAACCACTGGAGAAGTCTCATCCTCTTTGATTCTAAAGGATCCAGAGGCTGATTTGCGCCCCCCCCCCACTCTCCCCCATGGGCTGAATTATGGATTCCCAACATTCATATGTTGAAGCCCTAATCTCCAATGTGACTGCATTTGGAGTCAGGGCTTTTAGGAGGTATTTAAAGTTAGATGAGGTCATAGAGTGGGGTCCTAACTGATAGGGTTGGTGGCCTTATCAGGAAAGGAAGAGAGAGAGAGATCTCTTCATAGGCACGCACCAAGGGAAGGCCATGTGAGGACACAGCAAGAAGGTGTGCCAGGATGATCACGGGGAACAAAATCAGCTGGCACCTTGACCTTGAACTTCCCAGCCTCCAGAACCGTGAGAAATAAATTTCAGTTGTTTAACCACGCAGTGTGTGGCATTCTGTCAGCCGAGCAGACTAATCCAGCCCAGGTGTGGAGTCGGTGGCCTCAGTCCAGGGGTGAGAGTGGCTGTCGTAACTTTGACTCCTTTCTTGTCCACAAGTCAGTGTCCCAGTTTGAAGGCAAGGAGACATCCCCCTTCCTCCACAGTGGCTTCCTCATCCACTCCGACCACACAGATATCTCCCTTCCCTGAATCCTTCCTGTCCCCGTGTTTGTTTATCTCTTAGTTGAATACGGAAAACCATCCTAATTATAGGTATACAAGCAGGTAGGTCATTCCAATACTCCCTCCTAACTCCTATTTTATTCCCCTGTCCAACAATCTCACTGACCTGCAGGAGGGAGCAAATAAAGAACAAAATGTCACAGATCCCATCCTTGCCTTCCATGGTGCCCCTACAGGCAGCCCAGGCTGTGGGCCACTCAGGGACCCACCACACTCCTACTTACACACATTATTTACTGTGTTTCTGCATCCCAGATGCCTCCTCTACCACCTCTGCTATCTAAACCCCCTCCCACCCTTTTAGATCCGGATGAGATGCCCGCTTCTTGGTGAAAGTTTTCCTGAAATCTCTGGTTGGAAATACCCCTTTTGCATCTCCGTCAGGGCTGACTCTGCCAATCATGGCACCCAGCACCCATTTCCCACTACAACAATCGGATAACTTGTTAACTCTTCTTCTAGGTTGTAAATGTCTTGAGGACAGGGACCACATCTTATTCATCTTTTAATCTTATATGCTGCCTGGCATGGTGCCTTGTAATTAGAAGGTGCTCAATAAATAATGGTTAAGTGAATGGATGGATGAATGAATTTGAGAATAGAGGTGTCTGATTAGGTCTGAAATAATTTAAGTACAGCGAGAGGTTTTAATATGCCTGTGCATAAAAGAGGAAGTATGAACCTGGAATACGTGATGAGTTTGGGGACAGATGTCAGAGATGAAGGCACAGTCAGTCACTCATAACTCATTCAACAGCTCCACCTTTGTTACACACTAACAACATGCTGGGAGCTACGCCTTCTTGGATCTTGCAGCATAGGGGAAAAAACAGATATTAAATAGACACTTGAATAATATATAAAATAAGAATTATAATTAGTAGCTCTCTATAAAAAGAAAAAGAAGTTGCTGTAAGGGAGAATGAGAGAGGGACATAATTTAGAATGAGAGGTGAGGAGAAGGCTCTCCAAGGAGGTGGCATTTTGGATAAAGATGAACCACGTGAAGATGTGAAGGATGATTAGGAGTCAGATAGGCTTAGAGGCAGACAAAAGTCCTGAGGCAGGGAACTGAGGCCATCAATGAACCTCAAGGCCAGCAGGGTCCAAAAGAAGAGGCTGGGGACTGATGGGTAAGGAAGGCAGTAGGTGGACAAGGGCCTGGTCACACAGGACCCTCCAGGTAAGAAGTCTGGGTTTATTCTAAGTGTGGTGGGAAGTCACTGACAGGTTTCAGCAGTGGAGGGACATGATCCTCCCTCTCGTTGGCTGTTGTATGGAGGAAAGATTGAAGAACAAGTTGGGCTACAGAGCCTAGTTCGAAGACTATTGCTAGCAAGAGTCTAAAGTGGTTTAGACGGAAGGAGTGGCAGTGGGGAAATATTTTGGAGGCATATTTTAGAGGCATTTATTGGTATCTAACATCACATATTTTCTTACTTATTGTCAATGTATCATAACAATGTCTCACGAGTCCACAAGAGCAAGGACTGGTCTTAACACATTGCTGAAATCCCAATGCCTATAACCGTGGTTGGCTTATAGTATATTCTGAGTAAATGTTTGATGAATAAACTCATGACAAAATAATTTCTAAATTTGAGGTAAAGGTGGAAAAGAGGGAAGTGTAGAGAATGAATTCCATGGTTTTGGCTCCATCACTAAGGAGGGTTGGAGGGACATTTATTGAGATGAGAAAAATGAGGAGAAACTGTTTTGGGGAATAATTTCAAAAATTCATTTTTTGACATGTGTTGTTTTATAGCTGTCTATCAGATACCCAAGTGGACATTCTGGTCTGGATTATAAATGTAGGTACTAGCTATACAGATAAAGCATTCCAAGCCACGGGGTCATCTAGGGCAAAATTTCTTGACCTGAAATCTACAATGGCTAAGGGGTTCATGCATAATACTCGGGGAGTTCGTGAACTTGCATGGGAAAATATTCTATTTCATTTTCACTAAATTTTAACTGAATTTAGCATTTTCTTTCATTATAAATGTAGACAACACACCACAGCAGTCTATGCAGTGCATTTGACTCTTGTCAGTAATAAAAATTGCAGATATTATCTCAGAGAGTCATTTGTACTCATCACGACTTCAACTTGATAGAAGACATCAGACTCACCACTAGATCCTATAATTTAATACATTGACTAAAAAGCACATATATTACTCTATCAAAATTTGTTTGTATGATTTGATACCTGTTTTTCAAAATAATGTATTTTATTTGTAGTTATATATGTTTTGCTTAATATAGTTTAAGGCATTATTGTGAGAGAGTGAGAGTGAGAGTGAGAGTGAGAGTGAGAGAGAGAGAGAGAGAGAGAGAGAGAGAACGAACGAACATAGGGTTGACCAGATAGCTGGAGGCTCCACAGCACAGAATGAGTTCAGAGCCCTGGGAGGCACTAGAGACCACGTCTGGGGAAGATGAATTACTGGCTACCACATCTGGGGAAGAGGAAGTACTGGGAACCAGAAACTATCTGAGGAATATGGGGGGCGTGGGGTGGAGGAGAAACCAGTCATGGGGTGAGGAGAGTTGTTTAGAGAAACTAGGTCAACCAAGGATGAACCAGTCAAGGTCAAGAGAATCAGGATGCTAGGACAAGTTTACTGGCAAGACAAGATGTGGGTATTCTAGGTCCCCTTGGTCTGTAACAGAGAAATCCCCATCTCCTTGGATGCTTGAGGAAAAAGCATGAGTCAGAGTATACAGAGTAGGGGGTTAGAGAGGTGACCTGAGGAGATGAGAATGCCTTCGAAATTGTTTAGTTACAAGAAACTGAAAGTCAGTTCAACTAACTGAAAAAAGAGAGGGTTTTATTGTAAAGATACAGAGTAATTCAGAGAACCAAACTGTATCATGGGGAAAGCAGAAAATAGATGGCACAGAGGTAAGGAGCTAGTGAAAGGTTAAGGAAGAAGAGAGCAACTGCGGATGGCTCTTTTAGAAGGTTCAGCAATAAAACAGACCAAGGAGTCAGAAACCCAAGGGAATATTGGAGAAGGAAGGTTCTCGGGATGTAAATTAAGGAATAAGAGTCAGGAGAGGAGCCACTAAGGAGAGGAAAGGTGAAATGATTGATGCACAGTAGATGCTCAATAAGTACATGCAAATTAACTGAAACCACCTGGGCTGAAGAGCATTAACGGGGAATCTGGCTCCAGGGACACTGAGCATATATTTTGTGTTTCTGTCCTCCTGTTAGGTGACTCCTCAAGCATTGCCGTGAGATTCAGGCAATTCCCTGGGAGGAAATGAATAGCCCTCACAGAGCTATAGCCAGGGGAACAGGGAGGCACGGCTGCAGCTCTCAAAGACACCGGCAATTCCCCATGCCAGCTGCCTTTGGTTCCTCCAGACTGGGAGACTAAATGGATGTGGAGAAAGCAGGAAATAGGCAGGAAGAGCCAAGATCACGTTTCCAAATAGAAGCCATGAATCACTGTTAGCCAAATACTCAGTTCTCTCTGAGGGCATTCTTGCTTTGTGGACAAGTCTGAAGAAGGGACCAGTAGTTCAAGCTAATGATTCAGCCGTCGAACAGGAATTCAAGAGGAAATTAGAGTAAATAAAATCATAAAAACATGTCATTAATAAAAAAAGGTAGTAAAGATAAAAATAATAACAGGGAGGGACAAGAACAAATGGGTCAAATAGACAACAATTAGTTTGAGGGCGAACTTAATTCCAATGATACCAATAATCTCATAAATGTAAATAGTGTAAAGATATCAATTAAAAGGCAGGGCTGTCAGATTGGACTAAAATATTTAAGTTGTTAAGAGAGGACAACAACATCATCAACAAAACACTAACCTAGAGTTCTGTGTCCCGCAAACAAAAACATTTAAAAAGAATAAGCAAATATTATGAAATAAAACTTAAAATGGACAAATCCCTTTAATGATACAAACTGTCCAAACTCAAGAAGAAGGAGCTTGAATGGCCCTGCATATATTAAAGAACTCTTTGTAAAATCCTTCCCATGAGGAAAACTCAAGCCTAAACAGCTTTGCTGATGAATTCTACCACCTGAATTAAGGAAGTAATAATGTCTATTTCACATAAACTCTTCCACAAAATAAAAGTTGAGGGGGTACTTCCAACTCATTCTAACTCCAGCATTACCGCAACCCGCAAGCCAAAGAGTTAAAGAAAACTATGAACTAATTTCCAACAATAGCATAGACACAAAAATTCTTAATAAAATTCAAACAAATTGAATCCAGCAATATCTAAAACAGCTAATACATTATGACCAAGTAGAGTTTATCCCCAGAATACAAAATCAGTTTAACATTCAAAGTCAATAATCACTATATTAGCAGTTTAAAAAAGAAAAATCATATAATTAACTCAATAGTTATACAAAAATCATTTGCTAAAATTCAAAATACCCACTCATGAGCAAAACTCTCAGCAAATTTAGAATAGAAAGGAACTTTGTCATCTGGATAAAGAGCATCCATGGGAAACCTATAGCTAACATAACACTAAATGGTGAAAAAGCAGTGTCTTCTGGTAAGATCAGGAACAAGGCAAAGATGTCTGAGGTCCCCACTTCTATTCAACATTGGAGATACTATCCAGGTGCAATTAGGAAAAACAAAAAATGAAATAAAAGGCAACCAGACTAGAAAGAAAGAAAATTATTTATCTTAAATTTTACTTTCTCTAATTTCATTAGCTCATCATCCTAGAATGGCAGAATTCAGAAAAGTCCCACTTATTTGCTGGGCACTGGGTAATGCCTCCTGCCCTTAGTCCTGCATCTGTCTTTTCAACCCCAGAAGGAGGCCTGCTTGGGATTGGACAGTCAGGGACTTACACTCTGATGTCACAGTGCAGTGCTAGGGTTCTGGTCAACTTTCCCCCTCCTCCCCTCTTTACTATCATCTTCTCTCCCTCCACCCCTTTCCTCCTTCTCTCAAGCCATTCATTCTCTCTCTCTCTCTCTCTCTCTCCCTCTCTCTCTCTCTCTCTCTCTCTCTCTCTCTCTCTCTCTCTCTCTCCCTCCCTCCCTCCCTCCCTCCCTCCCTCCCTCCCTCCCTCTCCACCCCTCAGGAGACTAGACAGTTTTGAACAGTCAATACTGAGCTCCTGCTTAAGGATGCTCATTCATTTCTCTCACTTTTTAACACCCTTTCATTTCCAAGAGTTCAGATAGGTAACGTGGTCTCAGAAGATGCTCCTGTCTGAGTTTCGTCATCCCAAAAATCCAGGGGATAAATATCATATGAAGCTACTTCTTGCTGGATAACATGCTCAATATCCCGATGGTGACAGATGATATCTGAGTATGGACTTAATAGCCACATTAAAGGAGGAAGAGGTTTAGGAGCTCACACTGCCTCTAGCCCAGGCACGGGAGCTGTCCATGGTGGCACAGACATGTGGCCCAAGCAACACATGGGGGTTTGGCACCAAAGCCTTGTAGGTAAAACGGGGGCATTTGCCTGGCCTTGCCCTCTGCATGCTCTGCTCAGTGGCTGGCATAAACAGCCAGCAACCCAGAAGCCTAGGTCATCTCCTGCTCAATCTTCCACTTGTTAACTGCTGTGACCACCCCACAGAGGTAGAATCGACCACCGCTACCCAAAATTTGGCTCCAAGTGTCAAGACTGAGGATGCTATACAGACACATGCCAAGAGGGTGTGGAAAGTTCTACTGTTCACAGAATGATACTTTCTGGGAAGAGGAAGATGGGCTCCCAAGAGGCCGAAAATGGCTTGAAAGGGAGTGATGAAGGACGGCTGGGTGGGGTTTCACGGTGATTGCGCAGTGGGTTGGGTGATAGCCTGGGCTTGAGTGGGGAGTGCCCAGACTTTCTCAGCACCTGCCCAGAAGGAACAGGAGATGTGAAGTGGATTTTAAAAGGCAGCCAGCAGCCAAGCATCAAAAGCAGAGCCAGACTCTTTGCTACAGCAACGCGCTCAGTGGTCCCTTCACAGAGCCGCCTCTCCAGCTCTGCCCTCTGTGCGAGGAGCTCCCACAGCCCCAGCCAGCACAGCTGCCATCAGGAGGAACAGGCTGTTTCGGGGAGAGCATCACCCCCCCACACACACAGGAGCACCGTTTGTGTGGAGGTGGCAGGACCTAATGAGCTTGCAGAGAATATTTAAATTGGTAAACAGAATAGCATATTTACGGCTGTGTTTATCCCTAAGCATTTGCAATAAAAATCAAAGTGATGGCATTAAGTGATCCCCCAGTGGCATGTACTTGGAAGCTCTTCCCTTTCAGCCAAAATTGATTTGGAGTTGAGCATACTTCTCCTTTTCAAATGGCAATTGAAACTATGAATGGTGGGGCCTTGGGTGGAGGGAGATGGAGGCACATGAAGCAAGAGCAGGAGAGAAGCTGCTTGCTCCCTTGGGAGATAGTGATGACAGCCTCACCCTCTACTGCCTGCTGCCAGGACCCTTAGCACATGGGCAGGGGGCAGGGAGCACTGTGGCTCTGAAGCCAACTGACTTAGATCTTAACTCTGGCTCAGTCACCTTAGAAAATTAACTTTCTCATAACCTCACTTTCCCCATCTGTACATTAGGGATAATAATACCTACCACAGCTTGGCTGGTGTGGGTCAGTGGTTGAGCCTAAGAACCAAGAAGTCACAGTTTGATTCCAGGTCAGGGCACATGCCTGGGTTACAGGCTTGATCCCCAGTAGAGGGCATGCAGGAGGCAGCTGATCAATGATTCTCTCTCATCATTGATGTTTCCATCTCTTTTTCCCTCTCCCTTCCCCTCTGAAATCAATAAAAATATATTTTTCAAAAATACTGTAATACCTACCACAAAAAGACTATTATGAGGAAAAGTGAGAAAATGTGTGTAATGTTTGCCACATATACAGGAGGTACTCAGCTGACATTAGCGCATTTCTACCACTCTACTCGCCAGTGACAACCACCAACACCTAGGAATTGTGAGTTTTAACACATGTCCGTGTTTCTCTCTCTCCATTCTTCTGTCCATGGTGCATAAAGTGCTCTCTAAAATGACCAATTAAAAAAATCACATCTGCACTTTAAAACCTCCAGAGAACCAACTGACCTCCTCATCAACACACCCCATCTTCCGGACACTCTAACAAAAAGTCCTTCCATAGATGGAACTGAAATCCGGCGGGGGGAGTGTGACTGGTACAGCCACTTGGGAGGCAGTTTCTGGGAAAGTCAGTGAGTGCAGCCTTGCTAGGACCCAGCGGCACCCACATTGAGGGACACATTGCAGAGAAACCTGTCCATGTGCACAGGGGCAAGTGTGAGAATGTCCACAGTGGCTGAAGCAGTCACCTCTGGTGATGGGACTCGCAGAAGCAGTCATTTCTACCTGGAATAGTCATTTCCTAGACTTTCTACAATAGGCATCGGCGGCTTTTATCATCAGAAGAGAAAGAGTCAAAGAAGCAAGCTCCAGTGGAAGCTGTCTCTTTCTTCCCTCTTCTTGCGAGGATAAATCATCTTAGGATAACAATTAGGAACTAAATTGCAAGAGGGAACCGGTGTCTGGTGTGTATGTAACACACAAAAATTTAGCACATTGTGAATCTGTAAGAAACCAGAACTCGGTCCTCATGGTCTGGTTTGGAGTGGGTTGGATTGGTTGTCAATTTAATTGCTCCTAACTGGGCTATCACTTTGCAACAAAACAAAACAAAACAAAACAAAACAAAACAAAACAAAACAAAACAAAACAAAACCAAAAATTACTTCGTATTCAATTTGGCAGGGATCTCTCTCTCTTCAGGTTCTACCTCCCTTCTCCAGCCTCCTGGCCTCACCAAACTCCCATTTTTCTGGGAGACCCCTGTGGTCCTCTCCAGAGCTACCCGCCCAGCCCCCGTAGAATGGGCACTTGGAAGGCATCACACAGGATACGGAAGTCCCCAAGAGAGTGGCAAAGTCCCTTCTTATTCCAGACACGAGGGTGCAGGTGTGGTGGGGGGTGGAAATCTAATCCAAAAAAGGACAGTGGGAGGTGTGATGAGTACAGAGCAAGCCATTTCTTTTTTAACTATATTTTATTGATTTCAGAGAGTAAGAAAGAGGGAGACAGATAGAAACATCAATGATGAGAGAGAATCACTGACTGGCTCCCTCCTGCAGCCCCCCTACTGGGGCTCGAGCCCGAAACCCAGGCATGTGCCCTGACCAGGACTCAAACTGTGACCTCCTGGTTCATGGGTCCATTCTTAACCACTGAGCCACGCCGGCTGGGCATTACATGTTTATTCTGCTGCCCTCAGCAGGAAGGGAGTTTCCCTCCCCTGTGATACTGAGCCTGGCACAATGGCCATGGGTGCTCTCAGGTGCAAACAGATTTAACATGGGGCAGAAGAGAGTCTAGAATGAATGAAGCAAGTGAACTGCCAGCCCGGCCCCCCTTCCCCCATCAGCAATCGTGACCTGGTGCACCCCACCGTCTGCTATTTTTAGACTATCCATGCTATTCTTCTTATTAGCCCAAGTCATTGAGAGTTCACAGTTGGTGCGGCTGAATCATTGCCTGAGTGACTCAGCCTCTTGATTAAAAACAGAATAAAAGAGCTTGTTAGTTCGCTGTTGCGGATAGCCTAAAGTCTCAATGCCCTAGCTGGACGTGCAAGGCTCTTCATGAACTGACCCCAATCAACTCTCCAGTAATATAATCCACCATCACCATAAAACCCTGTCTTTCTTCCCCATATCTCCACTCTCATGTGCAAGGCCTACTCATCCTCCAGGACTCAGCTTAAGTCACCTTCTCCACAAAGTCTGCCCTGATTGCATCTAGGACCCTCGTCTGAGCTCCCTCTCCTCCACTTTTGTCTGATCACCCTGCTCTATCATCATCTGTCTCTTCATTTCCTCCTCTGGACGGTAAGCTCTACTGAATGAGAAGTGACTGTGGACAAATCCTTACACCTCTATGTTTCAATTTTATCATTTGTACATGGAAGTAAAGTGGCACCTGCTCATATGACTGTTGGGAGGAACATATGAGCTAATGCATTTTAAGCACTCAGTAAATGTCTGCTATTAGTATGATCAGTATGTGCGGCATAGACAAGGTTGATCATTCTTGGTCCCCCCAATATCTAGCCCAATGTCTGAGATACAACTGAAAATTATGGAGTAAATTAATATATGGCTATATTCCGTCCGAACCTATCTTTCTGCCATGTCCTAAATGCTTCGTGCCTTTTAGAACGCTCTGCCCTTACCCACACTGTTTGGAACACCTGTTCCTTCCCACCCACCCCACCCCATTCCACTTTATACCCAATGAACTCCCACCTGTTCTTCAGGACCAAGATGACAGGTGACCTCCTCCTTTCTACCTTCCTGGATTCCCTTAGAGACCATTCATCTGAGCTCACACCCAACTTTGCTCATTATCCCTATTCTCATGCTCACAAGATTGCCTTATAATATGTAATGTTTGCTTATATGTCAATCTCCTCCTCTCGACAGTGAGCTCCTGAAGAGCAATAATTGATTGATCCTCCTGCCCCAGTAGCTTGCATTGTGCTGACAAACATGAGGCACTTAATAGGCAAAGATGGGATTCCCCCACGAGTCCAGAGGCTGAGCCAGTGTCACAGAGATAATAAAGGGGGAAAAGCCAAGACCTATCCTGGGAAGCAGCGAAGCAGGCTGTGTGTGGGAAATAACACTGTCATTTCCTTATTTCTGCTACTTCCTGCAACAATAGAGGAACAATTCAAAAGAGAAGAAACATCATCCACCATCCTATTAAACTAACACGTCAACTGCTTTCATTTTGCTTTTTTCCCTACAGTGCTTTATTCATGTGCATGCATAATTTTACATAGCGGCACTCATAATATAAACACAATTTGGCATTCTGTTTTTTTTCTCACTTAACTGTCCCTCATTTTTCCAAGTTACTGCACCATCTACAAAATCATCTATTCTGGCTGCATGATACTCCATTTGATTGCTTCTAAATCACAACTATTTAATATAATACTATGCTAAATGTCTTTTTACATAATGCTTTTCTTCTTCTAAATTGGTGGTATTTTTCAACCATTTCTGCCTAAGACTTCAGCATTTTCCAGAGGGCTTGGCAAAGGAGCTGACACTTTTTTACAAGTCTCAGCAAACCAAGAGTTACGTCCAGGCATCGTTTGAGGCAGGAGCACGGAATGATAGTTCTCAACCTCCCGTGGGCCTCGGAATCATCTGAGGATCTTTTAAAATTACTGCTGGACAGGCCCATCCCGGACCCCGTGAATCAGAATTGGGGAGCAGAGAAATACCATCTTTTAAAGGGTCTCCAGGTGACTGCAAGGCCAATGAGAATCACTGCTCCAGATTCTACAGGTCAGAGAATTAGCAAGAGCATCATGGCAAACAGCCCGCTGGGTCCTTATTCTAGAACAAAGACTGCATGTGATGTCACTTGCTGGGGGTGGTCTCTTGAGACCACAGAAATGAGTGATATACAGAAGGCTTGTAGGAGGCTCATGGGAGAAATCTGACCAGTCCTACAGTCATCCATTCAGTATGTGTTTATTGAGCACCTAACTGGAAAAAACTTCACCCCTGATAAAGTTATTCTAGGCGAATATATCCACTGGCTTGCTCTATATTTCTGCTTAGATTTGAACAGACATCTGGAACTTGGCATGCACAAAACCGAACAGCTGTTCAAAACAGATGTACCAGCAGTCTTTATTATCTCAATTAATGAAAATTCCTACCTTTCAATTTCCCAGGCACAAAACCTTGACTTATCCTGATGATCCTTCTATCTCATCCTACAATCCAACCTATCAATGAATCCTGTGGGCGTTCCCTTCAAAATATGTCCAGGATCTCACACTTCTCACCACTTCCACCACCACCCTGGTCCAAGCCACCGCCATCCCTTGCCTGGCTGACTGCAGTAGCCTCCAAAATATCTCCCTGCTCCACTTTCTCCCCGTGCAGGCTTTTTGCCACAGAGCAGCTAGAATGATTTCTAAAAACATAAGTCGGATCACATTACTCCCCGATTCTGACTCAGACATTTGGTCAAACATTATTCTCGTGTGTCTGCGGGGGTGTTTCTGGGTGAGTTTGACATTTGAATCCATAGACGGTGAAGCAGATTGCCACCCCTATATGGGTGAGCCTCATCCAATCAGTTGAAGGCCTGAATAGGACAAAAGGGCAGGGTAAGCAGAACTATCTCCTGTCTGACTCCTGAGCTGGGACATCAGCCTTTTCCTGCCTTTGGACTCAAATTGAAACAATGGCTCTTCCTGGGTCTCAAGCCCATGGGCTCACAGACTAGAACTTAAACCTGGGTCTCCAAGTTGTTGATGGCAGATCTTGGGAGATCTCAGCCTTCATAATTGCATGAGCTAATTATACATATACTAGAGGCCCAGTGCACAAAATTCATGCACAGGGTGTGTGTGTGGGGGGGGGTCTCCTCAGCCCAGCCTACACCCTCTCCAATCTGGGACCCCTCGGGGGACATCCTTCTCACAATCTGGGACCACTGGCTCCTAACTGCTCACCTGGCTGCCTGCCTGATTGCCCCTAACAGTCCCCCTGCTGGCCTGGTCACCCCCAACTGCCCCCCCTGCTGGGCTAGTCACCCCCAACTGCCATCCCCCCCACTGGCCTGGTCACCCCTAACTGCCCCGCCCCCGCCAGCCTGGTTGCCCCATGCAGTCTGCTGCTCAGTAGTTGTTTGCCCCTCACTACCCCCCCCCTGCCAACCTGGTCACCCCACGCAGCCTGTTTGGTCGTCCTTTCGATTGCGATGGTCACGTAGGCTTTTATATATATAGATATCAACAGCTCTAGGAGAGTCCTCTCAGCCCCTTTTCTCCAGCCTCTCCTTGCCCTTGGCTGTGGTGGCTCTATCATGTCAATTTAAAGGAGAGTAGGACCATTAATCTGAATGTAAAGGGGGGCCAGGCACCTGGCCTTAATCTATAATTAAATAGCAAAGTCTTGTTCGATGTAGGTTATTTCACCTTCTATTAGGCATAGCTTATTATTATTATAGATATATATGAGCTATATATATGGAGAACCCTGACCAGTACATACAGTAAAATCCCAAGTCCTTACCAAGACGTACAGGGTCTTACGTGTCAAACCTCCCCATTTCCTCTCTCCCCTTCAGGCACCTTGCTTCCACAATGGTGGTCTCAAATAAGTCAAACATGCTCCACCTCAGGACCTTTGTACCTGCTGTTCCCTCTGCCAGTAATGCTCTCCCATGTGGCTCATTCCTTTACTTCCTAAGTGTCTCTCTGAGCCCAATGACATCTTATTAGAGAGCCTCGCCTTCACACACACACACTGGCAACACATCCCCATATGATATTCCTCAGTCTTCTCCCCCTGCTTCAAGTCTCTCTTTCATACTCCTGACTTCCCAGTGCATTCAATATTTGTTTGTTCACTGTCTTTTCCTGCACTAATATGGTCAGACAAGAGAAGACACAGATATACAACATATTAGGCAGTGACAAGTTCTATAAAGAAAAATAAACAGGGGAGGGGAATAGAGCATGCGATGCTGCTATTTCTCAGAGGGAGGTTAGGAAAGGCCTTCCTGAGGAAGGAAGTGGAGGTGACTTGGGTGAAGTGAGCGAGAACCAGGACTGAAGCAGGAAAGAGGCTATGAACGATGTCTCAAACACAACCCTTGTCATTCTTCATGCAGGCAAGAGCCAGTGGTGTCCTTCTGCCAGTGCCTACCGCTCTCACCTGAAGGCTTCTCTTGGCTGCACGCGGGGCCTGCACCACTGGGAGCAGCCCTCAGCCGACGCCAACAGGGAGGTAGGGAATCAGTGCCTCAGCTCCCGCCCCCTCCAGTGAGTCAAGGCTGTGGCACGTTCAAAACCTCCTCCCAGAGGCCCTGTGGGCTGAGCCTGGGAACCTGCTCACTGACAGCCAACATCGGCTCCCTACCCTCCTGTACCTGCGGGTGCTTCCCAGGTTCACAGCACAGGATGCGGCTTAAAACAGAAAGAGCTCGCCTGGTCCCCATGGCTTCTCCACCCTCCACTGGAGGGTCTGACCCACAGAGAAGGCCCCTGCTGGGCGGGGTATGTGCTGTGGGCACCACGGGCACAGGCTGGAGGGTGCTCAGCTGTCTAGGAGTGGTGTGACCTCAGCATCCCACAGCACCCCCCACACAATAGAGTGCGATATTCAAATCAGGCTGAAGTACTGGAGGGAGAGGGCGCTGCACAGGCCTGGTGGTGAATTTACAGAAGCATGTTAACCCAATCTGCATACTAAATAGCATGTAAATTATGTTCTTTCAACCCATAAGTTTAGACATGTCCATGGGAATAAAAATTTATGACAATGATAAGATGTATGGCTGGCATAAATAAGCTAGCCCAAGCAAAATATGCTAAAAGTGCTATGGAAATTCTCCAAGTTAAATGAGGGATGCCAGCCCCAGCCCTCAGCCAGGAGAAGGCGGGGCTGACTCCCCGCCCTGGGCCCTTGTGCTGCTCCAGTCACTACAGGGAGGGGAGAGAATGGGCACTGCTCCTGGGCAGACTGGGTGGTGGTGTTGAGAACTGGCTGGAGAGGCCTGAATCGAAACTGGGAGACTATTGCAATAACCCAGGGAGAGGTGGTGTGGCTTCAACGAGAGTGGACGCAGTGACAAGATTCGGGATATAGTTTCAAACGGAGCCATGTGACTTCCTGATGGATCTTCTGTGAACTGACAGAAAAGTGTCAAAAATGACTCCAAGATTTCTTGGCTGAGCAATGGGAGTGAAGGAACTGTCATCAACCAAGATGGGGAAGATGAAGAAAGGCAGGTTTGGGGATGGGAGGAGAACAAGCGGGAAAACCCACTGATGGGTATAGGGTCCCACACCCACACCTGGATGGACTGCCGCACAGGACAGGCGGGGCACTCTGATTGGCCAGCCTGCATCACGTGCCAATGGTGGGAGGCAGGGCAGCATAGGACCCAACAGGGTGGGCAGGATGGCTGGGTGTGTCTTACAGCCAGAGAAACCAGAGAGAGGAGCCAAGTGACTCCAGGAAATAGGCTTCTTCCCCTGTTGCTCACATGCACAAAATCTGGTTGACTATAAACCGAGTCCCATCACCTGATATCAGAAGAGCCTAAATGGTGCACACTAGAATGAGATCAGGTGGGCAAATGCACCACTGGTCACAAGCAATAGCCATTGAAGCCATAGGGCCTGCCATGAGGCCAGGCACACAGTAGGTAGCCCCAGAGTGCTTACTGAATGAATGACCAAGGACTTGAACCCCTGCTGAGCTAGCCTGGAAAACAGGGTCTTCTTCTCAGGCTGCAATGAGATCTAGGCCATGGCCCTTACTGACCCCATCCTGACCCACAAAAACTCTTTGAGCAAACCCTAGGACTGCCTATTTGCCTCCTACTCACAGGGGAGGGGACGGGCCAGGAGCCATAGAACTGGGCAGCACTGGTGCCCACTTGCTGCTCAGAGAAGGTGTGTGGCCTGTTTCGGGAAGGAGGGAAGCTGAGCAGCAGAGCCTGACCAGCCAGATCACACAGCAGCCCCCAGACACGCCCATCTCCCAGCAGCTTCCCACTGGGCTCAGCAGCCACCACTGGCCTGGGCTGGCCCAGCTGCTGAGGTGCCGCCAGGGGGTTGGAGGGAGGGGAGGGCAGGGAAGGCTGGGGAGGAAAAGGGAGATGGAGAGCCAGATGTCTAGAACCTGGCAGGACAACTGGGGCCTCTAAAACGTGTAGTCTAAATGGAGAAAGAAAGAGAGAGAAGGGGGTGGGGATAGGGAGACAGACAGAGACTCCCCACAGCAGCCCACGCCCAGGCTCTGCTGCTCCCGTCTGCACTGGAATGGTGCTCCTGCAGGGGGTGGCAGGAGGGCCAGGAGGCGCCGTGCCCTGCTCATGGCACATGTGCGTATGTTTCCCGTCCGCTCTGAACCTGCGGGTCCCAGAAGGCTGACCCCGGGGACCTGTCTGCACGTCCTCTTTGGAGAAGTGTCTGTTCAGGTCCTTTGCCCATTGTTTAATTGGGTTGTTTGTTTTCTTGGTGTTGGGTTATATAAATTCTTTATATAGTTTGGATATTAACCCTTTACCAGATGCATCACTGAGTATCAAAAGTTATCAGCCAAGGGCCTTCAAAGCATTCTTTCTTCTTGGGTGTTTTCCAACTTGATAAAAATGTGACCCTTTTATTTCAGAGCAAAACAAACAGAACCACAAGTTCATGCTTCAAAACCACACAACCCATTTCATCTCCTTTTGAAGCTGGTTCTCTAACGTTTCTGATATGATTTCCTTCCCTTCTAGGACCTTGAGTGGCACCTGCCACCTCTGACATGGCACTTCCTAGGTAGTCCAGTGCGGAAAAGGGGGAGTCGAGATCTTGCCTGGAGCTCGCTCTAAAGAAAGCCATCTGTCCGAGATGGAGCCCACGTGGCAGCTGCAGACAAGCAGCAGGTCCAGATAGTGAAAGAACAGAGATTCTCACATAGGGTCAGACTTCAAACCTCAAGACCACACATGAGCTGGCGATCACGGGAAGGTGGCAACCTCCCCAAGCCTCACCCACAAGACAGAGAATGTTCCCTCTTCCAGGGGTTGTAGCGAATGAAATGCACAAGGTCTACGAGCACGAACACTGAGCCTGCTTTGCCATCGCTGTCCTGGCACCTTCCCCTCTCTCTTCCCTGGAGACAGGTTCTTGTTCTTCACAGGCTGCCCGGGCACAGGGCAATGACAGCAGGGAGCCCCCTGGTGTGGCCTCAGGCCTGGCAGCTCTGCCCGGAGAAGCTGCCGGTGCACCCCAGCTGCTTGGAGGCCCCTGGCTCCATTTCCAGAATTGGCTGGGGGCTCCTCGGGGGAGGAAGGGCCTCCGGGAGGATGAAAAGAAAGCCTGCGCAGAGCTCTGAAGCGCCCCGATGCTGGACCGGCTCCTCCTCGTCCGCGGAAGGGGAGATACAAAGAGAATCTGTGATGAGCCAGGATTTGCATCAACAGCTTAATTCTCTGCTTTCTTGTCAGCCTGGCCTGCAGCGAGGATAATTTGAAACGAAGAATGTTTTTCAAGGAGGAGCAAGAGTCTCTCATCTGAAACTAATTTGTTGTCCAAAATTGTGCTGCAGAAGTTGTTTAGAAGCTGCGGATTAAGTTGTGCATAAAAACACAGCCAACTCTTGCTATCCATACCCTGGATAATCCAAGAACAGCAGATACCTCAAATCATTTCTGTTTGGTTTCATGAGGCAGGATTCTTTTGCCACAACGTTTTTCCATTGCATTTTATTGTCTTGGTGTCAGCCAGAGAGCGAGGGATCTATAACCCTCTGTTAACTGCAAACCAACCAAGGTTTGGACGCTGTGTCCTGCAATGCAGGCGCTGCCTGGCTGGTGGTTAAGAATGAAGACACAACGCAGGGGAATGAAGAAGGAAGTGAGAAGGAAAACGGTTGGATTTTTGTATTTTTCACACTCAGGCCAGAGAGAGGTGATTAAGAGCATAACTCTGAATTCAAGCCCAGGCTGTCTCCTGCTAGGAGTGACTTGGAGCACCTGAACCATCC
Organism: Myotis daubentonii; assembly: GCF_963259705.1. NCBI lineage: Eukaryota > Metazoa > Chordata > Mammalia > Chiroptera > Vespertilionidae > Myotis > Myotis daubentonii. The sequence goes on along the minus strand of NC_081857.1, from coordinate 37,186,764 downwards.
CAGCCTCAGTTTTCCCATCTGTAAACTGGGGTTTATAACAGCAGCAACGTTAAAAGGTTGTCACCTCTATGTGATGTGTTTAGCACGGGGCCTGGCACACAGAAAGCGTTCAGTGGATAGAAATTAATACCAGTAAGTCTTAGTCACAACCAGCTCTCAGCAAGCTGGGAGCTGACCTCCTGCAACTAGTGCTCAGTAACTTCTTGTGGATTCAGCTAAGGATCCCGGGAACTGTGGACAGTGTGCAGCCCATTCAAGCCCCGGAGTGGGGATGACCCAGGTTTCCAGGAAGAGGCAGCAGAGCTGCGCATGGGCACTGGGGGAGAGCCCAGGACAGCTGTCAGCCCTCCGTGTGCTCAGCAAACAGGTCCACCATCCAGTCTCAATTATCCTGCCTAATGGGGTAAAGCAATGATGATTCATGGAAAATTGGCCATTAGCAGCTGGGAAAGCGAACAGCCCTCAATGGTGAAGCACACACACAGGTTGGGAGAGAGGCCCAGGTGAGCGGGAGGGAGGTGCGGGGGCAGGGACCCCAAAGACCTTCCGCCTGCTCGGAGATGGGTCTGAGAAGAGGGGAAATGGATGGAGGGAGGACAGAACTACCACGGCGGATAGTTGAGAGCGCAGACGCCGGGAAGACTGTTACAGAGCCCAAAGTCCCAGCCACCTCCCTGCCCCTGAGGAAGTAAGGCAGCTCGGCCAGGCCAAGGCGAAGTTCAGGTAACACCATCGAGTAAGGTGACCGATTCCATGTCTGCCACACAACAGCAACAATAACAGTCACAGCCTCTTATGAACCGGGTACTGTGCTAAGCTCTTTACATGGATGATCCCATTTGATCATGAGGCAGGTATGATTTTTGTTCCCATTTTATAGATGAGGAAATGAATCTCTAACTGTAAAGAAATTGCCTTAAATCACTCAGCTATTATGTGGGAAATTTGGGGTTTGAACTGAAGTCCCTCTGAGGCCATAGTCCCTGTTTTAAGCACTCTGCTGGCCCAGTTGCTTAGGTAGGACACGCTCAGATGCTTAATCTGTGCAGGGAGGGTTTCCAGACCAGGCTTTTGTGGGAAACTCAGAAAGAAACTGCTAGAGGTGGGACCTGCCGCCTTCTGCGTCCCACTTAGCAGACCAACCAGCTCAGGAGAGAGACAAGGGCTCGGAGGCCAGGCTGGAAGATGACCGCCTGGAAGATAACAGTAATGATTTTCTTTTTACATTTTTACAGCAGGTGCCATATCCAGTGGGGATCAGCTGGGGAGGGGGCGGAGAGAGCTGAGACAAGTTGGGCCTGGTTGTCTGTGAGACAAACCTCCGCTGGGCTGGTCATGCCCCTCCCCTCTGTTCGCGCAGCGGCAGAGCCAGCACCGCTTGGTCAGCAAACTGTTTTCTGAGTTTGTCCTCAACCCTCCACCTATCGTCCCTATCTCATATGACCCTTCTCCTTGCACTCTGTCTCCTCCATTTCTCTCTGCATTCACACCGACTCCCAACCACCAGTCTGGCCACCCTTCCCTTCCCCTGTACAGCAAGAATCAGAAAGAAGGGTGTCTGAGCTGGGAGGGGCCTTTGGTTCTGCAGGTGAGGTACTGAGGCCAGAGGGTGGCTGTTTCAGGCACATGGCTGGTTAGAGGCTGACTTCCTGTCCAATGGAAGGAGGGAAGCTGGAGCCAGGAGGGCCAGCATCAGGGCAGGCTGGGTCCCCAGGAGCCTCACAGGGGGGTTTGTCCAACTGGTAGGCTGCTGGCTCCCCATGTGCCCTCACTCTGGCTGGCGGTGGGGAAATGAACTAGACAATGACCAAGGGCCTCACCAGGATCCAGGAATCGTTTCTATCAGTTTCCTCCAATATGAGAGAAGCTCCTGAGACTCGAGGATAAATCAGGAGATGGACTTTGGGGCCAACAGAGAACTTAAGTCCAAAGAAACAGGCTGCATGTACTTAGCCGCAGCACCACCCCACCCTCCGTCCCGGCTCCCTGGCCCTGGATCTCTGAGCACTTGCATCTCCAAGCAAAGAATTCCCCTCATCAGAGAGCAATTGCCCCAGCTCCCTTCACTGCTAATCAACACGCCAAGGTATTAGATCCTGGGCGTGATTGATTTCCAGGGACTTGGAACTTAATTACATTTTTGCACAATCTGTTTGGAATCCTCAGAGAAGCGAGACACTTTCTGTTCTTTGAACTCACATGTGGGAGGGCTTCCAGCATCTCAGATATTCCATTCATCCTTCCTCAGGCGAAGGGAGGGCCAGGCTACGGCTGTCAGTTTTCATCTTTCCTCACCCAGGGTCCCCAACCCCTGAGTTTGGCCAGAGGAACTTGGCTCCTCATGTAGAAGAATTCCTCATGTGGTTCCCAGACACCAGCAGTACCCCACGATACCCAGGGGAGCGTAAGTCCTGCCTCAAATGCAGGTCCGCGTGCCCCCTCCCAACCACTGCAGCCCATCCTGCCAGCCTCACCTGCCCGGTCCAGAGGGCCAGGCCTCTGGCTCCAATCTCAGCCTCAGCAGCCATTCTTTCCATTGTTCTTATCATCTTCATCATCATCATGTATGGAGCATGTATGGAGCAACCCCTGTACACACTTCACACACATCAGCTCATTCACCCGCATAGGAAAACTGCCGGAGGTGACGTCACTCTCCCCACTGACCAAGGAGGAAGTGGTGCTCAGAGTTGAACCAAGATGACAGGACCAAAGGTGGTCAACTGGGCTTTCTGTGCCCATCCTTCTGGAAAAACACCTCCATGGCCAGGTTAGCACCTTCTCTGATGCTCTGACGCCCAGCCCTGTCCCCATCTCTCCAGGACCACCTGGCCAGTGACTGCAGGTCCCCTTAAGGCCAGCACCTTCTCCCCAAGCCTCATGGCTACAGCGCTACTGCTCCCTGCTTTCTAAAGCACCTGACAGCATGACAAGCAAATGGGACAAAAAGATAATGTTTCTGTACGTGTGAAATGTTATCAAAATTAAAAGCTTAAACACGTAGCCAGAGTTCTGGTTCAACGTGTCTATTTCTAGTTTTGCCGTCCTAATCTGTATTGTTCCTTTTACATAGTGCGCATTAATGATTGAAAGCTCAAGAATAATTTTAGTAACATCCATACAATAAAGCCACAGGAGAATGCTTTAGAGATAACAGTGTTATAAATAAATAAATGCCGTCAGAAGCGAGGTGGGGAGAATGTACTTGATGACAACCATGTGCTTGTCTGGCAGCCAAGAAGCACGCGAGCTGGGTTCCTTATCTGTCCACTGAGCCCACCTGTCAGAACGCCTCTCATCACACCTGCCAGCTCCCTGGCCCACACCGTCCCCCATGCTGACTGCTCACCTGGGCCGTGGCTCCCTACCACACAGGAGCTTGCACACAGCTGTTTCCCCCAGACCTGGGTCCAGTCCGTGCTCTGCCCAAGCCTGCAGGGTCACACTACGTCCTGAGGTGTGTCCCGGGCACTGGATTGTTGGGAGCAGCCCAGAGCACAGAAGGTCTGAGCCCAGGGATTCATCGCCCCGTGGCCGTCTGCCCTCCTTCCTGGACGAGACAAGATGCAAGTTCATTGCAGGGTCTCGCTCACAGGCTCAGAGGTTTAATCCTGGGTGGCCTTGGATGGAATTTCAAATCTGGAAGCTTCTATGGGTTATGGGTCTGGTTAGATCAACACGCATTTTGAGGGCATAATAGGGAAAGGGGGTTCAATATTTTTAGAAACAGATTTACAACCTTGGATCTCTCTAGAGCAGTGCAGACCCACAGGTGAGTTCCAAGCTACCTGCTGAATGTCTAGGTCAGTGAGGGATGCTGCATGCGTTATAAAGAGACAGAGGATGATAGTAAATCTGAGCAGTGCAATCAAGGACTGGTGGACACCACCATGTAACCAGGCGGGCCCGTGACACCCCGACCCATTTCCATTGCCAGTGTAGATGCGGCCCCAACCCTGAAACCTCGGTCCTCAGACCTTCCCAGAGGACCAGTAAGCCTGCTCCCTGGAAACATGTGATTCCACCCCAGCCCTCCCTGGGCAACACTGCCATTCCCCCTGACCCTGGCTGGCATCCAGGCCAAAGGGCTAGGTCAGGGGTACCCTGGCTCAACAACATCTGGTGTCCCCTACAAGAGCCGCCCTAGAGTTCACGAGATTCAGGTCTCCTCCAGCCACAGGCATCCCTGAAGACCCTGTTACTTTGAGAGCCACTAAGTCACTGCTGGAAAGAGGAGTGACCATGAGGCAGGGAGGTTAAGAATTGAAGAGGAAAAAAGAGGAGAATCCGCATCTTTAGAAATGTCCAAACGTTTCATGAGGGCAAGGAGAGCTGCCTGCCTTCTCCCCGCCAGCCACTCGGGCATGGAGCCGTGGAGTAGCCGGAGAGGCAAGAGCTCCAGGACTTGGAAAGGGGGTTGATGCCCTGAAAAAAGCAACTTGATGGAGCTTTTCCCTAGACCAGGCCAAGACCCCGAAGGTCTGGGCACGGCTGGGTGCAGGGCAGGGCAGGCCTCTCCCTTGGCAGAAGAAAGGGAAGAGGGGGAATTAGAAATTCATCAGAACAATCAGCTGCAGAAACTGCCTGAGCTGTCCAAAACAGATGCAGATTCTGTCCAGTTGTGTCGGGCTGGGCTGGGCTGAGAAGACACATTTATAAAACATCAAAAGGAAAGTTCCAGTAGCTGCTCACAGCCCTTAGACCCAACTCTTGTCTGAATTTCTTTCCAAAGGGATATTTCTAGAGTCTCGTGCATGGGAAAGCCAGGGTTGGGGACACCCTTGGCCAAGCAGCCCGACGACCTCAGTAATGATGACCGTTGCCCCTGGGGGAGGCAGGGAGGCTGAGGCTCTGAGAACACGACGTCTTATTTATCTATCTGTTTGCTTGGGGCATATACAGTACTAACACATTCAACCCCTCAACTAACATTGATCGATTTCTTTGGGCCAGACATGAACGTGAGTGTGGATGTGTAGTGATTAGGATGCGGCCCCTGAGCCCCAGAAATCCGTGACTAATGGAGAGACAGGCCTGTGAACAACCAACCACCGACAGATGCACAGTGTGCTGGGTGCAACAGCACAGGCCGAAGGAAGTGCCGGCCCAGAGGCAGGGGAGAGGGGGTCTTGGCAGATGTGACATTGCTCCTGGGTAATCTCCTGGCTATCCGAGGGGAGGAGAGAATTCTCTAAACAGGAAAGAGAAAAGAGGACCCTTCAGCAGAGGGAGCAGCTCAGGCAAGGTGAGATGACGGGGAAGAGTCTGACTGGTCTGGTTTGATTGGACTGTGGAGTACACGGGGCCCGGAGGGGTAACTAGTGATCGGGCAACAGGAACAGCCATTTACTGGGCACAGAGGCCCCATGATGATACATTCACACTCGACCCAAATGTCCCTCTTCAGTGAGCCCTTCCCTTGGGCGGTCACATTGGAAAGAGCATCTGGTCTCTCACTGCGTTCCTGAGAGGATCGTTAGGATAGTTTACTAAAGACCCGATGTCTCTCCTGAAGCCGTGCTAACATCAGAGATCTCACACAGGGTCTGGGTGAACCAGACCCTGGACTCTCCTTGCCACCCCCAGTCCTGGGGCTGTGCTCTTACTAGACCCTCGGCCACCGCTCACCCTTCCTTTGCTCAGTTCTGCTCTGTGGTGGGCACAGGGAAATCGGCCCCTGCAGGTTGCACCTCGCAGGCTTCCTGCTGGGTTCAGAAGTGGGCGATATGGCAGGGGAGCAGTGGGCAGGAGGACGGGAGGAGCCGGGAATCTCTCTCTCCATCTTTGCGTCAGGAGGTATCTCGGCAGCAGCTCTGACTCCTCCACGCCTCCAGCTCCCACCAGACAAATTCATTTTGGCTGAAGGTCCCACTGAACACATCCTCATGGTTCCAGCTTCATCTGATGACCCCAACCCTTAGGCTCAGGCAACGAACGCCTCACCATCCCTGGTCTCTCCGGTCTCTCTAAGTCTTGCTATATTGCCACACGGTCTCTTGTTTGGCTCCCTGATTCTTCTACCAAGTTTCTTAGGCTAAATCCCTCCGTTGTGAGCTCTTAAAGTAGTCCCTCTGCTTTTCAGCTCAGACCCTGACTCATACAGAGACAGTATTTTATTCATTCTGGAGTCTCCTGTCACACCCAGTACGGTGACTTTCTGAGCGGAATTTTGTGGATGGAAAGATGAATGATTGATTAGATAGATAAATGATGGCATGATCAGGTAGACAAAAGGATTGATGGCTCTTCATGATTTCAAGAGGATGTTTTAATCTTGTAAAAATAAAGAAGTAAATTCCAAGAGAACTACTAAGAAGGTGATGCCCAGAGACTCCTAAGAATGGCCAGGGGTTTAGACAGGTGTGCTGCCCCAGTCAAGCCACAGGAGAACCCAGCGGCTAGAAAAGCACAAAGACGAGGGCACTTAAGCAAGTTTACTCCTTGTTGTGTCAGAACTGAGTCACTCATTCCTTCACTCTCTTCCTGGATCTCTTCCTACATTGGCAGAGGCCAAGGGGGGAGGGATATTAGTGGCAAATGGTCCTAATTTCCATCTGGCAGGCATTTCCATCCATTTATTATGCCTGAGTCTCGGCAGAGTGAAGGAGAGATAATGGAAGGAACTTCCTCACCATCGATTCTGACTTGAAGAAGTTGCCAAATGGCTACAGCTCTAGGCTGGAAAGAACCTAATTGGCCAGACGACTGTCGTCTTTGGGGTTCTTGGGGATTTTCAATAATTACATTCTCAGAAGCCTGCTTCCTCCTTCTGAGGACACTGCCTTGAATAATTAACAACTCAAAGGCCAAGCCTTTCCAACGCCACTTTGTTTGTCCCCTGATAATCAGGGTTATACTGAAAGATGCTCAATCACAGATCCTTCCATCTCAGCAATGGGCAGTGTGGGGTAGGAGAGCACCAAGTACCCCATTCCTGGCTCTGCCGCATAGCTGCTGAGTGTCCACAGAAAAGGCAGCGCCCTCCTCCAAGTCGAAGACTTGTCCTCTCCTGACCGCCTCACAGACTTTTGTGAAGACCAGATGAGAAGATTGTAAAAGAAAAATGAGAGTTATAATGCTCAACACCACAATGTCACTTGTTTTGTAGCCAACCAGCTATCCACGTGGATGTAACCTAAAGCCCTCTAGCTGCACTGCAGCCCCCAGCCATGCTACTGTATCATGGATCTGCCTGCTGAAAACCAGAAAGCAATGGGTCCCGTGAGAGTGACAGGGCAACCAGATTCACTTAAGACAAGGGGCTGCCACTGATCAGATCTGGATTAATTAAAAAGACCAAAGGAGATGAAGCATCTCTTTGGTCCCTCATCCCTGGCACCCCTTTCCTTATCCTCAAGAATAATATTTCTCATCTAAGGCTTCCTCCCAAGACCAGTGCTCTGAGACTACCAAATTCTGTTCATCCTTTCCATTTCCCACACCAACTTCCTCCTCTTCTAATGCTGCTAATCTCACCTCAGTGTAAAGTGCTGCTGTGGTTAATTCACACCAAGAAATAGTATAGCCAGGTGGTTCCCCTAATCAGAGTACCGACTTTCTAAAGGCTGCATGTCTTCTGATTGGTCTGAATGTTTTCAGATAATATTTCATGCGGAGAGTGGAAAGTGGGGAAAGGGCCTTCCTAAAGACTCTTGTAAGGCCAAAAGGGTCATGCTGAGACTTTTTCCTTTCTCCTACATTTCTTCCTAACAACCTGATTCAAAATTGGAGGCCGGAGGCAAATGCACCCAAAAGACTATCATCACCTCATATCCAGGGGGAGCACAGAAGTGGGTTCGTTGTGCTCATAGCTCTTGGAATGGAAGCAATTCCCTATTGAAGACCAGTTTGCAGCCAATTCCAAGGCATTCTCATGAGGACAAACCATTTTATAAAGCTCCTCTAGTAAATGTTTCGTGCCAGGCCAGCCTCCCCTGCCACACTGGCTGTTCCCCTGATTCCACTCTGCACCACAGGCTGGTGAGTGTTCAGAACATAAAACCTACTTTTCAGATTCGATTCAACAAAGGAGAAAGGAATGAGGTAGTCTGCAGGCACTGTCTCACTGCAAAACCAATTAAATGACCAAGTCAATCAATAGTTATTCATTGAACATCAACCAGCTCTGGTTATGCTCTACTCAGAATACCCACCCCTCACCTCCTCTTCACAGTCTCTTTGGTGACTCCCTTCCTTACTGACTCCCCCTATCACCCCGCCCCCGCCCCCACCACCACCACCACCACCACCACCATCAGTATCACCAGTAATCAAGTTGACAGCCCTGGGAGCTGTCCAGGATTTCAGCACTGCACATCAAACCAGGGAGGCAGTTAACTGACTTCCTTTCCCTCTCTTTGCCAGAAGCAGATGGGAAGGGGGGAGGAGGGGAATTATTTATTTGCTAGTCTTGCCCAAAGCGGTCTTTATTTTGAGGGTCAGTTCCCTCCATCCCCATCCCAAGCCCAGCACGAGCTTGACCTATAGCGGTCTCAGCCCGGCTCCAGGAGGCCCTGACTGACCCTGCTCACATTGCATGGGAGAGAGCCTCCGCACTGCACAACTTTCAACGTCAGGATTTTGCAAATTTTATGAGGATTTTCAGTCGAGCTGGGCTTTAGCTCCCCCTTTCCCCTCCAGCTAAAATCAGGATCTTTCATCCAGCTCTGATCTCAGAGGGACTTTTTTTACGCCGCACTTTGGGACATAATTAAATAACAGGCACACGTGTGCAGCCCCAAACCCTTCTATTTCCCAGATCTTTCCTCAGTAATGAAGCCTGGAATGGAAACTGCTGTTCAGAGAAACTGTAGCAACAAAAGGGGAACAAGGATCCGGCCCAGTTGTTCTGGAGACAGAAGTGAGGGCGTCTGCTCATGAAATAGGCAAATTAAACGTTATGTATCAACTGGAAGCCTTTTCCAAGGATAAGTTTGGGAGGTTCAGCAATGAGCAGATGGGGGTGTCCATTAGCTGTAGGTTTCAGGAAACCTCTATCTTTCATTGCTCAGAGGGGATGAGAAGGGACTCAAATGCAAGGAGCATCATTTTCTTTGTCTGGTTGATGTGATCATTAAGTCTACCAATTACGGCAATTTAAAGAAGTTATTAAAATGCAATTATTACAGCTGTATACCTTTATAACTGCATAACTACGTCAAAAAGCCACCTCTGTAGGTCTTTATGTTCTCCATAAACCTGAATACATTGCAGCAAAGAAAAAAGATTACTTCAATCTGAATCAAGAGCAAACTGAAATTTCTCTCCTACTCTGTGGATAGCAACAGTGAGAAGCTGGGTCCTCCCGGGACCCCTGGTCTGCTGGGTATACCTGCTGGAGTCTTCTCTTCGCTGTAAGCCTGCATCTCCCAACTAAGCAAGTACAAAAAATTATCATAACCCCACACATTTCTATAATACCTTACAGTTCTCACATTCAACAACCCTACTGCTACATAACTATCCTCATTTTACAAATTAAAAAACTGAAAATCAAATAACTTCTCAGGAACTTGTCTAGGTTGCAAGGTGGGCTGGTTAGTGTCTGTTTGTCCCTGCACCCACCCTCAGGTCCCCTCCCCACCCTTCTCCACCATGCTCTGTGCCCGAGAGCCTGGCTTCTCTGAACTGCGTCAGTAGGCTCCCTCACCCTCTGACTTTCTATTAGGTTGGACCGATGGGAAGCATTGGCAGGAAAACAGAGGTGGGGAAGAAGAGAAAAATGGGTTTTTATGCCGCTGGCTCCCTCCCTCTCTGCTCATCATTGGCAGCATCGATCTTTCTCTGTGACTGCCCCAGGCCCCGCCAGGTGGCCCTCTGCTCAGTGACAACTATGGGCCTCTCGGTTTCTGACAACCAGTGCCCCCCTTTGCTAGCCCCAGGGTGCATCATCATTTCCAGTTTGCTTCCCTTAAACGCCCCCTACACACCCTGTTTACACCCTCTTCACTGACTCTTGAATGTGCCACTGTTTCCTGCCAGGACCTGACTGAGACACACAACTAATGAGGACTGGGATCTGAACTACAACCCAGATCATCAAAACCCTAGGACTCCAGGTCTGAATCATTTAGAAAATTTAATTTGCCCCAGACACAGACATGCTAATTGTCCCATACTCCACTTGGTGCTGTGCTGGGCCACTTACAGAAAGAACTGCAAGAATACAAGCTCTGCCTTCCAGGAACTCCCACGCTGCACCAAGCAGACTGATAAGTTACCACGTGGAGGAAGATCGACGTGCCAGGAAAAGGGGGCAATGCCAGAAAAGGGGTACAGATAAATGCTCTCAGAGGAGATTGCTTCTGGTTGGGGTAACCAGAGAGGACTCCATGGAAGAGGCCATTTTTGAGCTGGACCTAGAAATGAGGTGGAAAAGGGACCGAACAAATAAAGGCATGGAGATGGCAACAGCAAGTAGCCCCATCTGGGGTCATAGAAAGGTTTATGGGAGACAAGAGTCAGAGTTCTGAAGATGAGTTAAAGTGAGGTACCCCAACATGTTAAGCCAAGCTCTGTGGATTTTTTTTCCTGGAGGACATGGGGAGTCACCAAGAGTGTTTAAGCAAGAGTTCAACAGGATCAGAACTGTGCCTGAAAAAGAGTTGATGTGACAGTTGCATGTAGGATGGTGTGAGGGGAGGAATTGCAGGCAGGGAGACCACGTGTTCCAAGCATCTAACAGACAGCTCTGCACCCACTGAGATAAATAAAGACTTGTTGACTGATGGACAGAATGGCTGATTGACACTCTGCCTCCAAACCACAAACCCATTTCCATCAGAAGTCTCCCCCTTTAAAATGAACCACATGGCAGCTGTGCCTGAGAGTAGGGACAGAGCTCTGAGGCTAAAATGATTGGAAAGAGACACAACCTTACATTTATAAATAGAGAAAGGTTGAAAACTAGATCCCCCCCCCAAAAAAAAACACCTCCAGGGAGAGATGCCAATGGAGAGAGAAACACCCCCAGTGAACTGAATACATCCCTATCCTTTTTCCTTTTTTTCTTATATTCCTCAATCGTGAAGGGAGAATGCATGGCCGCTGAACAAAAATGATAGTTTTATTTCTACATGTGAGGTTGTCAGGGAATTTGGCTATAACCTTTTATTAGACGTTAATAATTTAGAAAAGGGAGAAGTATTCCTCAGTCAAATCTAATCTCCTACAAATAAATACTTTGTGGGGGAACAAGAGCATCACATTCATCCTGGGATGAGCAGACGATTATCAAGCCTTCACACATTGCTGGCATCCATCAGCAGGGCCATTCAGTCTGGTTAATGGCAATTACATTACTTTCCTTGGGTCTGTTTTCGGCAGTTGAATGCATAGCTCTGGGTGTCTCTCCCCTACACTGACTCTCCAAGGCTTCCCTCTATGTGTCTGCGAGGATCTATGTTCTCTCAGTGTGTTTGGTAAGCGCTGCAATAGCTATACATAGGAAATAGTCTGGAGCGTTTGATGTTCGCCAATAGGCTAATGCCCAGTGTTAACCCAAGAGGCCCCTATGACTTCATGTTCAGTTAAAGCCAAAACATTCACGTAAGGGCACAGAGGTGACTTTATGCTCACAAGCAGGGGCCTCGGCATTCGAGAGGCCCTGGTTGACCCGATGCACTAGGGCAGTGGCTTTACCAGTGAGATATTTTCTTGTTGCGCAGGTCACACTGATAACTGGACACGAGTCAGCCCTTTGCAGCACGGCCCCCATTGGCAGTCATGACACAGCGGTCAGCCTGCTGGGAAATGTTCGTCTGGGCGTTTAGACATCTGTGCATTGGGGTTTGTGATTGCAAAAGAAAATGAGCCTTAAGGAAGCAAGGATGTGGTCGATAAGAGAACCAAGAGAGGAATATGTTGACTAAAGAGTGTATCTGAGCTAATGTTTTCACTGTAAAGAAACAGTCATTGTGAGGCATGTCTCTGCTGTCCGCGGTCCTGAACCAGATAAGCAGCTCGGCTGCAGCTCTGCCTTTCTCTGCAGAATGAAATTGACCTTCATTTACTTTTCTGCTTCTCTCCTAATGATCAGCCTCCCACCCGCAGGTGAAGCAATTCTCCCCCACTTGGCCAGGAACCCCTCCAATCTGGCCAGATCTCTGGACAAAGCTTCAAGAATCTCAGAGAGCTGCCACTCTCCCCACAAAGTGCTGTTAAACTACTTCTCCAGGGGAGAAAAACAACCCTGATTCACAGTGCCTGCCCATCTTCATGGTGTAAATAGTCCCACGACGGCCAATTTCAAGCTACCAACAGTTTAACAGTCAGTGTGGGATATTCCTAACACTGAACAATGTGGCCGTGGGAGTTAACTTCAGCACAGCGCTGTCAGGCCCACCGCCCCCACTACTCCAAGGGCTTGCAGCCTGGGCAGGAGGTGGGTGCCCCAACCCACGCATGGTCTTCACACTCATTGCTCAGCCTCTGGAGCTTGTGGAACAGTAAGAACCCAACATGCTCCTTAATCAACACCTTGTTCAGAAACTGTCACTTGCCATAAATATAGGCTTTTAACCTGTCTCGTTGGCAGCCACCTCTAGGAGTGGGGACAAGGAATTTGTCATAAATTTCAGAGCTGGTAGATTTCAAAGGAGCTGGGGAGGTTCTGAGTCCACAGGAATCGTGGAGTGAGCATGTCTCCCAAGCCCCATCTCAGACAAGGGGGCAGCACTGTCCGTGTCTGTCACTGTCCTGAGGGCCCAGGCCAGGCAAAAAAAAAAAAAAAAAAAAAAAAGCTTGACTCTGTTTTCATCAAGTTTAGGAGGAAAGCTAAGGCAGCACCCACCTCAGACATACAGGGGTTGGAGACCTGTTCAGGTTCAGCGTCGGAAACTCGTCCACAGTTATTAAGGGAATTACAGGAAACACTTTGTAAGCATAAAACTGCTGTCAGAGAACAGAGAGAGGAAACAAATAAGACAGAGACAGGGAGATGGAAACTGAGACAAGGTCAGAGACAGAAATGGAAAGGAGAGGCAGAGACAGATGGCTAGAGATGGGGCTGAACCCGATTCTGGTAAACCTGAAAAGCCTGAAATGGCTCTATTTCTTAATTGATTCCAAGTTCTTGGGGACAGTTCAAAGCCCATTCAACTCCTACCCCCGACCTCAACTTCCTGTTTAATTTTTCATCATAGCTGACAACGTGCCCTCTACTTTGTGCAACCTCACAGGCCCTAACGAAATGTTCTAACTTTTCTCTGCTCTATCTAGGCCAACGCTCCCCCACCCCCCACTGCCATAAGCACCCTCTTCCCTTCTGCAGGACTTCCTTCTTCCCCAAACTCATCCCAGTTCTTGCCTCATCCAGGAGGCATCCCTGGGCAACTAACCTGGCTCTTTATTTCCCTCTTGCTCCCTCAGCTCTCAGGTGCTCAGTGCGGGCAAATCTTTATCCCGGTGATCTCATGACGACTCTGCAACTATTCAGCAGGGTGACTGACCTTAGACAAGTCACGTTCCTCCTCATATTTCATTCTTCTCTGGAAAAGACTGGACTGAATGGCTTTTCATTTCCTCGCAGCTCTAAGTAATGATGGTCACACAGAAAAGGATAAACTGATGGAGGAACATACCAATGAAAGCAGGACACATGGATGGGGTGGCCAAATGTGGGCTGAGACTGACGATGGTGACAGTGTAGCCATGATCTCTAGTTATCTCAGTATCCCCATTTCTATAGTAACAACTGGCGACCCAGAATGAAGGCTATAGATCCCAATGCACTTTGTACTTGACTGAGATCTGGCCCATCAGACAGAAACAAGACAGCTAGTGATGATCCTTTTCTTTATTCTCTCCTCCATACTGCTGCCTGGAATGCGGATGTGATGGCTGGAGCACTAACCTCCACATTGGTCCAATAGGAGGAGAACCAGTAGGCTGCAAAGAACCTGTATCACTGAGGACTTCATAGAATAGAACCTTCCTACCAGTCGCAAACTATATTCCTCTGGACTTTTGCTGAGAGAAATAACTCTTGTGTTGAAGCCACAGTTATTTTGAGTCTCTGTTGCTTATAGCAGAACCTCATCTGAATAATATAGACAAAGTTTTAAGGTTAAGGAGGAATAACCATGAGGCCCCTTAGCATCAGAAGGTAGAAGGAGACAGGTGAAAGGTAGTAGATAAAGAACTGACAGGATGTGCTTTCCCCATGCCACCTCCCAACTTCACAGAACCAACTGCATATCAATAGGACATTTTCAAAGCCCATCATTAAAACCTGTCTCCAGGAAGCGTTCCTTTTTTTAATGTCTTTATTGATTTCAGGAAGAGGAAGCGAGAGGGAGATAGGGATAGAAACATCAATGATGAGAGAGAATCATTGATCGGCTACCTCCTGCACACCCTCTACTGGGGACCAAGCCCGCAACCTGGGTGCTCTGACTGAGAATTGAACCATGACCTCCCAGTTCATAGGTCAACACTCAACCACTGAGCAACACCAGCCATCCCCCCCACACACACACTTTTTTTTTAACCAGCCCAGCACCTCCAAGACCTCCCCTCCTCAAAGTTCTTGGGCACTTCTCATTACTTATCTGGCACTATCCAGATGCCTTGTATAGTTTTGGAGAGTGCTTCCATTATCCCAGCACAGCTAGACCATTCGCTCCTGGAGAAAAAGGGTTTTCTCACTTTTCTCCCAGATACAATGGCAATATCCAGGATTCTCAGAAGAAGGTCAGATTTCAAGTATTCTGCCCTGGTGCTCCCTGAATTCTGAACGTTTTAGTGACTAAATGACATCAGCCAAACAATCTTTTTACTATAAGACTCTAACAAAAATTCTAGTTTGGGACTTAGAAAACCTGATTTCCATACCCATACAGTCGATCTGTTATGTGTGTGTGATTATTCATTGATTTTCTTTTCTTTATGGATTGAAAGAAAGTAAGGACCCAAGGGCATCTAAGTGGAAAGAGTGGTGCACAGGGATAAGGAAATGATGAAATGGGACAAGTGGAAGGAGCTTGATTGGCAGGGGCATCACCAGGACCGGGAGAAGATGCTGGGCCTAGAACTGTGGCCTGTGGGCCCTTAAGACAGAGATAACGGCAGCTTTCTCTGCAAACACACATGGCCTAGGTGAGACATCTGAGGCCCTGCCACAGCCAGAAACTAGAATGGTCTTTCTTCAAATGATAAAAGTAAATGGCCAGATTTCTTGGTAAAGGTGGTAAACTGAACATCTAATCTCCCTCCCTCCCCAAACCTCACTAAAACTACAGCAAAGGGATTGTTTACAAAGGCATAAAGCCACAAGGACAAGGCAAAATGGGAAAGGAGAAAATAGCAATAAAATTGGGGAAGCTGCAAAGTTGTGGGCAAAGGATAATGAACTTGACAGACTCAAGAAATCCAAGTCACTGCTGGCAGTGAGGAAAGCTGAATGCCAACCTTATTTATACCAAGAATCCCAAATATGCTCTGGAGTTGGCTGCACCAGTGGTTTCTGGGAGTGGAGGTGGTGGAGGTTGAGGGGTGGCTAAAACAAGGAGAAGAGGGGAAAAGCTGTTTAAGAGGCAGCAGCTACTAGGCTTTCGATCAAGATGAAGGTACAGGTAAACATGGTACTCACATCCTCCCACACTACATCAAAATTACAACTAATCTACAGAACAACCATTATTTAGAACTGCCTGAAATCTAACTGGACACAAGTCCTACAACTAAGGATATAAAGAACAATCCACATCGAGACTGGTAGGAGGGGCAGAGACACAGAACAGGCTGGTCCACACCCACATGTGGTGGATAAAAAATCAGGAGGGATATGTCCCTGAGGAGTGAGGTGTCCCAGCCCCACACCAGGCCCCCCAGCCCAGGGCTTCAAGTGAGGAAGAAAAGTCCCCATAACTTCTGGCCGTGAAAATCAGTAGGGATTGTAACTGAGTGAGATAAACCACCTACTCTAGTTCATACTGTGGGCTTTCCTAAAATCTCTCAGCATCTGGCCTTGGTGTGCCCAATACCTCTCGCTAAATGGCCCCATGCCTGGCACTCCAAGCCCAACACAAATAGCAGCCATCTGCAGATCACTTTATAGTTCATGCCGGGAGCTCCTGGACAGAACACAGGTGGAGGCTAACCTTGGCCTGCACCTTCAGGGAGGTCCCAAGGCCACACACATGGTGGACAGCTTCAGACCATGTCGAAGTACCACTCAACCACTCCTACATGTGACACACTCAAGAGGCAGTCTCAGCAGGTTCCAGAGCCCTGCTAAAGTAGGTCCTGCTCTGTAGAGTGGGCCCTGCACAGCTGATCCTCCATGGTGGTCACAGCCAGTCCTTACAGCTGATCAGCCTAGGGGTAAATCCCTCCTATTGACGTGCCAATAGCAATCAAGGCTCAACTACAACAAGCAGAACAGAAACAGACTCATAGATGCAAAGAACATTTTGACAATTGCCAGATGGAAGGGAGTTGGGGGGAATGGATGAAAAAGGTGAAAGACTTCAGAAGTACAAATTGGTAGTTACAGAATAGTGATGGGAATGTAAAGTACAGCATAGGAAATATAGTCAATAATATTGTAATAACTATGTATGGTGCCAGGTGGGTACAAGATTTATTGCAATGATCACTTAGTAAGTTATAATAATGGCTAATCACTGGGGTATACACCTGAAACTAATATAATATGATATGTTAACTGTCACTGAAAAAAATTGATTAAAATATATGAAATAAAGGAATGGGGGGGGAAAGAGGAAGAAGAAGAGCCCCCGGATCCCCTCCCAGAGACAGTGACCCTCTGGCCTGGACTCCGGCTGCCCTCTCCCTGTTGTGGTCACTCCAGGGCAGTCCCTCCCACCCTGGGCCTGACGGCTCTGCTGTGCTGTCCACTCTACCTGTGACTCCTCCACACACCTGAGACCTGGTGTAAGAGACTAGATGTAAGAAACAAGACATGTTGGCTGCCTTACAAAGGCAGGTAAGGCAGAACCGAGGTCTGCAAGGTTGCTCAGAAATGTCTCCTCTAGTTGGTCTGAGACCCTGACTCTGTCTGTGGCTCCACTGGACTCCTTGTACCCCAGGGTGTATGGGCTCCCCCACCCCCAGCTCCACCGTCTTAATCTTGCTTCTCCCCCAATTTCCTGGCAGTTCCCTCGGACATCCCCCCAGATGCTGGTGATCTTGGCTGTCTCTAAGGGAAAAGGTAAATAGTCACGCTGGTGAGACATCTTAGAGCTCTCTCAGGAGAGGGCACTGCCTCTCTAACCCAACCAGAACATCCCACGTGGAGCAGGAGGCTCAGGCCTCAGAAAACAAGTGCTGAAATACAAGGCTTCACATTGCTCAGCACGCTCTGTCCCTGTCACACGGAGCAAAAACACACACACACACACACACACACACACACACAGAATTCCCGGCCTTGGGGCGCCTCCTAGGGGGACAGGTGGCTTCTTCTCCCATGACCTACCCTCAGAGGCTGGGTAATTGGCCATGCCACCCTCCTGCCTCTTCTCCCCCAGCTGACTTTGAGGAAAAAGCAACATCTTCGGTAAACTGACAGCTGTTCAGCAGCCCCCAAGCCCCAGGCCACCCTCTGAGAAATGGGGCATTTGATGGTGAAGAGCCCCTCGTGAGGATCTGCCGTGTGTCCCTCGGACCCCCTTTCTGCCTCAGTTCAGCAGGGAAATCTTTCTTCCCCTACCTTGCTTCTACCTTCTCGAAAAGATAAAAAAGAAAGCACCAGCACAGCCACTGTTTACATCTGCCTAGAGCTAGAATGTCAGCTATTGAGGGCATATTTATGTGTGTGTTTGTGGCTAGATCCTAAGATAGAACCCAGCACAAGTAGGTTCTCAACACAGAATGAATGAATGAATGAATGAATACGTGAATGAATGATCCAGCCAGTCTTTCTTGTTCTCTCTCCTGAAAGCCGTCCCCACACAAGCCCCGGCCCATGGTCAGACTGAAATCCAAGCCGTGGGAAGAGGACACTTACAGGACACAGAACCTGCCCTCCAGGTGGAGCAGGGAGGGAAGAGAGCGCCCAGACCCGCCCGGCGCTGTGATTAATGGCTTCACCACAGCGACTCCCTTAAATCCCAGGACTGTGGCTCAGGGTGAAGGACAACCTGGTGACTTAGAAATAAAATAAAATGACCAGGACCTTCCTGAGAGTCCCGAGGGAGCTGCAGGAAGGGAATCGAGCCTGCCTCATAAATCACTCTCAGCCTCAGAGCGTGTCCCCAGGACTGGAATCCACGTGGTCCTGGCACCACTGCAGTAGGCGGCCTCCCCAGGCAGCTGAGCATGGCCAGGGTCCCCCCGAGCTCTGCTGGAGAGCACCCCACGAGCCTATAGAAGACTCTGCAAGGACACAGAGGCAGCGGTCTCGGTCACTGGGGAGGGACACTGGCTTTCTGAGCTGTCTTCTCCCAGGCCCCACCGTGTGCCCAGCCACACCTGGCAGGGGGGTGAGTGCCCAAGGCCTCAGCAGGGAAGGCACACCGTGCCACAGGGCACCGGGGGTCAGTGCAGTGCACAGGGCGTTGGGGCCCACCACGCTCAGCACCTCACTCTGCTGTGTGCCCAGGACACGGTTGGAACACAACCTCCCATTTCCTTTCTCGCTTGTGTTTAAAAATGTAAAGAAGATAAAATAGTTTAATTCTGTGAAGTTCCTGGGGGTATTGTCTTGCAGTAACAGCAACAACAAAATAAAAGGCAGCCCAAGGAGGACAAAGAATCTTTCTTATACCCAACGATCCCGATCATTCAGTGGTTGGGGGGTGGGGGGCAGTGGTGAGGGGAGGGCCCCACCCCCACCCTCGGGTGAAGGTGAGGACAGGATCAGAGCTGCAGGCAAGCCAGCGACTGAAACTCCTCCCAAGTCCACAGGCTTCTGTGCATTCAAAGCCCACTTCAGTGCCGACATTGCTCAGAGTTTGCTAAGAAAACAAGTGATGCACCGTCGAGTCCCTGGGCCCCTCCTCTCTCCGCACAACGGGTACAGCGTGTTCAGAACAGAGAGGAGGCTGCAGCGAGGTATGAAATGAAACAAATCCACCAGCAAATAGCAGAGGAAGCTGGCGTATGTTTAATATGCAGGCTCCATTTCGGATGGTGGTGGAGAAAGTTTTGCCTCTTCCCATTGAGAAAGCAGTGTGCCGGAAAGGGAGCCAGAGGGAGAGGGAGAAACACACACCTCTCCCCCGTCGCCCAGCCGCTGCTTAAAGAAGCAACCAGTGGAAGAGAGACTGGGGGGGGGGGGGGGGGCCCAACTGCTCACGCTTGCCGCATGTTCCTAAAGGCTTCAAAAGCACTCAAGGAATCACCCATGACCCCATAACCAGTCTGCAGAATCTGTCGCCTCAACATCTAGTGTTGAAGCAGGGCTGGGTCTTGAAGAATGACTGGTTCCCTGGCTCCCGTGTACTGGCCTAACAGGGCCTCCCTGCTCCATGTCAGTGTGAAAGCTGCTACAGAAACAGCTGCACAAGGCTCAGGACACCTGCCAGGAGCCAGGGAGAGCGACCTCCACCCCCTCAGGTGGCCAGTCTCGGGCCAGTTCCCCTCTGTCCCCCACCCCGTCCTTGTGAGGAGGAGCAGGAACTCCACAGAGGCTAAAGGGAAAGCTTCTGAATGACCCATCGGGGAGCAGCCTTAGTGACCGCTAGTCCAAACCCTTCTTTCTACAGATGAGGAAATGGGAACAGAGAAAGGAGCGACTTGCTCAAGGGCCAATGGGCATCTACCCTTCACTCTGGCTGCTCAGCCATTCAACCCCTTCCTCTGTTGGGAGGAAGTTGGCCATGGGAGTCTTGGGAGGGATCGGAGACCATCCCCCACTGTAGAAGCTGAAAATGCCCATAATTACTTCCTATGTTTCTTTTGTAGCCAGAGCATAGACAGTGACCTAACCCCTTGCCTCCAGACACTCCTGTCCCTATCATGATATCACGATTGGGGGATAGAGACTCACTGGCATGGGAGAGAGGAAGACTCTACCTCCAAGGTCATGGTTTTGGATGTTGTTCCTGGCTGCAAAACTCCTAAGTCAGTGAACTACCCAATATCCTTTTTATCTTTTTCCCCCCTAACTTAACCATAGTCTCTTTCTGTTGCTTGCAAATAAAAACCTTGGCTGATAACAACAACAAAATGATAACAAGAGGAGAAACAGACCCTCCAGAAATTGGCAGGAAGCTGGGATTTGGTACTTGGCATGGTCAGGGCTGAATGCAGTGAAATTCAGCTAGGATTAAGAGAAGTGACTTTGCCTAAATGTGGTGCACAGTAGCCAAATAGTCGCCTATCTGTGGAAGTCAAGGTTTAGAGTATAAAAACAATATAAAGGGCTTGGGAAAGTCAGGATCTATAGGATGAAATGCTTGTTTCTAATAGCGTTAGATGGATTTTTTTTTTTAAGTAAAACTGAAAAACACAAATTCTTAAGTTCTCAACTCAAGGCACAAAATGAACACCAAGGATTTTCTGAGGGTGCTAGAAGAATCTCTTTGTCTTGTAGTCACATTGCTGAGAGAGACAAAAACCAAACACACAGTTTTATCCTCCAGGTTGCTGAATTACAAAATGAGTTGAATCTGCAGCCTTCCTCTGTTCTTAGGTGAAAATTAGAGCATTGATCAGGGAAGAGGTAGGCCTGGGAATTGAAACAGAGATTTATGGGAGGATGCAGATAACTCAGAAAGCATTGAATTTCTAAACTTCATTGATTCCTATCTTTCTTGTCAGCCAAATCGGCCCCTCCTTTCCTCCTCCTGTGTCTATTCCAACCCTGCTTTAAAACCCCAATGATCTAACTCGAGGGTGCTTCTTTGCAAGGGGAACCAATTCTCTACCCCCTCTACCCCTCATTGTCTCCACACCTACAACTAGAATAAGATCTCAACATGTCCCTGGGACAGGGTAGGGAGGAGTGAAGTTCATATCTGGAGTCAATATAAAATTTCTGAAGGGTAAATCTTATAGACAAAAAGTGCATGAATTTAAGAATGGATACAGCAGAGATGTGGGGAGTATATTCTGAAGGTGCCACCAAGGGTGGGGGAAGTCCAGCCCAGGGGCCATAGAAGGCCCGAGAAATCATTTGGTCTGGCCCTGCCAAGGCATTAAGGGTGAGATAATTAAATGTTTGACCAAATACAGCAGGCTAATCTTAAGTTGATAATTTTGCATGGCCCACGAATGATGTTATAAATATCCAAATGGCCCCTGGCAGAAAAAAAGGTTCCCCACCCCTGTTAGCTAGGCCAACAAAGGAAAACCATCATTGTAGGCCATCATTGTAGGCGTACTAGCTTGAGCATCTAGGAATCATTTCCACCGTTTGCTGGGTGGGTTGACAGAAACCTGGACTCATTTGTGCTAAATACTAAATGTAGCTGAGATGCCAGAAATTATAAATCATTTAGAGGAAGTAAATTCAAAGACCAAGGGAGGTAGGAATGTGCGGGTGGATTTAGCATGACTGATTCCCCATCTCCTAACTATGTCTCCCAAGAGGACCCAAACGCACTTCCTTTGTCAGGGCAATGGTACATACATTAGTGAGGGCTGTGCCAACATATGTTTGAAAAGCTAGAGGGGCTGTTATTTGTCAGCCAAGGTTGCTAGTGGAGAAAAGAATAAACTGTAGTTGGAAATGAGATGCACCGTTTCACATGGACTGAGAATATCACAAGGTAACCCAGGCCTGGGAACAGCATCAATTGCCAGAGGCACAGTGAGCTTGGCCATCACAGTAGGCAGCGGGCCAGCCTAAAAATCAGAGCGGTCTAACACATAGGGACCTGTGGTATGGCAGCTCATGGGGTCCAAAAAGGAAAGGAGATGGGCACACCAGTAGGGTCCTCATTGTGATTGACAGACCTACCACAATCACGACAGAGTGCTATAGTCCATAGCAGACCTTGGTCTTTTCCCATTTAACCGCCATTCCCAAACCCCTTTCCTCCTTTCTGACAAAAGTCTGAGGAGACCTCGGGGAGATGAGTCCTTACTCCAAAAAAGCAAACTCTAAGGAAGGAAGAATCCCTCCTCCATTGAACATTGTCTGACTGCAGGTGGCTCAGCAGCAAGTGGCAGCCAACTGTGACCAGGGAGGGCAGTGACCAACACACTGAGGAGGGCAGAGCCAGGAAATGTAAGGAGCCTGGTCCTTACTGATATTTCCGAGCTGCTGAGTTAACCCATCTGGTACTTCAGACTGTTCATTACGAGATACTTTTTCTTATTCTTTAAGCCAGCTGCTGTTACTGAAGCCTAACATACCCTAATGGTACGCAGTCCCTCACCCAATCCTCGTACCTGAGTTAGGGTACAGACTCAGTCCTCCACATATGGAGGGGAAGCTGAGTACCCCTGAGTAAGCACCCTGTAATTACATGCCAACTACACCCCGAAGGGTATTGCTACTCCTCACTGAACTCACTTCCCCGGCTATGGCGCCATGAAGCGTACAGGATGGATGGAGTATATTCTTTGAACCATGTATAATGCTGTTTCTTACATAACTAGAAACCAAGGGGTGGGAGTAGGATGGCAAGTCTCACTATTACACTATGTTAGCAGACCCTGTGCTTCCAATCTTTATGACTGGGTATTGCAGACTTAGAAATTTTAGTGTCCAAGGAAGACTATGTCTACCAGGAAACACAGCAATTAGCTCACTGGATTGAAAATTGAGGCTCTAACTTAGCCATTTTTGTTCCTAGTCCCTCCGAATGAGCAGGCAATAAAACGGGATTACTATGTTGCTTAGAGGACTTGCTCTAGATCACCAAAGGGAAATAACATTGCTGCAGTGCACTGAGTCTGGAAAGAGTATGACTACCGCCAGGTTCCATAAGGTGACTTATGGCACTTCTCTCTCCAGTGGTCATAGATTAATGGAAAACCATTACAACCCTATGCAGATAAAACTACTAAAGGATAAAGTCCCTCAAAAGTGAATGTTTGCATCGCCTGCAGTTTTAAAAAACCTGGACTGACTGAACACCAAACAAAACAAAAGAAATATGGGTAAGTTAATGGAGGAGGAAAATTTAATACTAACGTAAAGAAACTATATTTCAACTACAGTGTAAACAAGGATAGAAGTACCTACATGAATTATCTTCCGTGTTGTATTATGCAGATATTTATATATTTTAACAAATGTTCATCTACATTCTTCTCCCTTTCCCTCACTTTCTCATGTACAATATATTTGTTATGCTTCACAACCACTAGGTTCACAATTTACTCTATATATTATGTAATAGTAATGCAAATTCATGCCAGATTTGGAAGGGCAATAGATATCAACCACAGATCCTTAACTTGAAGCTACACACAATGTCTGTTGAGAATCTGGAGAGGAGATGGCTGGATTATACGGAGCAGGGTCTTTTCCTTGTAGAAGCACAAACGTGGAAAGAAGAGTGCGCACCAATGCCGATCTGGAAGAGGGGTGGGCTGTACACACTGGTCATTCTTCTTTGGACCATTGCCTACATTTGGAAAAATCCACCATCTCCCATTATAACTCATCTGTGAAGTAGGGTTGACCTCTACCTTAGAGGAGAGTTGTGAGGATTAAATGAGATAATGTTCACAAGATCAGCTTCCCTCCCTGTTACCAAGGGAAAGCCTTGAACCTTCCATCTTGCCTCTCTCACATACATTTAAATCCTCTCTATCCATGCACGTCCCTCCCTTCCTTTGTTATATTTCCACAACACTCGCTTCAGAAAGCTGCTCCTTAACGGATTCTTTCAACTCCATGACTCCTGTGCCCAGTCCCCCATCACACTCATGCTCTCAGTATACATGCTCTCCTCTTGTATTCAGTATCGTTCCTCATGCCCTCATTATGGGTTCTGTGTTGACTCTCCCCCACCTTGGCTCCCACACAGCACAGCAAGGAAGGCGGCAGGGAGGGAGAGGAGGAGTAGCTCAGGTCTCCATGGAGGCAGCCCCCTGGATGCAGGGAGAGCACCGGGATCTATGATACAGCTGCAGCCTCACAGAGCTCAGTTGTCTCAAATGCCTCACAAAAACTCCAGCCCATGGAACAGACTGTCCAGCCTCCGAGGGAAGGCGGGGGAGGTGGGTGGGTGGGAGGAGATCAACAAAGAACTTGTACACATACATGCATAACCCACGGACACAGACCATTGGATGGTGGAGGCCTGGGGTGGGGGGCGGGGCTGGACTAGAAGAGATCAATGGGGGGGAAAGGGTAAATATGTCATACTTTCAACAATAAAGATTTAAAAAACAAAAACAAAAAACTCCACCTGCTTCTCTGTAAGGTCAATTCCCTGCCTCAGAGGCTTGCTTTGATCTGAGCTGACCCTTTCCTCAGGCTGTGAGCAATGTCCACCCAACCAGCCAAGAGCACCCAGGGAAAGGGCTGGAGGTGCCCTGCCCCAGCAGAGTGGGCAGAGATGTTTATTCAAAGCCAAACTCCTTCTCACTGTCCAGGTCAGGGAACATCAAACCATTTGCCTGGTAAGCAAGTGAAGAGGGTAAGCGGCCGAAGACTCATCTGCCCCTTTCCTGTATCAGCAAAGACAGGGCCAAGCAGCCTCCAGGCCTCTGCGGGTTCCACCTGAAGCCTGGAGGACACAGTGAGGGACCCCACGGGCTCCAAGGCTAAGCTTGATTCCAATTTGAAGCTGTCAGAACTGCAGCCTGAATTGCAAGCAGCCCTGGTCTCCAGGGCTTACGGCTCCTCCTGGCTGCCTGAGAAATTATTCACTTGGATAAACCCAAATTAGAGTTAGGAAAGTAGCCCATTTCTCTTTACCCCCAGATGTCTAGAGAGTCTCTCCACCGCCCCCGCCCCCTACACACACACACACACACACACACACACACACACACACACACACAATTCTACACCTACATTCCTCCCTCCCCCAAGCCTTCGAGTCACAGCCTTGGAAAATTCTCAGGACTGACATTTCTGGAGTTTGTCAGAGACACTGGAGGACATAGCGAAGTCTAGCAGTCTAGAGCTGGTTGTGAGAGATGCGTTCATGGAGAGGGGTGGCTGGCACGGAAAAACAAACAGCAATAACAAAACCCATAAATGGGGCCTTGCACCTAAATGCAGACTGTCCGCAGCCTACAAAGAGGCCGTGGAGACCTTAGGAAGCCTTCCCTCACTTCCTACCGCCCCGCTGCACCTCCTCTAGTGAAGTGCCCTTCCTCTGTGCAGCTTTGAAAAACAAAGCATGAAACAGATGGCAGAATTCACAGGGATCCCTCCTTGGCCATGTCACCCATACTTTTGTTTCCTGCCTATGCCTGATTGGTCCAAGGGTAGAGACACCTGACCCAACCTGGGCCAATCAGATTCTTCTTCCCAGGAAGCTGAAGACTTGAGCACACAGAGACCAGGCAGTTGGAGCTCATGGCATTCACTGTCCTGGAGACAAGATCTAGGAGGACCTACGGTGAGGACCCTGGATGCCTTGGTTGTTCAGGTTTCCCTTTGATTCTGTGGACAACCACGATGGCCTTCACCTTGAGCTGCCTGGAGTCAGCTCAGTTGTCTGTCTCTAAAGACACTTAATTGGTAAAAGCTCCCGTAAGCATCATTCTTCCCCCCACCTCAGCACTTGCACATTATTGCCATCACCTTTTTCTCTGCCAAATTCTTTCCCAAGACCAGAAGCTCCTGGTGTCCTGGATCATGGATGGTCTCACCTTCACACACACACCCTTCAGCTGGCTGACTCACACGCTTCCCTCTGGCCCCAGATGAGACAGCAACACCTCTGATAAGCCTTCTCTGACCACCACCCCTGCACACTAGTCTGGGTCAAGCGCCCTAGAATGTGTTCCCACGGCACCAGGTACTTCCCCTCAGGTAAGACTGTAGCTCCTTGAGGCCTGTTTGCTGTTCTATTTCCAGGCACATAGTACACGACCCAGTAAGCACTCAGTAAGTATATGTGGACTGAATAAATGACTATTATAATGAAGACATATACTAGTCTACTCTCCTCATTCTCACAGTAAATTAATAGAATTAATTACCTGGTTCAAATTATTATTCATCTCAGAATGCAATCAGTCAGTCAACAAATTAGTACTAATTGACGTGCCAAAAAGTGTATTAGTCACTATGCAACTAGGGTAAAGGTGCCAAGATAGGCAAATGAGAGGGGGTAGGTTTCTTATGAGAAATGCAATTGGTAACGGGGGACTCTGAGTTCCATCCTGCCTGGTCTGAAGCATTCTGCCTCCATTTTCTGTATCTTGAACATGGACAGGTAAGAATTATCATTAGTGATATATTGGGTTTTCAACGGTGTCCTGAATCAGCAGGCAGAAACTTCCAGAACAGAGCTAGACCCAAGTGAGGTAGAAATCTTTGGGCAAAATGCCACATCCAGGCTGGCT
This sequence comes from Myotis daubentonii, assembly GCF_963259705.1. Taxonomy (NCBI): domain Eukaryota; kingdom Metazoa; phylum Chordata; class Mammalia; order Chiroptera; family Vespertilionidae; genus Myotis; species Myotis daubentonii. Next base: position 37,160,373 of record NC_081857.1, on the reverse strand, counting down.
AATTCCCGGGGCCTCTAAACACATAATTTCATTTCATTTTCAAAGCCTACTGCTGCCACCCTTGCTACTCTGGCAGGTATTGGGGGGGAGGGGAAGGGCTTTCTCTCTGCCCCCAGGCTAGCAATTACAAAACCCATTGTCTCCTGCAAGAGGCATTGTCGTCCCATTGTCATTTCAGCATAAAACAAATTGCCCTGCCCATCAGCCTGCTGGAGGCCAGCTCTACTGTGGCTCCCACCAGCCCCCAGAAAGAGCAGCTCAGATGTGAAGACAAGTCAGCCAGCTGCAGCCAGCGCTGGGGGTGACCCTTCTGGCCTGGGGAGCAGGATTCTGTCACGCAGAGACCCAGTGCATGCCTGCGAGGGCACAGCTTCATCCTGGCACCAGCGACAGCTCTGCCACACTCGTCTCCTAATTTGTCAAGTCCCTGCAGAGAGCAGGATAAACAATTCATAGAGAAGCAGGGTAACATGCCATCCATGTGGCATCTGTTATTCTAAATCATGGGTCCACGTGCATGTGTGTCTGGATGTCTGTGTGTCTGCATGTGGGAACCTCTGACGCTGCCCAGTTCAGGCCTCGTCACCTCCTGCCTGGGCTGTCCCAACAGCCTCTAACGAGTCTCTGTCACTTCTGTCTGCAGCCATCTTCTCCTGCCGCAAGCCTTGTGCTTCAAAATCATAGCCCTGATCGTGTCAAATCACGAGAAATACAGGTTAGTATTCATGGTCTCCTTGGGCCCCAAACCACCTTATTTAACCTGTTCCGAACTTCCCTTCCGGCACCTGCACCCACCAAACTGGAAGTGCTTCCCCATTTCAAATGTTTAGACACCAGAACTTGAAGGCCCAGATCAAATGTCCCCTCCTTCATGACACTCTCCCCTCCTCCCTCATGCTGCCACCCAGAAGCTGGAAGATCCTCCTCTTCTGAGAAATAAAAAGCAGCCACCAATAAAAAATAAACCAAAAAACCCCAGCATTTACTGATTGCCTCGTATGTGCTTTACCTGCATTATCACATATCAGTAATACCAGTTTGACTATTATTGTTAGGGGTAGAAATAGAATATTGGGGACCAGCTATGATTGTAAGAAATATTAATCATGCTCTGTTAACGCTGATTGTTTTGTTCTGATTAAAGAAAGCACATTCTAACCTGGCTGGGAGCTGCACGCGGAGACCTGGAGCTCACCTGGAAATGTGTGTGGCCCAACCTCCCCATCCAGGAGCTGCCTATGATCATGGAAAGATTAACAACCTATGCAGAAAGCAGAGGCTTCAGCCCTTTGAGAACCCCCAGCCCTCATTATCCGCAAACTGACCATTTTGCATACACATTCTTTTTCTTTGTTTGTTTAGAGTATTACAAATAGTACATATGTCTCCTTTATCCCCCACTGACCTGCCCCCCAATCACCACCCCCAACCCCGTGTCTGTGTCCATTGGTTATGCTTATATGCATGCATACAAGTCATTTGGTTGATCTCTTACCCCTCCCCCCATCCTCCCCTGCCTTCCTGCTGAAGTTTGACAGTCTGTTAGATGCTTCTTTATCTCTGTATCTATTTTTTGTTCATCAGTTTATGATGTTCTTTATATTCCACAAATGAGTGAGATCATGTGGTATTAATCTTTCTCTGGCTGGCTTATTTCGCTTAGCATAATGCTCTACAGTTCCATCCATGCTGTTGCAAATGGTAAGAATTCCTTTTTTTTTTTTTTACTGCATACCCATTCTTATCATCTTTGCCTACTTCCCCAAGTAATCTTTGTCCTTCTACCCAATATAATCAGCTGGCTTATGGTGGGGGAAGAGCAGATTTTTGTGGGTGACCTGCTGCCCTCCCATACCGCCAGCAGTAATGGAATAGACCTCATATATGATTCAACGCTGTCTCTGCTGCATTGGCTCAGGTAGTGACAGGCACCTGGACCCATTGATTGTCCAGTTACATTATTTCCCTTTTATAGATGAGAAGGCTGAGGTTTCAGGGGTTTGCCTAAGATGCCAGAGCCAGAACCGGAACCCAGACCTGCCGACTCCACTATGTATGTCCTTAACTACTGTGCCATCCTCTCTTCAGTTCCCAGGAGTGAGCAGGAGGTGCCCATCACTCCTGCAGCTTCCATCCCCCCACCCAGGTCACCTCAGTGATGGATTATTCTGAGGCCAGGGAAGCCGATGCACCAGGCCCCTCACTCTCAGACACCTGCAGGCTGTGGAGAGGCCCCCAGAGTGTGTTCACATGACCTTATGTTCTTGTAAAACTTTCTGAAGTAATGCATTTTAAGCCAAGTGGGTTAAGGCTATCTCCTTCCACCTGAGCCTCCCCATCACACGTCCCCTCGCCAGTGCTGTCAGGGTGGCATGGCCACGGGCACGTAGGAAGCCAGCAAAGGGAGAATTACATTTGGAAAGCTTTTAATACATTTTATTGATTTTTTACAGAGAGAAAGGGAGAGGGATAGAGAGTTAGAAACATCGATGAGAGAGAAACATCGATCAGCTGCCTCCTGCACACCCCCCATCGGGGATGTGCCCACAACCAAGGTACATGCCCTTGACCGGAATCGAACCCGGGACCCTTCAGTCTGCAGGCCGACGCTCTATCCACTGAGCCAAACCGGTCAGGGCAAATTGGGAAAGCTTTTAATTGGGTGACTTATCATTGTGCAGCTCACAGTTTTGCACAGAGGTAAGTTCTTGCTTAGAAATGACCCTGGGTGTCCACTTTCCAGCCACTGTGCAAATCACTTGCCACCGTGACGTGAAGGTGTGGGCCCAGAGGTCAACCTGCCTTGGCTTCATCACTGAATTCATCCCCATTGCACAAACCTGTGGCATTCTCACAAAAGCAAGTATGTCTGTGTGAAGAACCACGTGTTCTATGAATCCCAACTATCAATACAAAAAGCAAATTCTGATGGACTGTGCCAGCGGAAAGACAGGATTACCCATTCTCTCTTTAGAAAATGACATTTCAACAGCCGTCATGTGCAGAAGCATCAAAGAGCATGAAACCAAACAATGTAGGGAGACAGGGCGACAGAGGTGTGCCCGTCAGCTAATTCCTCTTTCATTCTATTATCTGTGTGGATTTTGCGATGTGTGTGGTATTGTCAGCTTTTATAATACATAATTTATTGTGATCTGTTTTCTTATTTGAAATAAATATTTACCTTGACACCTGATTCTATATTCACTATTCTGTTTTCTTTTTCTTAAATAACCCTCCTCTCAATGAGCTTCCGCCTCCCCTCTGCCCCCAAAACCTGGATCTGCCCCCTGAATCTCAGGAAGAAGAGCCCTCCGCTGGGCAGACACCATTTCAAGTGTCCTTGACCCTCCTTCTGCCCAGCGACAGCCCCCGATGCGGCTCCACGCGGCATGCAGGAGCAGGCTGCCGTCTCTCACACAGACACCTGTGGCAGCCGTCACTGTTTGCTTGTGTTGTACTTATTGATGTTCCTGTTTTATCTTTCCAGGCACCACCTCGGGCCTTACACGGAGTAGAGATTCAATAAATGATTTAAGACAGGAGGCCAGGCAGAGGGGCAGGCGGGAGCCCTCAGATCCTGGACCTGCTCGCTGGTGATGGCAGAATGTCCGAGGCGTTTATCTTTTCTATACTCCAATTGCATGGGCAAAAGATGTCCACCTCTTGCCCTGGATCTCAGCCCCTGGGGCTCTTTTTGCCCCTTTGATTCTCTCCCTCTGGTCCTGTTGGGAACAGGGCTCCTGAGGCAGTCTTTGGAAGGAGCAGGAAGGAGAGCCTATCACAGCCATACGTCTTCACCCTGGGCAGACATTCAGGGCGAGGCACCCACAGATGGGTGGTCTTCCAGGGAGGGATAACCCTAACTCGGGCTTTCTCCCTCTGGCATGGCTTGAGCCAGGAGAATCCCATAGCTGATGCTTCCTGAAACCAGGGACCAGTCTCCTCAGTGACAGGTGAAGAGGGAGAGCTTCAGTGGAGGGATGCTGAACCAGAAAACCTATTCCAAAGACCACAAGGTTTGGACCCCACTCAGGAAATGAGTCTTCCAGCAACTCGATGGGAATGAAAAGGAAGAGTATTCAAATCACGCAATTACTGTCTGGCCAAATTAATTGCTGAATTCATTTAAATGGATTAGGCATTTTAATTAGCCAGGTCTGGTTGTTTACCGAAATTGAGTTTTTGGCATGTGGGTGTTATGTGCACATGTGTGTTTGTTCCAGCGGAGCCCGGGCTGGAGCAGACCCACAGAGATTGCTTTCTCAGATGGAAGGACCCAGCAGCCTGGAAGGAACCAGCCCTCTCTCCTCAGGTGCCCATGTCCATCTGGGAGACCCTGGCATTCTCACCTGGCCTCCTCAGGGGCTTGTGCAAATGGAGAAAACATCTGTGGGCTCAGAGGTAGCTGGATGGGAGGGGTGTGGAGAGAAGGAGGGAACGTGCATAATGGAAGAACGTGACTTTACGGTTTTTCTTGGGTTTGTACTATATGTGGAAACTATGTCTCCCAAACTGGCCTGTAGGACCCGCCTCCAGGGGGCAGCAGAGCACCAACCCTTGGGAAGCCAGCCGGCCAGAGAGATGCTCTGGGTCAACAGGTCCTTCGTGGCAGGCAGAAGGGCAAGCTGAATAGAACAAAGATTTGAACCACCCTGGGGCCTTGGGAGGCCAGTCCAGGTGGGTGAAAAGAAGAGCCCAGTGGGTCTAGGAAGGAGAGCTGGAACAAATCAGGGCTAGACACAGGTTGGCATTAGTCTCAGGAGGGGAAATGGGAGTCAGGGCCCAACAAGCCAGAATGACACCCCCCAGCAGACGCCGCAAAGAGCAGAGCCCGTGGTCTGAACAGAACCGAGGGTGCACCAGCTGGCCAAAACCCAGATGCCATCTATATAGGAACTAAAATACTCCTGGAGACGTAAGAAGATACAGAGAATGTGTCTGCCAACCCCCACCCTGGGAGGGGCTGTAGGGGTTGGTGGAGTACTTGCTGAGCCTCATTGGGACTGGGGGTGGGGGATAAGGAGAGAACTCAAAGGTAAAGGCAGCCAAAAGCAGGGCATGTCCTGGTTACAGATCGTTGCCAGACCATCCTCCTCAACTGTAGGGCTTTTCTTTCACGAGGTGGGGTGGGCACATTTGAACCAGCACTGAACGGATGGGGACAACAGGGAGAGGCGAGGCCTGGCACCGGCTGTCCCCACCAAGCTCTCAGCCTTGCCTATAAGTAACAGCCCACTGGACAGAAGTGCAATGGAGACCCTGCCAGATGCCTCCCATCTGGGTCGGGCCCTACTCACAGTGACTGTCCGTCCAGCCCTGTGGAGGCAGGTCCCCCTCTGGGCTTGCCCACTGGCCTGCTCAGGGCTGCAGTAGTAGAGGCCAGAGCAGGACCTGAGCCTCTTTTCAAAAAGCTGAAGCAGACTTTTCCTGTCTTCCTCGCCCTGGGCTGGGGAAAGAGCCTCCAACCTGGGGCAGGGAGAAGACTGGATGCTGCGCTTCATTCCACGGCGAAATCTGCAACGACTCTTCACTCCGCTCATAAGGTTCGTTCCACATCTGCTACGAGAGACGGCAATAACGCCACGCAGGAACATCTCTCGTGCCTATGTGGTCGATGGAGCAGAGGCAATGAGATTGTCTCTGGCCAGGGAGGAGATAACCTCGTTTGCTTTGTCTTTTTGATCATGGTAGCAGGCAGGAAAATGAAATTTCATGCGGTTTACTCCTTTATGCTACAATTGATGATAATGGTTATTTAACATTTCCTGAGTGCCCCAAAGCTGCTAGGCACCTGGGAAGCTCTCCTCAGCTTAAAAGCTGGATTCAGCAGACAGGCACAAAACAGTTTCGAGGGAAGGCAAAGTCCCAAGACCATTTTATCCAGGCCTCATGCCTCTGAATAGGAGTATGAATAGAATATTCCGGAAAGGGAGGAGTGTGGCCAAATCTTACATTCCTCCAGGACCCTGGTCATCTGGGAACACACTTGTACTCAGTGAATTTTCTCTTTAGCATCAGTCCCCAGTTCCTCTCCCCGCCAACACACACACACACACACACACACACACTCACACACACACACACACACTCACACACACACACACACACACTCACACACACACACACACACGCGCACACACTCACAGGCGCTCCTCTGCTCGTTTGTAGGGCACTTCTTCTTGATATTTGGAGGGGCACTAGGTGGTTACAGCCGTCAGATCTGGCCTGTCCAATGGGAAAACACTAAAACCCTCTGTCACCACCTCCTCTCTACCTCTTCCCCCCAGAGCCCACTAAGATCCTCCTATAAAAATGAAGGCGGCTAGTAAACTGCGTGAGCATGACTATCTGCTCTCTGCCCCGGTCCCAGTCTCCTCATCTGTAAATGACAAGCTTGGACAAGATCATGGTCATGATTCTTACAGTTCTGTCTCTCAGAGGGACACAGTCCGATCAGAAGGCTCAGGGGGCTCCAGGCTAAGGCTGCAGCCACACTCAGGGGAGACTAGTGAGGCTGTGCCGCAGGGTAAGATGAGGAAGGAGAGAGGGAGGAGAAGGCTGCAGGAAACGATGCTAAACGCGTCTTTAAAGCGTATGAGGTTATTTCTTCCAAGGCTGCAATTGCAAGTAACTTAAAATGGAAAGTCTGAGTGTCTTGGGTGGGGAAACCTCTATGATAGGAACTGCCGGCTGGGGGCTGGGGGCCGTGGGAGACAGTGGCACACCATGAGGTCCCAGAAGAGTCCCGCCCGGGAGATGTTTGCAGGCTCAGGAAGAAGCAGAGACAGCAAAGATCAACTCAGGATGCCTTGGTGGGCCCATTCCATCAAGCCCTGGGTCCAGTTCAAACCACCACAGTCCAGTCCTCTCTGAGAGCCCACAGTGAGGCCGGGGACTGGAGGCGGGAGCCAGGAGGCAGGAAGGTAACTTGGCCACTCTAAAAGCACCACATGCGGCAACCGCATCGGGAGGGAGGTGGGAGGTGTGAGAGGTTTAGGAGTGATGGTAATAGCCTCCCTCCACACTGAGTGTTCCAGCTCATAAAGCGCTCTCACACCCATTCCCTCACAGGAGCCTCTGCAGCTCTAAGAGGCAGCAGGGCAGCTGTTACCTGCCATTTCCGGTAAAGAAGATGCAGTGCAGAGGAGTGACCTGCTCGAGGTCACACAGCAAGGTCACAACAGAGCAGGGCAATTCCAGCCACTCTGGAAGGAGCACCAGCCTGGCGGGCACAGAGGCCCAAGCCCATCCCTGCTGTGCTCTAGGCCAAGCCACCTCCTCTGAGCTTGACCGTTTTTATTTGCAAAACTGGGTGATAACTACTTGGGCAGACAATAGGTGTGCAGGGCCCAGGCCCAAGTAGGCAAATCAACTTCTCTTTCCTTCTGCTAGCGTTTAAGAATCTCCCTCCCTTGAGGAAGACAAGGAATGAGGTGAGGTCAGCTCTCAAATCGGGCTGTGTGCTCCCTGCACAAGTTACTAGAGTCTCTAGCAGGTTCCTTCCCTGGAAAGGGGGTGAAGCAACCATCTTATATAAAAACTGCTGTTTGAAATTTTAACCCTGCTACTTCTGGCTTCTGTAAATGCTTGCTGGCTTAAATAATAAGGAAAATAAGACTACTCCCATTTCAGAGAGGCCATTAAACCTTCTCCAGACAAAGTTACCAGTGCTGGCATTAGGCCAAGCCTTTGGTCAAGGTCTCAAAGCGCCAGCACATAGGGCCCTTTAAGAACTTGCAAAGGGAACCGGAAAAACCCCATATTGGGGAGACAAAGAGGGTAAGATAGTATAAATACAGGAAACTTCCTGTGTGATTTCACCCAGAATTTGAGAGACATTTTCCTCTGGGCCCACGCGAAATAATAAATGTAACTCCATCTCTCTAAGCGTTGCTTGGTTCTTCTCCGGTTTCTCTGTAACGGGGACTGTAACACCCAACTCATAGGGGTGTTTGACTGTTAAGTGAAAAAGACTGTAACGCACCCAGCACTATGTTTGTCTTCATGAATGCAGTTTCTCCTTTTCTCTCTTTCTTTCCATTACAGCCACCTCCATGGATCCTGCCCACAAACCCCTGAGCACAAGGTGGAGTCTCCAGGCCCCTGCTGTCTCCTCTGCCTTGAAAATAATAATAATAGTTGTTGTTTTATTTGCCGAGTGCTTTCTCTGGCTCAAACATTGTGTTCAGGACTCTACCTGCATCACCTCATTTAATTCTCACAACAGTGCAGAACTCTTACCCCCATTTTGTGGATGAGATAACTGAGTCACAGAAACTTGCCCAGGGATTTACAGTTAATGGCAAAGCTGGACTGAGCTCTAAAGCCAGAGCCCTTCACCTAACTAACCTCCAACTACCCTGCACCACAGCCCCCAGGCCTTAAATCCCTACTCTCCCTCAGGTCAGTGCTCACCCGTGAGGAGGGGGTCACCGAGCAAGCTGGGAAGCACCCTGGCACGATGGAAAAGCCCAGATTTAATCATTTATGCAAATGCCAGGATTCTCTTTGCCAAAGAGGGTCCAGATTGAGTTTCATTTGAGAAGCTGGAGAGTGGGATGATCCCAGAAAGCCACTTAGATCACAAAGGCACGTTATCCCTGCCCGAAAGCCAGGCAGGCACTGAAGGCATTAAGAAAATTTACTCGCTGTGCAAACTATTCAACTAGAGAATCAGCCCACGGGTTTAGGAGCAAGAATGAATATGAGGAGCCCCTCCCTTACCCCTGGAGAGGAAAGATTTCAGTGTCAGACCTCCTCCTGGCACCTCGATGGGCAGAACAGACTGTGTCTCACAAAGGCCCAGACACCCAGTGCCTAGCACAGAGCTCCTGCACGCCCCACACTGGGGATGTGTGGGATGGAGCCCACAACCCGGACATGTGCCCAGGGGAATAGAACCGTGACCTTCTGGTTCATAGGTCAATACTCAACCACTGAGCCACGCCGGCTGGGCCAGTCCCACATTTTTAAAAGCCCTTCTAGCCCTGGCTGAGTAGCTCAGTTGGTTGAGCATCATCCCAATGTACTAAGGTTGCGGGTTTGACTCTGGTCAAGGCACATACAAGAATCAATCAAGGGATGCATAAATAAGTAGAACAACAAATTGATGTTTCTTTCGCTTTCTCTCTCTAAAAATCAATTAAATTTTTAAAAATTTAAAATAAATGAAAGGCCTTATCCTCTCAGAACAATAGGCACAGTTGAAACAAATAACAGCTACGATGTAGAAAGTGTTTACTATGTGCCAGGAGCCAGGCTATGGGCTCCCATGGATTATTCCACATTACCCTCAGAATAACCCACTGGGATGGGTATATCACTTGCCCTTGTTACTTATTTGACCTGGGTCACATATTTAATAAGTGAAGGATCCAAAATTTAAAAGCTCAAGGCACTGAAAAGAATATAGCATTCTCTTGAAATATAATGTGAAAGACAAGACAAGCAAGACCATAAAATAAATGTAAAAAATCCACAGTTATTTTTCTCATGATTTTTTAAAATATAAATTAAAATATAATAATGCTTCCTTAACTATTGAGTAATCTACCAGGATGCCACCCCGTTCTGTCTGCTCTGGGCCTGAATGCTAAACCACAATTTTCCATTGCGAGGTGGACTGCTTTTTCCCAGCATGCAGTGCTCTCAGAGTCCCCAGACTTTCCAAGAGGCCCACACATTTGTTTCTTCTTAGGAGAGATCATAGAGTAGATACTGAAAGGTGGGGGGACTGAGGCTGTTTGAGTTCAAATCTTAGGAAAGAGATTATAGGAAATCTGCTGGTTTGCCGGCCACTCGGGCTCCTTATCTGAGGCAAAGTAATCACCTGCAGAAGGGCAAACCCCCCATCTCGGCCGCCAGTGTGGGAGATGCTTCGCTTTATCTTCGCTGGGCGCGGGAGACCTTTGCCCCTTGTAATCAGCTTCTGGGAAGGCGCTGCCACTCAGGCTTGGACAGGGTTTCTGAATCTCCCTTCCTCCGGCGGACAAGAAGAGAATGGGTGGGTCAAACAGAGGGGCCTGGACCTAAGAAAGGATCCTGCCAGGTGGGGAGCCTAGGTGTGTTCTGCTGCCTAGGATGAAGCACGTTCAGCCCCGATTCGGGGGGGCCAGGTTTCATGGAGTGATCCCCAACTGCAGCTATTTTCAACCTTTTCTATCTCGTGGCACACATACACTGATTACTTAAATTCTGCAGCACACCAGAAATATATTATACATTTTGCCAAACTGATCAAGAAAATGGGTAAAAATTTTGATTCAGTCACACTGATGGCTATTGTTGTGTTGGCTATTGTCATTTTTTTATTTGGCGGTCTAAGGGGAAAGAGTTCAGTGCTCTTGACTGAATAGTCAGGTATCGCATGTCGTAAAAATTCTTGCAGCACACCGGTTGAAAATCGCTGCCCAACTGGGGTGCACAAGTCCAAGGTAATCGGACAAGAGAGTTCAAGTGGACTGACATGGGTCTATCAAATCGGACAGGCTTCATGCTTTCGACTGCATCTCATATAAGAGGCACAGCCTGTTGCGTCTGCCCTGTTGCCCACGACCTGTTCACCAACACACACCACCACTTTAGGAACTGCTCCTGCCACTCTGGAGGGACCATTCCCATGTCTGTGTGGAGCGTGATCCTGAGGGCACTGAACCTCCACTGGGCTGATCACACTTCTCTTCTATAAATGTGATGTGAAGGACCAGAACTCCAGTTGGTGGCACGGGAGCTTTGAGAGGTGACGGACGCTGGGCCATGTGGCCATGCACACAAAGGGCAGGGAAGCTGTCCACTGAGAAAGAGAAGAACGAAGCAGGTGCACAGGGAAGGGAGTGAGACCACGTCGCCAGTAGCTGTCCCAGGCCTGACAACATTCTACTTCCTGGTCCATGATGCTAATGAAGCCGAACAGTACGCCCTGCCCCTGAGACTAGGCCCATCAACAACCCCTAGAGTCTTCTTCTTCCTTAAGCTCCTCTGAGTCAGTTTCCATTATTTGCAATCAAAACAGGAATCTTGAAAGGGAGGTCGCATTATCATTCAGATTAAGAGTCTACTAATGATTATTGAAAACCTATTAGGACCAGGCACAGGTCCAGAAACACTACCAGGATTCATCTCACTTATTACCATCTTCATGGGCAACGTGATGAACATCAGTATCAAAAAAGGTTTATGAAGAGCCTACTGGGCTAGACTGGATGCAAGTGACACCAATTGGGTCCACATCCCCTGAGTTTTCTAGACAGGCGCTCTGATGTGGAGACAAATGTGTGGGGCTTTAAATGAAGACACGAGGAGACAGTGAGATATTTGCCTCATTATCAGTTTAGGAGGAAGGAGGGAGGCAAGAGGCAAGCAGGGCTGAGAAGGGGACAGCTGAGGACATTGCAGTCAGGGGAGGGAAAGCTTCAGGTCTGCTCAGTAAATGCATGGAAAGGAATATAACAAAGGCTGAAGGACTGTCAGGCCCCGGCCTGCATCACTAATCAGTAGACAATGGTTTGGTCTCAAAATTCAGGTTGAAAGAAGAACCTGATATTTGAAAGAAAGAACGACAAAGCCCTCCTCTATATATGGAGGCTGAGACACATCGAGGTAGAAGGGCCAAGAGAAGAAGAACCAAAGAAATCTTCGACGTCAATACTGATCCACCTGGCAGATCTCGATAAGCATCCAGGACGCCAGACATCTGGCAGGAAAGAGAGGCTTGGAGGGATCAGCATTCAAAAGGGGAGAGTAGTAAATAGGGCAGGGGTGGGAACGTCCGGCCATGGGCTGTATGAGGCCTGTGAAACCATTTGGTCTGGCCCTTCTGACTTACCCAAAGTCTACAACGCATTCAGGCTGAGCTAATTAAATGTTTGACCACATACAGCAGGCTAATTTTTACGTTGATAATTTTGTATGGCCCATGAATGATGTTATAAATATCCCAATGGCCCTCAGCAGAAAAAAAGGTTCCCCACCCCTGGAATAGAGCATGGAACTAAAGACAGGGAGAGACTCGGGCCAAAGGGATGGGAAGGGAGAAGAAAGCAGCAGAGGGGAAGTTAGACAAGAACAGACAGTGTTGAGTGGGGTCTGAGGCAAGGAGGGCTGAAGACTAAGAAATGTAAACAGAGACAAAAACACCAAGACAGAGAATTACAGCGAGTCAGGGGGCACAGAAAGGGAAAGCAGAGAGGAGCAGAGTCAAAGCTTCAGAGAGGGAGGGTGGGCGGCCAGCAGGACTCTCGGGAAAGCATGCTGGCCCAGCCGCCTCACACTGCCCTTCTCTTCATCTTTCTGGCTGGAAACCTCCCCTCCCTACTATATATGGATAGCCAGGCACAGGGTTTTGTCATCCTTTCTTTCAAATACTAGTATATGACATTCCCAGCATGCCCACCCGCACGTCACCTGGGTGACTGGCGCAGAGCTGGTCCCTGCCTCCTGACACTCGCCATGGTCTTTATCCAGGTCCCAGTAAGAACCACCTCTCCCATTTACCCTTCCATTGCTTCCCGACAGCGTGCAGGTGGCGGCCTCTGGCGCTCCCAGTGGCTCTGTGAGTGAACATTATTACTCTACCTATTCGACAAGTCCATTCTTCATTAAACCAATATTTCTTGAGAACTATTTCCAGTTTCATGCTCAGGGACAGGTGCACCTCCTGTTCCCCGGAACCCACGGATATTAGAGAACTAATTACACCTGCAAGTGCCACAGGGAGCAGCCGGGGTGCCAGGAAGATGTATGACCTGGCTTAACTGGACACCAGAGAAGTCACGTTTCTGCTGAGCTCTGACGCAGTGGGAAAGCTGAAATTCCTGGGAGGTTATTAGACTTACCCAAGGTCTACAAGCTACAGATCTGGGCTCAGAACTGTCATCTTTTGAGTCTCAGGGCACTGCTGTCCTCTATGCCTCTGTGCCCTTGGGTAGGCCGTCTTGCTAGGCTTGGCATAACCAGAGGTAGGCACAACTCTCTGGCCTTCGGGGATATGTGCCTGTTCTAGAGCCTCAATGCCTCTCTCCTGGCCTCTCACATCAACCCAACAACCTCTGCCTGGGACCCCACGCTGCTAATCTAGCCACACCCACTCTCTCCCCCTCCCCCTCACTGTTCTGCAGAACAGGCCCGGTAGAGTGAAGCTCTCTCTAGCCCTGGGATGGTAGCAATAAATTTCCATTTAGCTGTGACAAATGACTGCTGCTCCTCTCTCTGTCTCACTGTCCCAGGACATGGCGCATTCTTGAATTCATTGGTATATTTATTCATTCATCCAACATCTTGAGCCTCTGCTATGTGCCAAGCATGCATCCTGCTCATCGATTTCTCCTTGAATTTTCATTCCCTTTCCTCTCTATGCATCTAAATCCTGCTTACCTGGAGTCCTGTCTCCCCCTCTTCAAATCCTTGACACATTGTAATGAGCGGAGTAGAGAAGAGCCATGGTGTCGAAGTCCACTTACGGCATCACTTTTCTCAGCCTCGATTGTCCCATCTTTAAAATGGTGATGTAATGATCGCCGGCAACAAAAATGTTGGCACAACCTAAGCATCAAGATACCAGAATAGGATAAGTTTTTCTAGGAAGGGACTTTGTAAACTGCAATGCAAATGTGAGGAATGAGTTGATTGACTCCAGCTCACCTGGAGCTCTCTCTCCTCCAAACGCGTCTGTGCAGACCCAACACCAAGCCCTTGACTTTTCTCAACTTCAGTCTTTGCTGGCCTCCTCTCCCCACTGGAGTGCAAGCAGTGTGAGGGGTGGAGACACATTGTGCTTTTCCCATCCCCTACGGTGCCTAGGGACGTGCTGGGCACTTAGGACACGCTATCCGAGTTTGTTGATGGCGATCCCCTGAGTGGAAGCTCGGTGTCCAGGGAGTGTTTGCCCAGCCTCGCAGAAGCAGAGGAGGCAGAAGAGCTCACACTCTGACCCTGGCCAGCAACTGCCCAGAGCTGATACCTGCAGGGCTGGCAGAGCGATGGGCAGCCCAGCTCTTCATGCCCCGGACCTCAGGCTACCCCGACCCAGAGCTGCCACCACACCTTGGAAATAAGAACCACCAGCCCACGGATTGATTTGGGATGTAGCTTATTTTTCTAGTAATTGCTAGAGTTCTTGCTGCCTTTGCCAGCCTAGTGAAAGCCTTTCTCTAGCCCTGGGATTGTAGCAATAAATTTCCATTTAGCCGTGACAAATGACTGCTGCTTCCCTCTCCGCCTGGTCCCACCTCCTTGTTCTGAAGTGTCCCCCTCAGAGGTAGCTTGAGGGCCTTTCCTTTATGTGACAGGGGCAGGTTCTGGCATTTCCAGTCCTCCAAAGCTGGCATCACTCCCAGCTGGCTGCCTGTGACCCCAGGGGAAGAGAGGCTGGGTGGGAGAAAGGCCAAGAGAAGAGAAAGGAAGGCCTGGGTAGCAATGCGGGCCCGCCTTCCCCAGGTAAAGTCCTCAGAGGAAAGCTGAATGATAAGAGGTGGATGGAGAGAGGGAGGGCGGAGGGGAAAGGAGGGAGAGGCAAAAGACGTTCATTAGCTGCACTGATTCAAGGGGAAGGAGAAGTGATTAAGCAATTCCCCCCAAGGAAGAGGCTCTGGCTCCGGCCTTCCTTCCTTGGCAGGAAGCAGAAATTATTTCTTAGACGAGTGGCACCGCCTTGCTCCATCTGTGCTAGGGTTCATGAGGGGAGGGGTGCTGAGGAATGGGGCTCCAGTGTCAACGCTCAGCAATTCCTACTAATGGAGGGGAACCACATGGCAGCAGGGGCAACGGCCCAGCGTGGATGACCCCCTCACTGTCTCTCTCGACTTCGGAATTTATATGCTCCGCTCAGTTAGGCCTCACAGCAAAACATGGCCTAACATAACGTGGCCTAACATAAAAGCCTCTGTTCCCTGCACACAAGCCATGAGACTGGGGAGTGGCGGGGGGGCAGGGGGGCGTAGAAGAGTGCAGGGGCAGGGAAAAGCCCACCTAGGCTGGACAGATGTACATCCCCACAGTGAGTGACCGCCATCCTCAGAGTCAGAGCCAATTGCAATAATATTCAGAGGGGAGGCAGCTGGCACTGGTGTTGGCCCGCTACACGTGGTGCTTCCGTTTGACTACCCAACACTGACTGCACCCCAGCCTGCCAGGCACAGACATCAGGGAAAGGAAGGCGCAGTCCCACCAGGAACCCCTCAGTCTAGATGGGGAGACAAAGTGTCAACAAGTCATTCCCACAGGCCAGGATAAGGGCTAAGGCTGGGGGATGTCCAGGGATGCGGTGGGGAGTGGGGAGGGTCTGGGCGGTCTCCCAGAGATTGGAGCCGAGGTGCTGGAGCCCAGGCTTAGGCCCGACTCCATTCATCTGGTTGGTTGAGAAGGTGCTCCAGGCCTGTGGCTCCAAATCCTCCAGCCCAAGCCTCCCCTGCCAGGTCACGGCGGTTCCCAGGCTGCACTGTCGTCCCTCCCACTTCCTTCTGCAGATCTACCTGGGCCCCACCTGCTGGAACGAGGCGCACTGCAGGCACTTGTCGGGGCGGATCCTAATTAGAGCCCTCCTCACAGATCTCCACTTTGGGACCTTGCCCTGCCAACTCGTTACCATGTTTCTGGCAGGTACAAGGCCACCCTTAAAAGCATTCTCTTTCAAAGCACTCTGTAAGATATATAGTCTTAGACTAACGAACAAATCCAGGCTGGGGAGACAAGCTGGCCTGCTGGCCCTGGGCTGCACCTGCTCTTAAGAGAAGTAGGAGGCGGGCTCTTCTAGCCTGTCTCCTCCCACATGCTTCTCTCTTTCTTGGCCAGGGACCTCCACTTCCCTTTCAACCAAGGACTTCGTAGCAACTAATTCAAAGAGTAAGAGCAGATCTGTTCTCTGCAGGAAGTATATCATAGAGAACTGAAAAGCACTTACTCCCAAAGGGGCTGAAGGAGTTGGGAGGTCACAATTTATTCTGTTTCCAAAAAAGAATGCCTGCTGTCCCTTTTCCTGTCACATGGTTCCAACTCCTGCCTCCCAGATAAGCATGGCACCTGTATGGTCTCACGAAAATTCTGGGAGAGCTTTGCCTTGGCTCTGCTCCCTCTCCATAGCAACATAGCTGAAAGGAAGCCGCAGTTGGCTGGGACAGAGACCCCTTCTCCCCTCTCCCCTCAGCAATGTCCCCTTCTGCCCTGATTTCTCCCCACTCCCTGACTTCCTGACCAAGTCTCCATTTTCTCAGTCGAAGCACCTCGCTCGACTGTTCCCTCCACCATACTCACCCCCTCTACACACACACACACACACACACACACACACACACACACACCCCAGAACGCAGCCCAACAAATCAATCAGATGTAGTCAACTTCAGCAAAGTTTACTAGTAAATAATTAGCCCTGAGACAACTGGCAGTCTCTTTCCCACCAACAGCTACAGCCAAAGGTGCCAGTGGCTGCGTCCACCAGCTCAGAAACAGGGCGTTCCCACAGCTGGTACCTCACACACCTGCACACACATTCACACACTCTTTCCTTGACTTGAGCGGGGGCTACGGCAGGAAAGGGGGCATGCTGAGTATGGCCAGTGTGCGCACAGCCCTGCGTTAGGAGTAGGGATAGGCTGACCCATACGACTGAGGGCTCCTTAACCCCATTTATTCTACTTCTCAGCTAAAAACAATTTAAGATAGCAGCCAAGCCAGTGTGGCTCAGAGGTTGAGCGTCGACCTATGAACAGGGAGGTCATGGTTCAATTCTTGGTCAGGGCACATGCCCAGGTTGTGAGCTCGATCCCCAGTTGGGGGTGTGCAGGAGGCAGCCAATTAATGATTCTCTCTCATTGATGTTTCTATCTCTCTCTCCTCCCTTCTTCTCTGAAATCAATAAAAATGCATTTTTAAAAAGTTTAAAGTAGCAGCCAAGTTCTAAAGTTGAGATCCAAGTGCTAGGAGCTGGAGAGCATTGCAAGGTCTCCCCTCCCTTAACACTCACTTTCCCTAAGAACTGAAGCATCCAAGGGGCCTGAGACAGCATCTAGGCCAAGCCCCTGGGGCCCAAAGGTAGAAGTAACTTAACCGGGTCAAAGTCAGTATGAACCTAAGGCAGACCCCCCAGGTCACCTGGCTCCCAGAATCAGGTTTTCACACCATCACATAGCATTGTTTCTGCCAAAATCAGGTGCCCCTGAGAGGAAAAGAAAGGCAAGGCTGACAGATGCAGATCACAATGAGAGACAGAAGAGCTCTTTGGGGACCCAGCCCCAAGCTATATTGCAGAAATTGATCACAAAGCATTTATTGATCAGCTACAATGTGCTTAATTAAGTTTCAAGGCACCATGGAGAGTGAGGAGGAGAATAAAATAGGGACGCACCCAATGCAGTGTCTGGTCCAGAGTCAAGGCATAGTTGCTCATTAAACATTTGTTGCATTGCATTGTCTAGCACTGAGCCATGATAAAAATAACCAATATTTAGTGAGTGTTTACTGTGTGCGGGGGAACCTGTTCTAAGCTCCTTACATGCATTTATTTCATTTGATCCTCAACACAACTTTAGAAGTAGGCACCTCTACCTACTACCTTTCAGATAAACGGAATTGCAGAGAGATTAAGTCCAAGGTCATCTACCTGGTAAATGGCAATAGAATTGTGCCATTCAACCACTAGATTATAGAAGACATGAGACACCCATATTCTACGTCCACCTGTGGCACTTCTCAGCTGCATGACTTAAGGTCCTTCGGCAAGTTACTTAGCCTCTCTGAACTCGTTTAAAAAGTGGGTAGAATTCTGCCTACTTCACGCTGCTGCTGAGAATTAATCAGATCTCACCCGGCAGAGCCCTGAGCACTCGCTGTGTAACTAACACTCACAGGAAACCCAGGAGGAACACTGCCTCCTCTCCCTCACTGTTATACCTGCCTTGTGAGGCTGTTGGGAGGACAGGCTGAGTTCGGACAAAAGTGCTCTTAGAAGACAGCGTGGCACAAAGTGTGTGCTTAGCAAATGTGGACTATTCCCATGACCGCTGCCACCATCCCATCGCCAATCAAACTGGTTACAGAAATTCCCTATAACTGGACTTGAGAACAATGGGCTGGCTTGTTGAAGGCCTTATGGGGGTGCAGGCTGGGCCATGAAGGGTGGCTCAGGTATATAGGGGCACTGAGAAGAGATAGATGCACAGGACCAGCGAAGCAGGATGCCAGCCTCCTAAGGCGCTTCCCCCTCGAGCTCTGGGCAGTGGGATAGGAACAAAGTCTTTCTGGGTGGCCTGGGCTTGGGACCAGCAGCCCTGGCAGGTGACTGGTTCTCCTGAGAAGTCATCAAATCCACTGAGAACTAAAAGAGATGCTTTCTCTTCCTCTCTCTGCCTCCCTTGAGCCCCAGCCAAGCCAGCCGCTGTTGCTGACTAGACGAGGGGGTCTGTGTGCTGTTTACAGAGCTGCCTTCTTATTCCTGAACCTGGGAGCTTTCCCGGGTATTAGATTCCAGCATCAAGCCGCTGTGTGTGATCCCAAGCGAAGGAAGGAGAGAGCGCTTTGTACTGCTCTGCAGAGAGCGGGGCCTGAATCATTTATGAGCGCGCAGCCCAGGCGGCCCAGGGCCAGTGTCAGGACCAGGGCTGCTTCCAGAGGAAAATGTCTTTGGTGGAAGGTCCAGCTCTGCCCTCTCCCTGGCAATCACAGGATCACACGAACTGTCCCCTTATCGCTAAAGGACATTCTGGAGGCGGCTGCTCGCTGCGGCAGAGCAGAGCCAGGACCGGCAATTATCTGCCGGGATCAGAGAAAAGCGCTGTCCTGGCTGCCGGGCTTACTGGCTTCAGCTCTGCTCTCAGTGAAATGTTCTGGAAAATGGCCTGTTGACCCTCGGGGGCTGGCAGGTGGGCCTGGGGAAGGCTGCTGGCAGGAGGGCTGCTTCAACAGAACAAACCCAGGTGGATTCGGATTGCAGCCACTTTCCCAGCCTCGCCTTCAGCTGGGAGCATGTGGATGCAGTCAGACAGCTCTGGTGGCTCATTTTTTTCTTGGAGCCACTGGCTCAACCCCTTCATTGAAAGGTTAGAATCAGGAAACAGAACGTTTCGTTTTAGAGTCGTGCGTTACAATGCTGGAAGTGCAGGAGAAGAGAACAGGACCATAAGCACCTGGGGGTCGGGCCTTCTCCCTGTTCCACCCACCCCCTCCCTCACATTCCTCCCCAAAACACTTCAGAGGCGTGCCGAACACTGAAAGGACTTGGTCATCTCCAGCCACCTGGACTAACTGCCTACTTCTGTGCATGCCCTTGAGGTTGCCAGGGCCCTGAGGTGCAGATAGGGACAGAGCCACCCCAGTGCTGGTCTGGAACCAGGTCCATGTCTGCCCCATCCCATAGCACCCTCCAAGCAACACTGCAACCCAAGCAGGACTGAGAAGTCTGGGGCCTGGGCAGACCTCTCCCACATCTGGGAAAACAGGCTGAGTTCCCTGTTCCGCTGGCCTCAGAGCTGTTGGGAAGTGCACAAAGGTGATGCTGGTGATGGCTCCTGACACCCGGGAAGGCAAGACCAGCACTCATGCTCTGGGACCTGGACTCATGTCATCTTGCTATCACTTTCCTCATCCTCATGCCCAAAGACTCCTGGGCCTGGGTGGCCTTTGGTGAGACCTGCAGGGGTGGGGAGAGAGGGAGCAGCAGTGGGGGGGTCTGTCCAGCCTGCCCCAGGGGAGCTGTCCCCACCCCCAGGAGGAGCCAGGTGCCAGCAGCTGGGCAGGACAGTGACCCACAGATCCTCCCAATTCAGGCCCAGCAGTCTCTCCAGCTGGGAATCGAACATCCCAGCAGCAAGAACTCCCTTGACTTTCCCTCCAGCTCAGGGGTCAGCCTCGGGGGACAGTCAGTGCCATCCTCACCTGGTAGCTGCTTTTCCCCTAGAAGAGAAGATGCTCCCCTTCTCTCTACCTTTTTAGGCTTGGAACTCCCTCCCAAAAACATCCACATGTATCTGAGTCCGGGTGAGGTCCAGTGAGGTCTCAGGCAGGCAAGGGGAGTGGGAGAAAGGGGTGAGCATTCCAGGGTTGGGAGGGGCAGGAGCACAGAGCCCTGGGTCGGGGTAGAGAGCACAGGTCCCAGGTAAGTCCTGCAGGATGTACTGGGGATGCAGAGATAGGAGACCAAGAGGGCTCACAGCAGGCACAGGACGCTGATGCGCTGGCAGGTGGGATCCAGCAGGAAGAGGAGGCCTCGACAAGAAGATTTTTTAGAAGAAAGCTGAGCGATACATGAAAACTCTATCCCAGGAGCTAGAATTGAATGGCCATCAGCCAGCTCACCCCCCTGGGGACCTCAGCTTGTCCTCTGAGCCCAGCAAGGCAGGGGACTGAGTCCTCAGGATGCCTGGCCACGGCCAGCAAGTCCAGGGAGCTTTGGGGCCAAGGAGCCTAGGTCCTCGGCAAATGGAGGGAGGAGAGGGGGAGCTTTGGGGGAACATCTACTCGCTTCCCCTTTCTAGGCCTGCGTGTCCTCCTGTCAATAAGGGATTAAACTTGGTGGTGCTTACAGCCCCTTCCAGCTCTGACGGGGCGGGATTCTACAGTTTTTTCATTTAAATAATAATTAATATTGAAACAATAAAACAAGTGAGAGGAGAAGAGGAAGGTGAGAGAGAAAGGCTGGGGGAGGAAGAGCAGGCTGGCACAGGACAGGAAGCACATTTCATGGCAGCTGAGCTCTGGCGAGAGGACAGAACTTTCGGAGCTGGTGCCCTTTGTTGAGTTAAGAAGAATGAAGCTATCAAGGCCTGGAACTTCCTACTGCTCCAGCCCGGACGGCTGCAGAGGCCCCTGTGAGCTGGAGCCCGCTGCCTTTCAGCGTAGAGACTGCTCTGAAGGCCTCGGCCGACCCAGACCCCGCCCCAGACAGTGGACCCTCCACCTCATTGTATTGTCCATACACAGAAGGCTGAGAGGTGCCTGGGCCTGGGGCCAAAGCCAGAGTCTGTGGCTCATGGCTGAGTGGGGCAGGGCCAGCCCAGGCGGGAGGATTAATGACAGTGATTGAATATTTTATAAGTGGACTATTGTATATTTTCCAAAACCAAATGGGATGTCATTTTTTTTTTCCAAGAGAGATGGGGGACATCACTGTCTTCGTTTCCCATTCAAACCACATACTCCCTGGCAAGCGAGATTAATGGGACTGGGAGTTTCCAGGGGAGAGAAAGGGAGAAACAAGATCCTTCCTCACTCCCTCCTCTCCCTGCCAGCCTGGCCCACATCGCTGCCTCCTTCATCACCCAGTACTCCAACCCACTGTCCCCTGGACAACTCCAGCAGTCAACTGGGGAGCGCCCCTTTCCTGACCCCTGTGTCTACACGGAGATCGAATCACAAGGTCACCTAATCCATCCCTCTATTGCCAAGAAACAGAGCACCAGACATGGAAACTTCTCCCAGATCCCTTCCTGTTCCTACTCCAAGCTCTCACTCTCTTCAGAAATGCCTTCCTTCGGTCTAACTGAAGCCCATTTGTAGATGAAAGTCATGTCCTCCCATGCTGACTGTTGTGGAGAGTGAACATAACAGGTGTCCCTCCTCGGGGCAGAAGCTCTGCCTGGTTTTGATAGGAACGTCTTTGGGACTGACGCTCTTCCGAAACTTTGGACCTCGCACTGCCCCCTAAGCCCCCCTCTCTACGCAGCACTGGCCTGCGCAAGTGGAACTATCTGGCGCTGGAAGGCGGAGGCCCCTTCCTTTCTCAATACCCAGTACATGCTCCAAGGCCACCCACATGCTCCGCTACTTTGCATCTGCCCTGCAATCTTTCATGGCAGTTGACTTTTCATCTCCAAATCCCTGTTCAAATTAAACACAAACCCACACACTCTGTCCCATTTTCCTCTGAAATAAATCATAAGCCCATGCCAGAAACGACTCAGGGTGTTCTCTGGAATTTGTAAACAGCATTAAAGTCTTGTGGGAAATGTCACAGAGCGTTGGTCTGAATTTATTAAGTAATTTCTCAGCTTAAAATATATCTTTGCAGCCTGCTGTCGGACAGCGTTTGCCTCTAATGGAATTTTATCCACTCGTGATCGCTGAGCACACTCCCATCCCGCGTGTAGATCCCCATGCCTGTCCTGCCGCCTCTCCAGGTGGGGAGATTTCACACGCGCCAGCCATGTCCTTGCTTCTCAGAAGAGAAAGTCCAGAACACTGGGCTCTAGGACCGCCTGGCGGTTCTGTATTTCTGAGGGTGCATGTACCCCCATTACACGGCACACATGGGGAGGTAGCTGGTCTTACAAACAAGCCAGTAACAGCCATATCCAGCCACACCAATGGCAGACCAGGGAATGGCCCAAGGAAGGAACTTTAGGCTCCCCAAATCTCCCTCAGTCCCTAAGATACCCCAAACACACATACTCCTACAAACCAGGACTGACTGCACAAAACAGCTTCAAGACAAGTCCCCCAGCCTGCTTCCACCGGGCTCCTCTCCCGTATCCCTGCTCTGAGGATGCACGGACACATCTGGCCTCAAGAGGTTGCATTTCTGGAGCTGAAGGTAAAGGCTGCCCACCCCCCCTTCCCAAGAGACCCAGGAGCCCCTCTTCCATGAGCTCGGCCAGCAGCTCCCACGGGGGGGGGGGGGGTGAGGAATTAGACAAAGGGAATTGAAGGTCTTAGGAAAAACTGAAGCCATATCTCCAAGGTGTAAGCTTTAGTGAGGCGTAATTAACAAATAAAGTCGAAATATATTTCAAGTGTCCAACATAATAATTTGCTATATTATATGTTGTAAAAGGATTCCCACCATCAGGTTAATTAACATATCTGCCACCTCCCCTAGTTACCTCTTTTCCTTTTTTGGTGAGAAATCTTAAGATCTACTCTCGGCAAATTTCAAGCATACACTGTAGTATTATTAACGGTAGTCACCATGTTGTACATGAGATCCTCCGAACTCGTCCATCTTATAAACAAAGTGTGTGCCCTTTGGCCAACCTCTCCGTTTCCCCACCCCTCAGCCCCTGGCAAACACCATCCTACTCTCTGTTCTTTTAAATTCAACTTTTTAAGTTGAAACTAGTTTTAAAGGCGAATCCCTCAAGAAAAGTTAAAGCAAGGGCTGATCGAAATAATTACAAAAATGTAGAAACAATGGTAAAGAACAAGACATCTAAGACAAAATAGAAATGAATTCAAACCCACTGGGCCAGATTAAGAAGCCAAGGACAGAATTGGAAATTTCCTATTGGAAATGCTGTCCTGTCTGGAACACATGTTCTAATTGAGTACATCCCATGTCTCTTCTAAGAACACACCTACAAAGGAGATGGACTCACAGGCACACGTGCTGAAGAAGGCTTTATCTGGTGTTCCTTCCCATCAGGACTTGCGACAGTGCCCAACCCTCTGTTCGACAACATTGCCTTAAACGAGTCACAGCTCATTGCATGGTTTTTTTGCACATCACATTTTAATTTGGGAAGACATGGGAGACATCCTGGTTTTTTCCCCAGACTTGCAAATCAGCCTAAACTCACTGGAAATAGTGACAAACTCGTGGCGGGTTAGTTATATGTATTCTAAACTCCTTTTCAGCCTCAGAGGACGGCTTTCTCATCTTTTCTTCTGCATCTAAGCGATGTTTTTTGTCAGTTGGGAGATGGAATAAGCCATACCTTTATTTGTATTTATGCTTTGAATTTTTAAATAAGTGTAAGAAATTATGAGACTATTTAAGATGTTTAATTCTGCCTCTTAAAGCCACCAAGTGAGAGGACTGCCCTACATGTCAAGACAAGTGCTCAGGTGGCAGGCGGAAGGCAAGACGGGCCCTAATAGCCAGAGCGAGGAAGCCTGACCCAGAGTCAAAGTGTCTTCCTCTGGGTAAGAAATCCCACAGTTAATGAGCAAAACAGAAACACTGCAGGGCTGGGAGACAGGTAGGAAGGTCAGACGCTAACAGGCCAGAGCTGAAAATAAACCTAGGATTAATTATAAATGAGTTAAGCCTACCCGCTCAAATTAAACAGCCAATTTTGCATTTGATATTTATGAGTATTTTTGTTAGTTACAGCTTTTGTTTGTGTGTGTGTGTGTGTGTATGTTCTCAGAACACATTCCATTTGTATTTTCTCAACATTTATTAGGAAACTTCTTTTTTAAAACTTATTTTTGAAAAACATTTTTCATGTGATATTTTCCATCTGTAGAATTGGTTTGGCAAGTCATGCCCCTGGGAAGTTGTTCTCAAGTCTTGGTCTACATCAGAATCCCTGAGCCTTCCCGGCATGGCTCAGGGGTTGATCTTTGACCAATGAACTAGGAGGTCACGGTTCGATTCCTGGTGAGGGCACATGCCCGGGTTGCAGGTTCAATCCCCGTGAAGAGGCAGCCGATCAGTGATTCTCTCTCATCACACACACACACACATATATATATATATATATATATATATATATATATATATATATATATATAGAGAGAGAGAGAGAGAGAGAGAGAGAGAGAGAGAGAGAGAGAGAGAGAGAGAGACCTCTTTTAAAAGGAAATAGACCTCTTTTAAAAGAGAGTATTTGGTATTAAAAAAAAAAAAAAGAATCCCTGGGAGACACTAGGTAGTGTGGTTGGGCATCTGCACCATCTACAAGCTGCTTGGTGAGTCTGAGGACCACGGAAGCTGGAGAACCATCCCCCCAGAGAATGGCTCCCTTCCTAACACAGAAGTGATGTGAGTAACTGATACTTGGTCCTGTAACTCTCCCACTTCTCTCCTTCCTTCGTGATTAAGGACCAATAAAATAAAAGGAGATACACATGACGAGTAAGAACCTCTTGAGAAGTATTTCCTACCCTCAAGTTACTTATCTGGAGAGCCTAGTGCAGGGGTGGGCAAACTTTTTGACTCGAGGGCCACAATGGGTTCTTAAACTGGACTGGAGGGCCGGAACAAAAGCATGGATGGAGTGTTTGTGTGAACTAATATAAATTCAAAGTAAACATCATTACATAAAAGGGTACGGTCTTTTTTTTTTTTTTTTAGTTTTATTCATTTCAAACGGGCCGGATCCGGCCCGCGGGCCGTAGTTTGCCCACGGCTAGCCTAGTGGGAAGACAGAGTCTGTCCATGGAGAGTCTATCACTAACACAAGACAACCTGGGCTTGGGGTGAGGCTGGGGGATATCATACTTGGACACATAACTGGGAGGTCAGACAAGTAAAAGCTAGGGCTGCAATGGCCAGGCCCGGCTTTATTGTAACAATGAGTCTTGAAGGGAACCCTGAAAGATGAGCAGCATATGCATGGACATGTACTTGGAGGCATGTTACTATTTGAGGCTGCCGGGCAATTATTAAGGTTCTTCTCTTTGCAGTAACAAGATGCTAATTGTTGCCGTTGGCTCTCGCAGGCACTATCTAGTTAAAGTTCAAAGAAGAGGGTTTGGGTTTTTTTAAGAGTCCATAAAATTTAGGAGCAACTTAATTTTTATTCATTGTGAATCAATGCAGAAACCAGAATAGACCTAGCACATTGTTGATGAGTGTAGTTTTTGGACTCACGACACATTCTCAGCTGGAATCAGGAAGGTGATAAAACTAAAGTAAAAGAAGGTCTCAGGTCTCCAGTCCCACTTATGGTTACAGTTCCGCCCTCGCCATCTCGTGATGGGAGCATCTCCAGAAATAGGAAGTCAGCAGCACCCCGCCTACTGGGTGTGGGGTCAATCAAATATATGGGGTCTGTAGAAGGTATTTGCAATCCCATCCCTGAACCTGGGCAACCAGGACCTATGCCTTGGCTCCACAGTTTAGATACCCCTAATTATTCCTCCTCCTCCTCCTCCTCCTCCTCCTCCTCCTCCCCCTCCCCCTCCCCTCCCCCTCCCCCTCCCCCTCCCCCTCCCCCTCCTGCTTCTGCCCTTCCCCACAGGGTGAGGAGTCCACAGCGCTAAGAGACTTGCCCACCGGGAGTCTGTGACCTCCCTTCTAGATAGCACTCTGGGTATCTAAGACACTAGAATTCCCTGCGCTGCACAGACCTCCTCCCCAAGTCCATCTTCCCAAGGGTGGATGGACGTCCCTGGGCCTAAGAGGTGGCCAGGGGCACACTGTTGAGAGAGAACATGGGCAGAGCTTGGACAAGTGGGCTAAATGCTTGAGGCCCCTTAAGGGAGAGATGGAGGTGAAGAGAAAGAAGGTGGGTTAGGAGGACCTCAATTTCTATTCTTGCCTGAACCTTGAAAATATTAAGGGGAGACGCCAAAGATTCCCAGCCTCTTGGCAATTGTGACATGCCATCACAACCTCCTTCTTCGTGGCCCCTCTCTATTTCCTGTCCAACAGGCCAATGTTGGGTGGCTGTGTACTGCTCCACATCTCACATTTCCATGGAGAGAGAGGCAATCCACTTTATCCCCTGGGAGGGAACACCAAAGCTCTCTCCATTCTCTCTACTTCCTGCTGGCTCTCTGGGAAAACGTGTCTAGTTGATAATGTTTGGAGGGGAAAACTATTAAGTGTATAGGGCAGCCCTTCCTGAGCTTGTGAGAGACTCCCTTGCCTACAACCATCACTTTGTCCCTGCCCTGTGGCCGTTTGTAAATCCGATCTGGGGAGGAAGGAGGAGAAAGGCTGCATTTGGCCATAGACCTGGCTGCATTCTCCCTCCCAGCAGCAATCACAGACCCCTCTAGCGGCAGACTCGGTCGTCTTACGCACATGGAGAGGCACAGGCAACTCCAGCAGGGCAGACTCTGCCATGAACCATTGATGGGTACTAGACAACAGGAAGTAACAAAGGAGAAGGAGAAAGGAAACTTTTCACCAGTTTACGAGAGAAGACGACTAGAACAGGGGTAAGGAAGAAACTTCACTGGGTAACCAGGAAGATAGCAGTGGAAGGAAATCGCTTAGTCTGGAAAGAATATAGGAAAGAAAGATCGAAAGGGGCTGGGCATTAGGAAACCTGGCTATCGTGGGATTTAATATGGGCCACAAGCAACAGGAGAACATGTTCATGAGAACCTGAACAGACTCAGGGGGCAGACAGCCTCCTGAGGAACGAGGGACTGGACTTCAGAAGAAGGGGCTGGTGACTCCAAGGATCAAGGTTGGCCACAGGGTATAAAAGTCTGTCCTGTGAAGCTTGGTCACACTGCATTTAATGCCTCTGCTGAGTGCCTATAATTTACCTGTTCTTATCCGTGTGTGCCTAGACACCTGACCCCCCTCTCACTGTAAGCAAAACAACTTCTGGACAGGACTGTGCTTTCGAACCACAGCCCCAGAGTTAACATCTAAACACAAGGCAACCTCTCCCAGGGCCTGGAAGTAGAGGCGATGAAAGTGGCCAGAGGGACCACCCGATACTGCCTGACAACCTGTGTGTGTTTTTTATTTCTCACCAGAGGATATGTTTTTATTGATTTTTGTAGTAAGGAAGGGAGAGAGGGAGAGAGAGAGGAGAGTGAGGATAGAGAGAGGGGAAAGAGGGAGGGAGGAAAAGGGGAAGGATGGAGAGAGGGAGAGAGGGAGGGGGGAGAGAGAGGGGGAGAGGGAGGGAGGGAGGGAGGGAGGGAGGGAGAGAGAGAGAGAGAGAGAGAGAGAGAGAGAGAGGGAGAGAGAGAGAGAGAGAGAGAGAAAGAAACATCGATCAGCTGCCTCCCATACATGCCCCGACTGGGGAAGGAAACCGAAACCTACCTATGTGCCCTGACCAGAAATAGAATCCTCAACCTTTTGGTGTATGAGACCACACTCCAACCAACCAAGCCACTTGGCCAGGGCTGACACCCTGTGCTTTTTTGTATACATTTATTTATCTAAATTAAAAATGATGGTTTGGGAGGGAAGGGTTGATTTGTTTTATAATCCCCTGTCCTCATTTGGGGTTAACTGAAGACAGCTTGGATATCATAAAACTGACACTGGAATTCAAACTAACACATTTGGGATGGTATGTACTCAAGGCTGGAGAGATGAATTAATATGCAAAAGCATGGGAGATGTGAAAAATGGGGAACAAAGAGAAACAGTTAAAGACTGTCCTTGGAGAGGAGACATTTTCTATTTCAGTGGAAGCAAGAAGATTTTTTTCAATGAAAGGGAGGACAAAAGGTCAGAAGGAAGGATGGAAGGAAATAGGGAGGGAGGGAAATGATTAAGTAGGTAAACACGGGAGCAAGGAAAAGGGGAAATAAATGTAAAAATATCCTCATCCACATAGAAATAAGGATGTCTTCTGCCTTTCATTCCACCCCTTTATTGGCTATTTTGTTTTAAAGAGCAGCAGAGAATGTCAAACAGCTGTTTTCACAGCTCCTGTCACTGTCAAAGCCGCCTGTGCAGGCTGGCGGCCGGGCACACCCAGGCGGCAGTGCGGGTGGCCGTGCTCGTGAGCAGATGGGCCCAGTCTGCAGGCAGTGGCAGGAGACAGCGCCTGGCCCCCATCACGCTCCTGGGAGCCAGGAACCAGGACCCCTGGATATGCTGCTGGAGAGAGATAAGCAAACACTCAAGGCAGCCTTTCTCTTTCCTGATTTAAAATGTGAAAAGAAAAAAACACCTAGTTCCTGATTTTTTTTAAAAAAGAAAAAAAAATCACCTAGGGATAATCTTCCCTCAGTGGAAACAGCACAAAAGCACGAAACTCAAACTCAGACCGCATGGCTTTGGGCCCCAAGTCTCCCCGTTCTGAGCTGTGTGGCCTTAGGCAGGCTGTTTCACCTCTGAAAGCCTCAGTTTCCCCATTCATAAAATGGGAGAATACGTCACCTGGTTCTGTAAGGATTCCGTAAGGGAAAAGCATAGCTCACAGCCTAGAATATAGTAGGCCCTCAGAAAATATGCTAAAACCTCATATTGTGTTAAAAACAAAAGGAAAGGAGGGAGAAGGGAGGGAGGAAAAAAGGAGAAAGAAAGAAGAGAAAGAGAGAGAGATAACAGATAAAGAGAGACACTGAGATGAGGATGAGGATGGAGGAAGCCATGCAGGTGAAGGTTTGGTTTCTGGCCCATGTAGGAAGGGACTCCCATGCTCCCTCCTCTCCCCCGACTCCCTGCCAACAGTGAGGCCATTTGCTGGCATGAAGGTGGACCTATCTCCCCTCCCAAACAGCCTCCAGCAGCCAGCTCTCAGCCCAGCCCAGTCCAGCAGGCCCTGCATCCCAGGAGAGCCCCGAGGAAGGCGCCCTCCTCAGTCACTGCACCGCTTCGTGTGTGTCTGTGTGGGTGGGAGTGAGGACACAATGGGGAGACAACTAGGAAGGGGAACAGACAAAAGTAGTGGGTTATAAAGGGAGACAGCAGAGGGCAAAGGTGTGGTCAAGGTTGTGGTCAAAGGTCTAGGATTAGGGCCCTGTCCTCAGAAGACCAGGGCTCCTGCCAACTCATCAGCACCCTGGTCTTTGTCACTCTTATCCCAGAAGACAGATGCGTGTTTTCTGCAGGGCTCGGGCGGCACCCAGTTTCGTCCTTTGCGCTGACCCTGTGCTTGGCAGACTGGAAGCAGGGCGCTGGCCCGGCCGCTCTCACCACCACCTTCTCTGGGGCCCGCCCTGAACACTCACAGGGCCAAGTGCAAGAGCGTTCACCGTCATAAATCAAGCTAACAAACTGTGAGATAAAATATACTCTCCTTGACAAATGTATCCTCACAGCCTGGAAAGTTTAATTTAGATTCCCAGGTTCCTTGGAGTTCTGCCCTGGCACAGGGAGCTATGGGGAGAGAGGACTTCTCACCCCAGCCTGCCCCCCACGTCTTCCCACCCTTGAGGGACCACACACACACACGTGGACATTCAGCCCACGTGTCCAAGCTCTGCCCACACCTCCCCATGACACAGTCCAGTAAAGGATGTGCTGGGGAGATGCTTACAGACACGAGAAACCAGCTTGGGGCCACCTGGGCAAGAAATGCAGGTTCCCAGGCACCTGTGTACAAGGGGGGTCACGGGCCTTGGATGGGCATATCCTCTTGGCCCCATGGGGAATATTACAGGTGAAAGAGGTAGAGTGGGTTCCTCTAAAGTGCAGGGTCCAGAGCTTCGTGCAGAGACCCACGGGCACCCTGACCACTGAACAGCACACCCATGGGTACCCCAGGCAGCACAAAGGGCATTTCCCTTGGCTCTGCTATGCCTGGGCTCTCGCTCGCCCTACCCTTCCAGACACCATCTTAGTTGCTCCAGCCAGAAACTGAGTCGCTCTGGCCCCAGGCCCTCTGGGAAGGATTGCGGGACAGAGAGAGGGAATCCAGGTGGGAGACTGCGGCAGGGTTAGCAGAGCCAGGACTGCTGAGGCAGTTCCCACGGTTAAGCAGATTTAATGGAGCGTTTCTGCTGTGCTTTTCAGTGTTGTGGCTCCTAATAGGCTCCCCTGGCGGGCCACGCAGAGCCCACGCTGCCTCCAAGCAGCTGCCGAGCGAGGGAGTGAGAGAGCGAGCAGCTCGTTTGCAGGCCACGTGCCTGTCGCCTTCTCAGGAGCCATCAAGGCACATCCTGGAACAGGCTCCCAAGGAGGCTCACAGTTTAGTGTAATTCATCAACTTCACAGCTGCTGCTTGGGAGGGAGGGGGCCTGAGAAGACAGCGCCTTCCCCAGGCCAGAGAGTGAGTGAGCCCAACAAGAGTGGCAGGGCTGCAGGGGACCCCTGGCATTGCCTCCAGCTTATCAAAGGCCTGGAGGCTCCCCCGAGGTGGTCCGCCACTTGCCCAGACCTCTGCTGGCCCTGAGGGTGCTGGGAGACTGGAAACTTAGGGAGAAAGCCAGGCCTTTGGGGTCAGGTGGACTGGACTCGCACCCCCTGCATCATCCACTGTGTGATCCACAGCAAGTTACTTCAGCTCTCTAAGCCTCTATTTGCCCATCTGTAAAATGGAGGCAAAAGTAATTCTTGCTCCTAGGCCTGATAATCAACTAGGGCTGTGCCAGTTTTGAAAAGATTGAAACATTTGGTAAAGCACAGTGGTTCTCATAATGTGGTGTCTAGACCGGCAGCGGCACTGGGAACTTGTTAGACATACATGTTCTGGGCTCCACCCCAAACCCACCAAATCAGGGACTCCAGAGGTGGGGCCAGTGATCCACGACTTTCAACTAGCCTTCCAGGCGATGCTAAAGCAGGCTAAAGTTTAAGAACCCCTGGTCAAGGCCCTCACCCACCCTCACCCCCCTCCCCGGGGTGCCCCCCCAACCTATCTTCTAAAGTGGCTGAATCCTTCTGCATTCCCACCAGCAATGAGTGACAGCTCCTGTTGCTCCACACCCTCGCCAGCACTTGGTGTTGGCAGTGCTTTGAATTTGGCCATTCTAGCAGGTGTAGTGGTCTCCTGTAATTTGCACTCCCCTGACAACACATGACGTGGAGCATCTTCTCATATGCTCATTTGCTTCTACGCCTTCTTTGCTGAGGTGTCTACTCGGGTCTTTTACCAATTTTTTAAAATCAGGTGATTTCCCATTTGTTATGCTTTATGAGTTCTTTGAATAACAGTCCTTTTTCAGATGTGTCTTTTGCAAATATTTTTCTCCCAGTCTGTAGCTTGTCTTCTCATTCTCTTGAGGTTGGCTGGTGGTTTCTGTTCAATTTTGTTTTGTTTTATGAATATGGAGAAATGGGGTAAAAATAGTAACTCTTTAGGAAAAGGTGAGTGTTACAACAACTCCCACATGCCCCACAGTTTAAGTTCTCCCAAGGTCCACGCAGGCCAGATGGCTCTAACAAGGCCCCTGGCTCCTGTCCCTATCTCACATGTCTCCAAAGACAAAGCTCTGTCCTCAGATAAGGAATTCTCCAGCCAAACATCCCCAGGACAATTCTCAGCTTCAATGGACAAGTAATCAGCTTCTTAACCCTTTGGGGACCACTGACCTCTGCGAATCTGAACAAAGCTGCAGTTCTCCCCCGAGGAGGATGCACAAACACATCAGCACACATTTTATATGCCAGCTCAGGTGTCCACACACCTCTGAGGCCCCTGCAATGTTCAGTGACCCCCATATTAAGAGGCTCCACTGGAGAGGGAGAGAGAAGAAAGACCGGAGATGCTATCAGGGCATCAAGGAACAAAGTACCAGCCATTTTCTCTTCAAAGTAAAACCCAAACTCACACTTTCTGCCTTCAAAACCCCCTAGGCTCTCCCAGTGCCTTGCTCTGTTGAAATTGTGGGAGGAAATGAAGAAGTACCAGTGGCCAAAGCTTGGAGAGGTCACCCAGCCCTGGTCACACTGACCTCATGCAACCCAGAACCAAACCAAATGAACTGTCCACCCACTGCCACTCTGGGTGATAGGCACTGTGCTAAACTTTCTCTCCAAAGGGCCATATAGCAAATATGTTACGTTTTGAGGGCCATAGTTTGTGTGACAGAAACTATGGCCCTCAAAACGTAACATATTTGCTATATGACTCTTTAGAGAGAAATCTTGCCAGCTCCTGGTCTTTGGAATCATCTTGCCCTTCCCTGGGTCATTAGGAGGACATGTGAGGTAACTGTAGGGACAATACTTTGAGCTCTTTGGTATAAGAAGTGACCAACACATCCTTCACAGACAGAAGGATGATACGGGAGCAGCCTGCTCCTAATTGTCCCTCAGTCACTCAACATCCTAGGCCCAGAGGAGGTGGATGGGGCACTGACTAGCAAGAGCCATCGCTAGTTACCGGTAGAGGGTCTGTGTCAAAAGGGGAAATCGCTGGGGCCGACACCGCAGGCAGTGGTGATGGCGAGCTCTGCCTTCCCCCGAGCAGTTGCTCACTGATCCATCTGACCTTTCAGTACTTACTAAGTACTCACTGTGTGCCAGGCTCTGGGTGGGTGTGTGCTCACAGGGAGTCCAATTCTCATGTGCTGTGCTTTCATGCTCTCCAGGCTTTGCTGCCTCGCACGGCAAGCCACCACAGTCACGTCTTAGGAGGTGCACACGAGGGGATTGAAGAACGCTGCCCCCCTACTTTTCTTTCTTTCAGCTCTTTGCAATCTGCCCCACTCTATTGCAGAGCAACTTGCTCAGCAAATAGCACCAGATATGGAAATGTATATGTATAAAATAAGCCCCAAGTTCTTTTATTTCTCCTGGATTAAATGGCACTTAATGAAAAAAACATGAAGTAAAGAAGCTGTTGACACGAGGGATGCAAAAGGTTGGGTTAGCATGAGCCTTTGCATAAACAGAGGAAAAAGGTTAGAAAACATTTACATATCAGATACAAAACTTAGGCGAAATCCATACTTTTTCTGTATATCAGCATCATAAAGTTGAGTTTCCATCTAAGTTTAGTCATGAAAGGGGCAGAACTTTCCTCTAACATTGAAGGGTTTAAGAGGTCTAGACCTGTTGACTCGTAACCATGACACCATTAAAGTTTGCTCCAGGAGACAGCGTGTTGAAATGTTTACTGTAGAAAATTGTTCACTTAAAGAAGCTAACCTGTGTTTATCAAGGGATGTTGAGTTTTCTCACCAGCCTTGCTATAATTAATACACCGATGATGACCTCCCTGGTCTTGTTATAATTCAACCAGTGAAATAGACTCAGCGGAGCCTCTTAAAATTAGGAACATGACTAAAAGCATTCCTTCCCTCAAAAAGAAGAAAAAGTAAAACAAACAAGTGGTTCCAACAGATTAACTTCAAAACATCATGTAGAATCTCAATTTTCCACAACAGGAGAATCCTCTTGTAAGGAGGTCTAATGAGACTGCACCTGAAGATTGTTCCCTCTGTGCTGCCAACACGTGGGTACAGTGGCAGGTCGCTAGGGCATATTCCTAGAGGCTCCGCCACTGATCATTCCTCCTACTTCACCCCAAGTCTGTGGAAAACACAGAAAGTGCGTCTTCTCCAGGAGCCACTAGCCTTCCCTGGAGCTCAGCCCCATAGAAAGGCTCTGGGAGAGCTGGCGGGAGGCTGCAGGGGCGGAGCCGAGGGAGGTCTCAGCTGTTCTCTGGCTCAGCCCAGGGCCTCCCTGAGCCAGGATTGCCACTGCAAATGCCCGTTGCTTTTTAATGCACATTCTCCTCCCACTCAGGATCAGAGCAATGGTGCTGGCTGCTGCTGAAAGCTTTTTGGGTTAGACACAAATATTAATAGAATGACAATTGGAACATAACAAATATAGCATTACTATGCCAGGCGTCTCTTAGGGGAGCTGGCTAGCTGGCCCCAGCAGAGCTGTCGGAAAAGCATGCGGCAGCATCCATCCCAGCCTCCCAGGCCAAGCACACCCGATGGGAAGGGACGACTTCTCTCCCGACACAGCCTGCACAAAAGCCAAGCAGCAGAGTCTGCTGAAGGTGTGGCTGTGTGGCTCCAGGAGGAGACTCGCAGTAGGGCGACATTTTGAAAGATCAATTGCTCAATTGAAAACAGTTGAAACCATCCTCAATTTCTAGGCTAGGCTAAGCTGAGAATCAGCTAGGTACCAAAGATGCTTCGAATCCTCATTGAATCCAGACACCGTGGGGCCAAACACCACCCTCCCTCCCCACAATGAGAATACCCAACTCAAGATAAAAAGCTCCAGGGAGGAAACTTCTACCTCCCTCCCCTTTCTTTCCGTGTTTGCCTTTCTCAGCTTCTTCTTCCCCCTCTTCTTCTTCCTCTCCCCTCCCTTCTTCCCCTTCCATCTCCCCAGTATCCACGGTGCCCCCATCCCATTTCCCCATTTCCTTTTCCTGGTGGCCTCTACCTGTTGACCTGAGCCTTCACATCCACACTCACTGAAAAGCATTTCTCCCAACTCAGAAGAAAGACCTGCAAATCGGGGGGGGGGGGGGGGGGGGGCGGGGGGGGGCGCGACACCACGAGCACCAGGACACAGCCAAGGGTCGCTTTTCTCAGCCTCCCTGGGGGAGAGGACTCTATCTCTACCTTGTTGAGAAGGCTCCAAGGTACAGTGTGAAGGACACAGGTTCTAAGTCAAAGAGACTCTAGTTTGAATCCCGACTCTCACAGTTACTAGCTGTGTGACCCTGAGCAAGTTACTCCACCTCTCTGGGCCTCAGCTTCCTTATCTGTAAGACCGGGAATATGAACCCCTATCTCAGAGTGGTTGTAAAGATTCAGAGAGCATCTGGCCCATGACTGGTGACCAATAGAGTGGGTCTATTCCTTTTTCTTCCCTCTCCTCTCCGTAAGTCAGGAGTGTGACTCCCTGGTTATCTGTGGCTTCCTTGGAGAAATAGCCCAGGATACTGTGTCAGAATCCATCCATATTCCACCTCACTCCCTGCCCAGATCAAAGAACATCTTACAGGGTGTTCTG
This sequence comes from Myotis daubentonii, assembly GCF_963259705.1. Classification (NCBI taxonomy): domain Eukaryota; kingdom Metazoa; phylum Chordata; class Mammalia; order Chiroptera; family Vespertilionidae; genus Myotis; species Myotis daubentonii. The sequence continues at coordinate 37,125,146 of NC_081857.1, read as the reverse complement.
TCTTCAATCAGGCCTCTTCTAGGCCAGGTCAGAAGACCAAAGTTAAGACTCAAGTGGGATCAGACTCCGGGAGTAGCTGCATGAGAAGGGAACAGAATTCTAGGTGGTTCACATGGTAACCAAGGTCTCCCAGGGCCTGTGGACAATTGATTCAATTTCATCTCCCTTTTTTAGCCCTGGAGTACTTGGCCCTAGAGCAGCTGATGCTCGGACAACTGGCCTCAGTCCCCCAGGCCCACAGGATGACCCTGTGCTGGCTGCTGCTGCCCAGAATCTATCCGGAGATGGGCCTGGTCCTGCAATCATGAGAGTCCATCAGGGCTCCCCTTCCTGAAAGGACTCTCGCCCCTGGCACCAGGCATGCACACCTCCATGCAGTTAGACCACTGGATATTTTCTAAGGGTCTGCCCTGGTCCCTTTTCCATCCTTCAGAAAATGCAGGGACCATAGAGCCTGCGAAAAATCTACAGCTGTGCATTCAGAAGGTTTTTAGAATAAAAGTGATGACAATGATCAGTAACATTAGAATAACACTTTGAAGTTTCTGCAAAACCTTTATCCATTTAAACGCTGTCAAAGTAAGCTAACTGCTATAACGAATGGCCCCAAAATTTCAGCGCCTTATCACGATGAAAGGATTTCTTGTTCTCGTCACATTTCGATGCAGACAGGCTGAGAAGAGGGGACATGTAGACACTGGGGACCCAGGCTGTCTTCATCTTGTGGCACTGCCATCCCCTAGGACAGTGATGGCGAAGCTATGACATGCGTGTCAGAGGTGACACATGAACTCATTTTTTTGGTTGATTCTTCTTTGTTAAATGGCATTTAAATATATAAAATAAATATCAAAAATATAAGTCTTTGTTTTACTATGGTTGCAAATATCAAAAAATGTCTATATGTGACACGGCACCAGAGTTAAGTTAGGGTTTTTCAAAATGCTGACACGCCGAGCTCGAAAGGTTCGCCATCACTGCCCTAGGACCTCCAGGTCCTTCCCTTCCAGAGCCCAGACAGGGAAAGATAGAGCATGGAAGAGCCTGGGGGAGGTTTCTGTGGGCGGGCCTGGAAGTAAGGAACATCAATGCTACCTACAGTCACCGGGCAGAACTCAGTTGCACAGCCCATCTAATTCCAAGGGGGGACCAGATGCCAGGAGGAAAGGAGACAGGAACTGGTAAACAGCACACTATCTTTGCTACAAAACCATCAGACAAGAATTTTCCCCCCAAAGCATGAAACTAAGGCTCACAATAGCTGACATGCCCAATATCACTGTCAGTAAATAAATAGAAGCAAGACCCGAGCCCAAGCCTTCTAGCTCCAGTCCATTCTTTCTCTCATAAAGAATCTCTCCCTCTTGTGGATGCATGTCACTGAGCACGTTAGAGTCTTAAGGATGAATTGGGGTTTTTCATTTGTTTTTTGGGTCCCTAAAGCCAATGTCTGCCCGTTATTTCTCTTTGGATCCCCCGTATACAGTGCAATGCCTCCGAGGAGCCCAATAAATCCTCGTTGAATGATTTATTGATGAACTGAGAGACTGGAAGTTGTACCCACCAAAAAGCTGATGCCTCTAAACTTATTAAGGCCAGTGTTCTTAATCTTTTCTTGGTTCCTTCATTTCAAAGTAAAATTTATTTTAAGAAAAAAAATCCCATGTCTCCTGGTGGAACCACAGCGAGAAGGATTTGTCCATCCCTATGTGCACGGGTAGTGGTAAGAGCAAGATCAAGAGGAGAGATGAAGATGCTGTGTGAAAGACATTCTCAACACTCATGCAAAAACTCTCAAAAGAAACTGAATCAAGAGTGTGCAACTAAGCCTCAGGCTATAGAAAGTCTAAGGGTCATTCAACACACAGGCACCAAGAAACCAGTCTGAGAGTGGAAGCAAGCCAAAAACCAGACAGCAGATCCAGGAAGATCTGGCACCAAGCTGCTAAGTGGCCCTGAAAATTCATCACAGGGAATGAGTGCAGCCATCAACCCTGTGGGTTGGCCCCAGGGTGTCCTAAGGGTAGCACAGATAGAGTGGGAGACCAGTTGCGTCTGGGATCACTCACAAACTCTTTTAGCTGGTGCTCCAAAGGAAGCCACTTTCCATGTCTATCCCCTGCCAAACCAGAGAGAGACCCAGGGGCTTTGAGAGTTTGATGACCTGAGGAAGTTCAGAAGGACATGAGCACTATCTGGGCAAACAGGGGACGCACTAGTCCCACGTAATTAATTAATACAAATCTGTTCTGTTTGCAGGAATAAACATCTTCCTCACCAGAGGACTCCACAACATGTTTAGCGAGCACTTTCTTTCTACACAGTAGACACACTGGATAGGACAATGTATTAATGAGCGAGGCTACATTTTGGTAACCAACCCCCAGTGTTCAGTGATTGAAGACACAAGAGGCTGGCTTCTGCCTCGTGTGGCAGCCCAGGGAGGATATGCAGGTCCTCCACCACTGTTCCGGGGCCCAGGCTGCCAGCTTCCAGGGTGGCATCATCATGCCTTTAGGTCTTGTCGGTAGCAAGTGGCAAAGGAGAAAGGAGACACTCTCTGGTCCTGGAGTGGCACCTTCCAGAAAGAGAGATGGCCTCTCATAACTGCAGAGGCCACGAGGAGCAGGGAGCCAGCGCCCTCTCCAGATGTCCTCACCCTCAGTCAGCTCCGCTGATTACACGCACAGTTGCCACATTCTGGTGGCGAGGTGCAGGCCAGCTCTCCAAGCTGGTCCCTGGGCTCAGCCCTCCCCCTCACCACAGTTCCCACAGCTCCTGCAAAGGTGGATTCATCACCCACCTTCAAATCACTCCCTTACTCCTTCAGTCAACATATAGTTATTGATTTTGTCTGTATGCCAAGCATGGAGACACGGCGACATATAAGCCACATGTCGTCAGTGGCTCCCTGGAACTCACATTATGTGTGCAGGAAAATAGAGGTCAACCGATTATTAAACACGTGATTTCCTAAAGCAGTAAGAATTTTAAAGGAAATAAAATAGAGTCTTTTTATGAATGAAAGGTAGAGAGCTACTTTGGACAAAGAGGTCAGAGAAACCCTCTGAGACCAAAGAGGAGAGAAGGAGCAGTCACATGGGGTGCAGGGTGGCCTGCACCAGATGGTCAGTCTCAAGGCGTTGGGGCAGGAATGGCCTGAAGACAGGACCACCAGTGTGGCTGGTGCCCCAAGGGATGGGATCAGAGAGGTCTATATGGTAAAAGGTCATGGATCACTCAACACATGTTTATTGAGCACCAACAATGAGCCCAGAGACTGAAGATGCCACTGTGAAGACAAATCCCTGCCCCCATGGAGCTTGCATGCGCTGGGGGACATACAGCCAACACAATGAGTAAACAGCCTCGATCAGGTAGAGCTGAGAGGTCTGAAGATGATAGGAGAGCAGGGTGATGGGGCTGCTGTTCAGAAAGGCAAGGCCACTGCTGAGAAGAGGGGAGACCTGGGGAAGCGAGGAGACGGCCACTCGAGAATCTGAGGGAGCAGCGTACAGAGAGCTTGTGGGGTTGCCTGGCAAAGCACAGGATACCCGGTTACATCTGAAATTCAGATAAGCAAATCCTGCACGGGCATACTTATATGAAAGCGTATTCATCGTTTACCCAAAATTAAATGTAACTGGGCACCCAGTACTTTTATTTGCTAAATCTGGCGACCGCAAGAGAGAGCGAACAGAAGGTATGAACTCCCTCAGGAGGGTCATGCTTGGCGAGGTCCAAGCACAGCACTGCGGTTCCTGTGGGGCGAGTCGTGGGAGGTGAGGCAGGAGGTGGCGACAGAGGCCAGAGCACAGGGGCCACAGGAGCCGCGGCAAGCATTTTGGACTTTATTCTAAGTGGAATGGAAGGCCCGGGAGGATTCTGAGCAGTATGTGCAGGACAGAAACAGAAGGCACAGAGTTGCATCCCCTCTCCAGGAGGGTCAAATGGAGGAGGTCGAATATCAAGCTTATTCGGGGTCCTGCTGTACTACACCTGCCACCATGGAGCCATAGATGGGAAGTAGGGAGTGAGGGGACCACCAGCTCATAGGGGACCACCGTTCCACAGGCAGATACCCTCTCCCACTCCCACATCTCTCATCTTCTCCAGGCCTCCAATCGGAGCGTCCAGAGCTCAGGCTGTCACTACCTCCTCATCCTCCAGGGAGGCGTCTGCATTAGACAAACGCCTCTCCTCCTCTCTGGCCCCGACTGCTCTTCTTTGGAGTTTGGGGTCACGACAGTGGGAGAGAAGGAGTTGGGTTTATTTGGGTCCAGCTCCTACTGTGGATTCTTTCCCCATCACCAACAGCGCTGTGCCTACAGACTGGGCTCCTGGTGCTCCAGCTGTCGGCTTTTATCAACAGCAAGAGTAAATACAGGCAGATGCTGGCTGTTCCCAGGATGCTTCGCAAAGCTTCTCACACTCAGCTTGAAAAAGAACATTTTCTGGGATTGATTCTGTAAGAATCCAGATTCCAGCTGAGAGGGGACAAGGAAAGAGCTGGGGCAAGGGATCCGTCCCTTAAAGATGAGAGGGAAGGAGGTTTCTTTCTGACCTCTTAAGAAGCTCTGGCCTCAGTTTCCAATAGAGGCATTCAATTCCAGTTTCAGTGGATGAAGGATCTTCTAGAAAGAGTATTGACTCAGGAATTGGTGTGAGTCATGGATCTGCCTAGAAGGCATTCCCCAGTGATCCGTCTCTGTCTTTGACTCTGTCCTATACAGCACCTACTTCAACAGCTTGAATAAAAGCATGCCATTTAAGTTTAAGGATGACTGCAAACAAAGGGGTAGTGTGATATGGGGGGGGGGGGGCGGAATGCGGAGTCAGTGGGTAACCTTGGGCAACTTGCTTAACCACTCACTCTGAGCTGCAGTTTCTGCATCTGTAAAATAGATAACAAATCCTGCCTCTCTAGATTGTTCTGAAGATTAACTGAGATGCCCTGTGAGAAGCACCTAACCCAATGTCTGGCACAAAGGACATACTCAATAGGGAGTAGTTGTTTCCCTCAGTTTTGTCATCTGTAAAATGGGGACAATAAATGTATAAATGTAATTAGAACCTGAAACCCACTTGACTCTGGGAAGGAAGATAGTTGTTGGATAACTACCATGAACTAGAATAACAGACCAGAATCAAGAAAGTACACATTAATTATTCACAGTGGCCAAGACATGGAAACAACCAAAGTGACTGTAATAGATGATTGGATAAAGATGTGTACATATATACAATGGAATATTACTGTCATAAGATGAAATACTGCTGTGTTCAACAACATGGATAGCTCGTGAGAATATCATCCTAAGTGAAATAAGTCAAGAATCATATTATTTTATTCATATGTAGAATATAAAACTGAAAACAACAAACAAACAAAAACTCATAGACACAGACAATAGTATGGTGATTACAAGAGGGTTGGGGGAAGGTGGTAGAGGGTAAAGGAGGCCAAACATATGGTGACAGGAGACTTGACTTTGGGTAATGAATACACAATGCAATATACAGATGTCATGCCAATAAATTCAATAAAATTTTAAAAAGAAAATGCCCATTAATAAGCCATGCAATTAAAAATTAATAACAGCACAGAGAATACAAGCTTGATACCAATTCCGGTGAAAAAGACCCAAGAGTTTTCATTAGCCACGAGCTCAGCTTGAAGCAAGAGTGGGACACATTCACCACGAGGAACTTATGCAATCATAGATTACATAATAATAATTAGCATATATTAAATATTTGCTATGTCCCAAGTGATACTCCAAGTATTGTACTTTACTCATTTAATGCCCCCAACAACCCTACAAGCTGCTACTTCTTTCACTGGTTTACTGATGACAAAACTGAAGCAGAAAGAAGTAAATTGCCTGGTCACAGAGCTTGTTAACAGCAACAGCCGAGCTGTGAACACTTCAGACCATATCTGGAGCTACTGGGTCAGTTCTGAGCACATCTGATACAGCCACGTTGTCCCTACCCTGATGTCACCCCAGCCTTCAACTCTTCTATGCCAACAGGTCAGGAGGGGGAGGCTAAGGATTCCATGGTTAGAATTAAGCCACCCACTCAGGCCCAGGCCCTATAGGCGAAGCCATGACATCACGACATCCACCATGTCCTTCCGGTCATCTCACTGCCCATAGGACAGACATTCTGCCTCACAGAAGGGCCCTGGGTGCCCTATTTGCCCCTGAACTGTCACACCTCCTCTCTCCTCTCCCACAGCCCATTCAACTGGTCCCCCTGAGTTAAGGCTACCTGCCATTTAAAATAACCGTACAGCCCTGGCCAGTGTGTTCTCAGTTAGTTGAGTGTCATCCCATACACTGAAAGACTTCGGTTCAATTCCCAGTCAGGGCACATGCCCAAGTTGTGGGCTCAATCCCCAGTTGGGGGATGTGTGGAGGCAGCTGATTGATGTGTGTCTCTCTCTCTCTCTCTCTCTCCCTCTCCCTCTCCCTCTCCCTCTCCCTTCTGCTCTCTCCATAATCAATAAAAATGTGTTTTTTAAAAATAAAATAAAATAAAATAAAATGAGGGTACAGAAGAATGAGGCAGGCTGGACAGTTCTTTGAAATCTCTTGTCTTCTCTTAAAGGTTCTTACAAGAGGGAAGGAAGGGGAAGAGGGTGGAGGGGAAACAATAATAAGCAAAAGAACAACTTGTATAGCACTCAGTATGTGCCTGGCATGGTTTTAAACATTTTAAGAATGCTAACTCATTAAGCCATCACAACAGTCCTATAAAGTATGTGTTATTAGCATCCCCATCTTACATCACGGAAACCAAGGTTCAGAGAGGCTGTGCTACTTGCCAAGTTCCCACAGCGACAGTTGTCAGAGTCAGGTTTGAACCAAGGAAATGTGGTTCCAGAGGTGTGACCTTGACCACTTCACTCTTCTACCTTCCTGGGTAGTAGGAAGGGTGCCAGCCAGGTGCATAGATCATTTAACTTAATTTCACTGTTAAAGGTAGTTACTATTGCTCCTATTTTCAGAGGAGGAAAACAGAGGCTGAAGATAGAGAGGCATCCCCAATGTCAAACTACTGGTAGGGAAATGAGGTAGGACAGTAAACACCGTCTGTCAGCTCTCCCAACCACACCTGGTCCTCTGATTAATAGGCACCAGGACTCAGGACCCACCAGAGGATGCTGGGTACCAGCTTAGAGCAGCAGGACCAATTGATTCCATCTGCCATGTCCAGAGGCTATGAGCCAAAGGTATCCTGGCCTGTCTTGGGCTGAGTGGGCTGAAGAGATGGATGGTTGGTCAGATCTCAGGGTCATGGTAGGGTGTCAGTGCCCTGCCAGGAACAATGTCCCCAAGACAGCAGTTCCCTCCCCAACCTGCCACTTCTCCCCCACAAATGCAACCATGCCTGGGCTCGGTGTCACAGTGATAAATTCCAGTCTGATGGCAAAACTCTCGGGCCTCATCCCTGTCTGCCTATTAAGCTGCAAGACCTTTCCCTGGCTCACCAGAGAAAAGCTCGGAGGAAAAGGAAAAAGACTGAGTTTCCAGAACATTAACCTTCCATTGCCACTACTGCCCGCCAATCTCCCTGCTAATCGCTTGAAGGAGAGAAAGCCAACACTTTGCACAGAGCCTGGGGTGGGGGCTGCTCATTGCAGCTCTGCCTGCTCACAACCCTTGTCCTTTCAGCAGGAAGGGGCCTGGAAAGTCAACTCATCTTCTCCTGCCTGGGCCCCTACTCACTTCACACAGAGAAAGAAACCTGGCCCTGCCAAAGGGACCATTCTCCCTCCATATTTGGTGACTAAAATATCAACCAGAGTTTATTCAAGAGACAGCAAATATTTAGTGAGCACTTTCCACGTGTCAGACACTCCAACCCTCTGTCTCCAAAGTTTATAATCAGGGGCTTAAGCAATAAGGACCAGGGAAAGGAGGGGTCCTCTGATTTAAGGATGTAAACACTGAAAATCTTTCTCCCAGACCCCAACTCTACCGCCTACACCCACAACCTGCAAAGCACGTTCTTTGTGCCTCCTTTTCCAGCTGGATGGGCGTGGGAAAGAGTTTCATGTATGGAGCAGGCTGACCCAACACAAAGGTTCGATGGAATCCACCCAGCAGTGGAAAGCAGTGAGGTCACACAACTGAACATGCATTTAGGAGACCGGGTCCCAGTGTGAACCTGCACAAGTCACCCAACCTCAGTGATTCTGTTTCATTATCTATAAAATAGGGTTAATAATACCATCAACTTCATAAATTGCTCATCCCATTCAAGTCTCTTTAAATAAGTGCTCACCGTGCTGCCATATACGACAAGAGCACATTTTAGAAAAGGCTCAACAGAAGGAACGGCCACTTTTACGCACTGCTGATAGAAGTAGAAGTTGGTGCACCCTTTTGGGGGTTGGAGAGAGGTTGGCAATATCTTTATTTCTATTGTATTCTAGGTCATTCTTCAGAGAAACTTCCTGATCACCAATTCTCTCTTCATCTGTGTCTAATTTATTAGCACATCCATTGAGTCATTAATTTCAATGATTATACTTTTTTATTTTCTAAAAGTTGTATTTGTTTCTTTTGTACCTTACTAGGTTGTTTTGATAGTATTTTGTTCTATCATTATACTTCCAATATTCTCTTTTAGTTCATATACAAATACATTTCTTTTATGTTCTATTTGGATATAAGTACAGGTCATTACAGTCTCTGAGGAATTTGTTGGTTTTGTGTGTGTGTTTTATTGATTTTGAGAGAGAGAGAGAGAGAGAGAGAGAGAGAGAGAGAGAGAGAGAGAGAGAAACATCAATTTGTTGTCCCACTTATTTATGCATTCATTGGTTGATTCTTATATGGGTCCTTACCAAGGCCAGGGATCGAACTCACAACCTCAGAGTATTGGAATGACACTCCAACCAACTGAGCTATTATTACTGAGTCTCGTTCAGGGTAATTTATTTCCTCATGTGTTTGTTGAATTTTGGTTGTGAGATCCATGTCCCTTGAATTTCTCTGTGGTAATTCTCTGAAGCTAAGGTTTAAAGTATATTTTATCAAAAAGGATTTGTTTGTTTTCAAGCACTGGGGGTCTCACCAATCCAGGACACTTCAAATTTTCAAAATGAAGTTTTTGGTAAATTCAGATTTAAGATTAGGAATTCTCCAACAAAATATTTTCCTTTATATTTTTTTCTTCGAGTCCATCAAAAGTCAAGGATGACAAACAAGTATCTTCACCAACTTTCTCTTTATGTTGAAATTTTTTCTACTTCTTCTACTGCGAGTTTTTTCCTTCAGGGATCCCAGTTTTGTGTGAGAATTCAGCCTGCTTGGGCCCTGGGCTCTATCTCCCATCTGTCCTGTACACAGTCCGTACTACCTATTAAGCCCAATTAGGCTCCAAGACAAACACTAGCTCCACAGCTCACTAATTCTTTTTAATTGATGTTTCCTTGTTTTGTTTTCTTGTCTCTAAGAAATTCCCTTTATTTTGTGCCAACTCAACCATGCACTCATGCATTTTATAAAGGGGGCAGGAACATATATGTACTCCATCATTTAGAAGCATACTGTCCCTAGAGGAGTTTCATGGAACATCTAGTTCACTATATTTGATGAAATGATAAGTGTGATATTTATTGGCAAGGGAAAATGTCAACATAAGGGGTGGATATAAAAAGTTAAGTTATATAACAGTGTTCTCTCCGGATCATGGGTTGTTGGATGATGCTTGTTTTGCCTTTGTGCTTTTTCCATGTTGTTTTAATTTACTTGCAATGGGAATTTATTACTTTAACAAAAACAGTTTTCTGGACTCTATTCACACTATTATGCAGATATAGAAAACAGTTGTGGCTTTTTTATTTCTCTGTAACATGCTGAGTCTCATCTAATTACCTACCCTTTACTTTATCTACTGTGCCATGTTGAGGGGACTATAAGGTTGGAGATGCTAAGCCTCATGTTCTTGGGTTCCTTCACATCATGTGAGTATTTCTACAGTGTCCGTGGTTTGGCCCATGGGAGTGGAAAGCAAGGAAACTGCATTCTGACTCTATTGTCCTCCCATCTTCTCCTTCTTCCTCCATTCCCCTCAGGTGAGCAGGGGTGAGCTTCCCAAGCAACTTCCATCACATCATAGTCTGAATTATCTCTACTCTACTGTCTATAAGGAAAGTCTATGATCATAGTATTAGGGAGGTAATAAATTCAGAATTTTTTTTCCTTTCTTCATAAAACCTTCCTCTAAAGCAGCGGTTCTCAACCTGTGGGTCTCGACCCCTTTGGGAGTCGAACAACCCTTTCACAGGGGTCGCCTAAGACCATCGGAAAACACATATATAATTACATATTGTTTTTGTGATTAATCACTATGCTTTAATTATGTTCAATTTGTAACAATGAAAATACATCCTGCATATCAGATATTTACATTGCGACTCATAACAGTAGCAAAATTACAGTTATGAAGTAACAACGAAAATAGCTTTATGGTTGGGGGTCACCACAACATGAGGAACTGTATTAAAGGGTCACGGCATTAGGAAGGTTGAGAACCACTGCTCTAAAGGCTCTTTTGTCCTAATGGACTCAAAAACAAGAGGCTGCCTTTGACATTTAAAGCTAAACAATGACCTCTTTGTTCTACGTGGTCCCTGCCCTTCCTGAAACACTGAGCTCTCTGCTCTCCTGGGTGGAGGGCTCCAGGAAAACCAGATTGACAGGATGCGGATATTCATTCCAAATACACTCTGAATATGTTATCTATTCCCTTTAGGCAATTAAAGTATTTCCTCAAGAAATACCATCATTGGCCCTGCTGGCGTGGCTCAGTGGTTGAGCATCTACCTATAAACCAGGAGGTCATAGTCTGATTCCCTGTCAGGCACATGCCTGGGTTGTGGGCTTGATCCCCAGTGTGGGGTGTGCAGGAGGCAGCCGATCAATGATTCTCTCTCATCACTGATGTTTCTATCTCTCTCTCCCTCGTCTTTCCTCTCTGAAATCAAATGTATGTATGTGTGTGTGTGTGTGTGTGTGTGTGTGTGTATATGTATATATATAATTTATATTTATATTTTAATACCATCATTGGGGAAGAGAGGGGCTGGGTGAAAAAGGTGAAGGGATTGAGAAGTACAGACTGGCAATTACAAAACAGTTATGGGGATGTAAAGCACGGTACAGGGAATACAATCAATAACTTTGTAATAACTGTGCATGGTGCCAGGTGGGTACTGGAAATATCAGAGGGAAGACTTTGTCAAGTATATGATTGTCTAACCACTACACTATACACCTAAAAATAATGCAAAATAATACTAAATGTAAACGAAAATGTAATTGACATTTTTAAAAATTCTTTTTTAAATACCATCATTGTCATTGACTCATTGTTGGGTTCACCTCCAGCTTGCCTATTAAGAATACACCTCATTCTTCCTCCAGGTCTCAGTCCCAAATACTCAATCTTCCCTCTTTACAGACAGCTCACTTTAAACCCATTTTTCTGGTATTGAACTTGGCAGTACTTCCAGGGTGTGAGTTTCTGCACGTCCCTCATGACAGAGGGAAAGACAGAGTTCTCTCCGACCCATTCCCTCTCCCCATGTCAGGACAGAGCATCACACAGGAATGCTGTAAGACATGCATATGTATCTGAAGTCACTTTGCAAACTGTACAGATATCAAGTGCAATCTCAAGAAAGACACCTTCTCAAACAGCTGAGAAGGGTACTTCTTAATGCTGCCTCTCTAGGTACTTGTCCAAGGGGCCAGGGAGGGTAACATCAGTATCGGGAGGTCGGCTTCTTTAAGTCACTGAAGAAAAAGGATGGAGCAAGAGGAGCACCTGTGCATAGTCATTTTTAGGTGCATTTCATCTGCCTAGACTACCACTGGCTTCAGGCATTGGTGGCTAGAGCAGAATTGGAGGACCCCGTTTAGGAAATGCACCCAGAAATGTCCAAGTCTCAATGTGGAGATGGTGGCGAACCCGAACCCCAGGACCTTCAGGCAGCAGCACACTTCGTGGCCATGGGCAGAGATCCACCAGGCCGCTGTCCAAGTTCATTCTGCTGGGTAGAAGAGGAGTTGATTTATGTCTCCAGCAGGTATGCCAGAGAAAATTCCAATTGATCAAAAATTAAATATTCATAGGACATTATTCATTAAGATTCATCTCACCGAGTGGATGAAATGAGGCAAGGGAAGAAATTAGCTTGCTTGAGAGTGTCAAAGTGATTATGTGATTAAATTGCAATTTATAACTTCTCTTTCAAAAAAAAGCATTACTTCTTGATTTTTCCTCCTTACTGTGCCCCCTTGTTGTCTAGGCCTGAGACAAGGGCACTCGGGGTTCATCGGAGTTGGGAAGGCTCCAAACAGTGCCCGGGCTCACTCCCTCCATCCTACCCACACCATCACCACCACCACCGACTCTAAGAGAGGCCCTTCTACCCGCCTCTGGCCTCTGCTCCTAATACTGAAAACAGGGCCTGCAAAAGCAAGGGCAACCTCCTCAGAGGAAACCAGACAGATCACAGTGCTGATTGGCTGGGTGGTTTCTAGCCTCAGTCACTGCCTCGCCTTCCCCTACGAGAAAAGAAGTATACAAAGTGCACTTTCCCGGTAGATCCCTAGTACTCCCTACAGGGCATCCCTGGATGGTCGCTGGGTAAGTCCCCTCTGGTCACCATCCAATCTTCAGAGAAGGGAGATGTCCTTCTTGTAAACTTGGTCCCCCTTCTGGGCTTCATGTGAAGTTATACGAAGCACAGTTCAGGTCAGCTGAGGACTCACAAAGCTCACCCCCAGAGACTCCGTCACTGAAGGTCATCAAGTCATTTCCAAGGTCCTTCAACAAAGTCCCAGGAAAGGAGAACATCAGAGTGTAAGAGCCCAACAGGTTTGGGAGGAGAGAGCAGGTGAACCCTTCGTCAATGCACCTCCTTCACCAACTACCACACTCCCCCTTCTGGTGACTCCCAACAAAGGCTAAGCCTGAATCCAACGAGAAGCCAGGGACCCTCCAAAGCCCTGCCACTCCTAGGCCAGGCAGCCTCGCTCTCCAGCCCCGAGGACACCGCAGCCCTGGAGAGAAGGGAGCGCCCGCAAGGAGCAAAAAGCTCCAATGGCAGCACCCCACTTTCATCTGTGTTACATGCAATGCTTCTGTGGGCGATTTCCTATCTAGAAAGGGCTTTGCTGCTAAAAATAATTTTACAGCCAATGAACTAGATGACCTCTTGCCAGCCCCTTTCAGTCCAGAAGCTTCTGATTCTCTGACCTGAGTGGTCTACCAGTAGAAACAAAATGTACTCTGAGCTAGACGTAGGCTCCTCTTACCTCTCACTGCAAGACATGCAATCTGTCTGTCTCTCTAGGACCCAGAGTCTAGCTAAGAGGATGCAGATGGACATGGAGACAGATGGATAACTGTATTTATCTTGCTCTGTCTGTCTCTGTCCATCTTGGCCTCTCGCTGTCTTTATAACTCTGTGTCTCTCCCTTGCTGCTGCCCAGGAAAGATGTAGAGGCCAGCGCCAGCAGCTGAGAAGGGTGGTATTAATTCCAAGCTTGTTTCCAAACACCACGGAGGCCTGCCCAGGTTAATTAGTTGTGCAGGCTTTTCTTCAAGTGAGCGAGACGGCTGGGTTTTACAGCTCTGTCACTGCAGCTGTTCGTTTGGTTTCTGTTTTATTTGGAAATACATTTACCCGACAATAAATAACATCTACTTGGACAGGCAGTGAGTGGGCCCTCCTGGGGTCTGGGGGTCAGAAGGCTTCAAGGCCTGGTCCCCCTACCCCAAGAGACACTTCCAGGCCTTGGGAGAAGCTGGGAGGATGTGGGAGAGGCCAGCGAGAGGGCCAGAGGAAGAGACAGGACCAAGGGCATGGGCAAGGCTGGAAGTGAAGAACAGCAATACCCACCAGTGAGCAGAGCCCACAGCAAGGGGACAGGAGTCTGAGGGTCTCGGGGGAAGGGCACCAAGGAGGAACATGCAGCATAACAGAGCGGAGGCAGAAAGTGTGTTTCCAGGTCCCAGTCCCCGGGCCTATGAGCTATGTGACCTCAGGCAAGTCTCCAGCCTCTGTGTCTAGGAGACAATGCAGGAGACGTACTAGACAAACCATAGAGATTTTATCTGCAGATAAAATTGCAAAGGTGGACCATCCGTGAATATGTGGCCGGGACTCTAGGCCTCCCAGGGAAATAACTGAACCTAACCATGATAGAGGAGGGATTTGGTGAGGCACCTCAGCCTTCTGTCCAGAGGGTCTATGCTGATGACTTCAACATGGTCACCAAGTTTGGCCCAAACTTGACCACAAGCTCAGCATGGCTAGTTCAGCTCTTGCACAAGCCCCCACTGGGCAGACTCTGTTCATGCAAAGAAAAGCTGTTATGGGAAGTAATTCACACTGACCTGCAATTACTTACTTATGGCATGAAGGGTGATAGAGGGGGACAGATGACAGAAAGGGACAACTGTATGAAACCAAGTAGGAAGAACAGAATATTGGTAGAAGCTGTGACCTTAGGATTCAGGCTGCCTGTTTATAATACTTTCTGGCTATAAACTTTGGGAAAGCTATTTAACATTTTATCTCCATTTAGTTTTCTGATCTGTTCAATGGGCACAATAATGGCACCGAGCTCCTTGGATTGTGGTGTGAGGACTGAATGAGATGAAGTACTTGATGTAGTGAGGATGTCAGTAGATGGCATGTGGCCATCTACTATGCTTCTAGCACATAGCCATGCTTCTAGCACATAGAAACTAGTCAAGACACATAAACAAACATTCACACTCACATGAACTTACTACCAACGGAGAGCCAGAGCACTGAGGGAGTGCACAGTAAGGCAGAATTTTGGTCTGATGGGAGTTAATCAAGGAATCCTTCCAAGAGGAAGATCAACTTCAACAGTTTTGTTTAATATTTTTATTGATTTCAGGGAGGAAGGGAGAGGGAGAGGGAGATAGAAACATCAATTATGAGAATCATTGATTGGCTGTTTCCTACACGCCCTCCCCCCGCCCCCCGCCCTCCACACACACACACACACTGGGGATAGAGCCCGAAACCTGAGCATGTGCCTTGACTGGTAATCAAACCCGGACTGTGATTCAACACAGTTTCAATGAGAAGAGACAGGATGTTCTTGTATACTGCTGGGTAAATCCTCCTGTGCTTCCCCATTATACTAGAATTAAGGTCTAAAGAGCAGGACAGGAGGTGCCAAGTAACCCCAGAAAGCTCCCAGCAGGCCACCAGCAGATGGAGCCAGCCACCTCCACCCAGAGCCAATGGAGGCACCAGAATCATCTTAGTCCGGATAGGAAAGGGTCTGAGAAAGGACAGGAGACTTGGCAGGCCTGTGGGGCGAGGCTCAGCCTTCCTCTCCCCTGTGGAGAAGAGACCAGTGCTTTCCTGCCCCATGCAGAGAAAGAGGGTGGTTGGACCCCACAATGCCTCTCAGGCATGAGCATTGTCAAGAGTCCTTGGGTCCCGGGCGCCTGGGACCACTGTGGGAAAGAAAAGCAGAGTGCTTGATGTTCATGCTCTGAGGTCTAGGATGGCACGAGAATGTAGAGACTGGTACCCACTTCAGGCCAGGAAACTGAAAATCAGGAGGCCCACTGCAGGAGCCCACCCAGCAGGGCCTGAACGACCTGGTGCAGTGTGAGAGGGAAGAAGATGGGAAGGTCTGTGTGGCCCTTGAAGGCCACAGTCATCCCAGCAGGCTCTGTGGCTCCATGCGGAAATGCACAAAAGTCAGCTCATGGCGGGAACCAAAGGCTGGCCCAGCTTGCTGATGAATTAAGAGATAGCTACCTAAGCCAGAGAATGGAGTCATTGGGAGCCTGTCCCACTGGTGACGCCACAGGGAGGTGCAGCTGGGGGGTGGGGCTGAGAAGGGCAAAGGGTGGTACTCAGAGATGAAGAAGGTTGGGGTGGAATCTCTGGCATCTAACAATAGCAGGAAGGGGTAACCTGTCTTTTACTGAGGCCTCTCACTCCTCCATCGCTCCCCCAGCCTCAAACAGAGATGCTGAGGCCTTGAAGAGAAGGGGAAATAAGGTGCCATCAAGCTAGTCGCCACTGCCCCGCCATTGCCCCAAATGGCCATGGCCAAGCTCCGCTTGTGCTGGAGGGCAGGGAGCAAAGCTCTGAATCAAGCTTGCAATGAAAGTTTAAGAATGTAAAACACTGAGTCCTAATTACTGGAACAAGAGTGTTCTAGGAACCGAAAGGAGCTGAACAGTTATGGAACCAGACCAAGATGTCGTTAAGGGAGCTGCCTGCTCCCCTGCAGGAAAGAGATCTGGCGAGACATAGCCGGGGGCAGTTACTGGAAGAAATAAAACTGTTTCATGTTTCTACTCTGAGTTGAGACTCCCCAGTAAAGTGGGCTCATTTTACATGCACACGAGAAATAACCGGACCTTGGAGACCTGTGTCCCTCTGGTCGGGGCACCCAGAAGAAGGATAATGACTTGCACAGAGCTCCTCTTTCCCATTCAGAGGCTATCTGACCTCCCAGGGGAGAGAGCGACCCTGAGTGAAGGAGGGGAAATCTCTCCTGAGGCTTTTAAGGAGGCACTTAGAAATGAGGAACACGCCACTTTCTTCTTACAGGAATCATCAACGGCAGGCAGCTGAAAGAGAGGGTGCACTGGCAGCCAGCTGAAAGAGAGGGTGCACTGGCAGCCAGCTGAAAGAGAGGGTGCACTGGCAGCCAGCTGAAAGAGAGGCTGCGACTGGCTTCCTTCTGGCCTTTTCCAGGAAGCATTACCCCAGCTCTTCCTCACATCAGCCAGCAGTCACTGCTGGGAGGGCCATCAGCCACGGAGGCCTGTGAGTGTGCCTGAGGTACAGGTCAGGTGACACCACAGGCCAGGACACAGTGGCAGCATCGCCAGGGGCACAGGCAACTGCATAGGGGCAGATCCCCTAGTGCAGTGGTTCTCAACCTTCCTAATGCCGTGACCCATTAATACAGCTCCTCATGTTGTGGTGACCCCCAACCATAAAATTATTTTCGTTGCTACTTCATAACTGTAATTTTGCTACTGTTGTGAATCGTCATGTAAATATCTTGTATGCAGGATGTATTTTCACTGTTACAAATTTAACATAATTAAAGCATAGTGATTAATCACAAAAACAATATGTAATTATATATGTGTTTTCCAATGGTCTTAGGCGACCCCTGTGAAAGGGTTGTTCGACCCCCAAAGGGGTCGCGACCCACAGGTTGAGAACCGCTGCCCTAGTGGAAAGCAAGAGGAAACAGTTTATAAAGAACAGGGTGGAACTGGTCCTTGGAACAGGAGGTTCCCTTGGCTAATGTCCATTGCGGGGAAGTGGAGGGCCATTATCAAATGCCTGTACCTGTCAGGCAGTACGTTCATCCTCGTCTTATTTCATCTCCCCACACCCAGTAAGAAGGGCCTTCTCTCTATTTTACAGGTGAGAAACCCGAGTCAGGGCTGTTGGCCTAAGGTACATGCTGCTCGAATTGGCACCTCGGTCTGTCTGGATGGATACATGGAGGCTTACTGTTTACATTGCCCCTTCCGTAAAGGATTTGCTGCCCCGCTGCTGAGAGTGTTGGTTCTAGTTGCCCCAGCAGTTCCCTCCTGCAGGGACCCATCGCTTTTGAGACACACTCGTGCTTTTCTCAGGGGTGGAGTCCAGGTACCTACCCCTTTTCTCCCAGCATGGAACTCCTCTAACAAGCAAGTTTGCCCCAGAGTGCTCCACTGGACTGGCGGAGGCCTTGTCAGGTCGGCGTGGCAGGCTGAGACCTCCTCCAGGCCAGTGCCACTCCCTCCCTTTCCTTTCACAGGTTTCCCTCCCCTTTTGTGCTCTGACCTCCATCTCCACCTCCATCTCCACATCTGGTTCCCAGAGAAGCCATCGGGGCTCCCAGCAGTCTCACTCCAAAACTCCTGCTCCTTCTGACACGTTATCCTCACTCTCATTCAACATTTCTGCAGCTCAGAGAATGGCTTCTCATTGGTAGCCGTGGCTTCTCTCCTTCCAGAGGAAAGCTACTACAGGTTTAAGGTTGGAGCACTCCCAAACAACTAATTATCCTTAACTACAGGCACTCAATCTCAAAGGCAGCGGCTAACATTCAACCACACGTTGAAGTCTAAAATCCAAGTACAGTCACCCTCACTTTCTCCTTTTCTCCACATCAATTTCAGCCCTTAAATTGCCATAATACGGATTTCAGATACTGAGTTTTATTATATATTGTGCCTAATGGAAATGCTTTATGATTCCTGCATTTAATTTAAAAAGCAGACGAGCACAAGCAATAAAAGAAATATATAATATATATTTCAATATATAAATCAAAATAAGAAATACGTAATATACAAATTGTACTTCATCAAAATTAAAAACTTTAAAACTGAGAGAATACTTCTGAATTCTTTCTGTGAGGCCAGCATTACCCTAATACCAAAACTAGACAAAGACATTGCAGAAAATAACTACAGAACAATAGCTCTATGAACACAGATGTAAAAATCCTCGATATAATATTAGCAAATTGAATCCAACAATATGTAAAAAGAATCATACACCATGAGGATTCATCCCAAGTGTGCAAAGTCAGTTCAACATTTGAACATCAATGTAATCCATCACATCGATGGCTAAAAGAAAAAAAAACAAACATGATCATATCAACAGATGCAGCAATCATTAAGGAAATACAAATCTGCCCTAACCGGTTTGGCTCAGTGGATAGAGCGTCGGCCTTGCGGACTGAAGGGTCCCAGGTTCGATCCCGGTCAAGGGCATGTACCTTGGTTGCAGGCACATCCCCAATAGGGGGTGTGCAGGAGGCAGCTGATCAATGTTTCTCTCTCATCAATGTTTCTAACTCTTTATCCCTCTCCCTTCCTCTTTGTAAAAAATCAATAAAATCTATTTTAAAATAAATAAAATAAAAAGAAAATACAAATCAAAACCATAATGACGTGCTACTTCACACACACTAGGGTGGCTAATTAAAAAAAAAAAAAAGGACAATAGCCAAGTGTTGGAGAGGATGTGGAGAAATTGAAACTTCATGCATTACCACAACAGTATAAAATAGTACAGCCACTTCAGAAAAGAGGTTGGCAAAATTAACATATGACCCAGCACTTCTACTCCTAGGCACATATCCAAGAGAATTGAAAACATATGTCCATACAAACACTCATACACAGATGTTCATAACAGCATTCTTCAAAATAGCCAAAAAGTGGAAATGATCCAAATGTCCACCAATTTATGAATGGATAAACCAGACGTAGTATATCCATACAATGGAATGGAATAGCATTCAGCCATAAAAAGGATTGAAATACTGACATATGCTACCAAATAGATAAACCTTGAAAACATTGTGCTAAGTGAAGTTGTCACATACAGAAGACCATATGTTGTATAATTTTGTTTATATTAAATGTCCATAGAAGGCAAATCCATAGAGACAGCAAGTACAGTAGTGATTGCCAAGGGATGGGAGGGAGGAGAAATGGGGTGTGACTGCATCATGGGCACAGGGTTTCTTTTTGAGATGATGAAAACATTCCAGAATTAGTGGTGATTGTTGCATAACTTTGTGATATATTTAAAAACCACTGAAATGTGTACTTTTAAAAGTAAGTTTTATGGTATGTAAATTATATCTCAATGGAAAAAAATAAAATTGCAAAACTTCTAGAAAAAAGTTTTGTGGACTTTGTTAGGCAAAGATTTCTTATGTAAGACATCAAAAGCACAGCCCATAAAAGACAAAAATTGATAAACTGGAGTTCATCAAAATTAAAATTTTGTTCTATGAGAACACTGCTAAAAGAATGAAATAATAAGCCATACACTTGGAGAAATTCTTGTAAAACACATATATGATGAAGCATTTGTGTCCAGAATATAAAACAAACTCTAAAAACTCAACAATAAGAAAGCAAACAACCAATGTTTTAAATGGGCTAAAGATTTTAACAGATACTTCAAAAGATAATAGACAAATAAAAAATAAGTACATGAAGAAATGCTCAACATAATTAGTCATTAGGGAAATGCAAATTTAAACTCATAATGAGGTACCTTTATATATCTATTGGAATAGCTAAAATTAAAAAAGATGGCCATGCAAGTGTTGGCAAGGATATGGAACAACTAAAACTTTCATGGTTCAACCATTTTGGAAAACTGGCAGGTTTTTTTTAAGTTAAACATATTCCTACCGTACTCCAAGATATTCACCCAAAAGAAAAGATAGCATGAGTCCATAAAAGACTTGTATAAAAATGTTCACAGCAACTTTATTTGTAATAGCCAAAAAATGAAAACAGTCCACATGGCTGTTATCAGCAGAATGGAGGAACAAAATTGGTATATCCATTCAATGAGTATTACTCAGCAATAATAAGGAATGAACTATTGATACACACATCAAAATGGGTGAACCTCAAAATAAAGATGCTAAGTGAAAGCCAGACAAAAAAGGTGTACATATAGTATAATTCCATTTATATACAATTTTAGAAAATGCAAACTAACCTACAGCAACAGAAAGGAGATCAGTGGTTGCCTGGGGCAAGGACAGGAGGAGATAAGGGAGGAGAAGAGGGAGAACAAAGGGGACACAAGGAAACTTCTTTGAGGGGGATGGATAGGTTCACTATCTTGACTGTGGCCATGGTTTCATGGGTATATTGAAAACTTACAAAATTATAAACTTTAAATATGTGCAGTTTATTGCAAGTCAATTAAACTTCAATAAAGCTGGAGAGAGAAAGAACACTTATGAGTGAAGATAGAACTTAGTATTACAATACCTTACAGAGTAGAACAAGTCCCACTTTGATTCCACCCCAAGATTTTTAGTGTTTTGGGATGAAATGATCCCAGAAGGCCCAGGAGGCTGACCCTTCCTCAGATCCTCGGCTCAAACTTGCCCTTTATTTGAACACCCTTCCCTCACCTTTGCACCTGGTGAATGCCATCGCATCCTCCTAGCTCAGCTCAGATCTAACCTATTCCTTTCGCTCTCCTTGTCTTCTCCAGGCAGAGTTAGTGGCTCAGCCTGAGCTTGCCCAGCACCTGGGACTCCAGTAGCTAACCCCTTGGCATTCTAGGGTGTCAGATTTGTGGTTTCAACGGTTCCCGAACGATCCTAAAGGTCCACAACTTGCACTGCCTTGTCATTTTCCTGAGGCGCAGATTTGATTCTAGCCGGCTGTGAAGTCTTACAGAGGAAGAGTGAGATCATGAGGGAGTCAAGCCCCCACCCTCCTCCAGGCCTTCATAGCACAACCCAGCCTGCCGGCCTCTACTTGATATAAAAACTGTCTTTTCCCTTTACGAAGAACAGACTGCCCAAATGGAAGCTATCAGCCTGTGATGGAAACGGTGAGTGAGTGAAACAGTCCAAGAAAGGGACGGTTCTTAGCCAGAAAATAGCTTTGTAAATTACTTTAATCTTTTATTAAGAATCTGGAAGTATCACTTAAAAGCCTTAGTTGTGCTTTATAGCACTTTATGGGAATAAGTTATATACTCTGGTGGCATTAACAGGGTTGCCAATTTGAAAAGGCTTTGGGCCTTGCCCCTCAATAATGTCAAAAACTCCCAGTAGCTCTAGTGAGTACCCATCTTGCTGCATTATAATTATGTGTGTAGCTGTCTCTCCTCCAGTCTGAGAAGTGCAGTTGTCTAGACTCCGGAGCTAGATTGTCTGGGTGCAAATCTCAACTCACTTCATAGCTGTGTGACCCTGAACAGGTTACTTACTCTCTGCGTGCCTCGACTGCCTCATCTTTAAAATGGCAAGTAAGCCCTGCCGGTGTGGCTCAGTGGTTGAGTGTTGACCTATGAACCAGGAGGTCACAGTTTGATTCCTGGTCAGGGCACATGCCTACGTTGTGGGCTGAATCCCCAGTAGGGGGAGTGCAGGAGGCAGCCGATCAATGATTCTCTCTCATCATTGATGTTTTTCTATCTCTCCCTTCCTCTCTGAAATCAATAAAAAGATATTTTTAAAAATAATAATAAATAAAAATAAAATGGCAAGTAAAATAGTACCTGCCTAATAGCGTTAATTTAAGCGATTAAATATGGCAATACATAAAAAGCACTTAAATCAGTGTCTAACCCATCAAAGGTGCTTGATAAATGTTAGTAATTAGTTTGAGAGATTTCTCTAGGGCAGAGTTCATGTATTAGGGACTTGATTAAAAATTTCCAGTTCTCCAGGGCTCACATGGTTCTTGGCCCATGGTATGTACTCAGCAAGAGTTCAAAGAATGAGTGAATAAGTTGGTGAGTAATGAGTTATGACTCTGCCACTTTGCTCCTAACATTAAAACTGCTTTATTTCCAGTAGCACGAGGGCATTTGGGCTTGGCTGATCTGGTATTCAGATACCACTAATGTGGCCAACGTCCCCACCACTATGACATCCACCACCGCAATCAATTTTACAACAATTGAGAATCACGCTGCCGTGGCTGGAAGGGAGCAGGAGACGCAGAGGCGATGATGGAGGGTCATAGCCTGGTCTGTGTTCCCCATCTGGCCATCACGGTGGAGACACGAAGGCTAGAATCAGAATTATCCAAGAGAGATGGAGAGCTGCCTTGGGATTCAGCTAGCACCCTTGACCCTTACAGTTATTCTCAACATAGCACCTATTAAAACCTGAAGTGAATCATGTCACTCCTCTGTATATAACCCTCCAATGGCATCTCATCTTACTTGGAACAAAACCCCAAATTCTCACAGTGCTTGCTCCACCCTGTGCTGCCTCTCCCATCTTACCTCCCACCTAGCTCCTCTCTGCACACCACTCCAGCCTTCTCGCTGGATACTGAGTCTTGCAGTTCCTCAAGCACACCCAAGAGGCCCCTGCTTGGAGTCTTTGCACTCGCTGTTCCCTCTGCCTGGTATGCTTTTCCCCAGCAATTCATGGTTCACTCTGTCACTTTACTGAGGTCTCTACTCAAATGCCACCTTATCAGCGAGGTCTTCTCCATCCACCTAATTAAAATTCCATGAAAGCAGAGACTTTGTCTGTCTTATGCATTGCTCCATCCCCAACACCTCGCCCAGTGCCTGGCACACGTTACTCAGGAATTAATTATTGACTGAGCAGATGAGTGAAACCCCAAGAATCCACCTGCTTTCTGCTTCTGTTTCCCTCCCAGGGCTGGGTCCTCTCCAGGTAGAGACTTCTTCCCAGTAGTCAATTGTCTGTGTCCAAACATGGCTCCCACAGAAGAAGGTGGATACAACTCTATCATTGGAGCTGCTATATGAACTCTGTTGGGGGAACTCAGGGGTCTCTGGCTTGACAAAATGAACTTGCATTTGCCAGTGTTTTCAAGAAAAGGTATAAGGTGTTTAGGAGACAGTGTACTGATTACTGTCACACCTTAAACAACTGAAGTAACAGAGGGGGCACGTGGAATGAAAAGAAAGGAAAACCCTACTGACAACATTCTCCCTGAGGGAGGGCTAAGAAGGGACATTTTAACAAGTTCCTTGAGTGATTCTTAAGCAACCAGTGTAAGACGGGTCCTTAGAAAGGCTCTGGAGATTGAATAAAGTATGAGGCCACACATTACAGTGGGAAAGGCATGGGCTATTACAGCCCAATGGGCCTGGGTTCAAATCCTGCCGTCACTACTTGTTATCTGTGTTACCTTCTATTACTTGACCTCTCCGACTCTAAGGTTCCAGCTCTACTGAGAGTAGGTAATTACATCTATCCCACTGGGCTATTGTGATGAGTAAATTAAGTGACACTTGTAATACCTGGAACATAGAAGATACTTAGTAGATGGCAATTTGCTGCTATTATTTTTATGGCCCTGTTTTCTAAGTGCTTACAACCTCCCTACAATGTTCTATGACAAACTGGTATTCTCACCTTTCTGCTCTGTGACCTCACAGAGGTGAAGACAGTCAAAGGGCCAGTCTGCAAATAGGAAAATCTTCAGCCCATTCCTCCCCAGAGCTCCTCTTCCCTCCTCTAGTATAGCTCAAGGAATACATTTTTGCACTTAACTACGCATTAATCATTAATAATAAGTCCTTGCATTTTTGGCATCTTTACTCTACCAAGGCTTTCACATATATTTCAGGACAAAGCTTGAGAAGGGAGAGGTCAAGCAGGAACCATCATCACTCAGAGAGGTCTGGCAGTGTGACCTGTGCGCGGCTAGAATGTGGGTGCACTGGCACTTAGCACCCACAAACCCTGGGCACTCTCCACCGGGCCACTTTCCCCATCATCCAGACCTCAGGACTCAGAGCTTGAGGGCAAAGAGGAAAAGGAGACTGGGAGGATCCATCTCCTCTTGCTTCCTGCCCCTCCTACGAGGCAACAGGGCTCTGGAGTGAAGATTGGGAAGTGAGAGGGCAGTGGGTCCCTAAGCTTGGCTGTGCTACTCCAAGGACCAGCTCATCCCTCAAAGAGCCCTTCCCATCCAAGCCGGAGGGTGGCAGCTGCACAGCGTCTCTGCCTCCCGTTGGACTCCGGATGCCAGCCTTCTGCAACTCCACATCGCCCCCTGCTGGAGGCCGCCTTGTGCAGAGCCTGACTATCCACAGCCCGCACAGGACTACTACTTTGTGAGTCCCCCACACCCCACTCTGGGGCTGCTTTGGGGGTCACAGCACAAGCTGGAATAGAGAGCAACACCCTTCTTTCTTTCTTTCTTTCTTTCTTTCTTTCTTTCTTCAACTTATTATAAATCTTAATCTATATCATATTGGATGATTTTTTTGCTCCCTCTGAACTTCAGTTTCTCCAAGTTGTAACCGGAAGATTCATGCCTGGCTTTCCCTGCCTGCCTCTGGTGAAATGGATGGAATAACAAGACACCCACTCTGCCACATGGAAAGAACGGGGGCTTTGCAGAGGAAACTGCTATAAATTCCAGAACCAGGGGATAAAAGCAGCAGCATTCCCAGTAAACAAACGGAGAAACTAAGTCCCAGAGAATCAAAGTAAGCAGCTGCAGGGAACAGACTTTATTTACTCATTTATGCTCTCAGTTCAGATATTTTGGTTAAGCACCTACTATGTGCCTGGTACTGTAGCACGTGTATGAAACTCAGTCCCTTTGCTAGACCACTTGTCATCTTTCTCCCCTCAACCTCCTCCTCACTGTTTTCCTCCTGAATATTTCCCCCGTGCGCTTACTAACCCTCATTACACTGAAAACAAATTCTACATCCACAACACGCTCTGGGAACTTTCACTCCATCCTCCTCCTCACTGTCACTAAAACCTGGCCTGACCCCAAGGACACTGGCTCCCTTGCGGCCCTCTGCATGGAGGAGGTTCCCCTCTCACGAGTTCATTTTCCAGCCAGTCAAGGTGCACCTGGGGGTCAGCAGTCTCCCAGCTTTTCACACTATGACTGTCCCACCCTCATTTAAAGCCCTCCTCACACTGCATGGCTCATTGCCCTGTACCTCTTGTTGCTGTCATTGACTTTGGCCCGTACCAGCCAACAATTTGTCCCCACTGACTGCTACACATTAACTTCCTCCATTGTCCTGATACAAATTGCTGAGGCCAAGCCATCTGACACTCCAACCTCTCCTTGTCAGGATTCCTTCAAGTCACCTTCACTCTACTTTCAGCTGCCCTGTGCAAGGCCACAACTGGCCCATTACCTGCATGGCTCCACCTCCCAAAAATTAAACTTCAACATCCCACCTGGACCACAAGTTTCCCAACTTTATCCTGTTCCTCCCACTTCACACTCCATGACCTGAGCTCCACCATTTAACCCTTTAATTGTCTCACAGTTTATTTTCCTTTCCCCCTCAAGTCCAGACCTCAGTCCTTTGAAACCTTAGCTAGATCTCTGGTCAGTAACTTGAATGATTTTGCACCAGCTCCACAATACCCTTTTCCTTTCACTCACAAGTCCTGAAAACCCTGACCCAGACTCGGTTCTCCAACTGCCTGCCCTGCTCTTAAGCCTGCACCTCTGAGTCCTGGTAAAGAGAACTGTCTACTCTGGCGCAAATTGGTATTTACCACAGTTCACCAAGGGCGAGTACACATCCGCCTCCCTCTCCCCAAGCCCTTAGCAGGTAGCCTCCTCCTACTTCAGGAGGAAATCAAAGCCAAGAACTCACTCAGCTTCTCATCATCCTTCTCTCATGACTATATCCAGATTCCACCGCATCGCTTTCCTCACGGTCTCCAGGCTCAAGGGATGTTCTCTCCCTGTGGGAGGACCAGCCTGTCCACCTGGGCCAAGATTCTTGTCTTCAAGGTCCTCCCGCGTCTCTGAAATTCCTATTCCCTTCTTTCATCAGTATATCAGTCAGAATCAATTTGGGGACAGAAAACACGCCCTAATTTGAATGTAAATAAACAATTATTTACAAAACAGGGAATTACTTTCTAAGGGGAAAGAAAGAACTCAATGAAATACACAAATGCCCCATATGAGGAGGAAAGAAATGGGGAAGAGACCCCACTCCCTAAGCCAATATCTAACCCGTGTTGGAAAGGGTGAAGCCTCTAGATAATGGAGAGGCTGACTGAGGTGCTGTGCTAAGCCACCCTCTGGGGTCCCTGGGAAAGCCAACTGCATGGGGGGTCTGTGCTGAGCCCACCACACACTGCCCAGACAGCCATCTGGGGTGTCTAGGGGCATCTCAGAGGAGGTCCTGCCCAGCAAAGTTTGCTGGGTAAACACCTGTAAGGATGGTCCACTGGGAAGCCACACTTTGGTATCCTGGGAGAAGGTGCCCACAGGGAGGGTCCTTGTGCTGCTGGCCAATGTATGTGGCTATTGCCACACGGTGGCTGGGGTGGCTGGCCACCGCGTGCTGCTGGTACTCGGCTTTGAGGGCTGGCCAGGAAGAGTGCGTGGGAACCAGGGGGTGGAAAGCTCTTTTCCTCCCAGTGTCCCCTTAGCACCCTCTACTGACAAAGCTTAACGTTGTTCCAGCTGGCAAAAGAAATGTTTACAGTCCCGCTCCATTACCACCAAGCACGCAACAAAGGGTATTTTTGGAGAAGAGAGGCAATAAATTGATAACTAGCTTAATTGGTACCTTCAACTTCCCTTTTTTTTAAACCAACTCCTTTTGCCCAGCAGATGAATGCAAGTATTACACACACACACACACACTTCCAAGCCCTATCTATGCTCCCCACTAGTTATAGCAATACCTTTATCATTTCCTTTTTATCCAAGCCTCAAACAATGTGGGCCTCACTTACTGTTTCCTCTCTTCCATTTCCCATGACCCCTTTTTTTCTACTTTAACTTGGCTCCAACTACTGCTAGCCACAGATATTTCTATAACCAAGCTCATCAATGAAATACAAAGGATAATTTTTATCTTTATCCTTTTTGTATCTGACATCGAAGCACTTTATACTGATAACAATTACTCTCTCTTTCCTTGGGTTCTGTTACATTCCTTTTAGTAGACTGTATTATTTGCTCAAAATTTTCTCCTCTTCCAGACCTGCCATGGTCCACTCTGAGCTGAGTATTTGTCCCTGTCCCCACTTACTTTGGGCGTGGCTATGGGACTTGCATTGATCAATGACATGTGAATTGAATTGAATTGACAATGTGGTCAGTTCCAAAAAGAGACTTTCACCCTAGCTGGTTTGGCTCAGGGGCTAGAGCAGGGGTGGGCAAACTTTTTGACTCGAGGGCCACAATGGGTTCTTAAACTGGACCGGAGGGCCGGAACAAAAGCATGGAGTGTTTGTGTGAACTAATATAAATTCAAAGTAAACATCATTACATAAAAGGGTACGGTCTTTTTTTTTTTTTTTAGTTTTATTCATTTCAAACGGGCCGGATCCGGCCCGCGGGCCGTAGTTTGCCCACGGCTGGTAGAGTGTCGGCCAGCAGACTGAAGGGTCCCCGGTTCGATTCTGGTCAAGGTCACATACCAGGGTTGAGGGCTCCATCCCCAGTAGGGGGCATGCAGGAGGCAGCCAATCAATGATTCTCTCTCATATTGATGTTTCTATCTCTCTCTCCCCCTCTTCCTTCTTCTCTGAAATCAATAAGAATATATATAAGAATATATATATGTGTATATATATATATATATATATGTATATATTTAATGTTTTTAAACAAAAAGAGACTTTTCTACTGGCCCTCTGGCACTCCTGCACTCTAGCCCTCAGTCATACGAAGCAAGTTCCCAAGGCAGCCTCTTGTCCATCAGCCAAGTCCCAGAATGAGAAACTCAGGGAGCCAACCTGAGCACGGTTCATAGCCTGGAACTGAGCTATGCCACTGAGCGTGTTAGAGAAAACATGGCTGATGCAAAAGGGCTCAAATCCAACTTCCAGGGATAAATATGAAAATGTCTGAGATGAGTAACAGAATATTAGACACTGAAAAACAAAAGATTAGTGAGCCTCAAGACATAACAATAGAAACTATACAAAATGAAACACAAAAAGAAAATGACCATGCCAAAACCGGTTTGGCTCAGTGGATAGAGCGTCGGCCTGCGAACTGAAAGGTCCCAGGTTCTATTCCGGTCAAGGGCATGTACCTTGGTTGCGGGCACATCCCCTGTAGGGAGTGTGCAGGAGGCAGCTGATTGATGTTTCTCTCTCATCGATGTCTCTAACTCTCTATCTCTCTCCCTTCCTGTCTGTAAAAAATCAATAAAATTTTAAAAAAAGAAAAGAAAATGACCAGAGCATTAGTGAGCTGTGAGACAACTAGGACTCTAAAGGAGAAAGGAGTGAGAGAGCTACAAAAATATTTGAAGAAATAATGACCAAAATTTTTCCAAATTTTAGAAAAATTGTAAGTCCACAGAACAAACCCTAAACACAAGAAATAAGAAAAATCAAGACACATTGCATCAAACCATAAAGTGCTTAGGAGTATATTTGACAACATTTATGTAAAATTTATACATAGAAAACTATTAGACATTGTTGAGAGGAATTAAAGAATACCTAAATAAATGGATGGGGAGACACAATATTGTTAAGCTGTCAACTCTTCCCAAAATGATTGATAGATTCAACATAATTCCAATAAAAACCCCAGCAGGCTTTATTTTGCAGAAATTGACAAGCTGATTTTAAAATATATGTGGAAGTTCAAAGGACCTAGAATAATCAAACAGTTTGGAAAAAGAATAACAAAGTGGGAGGACTTATATAACTTGAAGATTTATTATAAGTTTGATAATCAATACAATGTGATATTGCTATAGGATAGGCGCATATACACATGTAACTAAACAGACCAGAAATAGACTCAAAGACTGGCCAATAAGACATGACAACATATTCTATCATTAGTCATCAGATAAATGCAAATTAAATCCACAATTAGGTCCTACCACACATCTACCAGAATGACTAGAAATTAAAAATAGTAAAATGCCAAGTAAGGTGAGACTAGAGCATATGGAAGTCTCCTGTATGACAATGAGAGTATAAAATGGCATAAGCATTTTGGAAAGAAGTTAAGCAATTTCTCATAAACATGCACTTAACATTTGGCCAAGCAATTCCACTGCTAGGTATTTATCAATAAACATGAAAAAAATACATATACAAAAAGACTTGTACACAAGTTTTTATAGCTGCTTCATCCATTTGGTAACCCAAATGTCCATCAACAAATAAGTGGATAAACAACTGTGTTATAGTCATACAGTGAAATTTTACCCCAAAATAAAAAGGAACACGTTCGCCAGGCCAACATGGATCGGTGGTTGAGCGTCAACCTATGAACCAGGAGGTCACGGTATCGATTCCCAGTCAGGGCACGTGCCCAGGTTGCAGGCTTGATCCCCAGTGTGAGGCGTACAGGAGGCAGCCGATCAATGATTCTCTCTCATCATTGATGTTTTTCTAGCCCTCTTTCCCTCTCCCTCTCCCTCTCTGAAATCAATAAAAATATTTTTTAGAAGGAACACGTTACCAACCCATGCAATAACATTGATGAAGCAAGATGCTAGAGTATATACTGTGCGATTCCATTGATATGAAACTCCAGAATAAATGGAACTATTCTATGGTAATAAACATCAGATCAGCAGTTTCCTGGGGCAGGCAGGGCAGGGGAATATATCTCAGGGAAGGACACAATGGAAGTTTCAATATGATGGAAATGTCCCATTCCTTGACTGGAGTGGGGGTTCCATGAATGTATACACTTGTCAGAACTGCACCAGGACTGCCTGCTGGCAGCATCTGATGGTGGCATCTTCCTGGGGATTGTACACTCAAGATGGGCGCACTGGCTGTGTGTAAACTACACCTCAATAGGCTGAT
Organism: Myotis daubentonii; assembly: GCF_963259705.1. Taxonomy (NCBI): domain Eukaryota; kingdom Metazoa; phylum Chordata; class Mammalia; order Chiroptera; family Vespertilionidae; genus Myotis; species Myotis daubentonii. The sequence goes on along the minus strand of NC_081857.1, from coordinate 37,094,811 downwards.
TTTTAGAAAGGACCTAGAAAAGCAATCTAACTCAATCTATCCCTGTCTCCTGATTCTCTGCCTACAACTCTGGACAAGCCTTCTCAATCTTCTTTAGAACTCTCCACTCTGTTTGCCCTTTGAAACATGGGCATTACCTGACGGCCCAGCCTCAGTGCTCTTCTCCCTCATACAACCTAGTGATTATGCCACTCATTGCTAATGGTATAACTACCATCTATTTGAAGAGCATTCTCCAGTCTGTACTTCTTGCACAGACATTTCCCCAGAGCTCCAGACAAGTATGTATATTCAAAGGCCTCATGAAAAACCTGTATCTCAAGCTCAGCATGTCTAATACTGAAATCAGTTGCTACATATAACCTCACACCTACCTTTTCTACTGGATCCTTTTTTTTAAATATGTTTTTATTGATTTCAAAGAGAGGAAGGGGGAGAGAGAGAGAGAGAGAAAGAGAAACATCAATGATAAGAGAGAATCATTGATCGGCTGCCTCCTGCACCCCTCTACTGGGGATCAAGCCCACAACCCAAGCATGTACCCTGACCGGGAATTGAACCATGACCTCCTGGTTCATGGGTCAATGCTCAACCACTGAGCCACACTAGCTGGGCTCTATGGTTTTCCTCATATAAATCAATATACTGTGCCTGACCATAGTAAATACTCTACATATATTTGTTGTTGTTGTTGAATAAATGAAAGATGGAATCCCTAACAGCCAAAAGCTTCAATTCTCCATCTCCCTCCTACATCAATTAAGCACATGACTAACATGTTTTGTCTAGCCCTGACAATCCCTCCCTTTTGGGAGGCCAGGAAGATATAACCTCCTTCTAGGCTGGCTGTGTGACCAGGAGCAAATTCTCACCCTCTCAGGGCCTCAGAAACAATGGGAAAAGGCATAGGGTTTGGTATCAGATAGGAGCAGATTCAAGTCCTGCCATATATATATATCCTATATAATAAAAGCCTAGGTGGCGGCACGCCCTCATGCGACGTTGTCACAAAATGGCCGCCACAAGATGGCCGGCAGGGGAGGGCAGTTGTGGGTGATCGGGCCAGCAGGGGAGCAGTTAGGCGTCAATGAGGCTGGCAGGGGCGATCAGGCTGGCAGGCAGAAGCAGTTAGGGGCAATCAGGCAGGCAGGCGAACAGTTAGGAGCCAGTGGTCCCGGATTGTGAGAGGGATATCCCAGATTGGAGAGGGTGCAGGTTGGGTTGAGGGACACCCCCCTGCCCCCCATGCGCCCCCCCCCTGCACGAATTTCATGCACTGGGCCTCTAGTGTGTGTGTGTGTGTGTGTGTGTGTGTGTGTGTGTGTGTGTACATCGTGTGCTTCTTACTCTGTGAACTCCACTTTCCCTATCTGTGAAGTCAAAAGACTAATATCTATATCGGAAGATTGTTCTGGGTATTGAAGGAAATGTGACACTGCCTGGCCCAGGGGAAGTGTCACTGAATGTTAGTTCATCCTCTTGTTCCTCCCACACCCTTCCCTTTCCTCCCTTTCTCCTCCCACCTCTACTCACAGCCCTAAGGAGAGGGAGTGGGAATGAGTTGGTACGCGTGCACCTTCTCAGAGGTCAGTCTTCAGTATTTCCAGATAAGGAAAGATGTCCACCCTCCCCCTGCCCTCAAGGTCCCCGCCAGAGCTGTCTGCGACTGGTATTCCGGCAGATGCAGCCAGCTGCAGAGGTGCTGTTATCTGCCGGGGCATCTGTCTGGGAAACCAGAAAAACTGCTGACAAAGTATATTTTTCCCTCCCCAGGTAAGCAGGAGAAATAATGGAATTCGAACCGGAATGACCATGAGATAAAACTCCTGCCTATGAGGTGTTTATCCCTGACTGTTTTAAGGTAATGAAAAAACACTCCCTGTTGGGGAAGCAAATAGAACCACATGTTTCTGAACCAGTGAAGGAGCAGACAGCAAATGCATGGGAGCAGGATCAGCACAGGCCGCCTAGCTCCCAGCGCCTCCCCACAGGCAAGGCTCCAGGACAACTGGGCCCCCAAGTCACGCCACCCACAGGAAAGCATGCAGCCTCTCACTGTCAAGCCCCCAGACTTCCAGGGGATGCAGGAGGGCTCCCTTTTTTTCCTATAACCACAGTCCACGAATTCAACTTGAATTCCATTTCTTTCATGCTGCCCTTATGACACTGTCTCCCCAGGTCTTCCTTCTCTGTTGTCCCTAAAATTAGGATGGTGGCGTGAACCGAGTGGCAGGAAATGTGGGAGAGGGGGTGCACTGGGGGGGCAGAAGTTCAGGATGCCGTAGAGATGTTCTATCGGAGGACGGAGCTCAGGAGAGAGGCCTGGGCAGGAGACATGGATTTATTTGGAAGTCATCCGAGTAGAGGTGGTAACCGAGCCATCAAATTATGTGGTTCACCCAAGAGTGTGTGTAAAGTGGGAAGAGAAAGGAAGGGCCACAAAGAAGAATGGGAAGGAGAGGCAGGAGACTGACCATGGTGTCCGCACAGCCACCAAGAGGAGGAGGAGGAAGCAGAGAACCGTGGCTAAGGCTGCAGGAGCACAAGTTAGGGCCCAGACTTATCCACATGGCTTTCCAACAAGATGGCCATTGGAAATCTTAGGAGAGCTGTTGCACAGAGCAGGCAGCAGGGAGACTACGAGTGGTCTTGCAGAGCTTGGGGAAGAGTGGGGGAGGAAGGGGGGTCAGCTTCTGGAACAGACCCCCGCTCCCTGCTTTCTTGCTGTGTCTCCCTTCCTACTCCTCCCCACCTGTTCTACCAGTAAATACTACAGGAGAGCAGATGGCAATAGTAGAAATAGTCAAGGAATCTCACCAAGTCCATGCTGCCATTCCCTGTTTTACATTACTAGGCCGGCAGCCATCAGGGCACGACTAGCACCTTCTGTTAGCATCCACGCAGGAGCCCATCTGTCTCAAGGGGATTATCTGTGTTCCCGGGAACCACCCAAATGGGTCACTGGCCCCTTTTGGACATTTCCTTATTTCCAAGATCATTTATTTGAATAACCACCAGGCCCAGGCACTGTTGTAGGCACTGAGGATTAAAAAGTGAGTAACAAGACCTTTAGGTGATTCCAATACACCCTCAAATCTGAGAACCTCTCATCTTTAAAACTGTTTAACACTGCCCATACCATCTCCACACACAACAGTCTTTTCCTTATAGAGCTTTGGGCAACAAAGGACAAAGAACAGCCACCTTAGAGTTTCTGACAATGACCAGCGCAAGGGAAGTCCAAGCCTTGGACTTTCTAGGCCGAGTTGAGGCAAGGTTAGAGAAGCATGTGAGCCGAACCCTCAAGTGTGTAATAAACACCAACGATTTGTTTCCCAAACATCCATCCCCACTTTTTCTGCTAATGAATGAATGAAATTTCATTTGCGGTTATAGCATTTCTCCACACGTAATCCATAGCGCTAGATAGAGCACATGACCGACACCGAGCCAATCAAAGCAACACATCTGGCCACAGCGACTGATTCAGGGGGGAGCACACGGTACAAGCAGAGCCCAGAAGACAGAGGGAGATTTTTCTCGGACTTCGGGGGAAGAGAGAGGTGCTCTTTGCTATTGACTATGACTGGATACAAAGCTGGAGCTACTATGCTCATGGTCAATTGAGGAAGAAAGTGTGTCTGCAAACAGAACCAACACAGAAGTAGAGTTGAGAGACACCGAGAGAGAAACCTGATCCCGGTGACATGTCTAAGAAGCCAGGTCCAGTCCCCTCTGAAGGCAGCCTACTCCTGGACTTTTTCGTGGCAGGAGCCAACAAAAACCCTTTTCACTTTGGCCAGTTTAGATGGAGTTTTCTGTCCCTTATACCTGGAGGAGTCCCAATTATGACATAAGAGAGTGGGTTGAATTATTTTCTTTGGAAAGTATGGACAACAAGTTACATAAGGCTACCTCCCCTCAAGAATGAGCTCCCTGAGGCTGGACGGTGTGTTATTTCTGGTGGTCGCAATGATAGGCACTCAGGGATTGTTTCAGAAATAAAGGGAGGACAGGAGGCAGGCAAGAAAGAAAAGGGGATGAGAAATAAGCAGACTCCTCCCAAGGAAGCGGGGAACCTGAGTCGCCTGGTCCCTCCCGTTCAGGGCAGATTAGACCCTGCAGGAGCCCGGCCGGAGCCCAGCAGGAGTCAAGGAGCAGGAAATGAGGGCACAGAGTTTCCAGCACCAGCCTACTCCAAAGGGACACTTACCAGAAAATTACCCAGGAATGGAGGTGCAGCCACAACCGGGTCATTACTACAAACATTTCCCCTTTGGTGAGCAACACGGGCCCGTCCAGCCAGCTGTGTGGTGCCTCTGCTGAAATAACAGGCCGGGGGGGATGTGTAATTGGCTTTCATCACACTGAAACCGGGCAGCACAGGGAGCCCGAGCTCTGTCTCCAGCTGTAGCACAGAAATTGTTTTCTGCTTAATGCCAGGCCACGTGTGGGAAAGAGAGGGGGGTGGAGAAGACAGAGAGAGAGGACCAGCCTCCGGTCAGCTTCAGCCCTTCTGACGAGGCTGCTGGGCTCAGAGCTTTGCCTGAATAGCCAGCAGGGATAGAAAGGGCATCTGCTTCCAGACTTTGGGGGAAGAAGGCACCTGGGGCAGAAGAGAAAAAGGAAGAGCGATAGAAAGGGGAAGGGTTAGAAGAAAGAGCAAGAGTTCACCTTTAATGAAGTAAGTCAACTTACATATTTAAAAAAACAGTAGCTGACTAATATCTTTTCCCACCTACTTGCCTATATAAACACTTAGAAAAACAACATAACATCAACCAGTTTATTAACTCATCATCTGGTATAGGTTTTTCCATTGTAATTTAATAATTTCAAAGATTAGAATGAAAAGGAACTTGAGACTCATCCAAAGGAACACAGAGTATTATGCCATGGACCTATGACTAATGTGCACTGGGGGGCGGTGGGGGCGGGGGAGTTTAAAATGACTCAAATCCTTGGGAACTTTCTGGGTGATTTGGAAACCACCGTTCATCTCATTACTTCCAGGAATTCTGTCTGGACTAGACTACACCCCACCTACCTTTCCTTTTTGCCCCTCTGTGAGCTTTGTGTTCCCCATCCTGGCCCACCAACTTCAGGGGAGCAAGCAAGTTCCGCACAGGATGAGGGAGACACAACTCAGGGTCCTCAGGGTGGTCTCCCCAAGGCCTCTAACAGCAATACTGTTGTGCACTCCTCAAGTGCTGCCTGGTTATGCATTTCTCCAAGCAGATTGTCCCCAAGATTCCGTGGACTTTGCCCTTGACTTACGCATTGCCATCCCATCTCGGGATCTTATCTTTGGACCTGGAGATCCAAAAAACCTCAGGGCCCTAGTTTGCTGGTCCTGGGGAAGTGCTGCCAGGCAGCCCCAGTCATGGAAAGAACAGTGAGTCACAGAGCCCTGGGTTCAGTCCCACCTCCCGCCCACCAGTGATGGAATGGAAACAGCGTGGGATCAGAGTTGGGAGAACCTAGCTGTCTCAGCTATCCCTTGATTAAACTACCTCAATCTCAGGGAGCTCATCTTGTCGTAGCCATCTTAAAGGTTTGCTGTGAGGATCACAAGAAATGATGTGCTTAGTGTGAAGTAAGCACTAAATAATTCGTTGATATTGCTATTGCTGTTGTTGTTACTGTTAGCTTTGGTAAGGCATTTAACCTCTCTGAACTTGTATGGAAAACTGGAAGTAATAAGGATGGTCACAAGGCTTATATATCTAAAGGACTATAAGGATTATATATGTCAAGATGACAAGGATTACACATGTAATATCCATAAAGCACCTGGCACTGTCCCTGATACATAGCAGGCACTGAATGTTAAATTTCTTTCCCTTTCCTTCCCAGGCGTCCCCACAATCCATGATAAGCATTTCCTGGCTCCCTCATGGCCAAGCTAGGCCCAACATTTAGCTAAAACGCAGAAGTATCTGTCCCTGGAAGTGTTTTTTTTTTTTCAAACGGCTGCTCCTTGGAGCTGGCCGCTTATGCTGTCTGCCCGGACCCATGAAAGAAAACCTGGTAAGAGGTAAGAGGCCTCCATGGAGATGGCTAGGAGGGAAGCTGACAGATGCAGGACTCCTCGATCAGCACTAGGGGGAGCAAGAAGCTTGGGAACACGATGAGGGCCACGCCCAGAAACCTCAACTCCTGGTGCCCTAAAGGCTCAGATTCAGCAGATGGGGCTGGAAGAGAACGCTTAAGGAACGCTCAGAAAGGCCTTTGTGGAAACAAATGATGGGAGGAGAGCCCACCTTCAGCATGGTCCCTGCCAAGAGACCTCTCAGGCTTCTAGACTGTGATCCCCTGCGGGAGGAGCCCAGTGGGAGCTCTAGGAGCTGGAAGTAGGGAAGACAGGCCAGGTCACTTTTCCCAGTCACTCTACGTCTACGTCTAGCTCACCCAGCATCTTATTAAATCTCAGTGAGTCACAGCCACAAGGAGCCTTAAAGAGCCCCGGTTTTCAACCTCATGTTTAGCTGGAGGGCTGGGACCCAAGCAGGAAAGGGAGCCTGAGCAAGATCTCCCAAGTAGTTTATAGTAATCCCTCCCAGAGTTCTCCAAATACTTTCATGTCCATCGTCTCACTTGTATAGTCACAACCACCTGGGGTTGTAAGCAGAGATTATTATTCCATTTCACAAATGAGGAAACTGAAGTTCAGGTAAGTACCCAGACTCTGCTCTTCCCTATTGTTTTCATTTCTACAAACTATTCCCTCCTCTCTTGCTTTCCCTTATTTTAAAGTGGGTCCAATCTACATACTTAACCCCAGGAAGATTGCTACTCAGCTCCAAGTATTCCATAAATCAAAATTTAAATATTTGTTGCAATCCCTATCTTCCTAACCACATCTAGCCTAGTGGAGAGATGATGGAGCACAGTAATTATGAAGGTGCATTTTGGAATCAGATCTGAGTAAATTTTTATTTATTTATTTATTTATTTTAGAGAGATTGGTTGATCTGTTGTTCCAATGCATTCATTGGTTGATTCTTGTATTGCTAAAGGCAAAAATAGAATATTGGGGACCAGCTATAATTGTAAGAAATATTAATCATGCTCTGTGTGGACGAAAGGGGCCACATGCTGACCTGACGAGCTCAGGAGAGGCCTGCATGGCAGTCTTGCAAACTCAGAGACCTAAAGTAACCACAAAGGATGGTCTGAAATTAAACCTTAACTAAAAGCAGTTATGGTGGGCAGTTACGACCTGGGCCAGTATCTTCACTGACAAGGTCAACCTTTACCTTAACTGAGCCTATCTGTCTTTTTGCATCTATGATAACATACCCTTGAAATGTCTGGGTAACTTGTGACTTCCTTTTATCTGGAGCCCCTGGGGCACAACCAGGTGTGCTGGGTCCCAGGACAGATACCACAAATTCCTTCATCATCATGTTAATTGTTCCTGTACCCACCTAAGTATGTGTCCATCATTTTACTTTTTATCCAATCCCAGGGGTTTCCCTGCTTTGCTTTATCCCTCCTCCTTAATCTATCACCAATGAATTTCATGTAACCCACCTATGTTCCTCCTTTGATTGGAATGTATAAATACAGATGTAACCCTGCCATTCTCCAGAGCACTATCTCAATTCGTTGAGGTTCTGCTTCCCAGCATATGTCGACAGTTTGGCTCAAATAAACTCACAAAAATTCTTTACAGGTTTCAATGGTTTTTTTTACGTTAACATCTGTTAACCATGAGTTTGTTTTGATTAAAGAAGGCACATTCTAACCTGGCTGGGAGTTGCACATGGGACCTGAGGGCTCACCTGGAAATGTGGCCCATGGCCCATACTCCCCATCTGGGAGCTGCCTATTATCATTGAAAGATTAACAACCTTGTTGCAGAAACCAGAGCTGCCAGCCCTTTGAAGACCTCCATCCCTTTGCAAATCTCCAGCCTGCATTACCTGTAAACTGCCCATTTGGCATACCCTCTTGCCTACTTCCCCATGTAATCTTTGTCCTTCTACCCAATATTATCGGTGTACCAGTTAATAATGTGGATTTTTTTCAATAGATGGAGTTACACATATGTTGCTATATATGCGATTTGATATGTATGCTACTTTATTGTATTGACAAGCTTCAAAACCTTATATGACAAATTTTCTGAAGGTGTTAACATCATAGATATTTTTACACTTAAAAATGTCGAATTTCGTGCCAAAAAAAGAGCATTTGCAGGAAGTTTTAATTCATTACTTTATTTTGAAGAAAAGTGCTGCTGAATACTTCAGGAAGCTTATGGTGAACATGCTCCATCTCAAGATACTTGTGAACGCTGGTTTAAATGCTTTAAAAGTGATGATTTCGATGGGAAAAAACAAAGAACATCCAGGTCAACCGAAAAAGTTTGAAGACCAACAATTACAAGCATTACTGGATGAAGATTCGTGTCAAACTCAAAAACAACTTGCAGAAAGATTAAATGTCGCTCAGCAAACAATTTCTGATCATTTACAAGCAATGGGAAAGATTTTAAAGGAAGGAAAATGGGTGCCACATCAACTGAACGAAAGACAAATGGAAAACCTAAAAGTCATCAGTAAAATGTTGCTTCAACGGCACGAAAGTCTTTTTTGCATCGAATTGTGACTGGCGATGAAAAGTGGATTTATTTTGAGAATCCCAAACGCACAAAACCATGGGTTGATCCAGGTCAACCATCAACATCGACTGCAAGGCCAAAATCGCTTAGGAAAGAAGACATTGCTCTGCGTTTGGTGGTATCAGGAAGGTGTGGTGTATTATGAGCTTCTAAAACCAGGTGAAACCATTAATACTGATCACTACCGACAAATAATCAATTTGAACCATGCTTTGATCGTAAAACCACCAGAATGGGCCAGAAGACACGGCAAAGTAATTTTGCTTCATGGTAACGCACCATTACACACTTCAAAACCAGTTAAAGACACGTTAAAAGATCTTGCCTAGGAAGTATTAACCCACCTGCCGTATTCACCAGACCTGCTCCTTCAGATTACCGATGGTACACGCACATTCTGAGCAGCACTTGAAAACGTACAAAGAAGTGGAAAATTGGGTCTCTAAATGGTTTGCCTCAAAACAATAAAAGTTCTATTGGGACAAGTATCCACAAATTACCTGAAAGATGGGGAAAATGTGTAGCTAGTGATGGACATTACTTTGAATAAAGCACTTTTGATGTTTCTCTTGAAATTATCGTGTTTTCTTTGACTACAAAATCCGTATTAACCAGTACAACTGGTAAGCAGCTGGCTTATGGTGGAGGCAGAGCAGATTTGTGTGGATGGCCTGCTGCTCCCCCACACTGCTGACAGTATTGGAATAAATGCTCATATATGATTCAACCCCGTCTGCTAATTGGCTCAAGTAGTGACAGGCAGCGCCGACCCATCGATTGCTTACAGTATGTGCCCTGACTGGGGATCAAACCCACAACCTTGGCATATTGGGATGATGCTCCAACCAAATGAGCTACTTGGCCAGGGTTTTAGTAAATGTTGTATGTTCATTGCTTAAGAGGACAATGGACCTCTTTGTGCCTCAATTTCCTTATCTGTGTAATGAGAATACTCACACCTATTTCCTGGGATTCAAGAGTTAAACCAGATGTACCATAAAGCAATTTTACGGTGACTGGCATATAGTAAAGGCTTGCTAAATGGCTTCTAGCATATATAATTATCATGTAATCATAGAACTGAAATTATCTTCTGGGATTGGCTCGTTATTTTCATGCTACTTACCAGTAAACTCAAATGGAGTGAAGTGGGGATGCTACTTTGACAAGGTTTCGTGGGGGTCTGAATGCTTCTCCTCCCAGAACGCAGGTCCACCTGCCATCTCAGAATGTTAACTTGTTTGGAAATAGTAACGAGTCTCAGGTGTAATGAGTTAGGATGAGGCCATACTAGATTAGTGTGAGCTCTAAATCCAATGACTGTTGTCCATGTAAGGAGAGGAGGCCATAAGGAGACATCGAGACCCAGAGGGAAGGAGGCCGCCCGAGGACAGCTAGAAGCCACGGGACGCCACGGGACCACACAGCTAGAAGCCACGGGACGCCACGCGACGCCACGGATCGCCGGGAACCACCGGAGCTGGGAGAGGGACACGGGTGGATCTTCCCGCAGAGCCCCCGGAAGGAACCAAGCTGTCAACACCTTGATTTCAGATTCTAATCTCCAGCCTGAGAGGGAATATCATTTCTGTCGTTCTAAGCCACCCGCTTGTGGTAATTTGCTAGGGCAGCCCTCGGAAACTAACAGAACTCCGGGTATTTTTAATGCTTTTCCAGTCACTCCATCGTTGGTTGCCTCCCCGAGCCAGCAATAAACACTTACGGAACACCTAGGAAGTTGACCTGTCCGGAGAAAAATTGGTACCATCTACATAATCTTCAGCATTCCCTACTAAGTTACTGCCTCACACACAGTAGGCCTTTCATAAATCTTTACTAACAGGTTGACAAAATAACAGACATAAAAATGGTATGCTGTTATACAAATTTAAGGTACTGTGAACCGACTTTTGACTTCTGTGTATGCCTTTGTACTCTAAATGTATTTATACATTTTGTGTACTGAAGAATCACAAAACCCGGAACTATCAGGGCTGCAGCCGGAGGTCCACAGCCTCCTCATGAACGACCTGCAGGGGTTTTGAATTAGGAGGAGAGTGTTGACACCGAGAAGGAATGTACCTGTCAAAAAGGACTCCTTGTGGTCAACGGGGTCCAAATTCATAACAGAGTCCGGCAGCCATTGTTCGCAGACGCTGTCCCGCTGTCCCGCACGAAGCCGCAGGCGGACGCCATGCCTTCCGGCTGCATGCCTTCCAGCTGCATTCCCGCCGTCTGCGCGGCCTCAGGAAGGAGTTCCCGGAATAGCATTTCAACCAATGGGCTGAGACGTCTCCGCCCAGTCAGATGTGCCGCTATGTCCTTATTTGTGTGCTTACCTGCCAATCAGAGAGGCTCCATAACAGCCAATCAAAACGTGCCATCTTGTCGTCAGGTGAAACTTCTTACTCCTTATTTGCATAAAAACGGACCAGTCAGAATCAGGCGGGCACTTTTCAAAAGGCAGCCTCACCTTTGTCTCAGACTGTAAATTGCGTGAGGGCAGGGCTTCGGCTCCCTCGCAGGTTATGACCCGCCCCACCCCCCAGGCTGCTTCTCCCTGAGAGGCTGCATTGCATTCCCCCTGCCTCTGCTGTTTGCAAACTACCTGAATAAAGACTCCCACCCCACCTCACCCACACCCCAAATTGGGGACTCCTGCTGGCATTGGGTTGGTGGCAGAGACCTGTTGTTGAAAAAAGCAATCTGAATACCCTCCGGATTCTGAATCCTACAAGGCAAAGGGGACCTCTTTCTTGCTGGGTCCTCCCACGCTCAGGAATGGTCAGGAGGGAGTCCTGGGAGTCAGGGCAGCTGCCGGTTGCTTTACAGGGAGTAAGCCACAGAGCACTAGGCCTGGGAGTAGGATGGGTGGTGGTGGGTTAATAGCCACAAAGGGAAGGAGGGGCTGATTCACTAGGACAACTGAGAGTGACTCAGAGGCTGTAGAAAATAGCCTGTTCTCCCACATCTACCTCATTGTCAGGCATGAGGCACTTCCTCATTGCACACCCATAGGCAGAGGGAAAGGGAGGAGGAAGAAATGGGATTTTTCTATTTCATGGGCCTATTCCAGTACCTGAACTCTGTGTTTGTAGCCGTTTCAGATATTTTGTTTCAAGTCAGGTCACTATTTATTGAGCACCTACTATGCCAGCCCTTCATCTTGCTTTTCAAATGTCAGTCTCCTGAACACAGGGAATGATGCCTGTCTGTACTTCCTCCTTCATTCCCTGAAAGGCACTTGGGCTGCTGCTGAGCTCCTCACTACAACTGCCCCGCTCAAGCCTGCAATCAATAAGGGGAGGCCGGGATCTTTTTTCCCAGCTCTAATGCCGATTTTACAGTCACGCAGGCCCATTCTCTGGAGCTGTCCTGGTGACAGCCACCGTGAGCGGAACAGAATGTGGCCCAAGTCTGGCGTTGTTGGAAGTTCTTTCTTTCCTACTTACTAGCTCTATTGAAGTATGGTAGCAGTCATCTCAGGTAGAAACTGTAGTTTAACTTTAACCCTGCTGTTTGGCTTCTGTACTTATTTGCTTTGTTTAACAATAGAAAAGTTACTTTGATATTCTGAATTGTATAAATCATCCCATTCGATTAAATGCCTTATGGATTGTAATGTGAATATCCCATGGGTTGTGGTCATACTGGTCTTAGAAAGCACATTTTCCTTTGCCTGGGAAGGACAGCACAGTTATCCCAAGGTCAGAGGGCTCCAGTTAACATATCCTTGTTGACTCAGTGTTCCAGAGACCCAAAACTGTAATTTAGATAACATGCCTAGGTTCCTCATTCCAGACCCAGGGCTCTAGATAATGTTTCTGTCAATTCAGTGACCCTGATACCCAAAACTATAATTAACATGCTGCTTCTGCTTCTGTAAACTGCTTTTTTGCAAACCAGGTTCCTCATTCCAAACCTTGAGATGTAATCAATACCTTTGTGATCTTTGCCTGTATACAGTGGGGCCTTGACTTACGAGTTTAATTTGTTCTGTGATGGAGCTCGTAACTCAAATTACTCGTATGTCAAATCATTAAAGCGAATGAGTGAGACACGTGATGCTGGGCTGATGTTGTGGCGTTCACTGTGACGTTCACTGCGCCAACTAGCAGTGGGGTATCTGAAGCTGGCTCATAACCCAAATTTTAGCTCACAACTCAAAGCAAAAAATCGGCCAAGAGATGGCTCGTATCTCGAAAAACTCGTTAGTCGGGACACTTGTAAGTCAAGGCCCCACTGTAAGTCTGGCTTTGCCACCATCTTATCACTATGAGATTTGGGAGAGCAAAATGGCCCCTCATAGTCCCGGATTGCAATAAATGTGACTCTTTAATTCGACTTCTTGAGGCGTCCTTCTGTGATTCGCGGGGTACATTACAACACTATGACTTTACTTGTTTTCTCTAAATCTCCAACTTCTCATCTGTAAAATGGGCACAAAGATATCTATCTTACAAGTTAGGAAATATGTTATATAGTAGTGAAGATTAAATAAGATGACATTATATAAAAGTACCTGGCACAGTGATAACATAAAAACTGGTTTACTTCCTCCCAACTTCCCCATGATTGAACAAACTGACCACACCCCTCCAGATTGTAAATTGCATAAGGGCAGGGCTTCATCTGCCTGGAGGACTGTCTGCCTAGGTGAGCACTAGGCTCTAATACTGTCCTGCTTAGTAATTAAAATTAGGAATAATGTATTAAAATTAGTACATTATTTATGCATTATATTCAATAGTATTATAAGTATCTAATGGGATGCATTTTAAAATAATGTGGTTAATCATTTAACTCGTTGAATGAATCTGTGAACTGTAAAAGGAATCCAGAAACCTTGACCTCACGTAGGGATGTTTCCTCTCCCCTCTCTGAGCTTTTTGGTCCTGGTAGGACTTGCTGCCACCAGCAAGATCTTCATTTCTGTGTTCACAAGAAGGGACAGACATTCTTTGCATCCTCTATATTGTCCTTTGTTCCAGCTTCACTGTAAACGCCATTGCCCATCGTATAAGGGAGCCAGGGACACACAAAGAGTCCCCGCACTTGGCAACCATAGCGTGAAAAACCTTGACACACAAATCTGTAATTATTCATTCGACTTCTACCTGGAAGGCAAGCTGGCCTGGGTTTATGCTCTCCTGGGTACCACCAGCGTCCTCACGCCAGGGGCTCCAGGGCTAGTATTATCTCTCAAATGTAATGTGAAAAGATAAAGGGGGAAGGTGTCGGGTTTTTTGGGTTTTCTTTTTATCTTTGCTCCCTTGCTTCGAGCACCACACCACAAGCTCGTCCAAGAAAAAAAAAGAGAGCACGAAAGACACGTTACCAGATTTTCAACAACTAATTCTGAAGCAGACACCAAAGCACACTTCCAACGTTAATGGGCCAATCAGGACACCCGCCATTCCTGAGCTTCCAGGACCAGGAGGGTAAAGCACGAAGCACTCGCCCGGGTCCTGCCCAGGAAACCGCACCGAAGGTGGAAAGTTGCAGGCGCCGGGCGGGAGAGGAGCGAGCCAGCCCGGAGCTCGGGCTGGAGCAGGGCAACGCTTCCTGCCGGAAGTGACGCGACCTCAATCCCAGTTCGTCTCTTCCCAAACAAAAGGGATCTTGGGGCCCCAGGAGGAGCCTCAATGACATTGGAGAAGCCCCACCTCCAGCGAGCGCGGATTGGTGCAGGGGCTGGAGAGGCGAGGTGGTGATTGGTCCTGGTGAATGCCAGTTCCCGCCTGGCGGCTGAGGGGCGGGGCCTCAGTGGGCTGTGGATGCGAGCCGGTGGCAGAGGCGGCGGCGGCTGGGAGTGGAGCCGAAGCGCCGGGAAAGAAAAGGTAGGAGCTGCTAGGGCTGGGGCTTGGCGGAGGTCAGGGGGCCGTGTTCCCGAGAGAAAAGCAAGGGTCGGACCTCCGGGATCCTCCCGCCAGCGTCCCAACTGCCACTCGCGCCCATCCCCGGAGGGGGCGGGGCCGTCTGTCCACCTCCCGGTATTCCCCGAGGAGGCGGCTCCTCATCCTTCGAGGGTCCTCGCAACTATTCATTGTCCCCGTCAATCCCAGCTCCGCAGAAGAGGCTCCCCTCCAGACACCCCTCATTTAAAGGCCCCCTTCGACCAGCGCCTCAACCCTGGGGGGCGGGCGCACAGGTTCCCATTCTCTAGGCTGCCGCCCCCACTCCCATTTTATCCCCCCGGGAGGCCAGACAGCCTTCCCTACACCTGTCCCGCTCGCTAAAGTGGCACCAGAGCTGGTTTCATCCATAAGGGGGGAAAAATCAGTGTTTTCCAAAAAAGAGGGATGGGTCGAAGCAAAAATCACAGACCCGACCCAGCAGCCAGCTCCATGGAGGAAGCGGCCTTCCCCTCGGTTCTTCCCATCCCCCACGCGCTGACCCCCAGCCTCCCTCCCGAAGCCCCCCGGACCCGCTGTTCTCCCGGGGGGTCCAGAGCTCACCCGCTGCGGGACTTTTTTAGACTCTGGAGGAAGGAGAAATAGTAACTCTGCACCCCCACATCCCCTTTGTACCTTCCTTCTTTCTTGAGGGAGAACCCAACTTCTAAGGGTTTTTTAGGTTTGAGTTGCGTTTCATTTTTGCTTTCCAGCCTGTTTCTTCCCTGAAAACTTGGGGGAAACCACCCTGTGTGTTTCAGTGAGACGGGTGGGCTGGATCGCTGCAGAGTTGGCCTCGCTGGGGAGGAGCCGGCGTGTATTGTCTGACTGTCAGTGAATAGGAGCCTGCTTTCCGAGGGAGCCGTTTTGATAAGGCATCAAGCGCGCTAGGTTAGGGAAGAGTATCTCCCCCGGTCTAGGGCGGGCTGGTGTGCCGCTCAGGGAGACTGCAGTTCACCTTGAAGGTATGGTTCTGTTGAAACAAAAGGCAGGAAGTGTTTGAAGAAATTCAGGTTCAGTCGCCTAGGTTTATGATTAATCTGGTCCCGTGGCCTTTGGTTACTCCTATAGCCCCTCTTTCACGGGGTTTTTTTCCCTCCAGGTGAAAAACTGATAAATGATGTTATTGATTGTTTTTACAAATCCAGTATCACCGACCCAAATTTAGGGGATGAAAAGAGCACGTTTTAAGTCTCAGAAATGAGGACACATGAAAACATAGTTAACTCCAGCTATTGTCTTGCGTGTGTAACCCCCACACAGTGTCTCTCTATAGTGTGCTCATAAAGGCTTTGTCAAGATGACCTTCATTTCAGCAGGTGCAAAATATTGAAGATTTTGGCCTAATGTGAACGCCATTGAATCCCCAGTAATCATCCATTGCTAGCACTTCCATATATTAAAATTTGCCATATTTTTAGGTTGTTTCTTCTGCTTTCAGCCCCCAGCCCATCTTACTACTGCTACCTAGAGCTGATGCTAACAGCAGTGAGATGCAAGGAGCTGGAATCGCAGAGGGTGATTAGAAAGGCTGTCTTTTACCTTCCTGATTAAACTTTCTAAAAGTAGACTTCCTGAAGGTAATTACTTTTGAATAGTTAGGTTCCAAGTTTTCAGAGCCACTCTCCGTGATTGTTTCCAGATCGCCAATAAAAAGGCACAAAGAAGAAACTGTGGAGGGTCTGTCTCTCCGGCAAACACAAAGTGTGCTGCGCTAGGAGGGCCCCCAGCAATAGCAGCAGGAAAAAAACTAAAGGCAGAACAGGAAATCCCAAAAAGATAGATCTTATTACATGAGCAGAGAACAGAAAATAAACTAAGGTAAGAGACTCAGGAAGCCAAAGTAGTGGCGATTGCCAGGGCCTTAATGAGCGGAGAGGAAAAAGCAAATCATGCAAGACCAGTTTGATACAGGTTTGGGTCTTGGAAATTTTCAACACTTATTTGGTCATAGTAGATGAAGAAAAGCATTGTATGTCTAATCTGTCTCATTAATTTATAAATTCTTGGAGCAGGTAGCAATGTGTGTGTGTGTGGTCTTCGTATCTCTCACAGTGCCTGGTATATAGTTTGACTTAATGAGTGTGAAACTTAGTTTGAAGCTATCAGCTTAGGGTAGTCTAGAAAGGTCATGTACTGATAAGATATGGCACATCTTGTTAGTATAAACAATCCACTTTTTGTCTTGATTGAACTTTATTTTCCTTATCTGATGTCTTATGAAACTCCAGTATCTTAACTCTCAAATACTGAATTTCCTATTAGAAACTAGCTGCTGGTTAGATATAATTTTGCTGTGATGAAATCTGAACCAGAAATATTAATGTCCTCAGTGCTAGTCCTTTTAGGATTTGATTTCCCTAAGAATCTGACCCCAAAGGAATGAAGGGAATGTAGGGGAACACACTAGGAACTGATGGCTGATTTATATTTAAGAATGGTTTCTGAGTATTTGGTTTCTACAACTTACTGACCTGACCTACTTTGGGATTTTTTTAATGGATTTTTAGTTGATCTTATGCTTTTCCGGACTGGCACTAAGTAAGGGAACAGGGACACAAACAATATCGGGGTCCCTGAATGGAGTCATCAGACGGATCATGGTGCCTAAAGCGCTCAGTCCTCAGAGGGTTTGTATTTTGGCAGACTGTTTGCAGAGCTACCAGGGAACTAGCAGAACAGGACTGGAATTCTTGCCTTGTCTGAGTGGAACAGAAAGGTGTTCCTAAGGGTTGCCATTGAATGGTGTTGGTGGCATGAGATAAGAAGCAGAGATTTCTTTCCATTGGAAATTGGTCCAGTCTGTTGCGTGACCCTAGGAATGGCTTGTTAGCCTATTTCTAAAGACCATTTTTTTTCTTTTCCTGAATGTTTGCTGCCAACAGCTTCTGTGAGATTTAAGGGCTTTTCAATGATAATTTTGATTAAAAGTGATTTTTGCCTTTTGAAGACAACTCCCCCGGGGCCCCCCAAAGTAAGAAGCAATCATTAGAACAACCAAAAAGTGTGAGAAGAAACCACATGGAGGAGATAGGAGTGGATGTGGGGGAGGAAACCAGGACTTCAAGGAGGCATGGATGTCAAGAATGCGGTAGATGGTTCCTCCCTGCCAAGTGTTTCCCAACTGCATTTCAGGTACAAAGCCAAAGCTTCCAATGTAAATGTGTCCTTTGCTGCTAAAGGAATCCTCTCTGGCTTCTGGAACCACTAAGAATGAAATCCTTAATTGTTACTATCGTTACTGAGTTTAAAGACTATAATCCTTAATTGTTATGGAGTTCAATAGAAACCAGAAAGACAGAGCACAGGATGAGGGGATTTACGACAAAAAAGACTCCTGACCTTGAACCTGAGCATCTGCTTAGACTGAGCCTTTGTGGAAAGCAGCTGGGGAAGGCCAGGTGTCTCTGGGCCTGCTCTCCTTAGGAGGTGAGAGCCAGGAGGAGGAGAAGAGGGGACAGGGGAAGAAATGGGGATGAATTTTCTTCTCAACAAGTTATAAGAACTATTGCTGAACCGGTTTGGCTCAGTGGATAGAGCATCGGCCTGCAGACTTGGGGGTCCCAGGTCCGATTCCGGTCAAAGGCATGTACCTTGGTTGCGGGCACATCCCCACTGGGGGGAATGCAGGAGGCAGCTGATCGATCTCATCGATGTTTCTGGCTCTCTGTCCCTCTCCCTTATTCTCTGTAAAAAATCAATAAAATATATATTTAAAAAAAAAAAGATGTAAGAACTATCTATATTAGCGGTCGCCAACCGGTGGTGCACGGACCACTGGTGGTCTGTGAAGTCCAAAAGATTGGTGACTGCTGATCTATATATATAAAAGACTAATATGCTAAGTGTCTGTCTGACTGGTAGCTATGACGTGCACTGACCACCAAGGGGGCAGGCGCTCAACACAGGAGCTGCCGAGCTGCAGTGACTTAGAGGAGGGAGCCCGATTCCTCGTGGAGCTGCGTGATTCCACCTTCGGCCGTGGGTTATGTTGCTGCTGGGGCACTGTCAGCCCGAATCTGGTTACTGCATGCTTGCATTTGCATTCCACACCCTGTGTGACAGCAGTTTTATAGAGTGCCCTATCGCACTCTGGGACCCCTCGGGGGATGTCAAAAAGCCTGTTTCTGCCCAGTGCCCTCAGGCCAGGCTGAGGGACACCCACCTGCTGGTGGGACCCCTGCTCACTCCGCAGACACCCTTCCAGCCAGGGCGCCACCCCAGGTGCAGCCAGCCGGGGAGGGACCAAAGGAGGTTGGCTCCAGGGCGTGTTCGGCCCGTCTTGCCCAGACCCGCCCCACTAGCCACCTTCTAATTAATTTCCTTGCACCATGTCACTAGTAAGTTATAAAGGAGAGAGAAAAGACAGTAGCTGACAAGTTAAGTTGCAGGGGAAAGAGAAGCACTAAGTGGTTTAGTGGTGGGAAGGGGGCCTTCTTGGTTTCTGCTTAGTCCTTTCTGTTGCAGCAGGTCATAGAGGAGTGAGAACAGAACCAGTCTGGTTCTTAACTGGTTTAATATTTGAGGGCACAAAAATGATCTGGTCTGTTTGGACATTGGCTTCTTCCTGTCCCTTCAGTTCCTAAGTGGAAAGCACAGACGTTTTCTGAAAAGGTTCTACCCCTAAAGACTTCTCCATTTCTAAACCTTACCCTTCACCACACTGACTCTTAACTTAACACATTCCTCTTGGGGTCTGCCTACTTCTCATTCAGCATGTCTCACACCACA
Organism: Myotis daubentonii; assembly: GCF_963259705.1. NCBI lineage: Eukaryota > Metazoa > Chordata > Mammalia > Chiroptera > Vespertilionidae > Myotis > Myotis daubentonii. Next base: position 37,075,557 of record NC_081857.1, on the reverse strand, counting down.
GTCATCATTTCCCCGCTAAAACCAGTTCCTTTTCTAACATCCCTGTTCTTGCTAATGGCATCATCATTTAGTCACCCAGTCTTCAAACCTCAGCTGACCTGGGATCATTTCCCCTCTTGCCTCCTTAAATGGAGCCAGAATCCAGTTCCTGTAAATTCTTTATAAAGTCTCTTGCATCAGTCCTTACTGCCACCGTCTTAATGCTCTCATTTTTGCCTCAGATCTCTCCTGGGAAAGTTTTCTCCCAACTGCCCCTTCTGCTTCCAGTTTGCCTTCAATCCGCTGTGGGCTGCAAGCTTTAACGTTCCTAAAACTGCTTTCGTTGTGATAGTCACCTGGTTAAACATGTTGAGTCGAATCTCGTTTCCTAAAAGATAAAGTCCAATTTCGATGGCTGTCATCCAAGGTACCTTCCCGTACACTCCTTTCCAGCCCGCATTTTTTGAGTACCCCCTCGAACCAGAGGCTGCTCGGTGCTAAGTGTAATCAAGTTGAATGCGACAGTGTGTGTCACGTGAGACAGAAGGCAGATATGTAAACAGATGAGTTGATAGAATAGAATGTGACAACTGCTCCTGGGTTATGAATATACCTATTATGTATGTGAATATAGATATGGACCTAAGCATTTGACATAATGTAAAAAAATAGCAGTGATATTTTTAGAAAACCCATTTCTCGGCCATTACAAGTTAAAATTGTGACGATTAAAAGCCATAAAAATTCAGTGAAGCAAAGGCGTGCTTTGCACCTATCTGCCAAAGTCACAGAAAGCCAGTCTTTCTCAGCTGTGTGCAGATTCTGCCAGCGGAGCAGTGTTGTGTGTGTTCCCAAGCCTCCTTCCCAGGAACCGGCCAGGCCTTCTCTTTCCTGTAGCTGTTAAATCAGAAGGAGTCCATTTCTTTTTATTTCTAAATTCGACACATGAATGACAGTAAATGAGGACGCATTGGAAAAAGGAAAACCTCATTATCTTTGGAGATGAAGCCCAGTATATGCTCTCCAGGGATGAGAAATGAGAAGACTAACCAGTCACTAACTCATGTAAACCATTTAGTATCCTGTTAGAATATGAATTGTTATCCCCATTTTATAGACGAAGACCTTAGAGCTCAGAGGTTAAGTGGATCAAGGAACCACGAAGTGGCTGAGCAGGGATGCAAACCGACACCAAAGTCCATGCACTTTCCACCACGACACTGCCTCCCAGGAGAATTATTGTCCCCAAAGAACCTTGGAGCAAAAACAATCGCTAGGTCTGTTGTGGGTAATTTTCAACTGATACCAAATTGTTAACCTTTTTTTAAAATCAGTGACCTGGTTTAGAAGACAAAATTTAAAAAGCAAAACAGCATCATCAGTTATATTTCTGTTAGAGGCTTTTGTGAAGTTTTTTGGCAGTTCAGGGAGAGTCAGGTTAGGGCAGCCGTGGGCAAACTACGGCCCGTGGGCCGGATCTGGCCCGTTTAAAATGAATAAAAAAAAAAAAAAAAAAAAAAAAAAAAAGACCGTACCCTTTTATGTAATGATGTTTACTTTGAATTTATATTAGTTCACACAAACACTCCATCCATGCTTTTGTTCCGGCCCGCCTGTCCAGTTTAAGAACCCATTGTGGCCCTCGAGTCAAAAAGTTTGCCCACCCCTGGGTTAGGGGCACAGCCATAACACAGATACCTTGATTATCCGTGGTTTGCCCTCCATGCCATATAATCTGTTTCTTCCGATTTGGAATCCTGCTGGAGTCAATCACGTCATCCTGCAATAACTTTTGAAGGGTTTTTTATATTCCAGGCTGTCCCTTGAATTGTGGCCCATGAATCATTTTACTGGAAATAAAATTAATCTACATGTTATTGTTCTCTCCTTGTGGTACTTTACAAATCATCATGGCATTATATCAGAAAAGCAAAACTTTAGGGGTATGATGGACAAATAGATGACATAGACTGATATATTTCAATGAAATCACATTGTAATTTTATTTAAACTAAATGAAGCCAACTGACAAGTATACTTGAAATGGTTCATATTTCTGGTAATTTTCTGATGTTAAAAGACATATCTTTTTTTATTTTAATGAAAAAATGTATTAACATAAAAATTACTACTCACTTTCATTAACATACATTCCAGTAGCTTACCTAATGTAGTTCTTCTGGTTTGGTCTTGTCTCAGGTGAGAATACTTGAAAGGGTGTAAACAGATATCCAGGTAGACAGACCTGTTTTTAATAGCGTCGTGCTAAATGTCCTCATTTTGGGGCAAAGATGCTTGAATGTTTGTTTATGGGCATGAGGCCACTTCCTCCTTTTCTTCAATGTACATATAAATCCTGTTGGCAGCATAGGACAGTGAAAGAAGCAGATGCACACACATAGCAGGAGAGAGAGACGTCACACCCACACAGAGCTACTCCAGAGACGTGCGAGTCTTAAAACAGCTAAACAATCCAAACCCTGATCTCCATCACGGCGTCCCAGGAAGTGGGTTAGACTACATCTTAAAAAGACATGAATGTTAACCTAGTTTTACTATTTAACTGTAATCTCCAGGAGAGTAATTTAACTCTGGCCCCGGTTTTCACCTGTGAATAGACAGTGCTGAATTCAGTTCTTTCTGAGGCCCTTCCAGCTTTGTGAATCGAATGTGGGCCCAGGTTTTTCCTCCACGCCCTTCCTGAAGGCTGATAAAATGAGCAGATCAGATGTGAACAGTGGTTACCAAGTAGCAGGGGTTAGTAAGGAAGCCTCTGGAATCAAATTACCGAGGTTCCAATCCCGTTTCCATCCTTTACCAGATGTGAAATGCTAAGCAAGTTAGTTATCCTTCAGGCCTTAGGTTTCCCATCTGTAAAATGGGGGTGATGAAGAATTCCTTGGTGAGTTACAGCATCTCTCTCCTGAGGTGGTTGTGAGGATTGAGTTGATACATGTCAAGTACTTAGAACACTGCCTAGAATACGTTAACGTTTATTAGCTCAATAACTTTATATTTTTCATTATTACTATTACTGCTTAAATTCTTAGAAAACTGTGCTATAAAACTCTGAGGTGGTGGTGATTAATGTTGATAAGCTCAATTATATCATTAGTAATTCCTATGCTAAGTATAAATCCAGAAAAGCTGGTATCCTAGAATCTGCTTTGAGAGTACAGTACTGTGTATTTGAACAGACTACTGAGAGTATTTTCAATGTTAACCTTACAGAGTATTAGCCTCATCACAGAGCTGGTTTCTGGAGGCCTGCTTAACGCTATCTGTAGTGTGGGTGCAAAAAGCAGACTGAGAAGACAGAGTAAGGCATTCTGAAAGATCTGCTGTGGTACTCTCATGGCAGGAGGAAGGGTGGGACCGAGTTGCTCTAGTCGTCTTTAAAGTTGTAAATGATTAGCATGCTGTGTTATTAGTTTTCTAGGGCTGCCACAGCCCAGTACCACAGACGGGGTGGCTTAAACAACAGAACTTAATTATCTCACACCTGAGACTGGAAGTCCAGAGGCAACCTGTCAGCGCGATTGGTTGCTTCCGAGGTTTCTCTCTTTGGCTGTGGATAGATGTGTTCTTTCTGTCTTCACATGTTCTTTCCTTGTCTCATGTTTGTATCCAAATTTTCTCATAAAGACACCAGTCCTATTAGGCCCACCCTAATGACCTCATGTTAACCTAACCAACTCTTTGAAGACCCTGTCTCCCCATGCAGTCACATTCTGAGGTCCTGGGGTTAGGACTGCAACATAGGAATTTGGGGGAGAAGGACACAGTTCAGCCCATAACGTATGTTATAACATGTAGACACATAAAGACCCAAATAGTCCAGTAATATATTTTACTTTCTACTGAAAGATTAATTTGACACTTGTAGTAAAAGCTTGCATTGCTTAGTATTGTAGAATTCAGTAAAACGCGATTCGCTTTTTTACAGTGGTTTTAGAACCTTTGTAAATAATAATAGCAAAAACAGCTCCTTTAGTCAATGTACAGAAGACCTGCTTTCTTGATCAGAGAATTAATTTTTGATAGTACTTTGACACGTTTTTGTCCCCGGGCTCACCCTAAAATGCCAAAAGTGGAATGAGAGGTACAGTTTGGAATGTTGTCATTCTTTTACCCGCAAACACATAAATAACCCTTCTGAAAAACTGGAAAGCCAGAGGGTGGGGAAACTTACATCTTTTGAGATCGTCAAGAGAGCATGTCAACACCTTCTATCCCCAGATGGTATGTTGTTTTGGATTCATTCTTTAAAATAGCGGTGCATTTTTGTCCATTTTTAGATTCAGTATTTATAAATGTGACAGGTTTTATTTTTTAAAATTTCATATAGCCCTGGCCAGTGTGGCTCAGTTGATGGAGCATCATCCTGTGCACTGAAAGTTGCCAGTTAATTCCTGGTGAGAGCACATGCTCAGGTTGTAGGTTTGACCCTGGTTGGGGTGCGTGCAGGAGGTAACGGATCAATGTTTCTTTCTTTCCCTCTCTCCCTTCCTCTCTCCCTCTTCCTCTCTCAAATCAATAAAATGAAAAATTTTTAATTCATACATATATCCTGGATTTCTAAGGAAGCACAGTATCCAGTGGAAAGCTGTCAGAAACACCTGTTTTGTATGTTAGTGTTGGCTCTTTGAATTTTAAGAATTAAATGGCCTCCGACATTTTGGTTTTGTGTCTATGTGTATGAAAGAGTCTTTACTTTTAGTATCTTATCACTGATACTAAAAACTTATTGAATGGCTTGAATATCAGTCAGTTGTAGCTCAAGTATAAATTTCTTAAATTTGATGTCTCAGCATATTAATAAAGAAGTGATTTTTATCCAGTTTTGCATGAGTGATCTGGGTAAAACAACTGATTTGTTTTTATACTAGCCAAGTTGATTCTATTTTTTTTCTTAAGGTATTTCTAAGATTTATTGAAAAATACTATTTTTCCTCTTTCATGTCTCATGTTACCCTCCACTTAGAAATAAATAAAGCCTTTAGTAGTTCCACGTGAAAACATACACACACCCAGATACCAGATAGACAAACATCTTACTTGTACTCCACCCTGCCCTGCCCAGCCCACTGCTTGCATAGCTGTAGAAGCTGTTTGGGGTGTTTCTTTTTCTGCCACCCAATCTCTGTGTGGCAAAAAGGCAACAAAGCCTGCTGCCCCATCCAATTAATTCAGAGTTCCAGAGCAAAAGCTGGGCCTTCCTCAAGACAAAGGCACAACCAGAACCAGAATGAGTGGAGCCTTGGTGTCATCCAGAAAGGGGACAGGGTCAGAACCAAGTGAACAGAGCCCAAGCCACAGCATGCTTCCATGGCAAGGTTCCGAGGGCTTTGGGGGGCTTTCTCCATACCCTTACTCTGTGACTGTGGGCACATGAACGTTGGTATAGAAGAGACATGCTCTCGGTTGTTGGCCCTGACTTGGTGGGAAGTAAGCAGCATGTGAATAGACCAAATGTTTGAAATCACATATTGATAACAAAAATGCTTCATACTTAGCCCATAAATAGGCTAATTTTCCAGAGTATTAAAATAGATATAACTTTATCTTTTTTATTATATATTTACATATATTTTTAATTGGGAAAACTATGAAGCTTAATATAGCTACAGCTAGCTGTGTCCCAGTGTATAATAATGTATCCAGACAACTTGTCCACAAGTGGTCTTTATTTCATATTTATCGACTGGAGCATTCCTTAGACAGAAATATCTGTGGCTAAACTCGAAGGAAAGAGAAAGTTTGGTCTCGGATTCTAATGGAAGGAATGAACTGAGTGAGCATCTGGTTGAAATGATCTTGTCTTTCAAAGTTGCTTAATGGATGATGACAGTGACAAGTAACAGCTCATTTAGAAAAACGAGTACAGAATGAGTCTGTACACTGCAACACAGCATGCCAAAAATCTGGCTCGTATTTCTGATAATGACTGCAGAGTTAGAAATGGCCCTTTTCTGAAAATCCAGGGCCACATAATTTATATATTGGGCAGAAATTTGGGGTGGGGCTTATTTAGTGGTTTGCCTGTATGATGGCATACTCTTGTTACTGACTGCACAACAAACACACTTCTCTCCTAAATGGAGAGATCCATAATTAGGTTAACGGCTGATTCTTGGTTAAAGACACAAGCATTTATTGCTGCGTTATTCCTCTTTCAACATTGTCCCTATTTGACTCTTACGTTTTGGCAACTCAAATGGTCTTTCAGGCGTGGTGCCTAAAAGTACAAGACAGAAATTATGTTTTATCAAGTAAAATTTTAAACCTGTCGTTTTTTTTAAGTCTGCTGGGTCTAATTCACTGTTAGGACAGTAAAACACATTTTGTATATAATTTGACATTTAATATTTGAAAATAAATGGGGAAAAGTAGGAGCTTGGGATGAGTGATCAGCCTTACAAAGTCCAGATGGTGACAGGTTGGTTTATTTGTTTTTTGACTGGCAGGAGGTGAGGGGATGAGAATTCTCCTCTCACGGATTTGGCAATTTGAAAAATTCGGTTATATTTATTTTTCTTTGTCCATTGTGCCTAAGTCATGGTGACTCAAGCTTTTGTCCGTTCAGGGAAAGAAAGTCACTCTCTTCTAGAGACATGCATAAGTTAGTCCTTGACATGGCAATGGACACCTTAAAGTAGAAAAGGTTCTGAAAGCCCTCCCTTCCCTAATTATAATTGCGTAAGGGAAGTCGGACCCCTGCTGTATTACTCAGCTTCAACTTGAAGAGGCGGCTATTTTCCTCTTTGTTCGAATCAACCTACAGCTGTCAGGCCTCATCATCCTAATGACACAGTTGACATTCATGAGATTTAGACATTGTTTATAGTGTGGTCACATAGGCAATAAATTTCTTATTCTCTTGCAGCATTGGACACTTTTTCACCATGTTGACAGCATTTTAAATATATTTGTCAATTTTCCCAAATTTTAACTGAAGAAAACTTTCAGAGTTTCTACTTGAGGACTGAAGTGTGACTGCCAATTATCAGGTCAGTATCACCCCATCCTACCCCACCCCTACCCCATCCTCAGCAATATCCCTGCCATCGAAAACATAAGGCAGTTTTACTAGCTTCCGTTTATATGTCGTGCAAAAATGTATTGCAATATCTTGTGTATTGAGATTATGTTCAAATGAATAGAAAAGCAAAGAACTGCTCATTTTTAATATTTATAAAGAAAGGTTATGCCCTAGCTAGTTTGGCTCAGAGAATAGAGCGTTGGCCTACGGACTGAAGGGTCCGGGTTGGATTCCAGTCAAGGGCACATGCCCAGGTTGTGGGCTCGATCCCCAGTGGGGGGCATGCAGGAGGCAGCCAATCAATGATTCTCTCTCATCATTGATGTCTCTCTCTCTCTCTCTCTCTCTCTCTCTCTCTTACTCTCTCTCTCTTCCTTCCTCTCTGAAATCAATAAAAAATATATTTTAAAAAAAGAAAGGTTATTGGAATATACAAAAACAGATCTGTGGGTATTTGAATTATTATACAGCTGTGGCCCATTTTTTCCTTCTGTGTCATATTTGTATTGTATCCACTTCATGCAGACACTAAGCTAAATGGGTCGGTACACATCAGCAAGATGTTCCAGATATTAACGTTTGTGGGCAGGAGTGATTTACACACATAGAGATAACAAGCCAGGTGACTCAGCTGGCAGCTTCGTCCTCGCCATTCTTCACTCAGGATGCTGGCGCCTTTTTACAAAGGGCCGCAGAAGGTATTTCTGAGGTCATTGGTCTTGGCTGCCCCTAACTGTGGTAATACTGTTCTCTGAATTGCTTTGGAAAATGAGAGAGGATAGTAGTTATTAATAATTAAACCGTTCTTCTGTTTGTATCAGGAACTTGGCATTGCATTCTACTTTTATTAACACAATCTCCACAGTAACGCTATGAGTTAGATATCATCATCCCCCTTTCACAGATAAGAAAGGTGATCATCTGAAAACTTGCCCAAAGTTACACAACCAGGAAGATGCAGGCTTGGCATCTATCTGATTGCAAAGCCACGTGTTCTTGCCAACATTCCATCGATATTAAGTTTAGCTTTATTAGGTTTATTGCTGTTTTTTAGTTCTTATTTTTAAAATAACTGCTGTGAGCCCTGGCCGGTATGGCTCAATTGGCTGGACACCATCCCATGTACTGAAAGGTTCCCGGATCGATTCCTGGTCAGGGAATATGCCTGGGTTGAGGACTTGATTCTCAATAGGGTGTGTGCAGGAGGCAGCCCATCGATGTTATGCTCTCACATCCATGCTTCTCTTTCTCCCTCTCCCTTCTTCCTATTTCTCTCAAAATCAGTAAACTAGTCTTTAAAAAAATAACTGCTTTGAGATCTCTCTCTAACACTGATGTGAGAATTACTTACTAGTCGCTAAAACTCCCTCATTAGAAAGTTGGTCCTTTAAAGATGAAGCTACATTGAACATATTTTACCATGTGGCGAAAAGATTTGCACAGCATGTCCCAAAACATAGTCTAACAACACAGTGAAGTAAGAGTTTTCTCCATGTTTTCCTTCACCTGAAGGCATAGCTCTGGAGGGAATCAATGAGTCTTTTGTGTGCCTCCTAAAGTTTAATGTTCTTTTAAGAGCTGGGAATTACTGGAGGGTGTGTGAACCAGTCATGCCATGATTCACTCTACAGAAAACTATAGGAAAGTAGTATTTGCTCTACTTTAGAAGTTATAAAGTGTATTTTACCATAAATGCTGGTCAAAAGACCCTAAAACAACCATCTAATTTCTATGTGTGGTTTGTGAGAAATTAATCTTGTGGAAAAGATAGAATTTGTGCCATGAGATTTCCCATTTAACATATTTCAAAAGATACAATTCCTTGTAGAAATGTAAACTTAAGTGAAATACATTCAGTAGTCTGGCCAATGAAGATGTTTAAAACAATATATATACTTTTTTTTCCAAAACCGGTTTGGCTCAGTGGATGGAGTGTCGGCCTGCGGACTGAGGGGTCCCAGGTTTGATTCCAGTCAAGGGCATGTGCCTGGGTTGCGGGCACATCCCCGGTGGGAGATGTGCAGGAGGCAGCTGATCGATGTTTTGCTCTCATCGATGTTTCTAACTTTCTATCTCTCTCCCTTCCTCTCTGTAAAAAAATCAATAAAATATATATTTTTAAGAAGCCATTTAAAATTACTTTTGCATATTGGTTGCATTTAAGTCTTATTTTGCTATATGAAATATAAATATTGTGATATTCTCTCTGAAAGTAGATAATTTAAAAGAAAAATCTCTCCCATACCCCCAGCGAACATTATCTTTGCTCAAATTTCATTTCAGCCAATTTCAGAGGGATGCCAGCATGTTTCATTTGTGGGTTTTGAATCTGGTTATCTAAAGATGGGAAATCTTTTTATGGTATAACAATTTTTGGTGAAATACTATTAATTGTAACACAATTTTACCTGAATTTCTAGTGAACAAAATTAGTGACTAACTCATTCTGAGACCTTCTAGGATGCTTGCAAATATGCTTAGAGGAAAAATGATAAAATGTATTTTTGTGAGTAGTGATGAAATCAATAAAGTGAATTTTATTTTCTCAAAGCTTTTTATACTATAATAGTTATACTTCTTGTCTGTCTCAATTTATTTTTCTTTGATCATATCAAGTTAACTCTGTCTTCAGAGATTGTCTGATTGTGTCTCTGTTTTAGGCCTTCAGGATGAATCTGGAAAAACTCAGCAAGCCTGAACTCCTAACATTGTTCAGTATTCTTGAAGGAGAGCTTGAAGCCAGGGACCTTGTTATAGAAGCTTTAAAGGTATGTTAATAAGGGAAAAAGGAGATGTCATCATATGTTTTTCGAAAGTTGTTTCACTGGTTGTAATTTACTTAAGCAGGGTATTTCTATAGCCCTGTTGAAGTCAGAGGCCTGGGTATACTTACTGACACTTGGAGTGGCAGCCACCTGTGTGGTGTTGTTTTAGGGACACCAGTGAAGCCTTTCTGACCCCAAAATAGTTCCTTTCATCTCTCTACCTGATGTCTGGACCTTGAACTTCATTCTTTAGCTCAGTGGTCTTAGCTGTGTTTGAATGCCATCCCCTTGATAACCTGCTGAGACCTGCTTCCTTAAAAAAAAATGTATATACAGCTGTGGCCGGGTGGTTTCTCTCTCTCTCTCTCTCTCTCTCTCTCTCTCTCTCTCTCTCTCTCTCTCCTCACTTTCTAAAATCAATTTTAAAAACATACCCTTGGACTTGGGTGAGGTTTTTTTTTTTAAAAAAAGTATATGCACCCCCCCCAAAAAAAATGTATATACACCCATATACCACAATTCAGAATATAATATCTATGAAATCAAGGACCCATGAAGACCATCCATGGATTCTCTAGACCCCAGATTAAAAATTCCTAGTTTTGTTTCAGTATTTGATACCCATTAAAATGAAAAGGGGAAGGGGTGTTAACTGTACTTTCTACCCAGTTTTGTTGTAAATCTAAAACTGCTCTAAAATATATAGTCTAATATTTTTAATTCTTTTTATTTTTACTGATTTCAGAGAGCAGGGAGAAGGAGAGAGAGATAGAAACATCAGTGATGCGAGAGCATCATTGATCAGCTGCCTCCTGCATGCCCCCCACTGGGGATCAAGCCTGCAACTTGGCATGTGCCCTTGACCAGAATTGAATCTGGGACCCTTCAGTCCGCAGGCTGATGCTCTATCCACTGACCAAAACCCGCTAGGGCTATAATCTAATTTTTTAAAAAAATAGAAGGGGTGGGAAATAACTCCTTTTAAGTGTCATAAATTTTTACACCTTAGTAAGGATGTTTTCCAATCTGTCTTTTTAAAATATATATATTTTTATTGATTTCAGAGAGGAAGGGAGAAGAAGAGAGAGAGAGAGATATCATTGATGATGATCATGCGCCTCCTGTGCACCCCTCACTGGGGACCAAGCCTGCAATCCGGGCATGTGCTCTGACTAGAAATCAACCCTGACCCACTGAGCCACACAGGGCAGGCCCCAATCTGCCTTGAGATAATATTTGGGGAAGGGGAGACCAGATCTTAGGGTGTCTGTGTGAGTAGTAGGACAATGACACTCCAGAAGGAGGTGGAAACAGCCAAAGAGGAGACTTGAGCGTGCTGAAGAGAGCATAGTCCCTGCCAAGTGTAACTGAGTGTCTAAATATCTAGGAAGATTTTTATAGTTAAAAATTATAGTTAGAGGTTATATTGATGTACATCCTAAAGTTCATTAGGTTTATGAAGTGCTTTACTACATTTTTTTCAAAATATCCTCGCTCTTTATATGAAATATTTTGTTAATATATCATGTGAGTTCAAATGAAATGCCTTTGTTGAAGATTTCCTTACAGCAACAAAGATCATGTTTTCTTTGCCTTTCTAGGGGACTTAGAGAATCAGTGACTTCCTAAGTAACCCACTCATTAGGGTTCATACCAAAGGCTGCATCTTTTCTGTTCCTGAGCTTGTCTTTCCTCCCTCCCTGCACTGAAATAGCAAATGTGTTCCTTTACTCGATCTGGGTAGTCTTTTCTGGTATCACTCTGAAATTATAATTGTGATAAAAATGAAATCTAAACCTGTTATTTCTACATGCTGTTAAGTTTCGAGTGACATTAATTTATGTTATTTAAGGCGACTGAAAAAGACTGACATTTCTATTTAATTAAATACGCTTCAGGGCATTTTTCACTGAAAACTGTTGCTTGTGTGTCTTCCCTGGAGCTTTACAATGTGTGATAAGTCACTGTCAGGGTTTCATTTCTCCAGTGTGCACGAGGCACTTCCCCTACGATGTGGGGGATGGAGTCTGCCTTACTTTCCGTCCCTGCTTGCTTCAGTCTTGCATGACTTCCCTGCGATTTCTAAATAAAAATCATATGTTTATGCCTTTGACACATGCCCGGTCACATATGTTAAAGTTCCTTGCCTGAGTCTGCCTGTCATGCCAGAGCATAAATGTGTGACCTCGGTCCAGTCATTCCATCTGTCTGGAGCGAAGCTTCCTTGTCTGCAATAAGAGGTCACGGTTCGATTCCCGATTGGGGCACATGCCCGAGGTGCAGGTTCCCATCCCCAGTGGGGGGCATGCAGGAGGTAGCCCATCGATGTTTCTCTTGCTCTCTCTCTCCCCTCTTCCTCTCTCAAAAATCAATAAAAACATTAAAAATAAAACAAATGATTAGTAACTAATATTGATATGTAACACTACAATTTCCATGGCATTGCAACAGTGTAGGGTTCTTTTTTCCCTTTCGTTATAGTCTGTCAGCACATATCATGTTCCGTATCCAAGAAACAGCCAGTGGTTGCTAATCTTTGGATTGGATGTCTCTGGATGCCCTCAACAATGCCCAATTTTTTAATGATGCCTCTGCCAACATATACTACATGTATCATTATTCACGCATTTCTGTCACATTCACAGACCTTCTCCTTTGACACTGTTGGTGGTTCTCTTCCTTTCCCTGAACACTGTATTCTATTTCCCTTAACCCCGTCCCACTAATACCAGCAGTCCTAACCTGCTTAAACCCAGGACACCTTCCCCTTTCTTACCCCATGTTTATCTGATCAATGAGGAGAAAAGGGAAAGGAGGACTGGGGGAAATCTGAGCTGGTTCCTAACCCTCACTCCCAATGCCTGTTGTTTCTCCCATTTCCTTCCCCTGGTTCTCTGAGACCCCCTATTCTCCTCACCATAGGAGTCATCCACTTAGAACTGGCAGTGTCCCTCACTGCCTCGGCCGAGCCAGGAAGAACTTTGTTCATGGTGACCCCCTTTAGAACTCGGAAAACATTTCCAGGCGCAGCGATAGTATAAATAGCAATCAGAGTTTATGGAACTGCACAGTGTAGCAGGGCATTAAGTAGAATCTCTGGAGGACCTACTGCTATTCATCCTGGGCCTCCAGGAAGCAGTTGCCCATAAATACCACAGTTGACCTACACGAACACTTGTGGGCCTCAGCCCCCTCATAACTGGGGTAGGGGTTTGGGGGTGACTGCCTCTAATGCAGTGGTTCTCAACCTTCTGGCCCTTTAAATACAGTTCCTCATGTTGTGGTGACCCCCAACCATAAAATTATTTTCGTTGCTACTTCATAACTGTCATGTTGCTACTGTTATGAATCGTCATATAAATATCTGATATGCAGGATGGTCTTAGGCGACCCCTGTGAAAGGGTCGTTCGACCGCCAAAGGGGTCGCGACCCACAGGTTGAGAACCGCTGCTCTAATGGAAAAACAAAATCAAAGGACGACCTTATTTTCTCTTTGCTTTTCAGCCTTAGAAACCATACAAACCTATGGAGCTTTATATGTCTGTTTTGCTAATCTTTGTGTCCTCAGCACCCAGCATAGTGGCTAGTACATAGATGCTCAATAAATGTCTGTTGAACAGAGGGGCTGATTGTGCCATTGTGGTATGTTGCTTTAAAAGATTGCCATAATATTTCAAAGTGAATGTTGTGAATTACTAAATTTTACAGCCTGTTCCTATGTATGCTTTAACATACTTGCCGCCTTCTGGTTTTAATGTTAACAGATGCGTAGGTGCTTGGTGCACATGTTTCCCTAAAATATATTTTTTCTGCAGGGATCCAATTTCAGTTAGTTTAGGCAGCTTCTGACTAAGCTGCCTAAAGCTTGAGAAGCTAGAGCTATAATTAAGGGAGCATTTTGATATGAAATACCATTCAGAGTCAGGCACAAGTGTTGAATCTAGTCAGTGCACACGGCTCAGGGTAATAAAGTTATCTTCTGGGGCTTAAGCTGTACGCGTGCAGCCTCCCCAGGAGTCATGCATCTTTAACAGTCTGTGGTTAGATAAAGTAAGTAGCAGCTGGGCTCCAAATGGTTTCAGTCCTTTGGGAAAAAAGCAACTGCCACAACAGATTCCTAAAAGTTAAAATGAAACCTCATTTTATTTGTGGGATATGTTTGTTTGTTTGTTTGTTTGTTTGTTTGTTTGTTTGTTTTGATTGTGTATTACATCAGGATTTACTGCATTATTTCAGTAGTTCTTGCTAAACAGCACACACTTGTTAAACTTCTTGACTAATATGGCAGCTTACTCATTTTATTCCTTTTAGTACATTTTCACCCAAGGATATGTTTTTTGTGGGGTTTTGTTTTTGTTTTTTTGTTTTTAATTGATTGAGAGAGAGAAAAACATCGATGTGAGAGAGAAACATCCATCGGTTACCTCCCGTACACCCCCAACCAGGGATCGAACCTGCAACCTATGTATGTATGCTGACTACTAGGAATCAAACCTGCAACTTTTGGTCTACGGGACAACACTCCAACCAGCTGAGCCACCTGGCCAGGGATAGTATTTTTTCTAAACTCTTGTGTAGTGAGTTGAAAAGGTTTTGGTCTGTATCTAAATAGCTATTATGGCTTTTCCTTTTTGTTTAAGTAAAATATCTTATCTTTTTTTTTTCTTCTTACCTTCAAAATAGATTTTTTTCCTGGACATAAAATCTCATGTCTAACCTTGCATCTCTGAATAAAACCTTATGGTTCACTGTAGCTGCTAAATAAATAGTAGGTCACATTGACAAAGGTTAGGTTTATACAGGAATATGTTATCAAGTTCCCAGAGTGTGAAAGTAGATCCTACCTATAGAGTTGTAATTATTTTTTAACTTTTTAAAATATCGCTATTTTTTAATATATATATATATATATATATATATATATATATATATATATATTAGTAATATATATATTATTGATTTCAGAGAGGAGGGGAGAGGGAAATAGGGATAGAAACATTAATGATGACAGAATTGTTGATCAGCTGCCTCCTACATACCCTCTACTGGGGATCGAGTCCACAACCTGGGCATGAGCCCTTGACTGGAATCAAACCAGGGACCCTTCAGTCCACAGGCCCACGCTCTATCCATTGAGCCAAACCAGCTAGGGCTACAGTTGTAATTATAAGAGCTTTATTCATTTTCCAAATTTTCTGCAAAGCGCCAGGTTGCAACTATACCCTTCTAGAGCCCCCATAGTTATGTTCCTTTTTCTCCCCCAAATACAAAAGCCTCTTCATTCTTCTGTTGCAGCCAAGGCACGTTTGGCATAGAACCAGGGAGGCCAATAGAAAATAATGTAATATTCAGCCTCTTCTGTATTTGAAGTATAATTGTTATACAGAGACCATTTATACTGTATTTGGACCTAATTGGACTTTATATAAAGTGATTTTCTGTTTTAGAAGTGATTACATCACAGGAAAACATTCTTTATGAAAGTCTTTCCCTCTGACCACTTTCTTTCCATGAATGAAAACACTATAGAAATCCCCTCCACAGTGAAAGCAAATCACATTGCTGATGAACTGCCTGTCCTGGGGAAGCTGGGCTGGATCACACAGTTTAGCAAGAGTGCTCAGCTCATTAATTCCAGGCAAATCTAGGAAATGGCTTCCAAGCTGGTCTGACTCCTCCAGAAGACGAGGGAACCTTGATCAATAGCCATTTAGAAACTTAGAAAGTAGATTTGACTGCTAATAAAAGTTAAATCAAGCCCTAGCCGGTTTGGCTCAGTGGATAGAGCGTCAGCCTGCGGACTCCAGGGTCCCAGGTTCGATTCTGGTCAAGGGCATATACCTTGGTTGTGGGCACATCCCCAGTGGGGAGTGTGCAGGAGGCAGCTGATCGATGTTTCTCTCTCATGGATGTTTCTGGCTCTCTATCCCTCTCCCTTCCTCTCTGTAAAAAATCAATACAATATATATTTTTTAAAAAAGTTAAATCAAATAGTTCATTTATGAATCTTCCATATTGGGTATCTGCACATCTTAGATCGGATGCAAAGCCACACTTAACTACGACTAAGTAGAATCTCCCCCATATTTACTAGTATCATGTTATGTTAAAGCATTATTTAAATTGCTTATACAGTAATAAATGTTAAAGTATTACAACTTCCATGTAGAATTAACTTGAGGAGTCTTGAATTCCTTTCCCCTGATGTCTCCATCATAAAACAGGTAGAACTTTTAAAGCTTGGAGTAGAGCTTTGTTGTTTTTGGCCAACGGCCATTGCAGAATTCCCCGAGCAAGAAGATTTATAGACAAAAACATGGTAGACAGGACAAAGTTAGAAATATATTTAGAGTATGAGACTGTAATATGTCACTCTGGTTTAACTGTTTTGAGTTTTTTAAGCAGCCAGGGGTTAAAAATTAAAAATCCAAATGTTATATATAGGTCTGTGTTGAAACAACAAATGATTTACAGTCATGTCTTGTTTTATTGTGCTTCGCTTTAGTATTGTGCTTTGCAGATACTAGTAATGCATTTTTTACAAATTGAAGGTTTGGGGCAACTGACGGCTGAGATGATGGTTAGCATTGTTAGCAATAAAGTATTTTTAATTAAGGTATGTACCTAGTTTTTTAGATATAATGCTATTGCACAGTGTAAACATAACTTTTAAAAAATTTAATATGGTTTTATTGATTTTAGAGAGAAAGGAAGGTTGAGGGAGAGAGAGAGAAACTTGGATCGGCTGCCTCCTGGGAGCTGAGCCTGCAACCCAAGCACATGGAATCAAACCAGCAACCTCTCAGTGCATGGGACAATGCTCAACCACCTGAGCTACACCAGCCAGGGCTGAGCATAACTTTGATATGCCCTGGGCAACCAAAAAATTCATGTGACTCGCTTTATTGCGATACTCACTTTACTGCAGTGGTCAGGAACTGAACCTGCAATATTTCTGAGGTATGCCTGTACTTTTGCTGAAAGTATTCTTAAAATAATAATATATAATAATAAAAGCATAATATGTTAATTAGACTGGATGTGCTTTCGGACGTCCTTCTTTCCAGACAAAGCCACAGCGGGGGCCACGGTGGGCAGGGGCCAGGGCCAAGGCCCCTGCATGAATTTCATGCATCGGGCCTCTAGTAATAATTATAAAGCGGCAAAGATATAGAACAAAACAAAAAGTATTAGGTAAGGTCTATAGCTCAACACCACAAACACAGGTTCACTGTAAGCAGAGCTGACATCTGCTGTTGGTCATGGTTTTGTGCCTATTATGGAAACAGATTATTATAAAGGCTGGGCTGAGAGGAAGAAGGTAAAATTGAATTTAGCAAGCAGCATACACTGTCCTATATTAGTAAGCCTGTCAAGAGTGTTTGCATTGCCCTGACCCATTTGGCTCAGTGGATGGAGCGTCGGCCTGCGGACTGAAGGGTCCTAGGTTCGATTCCGGTTGGGGGCATGTACCTTGGTTGCGGGCACATCCTCAGTGGGGAGCGTGCAGGAGGCAGCTGATCGATGTTTCTCTCTCATCGATGTTTCTAGCTCTCTATCCCTCTCCTTTCCTCTCTGTAAAAATTCAATAAAAATATATTTTTAAAAAAAAGAGTGTTTGCATTAAAGAAAATATCAGAATATACTGTGAATGTACTTGAATGGACTCAAAGTGGATGCATTCTTCAGCATTGATAAGCCTGGATCTAACATTATTCTTTGGCCAAAATGATCTCATTTTGATAGTTGATTTTCAGAAGAGCTTTAAGATTGGGGTAGGTAATTTAGACCTTTGATAAAAATCACATGAATGTAAAAGCTGAAACCGAGAGAAGTTCAGTTTCTGCTTAGATAAAAGAATTGGAGAATTAGGAAGCAAACAATTTTATTTAGGAAATTGAATTATAAGACTTTAGATTTCTATTCATAACCTTTACAATGAAATATGGTTTAGAAAGGAATTAATCAGTGGCCATGTTGGGCCATATTTTAATGTGTTTTTTTATAGTTGGAATGGCTGATTTTTTTTTTTTAATCCTGTTCTCCCTAAGTCCATACATGAAATCCTAGCTTTTCAAAAAAAGAGACATAAAATTAATTACGATGTACTCTCCAAAACCATCAGCTAGAACATTCATTTAAGTGTAGCTGTTGGGAGCATGAGCTTTCAAATCAGGCAGACCTCAGTCTGAGCTCTGCCATTAGTAGCTGTGTGTGAGCTTAGGCCAGTTTCTTACCCTGTAAGCAGCGCCTGTACATTTGTACGGTCAGTGTGAGGATGAAATGAGAGCAAATGTTCATCAAGGTGCTCAGAGCTCGTCCACTGTGAGTTATTATTAGAATATAGGTTTTAAAGTCCATCCACTTAGGAACAAGGCACATTCCATAAAGCACACTGTCTTCCCTAATACTGTAATATGCTGTCCTTTGTAAGAAAGATGAAGCTTTCAATCTTTGTTAATCGACGGGGCTTGCACGTTAGCTTGTTTTCTTACAGGAATTGATGGCTTTGGGTTGATCCATCCCCACCCCCACAACCAAAAGCATGTCTTTAGAGACAGCTGGCAGGGTGAAGGGTGCACTCTGGGGCATGAAACAGATGTTATGTTATATTCCCCTGTTTCTCTCTTTATAATGAAAACAGGAAATACAGGGACAGTGTGGAAGCTTTTTAGAATGGCTTTTTCCCATTGATTTATTTCTCTGTTTGATTTGGCATATTGTTATATTTTGTTTTTTTAAACAGCTTTATTGAGGTATAACTGATATACAATAAGCTGCATATATTTAATGTGTACAGATTGATGTTTTGATATATGTATTCCCCATGAATCTGTTACTATAATCAAGATGATGAACAAATCCGTCACTCAGCGTAATCATTCTGACATCCATCCTCGTTGTTGTATTAATACTGTAGTTCATTCCGTTCATTGCTGAGTAGTAGTCCAGTATATGTATGTATCACAGTGTGTTTTATCTGTTTATCTATCGATGAACATTTTTATTGCTTCAGTTTGAGACTATTAAATATACAGCTGCTAGGGACATTCATATACCAGGCTCTGTATGGACATGTGTTTCATTTCTTATGGATAAAGACCTAGGAGTGAAATGGCTCTACTGTATGGTAGGTGCATGTTTAACTTTTTAAGAAACTGCAAACTGTTTTCCAAAGTGGATATACCCTTTCACATTCCCACTAACATGTACTAGTACAGTGGTTCTCAAACTTCTGGCCCTTTAAATACAGTTCCTCATGTTGTGACCCATTCATAAAATTATTTTCATTGCTACTTCATAACTGTAATGTTGCTACTGTTATGAATCGTAATGAAAATATCTGATATGCAGGCTGGTCTTAGGCGACCCCTGTGAAAGGGTCGTTCGACCGCCAAAGGGGTTGCGACCCACAGGTTGAGAATCGCTGTACTAGTATAAGAGTTCCAGTTGCTCCACATCTTCACCAACACTGGGTATAGCCAGTCTTTTCATTTTAGCCTCTCTAATCCTATCTAATAAAAGTCTAAGCGACCGTTACAGTAAAATGATCAGAACAACCAGTCGCAGTGATGTGCACTGACCACTAGGGGGCAGATGCTCAACGCAGGAGCTACCCCCTGGTGGTCAGTGTGCTCCCACAGAGGGAACACCACTCAGCCAGAAGCCGGATTCACAGCTGGCGAGTGCAGCAGCGGTGGCGGGAGCCTTTCCCGCCTCTGTGGCAGCACTAAGGAGCAGCAAGCCCAACAGTCAGGAGCAGCGAGCAGGTGGGTGGTAAGAAGCAAGTGGTCCCAGACTATGAGAGGGATGTCCACCTGCTGGCTGAGGGGACCCCCCCCCCCCCGCCCAGTGCAGGAATTTCATGCCCCAGGCCTCTAGTCTATATATATAAAAGCCTAAACAACTATTTGACTGGTAGCTATAATGCGCACTGACTACCAGGGGGCAGATGCTCCGACTGGTAGCTTAGCTTGCTGCTGGGGTCCAGCCGATCGGGACTGGGCAAGATGGGCCAGACACGCCCTGGAGTCCTCCTGCGGACCCTCCCCGGCCCCAATCATGCACTGGTACAAGGGACCCCACTGGTGCATGAACTTGTGCACCAGGCCTCTAGTAGTTATATAATATTTCATTGCAGTTTTAATTTGCAGTTCCCTACTAATGATGTTGAGCATCTTTTCATGTACTTCTTTGCCATCTGTGTTGTCCTTTTTGCTGAAGTATTTGTTCAAATCTTTTGCCCATTTTTTAAATTGATTTACGTGTTTTCTCATTAAGTTTTAAGCATGTCTTCTATCTCTGAATGCACGTTCTTCATTAGATATATGCCTTTCCTCCCAGTCTGTGGCTTGTCCTTTCATTCTCAACTGTATCTTTTTGAAAAGCATAAGGTTTTCCCTTTAATGAAGTCCAATTTATCAATATTTCTTTCATGGATTTTGCTTTTAGTATCAGGTGTAAGAAATCTTTACCTAAACCAAGGTCAGAAAGGTTTTCTCCTGTTATCTTCTATAATTTTATAGCTTTTACTTTTATACTTCAGTCTATAATCAACTTCCATGAATTTTGTTACATGGTACATGTGGATTAAAATCCTCTTATTTATTTATTTATTTTTTGCATATGGATTGTTCTAGCACCATTTATTGAAAAGACTGTCTCCCTCTATGGAACAGCCTTGGCACCCTTGGCACAATCAGTGTCTCATGTTTGTGGGTTTATTTTTGGAATCACTGTTCTGTTCCATTGATCTATTTGTCTACCGCAATATCCTAATTACTGTGGCCTTATAGTAAGTCTTAATCAGGTAGTGTTAAGCCTCCAACTTGTGTTGTTTTAAATGTATCGATTTGAGAGAAACATTGATTTGTCGTTCTGCTTATTTATGCATTGATTGGTTGGTTCTTGTGCGTGCCCTGACGGGATCAGGACAGCCTGGCCTTGGTGTTTGGGGACAAGCCTCTAATAAACTGAGCTGGCCAGGGCAAGTCGTGTTGTTTTTAAAGTTGTTTTGGTTGTCCGTGGTCCTTGGTGTTTCCATATAAATTTTAGAATCAGCTTGCCAATTGCACGTTGTCTCCCTTTTTGTGTGTTTTTTCTAGGGGCAACTAGAAATAACTTCTGATTAATCCCACATCACAAGGCTAGCACATGCAAGAGAGACACAATAGGAGGAAGTCAAAGGAACAGGAATAAGCTGTTTCCCTTTTCTGTTTGTTTGAGTTTCGGGCTGAATGAATGCAGTGAAACCCCCACTGCTGTCATCTTGTGAACCTTCCCCAGCTGCAGAGAGCGTTGTGTGCTCTCAGTAGGTAGCACTTTACAAGCAGAACGCCTCCTTTCTTTCCTCAAAGGCATGTCCCTTACAGGAGAAATTTGCTTATTCTTCTGGCACCTTGAACCCCTAAATGTCACCATTTATAATGTGAAAGGTGAGGTGATAAAACGGTGTATAGCAAGTAACTGATATCAGACAGTTATTGATTTCAGAGAGAAGGAGAGAGAGAAGCATCAATGATGAGAACCATTGATCAGCTGCCTCCTGCACCCCCCACACTGGGGATCAAGTTAGAAACCCAGGCATTTGCCCTGACCAGGAATCAAACCGTGACCTTCTGATTCATGGGTCGATGCTCAACCACTGAGCCGCACCAGCTGAGCCACGTGGGTCCTCTTTATTCATTCGACCCCGTCTCCACATAGCCCTGCACCCTCCTCCACCCCACTAACTTCTTACTCCTGCTTACTTAATAAACTTCTCAATGTGAACACTTCTCCTCCTCAGCCAAGCTAGGGACCCGCTTCCCAGGATCTTACATTTGAGCAGCTGGTTTCCTGCCATGTGTCGTTGTAATAGCAGGCTGTGTTTGTAATGGAAGAATCTTGCTTGAAAGATGTTTGAGAGTTCAGACCCACCCCACAATTACACATCTCCTTCCTAGAATCCCCTGAAAGGGGAATGTGCTTTCCCATCTTATTTAGTGATCTCTTCTTCAATAGTTTAATCTTGGAGTTAGTTTCTGCAGTTACCACACAGTGAGCGGAAGAGCCTGCGCACATCATTCGTGAATGAGGTTTTTCAAGGTCACAGTTACTTCCAGTATCACACACAGTTAGTCTGCAGGCTGGGTCTCTATATATACTTCAGAGCCGGGTTTTGGTTGTGTGCCCTCTCAACCTCATGGTGTTTCCTGTTATTCATTAAATTGCTGATAGTCCCATTTATCTGCCAGAACCCGCCCACTTCCAGGGCTGGCCTTTTCCTTCCTTTTCCTTGTAAGTGTAAGGTCTGAGTCTTAGAAAGTTCTGACCAAACAAACTGTACTTGGTGTTCCTTTAAACATTAATGATATTGTTTAGAAAACATTTAACAAGCAAAGGCAACTTGTTTATTTCTGCTGTTAGGTCTTAAACTTGTCTGGCAAATTGTCAGCTCCTTAAAAGCAGAGGATGAAATCTTACTTTAGTCAAATCTGTGTCCCCAGATCATCGCCTACATCATTTAGCATATTTGGTCCCCGGCAGAGTAAGTGTTCAATGAAAGCATCCAAAGCACGTGCCCTGTGAAGCACCCAAGTCCAGAAAATTCCCCGACTTCAGCAGTGCTATCTAACCCTAATAACACTGATTTTTGTTTGTTTGTTGTGTTTTGTATATTTGATATTAGGCTGAACTTCTGGTTGGTAGACTTTTATCACATTAGTTAGTTTAAAATAAAATAATTATACTGATTCCTTGTTACTTTTAGTTTTTACATATTTATTATAGCTTAAATTAAACTGTTTAAACTCATAGATTCAGGAGTCAGACTTTTGGGTTCTTCATTCTATTTTAGTGTTTTTCAAACTTATTTGACAGGGACACCATGAAAAATAGACTTCATATTGTAACCCAAGGGACACACACACACACACACACACCAACACACACACACCCCTGTATTCTTATGCCAAAAGAAGTCCTTCTCGAAAGGTCTTTTTTCAGTGCTCTGCGATGTTTTCTATTTCGTTTTTAACCTACTGATTGAGACGAACTAAATTGAAGTTCATTCCTACAGAGTCCTGGGGGGAATACCTGTCTATGTATTGCTCATTCAGCTAACATATTCAGTACTTAACTATATACCATTTACTGTCCACTTAACTAACTGGCTTTGTAACCTTGGGAAAGCCACAAGTTAATGTTCAGTTTCTTCTATGACATGCAGATAGAGTGATGCCTACCTCCAGGGAATACTGTAGGTTAGGTTAGATTAGAGGCCTAACAATCAGGTACTCTGATTGACAGGCAATACGCGCTCCACTGTCAGTGCCTCCTGTGTTTCTGCTGTTCTTATCATGACTAAAATAACTTTGGTTTGAACTTCCCATGTTTCTGGAAAATAGCTTATATTACATATAACTTAATTTTCCCATTAGTGCTCACTATGTATTTTTATAGTTTTTAACTAGAGATATAATTTAGATACAGTGTAATGCAGCGGTCGCCAACCAGTGGTCCGTGAGGTCCAAAAGATTGGCGACCGCTAGTGTAATGTACAGATCTTAAGTGGTCAGTTTAATAAACTTTGACAAATGCATACATCCATTTGACCTACACCCCTATAAAGACAAACATTCTCATCATACCAAAAAGTAATCCTGTGCCCCTTCCTAGTCAGTTGTCTCCCTAGCCCCAGAGGCAACCACTATTCTGATTTTTTCACCATTGATTAGTTTTGCCTGTTAGGACACAATCACACAGAATGTATTCTTTTATATCTGGCTTTTTGGTTTTGTCTTGTTCGGTATAATAATTTTAAGGTTCATCATTATTGTTTTCAAGTTCATCAGTAACTCATTCCTTTTCATTGCTGAATAGTATTCTATTATATGAATGCATCACATTTGTTCTATTGATTGATATTTAATTGTTTCCATTGGAGCTAGTATGAGTAAAGCTGCTATGGATAATTGTGTAAAAGTCTTTTTATGAATATATGTTTTCATTTCTTTGGGATAAATACTTAGAGGTGGAATTTCAGAAAGGCATTTTTCTAACTTTATGAGAAACTTCCAGATTAATTTCCAACATAGTTATACCATTTATACTCCCACCAGCACTGTGTGAGTGTTCTAGTTGTTCCATATGCTCTCCAACATTTGATGTTGTCAACCTTTAGATTTTAGCTTTTCTCGTGTCTTATTATTGTTTTAATTTATACCTCCCTGTCACCAGTGAGATGTGCTTTTTTGGCCATTTCTATTTTATCCTTAGGTCTGTGATCCATCCCTGTTTTTTGTGTATGTTTCAAGGCAGGTGTCAACTCTCATTTTAAGAGATATATGATCTCCTGAACAAGAGGGATTAGGATCTAATGTGTCATTTAAAATTGTACTTAAAATTCTTGGTTTATGTTCAGAGCATTCATTTATTCAGGACTAGTTGAGTCCCTTCACACATTTTTTCCTCACCTAAAGAAGGTGTAGACTCAGACCAGAAAGTATATATAATTTGTTTTAACCACATGTATAGGAATAGCCCCCAAAAACCTTAACACATTTATTTCCATTTTACCAGAAACTTTCATAGGACTCTGGAATTTGAATGTTGACGCAGCTACATTATGCTGTTTACCCATGTTCTTTTTCTATCAACAAGCAGCTCACCGGCTAGAAGTACCCCCCCTGAGGCTATTTGTACTAAACTTCCAAAGAATTTAGTGCACTTGAGTCAAATACTAATAAATGATCATCCCTCCTTATGTAAATAATTGCTTTTATAAATATCTGTGGATGCCAACTGACTCCAGAAGTAATCTTTGAAGCGCATTCTATCCAGAGTCAGTTTGCTGAATGTATGAATTGCTGTTACCTTAAATGATTATACAAGTAAACCATAGATTTTACTAATAGCATCATAAAATATTGACCTCACAAAAAAGATGAGAGTAAGGAGAGGCTGAGACATCAGGAAAATGACCAAAAAGTAAATATCAACTAAGTGTCTCGGGCTTCAGACATAATACAGGAGGAAGAAAGAGGTGTGACAAGTGCTTTTCAGGTTGCTTACAATTTAGGCAGGAAGGAAAAAAGATAAATGGGAAATGTTCAATCAATGCAAGAGATAAATACTAATTGACCACATGGACCCAGTTGGTTCAAGTGTCATCCCAATACTCCAAGGTTGTAGGTTCGATCCCCGATCAGGGCATATGCAAGAATCAACCAATGAATGCATAAGTGGAACAGCATAAATAAGTGGAACAACAAATCTCTCTCTTTCTCTCTCTCTCTCTCAAAATCAATAAATAATTCTTTAAAATTTTTACTTTTAAAAAAAGTAAGAGGTTAATTTCCTATAATAGTATAGATAATATTGGGAAGGAGAGAGGAGGTGACTGCTTCATGTGTCTTTTTGAAGTTGGTCATAAAAGCTGAAGTTTTAGAGAGCAAGCATGACAGACGCTCTGGGTATTGTATGGCTTATGTTAAGCTCTCAGTAGTGGCGTTTCATTCAGCCTGGGACAGTAAAAAATAAATGAGTATAGATGACTAGTATGCTTTGTCTGCTGTAGTAATATCCTGTATAATTGAATCTGTCTAACCAGCCGATTATTTTCCTGTTGTCTGAAATTACAGAGCATTATGTTTTCTGACAATGTAGGAATTTCTGTGCAATTAAAGTGTATGTTATTGTTGAAATGAAAATAATGAAATTACAAGAAATTGATTGGTTTCAGCTGTATTACTGAATTCCTCCCCCCAAAAGGCAAATCAAGATCATTTATATATTTTTTATAAAATAGCTGAAATACCATTAAAGTATTAAACCTCAACCTTGACAGTTTTTCCTAAATTTTCACCTGAGATATAAATAGTGGTAGCATGGCCCAGCCAATGTGGCTCAGTGGAGGTCATGGTTCGATTCCCTGTTGGAGCACATGCCCAGGTTCGATTCCCTGATGGAGCACATGCTCTATCCCCAGTGTGAGGCGTGCAGGAGGAAGCCAATCAATGATTCTCTCTCATCATTGATGTTTCTATCTCCCTCTCCTTTCCTCTCTGAAATCGATAAAAATATATTTAGATGATAGATAGATAGATAGATAGATAGATAGATAGATAGATGCATATTGAGTCACTCACCTTGTGGCAGCCAGCCTCCAAGTTGGCCCCCAGTGACCCCACTTCCTAATAGTCCCACCTTTATATATGGGTCCTCTCACATTTACCAGGGTCGGTCTGAGTGACCAATGAATACATCAGAAGTGATGGAGTATCACTTTAAGATTGTTATAAAAGACACGGGGACTTCCATCTTGGTGTGTCTGTCTGTCGCATCACTTGCACTGTGGGAAGCAGCACATGCGAGGAACCAAGGCCTGTGCCTACAGCCATGTGAGTGAGCTTGGAAATGGACCCACCAGCCCCAGTCCACCTGATGAGGTAGTGCTGGCCAACAGCTTGACTGCAACCTCCTGAGACACAGCCAGAACCACCCAGCCCAGCCCCTCCCAGATTCCTGACCTTCAGAAACTATGAAATAAAAACAGTGTTTACTGTTTAAGCTAAGTTTTGGGGTCATTGTTATGCAGGAATAGACGACCAATACACACCTCCACTAAAGCTCCTCTTTCATTCTTCAAATCTTAACATCTATTTTTTATTATTGTCATTGTTATTACTTGTGCTATTACTAGTAAACCTGTCATCCATACAGTTCGCCTGATTGAGGCATTAAATTGATTGAAAAATACTATATTCTGTCTCCCATTTTCCAATCCAGTGTTTGGTATAATAAATATAGACCTCAAATTCACTGTTCCCATATGAGAATGTATTTAAATGAAGAGTTTTGTGACAAGGAGCCTTTTTAAAATTATTCCGCAGATTCTTTTCATTTATGTGCAAAGCCACCAATTTTGTACAACTTGTAATTACTATGCAAGTGATTACGGAATTACTGTGAAACTTCAAGAGAAAACAGACAGCTTAACAACTGTTCTCAGAAGTCTGAGGCTCACCAAACAGGCTCCTTGTCCATTACTCGTAGCTCAGTGGTGCTTATTAATTATACAGGATAATAACAGTGCGGGCTTTAAAAAGTCATATTTTTAAGGATTAGTTAACTACATACTCAAACCTGAGAGACGGCTTCTCAGCAGATCTAACGTCAAGGCCATGAGCTGTCCCCCGGCTCCTGCTCTCATCGCTCTTCTCCATGGTGTTCTGACAAGGAAAAGGTCACAAAACACGCAGGTTTACAAGGTTTCTTTGCGGGGAGGGGTTGCCCTATGAAACCAGTGTCAGTACCAGTAATCATTCCTTTGATTCCTTTGCCATCGCTAATCAGACAGAAATGGTAACCATGAATAAAAAGGGTGACGGAAAAGTGGAATTTCAACCTCTTAAAGAGTTTTTTCTCCTCTTACTTCCTTTGTCCAAGTATTTTTCTAACCATGGATTTGCCTTAGGACATGAATAGCTGTAAATCGATACTTTCCTTGAATCCTAGGTTATCAATCTCATCTTTTTATACTTGAAAATAAAGAAACAAGTGTTCTTGGTGGAAGGAAAGCACTGATGAGTCCCATGTTGTTTGACTGAAACCCTGGCCAATGTGGCTCAGTTAGTTGGAGTGTCGTCCCCTACACTGAAAGGTCGCAGGGCACATATTCAGGCTGTGGGTTCGATCCCCGTCAGGGACAGTGCAAGAAGCAACTGATAGATGTTTCTCTCTCTCATCAAAATTTCTCTCTCTCTCTCTCTCTCTCTCTCTCTCCTCCTTCCTCCCTAAAAGCAATTAAAAAATAAAACATTTTTTAAAAATGTGTGCCCTTAAAATGTTTTTAAACAAAATGTAACTGAAAATTAGCTTTTTTGTTTTACTCTCACCATAATTTTGAAGTATAATTATAAAATATAAATAGGCAGTTCAGGAATTGGTCTTGTCTCTCTCCATTCTGAATGGACTAGAGCTTATTTTGAAATTTTACCGAAAATTTCCTTTTTTATTTGGAACTGGAAAAAAAATCAGGTCCCTCCCCTGTTTAATTCACATACGCATACGCACGCGTGCACGCACACACACACACACAGCAGAGCAAAGAAGATGGCTATCAGGAACAAATGGAGTTCCCTTTTCCTACTTCCAGTACACAGATATTATCCAGAGACTCCAATAATGTCATCTTTTTGCCAAGACAGAAGTAAAACCCAGTGCTCCTAACTGCACTGAACACCTGCCACCTGATACCAACACAAATGAGTAGCATAGGCTGTGATTCCTGGGTCTTGAACTTGAACAGTTTAAGGGAAAAGGAAGCATCAGATTTTCAGCACTGAAACATACTTCTGTGTTAAAGACGCCCCATGCTTTATTTTATTTAGGGTTTGTTTTTTGTTTGTTTGTTGTAAGCATAGCCGTTGAATTGTGAATTCCTCTTTCAAATGGGTTCCTATTTGTGGATGGTGGTTATAAGAAAATATAGCCCATGATGAAATAATTTTTTAAATTGATACATGACAGTAATTTTCTTAACTAGATTTCATTTGAAAGCTTACATTATATGGTACTTTGCTGTGGTTTTTGAGAAAGTTTTCTCAGTGCTATATTAACACTTTTTGTAAAATGTCTTGGGAAACTTTTAATGTCTGGAGTACAGTAATTGCTAATGTCACTCTGTCTGCCGGCACATACTATATGCTGCTCCTACGCAGGACTTCAGTCCTTCCTAGCAGAGAGCAGAGAAGCGGAAGCCTGAGAATATCTTTCCACTCCCTTCCTGATCCTTAGACCCGACTGGACACCAGCCTGCATTCCCTGCTGACCTCTCATCCTCAGAGCTCACCACCCCCGAAGCGGGCGGATGGGGGTGGAA
Source organism: Myotis daubentonii (assembly GCF_963259705.1). Taxonomy (NCBI): domain Eukaryota; kingdom Metazoa; phylum Chordata; class Mammalia; order Chiroptera; family Vespertilionidae; genus Myotis; species Myotis daubentonii. The sequence continues at coordinate 37,046,905 of NC_081857.1, read as the reverse complement.
GGTAGCAGCTGAGCAGAGACTAGAAGAGGGGGTGGAATTTGGCAGCAGGTAGAAGGGATTTGTCTGCACCTCTGGTTGTAAGTGCCTCTGCCCTCTTGACCCACCAACTGAGTGAAGATCTGTATGTAAAAATCACAGATAGTCCTAGATTATAATTCAAGAACATTTTTAGCATGCTTTACCTATCTACAGCCACCTTGATAGGTCTCCAAATATGTAAACTCACAAAATTTCATGCTTAGCATATTTTAGAAATGCAAGTGCTATAACTCAGAAAGAAAAGACCAGATACGCCTGTGGGGAATATAAGCCTCACAAGCAGAAGCCGTGAGTGTGGTGGTTAAGGACACAAACTTTAGAGCCAGGTGTGGGGGTTAAATCCCAGTCTGACCACTTGCTAGATGAGTAACCTGGACCAGGTTACCTGACCTCTCCTAATAGTTTTCTCAGCTGCAAAGTGGAGATGATGTCACTACCTAAGAGGGTTGTAAAGCTTAAATAAGTTAATGTTAATATAAATGCTTAGAACACGTCTAATACGTAGTTTAGCTCTGTAAAAGTATTTGTTCTCGTTAATATCATACTGTGCCCCCATTCTGATGTCATTTCTACATGTAGATGGCTCCATCGGATCTGTAGCCAACAGGTTCTCTTCATACTAACCCGTCACCTTTCATGTATAACTCCTAGCAAATCCCTTTCCTCAGTAATTTTAAAAAGAAAAATGCAATGTTTTCTCTTCCCAGGCACAACACAGAGATACTTTCATTGAAGAACGCTATGGAAAATATAACATCAGCGATCCTTTAATGGCCCTACAGAGAGACTTTGAAACACTGAAGGAGAAAAACGATGGCGAAAAGCAGCCGGTCTGCACAAACCCACTGTCGATTCTCAAGGTGGTGATGAAGCAGTGCAAGAACATGCAGGAGCGGATGCTGTCCCAGCTGGCTGCCGCCGAGAGCAGGCACCGCAAGGTGGGCTCCCCGGGTGACGTGGGCTGCGTAAGCTCTTGGGGAGACTGTGTAAACAATGCCTGACACTGCGTGTCCGCTGCCAGTTCTCACAGTAATTCAACCGGAGGTTCCCCAGGTCTCAGAAAGCCCCTTAGCTCACCGTGGAGCCAGGACGTAGGAAGGAAAACCAGGCTGTTGCACATGTTAAGTTTAGGGAGTGTGCCAGACACATCCAAGACAGCATTCCTTCTTGCTAGGGCACTCCAAACACTTGGCATGTTTTTTCAGCTCTCGATCATTCAAACTTTGGCAACAAACTGGGGTGTAACCAAGCTTGTAGCTGAACGGAGCATTCTGTTTGCTTACTTATGTGATAAATAGAAAGATTAACAGGTATTTGGGGAATGAGCAAGCGAGAGAGAATTTACCTTACTATAAGCCATTAAATTATTTTCATTTATTTCTAGTGTTGAGTTTCATTGCATTTTATTTCTCATGAAACCATAAACAGTACCTAGGGTTGTTTACCTTAAAACTGTTCTACCCTAGTAAGAAAGTGTGTGTGCGTGTGCGTGTGTGTGTGTGAGGGTGTGAGTGTGAGTGTGTGTGTGTAGGCCTATAGCCCTAGTTTGGAAGGCAAACCTGTGCTTTCCTCATCTCATTGGAATTCGAGTGCTTATGATTCCCATTCTTGTCATTTACTGCTCAGATGTGGCCTGTAAAACATGCTTGGCTAGGATCTGCATTTTTTTAACCATTGGTTTAGATTTATACCAACAGGGAGGACATCAGCACAATTAATAGGAAGCAACTTATTCTGAAAAACTGGGTTAGCAGCTGAAGCTTGCTGGACCTTAGCTTACTTTCATGGTTACCTGCATTCAGGAGCCATCTGCTCAAAACACGTGACAAACTGCTTAGACTCAGGTCTCGCCCATGGGCTTTCTGCCCCTGCAGAGTCCAAATGAAAGGCCAGAGTGGGGGTTCTCAACAATGATGGGCCTCAGGTGGTTCATGGTCCCCCTAAAAATACACAGAATGCCCAAAGCTTATGCCTGCTCATAGAGAATGAAAACTTCCCCATATACTTCATGGAATTCTCAGTTGTCCAAGACCCGGGAAAGCTTAACCTCTGGTCTGCTGAAATCACCCGAAGACATTTATGCCCCAACTGAAAAGGTGTCGATGGGTCTGAGTTAGTTGCTCTAAAGCAGGGGTGGGGCACATTCGCCCGCATATAAGGCCCAAGAAATCATTTGGTCTGGCCCAGCCAAGGCAACCACAGGCAGGACTCGAAATTCAATAAATCTAGAAGCTTTTTTCATAGCAACATAAAGTTATATTAAGTGAATTATATTAAATCAGTGGTATTATAAATATCCAAATGGCCTTAGCAGGAAAAAGTTTGCCTACCTCTGCTTTAAAGTGTGTGTGTGTGTGTGTGTTGGGAGGGGTGTTTAATGATACATAATCCTCTAAGAAAACCTCACAGCATCCTTGTTTGGAAAGCAGGCCTTTTCCCACTTCGGACAGGAAGTAACTGACGCTGAATGCCTGGCTGGCTTTTGAGCCCACAGAAGGGGTACTCAGTATAGGGGTGACTTGTGGCTCTGGGTGATTAGGGAAAGGAAGAGGTTAGAAGTAATTCCAAATTCCTTAAGACTGTATTTCAGTGTAAGAGTCTTTGAATGTTATCTATTTTAAACCAATTGCCTATCTAATCTTAAGTGTTTTATCAGAGTAGAACACTGACTTTGTTGGACATCATGTAGTACCTAGAGCAGTGGTTCTCAACCTTCCTAATGCCGCGACCCTTTAATACAGTTCCTCGTGTTGTGGTGACCCCCAACCATACAATTATTTTTGTTGCTACTTCATAACTGTAGTTTTGCTACTGTTATGAATCGAAATGTAAATATCTGATATGCAGGATGTATTTTCATTGTTACAAATTGAACATAATTAAAGCATAGTGATTAATCACAAAAACAATATGTAATTATATATGTGTTTTCCAGTGGTCTTAAGTGACCCCTGTGAAAGGGTCGTTCGACCCCCAAAGGGGTCATGACCCACAGGTTGAGAGCCGCTGACCTAGAGGCTTCTGATGAGGTGCTTATAGTCCCAGTTTGCCCGAGGGAGTCCATTTTCTGCCCGTCACCTTGGCATGCCCCTTTGACTCTGAGAAGTGCTGTTTGAGCAGTGAATTACATGGTTACTCTGCTTATTATGAAATAGATTCCCTAGTCCACCTCTTCCCAGTCCTGCTCCTCAACATTCAGACTGCCACTTTTTCTAATAACCACTTATTTTGGTAGGTAACTTCCATATTTCTAAATAATATACAGCTCTTTGCTTTATCAGTTTTAGACACTTCCTTACTTCCTTTTATTATAGATGTGGAGTTCATTATCTTACACCCCACCTCCCTTTTCTCTCCACCCTTACTTACCACCTTCCCCAAACAAACATAACCCCCTTTCCTCACCCCATTCTCCGTCACATCTGCTCTTCCCGAGCCCTGAGCCTGTCCATTCTGTGTCTCAGAGGATAGACCCTGGCTCAGGCCTGGCAGCAGATGCCTGGCTGCCAACATTCTATGTCTCAGAATAAAGGTGAGGCACAAAAAACTGTTCTGGGAAATACAGACTCTGAGGCAGGCCCCTTGTTTTCTGCCCGACATCACCCCTCTCCTCTGCAGTCCCCGCCCCCTCCAGGCTCCTCAGGCAAAGCAGCTTCCTCCCATTCCAAAGCAGTTACCCTCCGCCCGCCCGCCTCTCTCTCTCCCACGTGTCATTCAAATTCCTTGTCTGCTGATGTCAGTGTGCTCCTCGGTCGCCCTGACTGGGGCTGTCTGTCTGACTCTGGACTGTCTTAGGTGCTTCACTGGATAGGCACTAGTATTCATTGTATTATAAGTGTGATCCCTTGATATTTAGAAATGACTTTTTTCAATTCTTTAAAGGTGATCTTAGACCTTGAGGAGGAAAGGCAAAGGCACGCCCAGGACACAGCAGAGGGAGATGACGTCACCTACATGCTGGAGAAGGAGAGGGAGAGGCTGACCCAACAGGTAATTCGGTGGAGGGCTTCGCGCAGCATCTGCCGGGAATAGCATTTCTCAGAGACGGTTCGGCCAGGTGTAAATTGGTGTTGCTCAAGAAAAAGGGCCTTGTAGACAAGTCCGGGAATGACTGGATTAAACAAAGTTAAGCAGGTTTCTAACATCAATTTCTCAGACCCTCTAGTATGCCAATGCACACTGAGTCTGCAGGAAAAAGACAGGGTGTTCTGTGTCGAGCAAATCTGTGTTTTCTCGATATAGAAATCATATCTTTTCTTGACATAGATCACTGACTATGAGGCTGTTGTTCCCTAGAATGCACTTTGGGGAACACTAATGTCAAACACTGACTTTTTCTGACTTAGGACTCCCGGTAGAAACACGTTTTATTTGTGATTTTTTTTTTTAATCCTTACCGGAGGATATTTTTTTCCCCATTGGTCTTTAGAGAGAGAGTGCAAGGAAGGGAGAAGGAGAAGAGAGAGAGAAATATCAATGTTAAAGAGACCCAGCGACTAGTTCCTCCCGCATGGGCCCCAACTGAGATCGAACCTGCAACCGAAGTACATGCCCTTGGCTGGGAATCAAACCCAAGATGCTTTGGTCCATGGGTTGACACTCTAACCATTGAGCAAACTGGCCAGGGCGAAACATTTTACATCACAGCCCAGTTATATACACACAGGCCTGAAACAAAAACATCATGAAATCATACATAATCCTTAAAATACACATGGATATTTTCTCTTCTATTTTATCTTTTAAAAGTTCTGGTTATGACTTACTCTATTGGTTTCCCCATCCATGAATGGGTCTCAACATTTGACATATACTGACTAAAAGGGTTCCTTAACCCTTCCCTTTAAGTGGGGTTGGGATAATGATTAAAACAGACTGCATTTGTATAAAAAGTATGATTTAAATGCAACTACTCGTATCTGCATTTAAGCCCAGAAAGAGTTACTGCTGAAGCGTTAGGTTTCTTCTCCAGCGGCTCTCATCACAGCGTCCTTCATGTGCTCTGTCCTCTGTCCTGATCCGCTGAACTCTCCGCACCTGAAACACGATGGTGGCTCAGATTCCCACCAATAACCCTGAGGCTTCCCAAGAACTAGAGGTGCCTCCTAAGTCATCAAAGAGATTAAATTGTGCCCTGACTTCAGAAATATCTGGTCTAAGCCAGCTGGTGTGGCTCAGTGGTTGAGTATCAAGTATGAACCAGGAGGTCATGGTTCGATTCTCGATCGGGGCACATGCCCGGGTTGTGGGCTTGATCCCCAGTGGCAGGGGGAGTGCAGGAGGCAGCCAATCAGTGATTTTCACCATTGATGTTTCTATCTCTCCTTCTCCCTCTCTGAAATCCATAAAAATATATTATAAAAAAAGAAATATCTGACCTAGGCACGTGACATACGTGTCATCCCGTGTGCAAGAAGAGCTAGCCCAGGCATTCTAGTTTACCTGTTCAGTGTATCTCTGTGTGTTTTTACTCTAATCAAGATGTGTGGTGATCTGTCTTCCTAGTTGGAATTTGAAAAGTCCCAAGTGAAGAAGTTTGAGAAGGAGCAGAAGAAGCTGTCGGGCCAGCTGGAGGAGGAGCGCGCCCGCCACAAGCAGCTCTCGTCCATGCTGGTGCTCGAGTGCAAGAAAGCCAGCAGCAAGGCGGCCGAGGAGGGCCAGCGGGCCGGGGAGCTGAGCCTGCAGCTGGAGAAGGAGAAGGGCCGGGTGGGTGCGCTGGAGGAAGCGCTGGCGGCCGAGCGGAGGCGGGGCCTGCAGACAGAGGCCCGGGTGGAGAAGCAGCTGTCCGAGTTCGACATCGAAAGAGAACAACTGAGAGCAAAGCTGAACCGAGAAGAGAACCGGACCAAAACTCTGAAAGAAGAGATGGAAAGTTTGAAGAAGATCGTAAAGGATCTAGAAGCTTCTCACCAGCATAGTAGCTCTAATGAGCAATCAAAGAAGCCAGTGACCACGTCTAAAGGCACAGTGACCGAGCCTCCCAAGCTAGTGTCTGTATTCTGCCAGACGGAGGGTTTTCAGACAGAAAGAATCCATGGGAGCAGCGTAGCCAAGACAACCACCACTGGGCTGCCCGGTCCCACCGCTCCCAGTTACTGTTATGCAAAAGCCAATGGCCATTTTGAGCCAGAGATGCAAATGACCAAGGAGTCCGTTACAGGCAGCAGTGTGGAAAACCAGACGCCTCCACGAGAGAAGTCTGTGGGCTCGGCCCATGAGAAAGCTGTGGAGAATGGTGGGTGTGCCGGGGGAATCGAGAGCCCGGTCCCGGTGCCGAGTCAGCTGCCGTCCAGCAGTAGCTCACTGTCTCCCAGCAGCACTGCGTCCTCCTCCCTCACGTCCTCGCCTTGCTCATCACCAGTGCTAACTAAGCGCCTGTTGGGGTCCTCAGCCAGCAGCCCCGGCTACCAGTCATCCTACCAAGTAGGGATCAACCAGCGGTTCCATGCAGCTCGGCACAAATTCCAGTCCCAAGCAGATCAGGACCAGCAAGCCAGTGGTCTGCAGAGCCCTCCGTCCAGGGACCTGTCCCCCACCCTCATAGACAACTCCGCCGCCAAGCAGCTGGCCCGAAACACGGTCACTCAGGTGCTCTCCAGATTCACCAGCCAACAGGGGCCCATCAAGCCCGTCTCGCCCAACAGCTCTCCCTTCGGCACAGACTACCGAAACCTGGCCAGTGCTGCCACTCCAAGGGGTGACACCAGCCACTCACCTACTCCAGGCAAAGTGTCCAGCCCTCTGAGTCCCCTGTCTCCAGGGATCAAGTCCCCCACCATCCCCAGAGCTGAGAGAGGAAACCCTCCACCCATCCCACCCAAAAAACCTGGCCTCACGCCTTCTCCCTCCGCTACCGCGCCCCTGACCAAAACTCATTCCCAGGTGTGCTCTGGGACCACCGCGGAGGACCTGGCGAGCAGCTGCTCTTCCAGTGCTGCCATGGCCAACGGCAAGGACGTTGAGATACTTCTGCCTCCCAGCAGCTAGTCCCTGAGGGGTCTGCACCGTTGACATTCCATCAGATCTTGTCCAAGAGCTTGGAGTCAGACCGTTGAGTCAGATCATGTTATTTATTTTGATAGTAGCTGAAACCATCTGTATAATACATTTAGTGTATTTCACTTTTTTGTATTTTTTTAAGTAGAAACTGAGTAGTTTGGGTTTTTATGATGCACCTCTTTGTACTATAAAGCTAGAAGGGCACCTCAAAGACATCCCAAGCACAGCAGTCACCGTGGTGGTGTGATGGAGGGCGCTGAGTGAGTAGCAGGTGGTGACTTGCTACCTATTTTAGGACTAGAATCACTCGACGCTCATTTTGAATTATGCAGAAGTGGTTCATGCAGATTTTTATTCCAGATGAACATGTTTTAAAAGTGCCTGAAATAAGACTGCCATATGAATGTGATTCTGCAGCAAAAACACGAAACGGCTCGTTTAATTGCAGAAAATTAGATCCTCTGTGAATCCTGAATGTTAAAAACAAGCACTGCTTTTAATCCTCTTTTACTGTTTTTGATACTACAAGCTGCATAAGTAGAATGGGGGTCCTAAGGTGGGTGTGAACTCACCACCAACCAGAGCTTTCTGGAGCCCCGAGAAGCCCTCCTGCATTAAGTAGTTGGGGTGCTGATTTTCTTGTACTCTGGAAAAATTAAGTCACTCCCAGTGTCCAGCATACATTCTTGAATAGAATGAAATCACATCTCCATTCAAAAAAATGTCTTCAGGCATCTACTGTTGGTAAGGAACTTCTGATTCCGATTGCTGTTACTTGAATAGGAACTGGTCACTCATTCTGTATAAAAGTTTTGCCACAGAATGAGATCTTTATTCTGTAATCAAAAAGCAATAATTTAAAATTCGCTCTTTGTAATATAAATCAAAATCATATAGGTTTTACCAAGCTGTTACTCTTATTCTCCACGCTGCCAGCACTTGGTGTCTGTCTGTGGAACCGATTACCTTTTGCCTAAATGGAAGTATCGCATATCTGTATAGACATCCCTTCATGCGTTTGACACATAAATATTGGTGTGATTATATCTTTGGAGTTTGCAATATCGCATAAAGGATGAGTAGAAATGCATGTTAAGATTACCTACCAAAGCAACTAGATGGGTCTGGAACCCAGTCAATCAAAGGAGCAATGGTGTCCATAGGAGGTGGGGAAATTCCACATGAAGTCAGGTCTTCAGATTCATAAAAAGGCAGAGCCAGACCTAGCTGGTTTGGCTCAGTGGATAGAGTGTCCACCTGTGGACTGAAGTGTCGCAGGTTCCATTCCAGTCAAGGGCACATGCCCGGTTGTAGGCTCAATGCCCAGTCAGGGTTGTGTAGGAGGCAGCCCATCAATGATTCTCTCCATCATTGATGTTTCTAACTCTCCTTCTCTCTTCCTCTCTGAAATCAATAAAAATATTTTTTTAAAAGATAGAGCCAAACTAACCCTAGTGGCACAAAACTGAACGAGCCGTGTAAATGAGTGCAGTGGGTCACTGGGCCCGTGGCGGAAGAGCGGAGCAGTAGGAGCCGCAGCACGCTGGATGCCCCAGCCCCATTGAAAGGTCCCCTCCTGGTCCGTCCAGCAGCTTGTTGCCATGCAAGATGCTGGCCCAGGGTTACCAGCTCCTCAAATTTTATAAAATCCAAATTTTCATGAGAAACATCCTCATTTTAAAATATCAAGAACTGATTCAAAAACCGTTTAAACACCTCTGCAGCTGGGTTTAGCCCACAGCTTCCGAGTTGCAATCCCCCTTCTTTCTAGAAACTTAAATTATTTCCATCGTGGCAGGTATGTGAGGACAAAGCCTCCAGACTTTCCAACCTGTACGCCAGTACAGGAAACAAAGTCCATAGAGTATAATGAACATCTCCCTCTTCCAAACAAGACTGCCCGCACCCAGCTCCGACGTGGTTATCTGATTGTGTGTCCACAGGGATGGGCGTCACAGGACATGGTGTCCTCATACATTCTCGCCGACATCTGCCCAGCAGCCCCTGACCTGTCATTTAAGTCTGTGTCCTCTTAATCCAGTATGAGTTGATGGGCAGGTGATGGAAATTAATGTGTAACTCGCAGAGGAGCACATCGGTGTCTCCACAGCTTCTGGTTTGATGAGGCCAATACTTAACAATTAAAAACGATTAATGCCCCAGAGAGTCTACCAATGATGAAGGGAGTGTCTTAAACTTCCCAGAGCGGTCATGCACTGAGCTTCATTCCCCGCATAGCCAGATGATGGTGTTGATGATAAAATAGCTGAACTTTTTAAATTGAGGGGCGAGAGTCCCAGAGTATTATTACCTCTCTTGCTTTAAATGGTAATCTTAAAGGTTGCATTGTGCTCTTCCTTTATTTTGGCATAGATATATAGAGAGAGATATTATGGGGAAGTTTATTTCTTAGGAAGTGCACTGAATAATGTATTTCTTTTACAGTGTAATATGGGGGTGGGGGAAATGAAAAAGAAACGTGTATTTTTGCTAGTTGCCTATCTTCTGAGAGAAAAAGCACAATACTGCAATGGATCCAATAATCCAGTTAGGTATTATAGATTAGTATTTAAGTTTGCCGTAGATGGTGTGTGCTAAGTAAAAGTTCCATGATTCACAGTTTTGGTATTTAACCCATGTTGCAAAAGCTGTGTTACTGGTCAACAGATGATAATGATGTGCAACCCATAACACAGGCATTAACTAGTCACTAACATTTGTAAAGCAAATGCACCATGCAGAAATCTTCATCCATTTTTATAGCAGACTACATTAAAACAAGTGAAATCATACTGTCTGGGGGAAAATAGTCTTGTTTGTACAAAGTGAAGAATGTTGCCCAACAAGGGCCTGTTTTGTTCCGGGAAGAAGCAAGTGGTGTAGAGAGAGCATTCGTTCACGGCTTTAAAAAGCCAAATGAAGTCAGTGACCCATCCAGTTAGACCCCAAAAGGAGCTGGAGCATTGGTTTTCTTTAGAACTAGAGTTGGAGGAAGCCTTCCCAGTATCCAGACTGTAATTGTTAAACCATTAGGAGACTCTGAACCTTTTGAGAATCTAAGAAAAGCTAGACTCTATCCCCAGAAAAAATGGATATATACAAATTTGGTTGATGATTTCACAGGATCCAGACCCTGAAACCATCCATGATTCGTGCCCTAACTTCAAAACACTGATCTTGTCCTGCCTCTTCTCACTTTACCAATGACTGATGCACCCCTTGTCTCCCAGTCCAGCGCTGCTGCTGCTACTTTGTTAGGAAATGCGAGTTGTAGCCAGACAAAAGCACTTGAAAGTCCCTTGATGTACAAAAGATGTTCAAACAGTGTGGATGTTTACATATCTTAAGTCTCCAGCATTTAAGCCAATTAATGATCATCTCAACAAACACTGGGCATATCTGGTTTCCCATAACAGCCTGTCAGCAATGCTGCCTGGTCAATTTGTTTGTGTGTGTGTGTGTGTGTGTGTGTGTGTGTGTGTGTGTGTGATTTATAAAGAGCGATTCTGGTGCTTCGTACTTGGAACAAAATTTCAAATATCTTTTGAAACACTGGATGTGGATTCTTACCCATAAGTCAGAGGTAGGCAATGAGCGTTGTCCCACAGGAGTCATTTTAATGTAATTACTATAAAACTACTTGAGAACATTTGAGAACCTATATCCAGCCATCTGCTCGTCCATTAATGGCCAATTCATTGCTAAAAGCAGAGAGAAAGGGTAGTGGTTCACAGACTTTCTTGTGCTTCAGTATAACCTGGGAGCTGCTAAATATGTGGATTCCTGGGGGTGGGCCTAGGGACCAGCTGATGTGGGTCATCTCCTGAGAAATAGTGCGTCATAGCCCTCACCAGTTCACTCGCAAAAGCTGGTTCTTGTCTTTGACCTAAGGAGACGTCCGAGTCTGGTTTGCCAGAAGGCATGTCAGAGTTAAGAGTGTCTAGTTGGGTTCCCAGCCGTGCTGATGATTTCACACGCCCGTTGCCTTACTAACCTTGACAAGGGTGCTGTGAGGTCACTGAGGACCAGAGATTGGTGCAGGCCTTAGTAAGGGACAGGGCAGCCTGGACTTCACCCCCAGGGCTTTGCTCTTTCCACCACCTGTGTTCGCTGATCCCAGGCCCTCTGGTGGGGGGAAGGCGGATTGGGGGGGGGGGGTCGGGTAGGAGGGGGTGGTTCTGACTGTAGACTAAAGTTGGGCTCTAGATAAGTGTCTGGGCAGATTCTTGGAATGGAGCAGGTTTAAACCCTGCAAGACACCACACTCGCCTCCTACTCTACCCATCCCCGCCCCCCAGGAGTGGATTATCAGACCTAACCAAGAATTCCTCAAGCAACAGATTTTCCTTTAATATTTAAGACAGAAACCAAGGTAGCTATTATGGAAAACAAGTCTTAAAGTGTCTCCTTTAAACAATCTAGTTGGGAGAAGCAAAACATTAACACAGAAACTTAACTGAGACGACTGACTAACAACGGGGTTATTGAAGGTGCCCTGGCAGAAGCACGATGGTGGAATTGAGGTGACACGGAGTACCCCGTGGCCCTGTCCACATCACTGAAGTGGTTGGTTCTGAGAAATTACTGGAAGTGTCCCAACAAGATTGGCCTTATCCCTGGGGAGTCACCTACTTAATTTGACAAGAGCCCTACTCACTAACAGCACGGTAGACACCAGACCCCCTTGAGGAACGAAGGGCTCGTTTCCCTCGCTGTGGGGATTCTGACAGTGAGCTTCCCTCGGCCTGAGCCCCTTGTGGGAACTGCCTTAACCGAACCATCGTTCTGACCAAGGTCACATCTCCTTCCATGGGCAGTTCATGTCCAAAGACTGGCTGGTGTGGAGTATAAAGACCTGGCCCCTTGTCCCTAATCAAGGGATCTCTGAAGGGTCATCCCAGCTTCAAACCCCCCAGTAGGACGGCTGAGCCACAACTCAACTTTCTCTTCCCTTCTTTTCCTCCCCCGCCCTCCGCGTGGATCCCAAGGGTACTTAGTCCCTGGTAACCTCCTGTGCCTCAGTCTCCATCTCGACTACTCTGTTCCTTTGGTCATGATCAAGTTTAAAGGAGGGTGCACACACTCTGGGTAAGTTATTTGGTACCAAACTCTCAACAGGTATTTTATTTATGTTACTTCACTTAGTCAATACAAGTCCTAAGAGAGGCTAGTATTCCGACTTGGCCCATGGGGTAAGAGAGTCTTCCCGGGCACAGGAAATGGCTGAGGTCCTACAGCAGAGCAGGGCTGCCTCAGTGGCACTGCTGGAACTCAAACCGTCCCACTGGCCTTCAAGTCCACTCCGTCCCACTGGCCAGACTGTAGCCAAAACTATGGAAAAATATGTCTGGCGAGTCTAGAATGTTAGCTCCTTGTCAGCCAGACACCTAAGTAAGAATCCACTCGTTGGCTAGCTTTTGAGACTTTCACCAGAAGCAGGACACTGAGGATGCGGTTCGGTGGGGAGAAAGGAGAGGGCTGGTTGGAGCAAGAAGGAAGTTTAGAGATCCTTCATTCTAGCTCCCACATTACAGATGAGAATGAGCCCAGAAAGTCCAGGTGGCTCGGCCACGCTGCACGTCTGGCTCGTGGCAGAGCTCTGTCTGACTCCCTTGCTTCCGCTGCGCTGCCCCGGGACCAGGAATTGCGACCTCAGCCCTGGCTGCTGCCTCAGGCTCTCCTCCCTCTCACCTGATTCTCTCCAACATCTGGGCACTGATCTTGCTCACCTGAGCTGCCCCAGATTCCGACCTCTGTCCACTGGCCTAGGGCTGTATGCCGACTTGTTGCCACAAAAATCCTGCCCTCATACCTCTGAACTGGTTTGACAGCTGAGGCGAGGCTGAGGGGGGGTGGTGAAGTGTCTACTCCCAGGCTGTGCCTCCTCTGTCTCGCAGCAGCTCTGCAAAGCACTTACTCATAAGGCAATCTTTGCTGCTCAGGTGTGGATGGGGAGTCACTAAGCCATGAGCTTCTATCCCGAATCTGACCGGCCACACCTGCCTGTGTGGGAGAGACACTCCCTGTCCTGGCGCAAACACAACTCTCCCCAGAGGGCCTTTCATTCTCCAAACACTCGCCCTTCTCCCTTCTCTGTAGTGCCCACCCTCCCACGCCCCGCCTCCCCAGCCCACCCAGCCCAAACCAAAGCCTTCCGGGACTGTTTGGCCTCAGAGCCGACAGGGTGTCCTCGGCGTGAGAGGGTGGTGTGGGGTGGTGACCACAGCACACAGGCCCCTTCTTCATCCCCAGTGAGTTTCCCCTCCCCTGAGTCCTGGTGAGTCAACACCAGCGGGCCCCACACAAGGCTCCTATTCAGGGCTCACTTTCCTCCGGCCCTAACTCGGGTCTTGGCATCTCTCCCCCTCTCATTTTCTATGTAGGCCTTATTCTCTCCATGGGAAAGCTCTGCTCCCTGCCCCGTGCCGCCTCTCCCCCGCCCCCCTCCCCACGCACACACCCTCGTTCCTCAGCCATACCTTCTGGAGTTTGCAGTCCCAGCTGGATACAACATGAAGGAGGTGGAACAACATCAACTGTGAAACTGTTAAATCCTCAATCACGTCGTTTCCGCCCGGGCGTTTGTTGCTGCCGGCTCTGCAGACCCCTGATCTATGCTGAGAAGGACACCCCCACACTCCCACTTACGTGTCTGCCCATCATCCAGCCAGCATCATTACTGACTCATGCTACGGGGAAACTTTTAGGGGGAACAAGTTTGGCAGCTGTGACAGCTCAGGGCAGTGCTGGGCAGATGCAGCAGGTGCCCCAGATGAGTGATGGGACCCCCGAGCGCTTAGAAGTTCAGCAGAGCAGGGAGATCTGTGGGTCCAGAGTCACCGATTTAAATACACAGAGGGAAGGACACTGACTTGCGTCGATAGGGGTGTGTGTACTCTCTGTACCCGGGACATGGGGATACAAAAGGGGGACAAGCAAGAAAGCAGGTCAGAACAGGAGCTTTGCCATTCTGTGGCCTTGGGCAAGTCAAGCTCTGCTAGCCTCCATTTCAGCCCCAGGGGCAGGAGGATGTGACATGAGTTGCTGCCTTTGGGGAAAGAAAGGCTCAGCGATGAGAGGGCTGCCTGTCTAAGTGAGAGGCTGTGTTCCCTTCTTCCGAAAGCTGAGTTGCTTGCGCCCCCTGGTGTTTCTGTCCCTGTAATTCTCTCTGCACTGAGGTCCGGCCACACCACCTTCCACTTCAGAGCAGCTGTTGTGGGCAGAGATGTGTCCCTTCCCCAAGAGTCCCCTCCCCATGTGGAGGCTCTGCCACTCCCCCAATGGCGAAGGATGGAGCAAAGCCACGGTCCCTGCCTCACACATGGATGGGGGTCCAAACCACTGAAAGGGAAACCACAGCAACAATGGAACAGGGTTGTTGTGAGCCTTAAATGAGCAAACATACTTCAGACTAGTGAGGGCATAAGCAAGCACTCAGCAAGTGATAGCAATTACGTATATGTCATTGACAGACACATAGTAAGTGCTCATAACTCTTTGTTAAACGGGTCAGGAGGAGCCTATCAGCATTGACTTATTTGTTTATTCATTTGCCCATTTAATTATGCTTTTAAGATGTCTTGCTCCTCCTATAATGTCTCTGCTGGAAAACAAAACCAAAACAAGACAAACCTTAACGAGTCAAGTAAGTAAGGAAGAGCCAGCACCCCCTGGAAGGAAAACAGATTTCATTCATTCAGACACCCATACAACAGCTCCTACTAGGTGCCACTCACTGACTAAGGCACTGGGGTAGAGAAATAAGTTACAGCCCTTTAGGGGCTTTAGATGCGGGTGGGAGAGACAAACACAAAACATGGTGTGATGTGTCCAGTGGTGACTATAATAAACATAGGAACACGCTGTGGCATTACAGTCGGGAAAGGTAGAGTCGGGAAGGGTCTCACAGAGGAAGTGACATTTGTCCTGCTCCTGAAGGGGGTAGATCTCCCAGGTGAAGAAGAGCCGAGAGCATTCCAGGTAGTAAGAACCGAGCTGCCAGTGGGTCAGGTGAGAAGTCTGGGTTGGCATGTGGGTCTGGAGAAGTAGACGGGGACAGAAAGGGCGTGGTCTGCCCGGGATGACGTGGACTCTATCAGGTGGACCACTAGGAGGCATCATGAGCAAAGGCAGATGAACCATGATGTTTAAGCTTCAAGGACCATTCCTGGCACAGCCTCTCCCAACCCTGAAGGGCCCCAGCATGTGTTCATATTTTTTCTGAAGTTTCCTAAAGTAAGATGTCTTAACGGCAATCAGGTAAGACTGCTGGCTCTTTTTACTCTGACTTACCCTATGTCACACCATGTTGGGTGGCCTTGGAGTGGCAGCCACAGCATGTAGGGAATTCAGCTAAAGGTAAGTTGAATAAGAAACTATTTTGAGTGAAATATATTTATGTAGTTTGCAGTCACTCCATGTATAGATGAGCTTTTGCCAGTCATCCCAGTGCAGGAATGGCTCCCAGGATGCCTTTACCTGCCATCATGCTGCCTCACTCTGCACAGTGACATGAAGAAGCAACACTAAGGTTATATTGCTATAAATATATCCGATAGGCACTAAAAGTCTTTTAGTTAAAAGGTTTAAAATATATGGAGCCAGAGCTAGCTGGTCCTAGAAAATTGTTCAATAATGTATGTGTAAAATTATAAATGGGCAATTAATTTCTCATCAATGCCCAGTCAAAAGAAAATGTGTCTTTTGTCAGGAAAATATCCAGTAATTCAGTATACACAATTAAAAATGTACCATAAATATGAAGATGTAATCAAGGTGTATGGTGTCAAAAGAGATGGGTTTTCTTTTTTTAATTTTAGAGAAGTCTGCCTCTGACCAAGGTGACATATCAGGGGCTGGATTATTCTCACACCTAAAACAACTAAACGCTGAGCAAAATATATTAAACAACCATTTTCAAGACATTGGCTCTCAGGGAAAAAAGGACCGAGATAGGAAACAAACTGTGAGTTCTCTGATTGCCCGGAAGTGAAGAGGAATCAAAGCATAGCCTGGCAACTCCCCAAGTTGAGGGTGAAGCTGGGAGTTGGGAGGGGAGAGGACTGGAGACAAGAGAGCTGTAATGAGACCCCCAGAGATTTTCAGGTGCTTCCTCTGGAGTCTTCAACTGAGTAGTAATCAACATATGCACGTGAGGAAACTGACCCAATGAGAGCACCACTCAAAGGAGTAGAGCAGTGGTTCTCAACCTTGGCTGCACATTAGAATCACCTGGGAATCTTTTTAAAATCCTGATTTCTGGGTCCAGAAATTCCTGGTTAAGTGCCTACATTCAGAAATTCCTCCGGAATGAGGCCCAGAAATCAGGATTTAAAAAAGATTCCCAGGTGATTCTAATGTGCAGCCAAGGTTGAGAACCACTGGAGTAGAGGGACTAACACTTAGAGCTCACATGGGACTGGGAGTAGTGTCTGTCCTCACTAGGCAGAATGACAAATCTCCCAAGTCATGGGAGATTGGGTAGAGTACTCAGAGGGTTTTGTCTCCATGATGGGCCAAAGTTAGCTCTAGACTAAACTCTTCTCTGCTCCCACCAAAAAAAAATAAATAAATAAAGCAAGACTCAAGAGGATCACACTTTTTCAAATAGCTACAATCCTAGAACAAAGCTCAAGAATTTGTATAGAAAAACAAAAATATCTGTACCCGAAAAATTAAAATTCACAAAGTCTAGCACACAATCAAAAATTACCAGGCATGCAAAGAAACAGACAAATATAGTCCATAATTAGGAAAATAATCAATATAAAATTAACCCAAAATGACACAATGGTATAATTAGTAAACAGTTCTATTAAAACAGCTTTTATAATTATATTCCATATGTTCAGGGAGATAGAGGAAATATTGAATTAACTGCAGCCGTGGGCAAACTACGGCCTGCGGGCCGGATCCGGCCCGTTTGAAATGAATAAAACTAAAAAAAAAAAGACCGTCCCCTTTTATGTAATGATGTTTACTTTGAATTTATATTAGTTCACACAAACACTCCATCCATGCTTTTGTTCCGGCCCTCCGGTCCAGTTTAAGAACCCATTGTGGCCCTCGAGTCAAAAAGTTTGCCCACCCCTGAACTAGAGGCATGAAGAATATAGAAAAGACCCAAATCAAACTTCTAGAGATGAAAACCACATTATCTCAAATTTTAAAAAATACACAGATTGAATGGTTTTAATAGATTACACACTATGGGAGAAAGTATTGTTAAACCTGAAAAAATAGCAATAAAAATTATAATGAAAAATAGAATGTTAAAAAAAAAGATTTTTTAACAATGAACAGAATATCAAATGACCTAATATAAGTTTAATCAGAGTCACTAAAGGAAAATATTTGATCACTGATAGCCAAATTTTCCCTAATTTGAAGAAAATGACAAACCAACAGATACAAAAATGTCAATGAACCCTAAGCATGAGAAACATGAAGGAAACTACACCAAGGAAAATTATAAATTATTTAACGCCAGTGATAAAGAGAAAGCCTTCAAAACAGTCAGATGGAAAAGACCATATTATGTACAGATGAACAAGGATAAGAATAACAGCAGACTTCTCATTGGTGACATTACAATCTTGAAGACATTTGAGTTATAACCTTAGAGTACTAAGGGAAAAGCTGTCAACCTAGAATTTGATACCTTGTGAAAATACCTTTCAAAAACAAAGGCAAAATAAAGACTTCTCTCAAACATGCACTAGCTGAAAGAACTCATCTCCAGCAGACTTGCAGCACAAGAAATGTGAAAGAAGAACTTCAGCCAAAAGGATAATGATTCCAGAAAACTGGATCTATACAAAGGAATGAAGAGCACAAAATATGTAACTGTGTGGATAAGTATAAAAGATAATTCTTTTAGTCTTAAAATCTCTTTAAAGGTGCATCCAAATATACTGTGAGATTTATAACATATGAAGAAATAAGATGTTTGGCAACAATAACACACAGGCTGAGAAATGGAAGTATACCGTAGTAAGACTCATTCTATACATGAATCAGTATATTGTATGACCATAGACCACAATAAGTTAACTATGTATACTGCAATATCTAAAGCAAGCAAACCTCCCCCCACTCAAAAAAAGTCTCATAAGGCATCAAGATATAAAAATGGAATCACGAATAATATTCAATCAAAAACAAAGAAAAAGAAGGAAAAGGGGCACAAAGAACAGAGGATAGAAAGATAGCAAGAATGTTGATTGAAAACTAACCATCTCAATAATGACTTAAAATGCATAAGATCTAAATAACCCAATTAAAGGCAGAGATTGTCATATTGTATAAAAAAGTAAGACCCAAATATATGCTGCCTACAATAAATCCATTTTACAAACAAAGACATCAATAGGGTACTTTGTTATACAATATTCCAACCAAATGCAGGGGAGTACATAATATTTCTGAGTGCACACAGAACACTCACCGTGAGACTCACCATTAAAATTTCTAAATATTACATTTGTAAGGATTTAAATCATACAAAGGATGTCTTCTGACTACAATGGAATTTAATTAGAAGTCAATGACAGAAATGTCTCTGGAGAATCTCCAAATATTTGAAAAATAGCACAGTTTTAAATAACCCATGAGTCAATGAAGAAATCAAAGGGGAAATTAGAAAATATTTTCATATGAATGAAAGCAAAAACACAACTTCTCAATATTTATGGAACAAAGATAAAGCAATACTTAGGCCAACACAGGATGAAAACAGGCCATTAAATCTGGCAGTTAGAAGACATTTTGTGATGATACTGAGAACAATTCCAAATACACTTTTGAGTACTAAAACCAGATTATGGCAAATGAAGAAATAAACAGGAGTTAAGAACATTCAGATGGCTGCCTGGCTGGTGTTGCTCAGTGGTTAAGTGTCGACCTATGAACCAGGAGGTCAAGGGTCATTTCCCAGTCAGGGCACATGCCCAGGTTTCGGGCTTGATCCCCAGTGGGGGGCATGCAGGAGGCAGCTATCAATGATTCTCTCTCATCATTGATGTTTCTATCTCTCTCTCCCTCTCCTTTCTTCTCTGAAATAAAATACATTTTATATATATGTAATTTTTTTAAAAGAACACTCAGATGGAAAAATTTGGATTTCTCCTTAATAGAGAGAGAGTATAGACTCTATTTTTAAAAAGTTTAGGTTAGGAAAGGACAAGGGAGGGTAACTAGCTTTGAAAAAGTTTTGAGATGAAGTTTGAAAAAACAGAGTTTATCTTTAGACCAGGAATAACTGGTTAATGGGCTGAGAAATGTAAAAAATTCAGAGACAGGTTGGCTCATTATATGGAAAAAAAGAAAAGCCTGACCTTGATCCATATACAAAATACAATCCTGTTGGAATAAAAACAGAAGTATAAAATATAAAACTATAAAGCTAACAAATAATGTAAGGGAATATTTTTGTAATCCTTGCATGAGGAAAAGACTTCTCAAATAAAACCCCAGAAGCACAAAACCATGGGGCAAAAATTGATAAGTCTGACTATTTAAAGATTTATGGTAAATAAAGAACACAATAGATAAAATTAACAGTTTGTTTTTTAAATCCTCATTGGGGCATGTTTTCTATTGATTTTTTTTAGAGAGAGAAGAAGGCAGAGGAAGAGAGAGAAACATTGTTCAGTTGTGCCCCTATCAGGGATGGAACCCACAATGTAGGTATGTGCCCTGACCAGAAATTGAATCTGCAACATTTTGGTGCACAGGATAATCTACTGAGCCACCCAGCTCAGTTGACCACTGGGGGTGCTTTCAGGTCACCCCTGGGTTCGTTGTAATTTTTTAAAAATATATTTTATTGATTTTTTACAGAGAGGAAGGGAGATAGTTAGAAACATCCATGAGCGAGAAACATCGATCAGCTGCCTCCTGCACACCCCTTACTGGGGATGTGTCCGCAACCAAGGCACATGCCCTTGACCGGAATGGACGACGCTCTATCCACTGAGCCAAACCGGTTAGGGCCGTTGTAATTTTTAATATGGGTAGACGTAACCTACATAAACAAAAGCTCTTTGGGGTCCTTGATAATTTTTACGTGTAAAGGGGTCCTGAGACCAAAAAGTTTGAGAACCCTACCTGAGCCCAGCGCCAGGTGTGGGCGTGGCTTTGCTGCAGGGAGGGGCTGTAGACAGGACCGAAGCACCCGAGGCCACCTTCCGCGCCCATAGGGACGCACCTCTCGGGGCCACGCTCTGCTAAGGTTTCCTGGGAGTCGGACACGCGCCTCGCCCTGCCATGCCATGCCGTTCCGGAAAACGCCACTGCGGGGCGCACGGCCCACAGAGCGAGTCACCCACCAGCGAGTCGGGACCCGCCGGCAACCGGGCTGCTGCCCGGCGTTTTCCTCCGCGGAGGAGCCCGGGTCCCGGCCAGACCTGAGCCGGCTGGTCCTCACTCCGGGCTCCGTTGGCTTGTCCTCCTGGGCCACGTCCGGCGCAGGTGTGGTGCCCGCGGAAAAGAGCGCTCCCACAGCCGGGGCGGGGGGTGGGGGTGGCGCACACCGAGGAGCCGCCCGTTCCCCAGTCCCCGAAGGGCGCCCCGACGTCCCCCGCCTGCCTGTCCCTGCGGAAAGCAGGGGGACCGCTCCCTGCTCCGTGCCCTCCCCTCGCTGGCCCGGCCCGCTGCGCCCGGCAGACCCTTTCTTATGCAAGCGCACGACAGACAGAGATAAATGGCTGCAGCTGGAGACCGGGCTAATTGATACAATAAGTTCTGTAATTGCCTCAAAAATAAGGTAATGATTTGGCAGAGGGAATACTTTGATCTTATCAGCCAGGAAAGACCTCTCTCTCCAAATGAAACTTCAGAGAGGGGCTGGAGGCCTCCAACTTGGAGTGTGAAGCGTAGGAACTGCCTCACCCTCCCTCCAATCTCTTCCCCCCCCCCCCCCCACAAACCCCCTTTCCCTGCCTGACACTCCAGGCTTTTCAAGAAGGGATGGAAGGACCCTTTTCCTCTAAGGCCTGGAGAATATGCGCCTATGTGCCATGTGCTGTGTGCAGAAGGGGTGGTTTCTGGGCTGTTCAGAAACGGGGATGGCTGGAGTGATTTCTCCAGCCGATGAGAGGCTGTGAAAAAAGAGATGGGGCGCGGGGGAAGGGGGGGCAGACTGGAATTATGAAAAACCTGATTTGGCTCAGGTCTGATGGGGTTTCTTAGCCAGTAAGGGCTGCTCATGTGGGCTTTTCAGGCAGGAGGGTGGAACAGAGGGAGGAAAACCTTGGTCCTGCCTTCTCCAAGAAGCTGCACACACACACTCACACACACACCCGAGCTCTGCGCTGTGGGTGTCCCTGCCTGGCAGAGGCCCCAGCACAAAGAGGATTAGAGAGATGAGCTAATCTGGTTTGTATCCCAGACACGGCCCCAGAAAGGGACCTTGTCTACCCTGATGTTTAAGGCGTGAAGGAGTGAGGAGTCCTTTGGCGGCGGCTGGCTGACAGTATGAGACACCTTCCCACTGGGGACCGTGGGATGACAGGTTCCTGACTTCGGGGACAAACTTAGGGAGCAGAGGAGCAGGGTGGATGGGCTGTGCTACCAGAAATGAGAGGGAAAGAGAGGAAGAGGCCCCCACAGAGAGAACTAGACCTCTACCTTACCTGTTTCAACAGCGAGGAAGCTGAGGCCAGGAGCTGGGCAGTGATTTAAAGTCATGCAAACTGCGAGCTGGGGTGGGGGGGGGGGGGGTGCGCTCAGGTTTTCTGATTCCTTTCAGCCTAGTGCCCTTTGCACTGTGTTGCCAGGACTGCAGGGGAAGGTGTAAGACAGGGGGCAAGAGAAAGAGACAGAGACAAAAGGAAACAAAGATACACACCAAGAAAAAGAGAGGAGCACGCGCACGCGCGCACACACACACACACACACACACACACACACACACTGAGAAAGCCACAGTCAGAAGAGGTGAGAGAGAGAGATGGGGAGAAGAAAGGACAAATGAGAAAGACAAACAGAGCCATACAGAGGGAGAGGGGGAGCGACAGGTACACACCAAGAGACCGGGAAGTGGCAGAGACTGAGGAGACAGATCCAGACAGGAGGAAAGGCAGGCATAGACAGAGACGAATGAAGACAGAGAGAGGAATAGACACAGAATGACAGGAATATGACCCAGAGCGGCACAGAGAGGAGACGTGGGGAGACTGAGCGGCAGGGTGAACCGAGGAAGGCAGCGTGGGAGGGAGACAGATAGTGGGACTGCAGATTTGGGTCCACTAGAAGCACATCTCGCTTCCAGACCATTCTGTTGCCCAGAACAGGTGGTGGGGAGAGAAAGCAAGCTCAGTGCTTAGCTTATATGACACAGGCTGATGGGGAGAGGGGGGCTGGAGGCAAAGTGGGGACCACCACCCCTGGGGGTTAGGCTGGTCAGTGACCACCCAGGATCCCTGCAGCACGCCCACTGGCCTCACACAGAACCGGGCCACCCGCCCAGGATGGCCGTCAGCCCGCCCACCGCCTGGCTCCAGTCTGATTACGGCCAAAGTGCTAAAAGGCTCCAGACCCCCCAAGCCCCGCCCCACGGCCCCACCCCCCACGCTTCCCCTCCTCCTTCCCCTTCTCCCTCAGCTCCCTCTTTTCCTTTTGCCCAGGCCCCTTGGGGAGCAGTCTACCCCATCTGGTCACTGGCTGGGAGGAAGGGGGTCCCTGCCCTACCAAGCCCCCTTCCACGGTTTGGGACTGGATGCTTCTTCCTTCCGAAGCCCTCTTGGCCTGGCCTCTTTGAGACACGTTCCATGCCTCGCCTGGGAGCTCATAAATACCAAGGAGAGGTCGGTCAGCTATGCACAAAACATAGATCCGCACCCCACCCCTTTAAGAGCCCCTGGGTTCTTTGCAAGCTCCCTTCTCTTCCCTAAACACCTGCATGGAGATGCTGAGGAAGGAGAGACAGGGCAGGGGCTGGGCACGGGAAGGGGGAACCCTGTGTGAAACTGGCCCCATTTCAAATGAGACTTGCCTTGGTTTGCAAAGAAATCTCAGGAAAGGCGGCTCAGGGCCCCTTGTGCAAGCAGCAGGCGCAGGAATTCCTTGACTCCCATCCAAACCTCCCCCCAGCCCCTTCTCAGCCTTTCTCTCTGCTCATTACCATCCACACCACCTCCCACCCACTGGGAAAGAGAGAAGGTCATCGCCAAAGGGGCCCAGGGAAGGGGAGGCCTCCTGGGGAGGGCAGGCCCTGTGGAGTAAGAACTGTTTACCCACATCTGAGCTTCTAGAGCTCACCTCCACTCCCCTCCAAGGGCCAGTAGAAACTCAAAATTGTCCAGTCCCACACAATGGAAGATGAATCTTAAGTCTAAGTGGCCCCATGGGGAGCAGGTATGGTGAGAGGGCGGAGGCTGTGATGCCACCTGGAGGAAGAAGGAAGGCCTGACTCTGAGGCTGGGTGGGTGCCATCCTGCTGGAGACCCAGGGAATCCGGGAGCCTGAATTCTCTTCCTGGTCTCTGCTGACAACCACAGCATGAGCGGGAACAGCTAAGCCTAGTGTGCCACCCTCAGATGGCTTTATTGTGCTTGTCAGAAAATTACCTTCACAACCTCAGTGTCATTTAAATGTCCTGGTCAGTGCTGGGCACACCGCAGGTGCTCCGTAAGTGCCTACACAGTTCCATGCAGGCCCCTCCAGACCAGAATGTGACTCGCAAATCAGTGGCTCTTTCGCGAGGCTCCCATTATGATGGCTAGCGGAGTGGGGGTGGGGATGGGAGGGAGGAGCAGGTCAGGCGCTAGCTGAGCCTCTGGCCTTGGCCCTTGCGTGAGGAGCTGAGCTCTCCAGTAGTGTCTAAGACCTTGAGCCTGGAAGTTTATTTTGAGATTTGAAACTCCAAAGTGGCAGATCCCAGAAAACCTCTTCTCTGGCTCCGTATTTGTTCTCTAGTGAAGTGGCTGAGAGTTGCTCTTGCAGTCAGCTGGCTCCTGCAACTGGGGTTCCTCCTGGGGAGCTGGGGGCTCGAGGGGAGGGGAAGAAGAGGAAGGAGTGAAGCCCCATCCCAGATTGTCCACTCTGGGGCAGAGGTAGCCTGTGAGCCATGGGGAGGAGTCTTGTCCCCTCACCCACTTTCCTCCCTCTTGGAGTTGCTGTTTCGGGGGGCCCCTCAGCTCAGCCACATGCTTTAATCGTTGAGCATCTATCTTGTGCCAAGACACAGTCCCACTTGACTAGGAAGACAGCTGAGGCCAAGGAAAGGGCCTCCTAAGTGAGACTGGGGCCCATGTGGGTGAGTCCACCCAGGGTTAGGGCTGATGTGATCCCCACCCTGCAACCTCAGGCCCATATGTAGAAATAGACACGGGGCCAGAGTCACACCCAGGCCAAAGCACACAGCGGAGTCTGGGAGAGGCTGCTAGAGCGTGCTGACTGCTGCCCAGCATCAAGGTGGCGTTGGCTGGGAGGAGGTGAAAGGGTGGTCCAAGGGAAGGGGTGGGGCCACTCCTCTCACCTGCTCCTCTCAGGAGAGCTCAGCATAAAGTCTGCTGCTTTTTCAAGAAATAAAAGGGGCAACCAGAGCCTCCCAGACTGAGAAAAAGGACAGAAGGGCAGGAGAAGGGCCAGCTGTTTGGTCTCTGTATTCAATCCTCTCCCACCCAACTTCCCACCTTCCCCCCAAAGGTGGGCACCTTTTACCCTGCACAGCATGGCTGACCCCTGCTCCCCACCTGAAGTCCTCTTCTCCACTCTAGCCTCCTCTGCTCCAGCTGGCTGGCCCCTTCTAGCTCTGCACACCAGCCCATCCCACCTTAGGGTCTGTGCTGGCTGTTTGGGATCCTCCTTCAAGCTTTTGAATGTTACCTTAATGAGACCCACTGGATCACCCTAGTTACAATTCTATTTTTTCCTACTCATGGCTTTCCTACATACTATACTATGTTTTACTTACGATGTTTCCTGTTTATTGTCTATCTTCTCCCAATAAACAGTAAACTCCATGAGGGCAGAAATTGTTTTGCTTTGTTCACTGATGTGTCCTTGGTGCTGAGCAGTCTGGCACGTGGTAGGGAATAAATACTTGTTGAATGGATGAGTGCACTCTGCCCCCTGACACAGCAAGTGAGGGAGAGGAGTAAGAAGTGGGGAGAAGGGATAAAGGCCCCTCTGAGCCCTTCTCCCCCAGCTCAGCTTCTGGGATGTCTGTGGCCAGCTGCGCCCTGTCCGCTCACACTCAGGCGTCTCTAACACCCCCCAACCAAGAACTGACAGTGAGTTTGGGGTTGAGGGGGGGGTGAGCAATTTCCAGCGCGTTGTTTACACCAAGGTTTTATAGTTTAGATAAATCAAGGGGAGAGGCACGAAAGACACCTGGAAATGAGGCGGGAGAAACTGAGGCCTGAAAAGAGGTTGGGGCCAGATCCCAGACGAACTCCCAAAGTTGGAAGACCCTGGGTTTTAAAGGCCACTCTGCCCCCAGAGGCTCTACCTGCCGGCCTGGGAAGTGCGGGGCCGGGCGGGGTGGGAGGTGTGTGTGTGTGTGTGTGTGTGTGTGTGTGTGTGTGTGTGTAGGTGTAGGGGGGAGGTGGGGGGGAGGGGTGGAAGGAGTGGGGGGGGGATGTGGAGAGGCCCCTTCAGCAGTCCACACCTCCCGCCCCTTCCCGATTTACCACGCCCCCAAGCAGGGTGCGAGGGGTGGGGGGAGGGAGCAGTGAGGAGGAGGAAGGGTGGGGGGGAGGAGGGAAACGGCTCCGGGCTCCCACTCTCTAGGCAGGCCCCCACCCGGCGTCTGTGCGGGGAAAGCCGCCCAGCTGTTTCTGATTCTTTCCCCCTCGCAGCCCCGCCCGAAGGGGCGGGGGCCAGGGCAGCAGGGAAGCCGGGGAGACAAGGCTCTTCTGAGCCCCGCGGTGAAGGGCGTCCGGTCCGCAGGTGTGCCCCCTCCGGTTCGGCCGTCGGTCGCTGGTCCACAGGCCGGAGGGAAGCAACCGGGCCGGGCAGAAGGGCGGAAGCCAAGTCTAAACGTTGTTTGGTGGGGTGCGCTGGGCAGGGGGTCGCAGGAACTGGGCAAGGAGCCCTAGAGAAGAGAAGCCCCTACCTGGAGCCGGCTGCCCACCGCGCCCTGTTGGCACCGCTGAAAAGGGAGTAAAGATTCTCTCGCAACTTGCCGATTCTGCCCATTTCCCAGAAGCGCCAGAACGGAGAGAGGACCCGAGAAACCGAGTGCGTCCTTTCTGCTCAGCGCCAGTGTCCATGGGGGCTAGCGGACAGCGGAAGGGTCTGCAGGCTCCTGCTCCGCTCCCGGCCGTCGCCCCCGTTACTTGGGGGTTGCCGAATGAAGGGCGCTAGGACCCGGTGGCGCGGTGTCGGCAGGGACGGGGCGCTCAGGGCTCAAAGGGGCGCCGAAGCGCCCACAGCGTCCAGCCCGAGCAGGTGGGGGCGCGGAGCGGTGCGCAGCCGGGGCGCCGCAGGCCGCCACACCTAGGGCGCAGCGAAGCGCCGGGGCTACGCGGGCGGAGCCGCCCTGAGAGCCGCGCGTGTCCCCAGCCTCGGCCCCGCCCCGCGCTGTCCAATGAGAGCCCGCGGCCAGAGGGGCTGTCCGCACACTCCACCCGCAGCCCCACTCCACGCCACCGACCCCCTGACATCGCTCCCCGCGCCCCGGCTGTGCGCCCCAGTCCCCGAGGTCACTGCGCCCCTCTCCGGAACCCTGCGCCCCGGTCCGGGAATCCAGGTGCCCCTAGGTCCCCAGCCGCCGGCAAGCCTATGGCCCCCCAGGGGGGTGAGTAAGGACAGCCTGAGTACCCCCAGCCGGTGCCGCGTCCACGCCCCTCCGGGCCGCGCGGCAGCAGTCTTGGGGAGCTATGCTGAAGCTGGGTGGTGCGGAGGACGCCGCGCAGCTGCCCCCTCGGCGCGCCCGCGCTCCTGTCCCCGCGCCCGCGCCCAGACCTGCGGCCCCCGACGGCTCCCGGGCTGCGGCCCGCCTAAGCCTTGCCTGCTTGCTGCTGCTGCTGCTGACGCTGCCGGCCCGCGTAGACACGTCCTGGTGGTGAGTGTGACTCTCCGGGTTGGGAGGGTGAGGCTCTGGGTCGGAGAGGCCGGAGGCTGGGAGGAATACACAGCCCCGGCACCCGCAGCTCAGGAGACCAGGTTGTCGGTTCCACCGAGTGAGACGTCCCGCAGGGCTGTCACTGAAGCTGCGGCGTGGCGGAGGCGGGGGCGGCAGCGGGGAATCGAGGAGGTGGGTGCAGAGTATTTGGAGCAAGGACGCCGGTGGTCGAGGCTTTCCAGAACCCCATATGCCGTGCCCATACTTCAGCTCAACCCTTTTAGGGCAAAAGCTACCTTCCGAGTTTCGCTCAGCGTGGATTCAAGAAAGCAACCGCCTCTCTGGGGCCTTCGGTGACCGTCCAGCAGGAACCCCCGATCACCCATGGCCGCTGCCCTGGGAGGTGGAGGAAGGGGCTGCGCGCGCGCGCGGGCGGAGGAGCCTCTCGCTAGGCCACCCCTTCGGTCAGGTCAGCAAGGCTTCGGTGTGGCGGCGGCGGCACCCAGCGCAAGGGTTAGAAGTGGAGCCCATTAACTCCCACAATTAAAACAAAACACTGGGCTTGCATCCTTTAGGCACTGCCTTCAGGCTCCATTTTAAGGACGTCAGTTCGAACCTTGCTATCTCCTTCCGGGCTTCCCTCTTTTCTTCCCCACATGTCTCTCCCCTCCGAGAACTAGGCGCCTCTGGCCCCCAAATATTGAGACCCTCCCCTTAGATTTCTTGCAGGCCTTACACTCCAGACACTTCACAAGAGGGAAGATGAGCCAAAAGGCATTACAAACCGACTAGATGTCTGTTCTTTCCTGAGTCCCCTGCTCCCAGTCCCTGGATGGCACAGATCTTTCTCCTTCTGGGGGCAGGGCGGGGGGGGGGGGGGGCGGAGAGTTGGACTGAGAAAAGACTCAGTCTTCTCTTTCCTCTTCACCCCCAACCCCCAAAGTGGTCTCTTGGACTGGGCTCCTGGCCCTCTCTACCCATGCAGTGCCCGCCTTCCTGTCTTCACTCTGCCCCCTCCCTAACCTTTCCTCCCTCCCCCGCCCCCCCACCTCAGTGTGGTCTCTTCTCCCCTTCCACCCTGTGGCTTTTCTCCTCAGGACTTGGAATCTTGGCTGGAAGGGTGAGGGGTACTGGCTGAGGGGCCAGCAAGCTTGGGCGGCAGATTCCTATCATTTCAAGATGCGTCTCTCACCACCCCCGCCCCCCCCCCCCACCCCGTTTTCCTGTTTCAGAAAAATCTCTTTTGGATTTTTTTTTTTTTAAATCTCTGCAGTGTTGTGGAAGGCAAGGAGGGGGGTTCTGGATGGAGAAGGGAGGCCCATATCTTACATCTGGCTTGAAACATTCCTTTAGAAAGGGAAGAAGGGGGATGAGGAGAAAAGCCTTTCGAAGTTCAGAGTGAGCACAAAGCCATCCTTTACCTTCAGGGCTGTCTGGCTGGGGACAAGCACCCTCAGTGGCCCAGCAGAGAAAGGATGAAGTGGCCACTGCACACCTTTATCCACCCAGATGGCAGTTTGCTTCTAGGGACTTGAGATGCCTTCCTTCCAGTTTGGGAAGCTGTCTTGGGGACCATGTGGTGTTTAGTGAGGAGGTGTCAAGTCAGTCTGGTAGTGTCAGCGTGCTGGAGGTGGTTCCCAAAGACCCATCTGGAGTTCTTGCTAGTCCCCATTTTGTCCCCGTGGCGACTGTCTCCGCCTTTTCCTTTCTGCCTCTACTACGTGCCCCCCACGTGGTTCATATTAAAGTTTTTGGAAAAAGTCCTGGGTGGGAAGCAGGCGGGTGAAGCAGAGGGATCCAGCAGTCCTTGTGCCGGGAGGGAGGCAGCAGCAGGCCAGGACGGGGAGAGAGTGCAGAGGGTAGTTCCACTCCTGGCCGCACACCTGCAGGTCACAGCTGCAGGGCCCTGGTGCCTGCCTCTGTGGGCATGACTTCTGGGATAAAGTGGAAAGCTGCTTTCTAACGGCTGGTCAGACCCCCAAGGGAGTTCTCTCTCTCCCATAGGGAAACCCCAGGAAGACTGGTACTATGTACAACCCCCAGAGGAGATGCTGTGGGCTGTGTGCATCCCTGTCCCACTCTGGAGCAGTCATCGCTCTCACCAGCAAACAGGCTGCTCTTCCTCACAGCCCTTCCCTTCTTTCCCAACCACTGCTCCCCTCTCCTCCTCTAACTAGAGGAGGAAGAGATGGCCTCTTCAGACTCTATAACAAACAAGGAACAGGCTCCTGGCATGTGCTTCCCTGTTCCATTTTGCACGGGTTGGACATGTCATGGATTCACAAAGGGAGAGGAACAGAGTGGCATCATAACATTAGCAATATTGTTGCCACGTAATGAGCTCTTACTAAGCCCCAGACTCTGGCTAAACACTTCATGAACATCATCTTCTTCAGTCCCCCCAATAATCCAGGTACTGTTATTATCCCCATTTCACATAAGAAGAAAGTGAGGAATAGGAGGGAATGGCATGAAACGCAAGTTCAACCCATTCTGAAGTCAGATCAGCCCACTCCTGGCTAAGCCTCCCTTGGAGTGAAGATGACCTTGGATGTTGGAGTTCACCTAGTTCTCCTGTGACTAGCTCTGATGGACAGAGCTGGCTATTATCACTTACTACTCCCAGAACCTCAGTTCCTTCACTTGTTAAATGGAAATCTCTCTTTCTCATAGGACTGTTGTATAGAAAAATGTTTCATAAACTGTAAGGTACCACATAAATGATGTTGTATTAAGAGATTAAGGGAAGTTAATAGTTTTATCCCTGTGTTCAAAGCTGTATATGAGCTGGACTAAACCATGTGCACTAGGGACTATAAAAGAAAGGAAAAGAGGAAATAAAAAGAGGCTCCCTGACCTCATTAACAAGACACAAACAAAACATGTGCAAATATGCTGGCAATGTCCACAAGGAGTAACGCTGTAATTGAAATGAAGTTTATGACTAGCTGCGGGGAGAAGAAAGTAGGGGGTATATCAGAGCAGTTAGGTTTAGTCAACAAATAGTTATTGAGTACCTACTATGTGCCACACACTGTTCTAGGCACCGGGGATATTGAAGTGAACAAAACAGACACAAATCCCTACCTTCACGGAGCAGTGCACGCAGATCACCTGGGTGTAGGTAAGGTGCAGCCTCTGACTCAGTCGGCCTGGGCTGGGGCCTGAGGCTCTGCACTTGCAACAGATCCCCAGGTGATGTGAATACTGCTGTTCTGGGGGCCACACTTGGAGTAGCAGGGGCTAGCATACAGACTAGGATATGAGTCACTTTGTCAAAGGGAGGGATGTAAATGGGTCAAAAGCAGGTGAAGAAAACGTTCTGGGGCAGGAAGCTGGGAAGGAAGGGAACTTCTGGTTGGGTAAACAAAGCCAGAGGGTCAGGGGTATCTCACCACTACCAGCCCATGAGCCGGGGATGCCTTCAACATCTCTTTGACCCTAGCAGCTGAGCTGAGTGCTTGGCACACGGTAGGCATTTTGCAGGCATGTGCTGAGAAGGGGATGGGCTGGGGCTCGGGCTCAGTTTTATTGGAGGTCCCCACACCTACTACAAGGGGCTGACCGTGGTCAGCAGGCAAGCGCCTGCTCTGTAGAATCTTGAAGCAGCCACTTGGTAGGGTGAGGGGGGTAGTAGGAGAAACTTATTTATTCTTCCCATCTTAGATACTGAGCAGATGTTCCCACGTTCAGTGAGGATGTTAACAAGAAGGACCAGTGTGGGCTACAGCAGAATGGATTTAAGTCAGACCACAGGAAGGACTTTTGCCAGAGTTTGGCCTGCCTCACTCCAGACTGTCTCATGAGGGCTGGATGACTGGTCTCCCATTCCCATCCAACCCCCCTCTTCCCAAGCCCCAGTAAAAAACAAACAAACACCCATTGCATAGGGCGATACTCCGGGCTGAACTGGGGAAGCAGAATGGTGGTGAGACAGGGACGAGCTCCAACTCCAACGTCTTGAATCTCCAAACAAAGCACCGCAGCAGTGGGTGTAACTCCGGGCTGTGCGTCAGGCGGCCCTTTCCGGCCTGGCCCAGCCCGGGGTGTTTATTTTGTTTGTTCCTGGAAGCTGTTGCCCTGATGGACAGCGCTGGGGACGCTGATTCCATGGGATTTCTCAGTGTCTGGTCAGCCCTCTCACCCCTCCCCCGGGACAGATGGGCCCCATCAGCCCTGCTGAGTTCCAGAAGAGGCATCAGCCCTCCTTGTGTTTGTTTGAGTTGGTATCACCCGTGGTGATCCAGTCTATGGGTGAGGGCGGAGTGTGTGAACTGGGGGAGGGGGCTCATAGAGCCCAGGGCAGCCCAGCTTTTCCCCTTTACCCATTGGCCACCCGCCCTTCTCCTCACCCACTTTTAGGCCCATTTGGGGGGCTTTCCCAAACCACAGGCTCATTCACAGCCCACACCAAAATCTTTTCTGTTGTAGCAGTAGAAAAGCAGGCCCCCCACCTGTTCAGAAAAGGGGAGAGAAGGCATCCCTTGATGTGTTAGGACAGGAGAATGGTGAATTCCCAGCAAATCAAGGAAGGTGTTGGAGAGATAGAAAGGGAGTGAGGAGTGGGTGAGATCTCATTTGGTGGTCTTGTGGGGAGAAAAAGTGATGATATACTCTGGTCTTCTCTCTGGGCTGGTGGTGGAGTCCGGGCTAAGAGTGTTTGAATGAAAAGATTGCCGGGAGAAATCTGAGAATGACTCTACCAACCCACCTATCTTTTAGTAGCCAAATGATCTTCTTATAATAGTTCATATTGGGCAAATTGGGGACTGGAATATGGGGAGTGTCACCCTCTTGCTTTACCTTGGCCTTTGGCTTCCCACAGCAACAGCCCTCTGCCCATGCAGGACACCCTGCCCTATAAGTTGGGGAAGAGGATTTTGAAAGAATCAAGACTCAGAAGCTACAAAAGGCCATTGGCCTGGAAATAAAGAGTATGGGGAAGAGTTGGGAGTGGGGTCTCCTCCCCAGATCTCGGCATTGGGAATGAGGATCTTAGCTGCATGGGTCTGACTAGGGCTATAAACATTACTCAGAGCTGCCCTTGATGTCTCTTCCCACTGGCCCCTCCCTGTCTCCATCCTTCTTCCCCCAAACCATGTCTTCATGGACCAGCCATGCAGGATGTGCCTCTTACATGTGGGAGTAAGAGTGTTATCTCAGACTCTCGTTTTGTTAGTTTATTTTTCCATGAGGCTCTTAATGTTTGTTAAATAAACAGGCAATGGGTTTATGTGACATGCCCACAGCTTTCTGTGTACGTGACACATGCCTGGCCTGCATTCTGGGAGTGTGTGTCACTTTGGCCTTTGGCAGGGGAACTGGCGATGCTGGGAGACCACTCAATTACTCTCTCTGCAACTGTAGAGCTATTTCTCCGGAGCTTGTGGGGACCGATTCTATCCATCAGCCTCGGGGAATGTGGGCTGGGAAAGGGGAAGGCACCATTCCAGGGTCTGAATGCCAAGCCTTCCCTTCCTTAATCCTGTCCTGATGCAGAAAAAGGGCCGAATGCTCTGACAGGGCCATCTCCACCTTGCAGGTACATCGGGGCACTGGGGGCCCGAGTGATCTGTGACAATATCCCTGGTCTGGTGAGCCGGCAGCGGCAGCTGTGCCAGCGTTACCCAGACATCATGCGCTCGGTGGGCGAGGGTGCCCGAGAATGGATCCGAGAGTGTCAGCACCAGTTCCGCCACCACCGCTGGAACTGCACCACCCTGGACCGGGACCACACTGTCTTTGGCCGTGTCATGCTCAGAAGTAGGGGCCTCTTCCACCCTGCCCGGCTCTTCCTTCCCTTCCTATGCTTGGGGTGGTGAGTGGGTAGGGAAGGCGTGATCCCCTCTCCCTCTCCTGCACACTTCTTCATCATCCGAGAAACCGTTGTAGGCAGAGCGCAGGATGCAGTTGGGAACAGACCCTCAGTACTCTAGATATGTAGCCAGGGGTCCTTCTAGGTCCCAGTAATCTGGGATGACGGGACAAAGGAGGGGCATTCCATCTTTCTTCCTCCCTTTCCTGTCCCTCCCCAACCCCCAGCACTGTCAGGCTGAGGACTAGGTTCTTATCACACATTCACTCCCCTCACTCCAATACTCCCAACACTACAGTAATGGGAGCAAAGATAAACAGAAAGGTGATACATAAATATTTGGAGAGTCAGCGGCTTAGCCCCAGCTCAGCAATAAAGCTAAGCAGAGCTAGACAGTAAACTAGGAGAAAGGGAATGAGATGGGAATCCAAAGGTGTCAGAAGGACAAGAGAGATGGGTCATCGATCCGGGAGAGTAGAGAGGGAAGGAAACAGGCGCAGAAAGTAGCCTGTCACTCCAAATGGGCTGACCCCTGGGCCGGGGTGTCCCCTGTTGGGAACTGTCCAGCAGAGTGGGCCTGAACAGGCATGGATTGTGGACTGAGACAGGCTTAGCTGCACTCAGTGGGAGGGGACGGGTCTCACCCTGCAACTTGGTCATGGATACATCCAAGGAGTTTGGAAGGAAGCAAGAGCCCAGGTCAGCCCAAGAGGTAAGATGTACAAAAAAGTGGCTGGAAAGTAGTGAAGGCTAGGGGAGGGATCAGGGCCATTTGAGTCAAGAGGGTACAGGGTTTGCTCTAGGAAACAAGATTTCAGTCGTAGTTCTGTGGGCCTCCTTGCTGAGACACACTCTCCCTTCCTCCCTCTAGGCAGCCGGGAGGCAGCGTTTGTATATGCCATCTCGTCAGCAGGGGTGGTTCATGCAATCACCCGCGCCTGTAGCCAGGGGGAACTGAGTGTGTGCAGCTGTGACCCCTATACCCGTGGCCGACACCATGACCAACGTGGGGACTTTGACTGGGGTGGCTGCAGTGACAACATACACTATGGCGTTCGCTTTGCCAAGGCCTTCGTGGATGCCAAGGAGAAGAGGCTCAAGGATGCCCGGGCCCTCATGAACTTACATAACAACCGCTGTGGTCGCACGGTCAGTATTCACGTCAGCATGTGCCTTCCTCTTTGCGGGGGGCGACCCTATGTATGATCACGGGATAAATGTGAAGGAGGAAGTGCTGGCGGCTCTGGGTCACTTCCAAAAGACCCGACCCCTTGGGACAGGAGCAGTAAACACAGGGAGCTTGCAAATACCGCGGTGCAGCCAGGTACACAAGGTCCTCACATAGGAGGAAAGCAGGGGGAGATGGAGAAAAGAAGGGACGTTAACTCTTTAAGAAGGAAAAAGCTGCCTCCATAACGATTGAGGAGGAGAAGGACTTGTTCACTGGTCTCTGAGCACCTCCTCTGTGTCTGGTCCTTGCGGAAAGTGACATGCCACAGAAGGAGAAGGCATGATACCCTGAACTCCAAAACACATGATGTGCCAGTGTCCTGTAGTCGTAAACAGAGTCCTTTGGCCCTAAAGTTCCAATGGCCTGTCATAAAAAGGAGAGCACTGCTGGTCCAGGAAGGCTTCCTGGAAGGAGAGGTTCTTGCATTTGATCAGGAAGAATGGGTGGGATGGATGGGGTAAGACCGACCAATGGCTGCACTAGCTAGCCGGGACCAGGTCCCGCAGCCTGCAGAGCCCTCATGCTTTCAGTTCTAGGGGTGATTAAGTGCCCTGACTGGCTGCCTCCCACCTCCCAGGCTGTACGGCGGTTTCTGAAGCTGGAGTGTAAGTGCCACGGCGTGAGCGGCTCCTGTACTCTGCGCACCTGCTGGCGTGCGCTCTCAGACTTCCGCCGCACAGGTGATTACCTGCGGCGGCGCTATGATGGGGCCGTGCAGGTGACAGCAACCCAGGATGGCGCCAACTTCACAGCAGCCCGGCAAGGCTATCGCCGTGCCACCCGGACCGACCTTGTGTACTTTGACAACTCCCCAGACTACTGTGTCTTGGACAAGGCTGCAGGTGGGTAGAGAAAGCAGATGGGGAGGTGGGGGCATGGAGACCCAGTTCTTAGTGCCAGTACCCCTGGGTAGTCACAGTTTGTTCAGCCTCAGGAGTTAGGGAGGGGAGCTGAGGGAGGAGTTAGTCTCCTCCTGATATGAAAAACCTCATAATGAGACTGGTGATTTATGCCTCGGTCGGCCAGGCCCAGTGCTGCCCCAGCAGAGAGGAGAGGTTGCTCAGCTCCTTCAGGCCTGAGGTCTGTATGGCATACAGATGTGATAGATACTACTCAGTGAATGTTAACTAAGTCCCCTGTTCTCAGTATCTCAGTACCGCGCAATGCATGGAACACACCAAAGCATAAGATGCAGCCCCAAGTCATTGGCTCTTTACAATCTAGCTAAGAAATGAGATATAACAGGTAGACAGATGCAACTGCAAAAGAGAGACAACTGGAGAAAGCAAGAGAAGCTGAGCTGCAAATGTGGAATGTAAGCTGTTTCTTGAGGTGTGGGGATTATCTGGGTGCTAGAGGGGACAGGTGACATTGTCTACACAGAGCAGAATGGGAGGTGGTGCACGATCAGTTTCAGGAACAGAGAGCAGATTAATATCCCGAGTGGAGAGCTGGGGTGAAGGAGGTTAAAGGTAGAAGGACACTTGGGATCAGACCATCAGTGGCCTTGGAATGCTTATCGGCATGGTTGCCATTGAACCGTCTAATGGCTAGGAAGGCAAGGAAAGCGGAGGTTCCTGCCAGGCAAACCACTGGCAGGGAGCAGCAAACACCTGTGCCAGATATTGTGGAGGGCTTGTTGAGGTGCTGGAAAGCGAAATGGTGTTACCCCAAAAGAATGGAAGTCACCTTCTGGGCTCAGGTTTCGGGTTCAGATAGGTTAACCTAGGAACAATGCGCAATGCCACAGAACGGCTCTTCCCTGGGAGAACCAGGCTCTTCCCTGCAGACCCAACCATCAGACTCGGCTAAGGTGGGGTGGACTCAGAAACCTCAGCTGTCTTTGGTACTGCTTTTCACCCATCACTCTCCTTACTGGGAGTCAAGTGGCTCAGCGCAAAACTGGCATAGACATAGAGCGGGGCTGGGTAATTTCCTGCCCATGTGGTGACTGAGAGGACCACTTCCCAATGCTGAAAATCATTCCAGAACCTCTGAGGTGTAAGCCTATGCATACACCTAAAATGCACATTTGGGGAAGAATCTTTGGAGTTAGGATGAGTCATACGTATGTTGCTTTTTCTCAGAGGCATAAAATTAAGGCTCATAAAACCCAAAGTGGGTTCTGGAATTCAAAGGGTCCAAGTTATCCCAGAGGGTAGAATTCCCTCCAGGGCAGTGCTGTGCAACTGAACTTCTGTGACGATGGAAATGTTCTAGGGCTAATACACTAGCCACTTAGCTACATGTGATGACTATTTTTTTTAAATATATTTTTATTGATTTCAGAGAGGAAGGGAGAGGGAGAGAGAGAGAGAAACATCAATGATGAGAGAATCATTGGTCAGCTGCCTCCTGCATGCCCTACACCGGGGATTGAGTCCACAACCCAAGCATATGCCCTGACCAGGGATTGAACCGTGACCTCCTGGTTCATAGGTTGACACTCAACCACTGAGCCACACCAACTGGGCCATGTGATGACTATTTTGAAATACAGCTAGTGTGCCTGAGGAACTAAGTTTTAAAATTTATTTAATTTTAATTCTTTTAACTCTAAATGAGCACATTTGGCTAGTGGCTACTACACCAGATAACTGAGCTCCAGGGGGTAGGGGAGACTTCTGATGCCCAGGAAGGACTTAAGACCCAGCCCTTGCAGTGATGAGAGTAACATGCATAGGAGACCTAGCCAGCCCATGCCCCAAGCAGTGGTCTCTTGACATTTGGATTGTATATTCCTAGCGTATAAAAAATTTGAGCATACACCTCCAATATATGCATATTTACTTATAAACTACATCTATGTTCCACTATACTAATATGTATATTATAAACAATACAGAATCGATATTTTAAATTGATGAGGTAAAAAACAAATATAGAGGTTCTTGTATTTTCTTCTCATATCCCAGTGGAATGTCAGACTGCTGCTATAGAAATGAGTTAATTGATTCCCCTTGTTGAACCCCCAGGCTGGTCAGTTTCCCATCTCTGGGAAAGGGCTAGAGGAGATACGCCTAGGGTCCATCCCATCCAGAATTCTTTGGCTTTATGTTCTGTTGGCAGGGTCTCCTGTGCTAATATCAGTGATATTGAGGTACTGAGCATCATCTGTGCAGAGGGAAAGCATCTCCCCTACCCTTCGAGAGTCCCCCTGTAGGGTCTTTAGGAATTCCTTAGGGGTGTGCTTCCAGCCAGTCATGCCAATCAGTTCACCTCCTCCGTTGAACGGAGATTGTAGATATAACACAACAATCCACTGAGTTAGATGCTATTATTATGCCTATTGTCAGATGAGAAAAACAAAGCACAGAGAGATTAACAAACTTGTAAATCACAAAGCTAAAAAGTGGCTGAATGGGATTTAAACCTATACACTCTGATACCAGGCCCAACTTTTAATGGCCATACTATACTACTTCCCTGTATAGTACAACTTAATAAAATATAAACTAAGGACCAAAATACTAACGAATAGTAGCTGGATCAGAGTTGTGGCAAGACTTCTTGGAAAAGATAAATTATAGGCTGTTATTTCTTTTAACTCCTTATTATGGGAAAATTCAAACATAAAAGAGAGGGCCTTCAGCCAGCTTTAACAATGACGAGCATTTTAAGGCTTGGCTTTGAAGGGGGTCTGGAGATGTGTGCTGGCAGGGAGGGCACGGCAGGTGAAGTCAGTGGTCTTGAGGTGGCCTTGCTGGTGGGAGGAAACGAGGCTGGTGTAGAGGGCCATGAGGAGATGATCATTTTGGCTAGTGGGTATATTTTCAGGAAAAGAGATTCTTTATGGTTTTTCCTCAGGAGGATGTGGGTAAGGGAACCCAAAGCAGCTGAAGTAAGAGGTACCTTGATTCATTCACTTTCTCTCTCTCTCTTTCTCTCTCTCTCTCTCTCTCTCTCTCTCTCTCTCTCTCTCTCTCTCTCTCTCTCTCTCTCTCTCTCTCTCCCTCCCTCCCTCCCTCCCCCCAATCCAGGTTCCCTAGGCACTGCAGGCCGTGTCTGCAGCAAAACATCTAAAGGGACAGACGGCTGTGAAATCATGTGCTGTGGCCGAGGGTATGACACAACTCGAGTCACCCGTGTCACCCAGTGTGAGTGCAAATTCCACTGGTGCTGCGCCGTGCGGTGCAAGGAGTGCAGAAACACTGTGGACGTCCACACCTGCAAGGCCCCCAAGAAGGCAGAGTGGCTGGACCAGACCTGAACATGTCAATACCTCACTCATCCCTCCACTTCAAACCTCCTGACTCAAAAGCACAAGATCTTTGCATGCACACCTTCCACCACCCTCAACCCTGGGCTGCTACAGCTTCTATTTAAGGACTTGGAGAATGATCCAGAGGGACTCTGGTGTCCTGGCTGGTTCCTTAGCCCTTGGAAGGAGTTGACAGGGGACGTAAGAAACTGAGCAGCTCCGACTCCCTGCTCTGGAGGCTAGAAGGGAGAGTGGAAGAGGTGTAGGTGTGATATGAGTTGCACTAAAGCATGTGGTCGAGGCTCGTGTCTTCTTTCCCCTGCACTGGCCTACTGACACTTCTGTGTGTACAAGAGGAAAGGTACCCGGAGAGCGCTTCCTTTCGCTCCTACCTGGCTGAGGGTAGATAGGACAGAGATGAAACCACTTATCTCTTCCCTAGGTCAGTTTGAGCAGACTGTCTGGTACCCTCCAAAAACCTCTTAGGCTACAACATTCTTTCATTATTGAGAGTTAGATGAGAGTTAGCCACAGTGGACAAGGTTCCATTCATATGCTCACGTGTTTCTAAACTGCTGTGTTTTGTAAGGGAAAATATTACATAACTATACAAACATCCATTCTCCTCCCATCTCTCTCTCCTTTTTGGCCTACATCAGACAGCACTACTCCCTGGGCTCACTTGCTGCGTGTTTAAATGAGTGGCAGGCAGTGATAGCCATGCCTAACAGATCATCAGAATACCCTGGGACATCCTGAGAAAGAGGGATTTAGTAAGCCTTGGGATTGTTTTTAAACTTCCCACGCGTTATTCTTATGGTCAGCCACGTTGAAGAAACGCTGAGAAAAAGGTATAGGACTTGTGGAGGCGGGAGAGGGCAGCAGTCCTGATCTCGAGGGTCCACAATAGGCCTCCGTGTATCGTAAGCAGATCAAGATCTCCAGCTTTGGCAATTTTTAGGAGAGGATCCTAGCCTTTGACGCTGGTAGTGGGATCCATGACTATGAGGGAAGGAGAGCTGGGGCTTGGAGCCAAAGTGCTGAGCATCTTAGAAGGCAGCCTTCCCCCATTGATTTTCTCCCCCCTCAGCAAGAACTCGTCTTTATGTAGCGACTCTCCACGTCCTGGTGATGGTGACTGTTATTCCTTCCATGTGTGGCTTCTGCAGGGGAGTTCCTTCTATGCTACTACCCGCTCCCTAAATCAGCTTGCGGTAGCTAAGTCTCCAGAGGCAAGCTAAAGGGTACGAAACGAAGTCTCCAAAACTGTGATGTCCTATTTTTATGTGATTTGAACAGTGGTTATCTCTTCCCGCTGATATCTTAAAGGAGCAGAATACTGTAGAAATTTACAGTTATGACAGACATGGGTTGGAATCACAGCTGTTTTTGATATTTTAAGCAAGAGACTCAAATTCTCTGAGCCTCTACCTTCTCATCTGTAAAATGAGGGTATAAAACTATCTCAGATACTGAGCATAATTACAGCTCCAAACTCTAGACAACAGACACTCTCACCAAAGCCGCTATCTGGTCTCGCCCATCATGACTTACTTCAGAGCCTTCACCTAAGGACAGTCAAGTACTGACAGCAGGCTGTGGATTCAGGGGCCTACCCGAGGAATTCTGAGTATAGCCTCCCCCTCTCCCAAGTTCCTCTCCAACATCCCTTGGGGTCCTCACATGTTTGTGGAACAGCTTCACTCTGCACAGGCAGCAGAAGGAGCCATAGCTCTGGGATAGGGGGGCAGATTTATTTGGATGATAGGACTAATATTTGTGTAACCTGTGGAGACCTGTGTGGGAGAGTTTGGGGTGGTTTTTCTTTTGGCAAGGGGGTTTGCTCCGATTTCACATCCATTAACACAAAACATGAGTTAGTCAGGGCCCTTGTGGTCTGCGGTGAGGGGATGCCTGTGGAGAAATGGGACTGAGTGAGTCAGGCCAGGGGAATGTCTTCCTTGAAGAGTGGAGGCAACTGGATAACTGATGAGCCAATGGTGGGATGAGGGAGGGGGCACGGGAGGGAAGAGAAGAGCTTCTGACATCTTGAGCTGGGATTAAGAGGAGGAAAGCCTCAGTGTAGTGAGAAGGTAAGAGGGTTACAGCCAGTCTGAACTCAATAATAGAGTTGAATGAATTTCTAAAAGGGTGCTGTCTTGTATGCTGGGCTGCTGGGAAGAGCCTCCGCGCCCAGTTAACCCCTGCTCTCACAGAATATCCAGGTGACCACGTAAGTGATAGCATGGGCCTTCCATGGGACATCAACCTGAGTTAAATCAACTTGTCTCTATTATCTATCTGTTTTCCGTTCTTAGCCCAGGGAGGGAATGGGCCTCTTCTGACATCTAACACTGCCCTATGCTTTTCTCTGGCATCCAAATTCTGATTCATAAAGACCCACATTCTGCATTTTCTTATAATGGTTAGGCGAAGAGTGAGCTGTCCAGAGAGTGAGAGGTTTGAAAAGTGAGGCGGGTAGGGAGAGAAAAGAGGTCCACGTGAGCCCCACCACAGAGGTTATGTGGCTCCGAGAAGGAATGATGGCCAAGCCATTAATTATGCCTCTTATTCCTTAGCTTGCCTGTGCATTCCGATTGGCTTTAGACAACTGGCGTCTATTCTGTGCTATACAAACAGAAACTAATTCATTTGGAACAAGCAGCAAAATGAGAACTTTATTTG
Organism: Myotis daubentonii; assembly: GCF_963259705.1. Taxonomy (NCBI): domain Eukaryota; kingdom Metazoa; phylum Chordata; class Mammalia; order Chiroptera; family Vespertilionidae; genus Myotis; species Myotis daubentonii. Next base: position 37,005,924 of record NC_081857.1, on the reverse strand, counting down.
GTGTAGTCAGGGCTCCATGTCATTCTGCCACTACTTACTCCCTCGCTGCCTCCAATCTCCCCTCTTGCAGCCCACCTATCCAACAGCGGTCTGTCCCTCAGACCAGCAGTCTCACAGCCCCTCTCCACTCTTTCCTATTGGTCCTCATTTCTTTTCACTTTTAATAGTTAGGTAAAAGGCAGGCAGAAAGTGCTATTTGGACACAAAGCTAACTTAAAAGAGGTTATCTCTATCCTTTAAGGAGCTTAGAATCTTTCAGGGAAGGCATGTGACTGCAGTGCCCCCACTGCACGCCTGTAGCCAGTTTCTCTATGGAACAGTAAGGATGCCAGCCTTCACCGTGCCTTGGAGATAAGAGCCAACCTGTATTATTGCCAACCTTGAATGACAGCTCTAATCCATACTCTTCCTCAGAGATGCTGAAAAAATTCAATCAGAGACGTTAGACTATTTAAAAGAATGAAGTCCTGCCTGGCCGTGAGGGTCTGTTTGTGAACAGTCCTGTAGGTCTGACTCATGACCACTCACTGCCTCATTTCTCTTCCTCCCTATAGCAGAGAGTAATTTCTTCTCCTTTCTCTCACCTCCCTCAGCAAGAACACCAACCGCTAAGTCCCTGCCAAATTCTCAGGCCCACTCCGGACATCGGCTTAATACAAGAGAGATTATTAGGATTTTCCCCCCCTCTGACTTTCTGAGGTTTTATTTAAATGCCCTCAGTGGTCATAGGGAGAAGCCCAAGTGAGGACACCGGGGAGAGTATGTTTCTCATCCCTGAGAGGCTCCCGCAACCCAATGACAGCACCAGAGAACAATGTGATGCATTCCTGGGCAGGTCGGTGGGACCCTGGGCGCCTGGGCCTTGTGGAGAGAGGTGCCAGACACAGAGCTCTCCGTAAGCAATCCTGCAGAGCCGCCCCCTGGGTGCAGAGATGAAATACGGGAGAGCTTCACATTACACAGAGACCCCAGCTCACACCTGGTTATTGATGGCCTTGGCGGAGGCCTCTGCCCCCACCCTCCACTTAGGGGTTGCCTGCTACTACGGGGGCTGGGCATCTTTGAAGCAATGTTGGAAAACAAGAGATGCTTCCTTTTCACGCTTTGCCCTCCCAGTCTGCACACGACCAGGAGGATACACATACATATGAGGTGCACATATACGGGCATACATATACAGATATGAACATACACATAGCTTCTCTCATTCTAGTCATCCTCCCCTTTCCCAGAAGCAAAAAATAAAAAAGCAACTAGATTTCAATCAAATTCTCCAAAACTCATACCAACAGCAGAGGTTCAGCTATAACCAAAGAATATTAAAAAGTTACATTATCAACATGCAGGCAGCTGTTTAGTTTGGGGACCAGTTGTCACCCGGGGATGAGAGGAGGAGGAGGCAGAAAGGGATGGACAATGGACAATTAGCACCCAAGCGAGGGGTCTGAGACGTCTCAGGGCTGGTTCATGCTGGAAATAGTACAGTTCATGCTCTGTGTGCTGTGTATGGTGAGGCAGTCTGACTGCTCATGCCCTATTGTTCTTAACTCTTGTTAGGTTAGAAGCAGGAGAGCTTTGGGATCCAGAGATGATCTCCCAAGAGAGGTATTGGAGAGGAGCAAGCAGTAGCTCTACTAGGCAAATATGTCACAGTTACTGCACTGAACGGAGCTTTTCCAGAAGATATGATTCTCTTTGGGTGGTTGTCAGGTTTCAGGCAATAGCCAGTGGGGTCTCAGTAATATCCTGTCCCTGCCTCCAAAGGGATAGAAAAGAGGGAGCGTTTATAAGCACATTTTCCCACTTCCCTTTCATGACTTAGAGGATCTCTAAGCATCTTTGTGGCTATTCCTCATTTACTTAAGATGTTTTAGTCATCCTGGATTTGAGAAAGCAAGGTAAGCATTATCCCCTTGGCCCCCTAACTGAACTATCTGGGCTTCAAATTTGCCTTTGCTCACTTCCATTCTGCCTGAGTCTATGGATGGGGCAGCAGGCCACACAGTTCCCTTTCTTTGACCAAAAGGAACTGAAATCTGGTGACTTTATTTCAATACCACCAGCCCCTATAAGCAGGCCTGACTGAACAGAAAGGCTAAGCTGAGTGAAGAAAAAAAGAATACAGTTTAATCCACAGCTGTTCTATTTGACATCTTTTTCAAGGTAAGGCTTCCCCAAGAATAAATGTGGTACTCGCCCTGGCCAGTGTGGTTCAGTTCTTTGGGTTTCGTCTGGTATACCGAAAGGTTGCTGCTTTGATTCCCAGTCAAGGCACATATCCAGTTTGCGGGCTCAATCCCTGGTGGGAGGCATGCAGGAGGCAACCAATGGCTGTTTCGTGCTCACACAGATGTTTTTCTCTCTCTCCCTCTCCTTTCCTCTCTCTAAGGTAATCAATAAAAAAAATATTTTAAAATGTGATACTCATAAAAAACATTTTTATATACAAAATGCTTTAGTACATACAGAATTCTCACACCAACCTTGTGAGGTAGAAGTTACATTCACTGTACAGGTACCATTTAGAGAGACTCAGTGATTTCTCCAAGGTCACGTGGATACTGAGTGGGTCAGCCAGAACTCAAACCTAGGGCTTTTGACTTCAAATCCTGTGTGCTCCTCAAAGACTGAGGATGCCTCGGGCTGGAGGCACCAGAGTCCCAGCCCCTCCAGAACAAATGGGTACAAAATATTCTAGGAGGGTACATCTGAGCAGAACTGACAAAAGGAACAGCCTAGGCCTTCTCTAACCTCATCAATGAATCCCCCTTTTGCCATTTCTGCCACATGATCACTAGACTAAGTGCTCCACATTTAATCATCTCTGGCTCTTAGTTTTCTATTCCTTTTTACTTCTTCAGATTAACACTTAAAATTTTGCTTTAGTTTTATCTCGTTCTTTTAAAGTGATACTGAATGTAAAGAAAAGCCACGGGCTTTGGGCTTTTAAAGTATGTGTTAGAATTTCCGTTGAGACTTCACTCTTTTTTAAAATGCTGTCAACCGCTGGGCTAGGAAAGTAAAACAGGGAATGACAGTGCTAAAAAGCCATCCTATCCAGGGCTAGATGCCGCTCATAAAGGTCCTAGGACAGTGATGGTGAACCTTTTGAGCTCGGCGTGTCAGCATTTTAAAAAACTCTAACTTAACTCTGGTGCCGTGTCACATATAGAAATTTTTTGATATTTGCAACCATAGTAAAACAAAGACTTGTATTTTTGATATTTATTTTATATATTTAAATGCCATTTAACAAAGAAAAATCAACCAAAAAAATGAGTTCGCATGTCACCTCTGACACGCGTGTCATAGGTTCGCCATCACTGTCCTAGGACCTTTGGCTGAGACAGGTAATTTATCTACATGAAGGCAAGGAATATCTACCCTGCAGAGAAAACCCTGAAGATGAGGCAGACAACAAATTTTCACTTGATCAAAAACTTTTATAGCTAAACCCTCCCTCCCACCCTCATTCAAAATCTGGACTTCTGTTTAAGTCCAACACCATGACACAAAACAGCTCCAAGAGACGATGTGTACAAGGGGAACCCTTTCCTGTTCAACCCCAGAATGCATTTTGTTAGAGACAGCATAAGCCAGCCGTGGGCAAACTACGGCCCGCGGGCCGGATCCGGCCCGTTTGAAATGAATAAAACTAAAAAAAAAAAAAGACCATACCCTTTTATGTAATGATGTTTACTTTGAATTTATATTAGTTCACACAAACACTCCATCCATGCTTTTGTTCCGGCCCTTGGGTCCAGTTTAAGAACCCATTGTGGCCCTCGAGTCAAAAAGTTTGCCCACCCCTGGATAAGCCCTCACATACCCTACCTATCCCACTCCTGCACCCCAACTGTGAAGCAGGAGGGAAAGCTGCAGGAACACAGTGCTCATCAATCACAGACCTGGGATGCTACAGCTTCTTGCCCTGGCCCCCCCCCCCGACCCCCCCCCCCCCATCTCCCCCGGAGCTAGAGGGAGACCGCATGAAAACAGTCTACCTATAGGCAGGATTTCTCCCAGAGCAAACCTGACTTTTTGGTACATCGATCTTGGCTCTCACTGCTCTCCCTGCTTTCCACCCGCCCCCCCCTGCCTCCGCATGTGGGCTCAGAAGTCATCATCTAAAGAATTCCATTGCTCACCTCCTGCATAGCAGCACAGCCCCATGAGGCCACACACCAGATGGAGGGGATAAAAGTACGAGGTCATGGCTTATAGCAAGAGGCTTTTTCTTAAACTAACCCTGACTCCTGGAAGAGAGGCAGAGCAGGAGAGTGTCGGGTGAGCTGCTGCCGACAGCAGCTTCATAGGTTGTGTGTAAAAAGGAAGGAAAGAGCTAACTTGTCTTTCAGTAGAAATTTCCCCACTCCCACCTCAGACCTACTCCTGGCTTCACATCTGCTTCCAGAAGGTGTCTGAGTAGAAGACAGAGAATGTCAAACCAAAGGGTTAAATCCTCCCCAACTGTAGGGACCTCTCCAGCAGGCTGCCACACACATGCTGAGGTGGAGGCCAAGCCTGAGTCTCCAGGAATGTAGCTATGAGGGAAAGGGAAGGGGAAAGGGTACGGAAAGTGGACTAAAGCTCAGGGGAACCTGAAAAGGTCGTCAGTAGGACTTCAAAATGCTTGTGTATAATAAACAACGAAAATGGGATGGAGGAGCATCAGTCCCAGAATCATCATGCTGCCAGGCGGCAGTGTATTGAAGCAATAATTACAAAGAAACAGTTTAAGTAACCGACTGAGAAGTCTCAGAATACAGGCATCAGGAGAATGATCCTAATCAGGCTTTCTACAAGAGATGGCTTCTGAGTTGGATTTTTAAAAGATACGGTATGGACAGGTTGAGGGCAGTCAGAGACACATTCTAAATAGAAGGAACTGGTTTATGCTGAAACTTAGAAGAATGTGCAAGCAATATATAAGGAATTTCAAGCAAGTACATATTATATACACTGGGGAATACAGAGAAATTAGAATGCTGAGATCAGGACTTAAATAATGTGAGGTGACTGCATGTGCCTAGACTGTCAATGGTTCAGTCCCCTACAGAGACACACAGCATCTTCATCTATGTCAGTAAACACCAGGGCACCTGTGGGAAAGCACAGATGAGTCCATTTGTTAGACATACAGAGACTAAAGGAGAGCTACCCTGTAAAGCCCACAAAATGTGAAGTATCATTAACTACAGCCCACTAGCATTTGAGATTCTGGGCTAAATAGATATCAAATATCCTATCCAGAATTGTGATGCATTAATGTAGGTTTACAGGCCCAGAACCTGGCATAAATCAAGCCCAACTCTTAAGAAACTGAAATGTAAAAAAGGAATAATTTAATACAGAAAATACACGCTTCTTTCCCTTACTCCCAGCCTTACAACATGACAGGTCTCCTATGCCCTGGGCACACTGGACTTTCGTGGCTGACAAACTCATCTGACTTGAGGCCAGTGACCCTGAGGAGGGCTCTGAAAGAACTTCAGGGACTTAAAACCAGTTCCCTAATCAGAGGGAGACAGTTCTCGTGCACTATACCAGCCACTAGAGCAGCAGCCAAAGACAAGGCAAATTCCAATTTCATGACTTTCAATTAGGTCCCTGGCTTCCTGCATTTGTTGAAGATAAAGCAGAGCTATTTATTAGGTGTCTGCAATACTTCCTAACTGAACTTCCCTAACCTCTGAGGACAAAAACCACAAGGGCAACCTGTTCTTTCACAGCCCTTTCCTGGTGCCACTTTCAGAAGCAGAATATTGGGATGTATATTTTATATTTATAAATATTAAATAAGCCAAAGGTGAGTAATAGCCTAAGTTTCTGCTTTACTAACTGGCACAATTTGGTGCTGGAAGGGAGGCAGCCACTTAACAGCAATAGCATTTGTTGGTATCATCTTAGTTTTTTTTCCTCCTTTCCTAGGCAGATTATAAAAGGTGATTTCTGAAACCCTTCACAATAGAAAAGCTCAAGGGTTTACATTCAACTGTGACACGACTGAATTCATTAAGAAGCATGTTTCAGGTTGCACTATAATTTCCCTATGTAACATAAACCTATGGAATCTGACATAAGCTGATTGCTCATGCTGGTTATTTTATTTACATTTCAGAATGGAAGGGATTTCAATACTCATAAAATATCTAACTGACTTATTATTTTTCATCTGTTCTCCCCGAGCAGCTATTATAAAATAGGCATAGAGACAGAAGGCTCAACTTGTATGACTGGTTAAGTAAGCAACCAGGGAAAAGTTATTGCTCAAAAGCAATTTTTCAAAAATTCAATAAGGAGCTTGGGGCCAAACAAGAAATATGGTTATTCTCAATGCCATCTGAAAGATAAACGTTAAGTGACTATATTCGTGATCTCTGTCCAACCGAGACCTATGGGAGTAGGTGGTAGCTTCACAGGAACTCAGGGGCCCAGAGTTACTCAAGTCTTCCTTTCTAGACCTAGTACTAGAAGACATGGCCTGGTGTAAATGGGACACAGGTGAATGGGGAGAGTAGGATTCTCCTTACAACCCAGAAATATAAATGTGCTTTTATGACATTCCCCCTATGAAAAGGGAGAAATATCCAAGATACAGAATTGACCAGCAAAATTCAGCTTGGAAGAGAGGGAAAGGAGCCTTATCTTAGGGTCTTAATCCAATAGCCTTTCATTATTTCTTAAAATTAACATGATTTGTGCCTATTTTCAGAACCGGTGACTACTGGACGAATCTTTGACATTAGCAGAGGGCTCTGGGAAATTCTGAGTGGTTCTTTCCCATTCTCTCTCCTCAGGGTCATGTAATTGTAGTCTTAACTTTCGCTAGCCCATCCTGCTCACAACCTCTTCACACTGCTTCATTTTCTAAACCAGGATGGCCCTTGGCCCTCATTAACCTGTCATTATTAACAATGAGAAGATATAAAAGAGAAAGTTGAAGATGTATGAGTATGGAGGGTTTTGCCTTATGGCAGCTACTGTGTGAATCTGAGGCAAGACCTTTCTTAAATTTTGAATTGTGGAGTGTTTAATTTTTGATAAATTCTAAAATTTAGATAAATATAATGAATACCACAGTTTACAAAAAACATTGTAAAGATGAAAGTCCTCTTAAAAATATATAAAAATAAAGAGACCTCTTTCTATCTCCTCTTATTTGACTGAAAGGAATTCTAACCAAATAAATTCTTTTAAAAGGAAAAGTCTTCATGAGTCTAAATTGACTTTTTGGGTCACTAAATCTTGTGTGAGGCACGTGAAAATAACTCATTGGTCACTTCTACTCAAATGAATAAATATGCAAAGATGAACTAATCTATTGTTGTGGCAGCAGTCTCTGTCTTATACTGATACATCTCCTGCCTACCTCAGACCGCCTACCACTAGACTATGAGTTACTTGTGAACTAGGATTGTAGTATGTATTTCGCAAAGGTGCCCAATAATGATCTGTTCATTGAATGAATAAATGAACAAACAAATTCATTAGTATTAACATCTAAATATAATGAATTCAAATGTCAGAATAATCGTCACCATATTACAGGATGTTCTAAAACAACAGTTAACATATTTTTCAATGCTGAGGCTCTTGAAAAACTAAATTTTAAAAAGAAATTAAAATAAGCTCTATTGGAGTCCTCCATTCAATAAGCCAATACTGAAAGAAGAATTTTTTCAGGGTATCCAGGATGAACTGCATGTTCTAATGCAGTTTTTGTGTTTTTTTAAAGGAGGTATTACAATAGCTGAAGTACACAAAGAACAAATTAATAAGAGAAGTCTACAAAGTTATGGCTTAGTTGAATTAGAGTCCCTGGACTTCCCATAAGAGCTAAATCCCAAAAGGATCAGAGTCAAGTAAATAAAAAATCCAGCTGAATTTTATCAGAGGGCAAAATTTCAATTCTGAGTACCCCGGCAACGCAGGAGGAATTATGTGTGAGATTAGTAAAGTGCCTTCATCCACACCCCAGCCAGAGAACATTCTTCTATCTCACTGTGACTGCAGGGAAAACAGCAGTGTATTTGCCTGCCAAGAATAGCTGCAGCTATTCTCTAGATAGGAGCTTACCAAAACGGAGAGATTAAAATTTAATTGTAAAGCTGCTGCTACCTGGGAGTAAAAGCTTGAACTCTGGCTTCAGAAATAAATTGGGACTCCAGCATAATGAGTAGATGAAAACAATAGCTGGAGTGTCACTAATAAAGAGTGTGAGAATATGCTCCCTTCCTAAATTCTTCCCCAAATGCCTCCTTCTCTGTGTATCATATGGTAATGTGCAAGAGTGCTCAATGGGAACACAGCCCTTTGCTACACTTTGAACAGTACATATACATTTTGTTTCCAGAATGCTTGAAATTATAGGATGAGGTCAGAGGGTGGTTATGTGGTCTGAATTTCCCTGACTATCAGTTCTCTTAATTTTGTTGAGCATCATCTGAAGCCCAAATAATTTATTTTCTTGAAGTCGGCTGTCAAGATGGACCTGAGGAAATCTTAATGTTATTACAGAACTAAGAGAGGTAATTTAATTTCCCCTCAAATTCAGATAGAATGCCATTAACACCCAATCTTTTATTTAGGCCTTCTCAGCATTAAGGAACACACCTAAGTTTACCACCTATTGGTATAACTACTAGCTACTGAAAATTCCCAATTTAGTAAAAAAAGCCCAAGTTATGATATTTTAAACCAAAAGGTTTATTCTGCTCAGTTAACATCCCCCATGATCCTTCCCAAACTAACCCTTTGATTTTGAAAGAAGAGTGATATATATTTCTACTTTATATTAAAACTTTTTTGACCATTTCAGAGAGTTAATCAAATTCTCTCTGAATCATTACAAACCGATGCCTATTGCTGCTTTAGCATTACTGTACATTTTTGACAGGAGGGTGGCATTATCGGTGTATGTGACATAAATGACCAAACAGTTCTTTAAGTGGCTTGCTAGCAAGAACAAGAATGAAATGAGAAGGAATCAGTTTGAAAGACAGAAAAGCAAATGTGCATTCTTTAAAGTATTAGAGTTCATCAAATGAGCTTATACTATGAAGAGTTCTGTAGGCAGCTTATTTGTCTACTTATGTCTCTGCCTTTGCAGTGAGCATTTTTGCACCCTGAGTGCCTTTCTACTTTCTGACAACCCAGTTAAGCCTCTTCATTTAAAACTCTTCTCCACATTAATCTCCAATAGGAAGACTTACCTCTCTATCAAAACCATTTTGCTATCACCACTCCACCATTCTGTATCCCCATTACTGTATTTGGTTTAAAAGTTATTCTTTTTTACTTGTTAAGTTGTGAAGTGACATATTATTGAAACAAAGCATATATACCATGACTAAAGGGCTATCTATTGTGTGATTTCAAGCAAATCGCTTAACTTTAATGACTTAGACTTCCCTATAACATTGGAAGATCACAATGTGTCCTCCAATGGCTCAGGTAAGAATAAATGAGAATATAAATATATTTCTTTAAGAAAAAGATAATAGCTAACTGAAGTCCAAATTATTCTTGGTTTGGAATTGAAATACATTAAGTAGTCATACTAATGTAGTTCTTTTGAGCATTAGAAATTTGATTGGTTGGGGAAGGAGCTAAATTCCATTCAAGGAAAAAGTTAAAAACTGTCCTTCAAGGTTATTTTTTTCTGTATCCCATTATTTTCTCCATTTAGAGGATTACGCCCGAGTCTCCAAAAAACAAAGATGTTTTCTAAAACAAAAATCAGTAGGTTTCCTAATGTGATTCTAATATCACTAGTGTCATGGACTTGGAATGAGTGATTTACATCAGAATCTAAGCACAGCTCTTCTAAAAATGGCTATGCAGTCCATTTGCCCACATGCTAATGATTAAGCAATAAATATATTAGTAGCAGTTACTACAGGATGTCCTACACTTTGGCACTGAGACTTTTACTTCCAGGGGAAAAGATAATTAAATATACTGCCAAATAAATTCAGGGAGAGCTTTTGTGAACATCATACTTAACAGACACATGTTAACAAGGTAAGAGGGTGCTTTCCATAAACTTCAAACCTGAATTAAACCCTGGGGAAGGGATATAGACTTGCATTGAAAAGTTCATTGTCCTATCTTTCATTCTTTTTTTTTCCTTTGAAAAGAAGAGTTCATATTTAGAAAATTTGGATGAAGAAGAACATGAGTGATTTCACTAATTTCTCACTCTGGTTCTTTTTGAAGAACAATGAGAAGGAAGCATGAGAAATAATACCCTTAGAGAAAATAGAGAACATTTTTTCTCTTGCTATAGATATGTCAGTTAATAAATAAAATCAAAAGTGGAATATAGCCGAAACCGGTTTGGCTCAGTGGATAGAGCGTCGGCCTGCGGACTGAAGGGTCCCAGGTTCGATTCCGGTCAAGGGCATGTACCTGGATTGCGGGCACATCCCCAGTAGGAGATGTGCAGGAGGCAGCTGATCGATGTTTCTCTCATCATCGATGTTTCTAACTCTCTATCTCTCTCCCTTCCTCTCTGTAAAAAATCAATAAAATATATTTTAAAAAAAAGAAAAGTGGAATATACCAGACTGCCCAAATAAAGACTTCAGTGGCACTAACAATAGAACAAAAATTAAGATTCTGACCTGTCACACAGTAGATTCATTTTATTATCAGGATAGTCTTTGGGAAATGCCTCAGATATATTGCTGTGGAAACAGCATGGCTATAGAAAAATATTTTACAGGACTATAGGCTTGGTAACAATTAAAGATATTTAAAAAACTATATCAGTTCTTATGACTTAAAAAAATTTCATAGCTTTGAAAAATAATCAATTTTCAAACAAAGTGAAGAAACTTATCTTCACTTATTGTCAGTTTAATTTCTGCATGTGGCCCTATGTATTTAATAAAGAAAAATACAACTATCATGTTTTTAATATTAATAAATGAAGGCAGATGGGAATATAAAAATGTTTTTTTATATTTCATGTCACTTTTTATGACAATGGAAAATTAAGAACCTTTAAAAATAGTATTTTTTTTCTACTAGTATATATCAACATATAGTTATAATTTTCTATCAACTTCCCTAGTTATAAGGACAATCTTTGTCCTGGAAAAATGATAAAAATAGTGAACAAACCTCAAACATTTTGATCACTATGCAGTAAAAGATATTTTGGCATTTATAACTGCTTATTATCTTTTAAAATGTAATTCTGGGAGAAAAATGTTAATTATTTTTGAGCAGGGGCTGAAGAAATCCCAGTGAGACATTCTGTAGAGAGGTCTTTCGTTAGTGTAACATCTGACCTTCTATATCTTTGGAAATCATGCAACTTGGCTAATGTAGTCCTTAAAAAATTAATCAAGTAGATTGTTAGGCCCGAGTTACAGTGGAGCCAGCCAATTATGAGTTGCTCAGAAATTCATCACTGGCATGTCCAACCACATTTTCCTACATAAAGATTAGTAGAAATATGTGAAGACAGGGTCCATTCCCACCCCAGCACAGTGTTCAGTGAAATAAATTTCAACAATGTTTTCCCTTAGCAGAAACAAATAATTTATTTGGGAATTTTCTAGATTCCTGTCTTTACTCATAACACCGTTTATGTTTTGTTTTGTTTTTGCCAACATTGCAAAGGCTGCCCTATTTAGTTAAAACTAAACCAGGGATTTTTATATGCAAACACACTTCTGAATTAAGAGCACCAAAGTCACATGCCACAAGCCTGAATTCATCACTGTTACCGAAATCCCCAAAGACCAACACTATCTTTTCACTGCTGTGATAACGCCCTCCCAAGGCTTACTGAGAAGAAAGCTTGGATGCAATAGAGAAATGAAAGGAGCCAGAGTAGGTGAAGATTGGTTCTCTAAGGAGAGGACAGTGCTGCTCTTGCACAAAGAAGCTCCTTTCAGATAAGCAGAATCAGATTCCAGTCCACTTGTTTGCTGGCTACCCTTACTTTGAACTCTCATATTTAACCCAGCAGGCTTCAAAGCAGGTGAGAAAGTGACCTACCACTTAAAAGCAATTTTTCCTTTTTCAGGAATTCTGGCCTTGGAGAATATCAGCTCTAATATCAGCACATTCCACATCTCCAGGGATTTATGCAATTTTTTCATTGCTGTATGTCTAATGTCAAGTTTTATCTCAGCCAGGAAAAATAAATCAGAAAAAAAAGTCCTAACTCACAGAAAATGAGATCTTATTCCACATTATTTTATTCTACCATACAAAAGGAGAAAGGGAGCTAAAATCACGAACCATGCCATTGGTTCCCTTCCATTTATCAAAATCTGATGTGCAATGTGGATTATTAAAAATCATTGTTCCCTAGTGTCTTGCTTTGAAAAAAAGTAATCTTTGTTAACAAATACATTTTAACAAATTCAAACTGAATTTACTCTAGCATGTACGCTAATATAAAAAGATATTAGAAGAGGAAGAGACAATGGTGACAACTAAGGAAATTTACTTAAATTGCTTTGCCTTACTAAACAGAAAAGCAGTATGTTTCACAGAAAAGTCTTCATTCATTTCTACTATATCTGACTTAATTGAAAATCCTAACAAAGGCAGTTTGAAAACTTACCAATAGGTTCTATTCTAAGAGACATTTGCCATGGCTAGAAGTTGAAACATTTTTTCCACTTTCTGTGGTCCACATATATACTTATAAGGTACCAGAAGTATAGCACTAACAATATTGTTTACAGATTTATACTGTAGGAAATGCATTTTGAGTTTACTATTAGTACATAGCTCCCCCAAATGTGAAAGGCGTAGGGTCTCCTGCTATAGGTGTGCTTTGGTAATGATGATAATGACAGTGGCGACAACAACTAACACCTAGTTTTTACTATGGGCAGACACGGTTCTAAACACTTGACATATTTTAAACACATTTAACCCTCACACACAGAAAAGACCCTGTGAGGTAGTACTATTCTCACTTGACAGTGAGGGGGAGAAAGAGTTAAGTAAAAAGTCAACGTTGCATAGCCAATAAGTATCAGGGTCGGAATCAAAGAAAAGCAGTCTGGTTCCAGAGCCTCTGCTCATAACCACTCAGCAATCCTGCCCCTTCTCTACCTTGAAAAGGTGGTACTAACCAGGTGTTCTAAAATCCTCTTTTGGGGGGTAAAGTCGAGCAGGGCTTCTCGTTTTAATATGCATATAGGATGGCCTGGGGATCTTGTTAAAATGCTGAGTCAGGCAGTCTGGAGTGGTGCTTGAGATTCTGCAATTCTAACAAGCTCCTGGGTCATCAATGGTGATGCTCCCAGTGCATAGAACAAACTTTAAGTGGTGAAGATGTAGGATGTGAGCCTCTTGTTCTCTTTCTGGCTGGCTGGCTATTTAGTCATTTATAGGTTATGTCTATATGCTGGAGACTTTCCATACCACAATCATTTTCCATCTATTCTTAAATGGAACCTGCCCTTAAAACTGCTGCATACTGAATATTGGTTTGCAGGTAATTTCAGTAAATACTTAGCTTTTAGGAACTTAAAACATATATATGAAAACCACAGGGATTGGTTGTAAAAGTTTGCTGTTGGGCACATTTTTAACACTATATATCACCAACTATACAAATACCAGAAGATAGAAAATAAATGCCTATTCGTTGTTCAGCAACCAGAATCACTGTGAATTAATATCTTTTGGCCTAAAAAAGGAGCTTCCACTTTAAAATCATAATAATTCATTCTCAGACTCTGCTAGAAGAGTGCTAAGGAGCTTGTGCTATGCAATCTTCAAGGCTCTTCTGGTCCATCCGTGATCTCAATAAAGGCAGACACTACCTACTAATACCAATGGACAGAGCTGATGATGAGTACACTCCACATTAATTTTAGCCAGTGCCTCGTGGAAGTACACCACTAACATCTGCCACATCTCTACTCCAGACTGTACATCTCCCTCCTCGCTCTAGTTCACCTCCTTCCCATTGCCCCGAGACAAACCCAGTATTGAAGTAGCTCTCCCATTGCTTGCCTATGGTCTCAAATGCGAGCTGCATATTTTTTTCAGTTGCTAAATGGATGGGATTCCCTTTCTAGGCCATTTTTTCCATGCTGGATTACACAGTAAGGTCATTTCAGTTTGAGATGCACTCACTCAATCAGCACCACTGCATACAACAGAGTTATGGTATAATCACTAAGCTTCCTCTTTACACCAAAAGAAAAGAGGATAGTCAGCTTCCAACCCAAATATCTATAATCCCTGAACAACAGAGAAAGTCATTCTTCTTCAAGCTTGACCCAAAATCAAGTGTGGTCTCAGACTCCTAGGCCTACAGCCAGTGGCAACTTAACACATTATACAGTTGACCTTCGGGGAAAAGGGAAACCAGTGCTCTTACTACTGGTGCCAGAAGAAAACCAACTAATCTTTAAGGCACAGAACAAACTATTCTTAAGGCAGGAAAAGAAATTGTGAGGAAACAGGGAGTTCGAATGGAGGTATTTAGAGAAAAATATTGAAATCACATTACCAAGTAAGGGCTAGTGTTTCTATGGTTCTCAGTGCTCTTCTATTTGGGAATAAATGAATCGTCATTTTCTTTTTAGGTTTGAACTCTTATTACCTGGTAAAAATGCAAAGATGTACAAGAAAGACACATTTTTTCAAAAGGCTTAGAGACTTAACAAGAATTCTCTTTGGTAATTTTACTTTGAGCCAGTGACAGTAATTTATAAGTTTATGTAGAAGAGTAAATAACCATGGGAGACCCTCTGTAGAATCAGTCCTCAAGTACTTCCTGGACCTGCATAAGGAAATGGGGAAGTAGTTCAAAACCAAAGGGTAAAAATAAAAATAAAGGTCTACACATGGTTCTACACTCCAGGGCGCGGAAGGTCAATAAGAACATGCAGATGCTATAACAGGGAGAACCTCTGAGTAAAAAGGCACATCTGTGCCCAGTGTGAATGTCCTAACTGTCCCATATTACTTACTTATTCTCCATCTTAGTCACACTCTTGAATTGAAAGTTCAGCAAATACTTAGAACTAATAATTTCATTTAAATGGAAAAATCAAATGGCTTGTTTATAAAATAGGAATTTTTTTTTAAATTCCAAGAAAATACATTTAAAAGAACTGGATTATTCTTTAGCTAGTAACAAGTGCTATGTTTACTACCAAACGTGATCTACAAAGACCAACTTTATAATGTTATGCCATTGTTTTCTTCAAACTTTTAAACAACAAAAATATAGCTCAAATCACCGAAAACTTGTGTTTGACATATTTATGGCAGCAAGTTTACAAATCAATTCCTGTAATTTACTATAACAAGTATCATCCACCATACAACTGGTTTAGCACAAACACATTAGAGATGTTTTTTTGTGTGTTTTACAAATGTTCTACACAAGTCCTTGAGATCATACTTACAGCTTTAGCAAAAACACCCATGATTTCAGGAAACTGGTGTGTGAGAAGAGCTATCATTGCTGTAGAAGAACACAGTCCTGCTGTGAAATAGATGAAAAAAGGAAGCTCCTTCTTTGGGTAAACAGATACTTGATGAAAGGCTGCAAGGGAGAAAAGGTAGAAGTAGATTTTATTTAAGACTAGAGTGTAAGCCAGTTTTAATATTTTCAAGCAAAATCTATTGTCTAAAACTAAAAAGAAAATTAATTAAAAAACAAAAAGGAACAAGAAGTCTCTGGCTAAACAAGGTAGAAAAAAGTTATCCATTATTTATTCCAGTATCCACAGGGTATCCACATAGCCAGAGGACTGTGCTGGCCACTGGGAATACGATGGCATCGTGGGAAAGAACACTAATTGTAAAGTCATGCTGAGGTGGTTCTGAAAAAGAGCTTTGCACTTATTAGCTGTGTGATCTTGAATAAGTTGCTAAACCCTCTATTAGTTGCTAAGGAGTTGTTATGATGAACATTGTAAGCCCTTAATAAATGTAAGTTATTATAATTCTTGCTCTTTGGGAACTCAGAGGGGAGTATAGAGATCAAGAGACAGACATGTGGTTGGAGATTTTCCAAAATCATCAGTTATTTATTTCACCCAGTTGTTCTATACTAGAGGCCCAGTGCACGAATTCATGCACGGGTGGGGTCCCTCTGCCTGGCTGGCGTCGGGCCGGTGGTCAGGGAGGGCTCCAGGGCATTTCTGGCCCTATCTCGCCCAGTCCCCATTGGCTGGACCCCAGCAGCAAGCTAACCTGCTGGTCAGAGCATCTGCCCTCTGGTGGTCAGTGCATGTCATAGTTATCAGTCGGTCAATCACTTGGTCGGACACTTAGCATATTAGGCTTTTATATATATAGATGTGGCATCTCATTGAGCAGTATAAAAATTGAACTAGAATACCAAAGCCCAAGGATTCTGTACATAAGTGAAATCCCGTGTCTTATTTTATCACATTCAAACATTTACTCAGGTATTACTTTTCTAATAATTGGGTATTTCATTACCAATAGTATTCAAGTACTTATATTTTATTTGAAATTTGAAAATACTTGTAGAACAATGCTAAGATGAGCCTATGACAATGCTTGGCACACAGTAGGTGCTAAATAAATGTCTGTTGAACTAAAAGCTATTCTGCAACTTCATTAGTCCAGGAAGTTAACTGCTCAGAGCTGGACACAAACCCGAGGAATTCCTAATGTAATATCCTACATAAGTAAGGGATGACTAATTCAGTGCTGAATCAAGGTCAGCTATAAATTTCACTTTTTTAAACATAATGATTCACAAAGCATATTACACCTAAGTTTCCTTCAGTAGACATGATATTTTTAGGTCCTATACTATATTCAGAAAGTATAGACCCAAAACCAAAAAAAATGTCCAGGGCCTTGAGTCATGTTTAAAGTGAAAGCACAACAAATCTGACTTTTTAAAAAAATTATAAACATTAGAAGCTGTGGACAACACTATGCTTTCAGCACCCAAAAAATAGCATTCCCTTATGCCCCATCCCTCAGCCATGAGAGGCCAACCTCTTCCAGAAAACCACGAGAACCAAACCATGGTATTCTCAAAGATGGGAAAAAATACTTACCAATTGGTAAGTATACCAATGGCTACTATAATTGCTATCATTTGAGATACAGCAAAATTAATATTAATTAAACTGCAGAGCATTTTATGGTTTACAAACTGCCTTTTCATTTATATTACTTTTATATCTTTTAATGTAAAAGTAATATAAATTACTAAGAAACAGACATTATTCCCACTTTATAAGGTAGGAAACTGTATCGCTTTATTAAGATAACTTCCTAAAATATGAGATTTTTATACTGAAGAGACCTAATTATTTATTTTTTGATTGCTTTCTATAGATTCATTTCAGTCAATGTTTAGCTAATACATCAATATAATGGATGACTAGTACAGAAACACTCCCTTGGAAGTAAGTTCAAATTTCATCACTGGCTTGTAGAGAAAAATTTATCAGGAGGCATAAAAGACAACCAAAGAGCTATGTGAACTAAGGGAATAGTTCAAGTCTGAACTTATGAGGCTCATAGCAAATTCCAGAATGCTGTAAGTCATATCAAGGTTGAAGGAGAAAACAAAAAATATTAAGTACTCCTGAGTATTAGAACTCCACATTATTAAAAATGTGTTCATTCTACCACAGTCAGAGACAGAAAAAAATATTCTAAGAACACACAATATAATATATCCCTGGAATTTGCATATGAGTCGCACCCTAGAAATAATAAAGTGCTGCCAAGAAGCGAACTGTCTGTTCTTATAGCCTATGGCTCTGACAATACATGATAACAACCCTGGTTTTAGTCATATAATTACTATGTAAAGTTGGCCTTATATCAGGCAACCTTTGTGATGATTTGGGGGACATTATTTTAGGCTAAATGTATTAGCTTAATATAATACACTCTTAAATACTGATGCTCCATAATTAATAATATGTTTCTTTGCCTTAAATATCTTTGTTCCTGTTAAAATGGAAAAACAGTAATAATTACTACCACCACCATCCTAGGAAAGAAAATTTCTCACCCATGACCTGCTAATTGCTAAAGTCAATGGATTCTTCTCAGTAATTACGTACCTTACTTAATCTCTCAGATACTCCTCCTCACTTGGAAATATTTTCCTCCTTTTAGTTTCTAGGATATCTGCTTCTGGCTCTTGTCCTGTCTCTCTGACCACTCCTTCACACTGAGCCTTCCAGACTCCTTATCAGTCACTCATTCCTGAGACATTTTTGTGCCCTCACGGTTCCACCCTTAGTTTACTTCTATATAGTTTCCCTTAGTGATCTCGTTTATGCCTAGAAAATTATGACGGTGTAATAAAATATTTCATTTTAAATGAACATGTATATGTGTCTATATAGGTGAGATGTAATACGTGCAACATACTCAAAGTCTGAACTCATTTACTCCCCCACTCCTATTCCCAAAACTGCTCCTCCTGCTATATGAAGGATTTACCATTCAAGTCTCAAGTCACCTGAGTCAGATTTAGGAATCATCCCTGACCTTGGAGATGTAGGCATCCCCCATTCCAGCTTCCTAATAATCTATTCCATACATACAGCACTCAACTCACTGTTTATCAGTCTTTCTATTAACCTGTGAGCATCTTAGGTGTTCAGAGCAGGCTAAGGAAGAAAAGGTACTAATACTTAACATTTCTATTGAGTGCTTACAATGATCTTGGCATGTTTATAAGAATAAATTAATAAACATGACTAATTCAAGTAATATTTCTTGAAAATCAATTTTATGGTGATTGTTACGGAGATACATAGAGGGACAATAAAGAGAATCCTGGCTTTCAAGCTTAAAATCTAGAAGGGGGAGATTAAGAAGTACACAAAGTACTTTGATAGTTCAAAGAAAGAAGAGATAACTTATCTATCGCAGAGCATGGAGGAAAATAAAAAACCCTGGAAGAAAAATATCAGCACACCCAACTTCTACAATCTCTCCTAAATTGTCATTTGTCTGTTTGAACTTCTCAGCTCATTAAGTTTGAGGCTTGTGAAACGGCAATTTTCCTCCTTAAACTTCAATTCTTATGGCTCCAGAATTGTAAAAACTGTGGCACAGGTTTAAATCATATAAGGAAACATGGTACTAGTGTTTACTAACCTTCAGGTTTACTGGTTAAATCATAAAAAGAAAAGTTTAATAGAAATTTATCAGTTCACAGAGAAAAACAGTGAGTGGATGATACGGACTGAGACAAAAAATATAGACTATTCTTTTGAGAGTCCAGCCTCCTGAGAGCAAGAACAAGACAGAAATGCTCTCAGCATTATAACCCTACACAGTTCAGGTTCTTCTCCTAACTTTTCGACTGCTCTTTTTAAAATTGGGAAGTGTAGTCAATCCAACTGCATTTTTCTTTGTAAAGACTGCTTTGCCTATTCTGGGTCCTTTACTTTTCCCTACAAATGCTGGGATCAGCTTGTCAATTTTTGCAAAATTCCTGCTGGAATTTTGATAAGGATTGTATTAAATCTACAGATCAATTTGGAGAGAATTGACATATAAATAATGTTGGGTCTTCTATTCCATAAACATGGAATGTCTCTCCATTCATTCAGGTATTCTTTAATTTCTCTCAGCAATATTTTGTAATTTTTGGTGTACAAATCTTACACATCTTTTGTTAAATTTATTCCTAAGTTGTTTATTCTTTTTTATGCTACTGTGATTAGAATTGATTTGACATTTTATTTTTGGATGTTCATTACTATATATAAATATGTAATTGAATTTTGTATGCAAACTTGCTGAACTTGTTTATTAGTTCTAATAGTATTTCCATGGAGTGCTTAGAATTTCCTACATGGAAAATCATGTCATCTGTGAATAAAGACAGTTTCACTTCTTCCTTTCCAACATGAATGCCTTTTATTTCTTTTTCTTGCTTGAAATGAAGTCTAGGGAGGAAAGTTGCAGATCTCCAAATTGATCTATAGGTTGAATATAATCCTTATCAAAATCCCACTAGGGATTTTGCACTGACCAGACCCTCCAGGACAATGGTGAATAGAATGGTGAGAGCATATATCCTTGCCTTGTTTCCTGATCTTAGAGAAAGCATTCATTCAGTCTTCCTCCATCAAGTATGGTGTTAGCTGTGGGTTTTTCGTAGATACTCTTTATCGGATTAAGAAAGTTCCCTTTTATGCCTACTTTGTTCAGAATTTTATTTTATTTTTTTAAAAAGCTGGATTTGTGTCAAATATTTTTTAAGATCTATTACTCTTTATTCTATTAATGTGTTGCATTAAATTTTCAGATGCCAACCAACCTTGCATTTGTGGGGACAATCCCACTGTCATGGTCATGGAGTGTAATCCTTTTTATATGTTACTGGATTAAATTTGCTAATTTTGGTTGAAGATGTTTATGTCTATATTCATGAAGAATATTGTTCTATAGTTTTCTTTTCTTATAATGTCTTTGTGTGGATTTGGTATCACAAAGTGAGTTGGGAAGTGTTCTTTTTTCCTTTATTTTCTGAAAAAGATTTTGTGAAATATTGATATTTCTTTCTTAAATGTTTATAACATGCCCTCTCTTTTTAATATATTTAATCTTTGTGTCCTTCACTGCATCTAGCACAGGGTTCTATTCAAAAAATATTTGGGAATGAATTGTATTATGCAAGTACATCCAAGAAAAGGCTAAAATAGTATTTAAACTGTATCCTGAAGTTCAACCAAAGGTACTTTGAAAATGGGGTAATACTATGAAAAGCAATATCACAACTACTTTTTAAAAAAAGCTATTTATTTATTTATTTATTTATTTTTTAGAGAGAGAGGAAAGGAGAGGGAGAGAAACACATCAATCTTGGTTGTCTCCCATATGCACCCCTACCGGGGATTGAACCCACAACTTGGGTATGTGCCCTGACTAGGAATCAAACCAGTGACCTTTCAGTGCATGGGATGATGCTCAACCAACTGAGCCACACCAGCCAGGCCTCACAACTACTTTTAAGTTTAAGAAAACTAGAATATTTACTTACTAGGTAATAGCTCCTTATCAGCCGTCTCTGTGCAGCTGGGATAAGGGTGAAATAGATGGCCTTTCTCTAATGGATATGGAATCATTCTAAAAGCTGAGGAAAAAACAAAACAAAAACATGTTGACGTTCAATTCAAACTCATTTTCATCTTAATTACCTATCAAAGCTATTTTTAAGACATTTTATAGATTTTTTCACATAACATTTTCTTTTCTTTTTTAGAGACATATTCTGCTTTTCCTAAATGTGGCACCAATATAAGTACATTAAACATCTGTTCTACCAATAAACCAAATTAATATCACTGAGTTCAATCTGAACAACAAATCCTATGGAAACTCAGACAATCTTACTTAAAAAGGCTGCCTGTGAATGCAGTGAATAGTCAGAGAGATCAGGGTAACATTTGGAAAAGAATACTTACTGCCTTCCCATGTGCACTGTAACAGATTAAGAGCACCTTCTATTCGCTTCCAGTGCTGAAGATGAAAGAAAGCATAGGCAACTGCTTCACTATCACCCCGTTTCTGAATGTGTTCTGGAGGTAAAATTAGACTTTTCATCTCTAGTAAGTACTAGAAAAATAACACACACACACATGTAGACACACCACAGAAAAAAGAAAAATTATGTTAAATTCAAACATCCACAAAAATGTAAATTCTAATTTTATAAAGTCAGTTTTACTTAAAAAAACAATCCATTAATAAGCTAGTTGAGATGACATTAAGGTCCTACTGATAAATGTGTATAAAATGCTTTGTAAGCAAATTCCAATGACATTATTCCTACAGGTAAAAATAAGGTGATAAATGGCTTATATATGGCCTTGCTAAATATAAAATGGAAACTTCAAATGAAGAAATATTAACTTTAAGTGAAGAGCAAATATTTACTTTTTTCAAATACTAATTAAGTGTAAAAAATAGAAACTACAGTTTGGGCACAAGACTTTGTGGCAACATTTAATTATTTTTTTCTCATTCTCATTTTACAGGTGAAGGAACTTAATTATGAAGAAGTTCAATTGAATTTATATTCACTGAGAGCAAAGCACTTGCTTGTTAGGGAATAACAAAAAAACACTCTATTTTTTGGAACTTCCTAATGCAATGTGAAAGACAGATTTCTTAAGTTAATAATTACGACCAGACTGTGCTAAATGTTTTATTAGAGGTATAAACAGTGTTTACAGGAATATGGATAGGAGGTATTAATTTTTAAATTTAGTTTTTATAACTGCTTTGAGATATAATTTATATACTTTATAATTCATCCATTTAAAATACACAATTCAATGGCATTTAGAATATTCACAGATATGTGCAACCATCACCTCAAAAGGAAACCCTTGTACTCTTTAGTTACCACCTTCAACTCCACCATTCCCGCTAAGCCCTGAGCAACCATGAATCTCCTTTCTGTCTCTATAGATTGTATAGGCAAATCTATACAAACAAAATCACATAATATATGGTCTTTTGTAACTGGTTTCTTTCACTTAGCAGAATGTTTTCAAGGTGTATACATGTTACAGCGTGTATCAGTCCCTCATTCCTTTTTGTGATTGAATAATATTCCATTGTATGCATATAATATGTTAGTTTATCCATTCATCATTTGATGGACATTTGGCAGCTTTCACCTTTAGGCTATTTGAATAATACTCCCCCAAACATCCACCTACCAGTTTTTATGTGAACATCTGTTTTTATCTCTCTTGGGTATACACCTAGGAGTGGAATTGCTGGGTCATATGGTAATTCTAGGTTTAGGAGGTATTGATTCTGCTTAAGGGGTGGAAAATAAACCTCTTGATGGAATTTGGGATTGGAGCTGATAATATATAACGTTGGATGGAATGTGGATGGGCGGATTGGGGGTGGGATGAAGAGAAGAACAGGAGGACAGAGTCAAAGTACAGGACCAACTTGAGCAAAGGCACTGAGCCAAGAGAACAAGATGCACTGGAGGGATTAGTGAGTATGCTTGTTAAAGAAGTTAGAACCTGTGAGTTCTTATTCATAGATGAAATTAAATCCCACCTTAAATTCTTGAAAAAAAAGTTTGCCTTAATATTATAATCCATAACAAAAGCAGTATAATCACAGTTATCACACTAATAAACTTATTATACTAATTACATGAAGATACAAAATTAATCACTTGTACATAAAGTGGTTATTTATATAAAGTGGTCAACTGAAAACAAACTCTTTTAGTTAGCTAAATACTTTCTGCAAACACTTTCCCTACTAAAACAGGTTTGAAATCACCTCTTTAGTTTTAAATAACTTGATACTAAGTTATGTGTATAAGGTCCAAACCACATTAACTTCTGTTATAAAATAAAGAGAAACATGCCAGAGGTGTCTCAAAATATATATTCTCACATTTCAAAATCTAAATTCCTCAGACTGTTACACAAACTAATGAGAAAAACAACATAAATTAAATAGTTGAATTTGTGAAACTCACTTTGTAAAACTGCTACAAGCAGGAAGAATCTTAAAAACAAAAAAGTGCAGTTGTTTCAAAATTTAAGCCTTAAGTTATTAATCAATATATATGTATACATAATCTTAATATATCTAAATAATTTCCTTATATTGTGTTTCTTATAATGTGTTTTCCAACACTTAGTGAGCTTAATGCCTATCTTTAATGACTCTTACTCCTATATCTCAATACAGCTGAAACTTTAAAGAAAGAATAATTACTCTTAGTCTTGATGTAGCTGGCCCCCTCCTCAAAGTGTAAGAATGCAATTTGCTCATCAATTTACTTTAGCAGATGTCACAAGCTATGAGATTATTTACTAATCCAGTTTGGGGACTTAACATTTCCCATTCAGTTTCTTAAAGGAATGCAGCAGAGGTTGTGTCCTGGTCAAGCAAAGCCCATTTGCTGCCTGGTTGGGTTTTCTCCCCTTAGAGCCCTGGGCCTATATTCAAGAGGGTACTATTCTTCCTAATCCTCTCTAATCCTTGCCCATTTTTTTAAAACACAGTAAAAGATCACTCGCACCAGGCAGCTGTGGGAAAATGGACTCAAATAGCTGACCTCTGACATGACTGCTTATGCTCTTTGTAAGTGCACAGGGAGCTTCTTCAGTAGGAAGCAAAGAAAATGCGGCAACCACAGTGACGTCTCCATCATAAAAGAGAGTATCTCATTTTCAGAAGAAAATTGCTTAATACTTAAACCAACTTATTTCTATTAAAATTCTGCCTCATTTTACAGCTAGAGACAAAATATACCAAATTATTTTCACTGAGTTTTAAAATCCTGAAGTTTTAAACTAACTGTCTTTATAGCCACTTAGCAAGAAAATACTTTTTGAACAGCAACTATAATGTATATTTTCACTGTTTAATAATCTAAGTGACAATTTGGATAGTAATCAAACACATATGGCATGCTTACTAGAAAATGATACTTCAGGAGTTTATATTTTAAAATCTTTGTCATTAAAAAGTCTTCCTTATGCTACCTTATTTTTTTATTATGATGTCTTGCCTACTACCAAATGTCCTTTCCAATTTGACTTTAAAACAAAGCAAACCTTACTTTTCAGTTTCCAATAAGGCACTGAAATAAAATTTCACCCTCAAAATATAAGGAAAATTTCTGGTTCAAGGAAAATATATTTAAAGAAGGAAATTATAGGATTATGATTTATTTTATCTTCTTCACAAACTGCTACTCAGGAATTTCTGCTAAGGGGGAGACATACAGATAAAAAGAAAAGGTATGATTATGGTACTAAAAGAACAGAGAGGAGAGAGCCATTATCTCTGCTTGGGAAAAATGAGAAAGATGCTTCTATAAAGGAGGCCACAGATAAGCAGGGTTTTGAAGAATAAGAAAGCTGATGATAGAGAAGAGATGGAGCATATGTACAAAGGTAGGGAGATATGATAAGACATGACCAATCCAGGAAGTAGTGATGCTGGAGATAAGGAACAAGGCAGATGTGGCAAGGAGTAAGGCTGGAGATAGACAATGGGCCCAGACTGTGAAGGGCTTCTGTATGCAATATTTAAGGGATTGGTCCTTATCTTACAGGGGGTGATGGGGAACAAGCAGAGCTCTTTAGCAGAGTAAGATTTGCTGTTTAAGTAGATAACTTTGGCAATAACCAGAGTGGAGAGGGGTTGATGGCAGGGAGACCAGTGAGGAATCTGGTTTTTTTGTTGTTGTTGTTAATCCTCACCCAAGGATATGTTTTCCAATGATTTTTAGAAAGAGTGGAAGGGAGGGAGGAGGAGAGAGAAACATTTTTGTGAGTAGTCAGGGAACAAATCTGCAACCCAGGTTTGTGCTCTTGACTGGGAATCAAACCTGCAACTCTTGGGTGTGCAGGCCAATGCTCTACCATTGAGCAACATTGGCCAGGGTGAAAAATCTGTTTTAAGAGTCTAAGCAAAAGACGGTAAATAGCCCTGACCAGTTTGGCTCAGTGGATAGAGCGTTGGCCTGCAGACTGAAGAGTCCAGGGTTCGATTCTGATCAAGGGCATGTACCTTGGTTGTGGGCACATCCCCAGTAGGGAGTGTGCAGGAGGCAGCTGATCGATTTTTCTCTCTCATTGATGTTTCTAACTCTCTATCCCTCTCCTTTCCTCTCTGTGAAAATATCAATAAAATATATTTTTTAAAAAGACAGTAAATATGATAATAAAAGCATAATATGCTAATTAGACTTGCATGAATCTCGTGCATCGGGCCTCTAATATCTATGTATTTAGAAGTGCTTAGAAAATATCTGGCAATAAATAAACCAAACAGAAACTGTGGTTACTTAAGAGAAGTAGAATTGGGAAGGAAAAACAGGAGAAATTTTACTTTACAAACTTTTGATTTTTTTTTGTAAAATGTGCTCATTACTTTATAATAATAATAATAATAATAATAATAATTTTTTAAAGAATAGGCAGTGAAGGTGCAAGATGGTGACCATGGGGGTGGAGTAGATGGCTAAATCTGAAAGACATTTCAAAGGTTACAATACAAGTTGGTAATTTGGAAAGGGCAGAAGTAAAGTTTAATGAAGAGAAAAGGATAATGAAGTATTAAATTAGAATATTTAACTAAGAAAGGACAGGTAAGATGAAGAAGAGACAAATTTTTAAAAATTCAGTTGCAGACACATTGAAGTATCTGAAATACCTATTAGATATCCAGTTAAAATTTTTCATAACTAGACAGAAATGCAACTCTATAGATGGGGAAGCCAGAGTTAAAAGATACAGATTTGGAAATTATCAATAAATAAAATAGAGTTGGGGACATAATCCAAGGGCGGTACCTAGTATGTGCTACAGGACCTTACGTATTACCTCCAAATCACCTTATGGTTATATATGGAATAAATCAGAAACTGCTTGGAACAATTTTAACTAGTATTAAACTACGGACAATATAATATACTCAAATAACTACTCATGCCTCTTGCTCTTCACTAAAAATATAAAAAATTAAGGCTACCTTGGAAGCTATAAAAAACACATAACGATGCATGGTCTGATGGTTTCTCTTATAACTCTAAAACCATGCCTTTGCTTATACTCAAATTCACTTTAATTTTGAATTGCTTTGATCTTTATAATTTATCTTTAGATTACTGTGTTTCTACTACTTTGTAAATCTTACAACAGCTTTTGACCAAAAGCAATATAATTCTGACCTGAAGTAATGATAATGCTTTATAATCTTCCTTTTAAAAGCAGGTTAAAGAAAAATCTCTCTGAAGGCATCTGAAATTAAGGTACTTTGGCCTTGATCAGTCATGCACACCAAGAACCAATTTATCTCTGCAATTAGTTTTCTCAGTGCACATTCTATGAGATTGGACAGGCAGGCCGAATGCAAAAAGTCCACATGGGTGTGTATTACGGGGGAGACTAGGGACGGTTCCCATAAAGAAAGTAAACAAATTCTCAATGAATAAACTGAAAATAGAATACTACCTAACAGCCTCAGGAGCAAAGGAAAGTGATCTTTTACTGAAAGGAGATGGAAGGGAGGCTAGAGAGGACATTAGCCATAGGAAAACTCCTTTCCACATGGTCCTACAGAGCAGCATCTCAGCGGGTGAGCATTTCACTTCTCAACTCTTTCACCTAGGCCACAGTATGGCCTCCCTGTTTTCTAACTTTGGGTCCTAGACTTCAACACCACTTCCCCATTTCTCCTTTTACTACTGCTATGCCACTCAGAATCTCAATAAGGTGCCTGATTCCCTCTTATCTTTTAAATATGCTGCTATAATATAGGTAGTTTGGCCAATGAAATGTAAGCCTGCTACTAAAGAGGTAGTATCTTCTATGATGAATGGGACAAGTGTCATCCTACAGCAGTGATGGCGAACCTATGACACGCGTGTCAGAGGTGACACGCAAACTCATTTTTTTGGTTGATTTTTCTTTGTTAAATGGCATTTAAATATATAAAATAAATATCAAAAATATAAGTCTTTGTTTTACTGTGGTTGCAAATATCAAAAAATTTCTATATGTGACACGGCACCAGAGTTAAGTTAGGGTTTTTCAAAATGCTGACATGCCGAGCTCAAAAGGTTTGCCATCACTGTCCTACAGGCTTCAATTTCTGATCAACCAGACACATGGAGTGTCATACTAAGAACAATTACATTGAAGAGTAGCTCACTAACATTCATGGATTTAATGTTTTCAATTTCAATCATCTGGCTATCTCTAAACATCCATGACTTACAAAGCCAACATTTTGCTAGGGCACAAATTTGAATCACGAGGCTTGTGTACACGTGTGAGTAACTTACCTAATGAATAGCCCTCGCTGGCTCTCCAGCATCCACATCTCAGCAAGTTCCTGACCCAGCCTCATGTTTACTTTTCATGGGTGAAATTGCATGATGTGATTGTATTTTTAACTATGGAGATTCACAATGGTTTTAGACCATACTACGCAAGAACCTCGATGGCCTACTGTAATAAAAATGCTAAAGAATACCTTCTATATTAAAAAACAAATTTTAAAAAATGTACAAAGGACCTGAATAGACATTTATGCAAAAAAGATACACAAATGGACAATAAGCACATTAAAAAAGATGTTCAAGGGGGGGGGAGGTGCTAAAAAAAATTTAAATAGAAAAAAAAAAAAAGATGTTCAACATCATTAATCATTAAAGAAATGCAAACCAAAACCACAATGAGATACCACTTCACACCTCCTAGGATAACTATAATAAAAGGACAGACAATAACAAGTGTTGACACAAATGCACAGAAATTAGAGCCTCCCTCACACATTGCTGGTGGGAAGGTAAAACAGCACAACCACTTTGGAAAACAGTTTGGCTGTTTTTCAAAAAGTTAAACATATAATTACCATATGATCTGTCAATTCCGCTCCTAGGTATATATACGAGAGAAGTGAAACCATATGTCCGTGTAAAAACTTGCACCTGAATATTCATAGCAGCATTATTCATAATAGCCAAATAGTGGAACCAACCCAATTGTCCATCAATTGATAAATGGAAAAATAAAATGTGGTATATTCATACAATGGAATATTATTCAGACATAAAAAGAAATGAAGTATTGATACATGGCATGCTATATTGTGCTAAGTGGAAGTCAGACACGGAAGGCCACATATTGTATGATTCCAAATCCATAGAGACAGAAAGTAGATTAGTGGTTGCCAATGATTGGAGGAGGGAGGAATGGGGAGTAACTGATAATAGGTTCAGGGTTTCTTTGTGGAGTAGTGAAAATGATCTAGAATTAGATAGTGGCGATAATCATACAACCTTGTGAAGATAGTAAAAACCACTGAAATATGTACTTTAAATAGGTGAGTTTTCCATAGCTAAGATCTGGAAACAGCCTAAGTGCCCATCAGTAGATGAATGGATTAGAAAACTGTGGTACATCTACACGATGGAATACTATGCTGCTGTTAAAAGGAAGGAACTCTTACCATTTGCAACGGCATGGATGGAACTGGAGAGCATTATGCTAAGTGAAATAAGCCAGTCAATAAAGGAAAAATACCACATGATCTCACTCATTCATGGACAATAGAGACCATTATAAACTTTTGAACAATAATAGATACAGAGGCAGAGCTGCCTCAAACAGATTGTCAAACTGCAGCGGGAAGGCCAGGGAGGGTTGGGGGGCAGGAGGTAGGGGGGTAAGAGATCAACTAAAGGACTTGTATGCATGCATATAAGCATAACCAATGGACATAAGACACTGGGGGATAGGGGAGGCTAGGGGACTGTCTAGGGCGGGGGGATAAAATGTATACATATGTAATACCCTTTGTAATACTTTAAGCAATAAAAAATAAAAATAAAAATAAATAAATAAATAGGTGAGTTTTGTCATATGTGAATTATCTCAATTAAAAAGAACACTTTTTATAAAAGTCCTTGATGGTGGGATAATACAGAATATGAGACATTAGAATGACAAATAGAATGCTGTGAAATCATTGAAAGATATGAAAGATTTTCTATTGTAAAATAAAAAATCTGACCATTTCTATAGTTGCTTAAAGATAAACAATCCTTTTTTTGTTTGGTGACTAAAAAAGAAAATGTTTGCTGAACCAAAGCCATAGTTAGGTAATGAAGAACAAGTCAAAAACCATGAAAATATACTGTTCTAATTTTTAACTATTACTATTATAGTTACTGTACACTGAAATTCATTCAGTAGATTAAAAAAATCTGTACAGGCAATCAATATTAATGAAATATCTAAAGCAAATTCATAGCCTGAAGAGATTTATGTGATCTTTCTCTATTGCACATCTAATAGTTTCCAGCTTTAACAAATTGCATAGCTCTAGACCTATAGCCTTTCTGTTGTAGTTATGTGGAAAGTTGCCAAAAAATGTTTCCTGCTAAAATAGCTTTATCCTTTGTCATTTTACTGGTAAGATTCATGTAACATTTGACAAATTTGCATAATAAATTTGTAAGATTAAAAGATTTAATATATATATTTAAATGTCACTGTTTGTTAAGTTAAATAAATTATGACCCACAGTTGAAGTATGAAGATAAAACCCATAAAGCCTTTATGTTTGCTTGGCTGTAGCTGGGAGTTAGGAATAGAGACCATAAGGGGGGTTGGGGGCGGGGAGAGAACCTTTACATACTTCATCACTTGTAAAATCCTAACAAACACAGACAGCCACAAATTCCAGAGCTCTCCCAGTTCATATAACACTAGTGTTATTTAAGTGGGATATTATCCTGTTTGATAACAGCCTGCTTAAAATGTCTATCCACAAACAATAATGTAAGGTGATACTTAGCTGGATATTTTAATAGAGTTGAACTGTCAACTGGCTGTGACATAAAGTTGGGGGGGAAATAGGTAAATTTCTACCTATAAATAAAATGATTTTAAATTATATACACATTATACATTTGTATATATGTGTACATATATATTTAACAGTTTTATTGAGGTATATTTCACATATAACAAGATCACCATGTAAGTATTGTATATATAGTTCAATGATTTTTAGTAATTTATACAGTTGTGTAACCATCACCACAAAAAGTTCCCTTGTTCCTGTTTGCAATCAATCCCCACTCCCACCGCCAGTCCCAGGGAACCACTGATCTGCTTTTTTGTTTCTACATTTTCACCTGTTCTAGAAATTGCATATAATAGAATCATACAATATGTTGTGTCTGATTTCCTTTATTTGAGGTTCATCTATATTGTTGTATGTATTTATATTTTGTTCCTTTTCAGTGCTAAGAAGTGTTCCATTTTATGGATATATCACAATTCATTTATTTATTCACCTGTGTGGATTATTTCACATTTTTGGATCTTGTGAACAATACTGCTATGAACAATTGCATACAAGTCTTTGTATAAAAATATGTGTTCATTGCTCTTGTGTAGATACCTAGTAATGAAATGATAAGTCATACAGTAAGTACATGTTTAGCTGCAAAACTGTTTTCCAAAGTAGTCATACTATTTTACATGTACAGCAGCAATGTATGAAGTTTCTCCACATTCCTG
Source organism: Myotis daubentonii (assembly GCF_963259705.1). Classification (NCBI taxonomy): domain Eukaryota; kingdom Metazoa; phylum Chordata; class Mammalia; order Chiroptera; family Vespertilionidae; genus Myotis; species Myotis daubentonii. The sequence continues at coordinate 36,974,863 of NC_081857.1, read as the reverse complement.
CCAACAGCTAGTATTGCCAGTCTTTGATAATATGGGCATTCTAGTGGGTATCAAGTATATCATACTGTGGTTTTAATTTGTATTTCTCAATGGCCAATAATGCCGAGTATCTTTAATGTGCCTATTAGCTATTCATGTGTTTTCTTCAGTAAAATGACTATTTATATCATTTGCCAAAAATATTTTTTTAAATATATTTTTATTGATTTTCAGAGAAGAAGGGAAAGAGGGAGAGAGAGAAACATCAGCGATGAGAGACAATCACTGATCGGCTGCCTCCGCATGCCCCCTACTGGGAATTAAGCCTGCAACCCAGGCATGTGCCCTTGATCAAAATTGAACCCAGGACCCTTCAGTCCACAGGCCAATGCTCTATGCAGTGAGCCAAACTGGCTAAGGCCCAGAAAAATTTTTTAATACTGCTTGTATCAGCCAAGGAAATGCTCCAAAACACAATTGAGATCTGTTGCACTGGGGAACTTATTTTCTACCCCCGTTATTGACTCCTGGCTTCCATCAGCCAAGCTTACCTTGGCATGGTTTGGATTTAAGAGCTAATTAATTCTGTGCTGGTAGCAAAGAGTTCATATTGAGATGATTTTTAAAAATACTTTTTTATTGATTTCAGAGAGGAAGAGAGAGGCAGAGAGAAACATCAATGATGAGAGAGAATCATTGATTGGCTGTCTCCTGCATGCCTCACATTGGGGATTGAGCCCGCAACCCGGACGTGGATCCGGAGGGGGAATCGAACCACTGTGACCTCCTGGTTCATAGGTCAACACTCAACCACTGAGCCACGCCAGCTGCGCTTGAGATGATTTTTAATACCCAGCAGATTATCTTTCTTAATGATGTATCTCTTATATTGCATGTTACTTTTGGTATCAGCTTTATTCTTTGCCCAGTAAACTGGTATGATAGTTTTGCTGATGTTTCATTGTTTATTGGTGAACATAACTTCATTAAGAGTTTTTGGAAAACTTGTCAAACTCAAATGAATAAGTCTTCTTCATAAGCCATTTGGAATTATTCTTAATAAAGTGCTAAAATATGTAAAAAATATTTTGAACTAAATTATGCAAAAATGTTACATAGTAAGGAGTTAAACTGTGCTTTGAAAGAGGTTTACAGACTTAAATAAAATATATTAGTAACAACAAATGCAGACTATTAATGAATTAAATACCTGTGTAAGAAGATACAGGAAATAAAAAAATAATAAAATAGGGCCAAAGAAAGTTGAAGGAGGTCATAAAGAGTAGAAATGAATGAGCCAGAAACAAATAGTAGAGAGAAACAACAAAGCCAGAGCTCAGTTCTTCGCTCCTAATAAAATGGATAGATCCCTGGAGAATCTGGTCGAGGAAAAAAATAGGTAACTAGTGTTAAGAGTAAAAGTGGATATTATAAATAATCCCACAAATATTAACAAGGTAATATAAGGATTTTATGAAAATTCATGCCAATGAATTTAAAAATTTTAATGAGGTAAATTTCTAGAAAAATACAACTCACCAAAACCAACACAAAAAAAGAAATAAGAAATTTAAATAGTTATAGAATGGTTGAAGAAACTGAATTTGTAATTAAACTATTAAATTAAATAAATAAAATTTATAATAAAAATCCTTCTCAATCAGGTGGTTTTATCAGCTAATTCTACCAGTTGTTTAAGGCAGAAATAATTTTAATTTTACATGAATTATTCCACAGAATAAAAAGAAGAGGGACCATTCCTTGTTTTATACAGCCAACAACAACAACAACAAAAAGTATAAACCAAAAATATAAGAAAAGAAGGAAATGAACACAACTGAAGGCAGAATGATGGGTAACTTAGGCAAGAGCGAAGAAGTAATTTGGAAGGGCAGTCAGGTAGGCTTCTGGGGCCTGGCAGTGTGGTTTCTTAACGTAAGTGGTAGTTTCCACTAATTTGCTTTATAATAAATCAATAAGATGCACATTTCTGTGCATAAACTTTGCTGTATGTGTATTATAATTCATAATAAAAATTTTATTTAAATGTATGGGACCAATATCACTTAGTAAGAGAATAATATAAATATTTGTTGACTCTCATTCTTAGATTTCAGTAGTTTTCTTGACTCTATCTTTACTCACTCTAACAGATTTACAACTTTCATTTCTTGGAGATAATTTTTTAGAGATTAATCTCTTTAATGTTTATTAGCCTCCAAATTCTATCAACATACATTATACTGAAATAAATCATTATAATTCACATTTTCTCATAAATACATCTATTGAATATTCTATACTGCCTAACATGGGACATTGTTTTTAAAACCCAAAATTTAATTATGGGTGATAACACACAGAGATTAACCAATAATCTGTATGTCTGCAAGGTGCATATTATAAAGACAAATGAGATGGGACCAAATAAACATCAACTCAGCAGTTTTTCTGGAGACTTGTACAATCTATTTCCTATCATTGATCACTTTAATCTATTTGTTTTCAGTCTTTGTCTGTTCAGCCATAGTTCAAAACCCAGGCATCTGTTTAGATGTAAAAAGCTCTCACAGTAATAGGAAATTTGATTTAATGATCTAAAAAATGAATGATCTTTAAGACCAAGCCATTTTACTTCTTTAAAACTATACTAGAAGGAACAGCTAAGTGAATTTCAAATTCTATTTTGACAGCAATTACAGAGCCTATAGTGAACTACTGTTCCTACTCGCCTTTCTAAACAACTTTTAACATCTCCTTTAAGGTGAATAATAAGCATCAAAATATAATGGACTAAAACAATTCCAACTCAAATTATGGAGACGAAAATCCAAAACTTTGGTCTGTACACTGTCCTGAGTTTGATAAACTTAAATAAAAGTAATATTTTTATCATAAAGTTTCTCACTTTTGGAACATGAGGATTAAATTCCACAGCTCTATGAATTGCTTCCACAGCATTAATTTCCGCTGTGCTTAAACCTCGTCTGGAGGCTGTTTCTGGAGAGAATCTGTAAGAAAACCACAAAATTAAGAAATGAATATTTAAAAGAATATGGATTTAGATCATAATCTAATCAGAGTTTCTGGTGATGATCAAAGACAAAACCAAATAACTACTAAACATCAAATTAAAGCCTTGGTCCAACATATAATAAAGGCAGCATAAGAAATGGAAACCTTCAAATTTTGGTAACGAAAGACTTCAGAATAAGATCATTTAAGGCACACTTTTATTTTGAGAATAAAATATGAAAGGCTACATGGGGATATCCAGAGAATCTCCCAAAACAGAAGTACATTCTTATCAAATTTTCACAAAAAGGAAACAGACTGTGAATACTCCATTTTAATTCATGTAAATAGTAATCTAAAGTAACCAACCTTTTGGTTGGTTTCTGAATATCTTATTTGTGGAATAAAGTGAAATTTGTTAAAGGCAGCCACAAATGCAAGGAATACAGAACAATTCAGAATTATAATCTCAGAACAGATAGTATGAAATTGTTTCCCCTATCACACATCTTATCATTATCATCATAGCTATTGTGTACTATACTAGTATGTACTCTCTGTCTAGCATTGTTTTAGTCATTTAGCACACGTAATCCTCACAGAACCACCCTACAGTACTATTATCCTTATTTTACAGATGAGGAAGAGACTCAAACTGATTAACTTGCCCAAAGATCCACACCTGGTATATGGTAGACTTGAATATGAGCCCAGGTTTACTTCAGCTCTAAAAAAGGTTTACTTTGCTCTTTCCACTACACATAATCTGAAGTCTCAGAGTCTCCTAAGATCAAGGTTATTCAGACGGAAGTAGAGAGGAAAGTGAACATTGCTCGAAGTCAGTGGATGGCAAACATAATACTGAGTTCAGCAGTCTTTCTAAATTATTGTGGTTCCCATAACTACTTACTTATCTGAAACAGTCCTTGTCTTCAACAGTGCTGCTGTGTAACAGATTGCTGCTGACTTTGGAAGGCTTATATCTGTAATAATAATTTTCAGTTTAGGTAAGAATTACCAAAAATATCTGAAGACAATTTTTAATAAAAGTAATTCATACGACAAATTCAACAGCTATAATATACTAGTAATACTAGAAGCATGTGGACATGTAAGTTGGAAGACCTGAGTTCGAATCTTGATTCTACTATTTACTAACTATGCATCCTTGAACCAGCAATTTTTTATTTTAGTGTTGCTGTCACACTTTAATTCAGAAGTCAGTATAAAAGTTTAATACATGTAGCGAATTGCAGTGAGACAGGAGTAGGTTTTGTTTTTCTATAAGCAACTTCTTTAACCTCAGTTTAGAAAAATGGTACTTTTCTGGAAGAAATTAAATTAACTTATGTCTGTGAAAGCCCTCAGCATAGTGGTAAAAAGTACTCAACAAATGTTTATAATAATCTGCTTTCAAAATATACTATTCAGGGGGAAAGGCATAGTATAGCTGAAACTACTAGGTAAAAACTCTACCTATTCAGAGAGAAAAACTAAGATTCAAAAAACAATAGAAATATTTAAATCCAGGTAAAACAACCATGGGTGATTTTAATTTTTTCTTCTCCCCATGATTTTACATTTTCTACATTTTCTTAAATGATAATTTGCTATAAAATAAAAGATTAATTTGGAACTATAATAAAATTAATTATATAAATATTTCCTAAAGAAAACAAAACAAAGGATAAAAAATTCAACTGATAAACAATGAAATAAAATAAAACACAAATTCATTTGATGATATCAACAGATGTAGAAAAAGCATTGAAAAGATTCAACATCTATTTATGATAAAAACTCTCAGCAAAGTGGGGATAAAGGGAACATACCTCCAAACATTAAGGCTATATATGAAAACTACAGCTAACATCATAATAACGAAGTGTTGGAAGCTTTTTCTTCCTCTAAGATTGAGAATAAGACAAAGATGTCCACTTTCACTACCCGTATCTATAATAATAAAAGCATAATATGCTAATTAGACAGGACAGCCGAACGACCTTTCCGACATCCTTCTGGACGACCTTCTGGATGAAGCCAGGGCTGCGAGGGCCAAGGCAAGCCTCCGTGGCTGCGAGGGCTGAGCCCCTTGCACGAATTTCGTGCATCAGGCCTCTAGTTCAACATAATTCAACATAATATTGGAAGTTCTAGTCACAGCAATCAGACAGAAAGAGAAATAAAAAGAAAATTGGAAAGGAAAATATAAAAATGTCACTATTTGCAAATGACATGATACCCTAAGGATTCCACCAAAAATACATTAAAACTAATAAATGAAGTCAGTAAAATCTGAGAATACAAAATTAATATTCAGAAATCTAATGCATTTTTACACACTAGTAACAAACTATCAGAAAGAGAAATTAAGAACACAACCCTAATTATAATTGCATCAAAAAGAATAAAATACTGCCTGGCCGGTATGGCTCAGTGGTTGAGCATTGACCCATGAACCAGGAGGTCATGATTCGATTCCCGGTCAGAGCACATGCCTGGGTTGTAGGCTTGATCCCCAGTGGGGGCATGTAGAAGGCAGCCGATCGATGATGTTTCTCTCTCATCGATGTTTTTAACTTTCTATCCCTTTCCCTTTCTCTTTCTCTAAAAATCAATAAAAACACATTTTTAAAAAAAACAGAATAAAATACATAGTAATAAATTTAACCAAAGAGATAAAAGATCTCTGCTATTAAAACTATAAGACATTGATGAAAGAAATTGAAGAAGACACAAATAAATGGAAGGATATACCATGCTCATGGATTGGAAGAATTAATATTGTCAAAATCCATATCACCCAAAGCAATCTATGGATTTAATGCAATCCCTATCAAAATACCAATGGCATTTTTCATAGAACTAGAACAAATAATCCTAAAATTTATGTGGAACCATACAAAAAACACATAGCCAAAGCAATCTTGAGGAAAAAAAACCACAGAGTTGGAGGTATTATGCTACCTAAATTCAAATTATATTACAAAGCTGTAATAATCAAAACAGTATGGTCTTGGGTGGCACAAAACAGATCAATGGAGCAGAATAGAGAGCCCAGAAGTAAACCCAAGCTTATATGGTCAAATTAATCTATGACAAAGGAGGCAAGAATATACAATGGGGTAAAGACAATAGTATTGGAAAAACTAGGTAGATACATGCAATAAAATGAAACCAGACTACTTTCTTATACCATATACAAAAATAAACTCAAAATTGATTAAAGACCTAAAACCATAAAATTCCTAGAAGGAAACATAGCCAATAAACTCTTTGACAATGGACTTACCAATATTTTTTTAAATATATCTCTGAGGGCAAAGATAATAAAAGCAAAAGTAGACAAATGAGACTACATCAAACTAAAAGGCTTTTGTACCACAAAGGAAACCATCTACAAAACAAAATAGCAAACTAGTGACTGAGAGATCTTTAAAAAAGATATCTCTGAAAAAGGATTAATATCCAAAATATATAAAGAACTCATACAACTCAACATCAAAAAAACAATTCGATTAAAAAATGGGAAGAGGGCTTAAGTAGACATTTCTCCAAAGAAGACATACAGATGGCCAACAAACACATGAAAAGATGCTCAACATCACTAATAATCAGCAAAATGCAAATCAAACCACAATGATATATCACTTCACATCTGTCAGAATGGCTATTATCAAAAAGACAACAAAGAACACATGTTGGAGAGAAGGTGGAAAAAAAAGAAGCCGAGGGACTGTAAACTGATATAGCCACTATGGAAAACAGTATGGATGTTCCTCAAAAAATTAAAAATAGAACTACAATATGACACAGCAATCCAACTTCTGGGTATTTATTCAAAGAAATCCAAAACACTAATTCAAAAAGATATGCACCCCTATGTTCACTGCAGCATTATTTACAAGAGCCAAGATATGGAAGCAACCTAAGTGTCCACTAATAGACCAAATGGATAAAGATGTCATACAGAGTAATCTACACTAATAAAAGAGAAATATGCAAATTGGTGTCACTCTGCTATGCCCACCAGCCAATCAGGATGTGTATGCAAATTAACCCAACAAAGATAGCAATTAATTTGCATACACAGGCGCTGAGCGAAGACTGAAGACGACTGAAGATGGCAGTGGCCATGGAGCTGGAGCGAACAGGAGGCCTGGGTTGCTCCCGGCGACGGAGGAAGCCAAGCTTCCAGCCCACCCTGGACTCTGCTCAAGGAGTGGCCCTCGGCGACCCAGGCTTCCAGCCAGCCCTCGCCTCCGCTCAAGGAGCTGGACAAAAAAAAAAAAAAGGAGGGCCTGGGAGCAGCCAGAGCAGAGAAGTCAAGCCTCGCTGCTGCGGCTGGACCAAAGGCCTGGGTTGGGTGCTGGAGGAAAACCAGTGCTGGCAGCCAGGGGAAGGAAGGCCTATTGTGCGAATCTTTGTGCAACGGGCCACTAGTATACAATAAAATATTATTTGGCCATAAAAAAAGAAAGAAATTTTGCCATTTGCTACAACATGGATGGACCTAGAGTATTATCCTAAGTGAAATAAGGCATAGTGAGAAAGACAAATACTATATGATTTCACTTATATGTGAAATCTAAAAAACAAAATAAATGAACCAACAAAAACACAGAAATAACCAGATAGATACAGAGAACAAACTAATGGTTGCCAGATGGGAGGGGATTGGGGAAAATGAGAGGAAAAGGTGAAGGGGATTAACAAGTATCAACTGCTAGTTATAAAATTAGTCTTGGAGATGTAAAGTACAGCATAGGAAATATCCATATATATATATAAAAGTCAAGCGACCAGAACGACAGAATGACGAGTTGCTATGACATGCACTGCGACAGCCAACCGGCCCAATCGGCCCCAATCAGCAACCCCGCAACCACCTGCAGCTCCTCCCCCTAGCCGGCCCTGCCCCCAATCCCCCCCACCCCAATCGGGAGTGGGGCCAGCCGACCTACCTCCTGCATCCCCTCACCCCAATGGCCCCCACCCATGCATGAATTCGTACACAGGGCCTCTAGTAGTCAATAATATTATAATAATTATATATGAAGTCAGATGGGTACTAGGCTTATCTGCTGATTACCTCATAGGTATATAAATGCCTAATCAATATGTTATATACCTGAACCTAATTTAATATTGTATATCAACTAAAATAAAAAATAATGCCTAAAATAATATTATTAGGAGTAAGCCACAGAATTCCTTTGAAGTTTTCGATTTTATAGATGTTCCGGCAAATGAAGAACTAAAGAACTAAATTGCTTTTAACTTCACAAGTCTAGAATGGTAAAAACTGGGGACTCATAAAAATAACTGAAAACACAGAAGCATATCTAAGTTGTGAGTTTTATTTTAGATTTAATGAATCAGGTCCTATCTGCTGTTTTATATTTGGTTCCTAAGCTTGTTCATCATAAGCATCATAAGCAGGCCATGCATCTGATCAGTTACATATGGAAAGAATTTCTCATAAATTTCTCCATGAGCCCACAGTATTCTGAAGCACTTTGTAAGAATTCCAGATGTTTAAAAGAAATAAACTTCTCTTTCCAAGTGTAACACATTTCAAACCTGCCAAGTCATAAGGATTCCCAAGCTAATGGGTAGGAACTTACAAATGGACAAGTGTGAATAAAACTAGTATGTCCTCTTAGAGTGAAAGATATGATCAGAAGCATTGTGCTAGTTAGGATATATGCAGCTTGGGTTTAAAAGCTGATGACTCACTCAGAATGAGGAGAAACGCTATGCCTTGTAAAATTCTCCCAACTCCATTTGTGTTAAATTTGCACTGTTATAGTATAACTAAAGGCCCGAAATTCATGCATGGGTAGGGTCCCTTGGCCTGGCTGGCGATCAGAGCCGATCTGTAGGGTGAGGGCAATTGGGGGGCCCCTGCTGGCACTTGCCTTGGCTGGCCTGGCACCACCCACTAGCCGGCCCCGCCCTCCCACCGCCGCCGCTGCCAGTCTCCTCCCTCTACAGGGCGACAGGCAGGGTGATGGGGGAGGGGACCCCCTCTGGCACATGTCTTGGCTGGCCTGGGGCCTGAGGGCAGCTCCTGCGTTGAGTGTCTGCCCCCTGGTGGTCAGTGCACGTCATAGCGACCAGTCGTTCCACCGTTTGGTCGATTTGCATATTAGGCTTTTATTATATAGGATAATAAAAATAGGCATTGTATTGACTTCTCACTATTAGAAGACTAGTACAAAGAAATGGAATACCTGGATTTAAGTTCAGGCTTGCCACTTCCTGGCTGGGAGACCTTACCCAATTACTTAACCTTCAACTCCAGTTTTCATTTTACTAACTAGAGATAGTAAAAATTCTTGTTCTACCACATCACAAGATTATTATAAATATCAAATAAGATAAATTATGCTTTGTAACTAAAAAGCATTGTAAAATGTTATTCTGAATTACTCCTATACATACATATTACTAAGCAACTTCTGTTAGCCTTCCCTGACACTCCCAAACAAATGAGGTACCGTCCTTTGTGCACAGCACCTCATACTTTTCCAATTATCTCAGCTAACACATCATGTTTCAATATAATTACTATTCATTTGTCTGTCTGTTCCACTAAACTGTAAATCGTACATGAGCTAAGTCCATGTCCTTTTGTTCACTACTGTATGCTAAGTGCCTCACTCATAGTAGGTACTCAGCAAACAAATACTGACAGAAGAAAAGTTCCTCCTTACAGGCCTTTGCTTGCAAAATTCCTGATAAGGAAGATTCTTTTTTAAAAATTATTTATCAAATTTATTGGAGTGACATTGGTTAATAAAATTATATAGGTTTAAAGTGTACAATTCTATAACACATCACCAGTATATTGTACTATGTGTTTACCACCCAAAGTCAAATCTCCTTCCATCACCATATATTTGACATCCTTTTTCCTTGGCTACCTCCCCCCACTCCTTTTTTCCTCTGGTAACCACCACACTACTGTCTGCATCTACAATTTTTTTGTGTGTGTTTTTTTCTCTTGTTTGTTCATTTGTTACTTTTACTTTTATATCCCACATGAGTAAAATCATATGGTTCTTGAGTTTTTCTGTCTGACTTATTTTACTTAGCATATTCCCAAAATCTTTGAAAGACTCTTTTTAAAGAATTTTGTATTAGTTTCAGGTGTATAGCATAATGGTTAGACAATAACCATATACTTTACAAAGTGTTCCCCCCAATATTTCCAGTACCCATTTGGCACCATGCATAGTTATTACAATTGAAATGACATTTTCTATGCTATACTTTGCATCCCCATGACTATTTTGTGAAGTAGTGCCAATTAGTACTTCTTAATCCCTTCACCTTTTTCACTCAGCAACCATCGATCTATTTTCTGTATCTATGAGTCCTGTTTCAATTTTGTTTGTTCATTTATTTTGTTCTTTAGATTCCATATATAAGTGAAATCATAATGTGTTTGTCTTTACTGACTGACTTCTCTAAACATAACATTCTAGGTCCATCTGTACTGTTGCAAATGGTAAGATTTCATTCTTTTTTATAGTCGAGTAATCGTCTATTGTATATATGTACCACAGCTTTTTTTATCTACTCATCTATTAAACGGCACTTGAGATGCTTCCAAATCTTGGCTATTGTAAATAACGCAGCAATGACCACAGGGATGCATATATTTTTTCAAATTAGTGTTTTGGTTTCTTTGGATATACATCCAGAAGTGTAATCGCTGGATCATAAGGCAGTTCCATTTTTTAAAAATATATATTTTATTGATTTAGAGAGAGAGAAAGGGAGAGGGATAGAGAGATAGAAACACTGATAAGAGAGAAATATCATCGATCACCTGTCTCCTGTAGGCCCCCCACAGGGGATGAAGCCTGCAACCTGGGCATGTGCCCTGACCAAGAATGGAACCCGTGGTCTCTTGGCTCCTAGCTCCACACTCACCCGCTGAGCTACACCAGCCAGACAAGGCAGTTCCATTTTTAATTTTTTGAATAGTCTCCATACTGTTTTCCATAGTGGCTGCACCAATCTGCATTCCCACCAACAGTGCATAAGGGTTCCCTTTTCTCCACATCTTTTTTTTTTTAATATATTTCTTTATTGATTTCAGAGAGAAAGGAAGAGGGAGAGAGAGACAGAAACATCAATGATGAGAGAGAATCATTGATTGGCTGCCTCCTGCACACCCCCAACTGGGGATTAAGCCCGCAACCCAAGCAAGTGCCCTTGGCTGGAATTGAACCCGGGACCCTTCAGTCCAAAGGCCGATACTCTATCCACTGAGCCAAACCGGCTAGGGCATCCCCATCTTCACTGACAGGTGTGAGATGGTTCTCATTGTGGTTTTAATTTGAATCACTTAGAAGATTCTTAATAGCAACTTGCACCCATGGATTCTAAATATTGACTGGTAAGAATGATAAAAGAAAATCACAGAAATACTAGAATAGAATCGTACTTATGATTACATAATTTTAAAAAATTCTTTTAACCATGTGATCAACTAAAACAAGTATCACTCACCATCATATTTTGCTAGGACTGCCTGAACATCTGCATAGGCCTGTAATTCTAAAAGTGATTCTAGGAGATTTTCATGGATGTTCCACATGGTAAGAGGAGGAAATTCTTTCATCAACTATATTGTAAAAGAAAAAAAATATTAAAATTACAGCAAAGGAACTCAATGGAGTTGAATCAGATTCACTGATATAAAAATTCTTTTGTTTCTTAACAAAACTGTGGAGACTCTATCCTTAAGCAATAATATCTTTTCATAAAAACTATCAATTAAAAAACAATGATTCTACATTAAAATAACTGGCAACTCAAACCACATTTTTAGTTTTTTGAAGAATATGAAGGTCCAGTTATCAAATTCACTTACATCTCTCATTATTTTTACTGCTTCTCTTATTCTTCCTAATTTTCTTGCACACATTGCCAATCTTCTTTTAATATAAGCCAGTACATTGGTATCTCTCCCTATTTAAAAAAAATGACACAGCTATCATTTTTGTATTATGATTTTCTATTTCATTAACATATCCATTAATTTTATTTACTTACTCTGGCAACTTTAATTAAAATTAAATGTGTCAGAATGGAAAAATATTAATGATTATTGTATTTGGGTGATGAACATTAAATGTGGGTTCATTATACTGCTCTATTTGTGTATATGTTTGAAGTTTTTTATATTAAAAGCATAATATGTATATATTGAATTACTTTTACCTCTACCAATAGGTAACCTGAGAATATAGAAAGTAATCTGTGTATACTTGACAAAAGCATGTTAATATTAATATAAAAGAAACACATACAATAGGGAGAAGTAACAGTAACCTATTATTTTATGTTTCTGCATAAACAATCTATTATTTTAACATTATTTATTGTTTTAACTGAATAAAAATTTTTTTAAAATATATTTTATTGATTTTTTACAAAGAGGAAGGGAGAGGGATAGAGAGTTAGAAACATCGACTAGAGAGAAACATAGATCAGCTGCCTCCTGCACGCCCCCCACTGGGGATGTGCCAACAACCAAGGTACATGTCCTTGACCGGAATTGAACCTGGGACCCTTGAGTCTGCAGGCTGATGCTCTATTCACTGAGCCAAACCAGTTAGGACTGAATAAAGATTTTAAAGACAAAATTCCCATGGCTAGTGCAAACTTTTGCTCAATAGACAGTAACTAATAAACTATAAAACTACTTATAGAAAGAGCAAACTAATAGTTCTATAACTATCTCAACCATATTTGAGATGATACAAGGGCAAACAGCTTAACTTTTTTTATAAATGCAGTTTCATTAGTTCCAGACTGCAAAATCATATATTCTCACAGTTGTGTTTTATAACAAGCATTAATGAAACATACTGTATACATCAATATTTAGTTAGAGAGAAAACGTAAACCAAATTTTAATTTCCACAAATAAAAGATTTAGAACTTAACTGCTAGCAGATAATGCATTATGTAAACATATGTCAATTTATGGCCCACTATCTGCCAGAATCATGAAACTAAAACTCTCTGGCCACACAAAAAAAGCAGGAAGCAGCAGTACTACGGATTCTAACATCTTTGGTAAAAGTGTCTCAATCATAATTGGGAGAGTATCTCTGTAAGGAGAAAGAAAGGACCTCAGTTGCTATGGCTCATAAGATCTCAAACACAACAGAGAAAAATCAACCACAGAAAGAATCCATGTCAAGTATGGCTGGTTTTTGTGCTAAAGGGGCCACTCCCTGGCACTATATAGAGATACATATAGTCTGAAGAGCAAACCAATTAATGTCCCCCTAAGATTGCTTGGGGTAAGGTAAGGATAAAGGTAATAGCTGCTTGTCATTACTAGAAGGCTCTCGTGGTTCTAAGTTGTGTTCTCCAATGACCAGCCCAATTCTCACATGAAACAAATTACTATTACATAGTAATAGTAATTACTCAACCCTCATGCATAGACTCAACCCTTAGAGCATAGACTATGCTCTAAGTCTTAGAGCAGCACATCTCTCAATAACAAGAGCAGATCTGTTTCCTTCCACAAGCATTCTCTAGCCAGTATGTCCTTTAGTCTTTCTGGCTTGTAGATATTATGAATAGATTATCACTTAGGAAAAGTAGCTACCTCTAAGTATTAAGTTTATTATTATTGTTTTGTGTTTTAAACATAAAAGAGCCAATTGCAGGAAGTAAAAAAACAGGTAAAAATTCGTTCTAATTTGCTTACTCAGTTGGGCTTCATGCTGAGGACTTTGGTGCTGACACTGCTGCGACCGCCTATAAATCGTTTCTCCTGCCTTGAGTGCCTGCTTAAATAACTTTTCAACATCAACAATAGTTGTTGCTTCTTCCTCAGCCAGTAGAATATATGCAGAGGCACAGCTATGGAGAAAGCAAGCAAGACAATTTTAAGTAATACAGTAAAGCAAGTATATCTCTTGGGTATGTCCCTTTGTTCTTTGTTATATTTCCCTGCCTTTCCCTACATTTTCCATCTCTTGAAGAATAAAAACAACTTCCATCAATATTTTAATTTATTAAGGGCATACTGGTATAGTCTTAATTGCACATTTTTTCCTTTCCTATCTTTCTTTCCCTCCCTTTACTTTCTTTTACTTCTATATTCATTCTGATGTTATCCTGTATTTGTGGAAGAGGGGAGAAAAGAAGATATATAAAGAATTATCTAACAGTTATTCAAGGGATTATGTACTCTAGTGGTCATGCCTGGTCTTAGTCACTATGTACTTTGTAATATCCAGCAAATGGATAACGGAGGTATAGGAAAGTGTGATGTTTGACAAGAATATCACATGGCCAATTAGGCACCTTTCCAATTCGACTCAGAAACATATTCCAGGGCTAGACTTTTTTCACTACATACACTGATATTTCCTCTTTGTGCTGCCCCATCCTCTCTTGGCCTTATCAACAATGGCACTGCAACATCCCTTTCCTCCTACAGTCCTCCTCTCACCTGTCACACCCATGCTGACTCCAAGTTTCCCTTTTCTTCACCCCACCAAAACACAGATTTCTCTTTATAGCCTTTAAGTCAAAAGCTGGCTAATAAAATAACTTGTTTGGGGACAAAAAGAAAGAGAAACAGAAAGTTTCCTTTCTATTCCCAGAAATAACTAGTTCATTTCTCTTATAGAGACGTCCTAGTTCTGATTATCTAAGCATAGATTGTCCAGTAGTGTGGTCACTGGCCTCATGTAGTTACTGAGCACTTGAAATGTGTCTAGTGCAAACTGAGATGCACACCAGTCAGTGTATGTCAGTGTAAAACGCACACTGAATTTTGAAGACTTAAAAGAATATAAAATACTTCATTAACAATTTATTTTTAATGTTGAATATATTTTAAAACATATTAATATGTTGAATGTAGCTAAATAAAATGTATTATTCAAGTTAACTGCATATATTTTTTTACTTCTTAAATGTGGCTACCAGAAAATTTAATGTTACATATATGATTTGCATTACAATAGGGGAGAAATTATTAATAAAAGTACAAGGTGAGCATGGAACAAAAGTGATGGCAAGATAGCAACAAAAAATTGGAGACAAGCCCTGCCTGGTATGGCTCATTTGGTTGAGCATCATCCCATGCACCAAGAAGTCATGGGTTTGATTCCAGGTCAGGGCACATGCCCAGGTTGTGGGCTTGATCCCCAGTAAGGGGCATGCAGAAGGCAGCCAATTGATCAATCTATTGATGTTTCTCTCTCTCTCCCTCTCCCTTCCTCTCTCTAAAATCAATTAAAACATATTTTTCTTCAGAATGATGTGTTGACAATACATCACAGCACCAATTAAAACATATTTTTTAAAAAATTTTTTCATTGGGGACAAGACAGATCTTTCATTTGGAAAATGCAAATCATACCATTTCAGCATCCTTCAACTAATACCTTAATTTGAAGCATATAATAATTTCACTAATCAACAGAGACTTTTTCATTACATTGGATTAAATTAATCTGTCTATCCTTATGAATTAATTATTTTAGCTTCATAGTAAGTTTTGAAATCAGGAAGTAAGTCCTCTAACTTTATTCTTCTTTTACAAGACTGTTTTGGCTATTTGAGATCTCTTGCAATTCTAAGTGAATTTTATAATCAGCTTGTCCTTTCTGCAAAAAACAGCAACTGACATTTTGATTGAAATTACATTGAATTTGTAGATCAACTGGAGGAGTACTGCCATCTTAACAATATTAAGTCTTCAATCCATGAACATGGGATGTCTTTCCATTTATTTAGGTCTTCTTTAACTTCTTTCAACAATACTTTTTAGTTTTTAGTGTACAAGTCTTCTACCTCCTTGGTTAAACTTATTCTTTTTTTTTTTTTAATTGATTTCAGAGAGGAAGGGAGAGGGAGAGGGAGAGATAGAAACATCAATGATGAGAATCACTGATCGGCTGCCCCCCCCGAGGATTGAGGCTGCAACCCTGACATGTGCGCTGACTGGGAATGGAACCATGACCTCCTGGTTTATAGGTCCATTCTCAACCACTGAGCCACATCAGCTGAGCTAAAGGTCTTAAGTATTTTAATATTTCTTATGCTATTGTAAATGGAATTGTTTTCTTATTTTCCTTTTCAGATAGTTCATTGCTAGTGTATAGAAATACAACTTATTTTTATGTGTTGATCTTGTCTCTTGCAACTTTGTTTATGTCATTTATTAGCTCTGATAATTTCTGTGTGTGTGTGTGTGTGTGTGTGTGTGTGTGTGTGTATTCTTTACAATATCCTGCATGTATTATGTCATCTGTGAATAGTGATAGATCAGTATGCTCAATAGTGTACCAAAGGTTTCTTAGGTTCTGTTCATTTTCTTCATTCCTTTATTTTTATTTCTCCTCAGACTAGGTAATCTTAATTGATCTAAATTCAGTTTACTGATTTTTTTCTGCCTGCTCAAATCTGTTGCTGTATTCATACAGAAAAATTTTTATTTTGGTGATATTTTTCAACTCTAGAATTTCTATTTAGTTCCTTTTACTTATTTCTATCTCTTTCTACCTACTTTTTAATGATGAGACATAATTCTCCTATTTTCCTTTAATTCTTTGTACATGGCTTCCTTTACCTTTTTGAGCATGTTTAAAATAGTTGATTTAGACCTGGCTGGTGTGGCTCAGTCAGTTAAGCATTCCCCTATGCACTGTAAAGATGCCAGTCTGATTGTCAGGGCACATACACAAGTTGTGGTTTAATCTCCAGTTAGGATGTATATGGAAGGCAATCGATTGGTGTTTCTCACATCAATGTTTCTCTCCGTTTCTATGTCTCTCTCTAAAATCAATTAAAAACACATTTTAAAAAATAAAAGTTTATTTAAAGACTCTGTCTAGAAAGTACAAAGTCTGGGCTTCCTCAAGGACAATTTCTATTCATTTCCTTTCTTTTCTGTGTATGGGGCATATTTTGTTTCTTTTGCATGTCTTGTAATTTGTTCTTGAAAACTGGGAATTTTGAATATTATAATCTGGAAACTCTAAAAATCAGATTTCTTCTCCCCAAAGTTTGTTGTTACTGCTTATTGTAGTTGTTTGTTTAGTGACTTTCTGACTTATTTTGTAAAGTTCGTATTCTCTATCATGTGTGACCAATATGGTTAAGATGGCAGTACTACTTCAGCTTACTGGGCAGCCAGTAAATTTGGTAAAGGTTGCTTTAAACACCTGGAACCAAAAACAAGACTTTGCAGATGGCTTTGTGTGTGTTTGTGTGTGTGTGTGTTGGGGCACACCTTCAACATTCAATCAGCCAGTTTATAACTCTGCCTTAGCCTTCACTTTCTGTTTGTACAGAAGCTGAGAATTAGACAAACATGGAAGCTTAGGGTCTTCTTAAGCATGTACCTTGGGCAGGTATGCAGCCTTTGAGATTTTCAGGAATATGTGGTAGCTTTTCAAAATCTCTATTTCCAAAGTATCTCATTCCCCAGCTTTCCTCCAAAGCTTTGATTTGTCTATTTTTTGCCCCAACTTTTATCCCTTGCCCCAGGCAGCAGGAACTAGTGTATTTGCCTTTAAATGTTTTAACAAATGCCCCTCCCCGAAATGTAGTTGTGTCAGTACGGGGTGAGTTCCAAATTATCCTAAAGAAAGGCAAGTCCCTTGGGCTGGTCCTTCAAATAAACAACCACAATTCTTTGAGAATTAGGTCCATTCTACTTCTTCTGGAAGTAGGAACCTATTACACCAGGATTTGGACTGTTGTTTCCACGTGTGCCACTGAACTAGGGAGGAGGGGATGGGGCCAGTGTAATTTAAAACATTACAAAGCTCTCTTACAGAAATTCAATTGTGTTTTTTTTAATTTATTAAGCATTCTCCAAGTTGCTATAAAGTTTTGATTCATTTCCAGAGTTTCAATAAAGTTGATTTACTGCTTTTGGAATTCCCTATACTACCATTTTTCTTCTGCTTTGGGAAGCTCTTCTTAATAAGGATAATATATCTGGGGAGAGAGGGAAGGAGGAGGAACACAGGGGACAATGCTAATTTCACATTATTCAGGAAGTATACCCTGATTAATCCCAACTGGGGCCATATTTTAGTATTAGATTAATACACATTGATCTGTCTCATTTAAATATTAAGTTGACTTCTGATTTTACATTTTGTCTTTTCAAAATATAAAGTTTATACAAAGAGCTATAAAAAATGCTTGTTAACATGAAAAAAAATAAGTTAGAGCTACATTTTACTTATCTTGAATCCCCATCTCATGCCTCCCATCCCATTAGTAACTAAAGTTCGCAGGGCTGAATGAATGCTTTAAATGAATGATTTAAATGAAAAACAAAATTAAAACAAGTAGCATAGTATTTTAGTACTCTTTAATATCAAGTATTATCACCAATTAGATCAGCACTCTCTATTTTAAAAAGTATTTCTATCATAATTTCTATTCAATGCATAGGTAAGTTTACTTTCGGAAGCAAAATACATATCGGTGAACATGACAAATTTTGTCTCTAGTATGCAAAAAGAGAAAGGGGATTGCTAATGACTCCAAGTATCTAAGAAACAGACAAAAGGAAACATTAAATCATGTGCCTGGGTTTCCTTCAAAAGAAATTTATTTTCCATATATTTCAAACTTACTCATTGTTTAATTCTAAAGCTTGGTAGGCTGCTTTAATTCGAGATAAAGGATTTCTTTCCCTCCATGCCTTCTGCATAACTGTAGGAAAAATATTTCAAAAAGTAGATGAGATGTAAACATAAATAATCTTATGCAAAACATATGAAAAATGAGCTAGGAGAGTAAACAAAGACTTAAATACCATGTTCTTAAATGTAAGAAACAAGAAATTGGGGTGCTAGCTCACATTAACCTTATGAGACTTTATATTAAATTTGGAAGTTTCACATATAATAAAAAGAAATATAGTTTTCCTGGTCTATTTTAATAACAACACATAGTTGGTCCGACGGTTTTGGGTTATTGTTAAGCTGATTAACATTGTTAAGCTAATAACAACACATAAGGTACTTAATCAAATTAATCACATCATTATACATGAACATTTACATATTATATGCATATAAAAATTGAGTTTGAGTGACATATTATAATCAATATGAAATATTCTAGCTCTTTATCATTTTGAAAAGGTTCTTTGGAACTGCTAGAAATATATAAAACAGTTAAAAATAAAGTCTTTGTCTAATCAATGATTCAATCTAGGAAGAATGTCTGAATTTACATTTTGTATTCAAAGGGGGGGATTAATTTAGAATATAGTACATTTAAGGAAAATGTCAGCTTCTACAAAGACTCAACAAAAGCCTGAATTAGAATCTCTCTGAAATAACAATATCAGCTATCATTTACAGTACCAAACGAAAATTTCACACTAAGTAAAGTTTCTTAAAAATTAAACAAATAAAGTAGATTCATGAAACTATCTGGCCTATTTCAAGGTTGATAAGAAAAATAGAGAATCTATAAATGTTGTTTTTGGAATAAAACCCACAACTGTCTAGAAAGAATAATATGGAAAATGTGTGAGTTTTCCTTTGGAAACAAAATATTAGTCTTGGCTTAGAAAATAAGACAGTATATTCTACTTGCTTAACAAAAATACATTTCTAATATCAAACATGTCACCAGCTAGCTGACAGCTAATGCTTCCTCAACTTGACAAACTGATGCACATCAGCACCCATCTGATAATAACCAGGTAAATAGCATTTTACTGAAACATTAAAATACAACAAAAAATTAAATGTAATATTAGATTTGCCATTTTTGATGGTGGGTTCACTTCTATAAGTTACATGATACAAGTCAAACTTTGGGAATCTTTACCAATATTTTATTTTTAAATTTAAAAATGTATTTATTTAGAAGCATTCAGAATGTCAACAAAACAGCTGCAACTTTTTTGCAATTACAGAATGGTATTCAGTTAACAGAACAAGAATTATTTCATATAAATTGCATCAGAGACAACTGATGATGAAAAAATTACCATCCCCATATATAATTCGTGCTGTGCACCAACAAGAACCTGCTTTAAATTTCCATGGCAATTTACACCTCCATACTGTACCAAGCAAGGTTAGTGGCTACCGAGAATATCACCAGGACAGGACTGTCTAAAAACACATTTGGTAGTGTGTTAACTATACAAAAAAAGGACACAAATCTTACACAGCCTTACATTTCAATTTTTTTCTTCAGAAGGAGTGATTTGTGTATGGGAGGCAGGTTAAATGCTTTAAAGACAAGAAAAGAAAACTACGCTAGAACCAACTTATTTAGCATCATCCTCTTCTTCCTCCTCCTCCTCCTCCTCCTCATCTTCGTTTTCTTGCTTTTTTCTTTTTCAGGCTTAACAACTCCCTTTTTTGCCTCATCAGGCTCTTCTCTAGCTCAATGTGCAGTAATACCCTTCTTGTAGTTCTTTTCGTAAGGCTGCTTGTCCTCTGCAGCAGTGTGATTTCATATTCCCCAGCTTCTTTGCAACGTCACCAATGAACAGGCCAGGATGCTCTCCTTTGATTTTGGAGCGATACCCAGAACAAACAAGAAAAAGGCTGAAGGAGGCCTCTTGGGTGCACTGGGGTCCTTGAATTTCCTTTTTGTTTCCCCTTTAGAAAGGATATATAAGTTTTCATTTCTCTTTCATAATAGGCCTTGTCCACCTTTGCCATGTCTTCAAATTTTCCTTTCTCTTCAGCCGACATGGTCTTCCACCTCTCTGAGCACTTCTTAGAAAACTCTAAGAAGTTGACTGAAGTACTTGGGCACTTCCTCCTTGTGCTCTTCCTGGCAGGTTTGCACAAAGAAGGCATACGAAGACATTTTGTCTCTTGGCTTCTTAGATCTCCTTTGCCCATTTTCAAAAAAATTTTTTTAATTGATTTAGAGAGAGGGAGAGAGAGAGAGAAAGAGAGAGCAAAGAGAAGGAGGGGGAGAGAAAGGAGAGAGGAAGAGAGAGATGAGAGAGAAACATCAACTGGCTGCCTCCCACATGCACCCCAACTGGGGATCGAACCCGCAACCAGGCTATGTGTCCTGACTGGGAATCGAACCCCTACCTTTTGGTGTACAGGACAATGCTCCAACCGAGCCACACTGGCCAGGAACTGCCCATGTTTAATTACTTTTCCTCAGGGAGCACACAGTCGCCAAGTGCCCGCACCCGCCCTGACACTGTCTCTATGGAGCTCAATATACTGTGATGGCGCTCTTTACCAACATTTTAAATGGTTTGGTATTCTAATATATTAAGAATATATCTCAATTTATTTAACCAATTCTCTTTTGATGGACAATTAGATTACATCCAATTTTTTGCACCAGGCCTCTAGTTTTTTTACTAAACAGAAATATTGTGAAAACACATTTCAATATCTACCTTTGTATACCTGACCAAGAAGTGGAATGGTTGGTTAAAATGTATGCATCTTTTAAAAGATTCTGAATTTATACTCCAAAATTCCTCTCAATAAAACTGCATTAATTTACATTATTTCAGGCAGTGCAGAAGAGTGATTGTTTCCCTACTTCCTTATCAACACTGAATAATATCAGTCTTTATTAACACATGAAAATGATCTCATTTGCATTTACATGTCTTTTATTTCTAGTAAGGTCATCAAATCCAGCTTTAAGCATTTTTTCTTATTCTTTTGTTTTCAACTGCACTATCCAGCCTCTCAATATTATTCTTCACAACCAATGCAGTTCTAAGTCAAAGGGGAAATAAAGTAAAGGAAGAAAAATATGTATTTCCTTCTAAGAAAAGGTTAAGGAATAATTTAAAGCAAAATGCTGATTTAGTATTCACCTGTCCACTTTAAGAGCTCTCAATATGCTTAAAAATAACACAAGCAGTTAGCAAGTCAATCAAATTTATTTATTTTCAATTTAAATAATATTCTAACATGCTAATAAACAGAAAAGACACTAGCATTTATCTCAAGATCAGGAATCACAAATATTAATGCCTACAAAGACTAGGCAAAAAACATAAATGAATGAACTAAAAACATATGCACTGTCTAAAGAAGAATCACAGCTCAGGTCTAATTGATTAATGCCAAGTAGAAATGTAGGTCCAAGTATGCCATATTTTCCAAAAATCTAAAGTGTAAATCTGAATTTTAATGTTGTCTCCTAGTTTTTAAATGTTGAAAAAAAAATACCATGAAAATGAATTATCCAAAATCACTATTGGCTGGCCTTGAGGATATGTTTGTTCTCTGTTTTAGATAAATCAACAGGATGAGAACAAAATCTACTACTGTAGTAATTTCTGATGACAATATTCAAGAGAAATTTATCATATCACACATTATACACATTTGTCTGAAAAGATCAATATGGAACCAACAGTCCATTTCTGGATTAGCATTCACAGGTAAAGTCTGTCCTTGATTTTGGTCTTTAGCTGGGATTATGTGTACTTCTAGAAGTACATGAGGACCAAAGTGCAAGGACCAAAACAAGATGCATGGTTTTAAGAGAACCAGTTTCTAAAGCCTTAACTTTATATGATTCTTTCCTATAACTAATCTACCTGAAGAATGTTCCTCTGATTGGTCTACGCATCATGCAGGTTTTCCATTCCTACCCAACATCCGCTTTCTCACTCCCCAAAAGATATATTCCTTTCTCCTACTTTGTAAAAGTAAGTCTTACTTCTCACCTATCCTGAATCTTCCCAAGGTGCATTGCTCTACAGTATAAAAATCTTCAGGTGCCAAAGGGACAATTTAAAGTTCAGGTTTGGGCCGAGGCCGGTTTGGCTCAGTGGATGGAGCGTCGGCCTGCGGACTGAGGGGTCCCAGGTTCGATTCCGGTCGGGGGCATGTGCCTGGGCTGCGGGCACGTCCCCAGTGGGGGATGTGCAGGGGGCGGCTGATCGATGTTTCTCTCTCATCGATGTTTCTGACTATCTCTCTCTTCCTTCCTCTCTGTGGAAAATCAATAAAATATATTTAAAAAATAAAAAAATAAAAAAAAATAAAGTTCAGGTTTGGGAGTAGCCATTTTTAATCAAGGAACCTATAATAGGGTTTCCACCTTTAACTTATTTTTTTAACAGTGAAGCTCATCATTATTCTGGCCCTTGGATACACTGAATTCAAGTATATAGTAGAGTAGGGAGGGAGTGATAATGTTTACCAGTTCCATTTAGCAGCATCCCACTCCCCTTACTATCAAAGAATGCATTCTCCTACAGGAAGGTCCCCTCACAATAAGGCCAAGAGAGCATTAGTAAGAAATAATAAAGGCAGTGGAATCTTATTTTGGCCGAGATAAGGTCTAGGCAAAGCTACAAGACTCTGAGACTCTATCTTTCTATCTTATAATCTGAATTCAGAAGAGAGTGGCTATCATGGGATGCATGTTAATATGTTTATCTGAATTGACAAATGAAGTCAGACTTTGTCAGAAAATAAGTCTGATTTGGTTAGTAGGATTGACAATGAAAACTCAGCCAGCCAATTAGGTTATATGGAGGGCATTTTCCAAAGTTGAAAGAGCCAAATTCGGAGCTCCAAGGATTTGACAAAAATATAATTAAAGGACACAATACCATTTAGAGCCTTATGGTCAAAGAAAATTAATTTTTTTATTTATATTAAAAATTTATTGTGGAAAACTCATATATGTGATAAAAGACTCTCAAACACAAAATAATCATATTAAAATCATAGGAAGCTTGGGATGGATATAAATTCCAGAACAAAAAGGACATATAAAATCTACTACTGTTAAAGGGTATTTCTTCATGTATTTTTCAACAGATAATGGTATGTATCAAGTCATTACATTCTTGAATTACATTCAAATATAGGATATTCTAGTTTTATTTTCAAATTTTTATATTTATAATACATCAAAAACCATATTCTTTGCAATTATTTAACCTTATGATATCAACTTAAAAATATGTGAAGGGAGCCCTGGCCAGGTGGCCCAGTTCATTGAAGCATCATCCCATACACCTAAAGGTTTTAGGTTTGATTTCCAGTCAGGGCACATACCTAGGTTTCAGGTTGGATCCCATGCCCTACAGGAGATAACCGACTGACATGGATGTTTCTTTCTCTGTCTGTCTCTGTCTTATTCTTCCTCTCTCTAAAAACACCCTTTGGTGGATTTTTCTTTTTTTAAGTGAAAAGGGATACATCGTTTTACAAAATTCTCTTAGGAGGTATGTGAACAAAAAATTTTTTTGGATGACAGCTTTAGTGGACATCCATGGTTGCTACACTTTTGCCATTAATGTAAACATTAAGCATATAAACATAAAGCAATTGCTTTTTCAACTATTTACAATTAAACCCTTTAATGTAAGAATACCGAATATCCTAGGGTTTCCTGCTATCACCCATCCTTAGTATATTTAATCCATCAAAGAGATATCACAATGAACTCACTTCAATGCTGGAAAATTGGCTATTTTTCAGACCCTCCTTATTGGTGATCTTTTTCTGCCTGTTGATGTGATGAGTAATAGTGGCAATGTGGCAGTAGTTCAGTGGTTAAGAGCCAGACTTGAATTTGAAACCTAGCTTTATCATTTAACTAGAGGCCCGATGCACAAAATTCATGCAAGAGTAGGCCTTCATTTCCCCAGCTGCCGGCACTGGCTTCCCTCCGGCACCCAGGACTCGGGCTTCCATGGCAGCCTCGGCTTCCTCTGGAAGGACATCCAGTCTAATTAGCATATTATGCTTTTATTATTTTATTAGGCCCGGGGGATTGGGCCTAAGCTGGCAATCAGACAACCCTCTGGCAGCCAGGCAGCCCTCAGGGGATGTCCACTTGCCAGCGGGGAGGAGGCCTAAACTGTAGTTGGACATCCTTAGCGCTGCTGAGGAGGCAGGAGAGGCTCCCATCACCACCGCTGTACTGGCAGCCATCAGCCTGGCTTGTGGCTGAGCAGAGCTCCTCCCATGTGGGTGCCCTGACCACCAGAGGGCAGCTCCTGCATTGAGCATCTGCCCCCTGGTGGTCAGTGTGTGTCATAATGACCAGTCATTCCCAGTCCTTCTGCTGTTAGGGTCAGTTTGCTTATTACCCTTTTACTATATAAGATAGAGACCTGGTGCACATGTGTGGGCCGGCTGGTTTGCCCTGAAGGGTGTCCCAGATCAGGGTGGGGGTCCCGCTTGGGTGCCTGGCTAGCCTGGATGAGGGGATGATGGCTGTTTGCAGCTGGTCACACCCCCTTCAGGGTGGGGGTACCCAATGGGGTGCCTGGCCAGTCTGGGTGAAGGGCTGAGGGCCGTTTTCAGGCTGGCGGGTGACTGAAGCTCCCAACCTCTCCTTTTTTTTTTTTTATTCTGGGATTTATTTACCTTCTATGACTGTCACTGGAACTGAGAGCCGGCTTTAGCTCTGAGGCTTGGCTCCAGCTCTGAGACCTCGGCTGCTGAAAGCAGGTATCTGGGTTTGTTTGGCTTCTATAATTGAAACACTGTTGCAGCTCCAGCTCTGAGGCCTGGCTGGCTGAAAGCAGGTTTCTGGGGTTTGTTTAGCTTCTATAATTGCAACATTGTTTCTTAGAGTGCAGCTCAGAGCCCAGCAGTGGCAGGCAGGGAACCTTGGCTTCCTCCATCACCGGAGCAAGCAAGCCTCCTGTTCGCTTCAGCTGCCTGGCTGCCGGCCGCCATCTTGGTTGGCAGTTAATTTGCATATCGCCCTGATTAGTTGATGGGAAGCGTGTCAGAGGTACAGTTAATTACCATGTTTGTCTATTATTAGCTAGGATAGCTAGATGACTTAGGCATGTTACTTGATTCCCCCTTACCTCTGGTTCTTTTTTTTTAATTGATTTCAGAGAGTAAGGGAGAGGGAGAGAGAGATAGAAACATCAATGATGAGAGAGAATTACTGACTGGCTGCCTCTTGCATGACCCCTACTGGGGATCAAGCCTGCAACCGGGCATGTGCCCTTGATTGGAATCGAACCCAAGACCCTTCAGTCCACAGGCCAACACTCTATCCACTGAGCCAAACCAGCTAGGGCTACCACTGGTTCTTTATTTTTAAAATAAGGCTGATAATAGTACCTACCTCATAAGATGATTAGTACATTTATATAAATTTCTTAGAACAATGCTTGGTGCATAATAAGTGCTTTACAAGTGTTAACTATTATTAGTGAAATTGCTGAAGACATCTGTGACACCAACACCACTCATTCATTCATACTTTCATCAGATAATAAATATTAATATTTACAGTATGCCAGGCACTGTGCCAGACGATAGGAATTCAAAGATGATGGAATATAGTACCTGCTTTCCAAAGTTTCATACCCTATTAGGGAGGACAAACATTAAAGCAACACAAGAACATTAACAAATAATTGTGGTTGAAAATTGTTTCATTGAGGTTTGAACTAAGCACTGTAGAACTGCAGAGAAGAAAGAAGATCCCAGAGAAGACTTTCTAGAGAATGTGACTTTTAATTTGGAGCCTGAAGGATAGAAAGAAGCAGAAGGATAGATAAGGAGGAAAAGGGCATTCAAATTAGAAAGCTAGCCGTACATTTAAGAGTCTCAATATTTTTTCTATAGAGAAGAGCTTAGAGAGAATTAAACAGACATTTCTATGATCTTCTACCACTTTAAATGCATCTCTAACTTATAACTGGAATAAAATTATGTCCCATTTTTCTCTACATGCCATGCCCTAATGTTTATACTTTGTCTTACTCTTTTCTCCTATGTATAATTGCAGGTGTTAATTTTCCAGACCAAACTGGGTACATTTTTCTCTGCATAAGCAGTTGCTGCATTTTATCTGAAAGATTTTTTAAAGTAATAATAGAAGCAATATTTTAATAAAATAAATTCTTTATAAGAAGGAAAAGTAGTGTAACAGCTTAGTTTACAATCATAATTAGTTTCGATTTAATCTGGCTTTCTTATCAATAATGCAAACAACTCCAAGCCAAATAACTTTGTATATTATAATAAATAACTATAAAGAGCTTTAAAAATAATCTTCATGACCACTGCTTATCCCCTGAACAGAGATGATACATACCTGTGTCTGAAGGACGTAAAAAGTCTGTGTCACAGGTGAAAAAGGTCTGATGGTCCTGAGCTGACAAATTCATGTCATAGTATGTAAGTGGCTCTTTACCAGTCACCCAAGTGAGTCTTTACCAAAACAAAAGAAAATATGTAAATCAAACATGAGAGAGTATTGATTTGCTATAACAGACACTATTTAAAATTCAAACATATGCTGCTAAAAATTCCCTATCAGGATGCTTTAAAAGCTTATTATAATGAATAAAAGAGATAACCTATAAAAACTACTTAGAGTATAACAGAACATAAAAAATGAAAAGGGAAAGGCTAGATTATTCAACAAACACTGTTTCAAAATTGGATTTGAAGGGATAAGATAATTTGCCTCAGATATATACCTTTTTAAGTATATTTCAGTACATTTTCAGTGAGTTAGAATGATTAAAAGTAAAAGTACAAAGAAAGAAGAAAACACAGGTTGATTTTTACCAGATATCAAGATGGTAAAGGGCTTTCAAAGCATAAAAGCAAAGAGGAACTTTTCTCAGATGTTACTAAATTAGAAATTTAAACTTTCATATTCCTCCGAGACTCACAATAGCACGTTAACAGATTGGCTAATAAATACATTTTAAAATGTGCAATATCATTAGTCATTAACAAACAGCAAATTAAAAGAAATAATTACTTTCACCTATTAAATTGGCAAATATGTATATATTGTTAAGTGGAATATGGACTCACACATACTGCTGGTATCATGTAAATTGGCATTTATATTTCTGGTTCTAGAAATCAATTAGGCAATATCTATCAAGAACCTTAAAAATATTTACACCTACCTAGGGGATGGGTATACTAGTATATTATATTATTCCATCCTCTCTACTTTTGTTTATTTTTCAAATTTTCCACAATCAAAATAAGATTAAAGGGAAGGGGAAAAAACTGTTCACACCCCTTGATTCAGTAATCCCAGTGCTACAAATCAACTCTAAGGAAATAATCATATATGTGGTTAAATATTTATATACAGAGATATCCCTCTAGTGTAAATGTTAACAGTGAAATCTATGACCCAGATAGGCAAGCAGTAGAGAAGGTATGGTAAATACAAGTACTAAAAATCATGTTTTTGAAGAAATTCTGTGGGAATTTCACACATTGTGATGTTGAAGTTTTGATTCTATACATGCATATAGAAGAGAGACTGGATGGAAATACTAATAGTAATTATTACTTAGTGGTAAAAAGAGGTGATCTTTACTTTCTTTTTCATACATCTCTTTATTTTCTTCCCAATTCCTACAATGAATATATGTACATTTTATAATCTGAAGAAAAAGCACTTTAAAAGCACATTGTAAATATTATTTATATGAGTACTAAAGATGTTAAGTTATTTAATAGTACGAGTTGCCTTGTTATTTAACGTTTTTAGCTATTCTGCAAGAAATTATCATAAAGAGAAAAAGGAAAAGAAAATTCTTATTCACTTAACAGTTTTGCTATCCATTCTAAAACCATAAAAAATTATTTATTAACAATCTACATTATTCCCAAAATGATTTAAAGCAGTTAAAAATATAATGTATAATATACTATATAATAAAAGCCTAATATGCTAAGTGTCTGGTCATCTGGTTGGCCATTCAACCAATTAAAGCGTAATATGCTAAGGCTGCTCAACCGCTCACTATGACATGGATTGACCACCAGGGGCAGACGCTCCAACCAGTAGGTTAGCTTGCTGCTGGGGTCCAGCCAATCAGGACTGAGCAAGACAGGCCGGAAATGTCCTGGAGCCCTCCCGCAGTCCCTCCCCAGCCCCAATCATGCACCGGTGGGGTCCCTTGGCCTGGCCTACACCCTCTCACAATCCAGGACCCCTCAGGGGATGTTGGAGAGCCGGTTTTGGCCCAATCCCGCAGGACAGGCCAAGGGACCCCACTGGTGCATGAATTCGTGCACCGGGCCTCTAGTCCAGTGATGGCGAACCTTTTGAGCTCGGCGTGCCAGCATTTTGAAAAACCCTAACTTAACTTTGGTGCCATGTCACATATAGAAATTTTTTGATATTTGCAACCATAGTAAAACAAAGACTTTTATTTTTGATATTTATTTTATATATTTAAATGCCATTTAACAAAGAAAAATCAACCAAAAAAATGAGTTCGCGTGTCACCTCTGACACGCGTGTCATAGGTTCGCCATCACTGCTCTAGTTAATAACATAAACTAGAAGTAAATTAAAAACACTAAGTAAAGTAAAAACTAGGACTGGGCCATAAAATGGAATCTGGAATGAGGCTAATATGAAATATATACACTTGCTAAGGGTTAGCTACAATATGACCACACAATTATTATCATTGCAATTTAGACTATTACATTAAGATAAACTACTCATTCAAAGAAGCATACGTATTCTTGATTCTAAGATAAGAAACTTCTCTTTAAAACCTTCATGAAGTAGACACTGTAAAATATAACAAAGAATAGCCTAAAACCTTTTTTTTTAAATATATTTTATTGATTTTTTACAGAGAGGAAGGGAGAGAGATAGAGAGTTAGAAACATCGATGAGAGAGAAACATCGATCAGCTGCCTCCTGCACATCTCCTACTGGGGATGTGCCCGCAACCCAGGTACATGCCCTTGACCGGAATCGAACCTGGGACCTTTCAGTCCGCAGGCCGACGCTCTATCCACTGAGCCAAACCGGTTTCGGCAACCTAAAACCTTTTTTAATAAACACAGTGAGAAGTTCAAGGATCTGTCTCTTGCAGAATCCCTTAATACAAGCTAGTGGCATCTCTCATAAAAGCCTAGTTTTCACTTCCCAGGACTGACTGTCCTACACTATCAAGTCCTTAAGCACAGAGATTATTACTGAATCATTTAGTATCCCCATCATTTTACACAGTGCCCATACATAACAGACACATAATGTTTCTTATTCAATGAATTAAATAACATGCCCAGTCTATCTCCAGGTAAAACACAGCCCTTCTCAAAATAAAAGTAAACTGCCCTAACCGGTTTGGCTCAGTGGATAGAGCGTCAGCCTACAGACTGGAGGGTCCCAGGTTCGATTCCGGTCAAGGGCATGTACCTTAGTTGCGGGCACATCCCCAGTAGGGAGTGTGCAGCAGGCAGCTGATGGATGTTTCTCTCTCATGGATGTTTCTAACTCTGTATCCCTCTCCCTTCCTCTCTGTAAAAAGTCAATAAAGTATATTTTTTAAAAATAAATAAATAAATAAAAGTAAACTATCTTTGGTCATAAGTTTCAAAAAATGTTTTCTCATTTAGTGTATAAACCAGGAGAGAAATGGATACAGTAGAGCACATAGAAAATGGCAATATAAAATACAATATAAAAGTACTACACCCTGGACTGTGGCACAAATGAAATTCATATTCACATTCAGATTGATATTTTCTAGTGACTGCTCAAATAAATTTTGAAATCGAGCACATATGCACAGGAATATACTGATATTTGTAATTTTTTCTTAATCTTATAAATTCTTTGAAAAGGCTTTCTGCCATAAACCGGGGGTCAAATGTATACTTATTATGCATTATGAACACTATTATAATAAGTACTATCAAGATGCTGCCAACTAAACTGCTAATCATTTTATCTTACTAGTATATATCAGTATCCCCAACTAAAAGGGCTATAATATAGTTATAAAAACAAGTGTTTCCATAATACTTTTACTCTAAAACCAATGCTGTAATTATACTAAAAGCAAAATGTATTACCTCCTATATTCTGCTCCTCTGAAAAGGTTTAGAGGGTTTCTCCATACCTTGCATTCTAAAAAACAAAGGAGAAAAGGGAGGAAGTGAGACAATTTAATCAAATGCTGTTAAACCTTAATTCGCCAACATTTATTGTATAGTCACTGTATACTAAGTACAGTGCTAGCCACTGATAGCACAAAGATAAGTAAGGCATGGATCACCCTACTGTCACGGAGCATAAAATTAAATCTAGTCATTCCCTTATTTCTGTCTTCACAGCATTTGGTTCATAATTCAATTATAGCACTTACCATATTATAATGTGATTATCTGTTTGGTTTTAAGTTTCTCCCTTTTATTTCTTTTAAATGTTTTATCGATTTTAGAGAGAGAGGAAGGGCGAGGGAAAGAAACATAGATGTGAGAGAAACATCGATCAGCTGCCTCCAGCATGCCCCCTACTGGGGATGGAGCCAGCCACCCAGGAATGTGCCTTGACCAGGAATCGAACTAGGAATTGAACTGCCGACCTCTCGGTACATAAGGAGGATGCTCAGCCAACTGAGCAACACCGGCCAGGGCCCTTTTATATTTGTAATTGATTTTTGTTTGAGAGAGTGAGAAAGAGGAAGGGAGAAAGAGAGAGAAACAGTAATTTGCTATTCAACTTATTTATGCATTTATTGGTTGACTCTTGTATGTGCCCTGACTGTGGGGATTGAGCTCACAACCCTGATGTATGGGGATGACATTCTAACCAACTGAGCTACCCAGCCATTATTTGCCTTTTTAATTGTGTTGACTTGAACTCAACCCTGAGAGTGAGGACTTAAATTTTGTGCCCAAGCACCTGACATACTTCACCCTAGTCCCCATACTGCAAAATTGAGCTGATGGTACAAAATCAATGGTGGGTAAAACTGCCAGTACTTTAGCCCGAGTCAAGGCAGTGACACCAAATCATACTGGTCGTCATTGGATTCATTACTGGCTAGCCCAGTAAAACAAGGCAATACCAAGTATGAGGATTGTCCTCCTGGCCTAATCTACTTCCTGCTGATTGGACTGTGGATATGATAGGTGGAGTCAGAGTGGCTGTCTTAGACCACAAGGCAAAACTGCATTTGGAGACGGCAGGCTAACAAAATAGGAGTCTGAGTCTCTGATGATTCTCACTCTCTAGATCAATATATACATGGATAGACAAACTTCTCTCTATTGTTGTGAGTTTCTACCTCCCACAGCTAAACACAATCTTAACTATACAGCTCTAAAGACTAACTATATAGCTCTGAAAACATTAGATAAGTAATCACCTGACACATTCTGTCTGCTGTTTTCACTTTCTCTGCTGTTGGAAAGAGAAGCTGGCTCTGACATGCTTCTTTCTGTTCCTCCCATCAATGGTCGCAAATGGTTTACCGACACTTGCTCAATAAAAGATGTACCATGTTTATGGAAGTACCACCATTCAAATATCTATGACAAACAGAAAACATCTTTCATTTAATACAGAACTAATGAGCAGATATGAGCTCAAATTAAAACATTGTCTCAAGATGTTCCTTTAATTCAGCATTTTAAATGTACTCTCCTTCCAAAAAAATAAGCCAAATATAAGATTACCCAATAACATATGCGAGCAAAAGTGAAATACTTCTTTCATAGCTTTGTCATGAAATTTAGACAAGCTTAGGCAAAATGAAAAGAAATACATCTGTTAAATAAACCATTAAAAACAATAAAAAGGTTTAATCTATAGATTATGTTATATTACATTGTCATTTTATTCTATCTGTAGCATAATTGGAAAAAAAATAAGTTTGAAACAACTAGCATGATGGATTAGACTAGGCTTAGAATGCCCCCATTTGACTCCCAATTTTGCTATCTATTTATTAGCTTTGTGCCTTAGGCAAGTCACTTAACTGCTAACCTCTCAGAACATCAATGTCCTATCTACTGAATATGGTTAATAAGAATTATAAGTGTCCCTTGAGAAATAAAGTACTATTCCAGTATTTGACGGTATTATCAATGTAGGTTAAGGATCAGGTTGATTCCAATTTTGGACCATTTAAAAAACAGAATATTCACTTCTTTCTGTGTCCATGGTTTATCACTATTACAAAAAGAGGAATCAAAAGAAGCTCTTTGTGCTGAATTAGCAGAAAGTTTCACATTTGAACACTCCAACTTTCTCAATTCCCTTTGCCTGACTCTTTTGGGTTACAGCTTAAATGACACATCATTGGGGAACTTTTCCTGATTCACAAACAGAAAGCTGTACTCCCATTGGATCTTGTTATTATCCTTTGATAGTAATCGTTTCACTTGTAATAATTAAACAACTGATTTTGTTGCTATCTTTCAAGCACCCAAAGAACACGACCCCTTTAGGAAGGGGTAACACAATCAGCACAGCTAGCTTCCTCATTTCCTTCCTTACTGAAGAATCGCTATTTCAGTGAGGCCTTCCCCAACTTCCCTGTATAAAATGTCAGCCTTCTCCTCTGACACTTCACATGCCTTTTTCTGCTTCATTTTCTCTTTAGCACTTACCACTAATAGTAAGAACATACTATTTGTTTTACTTATTTATCTTTTATTATATATTGCTCTAATATAATGTAATTTCCACAAGGATTTTTTCCCGTTTTGTACGTCGCTACAAGCTCAGAAACACTGTGTGAAACCCTGTAGGTACTAAATTCAAAAAATGTCAAATGAATCAATGTCCATAATCACCTGTAGACCACATTTCGTGAGGACAGAAGCTGTGCTCATCTGCTTACCATGGTATCCCCAACATCTAAAAGAGTGCCTAACAAATATTTATAAATATTTGTCAAATGAATCATCAATCAATCAGGGACTTTATAGATTAAAACTGTTCAAATGACTAGTAACTAGTTTCTGACTGTAAAATAACTTGAATACCTTCCTTCTCTTGCTTGTGGACCACCTTCCCTTACAAAGTCAACTGATAGCATACTCTCTACCCTGTAGCAGACAAATGTGCTGGTATTACTTTACTTAAAGAATAAACAAACATATCCACACTACTTAAGAGACTACAGTCTCTTTAAAAACTATTTTGCTATGATCAGTGAGACAGAGAGAGGTATCAGTTCTTAAACCTTTAAGAATGTTATTTTTTGCTTCAGTAAACAACAGAACAAACATGTTAAAAAGATGCCAAAAGTATGATATCATTTTGTACACTGAAGCCCAATTACTCCATGGACCAAATGCTGTAACATTTATAGGACAGTGCTAGAAAATCAAGGGGCAGAATTTTTTCTATCATGCCACTAACGTCTTATGCTCAGTCTAGAATGGCTTTTCCTGCTTTCTTTTACTGAGTTAGCAGGCAGTTAATCACCACCAAATATAGCCCCAGATTGGCTTCTTTTACTAAGAAATGGGATGAAACTTCTTTAAAACAACCAAAAGAAATCACAAAGCAGAAGTTATTCATGTGACAGAAAAGACAAGATTTATATTACATCAGTCAGGGACATTAATCATAAAGGCAACAATGACAAAATGTGTCCTTCACTATATGAAGTGTTGGCAGTTTTTTAATTAGTTAATATGTTTGTTAGTTGTTGTTATTTACCTTTTGAATCAACTTTTTAACCCAAACGAGCAATAATAATTGCTAATACTTACCAAGCATTGTGCCAAGTTCTTTACATGCATTAATTTTCACAACAACTGATTTCAGAAAGAACATCTATTCCCGCTTTAAATAACTAGCTCTGGTTCACACCATCCATACTTGGTAGAGCTAGGATTCTTACTCAGGTTTACCTGACTTCAGAGGTTCTAACCATTACACAGGCTACCTCCGAAACATACCACAGTGTATGTATATATGTAAGTGTGTGTGTATATACACACAAGTTTGGTAAGTCCAGGTGGTGAAAGAAATTATAAACATAACCTTTGCTAATGAAAACTCATCAATTTTGCAAGAGTGATGACAAAATTTAACCTTTACAATGTTTCCTAATTTTAAAACTTTGGTTTAGCCCTAGCCAGTTTGGCTCAGTGGATAGAACATCAGTCTGGGGACTGAACAGTTCCTGGTTCAATTACAAAGGGCATTGTACCTCAGTTGCAAGCTCGATCCCCAGCCCTTGTTGGGACATGCAGGAGGCAACCAATCGCTGTGTCTCTCTCACAGTGTTTCTCTGTCTCTCCCCCTTCCCTCCACTATCTCTAAAAACCAATGAGTAATATCCTCAGGTGAGGAATAACAAAACAAAACTTTGGTTTAAAAAGATCGTATGTATCCCTGCTGGGTAGCTCAATTGGTTAGAGCATATGCCAAGTTGCGGGTTCAATCCTTAGGGCACATGCAAGAATCAACCAATGAATGCATAAATAAGTGGAACAACAAATCGATGTTTCTTTCTCTTTTCCTCTCTCTAAAAATCAATCCATAAATAAAATTTAAAAGATAATATATAACATATATATAAATTTCCCCTTATAAATCAGGAGTTTAAGACTCAGAATTTAGCCCTTACCGGTTTGGCTCAGTGGAAAGAGCATTGGCCTGCAGATTGAAAGGTTCCAGGTTCAATTCCAGTTAAGGGCATGTATGTACCTTGGTTGCGGGCAGATCCACAGTAGGAGGTGTGCAGGAGACAGCTGATCGATGTTTCTCTCTCATCAATATTTCTAACTCTCTATCCCCCCCACCACTTCCTCTCTGTAAAAAATCAGTAAGATTATTTTTTTTAAAAAGGCTCAGAATGTATGTGATTTGCCCAGTTATAAGCCAGTAAGTGGCAGAGTCAAGACTTAAAACCACATCTTCTAGTTCTAAAACCAAAGCTTTTTCTATTACATCAGCTGTTTAAAGATCATTTATTTTCTTTATTTTGACTCATACTGTATTGACTAAATGTGCTTAATTATGAATGGACTTTATAAATCAATACATTTTAAGGCTTACTGGTATATTAACCCATAGTTTTCATCCTGAGTTCCTCAATAACTTTTTTTAAGTCAAGAGAAAAATCCCTTTCTTGTCTGGCATTTCACTTTAACAAAATGGTCAAGTGTTAGTCCTTATAAAAAAAAGACAAAACCAAAACACTCCAATACAAATGCTGTTATTTCTACTATAGCTGTAGAGCACCACCTAGAGATGAGAAAAAAGTACAGAAAAATTCCTTGGCCATGCACACCATAATACTTCCTAAGATTTGTATGTGTAGCAATACTTTTCCAAAGTTTCTTCCATTACTAGGGATGGTAACAAAAAGTATAAACTTAAAAAAAAATTTTGAATTAAAAATGCAAGCTGGATGAAATAAGACAAGAAAAAGCTGAATTAAAGTTAAATTGACTTCTTTATTGTAGGACTTCTCAGAATAACAACAGCCCAAATTCATTAAATGTTCACTTTGTATGAGCTACCAGTTTGTTACTAACTTTTACACACCTTACCTCATTTAGTCATCATAACCTATGAAGTAGATACTGTTATTACCCCCCCCCCCATTTACACCTCAGAAAACCGGGGGATAGAAAAGTTAATTAACGTGCCCTAAGTCACACCACCAAAGTGAGGGTTAACCTGACTCAAATCCTGCTCTTAAACACTCCAGAGAAAATAACTGGCAGCCTATAGGCTGAATTCAAGACACAGATAAATTTTTAGTTTGTCCAATGCTGCCAACATTAACATACTGTGAGATTTTATATAAAAACTTGTGTATCCAGATTCTCTTGGGATCATTTGGAAAATCTGGTAATAATGGTCCACAAGTCTACATGGCAACAATCAGCTTTAGCCCTTCCTAGAAGTAGCATGCATTGTCCAGTCTACTCAGCCCTCAAAGTAAGAATTCAGTTTTTACACTGTGCCCATTTCACTCATTTTTGTTACGAAGATGGGCCCTGTAAGCATTTAAATGCAATTCACCTCTCAATTCCCTACATAATGTAAGTCTTTTATACACAACTGCATACTGTCAATCTCTAAAAGTGGAGAGGAGATGCGGTGGCTTTTTCAAGATACTGAACACATTTTGAGGATGCTGATCTACACGTATTTATAATTATTGTAACTGTATAAAGAGTTGTGATCTTTAGATAAATACAAAAGCATGAAGGAAATGGAAACTACTTACAAATATTAGTCCTGATATCAAAGAACATGTCCCTGTAAGTGCCACATAGAATTTGGACGTCAGTGAATTTAAAAATACTGTCACTGCCAAAAGGAAAAAAAAAAAAAAATCAAAGTTTAAAAAAAAATGCAAATTCAAAGTACTCAAGTTACAAATATGCAGGTGTCTTTATAAGTGGGGGAACAAA
This sequence comes from Myotis daubentonii, assembly GCF_963259705.1. NCBI lineage: Eukaryota > Metazoa > Chordata > Mammalia > Chiroptera > Vespertilionidae > Myotis > Myotis daubentonii. The sequence continues at coordinate 36,937,712 of NC_081857.1, read as the reverse complement.
AGTGGCTTAATATCTAGTATGACATTCACTTGAGAAAGTTGTAATTTTTTTAAAAGCGACTTTAACGTCCCATTGTATGCTACTCTCAAAAAAAAAAAACACTTGCTTTTGCGTGGCCAGGAGCTCGGCGGGTGGCCAGGTAGCTGGGCTGGTGGAGTAGCTGGGCTGGTGGAGAAGCTGGGCTGGGAAAACAGCCCAACGAGAGTAGCAACAAACCGAGAGCTCCCTCCCTGCACCTGACTCGCTCAAAGTCTGGGCCAGGCTCTTCAAATAAACTGTCTCATAAATACTTTGGATTTTAGACATAAAAATTGCAAAACACTTAACTAGTCTCATCTAAATGGTGTACCTGGTTAACACGTAGGAAAATAAATGACACACTTTCACTGAGTGGAATAACCACCAGCAGGCGCTTCATTAACCGGTTACAGAGACCACCGCATTGGCTCCACCAAACCGGGTAGGAAGGCCCAGTTATTTAGCTTGTTTTTGTGTTCGCTGTACCTGAATGTACATAATAACTATGTTCTAAAAAAAAAAAAAAATCAAAACTATTTCGGAGCATTATCCCAGCATTCCGTGCCATCTCATGGGACAGAAAGGGAGGCATTTACGCTGCAGTCGCGACCTAACGGAGCTGCTCCCATCCGTGCCGAGGCCGAGTCCGGGGCTGCAGGAACCTCCGCCCGGGCCACGTGGCGAGCCGTCCGCCGACGTGGCGAGGGCCCACCGCCGTGTGTGGCTCTCTCTCCCTTCACTACCTGCATTTCTCTAGTTTGTTACCGAAGGGAAAGCCCTAACAACGAACAGACCAAAAAAAATCTCACGAAAACTGTGCTGACAACTATTTAAAACACGAGGGCGGTTGGCCAGGATCCGGGGCCCTCACACACTCGAGTAGAGAGGAGCGCTCGTCTTCGTGGGCTCGGCCGGGCACGGCCCGGGGAGCGGCGGGCGGGCGGCTCGCAGGCCCGATTTTCCCGGGATCCTACCAATGGCGGGGGTTGTGTGTCTAAGTCCTGCATCCCGGTCTGCGAGCGCCCCGGTCGGTCCCTTCAGGTGGCAGCTCCGCCCCGGGGAGACGCGGCAGCAGGGAGGCGGACCTCGGGTCCGGGAGGAGCCGGTGGCCACTGCCCGGCGTTGACAGGCGGCGGCGGAGCGGCGGCCCCAGAGAAAAGAAACCCACGGAATCGCCGCGCGCCGCCGCCTCCTTCCCCGGAGCCCTCCAGGGACCACTGAACCTCTGCCCTTTGGCCTTTGACCCCCCAACACGCCCGGCACACACACCCCCGCCCCAACCCAACCCCCGGGGAAGTCTGGGCCTCTCACCCGCGGCCACATTCTCACACAGCCTCAGCGGGACCCTCAGAGCGTAAAGCAGCCCCAGCCCCACCACGAACCACAGCGAGGCCCACGTCCCCATCAGCCCGGCCCGCAGCCGCTCCCTCCAGCCCGGCGGCGGGCTCGGGCCGGGAGCGGGTGCCTGAGGAGAGGCCGCGGCCGCGGCGGCAACACCCGGCCCGTCGCCGTCCGCCATCTTGGCGCTCCCCGGGCGCCGGCGCTGGGAGGGAAGCCGGGCAGGAAGCCGGGCGCCGGGAATCCTGGGATAGTGGCGGGCCTGAGGCTGGCCGCTGGGAAGGCCGAGCGCCTCGGGGGTCCGGGGCCGAGGTTTGGGAGGTGAAGGAGTGTCCCTGGGCGGGGGCTACCTGCTCCTTCCGAGGGCGGCCCGGGACGGATAGCGGCACCTCCTCCGGAGAAACGAGGCTGGGATGTGACCCCGGAGTGAAGTGATTTCGCTTCCATGAGCGTGAGGGTCACCCTTCGCCCGCATTTCCTGGGCTTTGAAAAGCCGCCGGCCCAACAGGGACCGAGCAGCACTTAGCCCCTTGGACGGGGAAAACCTAGAGGAGTAGCAAGTGCTGTTTGGTCGGATGGGGCTCGGGCGCCAAGAGCAGTCGAGACCCGCTCCCCGCGTCCCGCAGATGAGAGGGGAAGTGAATGTAACTCAGTGAGGACGGCATTAGACTTAAAGTCACTTCAGGCAAAGGCGACTGACTTCCCGGCCCGAGCCGCGCCCCGCCCCGCCCCGGCGCCCGTCACCCGTCACTGACTGGGTGCCCTCCCGACCGGCGTTTCCGGGCGGGCCCTTCCGCCGGCCCCCGCGGCGATGCCGTCACTCAGCTTCCTTCCCGGCCTGCCTCGCGCCCGGCCGGGCTGGGCCAAAGCAGCCCAAGATGGCCGACTTCGAGGATCGGGTGTCGGATGAGGAGAAGGTAAGGGGCGCGCCTCTCTCTCTCACCTCCTCCCGCGCCAGGGGTGAGGGGCCCGGCCCGGCCGCCGTGGGAAGCCCGGAAGGGCCCCCCTGGGGAAAGAAGCCGCTCAGCCCTGCAGGCGTCCGCCTCCCGCGCTCGGGACGCTTTCCTCCCGAGGGTCTTCCCCCTGGCGCCCCGTGGCCCCAGTTCCCCATTTCTCAACTCTCTTCCTCCCGGGCCTGCGGCACAGCCCGCTGGCCTGGCTGCCAGAAAAGAGACTTTTCCCTTATGGAGTCGTGGCTGCGGACTCTCCTCTGTAATTGAGAGAGGGGACGATGGTGATGTCGCGACCTGTGAAGCAGCAGTTGTACCGCCTGGAGCTGTTGGGGCTCAGCCCGTTCCCCGTCCGTCCCCCCCACCCCACCCCCCCATCGTTAGCCAGGATTGAGGCTAGTTTAGGGCGAGTCACTTCCTGGTCTGGTGGCCCCTTCACTTCCCTTCCGCCCTTCCTTCCCCTAGAAGTGATTCTGCTGTCACGACTCCTGGACAGAGCGGTCCCTCCGGGTGCCCGCCTCTCCCCGGGTCCCAGGAGCTGGGCTGTTCGCAGTGACCCCCGTGGGAGCCTCCGGACACGGGCGCCGGGTGTGAGCGCCGTCTTCCCTGCAGACACTCCCTGGACCGCCTGGGTCTACCCCGCGCCCCGCCGGGACTCCATCCCCTGCGTCTTATAGCCTCTTGATAATAGTTGAAAAATGGTTTTCAGTTTCTTGTTAACCGATTAAGATTCGCCAACGGGTTTTTGTGTGGGTTGTTGTGGGGTTTTTTTATAAACTCCAGAAAGGTTTTATAGAGCACGTAAACCTCAGGGTAACGCGTTCAAGCCTGGGCAAAGCATGTGCCTCCTCTGATGCTCCCCTGCGATGTCTGATTACAGTGGAGTTTGTCTGTGTAATTTGTGTGCTGCTTCCTTCAAAAGTGTCTTAAATACAAGAGCATATTCTTTGTCAGGTGGAATAACTTTTTTTTTCTTTTTTCTGACAGCTGCACATCTTAACAGCTTGTCAGGCTTTTCGGTAACTATGAGATTTTAGGGCCTGCGGAAATTAGAATTATTTCATTAGGTGACCAACTTTATATCTTTTTAACAACTTAGTGTGTGTGTGTGTGTGTGTGTGTGTGTGTGTGTGTGTGTGTGTGTATTTCAGAGAGGAAAGGAGAGGGAGAGAGAGAGAAACATCAATGATGAGAGACAATCATTGATCGGCTGCCTCCCGCACGCCCCTTCAGCCTGCAGGCTCTATCCACTGAGCCAAACCCGCTAGGGCAGTTGACTCATTTTAGGACAAGAATTATGTCTTTTGTTTCCTATAGTGGCGTGCAAAATGTGCACGCTTGAGTGCTTTGTAAATGTATTTCAGCTCTTCCCCTCTCTCTCTTTTTTTTTTTTTTTTCCAATAAAAAGATTGGGATGGTGGAGGGGACTATTTATGCTCCAGGAGTCCTCTGTACAGAATGTTTTGATACAGTATACCTACATATGGCATGCCATTTTGAAATACTGAGGAATGTGCTAAACGCTCACAAGCCATTGAACAGCACTTTAGCGTTAAATTTTCTCATTCTTGGAAATTCCCATAAGCATATAAGTTTGGGGAGGGAGGAAGCATTTTATATGAACTTGTGCTGGAGAGAATACTATAATCCTTGTTCTAAGGCAAACAGTTATGATTCAGATGAAGTTAAATGACAGTGAAAATCATAGGATAACAAAATATTTTTTAGTCCAACTGATGAGTCGCTTATTTTAAGCAAAAATATTGTTACAACAAAATATCATTAAGTATTTAAATAACAATAAACAGTAAACTTTGAAGTTTATTGTGCCCAAGTAATACTACATTTACCAGTGCTGTCAGGTTTTTGTCTTTGACACTGAGTTAGAATGCCTTTTTTTTAAAAAATATATTTTATTGATTTTTTACAGAGAGGAAGGGAGAGAGATAGTTAGAAACATCGATGAGAGAGAAACATCGATTAGCCGCCTCCTGCACATCTCCTACTGGGGATGTGCCCACAACCCAGGTACATGCCCTTGACCGGAATTGAACCCGGGACCCCTCGGTCCGCAGGCCGACGCTCTACTGAGCCAAACCGGTTTCGGCTAGAATGCCTTTTTAATTAAATTTGGAAAATATATGTGTATTTCAAAATGCAAATAAAAATATCTTTGAATATTGTCAGTGTTTAATAACATTCATAGTATTGATTTTATAATAATAGATCTGACCTCAATAATAGATGAGGTTCCTTTCATCTCCCAGCATACCTGATGTGTTGCTTAATTTTAATAATGACATAGTAAGGAAATCAAAATTAATAAGGTAAATCTGCCAAAAAAGTTGATGAATTTCACATTCAGTAAACAGTTTTTAAATTAACCACATTGTCTTCATTAGTGTGGATAATAAAGAATAACTGCTATAGTAAGTGTCTCAATAAATCCATATGATTTGAGATTTCTGATATTTTGTTAGATTCTTATTCACAGACAGAGATGAAATTGATAGTATTTCTCTGTTGTGGATCTATAAGTAAAAAGGAAGGGCTTGCCGAAACGGTTTGGCTCAGTGGATAGAGCGTCGGCTTGCGGACTGAAAGGTCCCAGGTTCGATTCCGGTCAAGGGCATGTACCTGGGTTGCGGGCACATCCCCAGTAGGAGATGTGCAGAAGGCAGCTGATCGATGTCTCTCTCATCGATGTTTCTAGCTCTCTATCTCTCTCCCTTCCTCTCTGTAAAAAATCAATAAAATATATTTAAAAAAAAAAAAAAGGAAGGGCTTTGGCTTGTAAGATTTCTTCACTTCTCTTCAGCTTCATACCCTACTTGCCCCCTTTTCCAGGCTTCTGCATCCTTTTAACTGAATTCAAGAATTCAGAAAGTATTTTTCTAACAAGACTTGTTGATATGAATATCTTAGCATTCAGAAACATAAGTAAATAACATTCAAAAAAAATAATCTGTTGCTTCATGTGAAAGAAGCCTTTCAAAATTAAAATTAATAAAAAGTGTCAAAGAACACTTTATGCATATGGACAAAAAAAAAAAAGAAACATAAGTAACTCTTAAATGAGATTCTTATCCTATAAAATTTTCACAACCACAGCACTATTACAAACAAATATTTAAAAAGATTTTTAGCCTTAATTTGGATTGGTTCTTCCTTGAAGGAACTCTAAAGTTTCCATTTTTTCTGTTTTTAACGGAGACCTCAACTGCATTTGACTTGGGGTTGTTTTTTTTGTTTTTTAAGGGATATGTGTCATGATGCCAGTACAGTTTTTTATTTTTGGTACATTTTCTGAAAGCAGTGAACATAGAGGTGAATTTCATGATGATGGTCTCTGATTTCCTTGCAAGTATTTCTATAAAAGCTAGTAAGATCAACCATTTTCATAACTAGCTGCTGAAGTTTTTATCACTTTATAAAGAGGAAGTTGGGTTTTTTAACTTCTGCATTGTTACCTGAAATGGTCATGATGAGCTGCCTAAATAAAACAGGAAGTAGAAAGTGTAATAACTTGTAGAAATAAGCGCTTTCAGTCTTATCCTCCGTTTCAGTTTCTGAGAATGAGCTCTACACTTCTAGCTACTAAGACCCTTCCGTTACTTGGTTCCAAGAGCTTAACAAGACCAAAATGACAAGATACAGTAGTTAGGAAACTTGAAATACGAGATGAGCAACTTGTTTGGGCTCTTTGCATGTCTGTTTCCTTTATTTCATGATTCAGCATTTTTCTTATCCTCAAGATTTTATTGTCACATAATAAAATAAAATACGAAGTTTAGAACTGAATCAGTGGGCTCTTTTTCTTATCTCCTCCCAGTTCAGAATGCTTGCATCTCTTAATAGCCAGCATTCTCTTAGATGCAGTTGGGCTCAACATATTCAGGCCTCACACAATCTCCTTTGTAGTTTTAGCCTTTTTGTGGGAAACCGGCCTAGTCTGCTCACCATAGCCACTCTGCTTCCTGTCACAACGCCACTGTCCCTGCACATTCAGGGGATCATTGCCCTTCTCATGCTGTGTTACTTTCTGGTGTTGGTGCTTGCCACACTTCTTACAGAAAGTCCTGTGTGTTTTAAGAACATTCACCGTGTTTGCGAGAGCACTAAGGGTACAGAAAGCTGATTCAGCATCTTAAAAAAAATGCAGAGAGAATTTTAAGGCTGAAAAACAGTGCGACTGGCATATTTTTTCCCTTCAGCCTAACTAGTGGAATATTTGTGTACAACCGCAAAAATACCATAACTGAAAAGTGGATCTGTATGCTTTAAGTTTAGACAATGATCCCATCTTTAAGGCACTTTTTGAGGAACAGGTTTATCAAAATTATTTAGGAGAGATGTGGAAAATGTTCTATATGAATGACAAAAGGCCCTATTAGAGCTCATAAAACTACTTACACTTTTAAACTGGATTTCCTTGGTTTTGATTACCTCGTTGATTGACCAGATGAGTTATTACCCTTATCAAGTAAACCCTGAAGCTTATTTGCAGTGGTCTTTTCTAACAAGTCCTCAATTAGTATTAACACTATTCTTTTCTCTTCCCTTTTTCCAGTTAGCTTTGCTGATGAGTATTCATATAATCTGTTATAAAATCCTTGGACAGGAGCATAAATTTTCAGCAAGTACAAAATCAGATGCCCAATCTTTGGTTAAGTATAGGTATATTATAATTTATTTTAGAACATCTAGCAATTTTATTAGGACTAGCCTTAATGCGAAGCAGAGTAGTGTAATATGTCAGAAAATTCAAACCCTGTTTGTCTGTTTCAGAAGCCATGCTTTTTTCACTACACTTTATTCCATGTAACAGTGATTGAAAAGAAAAACAGAATAGGAGGCCTTCATTTACTGAATTATAAATGAGATACTGTGATTAGTGGGAAAGAATGATTCTGAGAATCAGGAGATTTGGCCTCTCTCTCCCTGCTGTGCTTTTAGCCACCAGTGTGATTTTGGAAAAAATCACTAACCTCTATAGGTCTCAGTTTTCCTATAAAATTGGGAGATAAGAGGAATTGGATGAAACCAGCCGAACAGAATTTAATGAACTTTTTCAAACTCTGATTTTTAAAAAATACGTTTTAAAATTGAAACATTAAAATGTTCGAGGAGTTTCTGTCATTATCTGCATTTGCACATTTGCCCTAATAACAAAAACGGAATTCCTTGGTAACTGAAACCATGTTTTTATCCAATGCCTAGCATAGGACCAGGTAGATAGTGTAGGCCCAACTTATCGGTATGAATGAGACCAATTAGTTACACCTTCATTCATTTTAGTATTTCCCCAACTCATGCTCCTTCATCTCTCTCTTCCCTCCACCCCGAACTGTTTCTAATAATCTCTAGATATTTCTTACGTTCAGGTTGTGTCCACACTCTGGGTGCCTCTTTCGGTATTCATTGTCCTTGAGCATCTGCTGCTATTATTGGTGCCCTGCCTTGTCACTACTGGGAACATTTGACACCCCTCCACCCTCCTCCCCCCCGGGAACATTTTTCCTAGTAAATCCTATAAAGCTGCAAAGCATTATGCATACCAAAATGACTATGTGTATATACTTCTAGCCTTGCAAAACCCCAAATAAAAGTATTTCCTTCATCTGCTATAAGTCCCCTCCTTTAGAACCCAGAAAAACACTAGGGTCAGATATCATTTGCTCTTTCCTCTCTCCATTGCACAAATCTAAGAGTATAGGTTCTCTCATCTTGAAATAAATAAATAAATATCCTTATATGGATCATCTTCTAAAAATAAGCCTAGATAGGGAAAAGTAGTTGTGATACTGAAGACAATATGACTGCTTTGGGATTTCTGAATTAGGTGATAATTTTAATATGCACTTACTGTTATTTTCCTTTCTGCCTGCATCAGAACCTCCTGTTAATCTCATCATTTCTGTTCATCCCATTCTTCTCTTTTTTTTTTTTTTTACCAGATTTTATTTTATTTTTTTAAAAATATATTTTATTGATTTTTTACAGAGAGAAAGGGAGAGAGATAGAGAGTTAGAAACATTGATGAGAGAGAAACATCTATCAGCTGCCTCCTGCACATCTCCCACTGGGGATGTGCCCGCAACCCAGGTACATGCCCTTGACCGGAATCGAACCTGGGACCTTTCAGTCCGCAGTCCGATGCTCTATCCACTGAGCCAAACCGATTCGGCCCATTCTTCTCTTTTAATGACACAAGCTCAGAACATTGGCATTATCTTTTTCTTTTTCTTTTTCTTTTTTCTTTTTTTTATTAAATCTTTATTGTTCAGATTATTACATTTGTTCCTCTTTTTTTCCCCCCATAACTCCCCTCCTTCCAGTTCCCACCCCACCCTCCGCCCTCACTCCCCACCCACTGTCCTCATCCATAGGTGCACGATTTTTGTCCAGTCTCTTCCCACATCTCCCACACCCCTTTCCCCCCCAAGAATAGTCAGTCCATTCCCTTTCTATGTCCCTGATTCTATTATAATCAACAGTTCATTCTGTTCATCAGATTATTTATTCACTTGATTCTTAGATTCACTTGTTGATAGAAGCATATTTGTTGTTCATAATTTGTATCTTTACCTTTTTCTTCTTCTTTCTCTTCTTAAAGGATACCTTTCAGCATTTCATATAATACTGGTTTGGTGGTGATGAACTCCTTTAGCTTTTCCTTATCTGTGAAGCTCTTTATCTGACCTTCAATTCTGAATGATAGCTTTGCTGGATAAAATAATCTTGGTTATAGGTTTTTGGCATTCATCACTTTGAATATTTCTTGCCATTCCCTTCTGGCCTGCAAAGTTTCTGTTGAGAAATCAGCTGACAGTCATATGGGTATTCCCTTGTAGGTAACTGAGTTTCTTTCTCTTGCTGCTTTTAAGATTCTCTCTTTGTCTTTTGCTCTTGGCATTTTAATGATGATGTGTCTTGGTGGGGTCCTCTTTGGATTCCTTTTGTTTGGGGCTCTCTGCGCTTCCTGGACCTGTAAGTCTATTTCTTTCACCAGGCGGGGGAAGTTCTCTGTCATCATTTCTCCAAATAGGTTTTCAATATCATGCTCTCTCTCATCTTCTGGCACCCCTATAATTCTGATGTTGGTACGCTTGAAGCTGTCCCAGAGGCTCCTTACACTATCTTCGTATTTTCGGATTCTTTTTTCATTTTGCTTTTCCAGTTGGGTGTTCCTTGCTTCTTCGCATTTCAAATCTTTGAGTTGATTCTTGTGCTTCTCTGGTCTGCTGTTGGGAGTCTGTATAATATTCTTTATTTCAGTCCGTGTATGCTTAATTTCTAGTTGGTTCTTTATCACAACATCGAGGGTCTCATTAGATTTCTTGTAGATCTCAATAAGTTTATCGGCGGCTTCTAGACAGTTCTTGAGAGACCTTAAAAGTGTGGTTCTGAACTCAATATCCTCCATTGACAATTTTGTCCTGTTTCTTTTGTCTCCGCATTTTTTATGCTTTCTTGGTGCATCCCCTAGTGGTCTTTGTGCGCATTCTTGTTGTAGTTAATCCTTGATTGTTGTAGTTAATACTGGGGGGATTTGACCTCCAGGCCAACTGGCTGTGAGAAACAGCTGTGTCTGCAGTGGGAAAACTTCTGTCCTCTGGGGAGGTGCTAATCTAGCCTTTGCCTGAGACTATCCGGCAAATGGCTCTTCACAGGACTTGGGCGGGGCGGGTCTCATGGGATCAACAGGGCAGCGGAGGGAGCAGTTATGGCTGCTCTCAGTCCCGTCCCCAGAGGCTCTGCCTCTCAGAGTCCCAGCAACCGCTGCAAACCTCGGAGAGAAAGCTGCCCTCGCGCTCCGACTGATGCCAGACAGTGCCGCTTCTCCTGTTTGAGTCTGGGTCCCCAGAGACTCACCCGGAACTGGAGCTCAGAGCCTAAGCCTCCCTCCCGATTGAAAACGACAACCGCGCCCTCAGCCACCAGCCCACTCCGCGCATACCTCCGCACCTTTGTATTTTCCGCACTGCGCCTCCTCTGAGTCTCGGTATGCTGTTCTCTTTCCTACTAGTTGTAGAATTTCCCCTCAGCCAGCTTTCCTGTGGTTCTGGGTGATGTCCGTTCCGTCTTTTAGTTGTATTTTTGAAGTGGTTGTTGAAGGCAGCAAACTCCGGTGTTTACCTATGCCGCCATCTTGGTTTCTCTCGGCATTATCTTTTTCACTTAGTCTTTCCTCTCATGTTCAATTAGTATTCCAGTCCTGTTCATTCTTCTTTTTATTAGATTCTGTTCCTTCATTTTAAAAAAAGTATTTTAGGCATATAGGAACTATAACTACATGCTTCAAATTAAAATGGTAGAAAAAGGCTTAAGTAAAAAGTCCCCTCCCACCCGTTTTCCAACCACCCAGTTCCCCTGAGAGGCAACCAATATACCAGTTTCCTTTCTATCTTTTCAGTTAACAATATATCTAACCTGTCCACATTCCTACTACTATTGTCGGTATTCACATCATCTATACACTGTATTGTGTGTTCACCACCCCAAGTCAAGTCTCCTTCCATCATCATTCCCCCTATGCCTTCCTCTACCTCCCTTCCTCCCCCACCAATTACCACACTGTTGTCAGTGTCCATGAGTTTTTTCTCTTTTATGGAAAACTTTTTTTTTTTTGATCAGTAAAAAAGTTGCCATTATTTATAATTATTGATGAAGATTGTAATAATGGAGACTATAAGGTGACTAGGACCTAAAGGTTTAAACAAGGGATATATTTGCCCGGGCTGTGCTCAGTGGTTGAGTGTTCAATTCTTGGTCAGGGCATATGCCCAAGTTGCCGGCTCGATCCCCAGTGTGGGGTGTACAGGAGGCAGCTGATCAATAATTGATGTTTCTGTCTCTCTCCCTCTCCCATCAATCAAAAAAGTGTATTAAAAAAAGTAAACAGCCGAAACCAGTTTGGCTCAGTGGATAGAGCGTCGGCCTGCGGACTGAGAGGTCCCGGGTTTGATTCCGGTCAAGGGCATGTGCCTTGGTTGTGGGCACATCTCCGGTGGGAGGTGTGTAGGAGGCAGCTGATCGATGTTTCTCTCATCGATGTTTCTAGCTCTCTATCTCTCTCCCTTCCTCTCTGTAAAAAATCAATAAAATACATTTAAAAAAGAAAAGTAAACAAGGGATATCTATTTATATAAAAGGCTAAGTAATCGACCGTGCGTATTCTGACTGGCTGGCCAGCCGGCACATGTGCTGTGCACTGGCGATTTCAGAATAAACGTTGACTCGTGCATGCGCGATACATATAAAGCTCTTGCTGGCGCCAATCACACGCATGTTTTAATTTTATAATACTATATTATATATACTATTTCGACATGTAATTTTTTGCAGTAATGTAATTACTGCATGGATCTTTCTTCTAATTAATCTCCTTTCAATGTGCACAAATCCATGTACCGGGCCACAAGTATTGAAAATGTTATCTGCTAATTCCTTTCCTTTTTATTTGTTACTTTTTATAACTCTCTTTCTGTAAATTTTATTTCTCTAGGTACGCATAGCTGCTAAATTCATCACTCATGCACCCCCAGGGGAATTTAATGAAGTATTCAATGGTGAGTAAAGATTGGTATCTAGTTATTTAAGCCTTCCTTAGCAACATAAGCACTCATTGAGTACTTGTTAACTCTTTTAATCCTTACAATATACTATAGTTATAGCTAAAGAAATCAATATTCAAAGAGGTTAAAATAATACACTCAGTGTCACCCAGCTATAATACTAGTGTCAGAGCATACTGAGGTCTGAGTCAAAAACAGGGTATTAACACGTAAATTGGGATACCTATTTTTATATTTTATATTTTATTTTTACCCTCTCAAGATTCTCATTCATTAGATCTGGGGTGGAATCTGTTATATCAAATTCTCTCAGGTGATTCTGAATCACAGCCAGTTTGGGGATCACTATTCTAATACATTTACAACCTTCCATATTATTCAGTCTTTTTTTTTTTTAATATGTTTTTATTGATTTTAGAGAGAGAGAAAGGGAGAGAGAGAACAGAGAGAAAAACATTGAGTGGTTGCCTCCAGTAAGCACCCCAACCAGGAATCAAACCAGAACCTGGGTATGTGCCCTCACCAGGAATGGAATCAGTGATCCTTTGGTGCAAGGAATGAAGATCAAACAACTGAGCCACACCAGCCAGGGCCTATTCACTGTCTTAACACAGCTTACAGCATGAAAAATGTAGATGAGGCATCTTGAACTTCACAATAAAAGCAGTCATCATAATCTCAATTTATCTTAAGGGGACCCTTAAGTAAAATCATAATCTTTGTGCATCTTGGTTCAGTTTAGCAAACATTTATTTTGAAATTCTAGTTTTACATGAGAAGGTTACCTATTTAAGAGGGATTGTGTGATATTCATCTATATCTGACCTAGCATCATAGCACAATCATAATATCCATTGAAAAAATTAATGATGTAGAGAAAGAGTAAGTAGGAGAACATATAAACATTTACTATAAGGAGTAAATAATGCAACAGAAAAATGAAGACATTCTGTTATAGACTTATTTGTAGACTTCGAGCACTAACAGCAAAGAGAAACAAATGCAACCTTTCTAGTCTTCCACATTGACTGAATGTAAATTTTCAACAACTGAGCTTTTAGAAAATACTCCTTTGACTTGCCTTTATCTGACTGATTAGTTCAGATAAATTCTTAATAATATTAATGGTCTTCATAATTAGACGTCCCTTGTTTTATTTTTGAGAACTGAATGTACAGTACCATGAAAATAATTAATACCAAATTGGTGTGACTCAGTTGGGCACCCTCCAGTGCACCAAGAGGTTGCTGGTTCAATTCCCTGTCAGGGCACATGCCTGGATAGCTGATCCATGTTTCTATCTCTCTCCCTCTCCTTTTCCCCTCTCTAAAATCAATAAAAACATATTTTACAAAAAAAGAATTGGCAAGCTACCTGTGACCTCAGGACTGGTTTTTATTGGCCTGCTACACATCTGGCCTCTGCCAGTCCTTTCTTTCAGAAGCCCCAAGAGTCAATGGCCTTCAGTTTGTAATTAGTGTTCCCCCCTGGAATTAATTCTTGGTAGTTTCTACTAACAAAAGAAAAGTGATTAGACTCTTAACACAGCTTTTTAAAAAGATTGTAGGCTCCCACATGAGATTATTCAAAGAAAGATATGTTCAGCAACTTCACTGCCACTGACTAAATTGTGCCCAGCTTTCTTAGTCTGATGTTACAGATAAACTTGCATTTCTTTTTTTTTTTTTTTTTTTTACTATGTTTTTATTGATTTTAGAAAAGAAGGAAGAGGGAGAGAGAGAGACATCAATGATGAGAGAATCACTGGTTGGCTGCCTCCTGCACATCCCTTCATCCCTTACTGGGGATCAAGCCCTCAACTCGGGCATGTGCCCTTGACCAGAATCGAACTCGGGACCCTTCAGTTCCCAGGCCGACGCTTTATCCATTGAGCCAAACCAGCTAGGGCAAACTTGCAATTCTTACTCAGATTTTAAAGGATTCTTTAGATACAAAATTAACAGTCTAATCTTCTGTAAACCATGTTTTTCATTTGCTAAGAAATTCTTTGAGAATTATATGCAAATCTATGAACATTAGCAGCTATTTGTTTGCATTTTTAGAAACAATATATCCAAAGACTAATCTTTCAAAATCTGATTTTTAAAAAATCAAATTTAGATCCCTGGCCAGGTAGCTCAGTTGGTTAGAGTGTCATCGCACCAAGGTTGCAGGTTATCTCTGGTCAGGGCACATAGAAGAAGCAACCAATGAATATATAAATAAGTGGAACAACAAATCAATGTTTCTCTCTCCTTCCCTTTCTCTCTCAAATCATAAATTAAAAAATTTTAATCTAATTTAGAAATCCGCTAAACTCTCAAGTTTGTCCTGTTGAACATTGTAATTTTAACATCTTTTAACAATTTTTTTCTCCTCAGATGTTCGGCTACTGCTTAGTAATGACAATCTCCTCAGGGAAGGGGCAGCACAGTAAGTGTCTTTAAAAATCTGTTTACAGTGTTATTCTAATATTGCATAAACTATGTTAATAGTGAACTGACACCCTGAAAACTTAGCTTAAAGCACTTCAAAATGAAGCAGTTTATTTTAGCAGTTTATTTTGTTCTTAGAGAAAACATGTTCCACCAAAATGTTTACTTTCTTAAAGCTTATATTATTTTGCTTATTATATTATTTTACTTATTATTTATTTTGGTGTGATTTTTCCCCATTACAGCAGCGTTAAATGTTGGCTCTTGGGTTTTCTCCTATAGTTGTTTTAGCTCCTGTTAAGTTTTTAAAAAACAGTTATAGAAAGATTAGGCTGCAGTTGAAGAATAAAAATGTTTCTCAAATTGCCAAAGAATAGCAGATATTCATAAAGTGAATTTATGGTAAGAATTAACAGTAGAGCCCAGATGATGTGGCTCAGTGGTTGAGTGTCAACCCATGAACCACGGGGTTGCGATTCGATGCCCAGTCAGGGCACATGCCTTTGTTGCAGGCTCATTCCCCAGTAGGGGGCATGCAGGAGGCAGCCGATCAATGATTCTCTCTCATCATTGATGTTTGTATCTCTCTCTTCTCTCTGAAATCAATAAAAAATAAATAAAAGAATTAATCATAGAATAATAGCACAGTTATTCTACCCAGTCATTGACTTCTTATCACTTGTCAGGCTAATCTTTATAAAAAAGCATTTTCATTTTGTCTTTGTTTTAAAAAGTTACAGTGGTAGCCTTAGGTGGTTTGGCTCAGTGGATAGAGCATCAGCCTACAGACTGAAGGGTCCCAGGTTCAAGTTCAGTCAAGGGCGCATGCCCTGGTTGCGGGCTGGACCCCCAGAAGGGAGCGTGCAGGAAGAATCTGATCAATGAGTTTCTCTCATCGTTGATGTTTCTATCTCTCTCTCCCTCTCCCTTCCTCTCTGAAATCAATAAAAATATATGTTTTTTAAAAATGTTATAGTGGTATAGGTTTGCTTGTTTTGTTTTTGTTGTGTCTTCAGTTCTAAACACTGTCTAGCTTTCAAGGCCCCTGGTTATCTGGCTTTATCACTACTCTCCTTTACTCTTCAGTATATTTTATTTAATTTACTCTCTATCCAACTGGTCCAGAGTTCCTTTGTAAAGAGGAAAACATAATTGGATATGTCTGGGAAAGGGTGAGGTGGGGAGATGGGATAAGGACTTTGATGCAGAACATCAAATAATTATGAATGCATTTGGTATGAAATATAATTGGTTTAGATATTAGCTATAGAAAGCTGTTAAGCTGCTGCCCGGGAAACAGTCATCTTCTGCCCTGTCCATACTGCTTTTTGGAACTCATTTTGGGACCAGATTCTACAAACCTAAAATTTGCACACCATCACTATAATTATCATTATGAAAGATATCCTAATTATGCATTGATTTAGACACACACTAAAGAGACATTCTAATTTCCCTTAAGTGCATAGATTCTGCCATAGAAAAAAAACATTAATGGCTGGCTAGTTCAACCCATTTACCCTGTGCCCTTTCATTGAAAAAATCTCATCTATGTTTTGTCAACATTTGGTTATTCCATCTGAATGCTTCTAATAATGAATTAGCTATTTCACAAGGCAAGTTCTTCAGTCTTCCTGCCTTATTGGTCTTAGTTTTATCCTTGAGAGCTACCCAAACTTAAATCTTCTCTGTACTTGGTAAGGGGGATTGGGAGTGGGATGTCAAGATCCAAGGGTGAGGACATCCTAAGCCTGTTGTCCATTTCCAGTTAGGAGTGACAGTAGAATTTGGTGTGAGTTCCGATGCTTCAATAGTTTTAATTACACTGACAATAAAGCTTTGTATTTATTAATATTCTGGTTCTTATGGACTCTAGAGTCTTGGAAAACCTCTTCCTAAAGAGAATGTCTTCTGCTCAAATATTTGATTTTCCATACAAATGAAGTGTTCAGTTTTATTTCCAATAATGAGGTACTTTGGTTCCTTGGTCCTAGTCCTCAGTAAGTGTTGTCCCAGTAATTACCATCCTCATCATTGCCTTCTCTGTAAAATGAAGAAGGCTTAACCTAGGAGTTGCCCTCTTTCCTGGATTTCCACCAGAAGCATTCTCTGATAATTCCGAACACTTCTGCACTAAGTAGGGTTTGTAGACCATGTTAAAGAGGAGGTTTTATTCTGAGAGAGAGGGGAAATTATTAGTGTTTTAGGCAGAGAATAACATGATGACTCTTACATTTTAGGATAATCACTGGCTGCTCTGTAGGCGTGGGCAAAGATTGAAGTAAAATGAGTGCTTAGAAGACCGAGTGGTTCAGAGATAAATGGTGGTGGTTTGGACTAGAGAAGCAATTTTTAACCAGTGTGCTACAAAAATATATATATATATATATATATATATATATATATATATATATATATATATAAATTATTTCTTACAGAGAGGAAGGGAGAGGGATAGAGAGAGTCAGAAACATCGATGAGAGAGAAACATCGATCAGCTGCCTCCTGCACACTCCCCACTAGGGATGTGCCCGCAGCCAAGGTACATGCCCTTGACCGGAATCGAACCTGGGACCCTTGAGTCCGCAGGCCGACGCTCTAGCCACTGAGCCAAACCGGCCAGGGCAAGAATCTTTAAAACATTCAACTCGTGACCATTTATTAGGGGGCACTGACTTCTTTTCCCTTAGATTGTCAAATTTTAATAAATGACAGTAGCCTACACAACAGTAGCTATTTGGTGTGAATACCCTGTCTTGAACGATAAATACATAGGTCATATAATGTAGTTGCATCTTATTGGTCACCTTGCATAATAAGGTTGTAACTGATTAGTTAATTCTTGGTACCAGAAATCCTTATATACAAATACAGGCACCTAATTTTTTAAAAGTCACTTTGGAGCAAAAAAGGTAGGTAATTAGTGTGTGTGTGAATCAAAATTATACTTAGAGTGACAGTGGTAGAATTGGTGGGAAGGAGTAAGACTTAATATGTACTCAAGGTAGAACTACTAGATTTACTGATGGGTTAAATGTAAAGTATGAGAAAAAGAAGAATCAAGGATGATCTGATGGTAACAGATTTTAGTGTTGGTATTTGTAATCTACAGTCTAGGACATACCCTAGAATGAAGTACTTATTTATTCCCTATTCTTAAGCTTTTTAAAAAATAATAATAAGTATGAACACTTAATTTATATTTCATTCTAAAGAGCCAGTGTATTTAGGACTTATTTTGCTCCATGGCGATATGGTATTATAAGGAAATGATTCATTAAAAGACACAACAATAGCTTAGGATGAGAAGATTGATGATTAGCCTTAAATATTTGATGTTCAAATATTTGTTACTTTGGTTTCTCTTGAAAAGTCTAGGAAAGATTCTATGCTTTGCTTAAAAGGAGTGATCTGGCAGATGTTTTAGCGGGTTAAAATTGGGCTGGAGAGATGTTTAATTCTTCTCTTGGCAAGTAAATTGTGTGAGAGGACTGATACTTCATAAGCATAGAAGTGTATTATGTTTTTTTATACTGAAGTTTATTTCCATCTTTTGCCTTATCTTTTACTTTAGCTTACTTTGTAAGATGTACTAGGAAGCAATTGAAAATGCAGATTTAAGCAAAAGATGAAAACATGAATAATAAAAAATATGAAAAATAAAAAAAGAAAGTGCAAAGTTTCATAAATCTAGCACTAAAGAAATAAACAATATGAGGCATGTACTATGAATCTTTATTCTATCCCTTTTTTTTCTTTTTTTCTTTTTTTCTTTTTTTGTAACCTCTACTCAGCCTTAGGTTCTCCTCTGAGACTTGACTGATGCTCAGCTCTCACCTCACTCTCCCCATGTCAGATACATTCCAGTACATTTAATTTTTTGGTATTTTTAAAAAATATTTTTATTGATTTTTAGAGGAAGAGGAAGGGAGAGAGAGAAAAACATCCATGTAAGAGTGGAGCATCAATCGTCTGCCTCCTGCACACCCTCTGTTGGGGATTGAGCCTGAAACCTGGGCATGTACCCTGACGGAATCAAACCGGCCACCTTTCGATGCACAGGAGGATGCCCAACCAACTGAGCCACACTGGCCAGGGTGCCTTCCAGAACATTTAATTCTGGTCTCTCCTACTTCACAGCCCAGAACAAAGAAAACAAGATTTCCAAAATAGTGCCTCAATTGAAGATACTTTTTGAATTACTGAAAGCTATCTAAATGATTAAACTGTTGGTAATTCACTATAATCAGATAGCTTAAAATTTAGGAACCATCCAAATGTGAGCTGTGTTGGAGTTTAGGAGTGGAGAGGAAAAGGGAATTTCAGAGCTTAGTGCACTTCTGAGATGCTGTGGAGAGGAGTTCCTGCGGAAAGCTGGAAGACATTACAGTATCACCAGTTGCCTAGAGATAAAGGGGAAAAGACCAGGGAGTGTTTCACCTTCTCTTTTGCTATTATGTGAAGTACGTTTTGTGTTTATATATAATTCTTTCTTTTTTATTTTTTTTTCACTTTTGAAAAACAGTGCATTTGCCCAGTATAACATGGATCAGTTCACACCTGTGAAGATAGAAGGATATGAAGATCAGGTAAAAATTATTTCTATTTCATAGGCTATGCCTGAAAGATAATAGAAATCCTATAAACCAAAGTAGATATAAAAATGGCTAATTTTGTCAACATTTCCATATAAGTAATCACCAACTTAAAAATGTAGTCAAAAGAAGATCAGATTCTTAGCCATAACAGGGAAAAAAAAGATATTACTTGGACAATTAAAGGAAGATGGATGGTTTATTAGATATCACAGCATATAACAAAGAATCAACCACAGTGGGTCAACTAAATGGAGATCTTATTTTTGTTACGTAGGAGTCCGGAGGTAATAGGGCTGATATGGCAGCCCTGTGGTGTCATCAGAAACCCAAATTGCTTCTAGCTCTATTCTGCCATTCTTGGGTATGGTTTTCATTATGCTCTCAAGATAGCTGCTCCATTTCTGGGCAGTGAATCTGTGTTCCAGGAAGGAAAGAGGAGTTAGGTTTGAAAGGTGCTATTGGTCATTCCAGAAGCCCCTTCCAATCGTATGTTTTTGCCAGAATGCATATCATTCCTAGCTGGGAATTGTCATTTTTTAATTGAATACATTATCTTCTTGAAAACCTTTGAGGCTCTGTTAAGTTTCCTATTAGATAGGAAACTAATGAGAGTCTTCTGCCACACAGTTCATATAAACTCACACATTTTGATCAGAAAAATAAATGGAAAACAATAGATTTAAGTGTCATGTTTCTGGATAAGAAATATAAATAATATGGAAAGCTTATCTGAGTAGAAATATCCTATATAATAAAAGGCTAATGTGCAAATCAACCGAACGGTGGAATGACTAGTCGCTATAAGACACACTGACCACCAAGGGGCAGACACTCAATGCAGGAGCTGCCCCCCTGGTGGTCAGTGCGCCAGAAGCCAGGCTCACAGCTGGCGAGTGCAATAGCACTGGCGGGATCCTCTCCCGCCTCCACGGCAGCATTAAGATTGTCCGACAGACAGCTTAGGGCTGCTCCCCCCTAAGCCGTCAGTCGGACATCTCCCAAGGGCTCCCAGACTGCAAGAAGGTGCAGGCTGGGCTGAGGGAACCCCCCAAGTGCACGAATGTCATGCACCAGGCCTATAGAAAATGATATGAGAACATTTGTTTTTCAAATAGATTTTATACAATTCTTGTGAAAATTATTATTGACCATACAGCAGTATTCTGATCAAGAACAACAGTGAAGGGAGACTGCTAGCAAACATAAAGACAAGCAATGGGTGGAGAAACCTTAAACCTAAGTATCATAAACAGAAGGAAAAGAAAACAGTTCCTAAAATGTATAAGATTAATCTAACTGATTTTCAGTGCCAACTATATATCTAGATTATTTCTTGGGTTTAAAATTTATCTGTTTTTTTGAAAGAAAAAAATAATAATGTAATGACAAGCCCATCCCTCTGGGTATCTCTTAGTGTTTCATGCCAGAGCAAACTGACCTTGAACTATTGCCTGGCCCCTACTCCTGGGCTGTAGTAGGAAATGGAAAGTGAATCATAACTTGAGTAATAACGAAACATTAGAAAAATTTGTAAAAGAAAGTGGCTTCTGCATAATAAGTTTTACAAATAAGATTTTAAAAGGAGGTAATCTGCACTTCAAACATCTGTAATAATAAAAGCATAATATGTAAATTAGACCAGACAGCCGAACGACCTTCCAGACGAAGCCAGGGCTGCGAGGGCTGAGCTTCTTGCACAAATTTTGTGCATCGGGCCTCTAGTAATAGATAAAAAGATTATTCAGATACCTAAGGATGGTGTCAAGAGTTCATTGAATAAATAAGGAACAGACATGAACCGACTGCACCCAGTAGAGGAATATAAAGCAAACTTGGGAAAGTGTTAGATTGCCTAGTAATAGAAATTAAAGAAGTGCAGATTAAAATTTTAATGTGATATATTTACCTTTTAGTTAGAAAAGTTGCAACATTAAGAAGAAGTTTTATGAGGGTTAGACTAAAGAATAAAATTGTTTGATGGAAATATTGGTAAGGAAGAAATCTGACTAAATGAAAAGTTAACTATCTTCTTCAGAAATTTTATTTGCTTTGTAAAATGTGTCAACAACTGTCTTTTTTTTACAAAAGTTACTCATGATTGTAATTATTCTTTGGAAGGTCTTAATTACAGAACACGGTGACTTGGGTAACAGCAGATTTTTAGATCCCAGAAACAAAATTTCCTTTAAGTTTGATCACTTACGGAAAGAAGCAAGTGACCCCCAGCCAGAGGAAGTAGATGGAGGTCTGAAGTCTTGGAGAGAATCCTGTGACAGCGCTTTAAGGGCCTATGTGAAAGACCATTATTCCAGTGGCTTCTGTACTGTTAAGTATCTGCCTGTTTCATTATGAGAGTATTTAATTGCTATCCTTTACCCATTCTTTGAGGGCGTTGGCCAGCCAAACATCACTTCTTTCTTCTTAGGTACAGTCTCCTGCATTTTATTCCCTGAATAATGTTTGAAAGGGGTATGAATGGAAAATTTTATATGGAAAATTATTTTCTTAAATCCCAATTGCATAAAAATTTTAAATCTCAGTCAATGTATCCTATTTCACATTTTGTCAGAAATTACCTCACTCCCACCAAGAAAAAAGGCCCTAGCTGGTTTGGCTCAGTGGATAGAGCCTGCAAACTGAAGGGTCCCTGGTTGCAGGCTTGATCCCTAGTAGGGGACATGCAGGAGGCAGCCAATCAGTGATTCTCTCTCATCGATGTTTCTCTCTCTCTCCCTCTTCCCCTCTCCCTTCCTATCTGAAATCAATTAAAAAAATTTGTTTTAAGTCATCAAAGGTCTTTAGCTTGGACGTGTTTCTAACTATGAGCTAGACATCTTCTATCTAAATTTCCCAATTTGTTGATGGTACCACCCACCATCTTTCTAGTTACCCAAGCATGCCAGTACTTACTTGCTTTTGCCCTTCCCTTGCAGTATATGGCTAGACCTTTGATTGTGCTTCTGCATCTTGCTGTCCATTGATACTACTCTAACTTACTGCCTAGATTAATTCCGTGGCCTCCTGATTAATATTGGTTATTTAGTTCTGGAGGCGATATAACAAACAAAGATATAACAAACCCTAGTTTCTTACCTGAACGTTACTCATCTTTTATTCCCAGTCTCTACTTATGAGACCATCATCTGTCTTATAAGGTCCAGCCTAACTGGCACCCCCTGTATCTGAAACCAGTATTTCTCTCTGTATTCCTGTACCTCTGTCTCATCTAGAACTTAATATGTTCTGCTTAGTGTTCATATCCCATGAGTTCTTTTGAATTTTCAGCTCATCCTCTCTGATTCTTTATCTCCCCAAAAGATTTAGCGATTTAGCACACTGCTTTTATACAGCATTTGTTGTTTAGATCAAATGTGTTTTCAGAGTCTAACTTTTTTTTTTTTAACAATAGGTTTATGCTAAAACTATAGATGGGCAACAGACCATTATTGCGTGTATTGAAAGCCACCAGTTTCAGCCTAAAAATTTCTGGTAAGAAAGTAAATGTTCTATTTGTATCTCATTTATATTAGAAAGGAACCAAGCCAGATTAATAAAGTGCCCAGTTACAAGTCTGAGTTTGCCCTGGCTGGGAAGATCAGTTGATTGAGCATTGTCCCAACATGCTAAGGTTTCAGGTTCGATCCTTGGTCAGGGCACATATAAGAATCAACCAGTGAATGCATAAGTTAAATAACAAATTGATGTTTCCCTTTCTCTCTCTCTAAAAAAAAAAAAAAAAACAATAAAGAAAAAAATAAAGAAGTCTGAGTTTTACTTGGATTTGGTTAACAATACTTTGGTTAATTGTATAACACAGCAGCTCATCCATCTGTTTGTGGAAGAGGCACTCATGAACAGATTAGCATGGTTTTTTACTCCAACATAAAAAATGAAAGTAAAAATAACTGAAAAGGCTTATGATTAGGCCACTTGTATGCAAACATATTTGATTTGTTAAACTAGAAATGATTTGTTTCCTTTTTTCTCTTTCCCAAATTATCTGCCTCAGTGAGAAATCACCTTTTACGTACGCTTATTGCTAATTCTATAGTGATGTGTGTGTGTGTCTTTTAATAGGAATGGTCGTTGGAGATCAGAATGGAAGTTCACCATCACACCACCTACAGCCCAGGTGGTTGGAGTCCTTAAGATTCAGGTGAGATTCCCAGCATGTTAATAGGCCACATATTAAAATGTCACATCTTCCACAGAAACATTCAAGTTGGAATTTGTTCTGTTATGAAAAATAAGAAACAACTATATGTAGCTGCAAAGGGAGACCAATGGTAGTGAATAGAAATAGAAGCTTCCTTCCTGGGGAAGTAAACAGAGAGCTATTCTAGCTCGATAAAGGATAGTCATGTGGAATGTACTGCTTGCTTGTTATTTTCTTCTTTCAAAGATAATCTAAGACCTTCCCAGAAATTATCAAAAAATAGTTCTAGGAAATAGAAAAATAAGTAATTATTAAGAAATAACTATATAGCAGCTACTGTAACTTATGGTCTTTCATGTATATTGTCTCATTTAAGTATTTACATATACATAAAACTTAGCTCTTCGGTTTGAAGAAAGCTAAATGAATGGGTTATTTTGTTTTGTTTATTTTACAACAGTGACAAGATTTTAAAATCAAGTAAATAAAACAGGAATTTTTATAAAGATTGCATGAGAAAATATAAGGAATAAGTAAAATGTATTGCGTAATGCCTAACACATAGGAATGACTTAATAAATAATGCTAAGGTACTGCAGATTATTGCTCCTTTCTTTTCCTTTTCTGCTTTATGTCTGAAAACATTTCCTTTTATTCAATTATCTCCTGATAGTATGGACTAGATAAAGGAAACAGGCATTACCTGGACTATTGTTCTGGAATTATGCCCCCAATTTTAGTTCCCTTTATTTTGTTCATAACACAAGCATAATCTTTCCAAAACAATCCCTTTCCCTGGATCCCCATCACTCATAATAGGAGAAAGTCTGAATTCTTAACATGGTTTCTAAGGCTGTTTGCTCTTCACAGTCTATCTCCAGCTTGCTTCGTAGCAATGTCTCAATGCCACACTCCCCTCCTCCACACATCCTTATCTGCAGTCAGTTCTTTGTTCTTCCCTCAAGGAAACCAGTTGTGCTCCATTCTCTTGTCCTTTTTTATCCCCTTGCTAGATACCCTTCTCTACCTTGTCCACTTAGATGACAACTCCTGTTTCCAAGACCCTGTGCAAATGCACTTAACAAAGGAAATTCTCATCTTATTCTGTATGACCAGTTTATAGCCATGTTAAGATGACTGAACCTATCTTGTAAGTTGCCAAGATTTCCTGAGCCTTATGTCATTGATTGATTAGTCTGTCTCTTGTGTATTCCTTTTTTTGCTAATTGTTTTCATAATTACAGCACCCACTTTACCTTATATCCTTACAACTGCTTTTGTCTTTCTTATTTTTGTAGCCTAATTTACCAATATTTGTTTTTCAATCCTGTCTTTACCCCTAAAACTTTTCCTGCACTTGGTCAAATCTGCTTATCAATATTGATGATACTGTATATGGAAAGATGCATAAGGAATTAGAATCCATTAAAATTCCTTGGTTTTCACAGAGAAAAACTAATGTTTAATGATTTTATTTTAATACTGTTAAGCATGGAATCATTCAAGTTCTTTGCATCACAATGCCTAGTGTGGTGCCTGAGATGCATTAAAACATAATAAATGTTTGTTGAACTTAATAATCAGTTTTCCCTGCAAAGGAAAGAGAGAATTCTTAAATTTGAGTGTTCTGTGCATTTTAACCACCATAGTATATTACCATTGGTAATAATAATTATTCATTCAGAGTTGGTAAGATTGGGAATGGCTTAAGGCATGGATATGTGCCCTAAGCAACAGGTTTCTATATGAACTACACATAAACTTGCTCACAACATTGTTTCACACAGGTACACTATTATGAAGATGGCAATGTTCAGTTGGTTAGTCATAAAGATGTACAGGATTCAGTAACTGTTTCGGTGAGTGTGAAGAATTTAATGTCTGTCTCATTTGTGTCTTGTTTCTCTTTTAAAAATTAGTGTTGATCCTGAGGACTGATTCTGCTGTTAGAAATTCAGTTTGTTTTCAGTGCTTTGATTTTGGCAGCTTATAAGAGTATATAACCAACCAACTATATTAGTTCAAAGTCTTTGACTCAGTGGCCTTAGAGAATTGAGACTTCCGTCTTTCTCTTTCTCAGTTGTGAGATTTGCTCAAGGACAGCAATATCTTCAGTCAGTAACAACCAGGAGGAAAAAAAGATTGCCAAACTAAATCCTATTGGGCTGCATTCATATCTTTAGAGAAACAACATTTTTAGGAATATTCCATCAAAAAGTATTCTGTGTTCTGTACCTGGAAAGAAGGGATATTCTCACTACTTCTTTATATTCCTAAAAGTTACTGAGCACTCTCATGTAGCTTTTGTTTATGTGTTTTATATCTATCAGTATTTACCTTATTAGAAATAAAAAAACTGTATGGTGCCAGATGAATACTAGAATTATTGGGATGATCACTTTGTAAGGCATATAAATGTCCAATCACTATGTTGTGCACCTGAAACTAATATAATATTGTGTCAACTGTAATTGAAAATATTTTTAAAGAAAAAAATTTCAAATGCAAAAAAAAGTTAAAACTGAGAAACATTAAAGTTTTATTAATTAAAAATTGCAGTAACAAGCCCATTAGTTTTTAACCTAAATAACATTTTCGTGGAAAACAACTATGTTTTTCAAACCAAAAATAATTAATGAAAAAAAATGACATTTTCATAAATCGTTCAATGTCTGGCTTACTAAAAACTAAATCCTCATGTGCTTCACACATGCCATTGGCCTCAGAGTGATCAGATCATCACACACATGTAGCTTCTATGAAACTATACTGAATATACATGAGAGTAAGAGTAAAAAAGGCAAGTAGCTTTCTCTTAGTATTATTATAAAACTAGAGGCCCAGTGAACAAAATTCATGCACTGGTAGGGTCCCTAGCAGCTGCCAGCTGCTGGCCGGGTACTCCCTCCCTTCCCCCAGCCGCCTGCCCCTAACCCCCACCCCTGCTGCTGGTCGCTGGTCGCCCTGCGATTCATATCTGCGGGGCATCGGGTCCCCACTCAGCTCCCTCAGCACCTGGGAGCCTGGTGTCAGTGGGATGATCAAATCAGCAGGGTGATGGGCCCTGCCTGGCGACCAGTGGCTTGCACCAGCCTTGGCTTGGCATTGCCCACTCACCCACTCCACTATCCCGCCCCAGTCCTGTTCTCATTGGGGCCCATCGGGGCTTGCAGCACTTCCACTGCCACCCGCTGCCAGTGCCACGTCGCCAACACCCGCTATGTTCTGTGCCGCTCCCTGGTGGTCAGTGCACTTATAGCAGTCAAACTCCTGGCTGAGGGGACAATTTGCATATTACACTTTTATTATATAGGATTGAAAATAGTTTTGACTATTTGAAAGAATCTCGGGACTGCTGCTCTGCATTAAATCTTACCCTCCTGCCTTTAATTCTGTTGTACTTAATGGTGAAAGGAAGAGAGATTCAGTTCATTTTATACCTGAATCGTGTAAAGCAAAATGTGATCGGTTGGGTTAGCATCATAAATAGTAAATAGAGGAATATATGAGCTTAACTTATATGACCAATATATCTGAGGGCATTGTTAATATCATCTTAAAGCAGAAATATTTTCAAGGCATAAAAATCTACAGATACCACCCTAACCGGTTTGGCTCAGTAGAGAGAGAGTTGGCCCTTGACTTGAAGGTTCTCAGGTTTGATTCCGGTCAAGGGCACATACCTAGGTTGCAGGCTTGATCCCCAACCCCAGTCAGTACACATGCAGGAGGCAACCAATTGATATCTCTATCTCTCTCTCTCTCTCTCTCTCCCTCCTTTAACAAAAATGAAAAACTATGAAGACATCATGATGGTGCCTTATGGGCATACTGTGATAGATTGGAAAGAGCATGGCCTTTTTTGGGCAAAGACCTGGATTCAGATCCCATCATTGTCATTCAAAAGCTGTATGATTTTGGTCAGGTCACTTAAGAGGATTCTGTTTTCTGCAAAATGGAAGTGATGATGATAACAGATCTTCACAGGGTTGTTGAAGAGAATCAAAGAAGATAATGTGCATGGGAACACTTGATAAACTATAAATTGTGCAAATGTTAGTTAAGATAGACTTCTCGCTATCTCTTTATTCACTGCTTTCACATTTTTAAAAATTCATATTTTTCTTTCCTCCTCTCTTCACTAGAGTGAAGCACAAACTGCCAAGGAGTTTATTAAAATCATAGAACATGCAGAAAATGAGTATCAGGTAAGGAGATTTAGAACTAACTTTTCTAGACCTACTACCTTCTTATTTTGCTGTTAGCATATTTTGTTAGACTTCTCTCTGTCCTTGTAACATAAAAATGTGTTGTTCGGTGTTACTAAGTGTGGAGAATTTGCAGGCCTTACAACTTGGCATTGTACTTACAATCAAGGTTTTGCTATGGAAAGGGACTGTAGCCCTAGTTTAATAAATAATATAGGTGGGCTTCTTAACGCACTTCAGAGATTGGAGAGTTCAGTAGAAATAATATGTCCTGTCTGTTCTTCCTAGGGGATTCACGAATGTCCTTGACCTCATTTACTTTACTTTCTGTTCAAGTAACTTGGCTTTAATTATCCATTGCAGACAGCAATTAGTGAAAACTATCAAACAATGTCAGACACCACATTCAAGGCCTTGCGCCGGCAGCTTCCAGTTACCCGCACCAAAATCGACTGGAACAAGATACTCAGCTACAAGATTGGCAAAGAAATGCAGAATGCTTAAAGGCTTAATCTAAGATTCTTCAGTACGTGGAAAGAAAGGTTTCAATGTATGGTCATATGATAAATAAGTGATTTATAAACAAGAGTGATATTTTGCTAGGGCTTTCAAAGTTAACAGGTTTTCTAGCCTCATGGAATACTGTTGAACCTATAGCATTGTCTTGATACTTTTATGTTCTCTGACTTGTAATCTTCTGTTTTCACTATATCTACTTGTAAATTTTTTTTTAAAATTCTGCCACATTTAATGATGGAGAGAAAGGTCTATCCTGGAGTCATTTTACTGTTTAGAAAATTTTCCTAGCCATAAAGCCCTGTTTCTGATATAGACAGGTAATATGTTCTCTGCTTTTCTACCCCTGTCCTTCAAAGCACACCTGGTACTTCCATGGTTTATACTGATCATCAACAGCTAAAGAGGCTGTGCTACCAACTGTAGCCGAATGGAAGACACATCCATCCTCTCCCTGAACTGCCTTGATCATCTCTTAGCGCATTGTGTAACTATAGTTTTCAAAAGTTTGGATTGGGCTTTTCATGTCCTTTTGTTGGGCACAGGAAGTTTTCTGGAAATTCCATTATAGCCA
This sequence comes from Myotis daubentonii, assembly GCF_963259705.1. NCBI lineage: Eukaryota > Metazoa > Chordata > Mammalia > Chiroptera > Vespertilionidae > Myotis > Myotis daubentonii. The sequence continues at coordinate 36,909,341 of NC_081857.1, read as the reverse complement.
GCTTCTCCCAGGAAGTTGTTTTTAAATCCAAAGACTTGAACCACATTCCCTGCACATGAACGTGTTTGCTTTTTTCCCTTCCTTATTGTCTCCTTCCCGTCTAGTACCATTGTAGTTGTAGATATCTGCATTTTTAGCAGAGTTTTACCCATTATTGTTTTTTTAATATTCCAGAACTGCTGACATACGAGGGATGTAGTAGAGTATCAGAGTTGAAAAATGAAGATGAAGAAATAATAGGTATCTGTGCTTTAATACATGTGGCAGGATTGTACTATAGGCAAACAAATCAAACAGCTCTGTAAATCACAAACAAAACCTAAAAATGAACCAAAGTGAAAAGGATAACTTCCCGGCAGTATCTTTCTATTGTAGCCTGTTATTTAAGGGAATACTAGTGATTTGTTCTAAATAGGATGTAAAACTTGTTCTACATGACTTTTCCTCAGTCCTGCCTGCCAAGAACTTAAATGTAACTGTGATATAGCAACCCTTCTAGGTTTATTGGCAGGTATATGTGTGATCTCAGAATACACAGGTGACATAGATATGATATGACAACTGAAATGGTGGACTCATTTACATTGTTTACACTTCTATGACCAGGCCTTAAGGGAAGGTCAGTTTTTTAAAAACCAAGTAGTGTCTTCCTACCTATCTGCATATACATGTCAAAAAAGAAGGGTGTTTGTGCTTCAGCTTTGTTTTTGCTCAGTAATACAGTCAAGCAAGAATTTGTTTCCAAGTGACCTATTGAGCTGTGTAAGCATATTTGTTTATTTCAAATAAAATATATTTGTATTATTTGTCATTCATACTATCCATCCATACCACACCATCCTCTGTATCAGGTAGTCCAATAGAAATATACCTGTTTTGTTCTTAAATGGTCTAAGTCTCCTTTTTGATCCGTCCCTTCAGCCTTAGTTCTCAGGGTAACGTGGAAGGGTATTTGAAGAAAGCGTTCAAGGGTCTGAAATTGGTTCCGACCTTCAACTATTCTAGTTATAGTGAATAGACAGAGTCTTGCAAAGAATAGCTGTGTGTTTGGAGCAATGTCTCTATGGATCATACTGCTCTTCTCTCAGAGACTACCAGTGGTTCAAAGGTTTTGTTTTGGATTTTCAATTTCTGTCAAATAGGAAAATCTAGTTGTGTTCTACCTATCACTCAGGAAGTAGGGCTCCAGTATGGTTGTAGTCACATTAAACAGGACATAGAAATGAAAGAATCCCTGTGCCTCTAACTTAGGTAATATTTTCACCTTGACTTAACTTGAAGTACTGCTTTTCTTCCATACAAGTGTCACTTAGCTACAGGTATGTGGGAAAGGCTTTTATCCCGGTCTCCAACAGAGAACAGAGGAGCTTCGGTACTTCACCCTCCACCTGAGGCCAGTTCAAATCCTCCTCCCCCCCCCCCCCCCCTTTTTGAGGGACATTTAACTGTACTACACTCTGTACTCATAGTGCAAACAGATTCAAACATTCTGGCCTTTGCCTTTAACTTATTAACTTAGCCATGGGTTTCCTTAGCCCCTATAGACTTTTTTAAGAACTTAATCTCTTGCCCTAACTGGTTTGGCTCATTGGATAGAGTGTCGGCCTGCGGACTGAAGGGTCCCAGGTTCGATTCTGGTCAAGGGCATGTACCTTGGTTGCGGGCACATCCCCAGTAGGGGGTGTGCAGGAGGCAGCTGATCAATGTTTCTCTCTCATCGGTGTTTCTAGCTCTCTATCCCTCTCCCTTCCTCTGTGTAAAAAATCAATAAAATAATATTTAAAAAAAAAAAAGAACTTATCTCTTGACCATTAAAGCTCTTGGTTACTTGTATAATTGGGAGGAAGTCAACCCTCCTTGCCAAGTCCTACTGAGATCTGACTTCCTCAACCTCCTTCAACAGAATATGTGCTTTGAAATATGTCTATTTTATCACACGCTGTTGAATTCAACCTGTGATATCCAAGCTGGATAAAACAGTTTTCTATGAGGCCTCACTCCTATATTTGGATTTGAAATTACACTGCTGATGACTTTCATTTGAGCCTGTGTAGCTGTGCTGTAAGTTGCCTGGTTCCAGTATTGTTCTCTATTTTATAATCTAGAACTTTGATGCTGGACTCATCTAGGTTCATGAGGTACTTGGCAAACCTTGACACATTCTCTCCAAACTCGCAAAAGACATACATACCTGAATGCCAATTTCTGATTTTATAATTTTATATAGAACTACCAAGCTACCTACTATGTGGGAAATCAAAAAAAGAAAGGAAGATTGGTAAATACAGAATAAAACTGGGTGTCCAGCCCTAACTGGTTTGGCTCAGTGGATAGAGTGTCAGCCTGTGGACTAAAGGGTCCCGAGTTTGATGAGTTTGATTCCGGTCAAGGGCACATGCCCTGGTTGTGGGCTAGATCCCCAGTAGGGGGCGTGCAGGAGGCAGCCAATCAATGATTCTCTCTCATTGATGTTTCTTCCTTCCTCTCTGAAATCAATAAAGATATTTTTTAAAAAACACAAAAAACTAGATGGTCCATTAAAATAAATTGAACTAAAATTGTCCCTTGAACAGACAGGCTATACATAAAAAGACGGGATCTAAGCCACCTGAAGGAAGAAATCAATCTCACACTTCTCAAATCCAGTGTCTCAAAAAGCATTCTGTTATGCCCAGCCTGCTGTGGCTTTGTCCCATGCACCAGGAGGTCACTGGTCCAATTCCCCCAGTAGGGCACATGCTCAGGTTGTAGGCTTGATCCACATGCAGGAGACAGCTGGTCAATGTTTCTCTCCCTATCCCATCCTGTCTCTGAAATCAATAAATATACTTCTTTTTTTAAAGCATCTGTTTTGTATATGAATGTACAGTTGACTGGTTAACTCATAGTAGTTATGTTCTATAAAGTTACCAGTGAACAATGAATTCGCAAATACTGAAAAATTGCTCTTCAGAGGAATAAAAAGTTAGGTTCCTGTGAGCTTCTGGTCATATTTCTTTAAACTGGTCAGTACATAATCTTATTCTATAAGTGTTTCTATTTAAATCAGCTTATTTGACATACATTGTTTATTCATTCATGTTGAACTCATGGCCAGCAGCACTTATAATTCATGCCTGGAGTGTATATAAAGGAATTTTCTTTGTAAGGCACATCACAGCCTTGTGCTTTGAAATCCTACACAGCAAGCACTTAAGTACTATGCAGGCTTGGGGGCCATTTTAAGCAATGAAATCACCAACAAAAAGGACAAAAATGTGATCACAAAATTGATCACGAAAAGGACATTTGTTTATGAGCTAAAACAAGATAGGACAGCTGGTAACAGGCACTTTGGGCGGGCAACTCGGCCCCCTCCCCCGAGGACTGGCCCATGAATGACTGCTAAAGTCCTGCAAGTATTGATTTCAAGGTTACAAATAAGTTTTAGTGAGTAGGTGAATTTGTGAGTACAGAATTCGCAAGTAATGAGGATCAATTTGTATTTGCCACAGCCTCTCCTTTGATCTACGGTAGGCTGACTCATTTCAGCATTTCAGTTTAAGGGCTGTTTCTTGTTGCCTTGGAGAGTACAGTCTAGTTTGTATACATAAAGTTAGAAAACATTCATATGCTGAATGGTAGCCATGGCCTGTGTCTCAGTGGTTAGAGCATCAGCCCACGCACCAAAGGGTGTCAGGTTCGATTCCCCATTAAGGGTAGTACCTGGGTTGCAGGTTCTATCCTCAGCCCCTGTCAGGGACCGTGCCAGAGGCAAACAATCGATATGTCTCTTTCACATGATCTCTCTCCCCCCTTCCTCCTTTGCACTCTCTCTTAAAAAAAAAAAATCAATGGAAAAAAATATCCTTGGGTGAGAATTAACAGTTGTAGAACCCATGCTAACTGGAGTAATGAGAAAATACAAAGCTTTCAATCTTGCAAGTAGTTATCTTGTGAAGTTATATGTCTATTCCAGTAACATCATCAGGCAACGTTAACTTTCAGATGGCCTTCGGTGCTATTTGGGACCCATACTAAAATCAATCTTATTGCTTTAAAGTCAGCTTCTTACAAGTGCAGAAGAATTTGGGGAAGGCCTCAAGAGAGTGAAATGAGACCTGAGCTAGATGTGAACGGTGGAAAGGAAGACCCTTCTAGACATCTAGCCAACTAGTTTGAAAATAGTTACAACTGCGTGTGAAGTGTGTTTTTTTCCAGATGAAACTGGTTTAGAAAGGTTTCATTATGAGCAAAGCTACATAACATGACAGTACTGTACTGTCGCTATTTGTGTGTGTTTTGAGGACATCCAGGAAATAGGCCTAACCAGAGACAGGGAGGAGGTTATGTAACCAAGAATAATGAGGACACCATCCATTTGCTCATCAAAATGCAGTCAGACATTGGATTTGAGTAAGGTGAGTGGTAGGTCTTTGAAATGAGTAGCAAAGCATTTCGGAGGAGTCACTCTCTTCATTACTCTGAGGACCGTCAGATAACGGGAGAAAATGGCAAAAAATCCTTTTGGCTACTTTCCCAGTTTTTTCCTCTACGTTGAATAATCAATTGTTTAAAGCAACCTTTGCCCCGTCCCTCTAGCTTTGGTTCCCACTGACTTTGCATTTCCTGTTGCTAAAGCCTGTTGTCCTGGCTTTAGTTGGCTGTTGGCCTGGGGAAAGGTACAGGGATAGCCCAGCTGGAGCACCACCTGGGGTCTGGACATTGCTCACACCAGGTTAGACTGAGAGTGTGACCTCCTACGGGGACTGACTTTGAAATGTTTTTGTATGACTTGGATGATCCTGGCTCCATTCTAGTATGTGTTTATGTGATGCCAGAAGATGCAGAGGCTTGTGTTCTGTTTCTTGTGGTAGCCCCGAACCCTTTCGTTGGTCTTAAGTCGTTTTCTGAAGCATGCTGGTCTTTTACTTCTCTTCCTGGTACTGATATTGTAGCTATTAACTATTTATTGCCTAACGCAGTCTCTTGCACTCAGAAAGTGATTTTGATGATTGGGACAACCCTTATATGTAACAGTCCCAAAGAGCAATACAGACTGGAGTGTAATTAGTTGTCCAAAAATATGGCTCGAGGTGTAGTGGGATCACCGGCCTTCCCACGTAGCCAAGCCTGTGTAGCAGAGAAAAGCAGTGACTTGTCCCTCCTCCCACACGTACACACCTTTATCTCAGAGACACTTGGTCCTTGCCCTCCAACTTCTCCGGCTCCGACGCCTTCCTCCCGGAGTCTGAAAGCCCGAGAAGGGAAAGTGGGGGAGGGGGGCGTGCCGCGCTTCCGTGCTGGTATGTGTCCCGGGCTGTCTGGGGGAGGTGCTGGGGGAGCTGCCCCAGCCCAGCTGCAGCCGACCCAGGTCACAGCCCTTGCCCTTTGCTCTCGGCTTCCCATCGAATCCGCGGGTTCCCGGGTTCCCGGGGCTGGGCGTGGGAGTGGCCCCAGCTCGGGCTCTGAAGTCCTCCCGGACCGGTCGGGGGCCCCAGGCGGTAGCCGCGTTCCTCGTCTGGCTGGGAGCCAGGGGAGGGAGCCGGGGCCAGGGGAGGGCCCTGAGGGAGGGGCAGGCTCCTTAGGAAAGAGTTAATGGGGCGGGGGGAGGGGAGAGGACGGAGCCCGCAGGGAAGCTCAGGTAGGAGAGGGAGCGAGAAGGCTAGCCTGGTGGGGACAGGGGGGCCCTGCAGGATCAAGAGTCAGAGTTAGGGTGCTTCCCCCCGCTGCACCCTCTTCTAGGGCAGCCAACTTCCTGCTGCTGCGCCGGCGACTTTCAGTTTCATTTCCCCGGACCCTCTGCCTGAGCTGCCGTCGCCGCCGCCGCCTCCGCCGCGATGCCCAAGTTCAGCTGCCGGAAGCTCCGGGAAACCGGCCAAGCCTTCGAGAATTTCCTGCTCGCGGAGGGGCTGGACAAGGAGACGGATCGCGAGTGCCTGCGGACCATCTATAACCAAAAGTTCAAGCCCAGGTACGAGCCGGCCCGCTCCCTGGCCCCAAATCGCGGGCCCACTTCGCCGCCACGACCCCCGCGCCGGGCCGCCCTGCCCGCCCGAGCCGGGGGGACGCAGCTCCCGCGGCGGCTCGGCGGGTCCTGGGGCGGCGCGGACATCCCCTCCCGCGCGGTGCCCACGCCCCGCCCGCCCCGCCCGGCGGACCCCTGCGCCCACGTCCCGCGAAGAGCCTCCCGCGCATCCCTTGCCCCCTGGCGGCCCGGCCCGGGGCGGGGTCGTGCGGGCACCCGCGGCTCCTGGGGGCGAGGGGACAGCGCTGGGCGGGGGAGGGGCGCGTGGGGTGGGGGTCTGGGCGTCGCGCACGCGCGGGGAAGCAGCCTCCTGGTGGCGGCGGCGAGCCCCGGCGCGGGCTGCATGGCACCCCCGCCCCCTGGTTGAGGGGCTGCTTCAGGGTCCCCTATGTCTCCCTACACCCCCACCCCTACCCCCCAAAGCTGGTGTAGGAGGGAGAACCTCAGGGAGTTCGGAAGGAGAAAAGGCACCAACTACATACGTGCCGAACCTCCGTGAGCACCTGTGGCTTCTCCATGGAGACCCAGGCCAGGCCAGTCCCCAGGCGGCCCCTTCCATCCTGTGGCTGAAGGCTGTTTGGTCGCCTTTCCTGCTGCCATCCAAGTGGAAATCAAAGAGACTTCACTCTGTCCAGCCGTAGAATTGTGCTGCAAAAACACCTCTATCAATAGGCTGCAGAAAACCAAGAAACGATTTAACAGGGATAAGTGTAAAGACTTCTACAACTGAATAAGGGGTTAGGCTTAATAACAGACCTGAAAAAGACTGGATTTTAGCAGAGGGAAGGCCAGTATGGCTGCAGAAAGAGTGAAAGAAGTGTGGGATTGTGTTAATAGAAATATGTATTAGGGGGAGGGGTAGTGACTCCATATTGACCAGATTATATCTGGAATATTGGTTTCAATATCGGGTGATACCCTTTTTATTGATTGATTTTTGAGAGAGGGAGGGAGAAAAAGAGACATCGAGTTGTTCCACTTCTTTATGCATTCATTGGTTGATTCTTGTATGTGCCCTGACGGGGATCGAACCCACAACCTTGGCGTGTGAGTGTCACATTTTTAAGAGGGACCTTTACAGGCTTGAGCAACATCTGAAAAAGCAGCAAAGATGAGACCTGTTTGTGCCCCCTCACTACACTGGGCACCTCGGGTGATATAAGGATGGGAAATGTATGATCCCAGGGGAGACATAGAAGCTGTGGTAGGCACACGGTATACAAGAGAATTCAGTGGAGAAAGTGGCATTGACCCTGGCTTGGAAGGATAGAGTTTTAGTATTTGGAGGAGGCGGAGGAAGAGTAAAGTTCTCAGTTGATTCATAGTCAATTGTGAGACCCAGTCAAAAGAAACCCAAAAAATGTTTGCCTTGATGGGAGGAACAATTGACCTTGAATATTTTAAAGACTTTCACGGTGGAAAGAATTACACTTCTGTCCCTAAGGGGGAATTAGGTTCACCCGACATGCCCCCCTCAGGCTCCCTACTCCAGGTGGAGAGTTGGATTCTAATTAGTACTGTCAAGCCCAGGCTGGAATGCTGTGACATCAACCCTCAACCTCCCAGTGGGAATTCAGTGCTTCTTCCCAGGGGCTCTCATAACTCCTTCACACCCTGGTTATAGCAGGATTACACTTCGCCTTCTTTAGAGCTGGTAGGGGCAGTCTTCCCCCAGCAGAGCGTCAGATCCTCTGAAGACACGGACAGGTTTTTCATCCTATTTGCACCTCCCGGCAGTCCCCCCCTGAGAGCCTTGTATGTAGTAGAAGCTCATTAAATGCTTGTGGAACCTAACTGAATTAATATAGTTGATCTACAAGACAATAGACTGTAGGAGAGGTATAGCTCCTGTCACCCGTGTCCCCTCCAACCCCTCACTGTCAGGAATTCTAGGGAGATTCCTACACTGTTAGGAATTGGCCCTTTCCAACAGGATTATTTTAGGATGTTACAACATGCTCTGCTCCCAATTCTTTCTTTTTCCCATCTCTTTATTCAGTTAGGAAACCTACTTAAGGAGACTCTGCACTCTGCCTGTGCCTTCGTTCCTGCCTCTAAAGAGTGTATTCCAGCCCTGCCGGTATTACTCAGTGGTTGAGCCTTGGCCTATGAACCAGGAGGTCACGATTCCCAGTCAGGGCACATGCCCAGGTTGTGGGCTTGATGCCCAGTGGGGCGCATGCAGGAGGCAGCTGATCTAAGATTCTCATCATTGGTGTTTCAATCTCTCTCCCTTTCCCTTCCTCTCTGAAGTCAATCAAAATATATTTTTAAAAATAATAAATAGTGTATCTGTCATAGTAATAGTGATAATGATAGGAAATAAGTGGAGAGTGTTACAATGTTATAGCAATAGAAAATAATTAAAGAGTGTTATAGGAAATGTAGAAAAATTATTTTTTGTGAAATATTAAAGAGCACAGGGAATGAGCATTCTGGCCAAGCCCTAGCTGCACCGTATAGATAAGACCATAGCTGAATGCTGCCCTTAGGAGCGACAGACACCTCCTGAGTGACACTGTGATAGGTAACCAGCTTGTGCTCTGGACGAGAGACTTTGGTCCTTCTGCCGTCCGGCGTGGAGCAAGGCAGCGTGGAGCGTGGGTCAAGAGGGGACGATCGATGTCTGAAATCAGGGACCCGTTTCTAACCCTGTTCTGACCCACAGCAGCCCAGGTGGCTGTCAGTAACATACATCATCACGCAAGTGTTAATCAGAGTACAAGCTGGTTCTCTCCTGTCATTATCACTATTACTATGACAGTATTCTAGTAAGGAGTGGCAGATGTGTAGACCAGGCAATACAGCTGGAGTGCAAATCTAGTGGCATAGATTTTGAACAACAATCTAGTCAAGAACGAAAATCCCACCGAGTACATTTTAAAGATTTAATTGGCTTTATTGAACAATCCCTGAATCAGGCCGCATCCCTGTAAAGACAAAAGCCCTCCAAGAAGTGGTACAAACTGGAAGGTTTCATGGGCAGGAACTGGGCCGGACAAGAAAGTTTATTAGCAAAAGAAAAGAAAGGATGTTTCTGGCTGGAACACCTTTGGGGGGTGGGGCCGGAGGGCTGGCGGCAGGGGTCTTATCAGGCCTATTACCTCACCAGTGTTGATCAGGAAATTCCAGGCTGGTTTGAGGTCACATTCCTGGTATTGGCTGAAACTGCCCTCAGGTCTTGGTGTGTTGTTTCTTCCTCTTTAACATCTCTCCCGTTTTCCTACCTGAAGTATGTGAAAAATGCCTTTCTCTCAGGGTTGCGTGAGACCAAAATGAGCGATGGTTGGTAAGGCCTTCCTCCTGTGTGGCATATTGCTCGGGCTTTGGGAGTTGTGGCTGTCATTTTAGAACGGAGTAGGGCCTGGTGCCCCGAAAAGTTTCTCGCCTCGGGCAGGAGACTCATTATTTTATCAACAAATATTGGCCGGATGCCTCCTGAGAGCAAGGTGCTACTTGCGTGAGTCACCATGCATACACGGAAGGAACCTAACTGTCTAAGGAAGGGGGCGGTGATTAAACATAATTATTTAATGACTGTTGTGACGAGTGCTTGTAAGGAAAAGCCTAGTTATGCGTTGAGAGTGTATACCTTACAGGCCTGACCTAGTCTAGGAATTTGAGGTTTCTGGGATAAAGTGATGTTTGAATGGAATCTTGAGAGATAAGCAGGAGTTAGCAGATGCGGGGGTGGGGGGGTGGGGGGGTGGCAGGGCAGGGAAGAGCATTCCAGACAGAGGGAGTAACCCCTTCAAAGTCTTGGGGTGACTTGAGGCCAGAGGGAGGCAGGGTCTGGATGGAATAGGACCTTGTGGACCCGCCGAGAGACATTGTGGGGTTGGTTTGTTTTCTTTTAAATCTTAACAGAAATAGGAAAGCACAAAGTTTCAAAGTAGGAGACCGACAGAATCAGGGTTTTAGGAAGATCACTGGGGCTCCTGGCGTGGAGAATGGCTTGGTACTTGGATCTCTGTCCACAGTAAAAAAAAATGCATTTTACTTCAGGGCCTGATAAACCCTGCTTCAGGGAACAATATGTGTCCTTGAAACAATACCTAGCCTCACTCCCTGCCCTCTGCTGCTTTTAATTCTACTCTGTTTCAATTTTATAAAAACCCTGGTCTTGACCCACCAATGAGAGTTGCAACCCCGAGTTTGAAAAACATGGAATGAGATGTCCCTTTAAGATGGCTTCCAACTCTGATACTAGGTTCTGAAATACTCCTCCTCTGGCTCCTATTCTTTCCTGGACGGAGTCTAAAAAGAATAGTTGTTCACTCAACAAACAGCAGGGGCCAAAGTCGGTCATTAAGGATGGATTGTCCACCCTTAGGGTGAGAACCTGTCCCTTATTTTCTTCTCTAAAATAGAATGACAATAGTTGCTACCCCAAAGGGTTATTGTGAGGATTAAAGGAGATCTTGTGCGTAGGTGCCCAGAGCAGCGCACAGTGAGTTCTCGGTGTTTTCTATTGTTGATGTTATTGTGTTCGCATCATCATCGTTACGTGGAGGACTTAACTGTACCATCTGAAAACATGAGACTTAATCCTGTAGACGGTGGCGTTATAAATTGGAGGGCCCGATCTGATTTCTGTTCATGAGGATAGTTCTTGCCTATTTAGGAGGTGAACTAGGAGAGGGTGTGAAGGAGGAACCAGCTCCCAGAGCTTGGGAAAACGATACCATCAGGCAGTTCACAGAAGAAACGTAAATGACTGTTCAACAGAAGGCAAGGTCCTCCAACTATATAATCATCAGGGGAAAATGCAAATTTAAAAAAGACACCATTTTTTGCTCATCAGTGTCAACGGAGAAAGGCAGTTTTGCACCTAATGTTATATATTACAATCCAAAGAGAGGCAGCAAGTGGGTTCCATGAAATCCCTTGGTGACAGATTAGGGAGGTGGGAGAAAGCAAAGCAGGGGAAACCTCTGGGATTAGATAAACAGTAAAATGATAGACACTTACATCTCTTACATAGGTGGGGACAGGACAGCCAACAATTAACGTGATAACAGGATAGTTAGCAGTCAAGGATTAAGGTGATAACCATAACAGTGAGCAGGTTTATGGTCTCTCCCAGCGTGGTCTGGGAAAAGGGCGTTATCCTGACATTCCAAAGGTCTGTTGTCATTGGTGGGCCCCCTCAAGGTAAAGATTGACTTTTGTCAGGGAAGAATCTAGTCTAGGACATGACGACCCTGCCATAAACTACTTTTAGTTAAAAGTTTTCATTTCAGATCATCTTTGTGGTTACTTTAGGTCTCTGCGTTTACAAGGCCGCCCCACTGGAGACCGAGCCCACAACCCCGGCATACGCCCTTGACTGGAATTGAGCCCGGGACCCTTCAGTCCTCGGGCTGACGCTCTACCCACTGAGCCAAACCGGCCAGGGCTCATTTATCTCTTTATGCGTGCAAGCTAGTTCATGATACCAACCAGGGTATTTTTTTGGTGGTTGTTTTATTATTTTTTTTAAAGGGGTCATGTTACACACATTTTCTTACTCAACAGCACGTCCTGGAAATAACGCCTAATTGTCTGGTGGACACCTCTAATGCATCATTGGGGGTTTGCCCAACATTTTATTTTTTTTATTCATTTCAAAGTAAGTTACAGACATCAGTTCACTTCAGCACGAACTATAAGTTCCAAAATTGTTTATGATTTTTTTTTTTTTTTTTTAGTAAAATTTACATGCAATGAAACGGACAGATTTAGGTAAACCATTCTATGGGTTTTAACAAATGCATATACCTGTGTACAACCCCCTGTCAAGATGTAGGACATGACGTCACTCCAGAAAGTTTCCCTATCTCCTCACACCCACCCGGAAGCCACCGCTGCTCTGATGAGTTTTGAGGTAATATGCCTGTTCTAGAACTTCACTTAATGGATACACATACTAGTACTCTTTTACAGATTCAACCACTTGGTGTGTATCCATCGGGTGTTGTTCTTATTTGTTTGTTTGTTTTTGTATCACGGAGTAATGTTCCTTGTGTGAATACAAATCACAGTTTATCCATTCTCTTGTTCACAGACATTGTTTTCAGTTTAGGGCTATTTTGAATAAAACTGCTATGAACATTCTTGTACAGATTGTTTTGTAGACTTATATTTTCACTTCCCTTTTTCTAAGGGGTAGCATTGCTGGGTCAGAGGGTAGGTAATATTTGCCACTTTTGTTTGTTGGAAATCTTGGGCACATTGCTTAACCTCTTTCTTTTAAAAACTTTTTTTATTGGTTTTTAGAGAAAGAGATACATCCATGTGTTGTTCCCCTTAGTTACGCATTCATTGGTTGTTGTTTTTTTATGTGCCCTGACCAGGATCTGAACCCACAACCTTGGTGCATCAGGACAATGCTCTAACTAGCTGACTACCCAGCCAGGCTGGTTAACGCGTTAAGCGCCCAGTCAGTCACCAGTGACTGACACTGTACTTTCCGTCCGGAAAACAAAACAGGCTGGGCGCTTAATGTGTTAACCTCTTTTTTTGGTTATGACAGCGAAGTCTTAAGGGCTGGTCTTCGTTGTTTTGTTGTGACCTTTTCTGAGGGGAGGTTGCTCAGCCTTCCCTAGTTCCTGCCCATTTCCTGAACCTGCTGCTCACAACTTCCCAGCAATTTTAATAAAGCTCTTATCACTTAAATCCGCCTTCATTTATTCTGTTGGCTACGACTCCATCTGAAAGTAGTGTGACCATTAAACATAATAATAATTTTTAAATATAAAAAGTAAAAGTAATGTGGCCATGTCTTCATATATTTAATTCCCTTTTGTTGCTTTTTCTTCTTTTATAGAGCTTGTCCGAGTTTAGACGGTCTGTATCGCCTGGCACCTCACATCCCAGGCCACTGCACATGGTGCTGTGTGCCAGCCAGCAGTTTAATGTTTGCATTGGCATCTGTTTCATGTATAAAATAACAGTCTGGAATGATTTAAATTTTTTTAAAACATTGTAAAAATTGGTTTTGAGCCTAACCGGTTTGGCTCAGTGGATAGAGCGTCGGCCTGCAGACTGAAAGGTCCCAGGTTCGATTCCAGTCAAGGGCATGTACCTTGGTTGTGGGCACATCCCCAGGGGGAGGTGTGCAGGAGTCGGCTGATCGATGTTTCTCTCTCATCAATGTTTCTTTTTTTTTTTTTTTTTTTTTTTTATTGCTTAAAGTATTCATCAATGTTTCTAACTCTATTCCTCTCCCTTCTTCTCTGTAAAAAAATCAATAAAATATATATATATTTTTAAAATTGATTTGAGAGAGAGAGAAAAAAACATTGATGTGAGAGTGAAACATATATCAGCGGCTTCCTGCACACCCGCTATGGGGGATCAAGACGAACCGGAACCCGTGCAAGTGCCCTAACCAGGAATTAAACCAGCATCCGTGTGATGCCCAACCAACTAAGCCACATCCTCCCAACAAGTACTTGTTGAATAAGTTACCAGTCCTAGGTCCACATTAGATGTTAGAGTTGTATTGTTTTTTTTTAATGTAGTTCACAGCATAATACAATAATCTATACTTTTCATTAAAAAATCAGAAAATTACGGTGTGTGTTTAGTTTTACATGAAACTTCCAGACCCTTTCCAACACGATTGCATCGTTTATATTCCAACTCACAATGCATGCGTGTTCTGTTATTCCCGTGTTCTTGTCAACATGTAGTATTGTCAGCCTTTTGAGTTATAGACACTTGAGTGTGTGATGCATTCTTCTTTCTTTTTTTAAAAAAAAATATATTTTATTGATTTTTCACAGAGAGTAAGGGAGAGGGACAGAGAGTTAGAAACATCGATGAGAGAGAAGCATCAATCAGCTGCCTCCTGCACACCCCCCACTGGGGATGTGCCCGCAACCAAGGCACATGCCCTTGGCCGGAATTGAACCTGGGACCCTCCAGTCCCCAGGCCGACGCTCTATCCAGTGAGCCAAACCAGCCAGGGCTGGTGCATTCTTCTTAATGGCTGCACAATATTGCAGGAAGTGGGTGTTTATAGTTTATTCAGCCATCTCCCTATTGGTGGGCATGTATTTTGTTTCCAGTTCTTGGCCATTGTGGATGACTCTGCAGTAAGCATCCTTGTGCATATGTCCTTATACACTGGTACTTTTCTTTCCAGGGGGTACATTCCTAGGAATGGGATTCCTGAGTTACAGGATACTTACATTTCTAGTGTTAGGAGATATTGCCAGATGGTTTTTCCAGAGATTGTAATACTTCACCTCTCTATCAGCTGTGTCTGACAGTTCACTTTTCCATATATACTGACAGCCATACATGTGATGACTAGTTTTCCACTTTTGTCAGTCTGATGGAAATAAAATTGTCTCTCTCTTTTTTATTGATTTCAGAAAGGAAGGGAGAGAGAGAGAGAGAGAGAAGCATCCATGATGAGAGAGAATCATTGATTATCTGCCTCCTGCATGCCCCCTACTGGGGATCGAGCCTAGAGTCAAACTGACCTCCTAATTCAGTGGTTCTCAACCTGTGGGTTGCGACCCCTTTGGGGGTCGAACCACCCTTTCACAGGGGTCGCCTAAGACCATCAGAAAACACATATATAATTACATATTGTTTTTGTGATGAATCACTATGCTTTAATTATGTTCAATTTGTAACCATGAAATTGGGGGTCACCACAACATGAGGAACTGTATTAAAGGGCCACGGCATTAGGAAGGTTGAGAACCACTGTTAATTCATAGTTCGACGCTCAACCATTGATCCACACCGGCTGAGTAAATGGTATCTCATTTTTACTTTAATTTGCATCTCTAGTTTTGAAGCATATTTTATACTTTTTTGGTCATCTGGATTTATTCTTTAAGGTTGAATACTCAACTTTCCTATTGTTTATCTTTTTTTTCCCTAGAAATCTAGGTGACTAGATATATAATACAAGAATTGGGGCTTTTTTTCCAACCAGTATGTACTAAGTTTGTGATTAAAAAACAAACAAACATTTTTTTTTATGATTGCCACCTTAGACCAGGCAGGGATAGGTGACTTTGGGTAGTAGTATCAGACATGGGGAATAATTTGAGAAGTGTTGTGATGGTAGCACCCACAGTAGAGGTTGTAAAACTTGCAAAGTTAAGTTTCTCCTGCCCCTGTGCCCACACAGAAGTTTCCAGAAATAGGCGATTTCACATAAAAATTTTGATTTGGGCTTCTCTCAAAAGCCAGATCTGGCCAGCTTGGGCCTGCCTCCCCTGCTGGGAACATCTGTCTGGAGATGAGGGCCGTTCCTCCTTACACTAATGATTCAACAATGGCGCTGTACAGGTGCCTGCGGCTGAGGGCAGCAGAGATAGTTACCTTTGGAGCCTGGCTTCTATCTGCATTTGAGTTTGTGTTTAGTCCATGGAACTGAATGACTCACTGACCAAGGAGCCCTGGTGAAAGTTTATGGTGACCTCCTGATTTCGGCCCCTTTATGACTCCACAGCGTTGGAGGCTGACACCTGATTTTAAGACTTCTTCCTGATACTCCTCCTTCCGGGGGTGGGGGTAGGGGAAAGGTTCCTTCTCTGTTTCCTCTTCCTCCCTGGGTTGTCCTGGCCCCCACTGTTCTCAGACGACTCACACCACCTGGAGAGATCCTAAACACTGATTGTATCTGCAGCCTGGGGGCACCCTAATGTTAGGCTCTCCTTTGACTTTGGCCTGAATCTCCAGAGCCACCTGCCACTGGAATCTCCAACTGAGCATGTCCAAATCCAAATGTCACCGTCAGTCCCTCCAGCATCCTTCTCCTCCTGTCCTTGCCTTCTACCTCAGGAAACCCCCTAAAGCCACCCCACTGATTTCGGCATTGTCCTAGCCTCCATTCCCCTTCCAGACAACCACCAAATCCTCCTCACCTTACCTTCTCCGCATTTTCAGATCTGGCCCCTTTTCTCTCCTTACCACTGCCTTGTTCCTGCCCTGGTCATCTTTCAGTTGGACTGTTGCAATGGCCTTCTTCTGACTGGTCTTCTGCCTCCAGTCTTGCCTCCAGCAAATCTGCCCTCCAATCCTGATGCCAGAGTGATGTGGAATGCACATCTGGTCTTGCCACTCCCCTGCTTAAAACCCACCAACCCGGGGCTTCTGTAACCACAGTGTAGCCTCTGATTCGGGCTGAAAGTAAGTGGCTGCTGCTTCTGCTCCTGCTGCTAACCATTAGTTACCATTATCACTACTAATACGGGTACTAATACGAATAGCTAGCATTTACTGAGCGCATTTTCTATTGTGTTTTCAAATGATGCCTTATCTTTTTAACCCAAGTCAGAGCTGATTCAAAGTTTTCTGCACCATGACATTCTCATTTATTTGGGGTGAAGGAAAAGGGCAGAGTTACAGGCAGGGGGCACCAGGGAAACGTCTGTGACTGTAAATTCTCTCACGATGCGCTAGTGGGTGAGCATGCCGATTCAGCCTTAATAGTTAAACAGGGATCACCATGGTTCTTATGAGCGAGGATTTGCTTTCATTCCCTAGAAAGCATCGAGGGAGGGTGGTGAGCTGTCCAGATCTTGAATATGCCCAGGAAGTATGTCACATGTGGGGATGCCCTCTGGCTCCTGGGTGCCAGTAAAGGAGGAGGACTGCTGGCCTTCGGGGTCAAGGTCAGGCCTGCAGAACTATGTGTGACCTGGTCCCTGCCCACCTCTGCTGCCTCCTGCCACTCCCTCCCTTGCACTTTTCACCCTAGTACAGCCAGACTGTGTGTGATACTAATCATAGCGCACCTTATACCTTACCGAGGTCTCCTTATGTGCCAAGCACTGGGTTCAGTGGTTCACGGCCGTGTCCGTCTCGGGTAACCCTCACAGCCCTGCCAGGTAAGTCTGTCGTTGTCCCCATATTATAGAGGAGGAAAGTGAGGCTCTGAGACTCCGGTGAAGTAACCTGAAGGGAGGCGGCTAGTGGCAAGCCCCTCCGCCCTTGCTCTCGCCTACTCCTCCACCTAGTGCACACTTGGCACGCACCCTTGCACCTGACGCAAGCTCCTGACGTAGGCTCCTGGGGAGACCTTCGTGAACACCCACGTCTGCCCCCAGGCTGGGCTCAGTGCTGCCCTGAAAGCCCCTCGCTGCCCCCAGGCGGTGGGCTGGGATCGAGGCGAGCCTGGGGCTCTTGCTGCTCTGAGCCCCAGAGGCTAGTGTCTGGCACATAGCAGGTCTCTGTAAGCGTTGGTTGTGTTGACTAAACCGAATTTCAGGCACAGAACATTGAGTTCTTGCTCCTCTGACCAGTTTTCCCTGTCTTCACCTTCTCCAGGCACAGAGCCAGCTATGTGATCTCTGGACAAGGACCCTTTCTCTTCCTGCTTGGGTTCTACCTGCGCGCTTTGACTTCGGGTGCAAAAGTGCTGTCTGATCAGCCGCCTTGCCCGCCCCCACCGGACACCCGTTCTGTCTCTCTGACCCCTCTCACTCCCTCTCAGGCTGGACCCCAGGCCCATCCTCGGAATCCACTCCTTGGCTTCCCCTTAGCCTTCGTTCTTCCCGTGGGGCTGGCTGTATCTTTTTTGGTCCCCAGTAGTTTTCCTCCCAGAAAACCTTCGTTTCTTTCTCCCTCCTGGTCCTCAAAATCAACAGCCACAATGGGACTTTCCTCCTGGGGAACGCACGTACACACCTGCTGTTTAAAACTGTCAGTTTGTCCCAGAGAGTCCCATTGCCTTTCCTTAAAACATGGAGAAGTCCTACGATCCCCAGCCTGAGTCTGTCCCTGTCCTGGGCCCTGTCCTGCAGCAGAGCGATCCTCAGACACCCTCCCCAGCACGCTTCCTGCATCCCCCTGGCCCTGCCCTCCCTCACCTCCCAGTCTCCTCTGCTTCCGGCAGCTTTGGGAAACCTGCCCCTGGCTTCTCCTCCATGCTGTATGGGATGAAGAGTGCCAATCTGGCCTATGTCACCAAGAAGCGGGTCAGGTTCTTCAAACTGGACCGCTGGACCGACACGTCCGATACCAGCACATACCACCACAAATCACTGTTTGCCAAGATCTTCCATGACAGGTGTGTGTGTGTGTGTGTGTGTGTGTGTGTGTGTGTAAGCGGGTGGGGCTTGGGGGAAGCTGTCTGGCTGAGAAAGTGTGAGTTGCCTCCCTTTGGGGTAAGGCTGTCCTTTAAGAAGTGGGGGTAAGGGTAGGAAAGGAGCTAATTGGTCAGGGGGGACGGGGGGGGGGGGGGGAGCGGTTGTCCAGGACAGCTGCCACTCCCTGAGGGCAACATCCAACCAGGCCCCTCCCGCCCCAGCCCCTCCTTGACTCCTACTCTCCCCAGGGCTGAGTATCTTCAAGGGAAACATGGGGTGGACGTGGAAGTCCAGGGGCTCCATGAGACCCAGGATGGGCAGCTCCTGATCCGCCTGGATTTGAACCGCAAGGAGATGCTGACCCTGAGGCTTCAGAATGGAGGAACCCAGCCCGTCACCCTCACCCACGTCTTTCCACTCTCCCGGACCCCCCAGTTTAAATTCTACAAAGGGGACCAAAAGCTGCCCTGTTCACTGGGCCCCGGTGAGTGGGTTTCCAAAGGAATGAGCCTCGGGTGGGCAGGGGCTGGCCCGAGGGAGGGCTGGTGCTTAGGAACCACGCTGGTGCTGTCCTGTGGGTCCTGCCTGGGGATGGGGCCCTGTGGGGCAGTTTCCAGGGCCCGGGTGCTGGTGGGGGACCCCTCTCCCACCACCCCCCCACTCACTCAGCCCGCTCCCCCAGGTGAGTGCTATGAGCTCCTCGTCCACTGTCAGACCAGCTTCGTGGGCTACTTCCCGGCCACGGTCATCTGGGAGCTGCTGGGCCCCGAGGAGCCGGGCTCGGAAGGAGCTGGCACTTTCTACATTGCCCGCTTCCTGGCTGCCGTCGCCCACAGTGCCCTGGCCGCACAGCTGAAGCCCACGGCGCCCTTCAAGCGGGCCCGGATCACTGGAAACCCTCTCGTGACCGCCCGGGTTGAGGAAGGACAGAGACCTGACCGGTAACTTCTCCCTCCAACCCAGTCCAGGCTGGGGGGGCCCCGATGCGGCAGTGTGGGCCCCCTTTCCTCACTGTGAGTTCTGAACTCCTTCAGGGAGAAAGTTGCCGATACGCGGACAGTGTGAAAAAATGTTAAGGCTTTTCCACTCCGTGGTGGGTTATTAGGCAGCCCCCATACACACATCTCCCTCCTTTTTTAACAGCTTTATTGAGGCAATTCATATGCCCTTCAGTTCGCCCGTTTAAAATGTACGAGTCAGTGGTTCTTTGAATATTCACACACATGTGCAGCCATCACCACAATCAATTTTAAATATATTTTATTGATTTTTTACAGAGAGGAAGGGAGAGCGGTAGAGAGTTAGAAACATCGATGAGAGAGAAACATCGATCAGCTGCCTCCTGCACACCCCCCACTGGGGATGTGCCCGCAACCAAGGTGCATGCCCTTGACCGGAATCGAACCTGGGACCCTTCAGTCTGCAGGCCGACGCTCTATCCACTGAGCCAAACCAGTTAGGGCACCACAATCTATTTTAGAACGTTTCCTTATCCCCAAAAGGAACCTGTCCTCTCACCCTTCTTCTCCCCATTCCCTCCCGGTCCTGAGGATCCTCTCATCTGCTTCCCGCCTCCATAAATTTCCCTTTTCTCAACATTTACTGTGAATGGAATAATAGAATCAGACGTGGCTGGATGTTCACACAATACTGTCACCAAAAAAGCAAACTATAGACCATTGTGCTCTTTTTGTTAAAAATATGTGTGTATTATGCAAATTAACAAAGAAGTGTGGACAGCTACATACCAAAAAGCTAACATTGGTTATGCCTGGATGGTGAGAATGCTGTTTACTTATTTTTTTATTACCTATTTTCTGATGAATGTGTATTGTTATGTACATGTATATGTATTACGTATATATACTTAAATTTTTTAAAATATGTTTTTATTGATTTCAGAGAGGAAGGGAAAGGGAGAGAAAGAATCATTGATTGGCTGCCTCTTACACGCCCCCTACTGGGGATCAAGCCTCAACCCAGGCATGTGCCCTGACCAGTAAATGAACTGTGGTAACCTCCTGGTTCATGGGTTGACCCTCAACCACTGAGCAACACCGGCCGAGCTTACATGCTTACGTGTGTGTGTGTGTGTGTGTGTGTGTGTGTGTGTGTGTGTATTTTTTAATATATTTTATTGATTTTTTACAGAGAGGAAGGGAGAGGGACAGAGAGTTAGAAACATCGATCAGCTGCCTCCTGCACACTCCCTATTGGGGATGTGCCCGCAACCAAGGTACATGCCCTTGACCGGAATCGAACCTGGGACCCTTCAGTCTGCAGGCCGAAGCTCTATCCACTGAGCCAAACCGGTCAGGGGTACATGTATATTTTTAAGTTTTCAAGTATCGTGCATTTTCGAGAACTGAGAATGAATGGACCAGCCTTGGGGTGAGCAGCCTCGTGACCTAGTGAGTTAGGCTTCCTTGGGCGAAGGCTGCTGACCCCTTTCCGCAGTGGTACTGTGTAGGGCTCCTGCACCCCCAGGGAAGGGTGCGCTCGCCTCTCTGAAGTGAGGGGCCGGTGTTTGCGACAGCTTCTCTTCCCCGTTCCTCCAGTGCGAAGGGCTATGACCTGGAGCTAAGTTTGGTGCTGGGGACATACCACCCGCCCTCGTGCCTCCGGCGTCTGCTCCCCACCCTTCTTCAGGGAAGAAGTATCTTCACTGCCCCAAAGGAGATTGCTGAGATCAAGTAAGCACCAGTCCTCTGCACCCTCACGCTCTCTGAGTCTGTTCCCCGCTGGCTTCTTCCCACCCACGCGCCGCAGCCACCCCACCCTGCAGCCTCCCCTGCTCCATTCATGCCTCCCCTTCCTCAGCACGCACTGCGCATGCGCAGGGCACGGTTCCAGGTGGATCTGTCACATGAGGGCCGTGCCTATATGAGTCGGGGGAGAAATGAGCATTGATCTTAACATTTCTTCAAAAGACCGTTTCTCTTATAACTTCATGGAGTGATGAATGCTCTGAAGAGCTAACGTAAAGCTCAGCCAGAGCTCAAGCAGGGCAAGGGAGGGGATGGGTTGTGCCGCTTTGCAGAGGGCGGTCAGTCCCCGCCTTTTGGAGAGGGAGTGACACGTGAACGAGGTGAGGGTGGAGGTCATAAGAGGAGTATGTTCCAGGCCCAGGGCTCCAGTGCCCACTCAAGGCGGGGCGGGGGGGCGGGGGGGGGGGGGCGGGGCGGCAGGGAATAAGAGCCAGGGTTCCCTTCTTCAGGGTCCTTCTAGTTTCTCGGATTCCTGATGCTTTCATAGTCCCAGAGCTGCAGATGGGAGAGGGTAGATGCTCCTGGGCATGGGGGCTACCTGACCCATCCTCCTCCTGCCCCCCCAACCCCCCACACCGTCACTGCTAGGGCCCAGCTAGAGACATCCCTGAAGTGCAGAAACTACCAGAGGAAATTCCAGCTACTGCTGCACCTGGAAGAGCTGCAGATGGAGCATGACATCCGGCACTATGACCTGGAGTCGGTGCCCATGAACTTGGACTCCGTCTCCCAGAACCCCAAGCTGCTCATGTTGGAGGTTGGGGCTTGGATCGGGGGCGGGGATGGGGGCCCGGCCCACTGGCTGTGGGCAGAATGCTGCTCCTGCCGGCTGGGCAAGACAAGAGGAAGGATGAAAATGTTTCTGCCCCCCCCCCCTTCCCGAGGGCTCAGCAGGGGGCAGCGTGGGCATCCTGTGCCCAGAAAGAGGGTCAGAGCAAGGCAGTGGGGAGCTATGATATAGCTGCCATCAGCTATGTGGCCTTCACTCTCTAGGCCTGCATTGTATTATCTGAAAAACACAGAGCGGACCAGGTAGTTCTTGGCGCTCTTTCCAGCTCTCAGATGTTGAATGTGCCCACAGAAGCCCAGAGTTCTGTGAGAACAGGTTCTTCACACACGTGCTGAGGAAGGGCCCTGGTGAGAAGCGGGGGTTAAGGGTGATCAGCGAGATTCCTGCAGGAACTGAGTTGTAAATGAGATTTTAGAGGCAGAGTACGAACTGAGCCAGCTAAGGGGGCAACTGGACAGGCTGGGGATCTGGCTCCCAAGTCCTGAGACCTGCATGGGAGGCTGTCCAGCATCCCTGTGCTTAGCATCTCTGAGCAGCTTGGACAGACTTGGCCCTTCCCTGGTCCCCTGACTCTGCACTTGTTGGTTGGAGGGGAAAGAGGCAAAGTCCCCCGAGTCTTGGGGTGGAAGGGGGCTCTTGGGTGAGCCTCCCTGAGATAGAATGTTACTTGTTTTCACACCCCATAGGTTCCTGGGGTGGCCGAGAGCCGCCCCTCAGTGCTCCGGGGAGACCACCTGTTTGCCGTTTTGTGCTCCGAGACTCAGCAGAAGGACCCCATCACCTACAAGGGCTTTGTGCACAGGGTGGAGTTGGACTGTGTCAAGCTGAGCTTTTCCCCGAGGTGGGTGTTGGGGGAACCCAGAGCTGCCTGAAGGGTCTACAGACATCTCTCAGGCCAGCTTCTCCCTGGGATCCCAGGGATCAGATAGGAGGAATTTTCTTCAGGGGGACCCAAAAGTGCCTCAGCAAACTCCCTCCCCTGCAGGGATTGCATAGAGGTCTTGGGAAGTGGGGGTGGAGTCGGGGTAGAGGGAGAGTCTGGCCTTGAATTGCCCACCCTCCTAACTGGCAGTCTTCCCCGCCTCTCTGCCTTCCCAAAGCCTCCTGGACCGCTTTGTGGATGGGCTGACCTTCAAGGTGAGCTTCACCTTCAACCGCCAGCCCCTGCGGGTGCAGCATCGTGCCTTGGAGCTGACGGGGCGCCACCTGCTGTGGCCCACACTCTTTCCTGAGGCCTCCCGTGGGATCCCGCAGCTGCCCTCAGATGTGACGTTCAAGTGAGACTGTGGGCTGGGTCTCTGGGCCTGGAGAATGGAGTCCAGGGTGCCTCTCGGACGCTGGATAACTTCATGTTCCTGACCCTCTGCCAGGCTGTATGACCGGAGTCTGGAGTCAAACCCAGAGCAGTTCCAGGCCATGAAGCATATTGTTATGGGCACCACCCGTCCAGCCCCCTACATCATCTTTGGGCCTCCAGGCACCGGCAAGACTGTCACCTTGGTGGAAGCCATCAAGCAGGTGGGGCCTGAGCAAAGACCTGGGCCTACACCTGGACCCCCCAGGCCCATGCAATTGCCCCCGGATTCTGGTTCCTTCCAGCTTCCTGAACGCCCCTAAGCGGGCGGGCATCACGGGTCAGTGTGGCTGTTGAGATGGTGGTGTAGGTTGTGCACTGCACGACTCTCAGAGTCACCATTCCCAGGTCCGTCATCACACACTTGTCTAGTTACTGCACGTTTTCCAGCATTTGATGTGCTGTTTGGACTAGCGAGGAGGCTGGGGGTCAGAGCTTGCCTTTTGTGTCACTACCTCCCTCAGCTTTGGGAGGCAGATGTCACAGTGCGCCGCCTGCATCACTGTCAGGACTGAGTCTTACACCTACCCCTCCCACACACATACACACACACACACACATACACACAAACCCCCCAGACCTGGCAGCTGCTTCCCACACTGCGCATCCCTGTCCCCCCAGGTGGTGAAACACTTGCCCAACGCCCACGTCCTGGCCTGCGCTCCGTCCAACTCAGGAGCTGACCTCCTCTGTCAGCGGCTCCGCACCCACCTCCCCAGCTCCATCTACCGGCTCCTGGCCCCCAGCAGGGACATCCGCATGGTGCCTGAGGACATCAAGGTACCTGGGGAAGTGCAGGAGCCACAGGATGAAGCGTGCAGGGAGGCTCTCGGGGTAGACACTGAGGCCAGGAAACTAGGTGACCTGGATTCCCACCCTCGCTGGGGAGCCTCGCCTGGGCCAGGACCCCGAGCTGGCCTTCCGTCTCCCTGTGTGTGAAATGAGAGGTGAATAAGATTGAGGGTGAGAGCGGAGAGCGCCATGCCGATGCCCTCTCCCTTCACACCTACAGCCCTGCTGCAACTGGGACGCAACTAAGGGGGAGTTCGTGTTTCCTGCTAAGAAGAAGCTGCAGGAATATCGAGTCTTAATCACCACCCTCATCACTGCCAGCAGGTGGGAAGTGTGTATGTGTATCTCGTTAAAAAAAATAAATGTTTTTATTGAGGAGGGGAGAGGGAGAGAAAGATAGAAATGTCAATGACAAGAGAGAATCATAGATCGGTTGGCTCCTGCACGCCCCCAACTGGGGATCGAGCCCGCAACCCGGGCATGTGCCCTGACCGGGAATCAAACCGTGACCTCTTGGTTCATGAGTCAGTGCTCAGTCACTGAGCCACACCAGCCGGGCATATGTGTGTCTCCTGATAGTGTATATGAGTAAAGAGGTCGCAGGCTAGGGAGTGGAGGGAGGGGCCAGCTTGGTGAGGTTTGGCGGTCGGGTCCCTGGGTCTGACCCCGGCTTGGCCTGACACCTCCCAGATTGGTTTCGGCCCAGTTTCCCATCGATCATTTCACACACATCTTCATCGATGAGGCTGGCCACTGCATGGAGCCCGAGAGTCTGGTGGCCATAGCAGGTAAGGGGCTCAGGGTGGGCTGCGGCTGTGCCACCCTCCGTGGGGCCGGGGAGGTCCCACCACTTATCTTTCTCCCCGCGCGACCTTGCCTCCCAGGGCTGATGGAAGTCAAGGACTCGGGCGATCCAGGAGCACAGCTGGTGCTGGCAGGAGACCCTCGGCAGCTGGGGCCTGTGCTGCGCTCCCCGCTGGCCCAGAAGCACGGGCTGGGGTACTCCCTGCTGGAGCGGCTGCTTACCTACAACGCCTTGTACAAGAAGGGCCCCGACGGCTATAACCCCCAGTTCATCACCAAGCTGCTGCGCAACTACAGGTACCGCACCCTCCCTCCTCCCGCGATCCCACGCCTTCACGCCCTCTGCAGCCCCGCTGGAGGCTCCGTCCGCAGGCCTGTTGCTCAGAGGCTGTGTAGCAGAGAGGCTGTAAGCCAGGTCGCGGTCTCTCTGGGCCCGGCCGTGCTACTCCGTGGCTGTGTAGCCATACAAGCAGCTTTGCTCTGGAACAGTTTGCTTACCTGCACATTAAGGGATGGTCAGTGGTTCCCAGACACTCAGATGTATCTGGGGCGGGTCCCAGATGAAGTTTCCAGGCAATCCAAGGAGAAATTAGAAAAATAGGAACCATGTAGTTTTTATTAACCTTGTTGGTATTTAGATTAAAGAGCCACCCTTCCTTTCACCAATAAGTTCATACATCTGAAATGCTCAGACGAGCTCCCAAGTCCTTAGTGCCTTAGAGGAGCCCACTAAGAATTAAATAAACGTTAGCTATTGTGTATTGGTTTTCTTTTTAAAAAAATATATTTAATTGAGTTTTTACAGAGAGGAAGGGAGAGGGATAGAGAGTTAGAAACATCGATGAGAGAGAAACATGGATCAGCTGCCTCCTGCACACCGCCCACTGGGGATGTGCCCGCAACCAAGGTACATGCCCTTGACTGGAATCGAACCTGGGACCCTTCTAACCACAGGCGGACGCTCTATCCACTGAGCCAAACCGGTTAGGGCTATTGTGTATCTCTTATGTTTGGGGATTTAACACATTATCTCATCAGAGACCGGTGATAGTAGATGATACTTGTGTGTGTGTTGTCCTTCCTCCTCAAAATTGAAACCTGAGAATGGGTTTCTGATGTCTTGTTTTCTTCTTTTAAATTTGGCTGGTCTTTGAAACCCCTGGACCGAATCCTCTCTGGAACCACATGTGGTTCTGTTTTCTGTGGTTGACGGTCCTAGCAGCAGACGTTTTAGGTGAAGGAGCCTGCTATCCAGTGGACAGAAGGCAGGAGGATAATGTGTGTGAGCCCAGAGCAGGTAGAGCGGGCGAGGCGGAAGTAATCCGTTCCCGGTCTTGCTCTCCCTCCGGCCTCCGGCCTTCCAGGTCTCACCCCACCATCCTGGACATTCCTAACCAACTCTATTATGAGCGGGAGCTACAACCCTGTGCCAACCTTGTGGACCGGGAACGCTTCTGCCAGTGGGAGGGCCTGCCTCGCAAGGTGAGGGGCTCCCGCCCCGTTCCCTCCCGTTGAAGGTGCAGGGGAGGAAGTGGCTCTGAGTGGAAGCCAAGGGTCTGTCCCTTCGTACCCTTGGCCTGGGGGCCTGGGAGCCCACAGTGCCTGGAAGGGTTTGGGGTGAGAGGGGAGGGAAGGGGGGCAGAGAGCCCGGCTAAGGGTTTCCCCTGACTGTGTCCAGGGCTTTCCCATCATCTTTCACGGTGTGATGGGCAAGGATGAGCGTGAGGGCAACAGCCCCTCCTTCTTCAACCCCGAAGAGGCTGCCACGGTGACTTCGTACCTGAAGCAGCTGCTTATCTCCTCCTCCAAGAAGGGCAGAGGCCGCCTGAGCCCCCGAAATGTGGGCGTCATCTCTCCGTACCGGAAGCAGGTTAGGCCCTCAGTTCCCATTGAGGGTGACACACACACACACACACACACACCCTGGTACCTCCTTCCTGGGCAGACCACTAGGTGGAGGTTCCGGAGCTCAGGCCTCTGCTCGCCCCGTATCTGGGAAGCTCAGAGGTCGGCGGCCCCTCCCAGTGTGCCTCCCAGCTGCCCCTCCCTGTGTGCCTCCCAGCTCCCTGGCCTCCTGCCCGAGTCCCTCTTGCACTGGGGTGATGGGGTGAGAGAAAGGCCCTTGTCCCCATCTTCCAGGTGGAAAAAATCCGTAATTGCATCACCAGGCTGGACAAGCAGCTCCGGGGACTGGATGACATCAAGGACTTGAAGGTGACACTGACCACTGTTCCACATTTGCTCTCTGTCTGCCTTCTGTGCCCCTCTCCTCCCCGGTCCCAGAGAGCCTCGGGCTCCTGCCCTGCCGCTCCAGGCTGCCCCTGCCCATCCCACCCTGACTAGGATTCTCCCCAAGCGCTCACTTCTGAATATCTGCTCGGGGTGCGACCAGGGTGCCTGCATGTTTCGCAAACAGCCCACACCATTTTTATGATTAGGCTGGCGGGAGGCCTCTGCTCGAAGAGTAAAGTCCAGATTCCCCGGCCTGCCTGGCCCGTCATGTGACTGTCCCGCTGCCCTCTCCTCCCTCTGGGACAGTAGCTTCACCCTCTCTCAGGCCACGTTTCTCAACACTGGCTGCAGATAAGAATCACCTGGAGAGCTTTGGCACTGCCTGTGCCAGCGCCCCACCCAGCCAATTAGCACAGCGATCTGGGGGCAGAGCCAGGGCACCGGGATGGCTTCCAGCTCCTCAGGTGATCTCGTATGCAGCCAGGGTTGGAACCAGCGCTTTAAGATTTGGAGTCCTTGCCCTGGCCAGTGTGGCTCGGTTGGTTGGGCATCATCCCAGGAGGTCATCAGTTCCATTCTTGGTCAGGGCACAAGCCTGGGTTGCTGGCTCTATCCCCAGTAGGAAGTATGCAGGAGGCAGCCCATCCATGTTTCTATCTTCTCTCCCTCTTCCTTCTTCTCTCCCTCAAATCAATAAAAAACATATTTCAAGAAGTATTTAGAGGCCTCTCTCTTAGAACTTCTGATTCAGGAGGTCTGGGTTGTATTTTTTTTTAAATATATTTTATTGATTTTTTACAGAGAGGAAGAGAGAGGAATAGAGAGTTAGAAACATCGATGAGAGAGGAACATCGATCAGCTGCCTCCTGCACACCCCCCCCCTGGGTGTGCAACCAAGGCACATGACCTTGACTGGAATCGAACCCAGGACCCTTTGGTCCATAGGCCGACGCTCTAGCCACTGAGCCAAACCGGTCAGGACATGGGTTGTATTTTTTTAACAAGTATTTAGTGATTATCTTCAGGAAAGTTTGAAAAACACTTC
The DNA here is from genome assembly GCF_963259705.1 of Myotis daubentonii. Classification (NCBI taxonomy): domain Eukaryota; kingdom Metazoa; phylum Chordata; class Mammalia; order Chiroptera; family Vespertilionidae; genus Myotis; species Myotis daubentonii. Next base: position 36,881,508 of record NC_081857.1, on the reverse strand, counting down.
TGAGTTACCATGTTTTCTTTTTCTTTGTTTTAATCCTCACCCAAGGATCTTTCTTCCCATTGATTTTTAGAGCAAGTGGAAGGGGGTGGGGAGAGAAACATCGATGTGAGAGAGACACATCGATTGGCTGTCTCCCACATGCACCCCGAGTGGGGCCAGGGGTCGAACCTGCAGTCCTCTGGTGTGAGGACCAGCGCTCTAACCACGGAGCCACACGGACCAGGGCCCACGTTTTCTGTACTTAGAAGTCTCTCCAGCCCCCATCCCTGTGACTGGAGCAGCTTCCAGGGCATCCCCGTTAGAGCACGCGCTGTCTCCCCGTGACAGCTGCCGTGTGACTTCTCCACACCTCCCCTGGAGCTCCAGCTCCCTGAGGCAGGGCTGGGCCTCCGTGGCCCTGGTCTCAGGCCGCCCTTCCCTCTAGGTGGGCTCCGTGGAGGAGTTCCAAGGCCAAGAGCGCAGCGTCATCATCATCTCCACGGTGCGGAGCAGCCAGAGCTTCGTGCAGCTGGATCTGGACTTTAACCTGGGTTTCCTCAAGAACCCCAAGGTCTGAGGGCCGGCGGGGGGGCCGGAATTCGTCCTTCTTCAGGGCCCTTGCCTCCGGTGACGCCAGCACTTCTCCCTTCCAGAGGTTCAACGTGGCTGTGACCCGGGCCAAGGCTCTGCTCATCGTGGTGGGCAACCCGCTGCTCCTGGGCCATGACTCCGACTGGAAGGCGTGAGCATCCCCAAGCCCCCCACCCCACAGGGCAGCTGTCTCTTTAAAACTCCCTCCTGTGGCCCAGTTCATCGCAGACCTGTCCACCTCGCAGCACCCCCATTTCAGTTACCTGCCACTCGGAGGTTAAGCATCTTGACCAAAGGCCCCGGCTGGTGCCCCGCAGCCAGGCACGCTTGTGTGAGTGTCCCTGTCCTCCCCGTCCCCCCCCCAGATTCCTGGACTTCTGTAGAGACCATGGGGGCTATACCGGGTGCCCCTTCCCTGACCAAGTGGACCCGCAGCACGAACAGGACTTACTCAAAGGTCTGAGCAAGCTCAGCATCTCTACCTCAGGTATGGCTGGGCCGGGGCAGGCCGGGTCCTGGCTAGTGCTGGTTGGGGTGGAGGTAAGGAAGACAGCTCGCCTCCTTTCTCTCCAGGGCCCGAAAGTCACGACTACCTCTCCCAGGATCTGGAGGGTGAAGCCGACCTGCCCCTGCAAGTGGAGCCCGAGTGGAGAAATGAGCACTGAAGAGATGCAGCCGGCCTTCAGCCTTTGTGTACCAACTAGGCCTTAACCGCCCCTCACCCTGCCCCTCACCCAAACCCAGCCGAACTGCCCCTCCAAGGGACAGGAAGGCTGGGGGAGGGAGTTTACAACCCAAGCCCTTCCCCCGCTCCCCGGCAGGGAAGAAAGATACAAGCTGCTAACAATGTGGGGTAAGGGGGGGAAGAAAAACTGAAAATTAAATTTTGTTCTATGCAGACGCGTCCATGTCTTCTTGGCCTGGTCCCTGCTTCCAAAAGCCCCAAGCTGACCCCACAGAAGAGGGGACACTACCCAAGGCCATACCACCTCCCCCTAGAGACCAACCCAGCCCCCACGACCAGGGGAGGAAACCCAGTGGGAGGTGGCAGGGAAGCCACCCACAGCTTCTAAGTTTAGCCTCTGGTCCAGACCACTCCCCTCACCCGCCCCCAAGGCCCAGAGCCAGGCATGACCTCATCCTTTGCGCCTAGACTCCACCCTGCCTGCCGGAGTCCTGCCTTTGCAAACAGGGGCCGGCCTGGTTAGCAACTAGAAAAAGAGGAGGAGAGACGGGACTACAGGCTCAAGGCCAACACAGAGACCAGAAGAGAAAGACAGGAAGCTGCTCATATACATGTTGAAGCCTGTGGCCCTTTTATTCACGCCCCCCAGCAGGTACAGCCAGAAAAGGGCCCCTGCCCAAAGCAGAAATACCAGGGCCCAGGACTCTGGGTTCCATCCTCCAAATCCCCTTCCCCAGACACGTGAGCCAGGAGTGTATAAAGTGCTGGTGTGATGATCCTCCGGGGAAGGCCAAAGGGACCCAGAGCCCCACCCTACACCCGGGCAGCCGAACTCTGCTCCAGGAGGGCGGGGCACAGCCCTTGGCTCCCAGAGTGCCTGGAGGGAGAGCGGCCGCCACCGCCACTGCCACCACCACTGGGGCTGGGGCCTTGGGAGGCCCGATGCAGTCCTGGGCTGGAGGGAACTGGAAAAGGGAGCCTTCAGCACGGAGCCCTAAGAGGATGGGGCTTGGGGGTGTTCCTGCGCCCCTGTGAAGGGACTCGAGGTGGGGATGGAGGAGAGGCCTGTGTGTGGGGGAGGGAGGGTCTCAGAGAATGGGGCAGCCCCTCCGGCGCTTATTCTTGCGGACCTGGAGGCCGGCCCGAGTGGCCATCTCGAACACCTCCCGCACCCCCTCCTTGGTCTTGGCTGAGCACTCGAGGTAGCCAAAGGCACTGATCCTGTTCGCCATGTCCCGGCCCTCCTCAGATCGCACCGGCTCCTGGAGGATGGAAGGTGAGAAGTCAAGGGAAGCTGGTGGCCAGGTGCATCTCTGCCACACCCTTAAGTGCAGTAACTAGAAGAAACATCTCCAGCCCTAACCCGCAAAGCACCTAAGCCTCGGCACCCTGCCGCCGCAGGACCAGCGACCCAAGACTCACGTTTATGTTAAAATCCTCTCCATCGCCCCAGACCAGTGGTCGGCAAACTGCGGCCCCTTGAGTGTGGCTCTTCCACAAAATACCACGTGCGGGCATGCAGGTACAGTGCGATTGAAACTTCGTGGCCACACTCAAGGGGCCAAAGAGCCGCAGTTTGCTGACCACTGGCCTAGACCCACGCTACATCCTTCTGTTACCTGAATAGGCATCTAGCCCCTCCAAACGGACCTCCCTGCCCCCATGCTCACTTTCTTACAACCTTCGCTGTGTGGCTGCCGGAGTAACGTTCTGAACACAGACCTGACCACACCTGTCCCATCTGAAACCTCAGGGTAGTCCAGCGGTTCTCAACCTGTGGGTCGCGACCCCTGTGGGGGTCGAACGACCCTTTCACAGCGGTCGCCTAAGACCATCGGAAAACACATACATAAATTACATATTGTTTGTGTGATTAATCGCTATGCTTTATGTTCAATTTGTAACAATGAAATTGGGAGTCACCACAACATGAGGAACTGTATTAAAAGGTCGCGGCATTAGGAAGGTTGAGAACCACTGGGGTAGTCCATGCTCCTTATTCTGGGGTAAATGAATCCTGGCTAGAGATCCCCTTACCAGGTCCCCTGATGAGCCAGCTCCCTCCCTCTGGGCCTTTCAGCCACTTACAATGGATTTTCTTATTCTTCTTAATAGCCCCAACCACAGACGAATAAACCAGAATGCCAAGTGACCTTGGACAAGTCACTTCATTCTCCGATGGCTACCCCTCTGGTTCTCCCTCACCAGGGTGGGAGGCGGGTGCCACCACCCCGCTAACAGGGCAGTCCCCTGGAAAGGCTCCCTTCAGCCCCAGCTTGGCCGCCCACGCACCTGCTTCATCTTGGCCAGCTCCCTCCGGGTGTGCTCGTCTTGCCGCAGGTCCTTCTTGTTGCCCACGAGGATGATGGGCACGTTGGGGCAGAAATGCTTCACCTCCGGAGTCCACTTCTCAGGAATGTTTTCTGCACAGACAAGACCCAACAGGTGCTGGTGCCTCCACTTAGCCGAGAAAGCCCCCCTCCCTGAAGCCCCCCGTCTCCCCACAGCAGAGTCTTAGAGGGTGTTCAGCATGACAGTCCCTTTTACAGATCAAAACCTCTCCCCTGAGCCCTCCTAAGGGCCAGAGTTCCCCCGGTGAAGGAAGCCAACAGCCCCCGCACCCCTCCTCACAGCCTCCGCCGCCTAGGATGGCGGAAATCAGCCAAGACAAGAGCGACCTCGGGTTGGTCGGTTCCGAAGGGTTCTGGCCCCCCCTCCAGGCCCTCACCCAGGCTGTCCGGGCTGTCGATGGAGAAGCACATGAGGATGACATCAGTGTCTGGGTAGGAAAGCGGCCGGAGGCGATCATAGTCTTCCTGCCCAGCTGTGTCCCAGAGGGCCAGCTCCACCTGACACACAGGGCCGGTGAGTAGCCAGCCCGAGGGCCCTAGCCACACCCCCACCCTGCCACCGAGGGGTCCTCGCGGAAGCCACCGGTCCTGGAGGCTCCATGAACATCCACTGCGCACCTGCTCCGTGCCAGGAACAGTGCCGATCCCTGTCACCCACCACCAATTAGGTGAGTTTTTAAAAAATCCTGAGACATCAGCGCTTCATCTTTCATCAGCGCTTCATCTTTGTGCTGCTTGTGACGCCACTGTGAGCGTCAGTTTTACTGAGTCCTCACAACCACCCTTTGAAGGAGGCCTTATCATTCCCCCCCCCCCCCGTTTTGCAGTTGGGGGAGCATGAAGCTCAGAGGCGAAGGGTCCCTGTGTAGGGAACCGGGAGGTGCGTCTAGATTTCCTGGCTGCACTTGCACTTCCTGACTGTCACTGGCGCCAGCAGGGAGAGTGCAGCTCGGCCCTGGTGGTGAAGGACATGCTGGGTGCAGTGTTGGGCGGGGTCCCCGGTGCCGTGGGAAGGGGCTCTCCTTCACCTGCTTGCCGTCCACCTCGATGTCCGCGATGTAGTTCTCGAAGACGGTGGGGACGTAGACCTCTGGGAACTGGTCCTTGCTGAAGACGATGAGGAGGCAGGTCTTCCCACAGGCCCCATCGCCCACAATCACCAGCTTCTTTCGGATCGCAGCCATGGCTGGGGCTGGCAGGGGAGAGGCAGTGGGGATTTGGGGAGAGGCCTCCTAAGTCCAAAAGCATTTCTCTGGGCCCCCCAAGACCTCCGGGAAGCCAAAGCATCCCGCAAAAGGAGGGCAAGGGGCTTGCGCAGGCATGTTTTTGCTAAAAACCAACTGCTCAGGCAACTGGGCTCGAAATTCCTTATCTCGGAGTCAGGGACAGGTCTCCCCCCATGGGTCAGAACACAGAAGTGGGAGGTGGAAAACCCAGCCACGTGGGAGCCAGACAACATGAGTTCTGACCGGATCCACTCACCCACTGGGGTCCTGGACACCTAGAGGGGGTGCTCAGGGACATGGCCAAAGAGCCAGACTCCACTTGCTACCGGGACGCTGATACCATCTAGAACACACTGTCCCTGACCCAGCACAAGTCATGCCCACCCGGTCACTGATCGAGCAGTTCCTCTCCCAGGCCACGGGCCAGAAGAACAGGCGACCAGGTGGTAGGTGGGTAAGGGAAACTGGGGGCGCATTTTGACAAGTCACCTCCCTCGGTCCCCAGAAGCCTGGGAGGGAAATGGAGAGCTTGCTATTTCGACAAATTAGGAAAGTGAGGCTCAAACACGCATTCAGCGGTCACGACAGGGATGGCACTCTAAGCGGGGCTGTGTGACCCCATCGAGTCTACGTATCATCCCCGAGGTGGGAAGGAGCAGAGGGAGGGAAACCCAGACAGAGGGCAGTGGCAGCGGCCAGCAGACTTCCCTGGCCCACCCCAGCCCGGTTCCCAAAGCCCGTCACACAAAGGCGGCTCAGTCCCCACGGTGCCCACAGCCCACACTCGGGCAGCCTGCCGTCCTCCCCCCTCCCTCCTGGGCCTGGCAGCCACACTGGGTCACTCAGCCTCAGGCCGGGGACAATGACCACACTGTAGGGAGCCACGCATCCACCGCAGCAGAGCGGCTGAGAATAATCCACCAGGGAGTCACCTCCACCCACTCCGCGGAACAGCCCCTTCCTCCCCTCTGTCCAGCCAGTTCACCCAAGGCCCTGCCCACCCCTCCCTGTGACTCAGGGCGAGGAGTCAGCTTCCTGGGGTTTCCATGTTCCCCGCCCCTCACCCCCCCCCCCCCCACGCCCCAGCACACACCAGTGAGCATCTGCACAGTTCATCACACCTTCCCAGCTTCCCTGCCCCTGAGCTGAGCCTCACTTCCTGCCCCCCTGGGGAGAGGAGCTGACCTCCAGCCGGCTGAACTTCCCAGGCGGCAGGCCTAGAGGAAGAGAGAGTCCGGACTGTTGGGGCTGCTGCTGGGAGGAGCTCCCCCAAACGGAGACAAATGAGGGCCAGTCCCAGCAGAAAACAGGCAAGGAGTCATCAAGAAAGAAGGAGATGGTAACCTGATCTCTGCCCAAAACCTAGCTTTTTCTCTTTGTCCCACATCCTGTCAAACTGGGCTGAACTCCTTTTCTCCCCACACACCACCACCTCACAGCCCTGCCTTGGTCTGCCTCGTAGGAAGCGAATATTCCAGCCCAAAGTTATTCCAGCCCAAGGCTTATCTCGGACAGCGGGGTCCTGGCCTCCCTCCCCTACACACACAAGCTGGGATGAGGGAAGCAGATATGAGTCAGAGAGAATTTATAGTTGAGTACACAGCCACACTCTCCCCGCCTGGAAGGGGGCTCTCCCTGACACCCCAAAAGACAGGCAAGAGGGCCTTCCCCATGCCAGCAGATCGCCTCCAAAAATGGAAACCATCCTTCTAAAGGGTGACCAGCTCCCAGGTGACCAACTCCCCCGGCCCCCTGCCCCCAGCTCCATCGGTCTGCTGGGTGGGAACAGGCTGGGGTAGCAGCCCGGACACGGAAGGAGGGCGATCACCAGTGGCTCAGGCTTCGGCGTGCCAGTGCCCGCCCCCAGCAGGACAGTTTGGGTGGCACGGGCGGTGGGGCCAGGGCATACGTTAAGTGGCCTGGAGCCTTTCCCTCGAGGCTCCGGCTGGCCCAGGCCAGGACTCTAAGGACTAAGGCCAAGAGGGCAAGGACAACAGCTCCCCAACAGAAGCAGCCCCCGAGAAACTGCCGCACAGACCCTAGGAGGGGCCACGAAACCGCCAGGAATGGAGCCTGGAACTCCTGCGGCCTCCCCTGAGACAAGGCAGACCCCCACCCCGTCCTCATTCTCTCCGTTTCCAGATGACCCGGCCCGCCGTTCCCCGCCGGCCACCCTGAGGTCCAGGGCAGGAATCCGGTATCTCCTCCTCAACTTTAAAACCAGAGCTCGGCCTCGGGTCTCCCAGCCCAGACCAAGTTGGGAAGCGGGAGGGGGAGGGAGAGGGTTGGAAGAAAGGAGATCCTTACACACTCACACTCACACACACACACACACACACACACACACACTCACAGTCACACACACGCACACTCACACGCACACGCACACGCACACACACACGCACAAAGGAGCTGGATCCCTCCTGCTCCCCCAGCCTCCCGCCCGGTGGCTCCTGAGCCGTCTAGGGCGGTGTCCAGACCCCGCAGAGCAGTGGCAGCCCCCGCAGATCACACCCCGCCCCTCTTCCCGCCAGGGCCCGGCCCCGCCTGGGGAAAATCCCACTCCCACGGGCCTCGGCCCGGACCCGCACCCGCACCCGCACCCGCACCCCACCCCACCCAGGTCCTCCCCGGCCGCCGGGTCTGAGCTGGGCCTCCCTCGCGGAGACCCAAGTTGACCGCTCGCCCGGTGGGGCAGGTTCCGGGAAGCCGGGACGGGAAGGGAAAGGACTCGGGCTCGGACCCCAGGAGGGAGGGGCCCGGCGGGGCAGGTCCCGGGGCCCTGGCTGCAGCCCGGGGAGGGCCGAGCCGGCCGGACCCCCGCACACCCAGACGCCGCGTCCTCCGGGCGGGAAGGCGGCGGGCGCTCGGGCCCAGGCCCCCTCCCCAGCCGGCGGCCCGAGCTCCGGCCCAGCGGATGGGGGGACGGTGCTCTCCCCGGACGCCCGCGCCCCCGGCCCCCGGCCCCCGGTACCTTCCGCTCGGCCGCCTTCAGCTGCGCGGCCGGTGCCGGAGGCAGACTGACCCGCTGGCCCCGCCCCGCCCTCCTCTGCGCCGCGCCGGAGAGGGGCGGGCCGGCCGGGGAGGAGCGGGTCCGGGCTCCGCCTGTCCCGGGCCGGGCCGGGGGCCACCGTGGCCCGGGGCGGAGGCGACGCCGGGGCCGGGAGCAGTGGGCGGCGGGCGGGGCGGCCCCTCTCCCGGGGGCCCTCGGCTCCGCTCCCAGCCCAGCCCCCAGGGGCGGCCCGGCGTCGGGGAAGTTGCGAGGCTCTCGGGGTGGGGTCGGGAGACGGCCGCTGCTGCCCTCCCGTGGCCGCCCAGCCTCCCGCGCCCGCACCACCTGGGACCCCGCGGAGGCGGGACTCCGGGGGGAGGGGATGCGGAGAGGCCCCCCCTCCGCTCCTAGGCGCTTGGCGGAGTCTGTACAGCCCAGGGTCTTCCCCACCCCCACCCCCAGCCTTGAGAACTTCTCAGAATCTCTGGGACCCGGGCCACCGGTCCTCTTCACGAGGTCCGTCCTTCCCCCTCGCCTGGACTTTGCATGAGTCCAATTTCACCTCCCCACCCACCAAAGGCGCTCCGGGAAACCCGGCTCCCCCGCTGGGAGTTCAGATCCCACCCGGAGAGTATGATCTCTGTGCCGCCAGAGCCACAGGAAAGCTTTGGGTATTTATTTACTGCACAGTGTGTGTCCTTCCCTGTAAGGTGGCTGAGGAGGCGGATGGAGGGTGAGGGCATTTCATTAGCTTGTGCCGGGTACACTCCATAGCTCTGCCCTCCTACTACGCACCATATAGATCTTCGGGTTAAGTATACACACGCCCTTTTGCCTGTAAGAAACCCAGGCTCAGAGAAGCCAAGGGGCTTGCCTCCGTTTTTTGCTATTTCTGTGTGATTCAGCAAGAATTCAGACATTGGGGCTGTTCGGCTCCATGCTGGCCCCATGCTCCTCCAACCTGTCCCTTCCCACCGTGTGGGGCACAGTAGGTTTCACCAGATACTTGCTGAGAGAATGAATGAATGTTAGAAGCCACAGAGACTTTTAAGATCTGAAGTGCACCCCACACTTAATAAATAAAGAAGCCGAGGTCCGAGCACTTTGGTCCACAGGCCGTGAGTGTGGCCTTAGAGATATGTGCTCAGTTTAGATCAATCGCTGCCTTCAGAGAACTTACAGGCTAGCCCGGCCTGCATGGCTTAGTGGTTGAACGTCGACCTGTGAACCAGGAGATCATGGTTCGATTCCCGGTTAGGGCACATGCCTGGGTTGCAGGCTCCATCCCTGATATAGGGCATGCAGAGGGCAGCCAATCAATAATGCTCTCTCATCATTGATGTTTCTAGCTCTCTCTCTCTCTCTCCTTCTCCCTTCCTCTCTGAAATCAATAAAAATATTTTTTTTTAAAAAAAGAACTTACAGTCTAAGTTCAGAATACAGACAACTTAAAGATAACAGTTATTGAACCCTTACTGCATGGGCCTGGCTCTATAGACATGAACAGCCTTATGAGGTAGTACTGTTATCTCCATTTTACTGAGAAGCAACTTGAGGCTCACTGAGGTTACTGAGCTAGTGTTGGTCTGGCGCCAGAACCGAAACAGCAGGGCCCTAGAACTCTGGCTCTCAGCGGCTGCTTCAGACCAACTCCTAATACGGACAGTAATCCAAGGAGGCAGTCACTGTAGTGGGGCATGCACGGGCTGTGGGACACCCAGCCCTGAAGGACAGGTGGAGTGTTCAAGGTGATGTGTAGATTTTAAATGGTTGGAGCGACCACAGGCCCACAGTCACGGAAAGGAAACCCCAAGAGGGTGGTGGTGGGGAGAGGTGAGGCTAGAGGAGGAAACAGTGGCCAGATCATGAAGGTCCTTGTATGCCACCACACTCAAGAACTGAGTGTTCTTCTAAATAGCAGGAAGGAGCCACTGAGATGTTCTCTCAAGGGAATCGCCAACTCAGATTCACTCTGCAGAAAGGACACTCTGTCTGTTATGTCCCGGGGATCTTAGGGAAAACGGGAGTGGCCTGGAGGCAGAGATAGGAGACGCGTTAGGAAGCTAATGCAGTAAAGAACTAAGGTAGTGACATCAGGGGTAGAAAAAAGTGGAGAAATATGAAATGTTTTTAAAATAGATAATCAAAAATAGTGGTTAGCTTGATGAGGAAGAGACGGGAGCCATGGTGACCAATTCCAAGACCAACTTCCAACTGGAGCTGTTGAGATGACGAACCAGAGGCACGTGTTTGTGGAGAAAGTGGTGAGTTCAGTCTGAGGCATGTTGAGTGGCAGTGCCTGAGGGGTGCCTCGATGTTCCGTAGACGACGGAGACATGAGGATCTAAAGCTCAGGAAAGGTCTGGGCTGGAAATACTGACTTGGATGACACCAGCAGATGGATGAGGCCACAGAAGGGATGAGAGTGCATGGAGTGGGAAGAGCAAAGGGCAGAAGACAGAACTGGGAACATTACATTTTAGTGTGAGTAGGGGTAGAAATAAGTGGGCAAAGATGAAATATTTGTACACCAGGACTGTTCTGGTATACTTTCTATCACCCCAAGGAACTTTCTGTTACCTTTCGAGCTCTATTCAAAGAAATAAAGACACATATTTATCCATCTGGTTTATTTGCCAGTAACTGTAATTTTGGATCTAATGGACACCCCTTCTTCAGTTAAATTGCCACTAAAGAAGGTCAGGGGGAGGGACAAATTCAGAATTTGGGTTGGGAGAGGATTAAGCATGGAGAGGCTGGGATGGTGGTGGGAGGGTCAGGGGCTGAACCCCTCAGGAGTAACTGCCTGGCCCCCCCAGGGGGATGATGAAGACAGAGATGTCATCCCCGGAACCCAGCTTGTTGTTGGGGAGACGCCAGCCACGGTCCCGGGGGGTGCCCCGGGCCCCTAGGACCAGAGCTTGGGCCAGAGCTGTGTACCTGCCAGGAGCACACGTGCACAGTCATGTACCAACATGTCCATGGGAAGACGGATACACAGGCCCTCATTGCTTCCCTTGGCCCCTTCCTTCCCCACTGTCACCCCTCACTGCCCAGGCAACCCCTACCTGCTGGGGTCATTGGGTTCATAGGTCGACAGCACCCTGTCCACAGTGGCAGCTACCTCACAGTCACTGGTGACATCCCACAGACCATCCGTCCCCAGCACGAGCACGTCGTCGGGGCAGTGCTCATACTGTGTCAGGTCATACACTCGTACCTGGTGGGGAAAGAGGGTGGGGAGGGAGCCTGGGGGTAAAGGGAACTGGGGCGAAAGCCAGCCGGAGCCCCAGAAGAGGGAAGGTGAGGTGAAGGAGGCGCCCCTACGACTCACCTCTGGGAAGCAGGAGAGGAAGGGCTTGATGGGCAGGCTGGAACTGCAGACCTTGAGGTTGTGGTCGCCTAAGCCCCGGGTCACCCCAATGGTGGCCATCACTCGAGCCTGAGTAAAAGGAGGCAGGGGTGCTGCCAAAACCGTCTCCCAGACTCTGAAACGGGGCCCCTCCCACCCCTGCCCTCAGGGAGAACCTCCACCGCCCTAGACAACTCGTGGTGGGTTCTCCAGCCCTCTCCCACCTCTACCATGGAGTTTACCTTTTTGCCCTCCCCACAGACCAGAGGAAACCTGAGATCCTCCAGCTCGATCTTTTTGTAGGCCCTGGGGAGGGGGGAGCAGAGGAGGCATCACCCAGGCATCAAAGCCCCTCTCCCCTAGGAGCCACGCTCCTCACACAAACCCCTAAGAAGGGCCACATCCCCCCCAGCTCCCAGCCTGGCCCAGCCTCCAGCTTCCACCATGCCGTTGGCCAGGGACTGATTGCGTTGCCATGGGAACTGGCCCAGCTCTGAGGGAAGTGTTACCAGCCGGTCATGTTCTGGTCCCGGTACAGCATCCTCTGGCCCAGCTCCTTGGACTGAACTCTGCGGGGGAACTCGAGGTGGGTGAATTCACCACCCAGCAGCTCTGGCTTCAGGAAGCCCTGGGGTCGGGAGTGGCCAGACAGAGCAGAGGGCCAGAGGTTTTAGGCTTCCTGCAAGGCCTGGTGTCTACATGATCTTAATTACGGCAGACCCTTAAGTGGAGTTTACTAGAGCCACACACTGTCTGATATGAACAGGTATTAACTCATTTACTGCTCACTGCAACCCTTAAGGCAGGAACTACTGATACAAGTCAAGGGGATTGTCCAAAGTCACTCAATTAGCAAAGCACTGGAACCAGGACTCAATCCCAGCTCCAAGGCCAGGACTTAAAGCTCTAAACCACATTGCCTCTCAGGGCCCTCCCCACTCTGCCTCCACTTCCTTCCTCAGCTGGGGCCACTGTGGGAGCACGGATCAGCCCACGCTCCTTCCTGCTGCGTCCTCCACCAGCCACCAGCTCCGCTCTGCACTCCTCTGTAAGGGGCTGTCTGTGTGGTGGGGGAGGGGGAGTCCTCAGGATGTAGGGTACAAACAGGCCCAAGACTCAACAAAGAATGGGAGTCAGGAGCTCAGTTCACACTTACCAGCAGCTGAAGACGCTGGCGCTCCGTTTCCGGGGTGAATTCCCGAGACATTGGAATGATTTCACCGTTCCGGACAATGATGGCTCTGCCCAGAGAAAGGAAAGGTTGGGGCTCGGCTCTCTTCGGCCCCCTTGTGGAGAATTCCAGAAAGACCAGGCCTTCCCTACAGTGACCCTTAGGATTTAGCATCCACACCCCTATCTTTCTTCCCCACGTGGCTCTTTCAGGCCCTTCCTTCTGTCTGTGAGCCCTCCTGATCTCCTCCAGTCTTTGATTTTTAACACCCGCCACCTCACTCTCTTCTGTTCCCCCACCCCAAAGAGTGTGGCCCCCATACCTGCTGTCACCTGCATTGGCCACGTACACCTTGCCCAGCAAGTAGACCACAACCAGAGCACAGCAGCCCCCCTCCACTTGGTGGCCATGCCGCTCCTGGGCCAACTGCTCATCCTGTCATGAGAGGAAGAGTCAAAGGGGGAGGATGAAGAAGAGCTTCCAGGCATGCAGCCACCCGCTCCATCCAAAGGAAACCAGCCCAGCCAAGCTGCCCTGGAGGAGAGGAGGGAAGACATGGGTGTAATGCCCCCTCCTCCTTCCCCTCTGACCCAAGGATCAGGCTTGCAAAGGTACTGTAGGTTCTCAGGGTCACCCCCCTCAGGCCACCTGACTCCCACACAGAATTGACCAGAGAATCTATCTGCCTAGCAGACCCTTGGCCCTGGCCACCCACTCACCATGAGCTGGAAGGCATTCTCAATGGCCCCCACTACCAGGCTCTCGTGGGTCACTTCCTTCTGTGAAGGCCAGCAGGACTGAGGACCCACCAAGTGAGAGGGATCCGAGGAACCCGGGGTCCCCGGGGTGGATGAGAGGCAGAGGGGAGGTGGAGAGGGGTCCTGGAGTATCTCCACGAGGTCCTTTAGCTGCTCCCGAATGTGGCGATGCAGGAGCCTGGAGGCCATTTCAGCAGCTCCGCCCCCTGCATGCCCATCAAACAGACCCCAGTAGTAGAAGCAGAGTCCCTGCTGGAGGAAACGTAGAGATGAGTGATGGGTGGGTGTGTTTTATGCAGGGAGACCAGCAAGCCCCTGCTCTGGGCATCCACGCACACATTAGAGAGGAGGTCGGAGCTTGGTAATAAAGGAAAATTAGATTTACTCACCCATTGACCAAGGGCCTAGATTGTATCAGAAAATCAAGCATCAAAAAAGCCAAACTCAGAGGATGCTCACGTATTTATGGATGTGTTAATTAATTACCAATGCAAAAATAAGCATTGGTGATTAATTAAATCACCCATAAGTGCGCGTGCATCTACATTTTAAGTGGAAAACTACATTCATACTGACGTGGTAGAATCTATGCCAGATAAAGACTCTGGGCCAGAAGACAGAAAGCTAGGGAGGTAAGAGGTAGGTCTTGGCACGTTTCCGATTTAAAAGCAGATGCCTAGAATCTCTGGGCAGAGGTGTCACCCTGTCTCCCTCCAGAGGCTAGGAAGTGGCGGGGGGGGGGGGGTTGTTGGGGGCTTACCTGGCTTGCGCTAGGCTCCCTAGGTGCCCCTGACACACTCCTCCGACCTTCCACATACACCACCTCACAGCAAGCCTGGTCCTCATTGTGCCGGCTCTTGCCAGCGTTGATGACCCTGCCAGGCCAGAGTGACCACATCAGGTTGGACACCAGACCGGGTCCTGGAATAACCCCCACCTTAGACATACACACTCTCTCTGGCCTGCTGGCCAAGCTGAGAAAGGTCAAGGCCACCTGGGATCCAGGCCAGAGTGAGGAGGAGAAGGGAGGCAGGGCGAGGCACAGGGAATTCTGTCTGGGTGTCGGGCCCCACCACCTCACAGAAAGGCCAGCAGCAGCACCTGTCTGCCTCAGGTCCCCATCCCTGGCTAAGTGGGCATCCCTAAGGGTGCTGGGGGTGGGGGGCGCCTTTTGGGAGCATGAGGTTTTACTTCCTCGCCTGTCAAGACCCTACCTCCCACCTGAAACCCAATCAATTCTGCTAGTGCCTGGTCCACAGCAGCCCACCCTCATGGGCACACCCACCCGTATCCTAAAACCACCAGTGAAAGTTTCGGCTGCTCTGGCGAGGAGGAAGTGCTGCATGCAGCCCAGATCCGGAAAGAGGAATTGAAATAGGGCAGGGGTGGAAGCCCACCTGGCCTTCGCCGGAGTCCCCTAACCATCAACTCTTCCAAAATAGGAAGCTAAGGAGCTGGCGGGGCGGCCACGGGCCCACCTGCCACTCCCTGGGCGAGATCAGCACCCTCATCGCCCTCAGTGCTCCAGCACAGGCATGAAATGGACACATCCCCCGGGAGCCAGCGGGCGGCTCCCACCCGCTCCCACCGGGGCCACCTCCTCGCCAGGCCAGCGCGATCCACCCGCGGAGGGGCGTTCAAAGGGGACTCTCCGCTTCCCCCGGCGGCCCCCCGCGCCCGCCCCAGGGGAAGCCACGGCCGCCAGGTGTCGCGGGCTATTTCTGGGTGTGGAGGGGGAGGGGAACGAGAAGAGGGACAGGGAACTGGGGCGCGGGGGTCGGGGAGTCCGGGAGCGGGTCTTCGCAGCCGCCATCTCCTCTGTTAAAAGAGGCTTCCGCTACTTGAAACCTGTCCTCCCTTAGTCATTAAAGTCCGGGCCGGACTGAAGACGGGCCAATTCATCCTTCGTGGGGTCCTCCACCTCCGGGCTCCAGGAGGGAACCAGGTGCCGGAGGCGGCGCGGTGAGGGTAGCCAACCACCCGGGAGGTCCCGAGGAAGGCTGCGCCGGCTGGAGAAAGGGCTGGGAGAGGTGCGGCCCGCAGCCCGGGGGACAGCGAGGGGTCTGGGGAAAGGGGGCTGCTGGCACCGAGCGTGGCGTGGCGGGGTGGGGAGGGGCGCACCCCAGCTCCCGGGATGCCGAGGTGAGGAGGGGGTGGGGTGGGACTCCCAGCCTAATTAGGGTGCCCCCAGGGACGCTCACTCGGCGTAGCCCGTGCTCCAGGGCAGGCGACGGCCGGTGTCCGGGGGACTTTGCACAGCCCGGCCCGCGTGGTCGTCGGCGCGACGCAGCCCCCCCGGGCTCAGCTGCAGAAAGGTCGGTCGGGAGAAGCTCGCTCGAGCCTCCGCTGTCTTTGGGGGCGCCGCGCTCCCGCTCCCCGCCTTCGCCGGGGGGCTCCTGGGCGCTTCTGCAGGGGCGGCGGGCAGCAGCGAGGTCGCTTCGGGCTGGTCCGGAGACTTGGGGCCCGGGGGCGGGGCGCCCCCCGAGCTCACCAGGTGCGCCACGGCGGAGCGCACCCGGCTTAGCATGCTGCCGCCCGGCCCCGCCCTCGGCCGTGGCCCCGCCCCATGGGGCTCGCGGGGGCGGCGCTCGTTCCCGGAACCGCCTCACCCGCTCCCCGCGCTGCCCTCCCGTGCGGCCTGCGCCCCGCCTCCGTGGCTTTGGGGAAGGACCCGGCCGCAGTGGCGAGGAGGGGACTGGGAGTGGCCGCCCGGTCTCAGCCGCGCTCTGGAGCCGACCCCGGCCGGAACCTCCCCATTGTGACGGGAGCGGGGTGTCTCCTAGCCCGCGGCGCCGCGGGCCGGCCTGCCCGGAGGGTGGCGGGCGGGGCTGGTGAACTCGGAGAGCAGCCAACCGCTCCGGGGACCACGGGGTGTGAAGCACTTGGTGTGACAGCGCCTCTGATCGGGGCTGCGGGCGTGAGGGCGAGCGAGCGGGTGCGGGGTGTGCTGCGGGGGTGGTGAGCACGCAGGCGGGAGCCGACCGTCCTGCACGGAGGAGCTGCAAGTTCCCGGGCTCCGCGAGGACCACCTGGATCTGGGCGCGTGGTGGCCACTCCCACTCCACTGCCTTTTTCAGGGACCGACCCCCGGCCGCGGCAGTAATGATGGCCACAATAATTACCATATTGAGGACTCACTACTTAGCATGCCCTCTACAAAGTACTTTCCATATACTAGGCCATTGATACCACACACCAACCCTTCAAAATGGGTTTTATTTTATTTTTTAATTTTACTGATGACGCTCCTGTCATTTTTACATGACTTGCCCCAAGAGGTCACGCAGCCAATGAAAGATTCACACTCGTGTCAGCCCCGGGACGCCCAAACCAAGCTGGTTTGCGGGGATCAGCGAGGAAGGGTCAAGAGGGAGGTGAATGGTTATTGGGAAGAAAGGGGGGGGCGGGGTTCCTCCTTTTAAGGCAGTGGCTGAGAGCAGTCCGGGGATGTTGAACAAGTTCTGTACCTGCCATCAGGGGGAGACAGAGGCCAGGCTAACCTTCCTGCCTGGGCAGGAGGACAGTGGTATCCGGTAGTTGATCACTAGGCCTCCAGGGACACATACCACCCCACCCATGGTCCAAATGGAGACAAGGCCCTGGTGGCCCCACTGCAAGTCAGGGGTAGCCCTCAGGGGCCACTAGCACCCAGGTCACAGTTGGGACTCCACCTCCAGGCTTTGTGGGCAGTGTGCTTCCTGACCACAATCCTCTCTGTTCAGGGGCTAAACTGTGCCCCCCAGAAGAGTAGCTTTCAAATAAAAATCTCATCATGGTCATTCAGGTTTTTAGACTTTCTGTAATCATGCCCGCACTCAGGCCAGAGAGAGAGCCAAAGAAAAAGAAGTCAGAAGGAGAAGGAGAAGGAGAAGGAGAAGGAGAAGGAGAAGGAGAAGGAGAAGGAGAAGGAAGAAGAAGAAGAAGAAAATCAGTCTTTAGGCACAGAGAGTGGCGCAGGCAGCGATGTGGATAAAGAACATGCTACCGCTATTGGGCATTTCCTTCCTGTTTGAGGAAAAAGTGGAACCAACGCTCAGATCAACGGCATAAGCAGCAAGCCAAAGGCTGAAGAAAAAAATATAACAGCCTGGCTATTTTTATTATTCAGTGTTTCTGGGGCAGTTTGCTTACCACTTCTCTGTGTCACCCAGCTCCCCAATCCCTGTGCTTTGCAGCACCCAGCAGGGTGTGGCTGCAAGTGGGCCACAGAGCCAGGGCCCAGGGAGCCCTAGTTCCAGCACCAGATGGTCAGCAGGGATGTCAACAGCTCTCCTGGGCTCCAGAACAGCCTGCTGACCATAGCCAAGTCCTCAGGCTCTCTACTCCCTGAATCTCTCACTTCCTGTTCTTGGCATCATCAGCCTCCTCCTCCTCCTCAGACTGCCCCAGAACCTGGTGAGAAGGCCATCACCTCTACTCCTCCCTGAGGCAGCAGAGAGTGAGAAGAAAAAGGAGAGTGTGTGTGTGTTGGGGGGGGGGGGGCGGGGTGGAGGGGTGAAGAAGCAGACTTGTGAGATATTCTCTTCAGCTAAGAAATGAGACTCAGTGTCAGGCCTCAGCTAGGGCGGGGGCTGGGCATCCTTAAGGCCCCTTCATCCAGGCTACATGCAGTGGCTCAGAGCTCAGAATTGAGCTTTCCCCCCTTGCCTTTCCCCTCTCCATTTCCCTGACCCCAAAGCCCTCCTAACCTAAGAGGGTTGTCCCTTCTCCTAAGAGACAAAAATGACAGACTACCAGCTTCTCCCATTTGTCTACCTCCAAAATCTTACCCTGCAAAGATTAGAACATTGCAATGATGTCGCAATTTTTATGATGAAGAAACTGGGTCTCAAGAGTTTGGTTCCCGAATTGGCGTTCACATCCCTCATTCTGTGCAATGGTGAGAATGTTCTCTACCTTTTGTGCCCAATACAGGAGTGAGTCCCTAGCTACAAGTGGCTATTGAGCACTTGAAATGTGGTGACTGCCCATGAGAATCTCAATTTTTAAATTTTATTTGATTTCTATTTCTATTTAAACAGAGTTTTATTGACTTCAGAGAGGAAGGGAGAGAGAGAAACATCAATGATGAGAATCATAGATTGGCTGCCTCCTGCACACCCCCTACTGGAGATTGAGCCTGCAACCTGGGCAGGTGCTCTGACCGGGAATCCAACCGGTTCATACGTGGAGGCTCAATCACTGAGCCACACAGCTGGGCTGATTTCTATTTCTATTTTAAAACTACATAACAGTTAGTGGCTACAGTATTAGACAATGCAGTCACAGAATCTTCAAGGCTCTAAAGCCCCAAGGGTCTGCGCAATCACACTCAGCGCCCCCACCCCGGGAAGCCGCAATCCCTGGGAATTGGAGGAACCGCTCTGAGTGACCCCAGCCTGCAGAGGGATGCTCACCCTGATCCAACCACTGAAATCGGAGGTCCTCCCGTCCCTCGTCCTGCCAGGGCCGCCAGGGGCCGCTGCGCCCGCCGCCCGCCGGACCCGGCGCTGTGCGCGGCGATCCGCGCTGCCCCGGAGGAAGCGGCGGCGCCCGCGCGGGGCTGGCGGACCGGGGCGGCCCCCGGCGCGGAGGACGCGGCGCGGCGACTGCACGCTCCCGGGCCTGCGGGCCGGAGCCTCGGAGGGACCCTGGCTGAGCTCCCCCGAGCTGGCCGGGCGGGCCGAGCTCCCCCAGTGCGCAGAGAGGGGCCGACATGGCGGTGCTGCCAGTTGGGTCGGAGCCCGGCCGCCTTGGGGACGCAGCCACTTGGTGAGGGTCACAGGGCCCCGGACCAGACAGCACCCGAGCCGGCCGCTGGCACCGCCGTGGGACAGGTAGGCAGGTCCCAGGGACGGGGCTCGGAATTTGGCGGACTGAGTGGGCGCGGGGACCGGGAGGAGGGGGAGGTAGGGGAAGGTTAAAGGTCTGTGGTTCCCATCGTCAACCCCCTGCTGGCACGCTGGCTGCTAACTCTGCCTCGCCATAGCCTGGCTGGGGGGCGGGTTGGGAAACTGAGGCAGGCGTGTGGAAGCCCGAGAGCAAATCCCAGAAGCTTCTTTCTCCAGCTCTCTCTGAAGGAGAGAACAGAATGCTGGGACACCCAGCCTAAATGCCCCCCCGCCACGTCTTTTGGGTCTTGGGGTTCATGGGAAAGAGAGGACAGTTGGGTTGGCGAGTGTGGCAGCTCAGAGAGAAATGGGATGCGGACTCCCTGGGAGAAGAGGAAGCTGCATTTGTAATGATGAAAGGGAAGGTTCTTGATGGGGCCGGGAGAGGAGGTACCCCCTCAGAGGAGAGGTCCCCCTAGAAGGTGGGGCGCCCTCTGCCCCCAGAGCACCCCTTCCCCAGGGTCTCAGCACCACCGCGCCCTCTGCCCCCTGGGTCTTCTCTGGGCTCTCACTCGGGGGACCCAGGACGCAGAGGTGTGTGTTCTTCCAGCCGCATCCTCCTGCCTCCGTCCACCTCCCTTTGGAGGCTGGGGGAGGCGAGGTCTTAGGAAGAAACGGAGAAGCTGTTGGGGCTGGAGCCTCTGAGGCTGAGAGCTGGAGGACCCCGTCTCGCCCCCTGGAGTGGGAATGGGGGTGAGGGTGTCAGCTGAGCCATCTCGGGTGAGTCCAGGAAGCAGGTGTGAGGGGGTAGGAGGTGGAAGCAAAGGGGATTCGGGACCTTGGGGCCTGTCCCACGTGCCCCTTTGAGCAGCATCCTGTCGGCTACTCTTCTGAGGCTCAGCACCCTACACGTTCCCACAGCCTGCAAGGGCCGCTGCAGATTCCCAGGCACAGGGGAGACGGGCATCTTGGGCTCTGCTTCAGTGCTCAGCCCACCCCCTTTCACCCTCAGAAGGGCCAGTGGCTCCCTCGGTCCCTTGCAGCCCCTGAAGCATCTTTCCTACTCGTCCAGGTAGAGTGAGCCTGAGGCCAGTGGATGAACAGCCAGAAGCTGAAAGCGCCCAATAAAGGTGAGTTAGGAGGTCATTGAAGGTGGGGGGATGGGGTGTAGGGAGACCCAGCACCCTACCAAGGGAGCAGCCAGGTCCTGGCATTGGGTTTGGCCTCTGTTGTTCCCGGCTCTGTGCCTCTGCTTCCCTGGGATTCTCTCCATTTCTAGCCCATCTTCTGGGGTGGATTTGGGAGGCCCGAACCATTGAAGATGGAGGAGGAGAAGGAAAGGGGAGGGGAGCAGAAGCAAGGGGGTGCAGTGGGAATGGGGCAGGCTTCTGGGCTCCCCGGCTGTGCCACCCACACGCTGCCTGGCCTTGGGCAGGTCACTTGACTTCTATTAGCCTCCGTTTCATTTCTTCCTTTTTAAATTTAAATTTGTTTAAGTTGAATTGCTAGGTTCAAAACCCAACATGTAAAAGGGACAGGGACAAAAATAAGTCTCTCTCTACCTTTCTATCTCCCAGCCAACCAGTTCCCCTTCTTGGTGACAACCAACGTTATCAGGTTGTTTTGAACGTTTTCAGAGCTAGCTTATGCCTATTTGAACCACACATATACTCCCTCCCTTTTACACATTTTATACACACCGTCCTGCACTTTGCTCCCCCGCCCCCGCTTAATGGTGGATTATCGTTAGAGATCTTTGCATGCCTGGCACATAAAGTGTTTACCCATTCTTTTCCCCAGCTGCCTGGAGGGGGCTGCATTTGTACAATGCTCCCCGAACCATTTAGCCAGTCCTTGATTGATGACTGTGTAGTGTGTATCTGGGCTTCTTGAGTATCAGTTTGCTCATCTGTAAAATAGGTCCAAGTAATTCGACTTTGTAGGACAGCTGTGGAGGATTCAAGACCCTGTTTGGGATGTGCCTGGGTCAAGTGCTCCGAAACTGGGAGTCAGCATTATTGTTCCTCCCATGTCACAGCCCTCCCTGGGACCCTGTCTGGTTCACCCTTCAAAGTCCCTCCTAACTGTCACCCCACAAAGTGTTCCAGCAGGACAGTCTCCCTTGCTGCTCCCTTTTCAGCTAGGAAAGCACTCCCTACTTTCTACAGTGAGTTTGTGCCAGGCTGGGCGATGCCTGGGGACGAGGTGTGCACCCTACCCACCTCCTAGTGCACATGTGAGAGGCGCTGGGGTTGGGGTCGCTTGTGCCTGGAGTCGGAGCAAGGTGTGCGCTTCTCTCTGCAGGATGCGTGAGAGAGCCGCGCGGAACTGGAGCACGGCCGGCTGGCTGCTTGCACTCTGCCTGGTCTGGCTGTGGACCCTCCTGGCCTCGGCTTCCGTGCAGCCTCCAACTCCCACAGGTTTGGGGGAGGTGGTGGGACTGGGGAGAGGTTTCCCAGGATACTGGAGAGCTGGACACCACCCCACCCCGATCTACAGCAGGCAGATCTCCTCTGAGGCTGAGTAAAGCCCACAGATTCTAGGGGTTATGGCTCCTCCTCTGCTCTTCACCCAAGAAACCGCCCCCCTCCCCGCCGCCCCTTCTGCTGTCCTGCCCGAAAACATAGGCAGCGCCATTCTCACCTTCCCCTTCAGGCCAGAAGGTGTTCTGCAGGGAGAGAGGCCCCCGGTGGGGGCTTAAGTCTAGCCTCCTGGCCTAATTCTGTGGTTTTCCTTCTGGGATGGTAAAGCCTGTGTAAGCGGATGATCCCTCCCACGCATTGTAAGCCCCGGGCCCTTGCCCTCCTGCAGGAAGCCGGGAGGTGTGGGTTGGCGTGGGACTTCATCTTCTGCCCGAGGCCAGGAGTGGGATGAGTGTAGCCTCACTAGGGAAGCAGGAAGGACAGGAGCACGGAGGCAGCAGGGAGGTTTCCTCCATTTCCCCCTCCCCTGAGCTGGGAGGAGGGGTGGAGGAGTGCCCAGGTGTGGGGGGGGGGAGAGCAGGGTCACAGGCCTGAGCTGGCCCCCTGATCCTCTGCTGGTCCCTCCAGTCCCCGTGAAGCAGGGCACCTGCGAGGTGACGGCCTCTCACCGCTGCTGCAACCGAAACCGCATCGAGGAGCGCTCCCAGACGGTCAAGTGCTCCTGCTCCTCCGGCCAGGTGGCTGGCACCACGCGGGCAAAGCCCTCCTGCGTGGACGGTGAGTGGGAGGCCGGACTGGCGGGAGGGCCTGATGGGAGAGATAAGAAGGTCTGTCTTTTCAGCCTCGCCATCTGCTGGGGATACAATTTCCTACTCATCTCAGGGTTTCCATGTCAGCTCTCAGATGATGGGGCAACCTCCGGGGGCGGGCAGACGTGACCATCCCATTTCATAGATGAGAAACCTCCCTCCGGCTGGCACCCACTGCCTGGCACACACAGACGCGCCCCCTCACACGGATCCTCTCACCTCCTGTTAGACTCGTCACCTCACGCTCACTCCTGCATTCCTGGCCTCCTTCCCAGGCCTCCTCCACATGGACCTCTGCCCCCTCTCACATGGGCACGTGGGAGTCCCCCGTCTGCACAGTCCTTCACTCCTGGCCTATTCCCTTCCCCAGGCCCCACCCATGCTCATTTTCTCACGCTCGAGTGGCAACACTATAAACATGCCCACCTGCTTGTGCACGCCTGCTCTGTGGACCCCTCTGAACGGCTCGCACACTTGCTCACATACACCAAGGGGCGTGTTGGGACTGAGCCTCTCTGCTAATGGCCTGGTGGCTCAGCTTGAAGGTTTTTCTTCGACACCAGCCCCCTGCCTTCTCCCCACACTGTCTTTGGTGAGATGCCGGGGTCAGTGGGTTGAGGTTGACACGGTTGTGTGCCCGGGCCTTTCTGGGCAGCCCGAGTAGGGGAAAGACAGGGAACTGCAGGGCTCAAGCCAGGGGTGTGTGCAGGTGGGCACGTCATCCCACACAGACCCCCGCCCCCTGCCCTGACCGCACGCTGTACTTCCGGAGAGCTTAGCGCTGCCCCATTGCTCTGATCCCACAGCCTCCATCGTCCTGCAGAGGTGGTGGTGCCAGATGGAGCCCTGCCTGCCGGGGGAGGAGTGCAAGGTGCTGCCGGACCTGTCGGGGTGGAGCTGCAGCCGGGGACACAAGGTCAAAACCACCAAGGTACCCACCCGTGGAAGCTTCACCCCCTCCCGCTCCCCTTTCACCTGGGACGAAAAGGGGGCGCAGGAGCCCTGGGAGACGTCGGTGTCCTAAGGAGGGACCTGCAAACCATGTGGGCACAGCCCCAGACAGTCCCCCAGGTAGGTCTGTCTTGACTCTGGGGTCTGGAGCCAGGGCCCCTGTCCTTCTGAGCAAACTTCCTGATGCGTCATCTGCCTTGGTTGCCTCCTCTGCCTGGAGCGAGTTTGCCACCTGGAAAACGGCAGGTCCGCAGGAACAAAGCAGAGAGTTGAGGCAATTATCTAGATAATTCAGAGGGGACGTTACTGTAGCCACTCTGCCCGGCACCCCCTGCCACAGACCCCGCCGCACACTCCCAGGATTCCCAGCTCCCCATGGCTCACACCTGCCTTCCTCTAGCCCAGCGGTTCTCAACCTGTGGGTCGCGAGCCCTTTGGCGGTCGAACGACCCTTTCACAGGGGTCGCCTAAGACCATCCTGCATATCAGATATTTACATGACGATTCATCACAGTAGCAACATGACAGTTATGAAGTAGCAACGAAAATAAATTTATGGTTGGGGTTGCAACATGAGGAACTGTATTTAAAGGGCCAGAAGGTTGAGAACCACTGCTAGCCAAATTGCCTTGCCGGGCTGTGACCCGGGAGAATTCATGGTTCACAGAGCAAGCGGTAATGAAGATGTTATCAGACTCGTGAGCAAGTCCATGAGGGTCACGGTTAACCAGTCCGTAGCTCTGTCATCGCCATTTGTACAAATGATGGTACCGTGGGGCAAGCCAGAACTCTGCTTCTGCCTTCCCCGGTCACTCCCACACACAGCAAACAAACAAACAAACAAACACACAGGAGGGAAGGCTGCCTTCAGGGTTCCGAATGAGCAACATTTTCAGAGCACAGAACAGAGGGAGCTACAGCCCCCATATAAAGAAGAGCTTCCTATCTGCAGGCAGGCAAGGAGACAGCCATTCTGAGAATATTCAAGACCAGAAGAGAGGGAGGCCTCCCCACAGAGCTGGTAACATTGTCACTTTATCTTTTTTTAATCCTCACCCAAGGATATTTTTTTTTAATTGATTTTAGAGAGAGAAGAAGGAAGAGAGAGAGAGAGAAAAACATCGATGTGAGAAAGAAGCCTCGATCGGTTGCCTCCCATCCACATCTTCCCTGGGGATGGAACCCACCAGCTGGGTCTGTGCCCTGACTGGGAATTGACCTCTCAACCTTTTTTGGTGTGTGGGACAATGCTCCAACCAACGAAGCCACCAGGCCCAGCCTGTCACTTCCTAAGGTTGGGTTTGTAGGGCTGCGGATCTCTGTGCCTGCAATTTCGGTAACTAATCGGAAGCACCCTGTGTGGTGAGAGGAGCCTGGCTTATGTTTGCACGGGCCACCCTGCCACGCTTTCCCAGGCTGGGAAGGGACGACAGCAATGACCCGCATGACCTGCATGATCCTGGGAGTGTTCGTTCCCTTCTCTAACCTTCTACCCTCACTTGCTCTCTAGGTGACACGGTAATTCTTGGGGTCATGGCCTCGGCAGAACAGCTTGACTGAGCCGTGGACGGAAGCATGGTATCCAGTTATCAGCCGGCAAGTCTGGAGGTTCGCTTACCTGGACACACGCCCCAGGTCAAAGGCAGCATTCCCTTTCCCAGGGGCGTTTCAGTTGAGCTGCTCAGCGGATACGGACAGACCTCCAGCCACAGACCTAGTGTTGCGCTGGGCTCTCCTGGGGGACACAGCAGAAGGTCACGATACAATACCTGCCCTCAAGGAGCGTCCAGTCAAGTCGGAGAATTGACGAAAGACGCTTTAGATCATAAGCACGTGGTACCAGACTGTGGCTTCTGGGCCATAGGCTGTGGGCATGTTGGGGGTGTAGGGCTGAGACTCCCACAGCTCTGCAGCCACTCCCCGGTCACAGGGCACAAAGACAAGAGGTCACATTGACCACCCACCGCTTCTCTCCCTCACATGGGTCCAAATCCCCAGTGAACTGCTAACGTGTTGAAGGAAGACATGTGTCCCTCTGCAGACTGGCTACACAGCCTTTGCCTGGGACTGGCTTGACTTGCGGAAGGGACGCAGAGTTGAAGCCAAACTTTCCAGCGGAGCTTCTGCAGACGTGGGGCCCGGTTTGGCCTGTTTGTTGTTGGGCTAGGGATGGACCGGACCTTCAAATCACCGCCATCCAAACACCTTGAGTTTTTGCTTGTTTGAGCAGGTGAGGAAACAGTCCCAGAGAGGTGAAGTGACTTGCCCAAGGTCTCACAGCTTGGGCCTCCAACTCTGACTACTGACCTTTTCACTTGGCCTGGATGTGGGATTGCCACCGGCCTTCCATGTTGCTTTTATTTTTTTTCAGAGAGTAAGGGGGAGAGAGAGAGAAACATCAATGATGGGAGAGAATCATTGATCGGCTGCCTCCTGCACATCTACTGGGGATTGAGCCCACAGCCAGGCATGTGTCCTTTACGGGAATCGAACCCGGGACCATTCAGCCCTCAGGTCGACGCTCTATCCACTGAACCAAGCCGGCTTGGGCCCATGTTGCTTTTATCTCTGGAAGAGGAACCTTAAAACACCTGGCTGGACAGCAGCAACATTTCTCTCGGGAGATTCTACAGCAGGAATTTTTTTTTACCAAGGTCACTGCTCTCCTCCCTGAAATGATCCAGATTGCCGACACACCTGGATGTGGGGCCACTGGATCTCCACTCTGCCCTCAGGCCCCATGACAGCCCAGAGTCACCGAGCCCAGTTACAGCTGCGACACTGAGCTGGCAGCCCTGCTGCCCACTCTGACCCATCTCTTCCAGAATCCTTAGTCTGTACCTCTCGGGCGCTAAGAGAGGGTCTGGGTGGGGTCCAGGCTGGTCAGCCCTTCAAAGGTCCTGCTGGGCTGTGTAGAACCTCTGCCCAGGGTTCCCTGGTAGACACACAGGCTTCAGGGACTGAGAGCCAGGCAACTTGGGTAGCTCATCAGTAAGAGAATTCCAGCCTCAGTGACTGCTGGGCTCAGCTGGGATGGCTGGGATGCAGAGTGTGGGGGGCCTGGAGAGGAGGGGTGTCAGTACCAGCGGAGAGGGGTGGACAGTGCTGAATTCTGACCCTCAGGCGATGGGTTGGGCTTGAGTCTCAGTCCCTGCCTGCCTCTCTCCCTCCCTCCCTCCTTCCCACCCTGTGCAGTAGGACTAAGACTGTTCATCCCACTCCAGGGTTTATGTTCTTGTTTTTACTTTGTTTTGTTTGGGGTAATGGGCTGAACAATGATACCAGCTTCTCACTAGACTGTAAATATCAGAATTCTGACGACTGAAGCGACTGAAGCTCTGCACACAGTCGTCCCGGGGTGAGGTGGTCAAGGGGTAGGTCAAAGGTCATCACCTTCAAGGCTGGGGAGTGGATCAGGGTTAGCAAACTTTCTGGAAAGGCCCAGGTGATAACTATTTTAGGCTTCACAGGCCACAAAAAGTCTCTTTGGTATATTTTCCTTTGCTGTTTCTCTAGTTTATTTGTTTTGTTTTTTAAAAAAGAACTTTTTAAAATGTAAAAACTATTCTTAGCTTGAGTGCTGTGCAGAACCAGGCCCCAAGCTGCTTTCGGAAGGTTGCCAGCCCCAGTGGACCTGTGAAGGCGGCCAGCTCTCATCTCCGCAGCCTAGGTCTTCTGCCCAGCCTCCTGGCCTGCCTCCCGTGCAGCCGCAACCTGAGCAGGAGGTCTGGGTCGGGTTTTGTTTTCCTTCTAATGCTCCCTGAGAGGTCGGGGAGTGAATTATTTAGGCTACAAATGAGACAGCTTTAGCAGAGTCAGACAGGAAGAGCCTGCCCTCCCGGAGGCCAGGATGTGGGCTTCTCCACGCCCCACCCCTGAGACTGTACCTGGGCGGGAGGGAGCGGGCTCCGGCCCTGTGCCCATCTGCTGTGCCCACAAGCTGCTGGGCTTTGAGCTAACGGGAAGCCCCATCCCAGTCCTTCTGCATCTCCCCCCCCCCGCCCCCCTCCCGCCCCAGGCCTCCTGGAAATGACACAGGCTTCATTAATGTGGGGTAGGGACTGGTTGGGCGGGGGGGGGGGGGGGGGGGTGAACTTCACTGGTGACATTTACCAAAGTCATGAACTCAGTGAACATTATAATTTGCTGATTAAAATTTTAATGCTTGTCTTAAGGTCAGAAAACACCAGAGAATGTCAAACACTGGATGCAGAGAAGTTGACAGAAATAGAGTTGGGGAGTAGCAAGCCAGGGCTGCTGTAGCTGAGGGGGGTGGTCAGGCTGCCCGGGGATGGGACACGTGCTCCTGAGGGAGCTGAGTGGGGACACCCCCAGCCTGTTCCAGGTGTGGGGAGGTAGGAAGAGCTTGGACTTCAGAGGGAGGCTGGCCTGGGCTAGCATCTCCCAGTGTAGCCTTGGGCACAAGGACCCTGCCTGGTACAGAATGAGGGTCATGGATTGAGAGCAAAGTGTGTAACCTCTTCCTGCGCAGCAGGCACGCAGGAAACAGCTATTGCTGTGGCGTATCTGTGATTGGTGGGCTGAGTGGGGGCACAGACCTGTATGTGAGGGTTTGGAGCAGAATCTGTGTCGTGTCTGAGCGGTGGGGAAATGCCTAGGGTGGGAGGGTGAGGGTGGGGCGCGGCTGTGTGTCGCTGGAGCTATGAGCGTCTGGGAGGCCATGACCTCTCTGTAGGTGAGGTTGTCCGCAGGCTCCATCCTTCTTGTAGAGGCCTCCAGACAAGCACGGGAGGAAACCAGAGGGGGCTCCTCCAGGGTCATCTGGGACGGGGCACCCCTTCCTCTGCAGCAGCAGCAGCTTGCAGGCCCTGACTCCGTATTCCAGACATTGCTTCCGTGCCTTCTGTCCCTGGTGACTCGTTAAAAGACTTCAAAGGAGAAACTTCAGACTGGAGACCTCGCTTGCCATCCACGTTTTTTAACGTTGAAGATATAACCGTACAGAACATGTCTGTGAATGGTAATTAGCCCCTTGAGAGGCAGAACAAAGAGGAGAGGAGAGAGAGACAGTGAGCGGGAGAGGGCCATTGAAATGCTGCCTGGATAGCAAGGGGAAGGGCGCTACGCCGGGAATTCTGCAAAATAACCTCAATGATACACAGGCCTCATGAAGGTGATAAAGTAACAAGGACAGGACCTGATTCCAGAGAGGAGTAAGTAGGGAGAGAGAGGGAGCTGGTGTGGGAATTTTCCTTCTCGGAGGCAAATGAAGTGGCTGGCTGCCCCCTGCACAGGGTCAGCAGAGACCAAGATGAGGTACAATAGGCACCGGAAGTATGGGGTGTGGCCCGAGGCTGGTGGTGCAGGCTCCCACCCCTAATCTTTCTTCCTTACAAGCACTAACCCCAGCCACTTGCATCTGAATTCCTATTTTAATAAGAAGCACAAAAATGCATCTTTATTCAGCACCAGGTATATTTGTAAATACTGCCTTGGTTCATTCTAACAAGATCCATATGAAATAAATACTTAGGAAATATCTCCGCTTTATAGATAAGGAGATTGGACGTCAAAAGTCATATCCGGGTCTGTCTCCTGACAGTGGATCAAGCTGCTTCTATGCCTTGGGTATTGCAAGTTTAGTTTGTTGTTTTCGAATGATTTCAATTTTCCTTTCCCTCCTGATCGCCATGTAAATACATGCTTACTGAAGGGCATTTTAAATATACAGTTACAGAGAAGAATATAAAAATAATGTCTAATTTGTAGTGATCTCTCTTTATATTTTCTTCATGGCTTTGATAATTATTGTAGCTAATGAGATGCCCTCTTAGGAATTCTTTCAACTCTAAGAAACAGACAGCGTGGCTACCAACACAGAGAAAAGAGGTGTTTAAAAAATAGGTTTATTTTTCTTGTCTATCAGGATCTCTGGAAGTGGGCCGGTGCCTCTGTTAATTTAGGTCCAGCAATGGATTGACACCTTGAAATGCTCTTAGCTTTTGCCTCATGGTTACAAAATGGCCGGTGCAGCTCCGGAAATCACAGCCAGGTTCCAGGCAGTGAGAAGAGAGCACGCTTTCCCAGAGGCTCCTGCCAGACTTTGGTTTGCAACCCCTGGGCCATAACTGAGTCACAAAGCAGCGCGTACCTTTAAGGGAGGCTAGGAAAAAAAAAATGTGCTTCTCCACACTCTCTAATTGAAGTGGATTCGGGCCCCAGAGAGGAACTAAAACGCAAGCCTCTTTTCCAGGGTGGGGCATTCATGCTTCCTTTGGTTTCAGAGGCTTGGGTGAGGCAGAAAGATACAGCTTCGGCCCTGTGAAACAGCCCTCTGAAATTTGCACACCAACCCTCTTCCGGGAGGAGAGCCATGAGATTCACGCGAGCCTCGCTCTGGACACCAGCATCGGCAGGGCCTCCTTAATGGCATGCACACCGGGTGCGTCCTGTGCCAGACCTGTGGGTCCCAGGGCTGCCCTGCGACTCGAGGCTTTGCCTCACTCTCCCTCCACCTTGCCCGGGTTTGATGCTGCCTCCTCCCTGGCCCTGAAGGGCACTAGGGAGTCACACCTGCCCGTCACATGCGTTGTCTGTCCAGTGCTAGGCTTTCCTTCTCCTGAGTGCTGCTTCCCCTCCACTCCCAGCCTCCTGCTTTGGGGAGAGCTGCCTGGCTCCTGCAGAACCACACGGGCCCAGCCAGATGTGACCGGTCCAGAGGCCAGCATCCCCTGCATGTCATACACTGGAATTGGCTCTTAATGGACAAGTAATAGCTGATGTTTACTGAGCACTGTTCTAAGCATTTTAGTGATATTGACTTCATCCTTCCCCCAATCGGATGGATTATACACTGTTACGAGTCTAAGTTGCAGGTGAAGTTTCAGCGACATGTTCAAGTTTACTCAGCCAGAAAGCAGCAGAACCAGGATTCAAACCAAGGTAATCTGGGGTCCCCTCCGCCCCCCCGCCCCCTTATCAAGTTTCAAACAAGCACAAAGGCAGGCAGAAGAGCATAATGAATGATGAATTCCCACAAACTCATCACCTAGATTTAATAGCTGTTAACATTTTGCCACAATTGCTGCATCTTTTTTTTTTTTAAATCTCAGATAAGGACTTTATTTATTTATTTATTTTTAAAATATATTTTATTGATTTTTTACAGAGAGAAAGGGAGAGAGATAGAGAGTTAGAAACATCGATGAGAGAGAAACATCGATCAGCTGCCTCCTGCACATCTCCCACTGGGGATATGCCCGCAACCCAGGTACATGCCCTTGACCGGAATCGAACCTGGGACCTTTCAGTCCGCAGGCCGACGCTCTATCCACTGAGCCAAACCGGTTTCGGCAAGGACTTTAAAAAATAACATTGCCAGCCCTAGCTGGTTTGGCTCAGTGGATGGAGCTTCAGCCTGCGGACTGAAGGGTCTGGGTTTGATTCTGGCCAAGGGCACATGCCTGGGTTGCAGGCTCCATCCCCAGTGGGGGGTGTGCAGGAGGCAGCTGATCGATGTTTCTCTCTCATCGATGTTTCTAACTATCTCTCTCCCTTCCTCTCTGAAATCAATAAAGAAATATATTAAAAAAAACAAAAACAAAAACGCCGAAACCGGTTTGGCTCAGTGGATAGAGCATCGGCCTGCGGACTGAAAGGTCCCAGGTTCGATTCCGGTCAAGGGCATGTACCTGGGTTGCGGGCACATCCCCAGTAGGAGATGTGCAGGAGGCAGCTGATCGATGTTTCTCTCTCATCGATGTTTCTAACTATCTCTCTCCCTTCCTCTCTGTAAAAAATCAATAAAATATATTAAAAATAAAAATAAAAATAAATAAATGAATAAAAACAAACAAACATTGCCAGTAGCATAATCGCACTCAACTAAATTAACAGTAATTTCTCCATATCATCCACTGCTCAGTCCATGTTCAATTTGTTCTGATTGTATAAAACATGTCTTTTTACAGTTCTCTTATGCAAATGAGGATCCCAAGTTTACATATTGCATTTGGTTGATACATCTCCTAAGTCTCTTTTAATCGGTAACATCCCCCTTCCTTTTTTTTTCTTCTTTTTTTTTCTCAAAAAGCCATGAATTTGTGGAAGCAGCACCGTCGTTTCGCGTGCTGGAGCGACTGCATTCTGCCGGCGTGGCTAATGTGGCTAGCGTGTGACTCTACTGTAAACCAGCACTTGGAGCTGGAGCGGTGACTCCTGTAGAGGCGCTGCTGGTGCTTCTCTGTCGCCCTGGGCGTTCATGTCTGCGTGCCAGCATTGGCATCCTGCTGCCCGAGGACTTTCCTTGCACCGTGAAGCGCACGTACCTGGGCTCTGGGCGGGTCGGGAATGCAGGAGAATCGATGTCCACAGAGGCAGCCCTCAACCAGCGGGCCAGGAGCCGGTGGGGAAAGGCCCAGCCGCCTCCTGCTTCCGTTGGGGTGACTGACATTTATCCTCCCCCGCCCACGTTCTCCAGGGAGGTGCAGTTGTGTTGCCACAGGGCACCCGTCTCGCTCTCCCGTCCCCTACTGGCATTTTCTGGGGTCACCTCCCAAATAAAGCACCTCCCACAGGAGTCCCAGTCTCAGGATCTGCTTCTAGGGTTACGCAAATCGAGACAGGTGCTGCTTCACGTTGTTTTGAATGAACACCTCAGATGCACTCGCTGTGTTCCAGGCACAGTGCCAGGTGCTGGCAATACAGAGAACACCTCGCTGGGTACCTGCCCTCAAGGCGCTCACACTCACATGGAAAAGCATGGTCTAGAGTAGTTAGAATCCAGCGGGTTCGGCGCTCACGTGTTCACCTCCACTTTACACTTTTCATCTCCATTTCACAAACTGAAGGGGCGGTTTGCCAAGCCCGGTAAGTAACATGACCAGGACACCCGTTCAGGCCTGTGTGACTCTGCATAGCATATTTTTTTCTCTCCCCTGGCTGGTCAGATGTTCCTGTCCATTTTGTCTCCTGGTGCCGAAGTCTTCTCCATTGCTGATGTTGCCGACTTAGTCATGAGCTCATTCTATCTTACCTGGACCATTGAGATGTCCTCCTAACTGGCCTCCTGGCCTTGCTGCCTCCAATGCGGCTTCGATGCTGCCCAAGCGATCTTGGAAAGCGAGAAGCAGGCCATGCGTTCCCGCCCAGCGGGATGAGAGCCACGCTGCTCGGCCAAGACGTTGAGACTTTTCATGGCCTGACCCTGGCCTACCGTTCTGGCCTCATCATTGAAGGCACATCCCACCTCCAAACTTCAGTGAGTCCAGGGCCACTAAATCCCATTCAGATCCCCAAACTGACACCGGACAAGTTTCTGAGCCACACTGGGCCTCACTCGTAAGAGGGAGATAGCAGTAAAACTACCTCACAGAGCCCTTGTGAGCATTCAGCGAAAGATTGTATACGTTGTAAAGCCCTTAGAATCCTGCCTGGCATGTTCGCACACCCAACAAACGTTGCTGACTTTAACGTTGTTAATGTCGGGATGCCTTCTTCCCCCTTTGCTTCCCAAGCTCTACTTCATGACATCGCCAGTAGAATAGGCCATGGCCTCCGAGTGTCCCCACTTCCCCACTGTGCAGAGATTGACAACATTCCGTTCACTCCTCAGTTAGCCTGTCTGTCTCCCCCCTGAACCGTAAGGCCCTGATTACAAAGACTGTGTCTCACTAATCTTGTTTCCTAGAACTGAGCACAGTGCCTGGTTCCTGGTGCCTAGTTATCGTCTGGCAGGTGGATGAATGAATGAATGAATGAATGAATGGCCAAGGGAACCACGGTCACTCCCCTGACCCTGGCCTGGGATCCTCCCACTGCTCCTGGGTACGTGTGCCTCTCACTCCTGGGAAAGAGGTTGCTAATCTCTTGTCATCCCTGCTCCCCAACAGGCCCCGCCCCCCGCCCGCCAGCCCCAACATCTGGCTCTGCCTGACGAAGGGCAGGATTACTGATGCCTCTCATACAGCAGGGACAGTGAAAGCCCCACCCACAGCTGTTTGGGTTTTATCAGAGGCTTTGGTGAGCCACGCCTGGAGAGGGTATTTCCAGATGGGATATTCAGACGGGCAGAGGGTTTGTTTAGCCTCCTCTGTCTCTTTATTTATTTCCAGGCATGAAGGCAGCAGATGGGAGCCAGTGGAGGGAGCCAGCATGACAAAGGGGTCCAAGGATGCATTCTTTCCTCTCAGAGCAGATTATTCGTGTCTGGGAAAGGCGGAGCCAAGCTGCACTGCAGGGCTGCAGGCAGTGAAGGACTTCGTGTGAATAACGAATAATCACACTAATAGGACCAGAGCCTTCCAAGCTCAGTTGCCTGTTCTCTCCAACTCGGCTGCATGGGGGCTCTTGCTGGGCGCTCAGGGCCACTGCTCCCCGCCTCCCCCGTCTGAGGCCCACCTGGCTTCCTTATTATGACTCTGACCCTAGGGATTGGCCTAAGGTTTGTCTCTGTGGAAAGACAGTGGCTTGGAGTCAGGGTGGGACCTTAGTGTGGGTCCTGGCACCCCCATGATCTGCTGTGACTTTGAGCAAGTCATCACTCTTTTCTAGTCCTTAATGTCCTAATTTATACATCGGGACCCACAGTCTCAGCCCTGTGCCCCTCCCGTGGCTGCTGTGAGGGGGAATGTGATTGTGAAAATTACCTGTTTACTGGTCTGATCCTCCCACTCCATGCTCCACGGATCAGCTGCCTCCCGCACACCCCACCCTGGGACCAAGCCCGCCACCCGGGCATGTGTGCTGACCGGGAATCGAACCGTGAACTCCTGGTTCATAGGCCGAAGCTCAACCATTGAGCCATGCTGGCCAGGCATCGTTATCTTATTTAATCTTATACCAATTGCTGACGAGAACAGGTGAAGTGGGAAAACCGAGATCCCGCCTGGGGGAGGGACGGTCCCAGGTACACACCATGGGAAACAGCTCCAGCACCCATTTCTCTGGTTCCTCTGCACTCCTAATTCTTCGTGTGCTGTTCCCCCACGCAGATGCTGTTCCCTTTATTAACTGCTACTTCACCTCGGGTGCAGTGGCAGCTCCTCCAGGCACCCTTTCCTGCTTTCCTGGCTCTCTAACCCGGCTTAGGAGTCTCCGTGCATCCTCTCTGCATCGTGAGTTTGCTTCTCTTACAGCACAGATCTGGGGTGATGGTGGAGGGTGTGTGTGGCGGGGGGGTGGGGGGGCTGTCCCTCTGGGCTGGAAGCTCCCAGGGCAGGGCCATCTCTACGTCTGTGTACCCAGCACACCGCGTTGGAAATGTCTGATGAAGGAACGGAGAGTGGTTAAGTGGTTTGTTTGAGGTCACTCAACTAGGATAATAAACCTAAAAGCCAACATTTTCAAAAGGCTGAATAAATGCACTATGAACCCAGGTTTTCGCTAAGTATTTTCCACGGTCTCATACCAGGTCCTGACCAAGTGCTACGCTCTCTCCATTGCCCTCCCAGAGTGCCTGTCCCCCATGGAGCCAGTTACCGCGGTGGGCAGTGGAGCCCTGTCTGCTGCGGAAGAGGGGGTGTATGTTGGGGAGGGGGTCTCGGTGCTGCCCTACCCTGTGGTCATTTGCCCAGGGCTGCTCCTGGGGCCTCCCACTCTCTGGTGCTTCCTGTTTGCCAGGCATGCAGATGTTCCAAGTGGCAGCCTTGGGTATGTGGAGGTGAATGGCCTGGGCTTGTGGGCCGGGCCTGGGCCGGGTCCATCTGGATGGGGTTCAGCCCAGCTCAGTGTCATTTGAGCTTCATCCTCACCTTCTGTGAAAGAGAGGTGACAGCCCACCTCCCCAGCTGGGCTGTGGGGAGGGTGGAGGAGAGGAAGGCCTGTGGCACCACTTGGCACAGCGGAGGGGATGGTGAAGATTGACAGTCATGGCTAATGACAAGTCCTGCTCTCCTGTATGTAAGGAGAGGTTTAAAAACCCGGTGCGGAAAGAAACACTGGGCAGGTGACTCCTAGGGAGGATGGCTTTAGACTTGTATCTTGATTACATTTCTGAGTCACCCCATTACTGGCCAGTTCACACCCAACCCACGCCCTGAACTCTGGGAGGAAAAATCACTTTCTTCTCCGTTAGAACCTTTGGTTCAATTATGACTCCCCTGTGGGCAGGAACTGCGGGGAAGAGAGGAGAGAATGAAGGGTGCTCATGCTTTGGCAGGAGGGAAGGGCAGGGCAGGATGTGGTAGGGACCAGACGAAACTCTGCCCTGGTGGATGCCGATCATTGAATGAATGGCCTGTGTGATTCCCACGCCTCCACCTTTGAAGATCTAGAAGTTTCAGAGAGCAGGAAGGGGAAAGGAGAATGAAGGCAAGGGCTAAGGCACACAGGCCTGTGTTGATTCTGCTCCTTCCCTGTCACTGGCCAAGGCTGCTGGCAGTACATTCAGCGAATCTATTTGATGCTAATCTTGTTGGAAGAACTTACTGTAATTGTTCACTGTGGGAGATCATCAGATTTGTGTAAATTCCATAATGGTCTGCAAAGGCTTCATAT
Source organism: Myotis daubentonii (assembly GCF_963259705.1). Taxonomy (NCBI): domain Eukaryota; kingdom Metazoa; phylum Chordata; class Mammalia; order Chiroptera; family Vespertilionidae; genus Myotis; species Myotis daubentonii. Next base: position 36,845,954 of record NC_081857.1, on the reverse strand, counting down.
ATCTTGACAGATAAACTGCTTGTGCTCTGGTCTTGAGAGAGAAGAGGAGAGTGCGGGCTGGAGGGGACCAGTGGTTTTAAGGTCCCAAGAGGTGCACAGACCTGCTTTCTTCGCTGGACTCCCACTCACAGACCCTCGTTCCCCTTCTCCTGGTGGCTTGGCTCCAAAGCTGCTAGGTATCCCCTGGGTTGGGAGGTAGGAATCTCTTAAGGATGAGGGGGTAGCTACTCCCCACCTCCCCAAATCTAATTGTCCAATAATTCCTGACCCAATAAGCCAGAGGTTCTCAACCTGTGGGTTGCAACCCCTTTGGGGATCAAACGACCCTTTCACAGGGGTCGCCTAAGACCATCGGAAAACACATATATAATTACATATTGTTTTTGTGATTAATCGCTATGCTTTAATTATGTTCAATTTGTAACAATGAAATTGGGAGTCACCACAACATGAGGAACTGTATTAAAGGGTCACGGCATTAGGAAGGTTGAGAACCACTGCAATAAGCCAATAGTATTACCTTTCAAAATCTTTGTAGTCCCTGTAGCAACCAACTTGGTTCTTACCAGTATGTTTATAATTTTCAATTACTAATAGAATTATTTCCTGCTTACATTTTAAAGTCATAGAAATACTTATTCTATGCAATTTCTTGTGCCTAGAAAACGTGCCATGAATAACAACCATAATAAGTAAGCAAAATACACAGGAACAGCAGGGTTTTTTATTTACTTATTTGTTTATAATAATAGGAACTGGATTCTTGGAGCAAATGGTGGGAGGTCAGAGGTAAAAGGCAGAACGCTATGATCTGGGCAACAGGGCAGTTTGTCGCATGATGAGTTCTGGAGGGCATGCCTTTATACTTTACTTATGCTGACGTGCAACCACCAATCTCCTTTCCCCAAACAAACAAGAGACAGATCCAACTCCAATCTAACCCAAGCCTAAACAAGCATATCATTTCATCATAAAATACAATCTATGTGGCCCACCATCTGGCTCTGTGGATTTGGGCATGCGTGTGGTTAAGGATCTAAGAAGACAGGGGAGGAGACGGGTCCTCAAGAGGACGGGCTCTGAGACTGGAGGCTGGTCATGAGCTCAGGGGAGGACAGCTAAGGTCAGAGAGGTGGAGCAGATGGAAACCCAAGAGTCACTTCAAAGAGAAAAGCCATCCAACTCGATGTCAGATCACGTATGGGGTGGGAGAGGGGAGGGCTGAGGAATGATAACGTACAAACTGTAGGAGTGTTAGCTTGGGGGCTAGAAAATGGTGGTATGATGAGGAGAAATGGAACCTTTGAGGAAGAAGGACATTTAGTTGGATGAGAAGATACATTCAGTGGCAGTGACCTTGGGGCAACTAACTGGAATGTCCTGCATTAGTGGTAGGCATCGGACTGGACTGAGCAATCATGGCAGAAGACAGAGACTTAAGAATTATTCACATCAGGAACATTTAGGGAGCCCCTGCGTGTGCCAGGAATTCAGGCAACTGCCAGGTGTAGGGGTGCCTGGGACCACAGTCAGAGGATGGCACAGATCTGTGTTCAGTCCCACTTTGTGCATGACCTTGGGCAAGTCATTTCATGTTTTCCCATCTTAAGAAAGGAAATGAATGTATCTGGCACATAATTCTCAGTAATAAAGGGCCCTGGTTGGTATGGCTTGGTTGGTTGGTTGGAGCGTAGTCCCACACAACAAAAGGTGGCCAGTTCGATTCCTGGTCAGGGCACATGCCGGGTTGTGGGCTCGATCCCCAGCAACAGATCAATGATTCTCTCATCATTGATGTTCCTATCTCTCTCCCCCTCTCTGAAATCAATAACAATATTTTTTTTTAAAAGAGAAGTTTTGACAAACCAGAGGGAGGTTGGATGACACCCCAAAGCCACACCTTCCATCCACGCGAGATTTATTTCCTGAGGCCAAAGTACCCAAAGCCTCCTACCTTGTTCCTTGAAGCTAATGTCCCTGGGGCTGACACCAAAGCAAGATGTATTAATACCCATGATGGGTGATCAGCCTTCAATAAGTAATGCTGGTTGTTCTAATGTACCTGGCATGAAATATTCAGAGCTATCAATGTGTTTCCATTTAAATAGTCACCAGGGCTTCCGTCCAAATCAGTGGTGAGCTTACGCTCTATCATCTTTTCTTGCACAGATCAGATGTGGAGTGAAGGCAGAGAGTTCCAGGAAAAGGCATCAGTGGCTGACCCTGGGCAGAAAGAAGGCGGGGAGCCAGGCCCAGGCGGTGCAGGAGGATGTGATCGGGAAGTGGCCAGGGTCCGCACTTGGGCCAGGACTCCTGCCCTGGCCTGGCCCCGGCTACACTGAAGGACTCAACTGGTCATGGGGAGCCAGATCGGAGCATTATAGGATGTCTTCCCCGGCCACTGGCTGTAAGCATTTAAAATGCATCCACTCTCTCTTGAGGCTTTATAGGAACCTGGGAGAGTGGGGGACTCGGGATGGCCAGGTAGAGTGGGAGTCAAATTCCCAGGCAGTGGGACCTCCACAGGAAACGTCGGCTGGTGGAGATTTGAGAAGCCCACGCTCAGATAGCCTGTGGACAGGGAGGTGGTTGACAGGTCTGTAAATCACGTCTGCTCAGGAGCTGCGGTCCTGACTGGCAGGTGGTGAGCTGGGGAGAATCTGAAGGGTGAGCTGACAGTGCGAGTCATTCTGGAGCTAGTGGGGCGGCCCTGCTTCCCGTGTCTTCTGTTTTTCTGACGCCATCTCCCTAAGGGAAGGCTGGAGAACCACAGCCACGCTGTGATGTGGGAGACTGGTGAGCACTCTGCCTTCTTGAGTTAAACATTCACTTGCATCTGAATGACCAACAGGAGGGGAGCCTGCTGTCCCCAGGAGGCTTCCCTCCAGGAAGTGTGTGTGGGGGGTGGCTGGCAGGACTCCACATGCCACAGCTCTGTCCAGTCCCAGCAAAATCGCGACTTGAGCCCTAACCGGTTTGGCTCAGTGGCTAGAGCTTCGGCCTGTGGACTGAAGAGTCTCAGGTTCAATTCCGGTCAAGGGCATGTACCTTGGCTGCGGGCACATCCCCAATAGGGGTGTGTGCAGGAGGCAGCTGATCGATGTTTCTCTCTCATCGATATTTCTAACTCTCTATCCCTCTCCCTTCCTCTCTATAGAAAATCAATAACATATATTTTTTAAAAAAATCGCGACTTGAGGCCACTCGTGCTCTGCTCTTCCAGGTCACACTCACCTCCCTTTCACCAGAATGCGGCTCTCAAAGAAACAAAAATAAGTACTTACGGCCGGCCAGCGCGGCTCAGTGGTTGAGCATGGACCTATGAACCAGGAGGTCATGGTTCGATTCCCGGTCAAGGGCACATGCCCAGGTTGCAGGCTCCATCCCCAGTGTGGGGCTTGCAGGAGGCAGCCGATCCATGATTCTCTCTCATATTGATATTTCTCTTTCTCTCTCGCTCCGCCTTCCTCTCTGAAATCAATAAAAACATATATACACATATATTAAATAATAATTATAATAATAAATAATAAATAAATAAATGAGCCCTGGTCGGTGGCTCAGTCGGTGGCTCAGGCAGTTGCAGCGTCATGGGTGTGCAAGGGTCTCTGCCCGCGGGTGGGAGCATGCGCACAGCCGGTGGGCCCCCGGCCCTCCGCGCGCACCTCCGCCCGGTCCCTCCTCCAGGCCCACTACCCGCCGCGGGGCCGCCTCCCTCCCCGGCGCCCAAGGCGTCTGCTCACCCGGAGGCCGGGGGCCCGCTCGCTCGTGCCGCCGCCCACCGGACCTGTTCGCGCGACTCTGGCGTCGAGCGTGTGCGTGACGCGGCGGCGCTCCCTCCCGCGCCCACGCCGCGCCCACGCCGCGCAGCTCTCCCGCCTCCGCCCCGCCCCCGGGTCGGAGCGTGCGCGCGGCGGGTGGGTCCCCTGCACCGCGGCCCCTTCCCCTGGAAGCGCGCCCCCTCGCGGGCAGCTCCCGCACGGCCGCGCGCCCCGCCACGTGCGCCCCGCAGCCTTTGAGGACCGGCACGCGGCGGCACGCGGACGTCGGCCTCAGTCTCGGCTTCTGCCGGAGCCAAGGGAACGGCCGCCGAGGACGAGGACGAGGACGAGGACGGAGGCGGCGCCCGGGGGCCTGACTCAGGTGCGGGGCGCGGGCAGGAGCGGGGCGGCGGCTGGACATGGAGGGCGGGGCCGGGTTTGAATGGACGGGCGCACCGGGGGCGGGACGAGCTGCTGTGGCCTCGCTCTGGGGTCCAGTGACCTCGGGGAAGCGCTCAGACCCTCAGGGCCAGTGTCCTGTTGCAGAACCGGCCTCATAGGCGCTGTGGGGAGCGGGCCTGGTCCTCGCCGAATGGGGCGGGTGCAGACAAGTCGGGGAAGGAGCCAGTCAGAGGTGGCAAGACTGGTCTGAAGGGCTGCGGTGGGAGGGGGGGAGTTGGAAACACGGAGAAAGGAGACTACAGAGGGGCCACATGTTTGTGGGCACTGAATGTGCGACAGGGTATCTGATAGCTAGCAGGGTGTTTCTTTGGGGGGGGGGGCGGCTGGGGAGACTGATTTTATGCTAAGCACTTCACCTGCATCCTCAGGACCCACCCTGTGAAGTAGATTTTATTAACAAATAAGGAACCTGAGCCCTAGCTGGTTTGGCTCAGTGGATAGAGCGTCGGCCTGGGAACTGGAGGGTCCTGGGTTCGATTCTGGTCAAGGGCACATGCCCGGGTTGCGGGCTCGATCCCCAGTTGGGGGCATGCAGGAGGCAGCCGATCAATGATTCTCTCTCATTATTGATGTTTCCATCTCTCCCTCTCCCTCTCTGAAATCAACAAGAAATGTGTGTGTGTATGTGTGTGTATACACATATATATGTATATGTATGTGTATATATATAACAAATAAGGAACCCGAAGCTCAGGTTCAGCAAATTTCTAGAAGTCACAGTGCTTACGAGAGAAAGGCCAAAAGTGCCTCCAAGCTGGTTAGCTGGAAAAACATCAATAGAGAAGGTGCGGAGAGGAACCAGGTTGAGGGAGCTGGAGAAGGTGGTAGGAAAAGCAGGTATGACTTTTAATGTTTTCCCACATGTCATCCTGGCTTTAGAGTTGACAGGAGCTCGGAAATTACAGAGCCAGCCTCCCACATTCTGCAGGCGCGGAAGCTGGAACCCAGGGGCTGGGAAGACTGACCTAAAGCCACGCCGCTAAGACATGGTTTGAAACGGGATTTCCGCACACAAATCTTTACTGCAAACCAAAGGGGATACAGTGCCCTCTAGTGTTTTCCGTTCAATCTTACAAACCCCCCTCACATTTCTGTTTTAACGGTTGAGAACAACTGGACATGGTGCAAGGTGGTCTCCTCAGGTAACCTTAGAGTTATTTGCAAACTCAGGAAGATTTCAAGCAAGTGTTCACTTCAGAAATTAGGGACATGGATGAGAAACACCATGTTTGGTATCTTTTCATGTGCTTATTTGACATTCATATACACTCTAAATTTTTTAAATTAATTGTTTGGAGAGAGAGAGAGAGAGAGAGAGAGAGAGAGAGAGAGAGAGAGAGAGAGAGAGAGAGAGAGAGAAGAGAGAGAAACATTGATTTGTTGATCCACTTATTTATGCATTCTTTGGTTGAGCCTTGTATGTGCCCTGACCAGGGATGGAACCTGCAACCTTGTGTATCAGGATAATGCTCTAACCAACCAACTAAGCTGATGGGCTGATATTCATTTATATTTGCACATTAGGCTTTTATTATACAGGAGGATTAGAGTCCTATACTAGTGGATGACATAAAAAGAAAGGACCTGTTTGGAAAGACATATGAAATAATACTTGTATTATTAAGAGGTCACAAAGGGTTAAAATCTACACCTTGTAATACCTCATTTGTACTTATGATTAAAACAGGCCCTGAGTAGATGGGCAACAAACGTGAAGAGACAACTCACACGAAAAGAATAGACTACTACACAAGTGGAAGGGAAAATGTTAATCTTTAAGAATTTTCTTCCTAGTGTGATGGCATTTAATTAAAAAAATACATTTACTGTTTTTCCTTGGGCAGGGTGTCTTCTATGATGATTTAAAAATAATTTTTTACAATAAAAATGTCTCTTAATTATAAAAAATTTAGAAAAATGTTCAATGAAAATACCCAATCCTGATGAAGCAGGGGGTGAAAAAGGCTAGAGCAGCACACATTGATACAAAATCTGTTTGAAAAGCCAGAATTTCACGGAAAAACAGCAGGATAGGTTTTATACTATTCTTAGAATGTATGTGTGCTACTTCCCTAAGTTCCTTGATAGTGAGGTAGTGTGTGCATGACAGCAGACTGGAAGGGTCAGCCTCGGAGGGCGTCCGTCCTGTGGCGTCCGGGAGGTATCCCTCTGCTGCAGCCCGCCCAGCAGTTTTCAATGTCCCGTGTCAGATCCCTTTCGGCTTAGCGTCCCCGGGACACCTGGAGGGGCGTTGGTTCCTTGGACAGAATCCTCACCGCCGAATGGGGTGGACGGTGTAAGGGATTCACAGGACGAAAACAGCATCCCAGTGGGAGAGGCCGAAGCTGTTCATTACTGCGAGCTACTCTCACGGCAGCCTAAATCCCCCCTAATGCAACTAAGCATACAGCTAAGCCTGTTGACTTATTTCCAAGCCCTTGTGGAACAGCTACATGTGTTGAGCTCCAATTCAGACGTCAGAGATTAACGTATCTGCTAAAGAAAGCTGCATCTTAGCCCAGCCTGCTTGTGCCTGGGACGTGACTGTGGACCTCCCCGCCCCCCCCCTGCCAACCGCCCCCCCCCCTTCCCCGCCCCATGGGTGCTGGTTGAAAGGCTCGGAGTCTCCGGAAGAAGTTTTGGCGGAAGTTTAAGTGAGGTTGGGCAGTACCACTTGCCCACATGCGATTTTGTCCCTTGAAGCTCTGCAGCAAAAAGAGATGACTGCCTATGGTGGGGGATCAGCCTTTCATAAACCACGCTGGCTGTTCTACTCTGGTCGCCTGCCGTGAACTAGTTAGAGCTAAAAAGGCATTTCCGTGTCAGTGGCCACCAGGCTGAAACAATGTCTTCACTCAGTTCAGTGGTGGGCGCGGGTGTCATCGTATTTTTGCACAGGGTAGGTGTGGAGCACAGACGGCGAGTGTCAGGAAGAGCACCAAGTGGCCCCTCCCAGGCCCAGGGTGGGGGACTGTGTGGTCCAGGAATAGGATGGGAGGAGTGGCCAGGGCCCTCATTTCGGGTCGAGGACTTGTGTGTCCTGTCCCTAGTGTGACCCCGGCCTGCCGAGGGACTCGTGCGGTCATGGGAAGGCAGATCAGGGCATTTTAGGATGTATCCCCCAGTCCTTGATTTTAAGTATTAAAAATGCTACCAGGCTCTTGAGGTCATATCAGGGGACACGAGAGAGTGGAGGGGTCAGTATGAACACAGCTGGGAGTGTGGCTCCAATGCTGGGGCGTTCAGTTCTGCACAGGAAACTCGTAGGTAACGAGGTTTGGGAAGGCTCAGCTCAGAGGCCCTGTCCATGCAGAGCTGGTTGCGTGCCTGTACGTCTTGTCTGCGGAGCTGGAGTGCGGATTGGCAGGTGTGAGTGGAGGAGTCTGAAGGGCGAGTGGACAGAAGTGAGGGCGCGGTGGTCTTAGGTCCATGTGAGGCCCGCCATGTGCTTTTATCATTAACCCCCTTCCCCAGGGTCTCTGTGAAAAAGAGACCCTGTCCTGGGAGGGGGTGGACTTCTTCCCACCGGCCACCAGGGGGAGCAGCTGCTTTGCCGGTGACTAATCAGTGGTTCTCAACCTTCTGGCCCTTTAAATACAGTTCCTCATGTTGTGACCCAACCATAAAATTATTTTCGTTGCTACTTCATGACTGTCACGTTGCTACTGTTATGAATCGTCATGTAATTATCTGATATGCAGGATGGTCTTAGGCGACCCCTGCGAAAGGGTCGTTGGACCGCCAAAGGGGTCGCGGCCCACAGGTTGAGAACCGCTGCGTGTAAGTTCTCCTGCTCAAGCCGCATGCACTTGAGTAAGGCTGCGTGTCAGTTCTTCCGAATCGATCCTGAATTTTGCCTTTTGCGGCGTTCCCTCCACGGATTGAAAGGCTGTTGTCCACGCGAGTGCCTTTGCTAATGCGGGTGGTTTTGACTGTGGGCTGTTCGTTGCACACGTCAGGCGTTAAGGGAGGAAACGACTTTCTTCCACCTTCATGGTTCTAATAAAAGACACGAGGCAGATGAACAAGAGAAAATGACCCGGTTTAATGCCATGCATATGTGTGGGAACCCCGCATCCATGAGAGGGTCAGAGACAGAGCGGGGGGCTTGTGTATAAAACAGGGATGAGGCCATGCACCTTGGGGCTTCAGAAGGCCATTGCACAGAGAGAGCGGGTTCAGAATTAACAGTTCACCCTGACGTATAGCCAGGTAAAAAGTCCTTTCTGGTCAGCTCTTCCGCTGGGCCAGTCTTCTAATTTAAATTCTTCTACGTAGTTAAGGGGGGAAGGGGCAGAGGTTTCTCTTGAGCCTGCAGGGGCTCCGTTGCCTTTAGTTCAAAATAATCCGCACACCATTGAGGCGTATCCTGGGGCTCGCTCTGAACTCCCACCAAGTCCATGTGAGAGGGTCCCACCTCTGGGCCAGGACAAGAGGAGGAGTCAGAAAACTCAATTCTTAAAAAAAAAAGTCTCTGGTGTGTTTATCTTCCTGGGTGGAGCTGAGGGAAGGGGAAACGCAGGAGGCAGACCCTCGTGGGGGCCCTGGATGGAGACACCTCCCCTTATGCCACCACAGCTGGGCCTTGGGTTTCTCACCTGCCGACCGAGGCTGAGGACCAGAGAATTTCAGAGCCGGAAGGAATCAGGGCTCTACGCCCATGCTTTTATCCCAGCAAGGGGAAACTGCGAGGCTTTGAGATTAAGTGAGAGTCCTGGCCTGGTTAGCTCATCCGTCAGGTTATCTTTGCCGGCTTTGGCTATTTCACAACTCCGTGGAGGTGGAAGTTAACTTGTAAAAAAGCTGATAGTACAGCAGTGTGTTCCTTTCTAAGAAATGCTCATTGTGACCATTCCACAATCGGCTCGCAACCGGTTCCTATGGCTATTGACTGATTTTGGCAGTGCTTCCAGTTTTGCAACTATTTGTACATGTATTTCAGCATCTTTATCTGGCCGCGAAGAGCGTGGTTCTGTGTGTTTTCCTCAGAACTGGCTGTCCTCGTTGATGGATGAGGTAAAGCCTTTGACATAGGTGCGTTTTATACCAGGGTGAGAGCTGCCGTTGTATCCTCTTTGAATATGGTTGAGCGTAAATAAGTCAGTCAGCTATTTCTCCAGCAAAATGGGTTTATTCGGGCACAACAACAAATTGCAATCCAGAGCATGCGACCCTGGCGGGCCCACAGAAGTCCACTAAACAAAGGAGGGGGAGGCTCTTTTGTGGGCAGGGGGGCGCAGCGGGGGGAGAGGAAGTTGGGAAGAGCTGTTACAAGGGTATCCCCTCTGTGCGTTGTGATTGACACAGGGCGTCAGAGCTCCGCATTCTGGCCTCCCTATTTCATTTCAAACGAGGTTTCTGTTTATGGATTTTTACACTGTGAATCCTTTAACATCCTTCAGAGAAGAATAAGGAGGCTCAGAGAGGGGAGGGGATTTCCCCAAGATCACACAGTTCAGCTGTGCCAAAGCCATGACCAGAACCCAGCTTTCTCTGGGCTCCTTGATGTTTAGCAATCGCTGATACACTTCGCAGGATCGTCCTGGGGACCAGAGGTGGAAGAGAGAAGAGAAAGTGGTACAAAAAGTAGGGCGTAGAGGGAGTCCTGTCTGGGGTGGGGGTGAGGAGAGGAGGTTCATGGGTTCCAGCCTCACATACCAGCCGTGAGGATACGGCCAGGTCATTCAGCCTCCCTGGGCCTCAGTGCCTGCCCTGCACACCTCGCACCTCACCTCGCAGGGCCCTGGGGAAGCGGGGTGCGGTGACAGGGGAGACCGTGAGAGAGTCTCAGCAACTTCAAAACATGTTCCCGTGTCTTTGGTTCTCCTGTCTTCAAGAGGTGGAGTCTTAGTCCCTCCCTCCAGGGCGGGCTGATTTAGTGACTCATGTCTAACAAACAGAATAAAGGAGAAGAGATGGTGTGTTGTGTGTGTGTGTGTGTGTGTGTGTGTGTGTGTGTGAGAGAGAGAGAGAGAGAGAGAGAGAGAGAGAGAGAGAGAGAGAGAGAGAGAGAGAAGGTCATAAAACAGCGCCGTGGCTTCCATCGTGGTTACACTCAGAGTTTGGGGAACGCCGGCCGCCCTGTCTTGAGGCTGCAGAGGCAGCCCTGCAGAGAGGCCCTGGTGAGGAACTGAGGTAAAATGAAAGCAATTCAGTCAAATGACAGAAATCCCTTTTTATCAGAATTACTTGAAATGCAAAGGGATTAAACTCTTCAATTAAAGACATAGATGAGCAGAATGGATAAAAACACGTGACCCAGCTCTACGTTGTCTACAAGAGACGCATTTTAAAGCCAAAGACACAAATCGATTGAAAGTGAAAGGATGGAAAAAGATATCCCATCCAAACAGTAATCAGGGGTGGCTGTCCTAATATCATACAAAATCGACTCTAAACCAGACAAGGTAACAAGAGGCAAAGAAGGCTATTACGTATTCCTAAAAGGTTCACCCCGGCCGGTGTGGCTGTGTTGGTTGGAGCGTCGTCCCGTGCACCCAAAGGTTACAGGGCACATACCTAGGCTGCGGGTCTGATTCCTGGTTGGGGCTAGTACAGGAGGCAACCGGTCAATGTTTCTCTTCCTCTCTCGCTTTCTCCCTCTCTCGCCCTCCCTCTCTCTAAAATCAATAAAAACATATCCTCAGGTGAGGATTAAAGAAAAAAAATGAAAGGTTCAATAGAGCAAGAAGATAGCACAGTTATAAATCTTCACATACCTAATAACAGGGAAATATATGAAGCAAAAACTGACAGAATCGAAGGGGGAAATAGCGGTGAAGAGGATGACATGTTATTAGAGATGTCTCAGCTCTCTTGTTGGGTGGCAGGGTCAGGGCTGTTAACTACACCATGTTTTATAACTAACAGTTTGTGAAAAGCGTCTTTTATACGCACAGAATACTGTATCTTAAAATATAAGTTGGAACATATTCAGGATTGCCCTGGCTGGTGTGGCTCGGTTTTCCTGTGCCCTGGAAGGTCGCTGGCTGGATTCCTGGTCGAGGCGCATGCTCGGGTTGCGGGCTGGATCCCCAGTAGGGGGCGTGCAGGTGGCACCCGATCAATGATTCTCTCTCATCATTGATGTTTCTATCTCCCTCTCCTCCCTTCCTCTCTGAAATCAATAAAAATATATTTTTAAAAAAGAGAGATAAGAGAAGGAGGGAGTCTAGGTTGGAGGCAGGCCAGTTGGTAGTAGTGAGCGTGGGCTGTGGCACAGCCATGACACCCGTGGGGCAGCGGGGCCCAGGGCTCTGGGAAGAGGGCACCCCAGGAGGAGGGCAGCCTGGGATCCCGGCGGCGAGGCTGCAGGGCCGGCCTCGGCCACACGAGGGCGCTCCACACTCGCATCGTGTTGGGGAGGCCGGATTGTAAGGAAGATGGGGAGGAGGCCTTCTGGGGGGAGAGGAAGGAGCAGAACGCCCTCTCTGCTCCCAGGCTAGTCCTCTCTCCAGGTTTCCTGTGTGGTCCAGCCTTGAAGGTCCGTGTGAAATCCCTCTGGCAACTGGGAACACAGCCCTGAGAAGTTCATGCATATGTATGTCAGGGCAGCCTGCGCGGGGGAGGGCAGTGCTTGTTTGTTGAGGTGTCAGCCGTGTGCCTGTGTCCTGTGTTGGGAGTGAATGTGTGTAGGAGTGTGTGGGAGGGTGGAAGGGGGCGCGGGGAGGAGCAGTTCCGGCTTCCCAGGCCTGGGCTGGAACTCCCAAGCAGGGAGCCCTGAAGCAAGCAGCCCAGTGCTTCAGCTGCCTTTCCCCAACAGAGGGGCCCCCAGTCTGAAAGAGGAGGCAGACGCCCTGGCCTTCAGCCTGGCCCGGCGGGACTGTGTATTGGGGATTTCCTGTGGGTCTGTGGATCCCCGGCCTTCTGGTGGTAGTTAAGCGCCTTGCTGAGGCTGGGCTCATGGCCGGCCGCCGCCTGGCCCTGGCGCTGCCCACTCCTGCTGCTCGGGAACCTGGTGTCATGAAGATGTGCCCAGGGGCATAGCCCAGCAGAAATCTTGTGACCCAAGGAACACCATTGGTCTCATTTTAGATCAGAACATTTTTTTTTCCTCCTGAAAGCTGCCTGGGCGGTGGCAGGACACCCAGGTTCAGGGTAGCAGAACATGCCACTCCAAAACACGCCTCTTGGGCACCATGATTATTTTGAGAAACGACAGGCACAGGAGGAGCTCTGAAAACGGAGCGGAGATTCCTCTTTGACAGGGAAACATACTTTTATAAAGAAAATCTTATTTTCTGCGGGGCCTCCCTTTCTATAGCAGGAAGGTGGCTCTAAGTCACCAGAGAATCTTATCGCTGGGGAAGGCAGGGACTTGGCCTCTCTAAACCGACCTTACCCGTTTACCGCTTTTCCCGGTGACCTTCCCTAACAGGCCTCCCCCACCTTCCCCGTTCCTTTCTCTGGTCTTTAGCTGAAGATGGTGTTTAAAAGCTGCTGCCTTAGGCCACCTGGGAGAGTTACCTCATTTTTCCTGGGTACCTCCCATGTATGAATGAGGTCTGTATTTATGCTCTCAGGTTGGTTTTTCTCGAATTATTCTGTCTTTTATTCCGGGGGTCTCAGCCAAGAACTCAGAAAGGAGAATTGCTTTCCCTCCCCCATAGGGGGGACCGTGACCAGGGGCCTGGAGTCTTGTCCCCTCCTGCTGCCCTGGTCACTGGACAGCCGCTGCACGTGAATGAGCTCGGTGGGTGGCCTGGCTTCTCGCTGGGGATTTGAGAGCATTAGGGCTGGTGGGACGCACCCCCGCTGGGAGCCTGGGGGTGGGGGGGCGCGGGGAGGCAGCAGGCTGAGGCCCGGGGCGGTGTCCCAGGGCAGGGGAAGACCGGGAGGAGGAACAGCAAGCCCAGGAGACCCCGCTGGGCAGAGGAGACCAAGGACGAAGCCTCACAGAGCTCTGGCTGAGCCCCGGCCCTTGTCCGGACTTTCCCCAGCAGACCTCCCCCCTCAGCAGCCTGGCCTTGGCCGGTACCCCTGCCGTTCCCGGGGCTGCGATGCCTAGGCCCAGCCCAATGACCATGAGAGACGTAGGAGAACAACACCTGGGTGAGGCGACTCTAGGGAGTTTGGGGGTTCAGGGAGCTAGACTTCATGACCATGTAGTTAAAGGGAAGCAGTTTGTCACCCCCAGATATGCCTCTTGGGCTATTATTTTAAGCTGGTTATTTTTATGAAACAAAAGACTCAGACAAAAACCCTCTGACCTTCCCCTCGTTGCCTAAGGAATTGAGAGAGGGCCGGCTCTGGGAAGGCAGCCATCACCGAGAGGAAGGGAGTTCAGGCTCCCCTTAGAGGAGGGGCCTCCTGGGGCCTCTGACCACATCTTCCTGCGTCCCATTGTTTCGTCTGTTTGTCTTTTGCCCTGTGTCTCCGTTGCTAAAGATGGCCCGGCGAACACTTATTTACCAGTATTTGCTTTTCGGCCTCCATGGCATATGAGCTGCTTTAACCGCTGACCAGTTCTCAGCCCGCAGGTCCTTCTGGAACCCCCACACGGCCTATGTCGTCAGTGCGGTTGTTTTCTCTCGTTGATCTGTCTCACGTTTACGTGCCTGTGGGACCAGCCAGAAGAACGTAGGAGAGCGGAAGGGCAGTTACTGTTCGTGCCTCACGTGGCCATCAGGCGGAAGGCACTGGTGTCAGGCCTGGGCTGGTTAAACTTCCAGCTCGGCCACCTGGTAGCCATGTGACCTTTAATGAGCCAATGGCTTAACCTGACTGGACCTCAGTCTCATCATCTGCGACATGGGAACAGTAATGACATTGCAGGGTTATGAAGGTTTGGACATTAGGAGTGCAGAGTGCTCAGTCCGTAGGAAAGGCTGTTTCTATCATCATTGTCCCATGCCCGGACCCCCTTCGACGGACTCCAGGCCTCTCTTCTCAGCTCAGACCAGAGCAGTCCTGTAATGTGCCTGCACCACTGTGACAGGGAAGGGGTGGCCAGCTAATGTCACCCAGGACGGCAATGTCCCTGCTGACAAGAGCCTCTGGGAAGATGCCTTGGTTCCAAGGACTAAATCTCCTAGTTGGCAGGCGGCATGTCCTGTGTAGGTGGGGGTCTCCCTTCACCTGGATCTCACAGCAGGAGGAATACAGAACTTTCAGAGCAGGAGGAGGCCAGGTGGCTGCCTGTTGCAACAGAGGAAGGGGCCAGGGGCTTGGCCTAAGGTTCTGCTCATGTCCCCTAGACCTTTCCTAGCGTGGGGGGAGGGAGGAGGGGATCAGTCTGCCAGGCGGGGGGGAGGAGAGAGGCCCTGAATGCAGGCTGTGCGCCCACAGCTTTTTCCTTCTCCTTGCCCCCCCTGCACCCCACCCCGGCCGGAGCCTGCGGTCATCCAGTTAAAGCTCCTTTAGGCGAGAAGCCTTCCTGGCTCTTGCACGCGGGCCGTGAAGTTGATGGGAGGGAAGGGGCTTTTTGTGAACTCAGTCCAGAGGCGGGGAGCCTGTGGGTGGGTGCCACCCGGGATCCAGTGCCAGGAGTAGATAGGGACCCCACCCTTCTGGGCGTGCCTGCTGTTGAAACCTGGCAGCTACCCCGGGTTCCTCCCTGCACCCCTCCCACTCCTCTGGGTTCGCTCTGCCTCCCCCTCAACTCCCCGGGAGGTGCTCTGCCTTCTCGTCCTCCTCCAGGCATGGCCTGCGGTCCCTCCCTCCTCCAGCCTGTCGCACCGCCGCCTCCAGTGGTGTTTCTGAGACCAGGGTGGTGGTCCTTCTCTCTGCCCAGTACCCGCTCCAGCTCCCGCTGCCCACAGGGCAGAGCTCGGATTCTTCAGGGGCCTGTCAATCCCACACGTCTCCGTGGCCCTCATTTCCTCGCCCGCTTCCTTTCTTGCCCACCACTCTGTGTACCCGCCTGGCTGAACTGGCCACTTGTGGGAAGTGCCAAGCACCCCTCAACTTTCGGGGGTCTGTATAAAAGTGTGTGCGCCCTCTCGGTGGTACTTAGCATGGTCACACACGCGCGCACCCGTCCCCCTGCTTAGTCGGTTAATTTCTAGTTCTTCCTTCAAGCCTCTGGTGCCACTGCTACGGGAAAGCTACCGCTGACCTCCGCAAGACTGGCCCGGGCCCCGCTCTGTCCTCACAGCCCTCTGAGCTCCCCTGGAGTGTATGACACACTTTGACAGTGACCCCCTTCCTTTTTTTTTTAAAGGCTATTTGGGGGAGACATACACAGGGAGTCTATAGGAGATGCTGTTGTTGAGTTAGCGTTTATTTTTTTAATTATTATTTTTTAAAAACATATTTTATTGATTTTTTACAGAGAGGAAGGGAAAGGGATAGAGAGTTAGAAACATCAATGAGAGAGAAACATCGATCAGCTGCCTCCTGCACACCCCCTACTGGGGATGTGCCCGCAACCAAGGTACATGCCCTTGACCAGGATCAAACCTGGGACCCTGGAGTCTGCAGGCCCACACTCTATCCACTGAGCCAAACCGGTCAGGGTGACCCCCTTCCTTTATGATTCCGCTCTCTGCTCCCAAGTCTCATCACTTCGCCAGGGGAGGGCCCTGTCTTGCTCGCTGGCGTCTGTCCTAGGGCCTTGCCCGGTGCTGATCCGTGGCAGGCATGGAGCCATAGTCACTGAAACGTTCCCGGAAGCCCACCTTCACTGAGCACGTGCCGGGAGCCCGGGACTGGGAGGTGCTCTCCAGGCACAAACGGGACTGACTCACCCTCAGGGGGCTGAGTGGCACCAGCCTCCATTCCTGCTTCCTTTGGAGGCAGAAGCTAAAGCTGCGTGTGCCAGACCCACTCCTTCTAGTGCTGGTGCGTGTTGTGATCCCAGGCTGAGACCCCTGGGATTTGGAAGGTGGAAGGGAGCCACGACCCCTTCCTCCTGCTGTGGCTGCTCCCTCTGGCAAGCAGGGTCACTCAGATGGGCCTGGTCTCCTGCAGCCACGTCCAGTGTGCACCCCACCCCAGCCGCTCCCCAGATCACAGCCACGTCAGCGCATCCCGGAACACAGCAGTGCCAGAGGCAGCCTCCGGATGCCACCTTCCTCCCCTGCCCAGGTCCACGGAGCAGGTCTTCGAGACCCAGCCTCCCCATCCTCCCTGTCCTGTTACCCTGACCGCCCCATGGGCGCCTAACCCCCTGTATCACTTTTTCCTGCACTGAGCTCTGGCTGATACAACGAATATTATCCGTGTTTTACAGATGAGGAAACCGAGTCACAGAGCCACACAGCCAGGGCGTGGTAGAGCGGACTCTGAACCCAGCTGAGCCCAGAGCCGCCAGCCCCTCACACTTCGGGGAATGTGTATCGTGTGTGCCAGCAGTCGCCCACCTTTCGGACCTCACGGGCCACCAGTGTCCGCGGACCACCCGTGGGTGAGCGCCAGGTGTGGGAGGAGGCCCAGCGGCTTCCAGGCAGGGGCTGGGCTGGTCCCAGGGCAGGTCCTGAGCCGGTTCCCAAGGCGTCTGCCCCTTCAGAGAAGCACAAGCAGCTCAGGTTGCTGGCACTGTCCCCGGGGCTGGGCTGACCCAGAGGGGACGTGTGGGGCAGGGCGGCAGCTGAGACAGCCCAGGTGTCTGAGCACCAGGCCGGGACCCCCGGTGGTTGGGCCAGGGTTTGCCAGCCCCGATGCGCGGTGTTTGGAGAAACATTTCTGCCAATCAAAGCTTGGCAGATGGTCAGGTGGTGGTCACCAGGCCCATGGGTCAGGCGGCCAACTGCAGTGGCACCACCTTGGTGAACTTGGTGTGATCTCGTCCGTTCCTGGGAGCCTGATGGACGTCTCGGCCGAGTGTGTATAGCAGAGTAGGTGGAGTGTGGCCGGCTCTTCGGTTGGACGTTCCTGCCAGTCTGCTGAGCATATGCTTTCCCATCGGGAGCTGCACGCATAGGAGAGGCCAAGGGCTTGTCTAGTAGGAGCCAAAGAAACCGAAGGAATTGGTTGGTGCCTCAGCATTCAAAGGACACCAGTCTCTGTGTGATTGCATCTGAGGCCACTGAGCAGGCCAGCAGTGCGTCCGTCTCCCTTCCTCCCTCCCTTCCTTCCTCCCTCCCTCCCTCCCTCCCTCCCTCCCTCCCTCCCTCCTTTTTATATATTCCACAAATGAGTGCTGTCACATAACAAGCATATTCAGATATACTCCCTGCCTCACAGAATTTAGGTTCCAAGGGAAAGCACATTTTCCCGAGTTTCCTTGGTGGTTAGTCCTCCTTTGCGAATGCTGCGGGGTCCCCTCTGCCTACTGTGAGGGCTGCCACGGCCAGAGGTTTGAGGGAATCAAACATTAATCCTCACTGCCAGCTGTCTGCCAGCAAAGGCCCAGCCTTCATCAAACCGGGCCTGGCAAAGTCCTTGAAGTGTGTCTTCTGGATTTCTAGGGCCCTCATCACACTGTGCTGTAAGCATTGTTAGCCTTTTATGGTCCAGATGAGAGTTTCCAGGAAACAGAACAGAGTCCAGACATCTTCCTTCTTTTCCTGGCCCCGCCCAGGGCCCGGCACGCTGTCTAGCACTTGCCCGCCGCCGATCGTGGTCCCGCATGGCTCTCTCTGAGAAACGCAGCCCGTTCGTTCTAGGCCCAGGCCAAGCGTCAGCTCCCCAGTCCCTGGAATCAAACGGGATCTCTCACTGTGCGTGGTGTTTCTGCTCCTCCCCGGGAGCTCACAGTCCGGCAGGGTTTACAGAAGCAAACAAATGAGGACACTCCACTGTGGCGCTAGGTTCTAGAACAAAGCGGGAAGGACGTTAAGAGGATGGGCAGAGGATGGCTGGGCGTCCTTTCAGGGGCGTGCTGTGTCCATCCAGGGCTCAGGGGACCCGGTTCTGTATGGGCTGCACAGTGGCGGCCTTTGGCTGGGTTATTTGATAACTTGTGCGGGGCTGGTGTGTGATGCGCGTTGTTCCTGTTCGTGGCAGGGCGAATGCAGTAGAGAATGAATCTCTGTAAGTCCAGTTCTCATTTGAAACAGTTGTAAATCTCCCTGATTCCCTCCTTAAGTAATGAGTTATGTACACATGTTAACCTTATCTATTTGAGAATTATGATTTTACCATTTTGAAAGTTATCCTTTAATAGTGTAAGAGCCATCCATGGCAGAGGTAATAATAATACCGAGCATTTTATAATGTGTCAGGTACTATGCTAGGGGTTTTATAGACTTTGCTTAATTTAATCCTCATGGCAATGCTATAAGATGTCCTTTTTCAAAAGTTTTTTTTTTTAAAGTATGTTTTTATTGACTTTAGAGAGAGAGGAAGGGAGAGAAAAACATCAATGTGAGAGAGAAACATCAATCAGCTGCATGCCCCCTCCTGGGATCAAACCTGAAACCTGGGCATGTGCCCCGACCAGGAATCAAACCAGAGACCTTTTGGTGCATGGGACGATGCTCAACCAACTGAGCCACACCGGCCGGGCAAGGTGCTCTATTACTATTCCCATTTTACACGTGTAGAAACTGATGCCTAGAGGTGAAGGAACCTCCCTGACTCAGAGTTAGTAATGGATATGGAGTTTGTACCCAGCGACCTGGGATTGAACATTCAGTTGGGCTGGAGAGCAGGGTGTGGGCTGAGGACCGGCCCAGATAAAACCCAAGGGGTGTACTTGAGCAGATCGGGAGGGTACTGTGGGTCAAGCTAAGGAGTTTGGACTTTATCCTCAAACAGTAGGATTTTAAGGAGAGGAGTGACATGACTAGGTGAGCTTTATTGTTTTTATTGCTTTCATTAAAGTGATAAAAGCAGCCGAGAGATTTGGCCTTTTTAGAGAAATCATTTTGGCAGCACTGTTGAGGTGAGATGGGAGGTGTGAGAGCCGAGGTGGGGAGGCTGTTACAAACAAAGCCGTGGCAGGGAAGAGAACAGGAGGGATGGAAAGGAGAAGCAGTCAAGCTGTTTCACCCACACATTTGGACAACTGAAGTTTACGGGGAAGGGCGGGGGCCAGTGGAAGTTCAGGAGCCCCCCCAAAGTGCGTAGCTCAGGCCTGTTCTTGCTCGTTCTTAGCATTTGAGAAGCAAGACAGTACTTGGGATTTAAAAGGAAAAAAGTTATCAAAAAGCCTCTACGGCTCCCATTCTGAAGAGCATCTATCCTATATAATAATCCTATATAATAAAAGGGTAATATGCAAATAGACCGAACGGGGAAGGACTAGTTGCTATGACACGCATTGACCACCAGGGGGCAGACGCTCCACTCAGGAGCTGCCCCCTGGTGGTCAGTGCGCTCCCACAGGGGTAGCACTGCTCAACCAGAAGTCCGGCTCATGGCTGGCGAGTGCAGCAGCAGTGGCGGGAGCCTCTCCTGACTCCATGGCAGCACTACCGAGTGGTAGCAGCAGGTGCAGTGGGCCGTGATGAGCCAGTGGCGTGGCGCCTGGCCCGACTCGGGCTCCTCCTTGGCCGCCTGCCACTTGGTACACTGCTGCATCCCCCAGGGGTCCTGTACTGAGAGGGCACAGGCCAGGCTGAGGGTTCCCCCTGCTCCCAGTGCATGAATGTTGTGCACTGGGCCTCTAATATATAAATAGGGCCTGACACAGGAGCACCCAGGCCCTTTTCTTTTGGCCTCAAGGGGAAAAAAAGCAACTCGGAGAAAGGAAAAAATAACCCACAATGACAACCACCATTAAACCTTCTCTTGGTCCTTGTGCCCGTACAGATTGCTAGCACCCCAGGTGATTTTTAAATCCCAGCCCAGTTCCCCTCCTGGCTTCTTAATGGCTGCTGGCCACTTCCTCTTGGGACCTGGCCAGAGTAAGCTCAGGGAATGCAAATTTTAATTCTGGAATCAGCAAAGCATATTAGGAGAGGAAATCCACAAGTGAGGCAAGCACATTGTGAATTCCAGAGACAAGGAAAGGGATTGTAAGGCTGTGCGTTTGTTGGGGACAAGACCGTTTTGCTCATTTTGGTGTGGGACCCTAGGGATTGGTCATTATTCACCCTTCAAGATTACCCAGGATTCCGTCTCTTCCATTCTTGTGTTTCCACTTTCCAACCACTACACCTTCAGCTCTCCCCACTGAGCTGACTGCAGTCTTGCCTTGCATTCTTCTGACAGCAGGGGAGGTGGCCTGCTAGGATGAAGGACCAGCTAAAGGGTCAGTATTTCTTATTGTACCCACCCACCTGGGATTTTGCATGAATGCTTGAAAGGCTTTTGTAAACTGATGAGCTATCCAAATATTGCCATCTCTTCTTCTTTGTTGTTCTGGTTGATGATTTAACTGACACTTGCTTGACTGCATTGCAGAATATTCAAGCAGATTCAGATTTTATTTTTAAAACTACTGTGTGCTCAGTATACTACTATGCAGTGTATAGCATGCTGCGTGCTTTCATGCTTAGTCCTCACAAATTTTATTATGTTTATTTTACCAAAGAGGCTCACAGAAATTAACTTGCTCAAGAATATCTTTTTTGTTCTTTTTAGGCCCTCCTGAAATTGGGTTAGAGCCCTAGCCAGTTTGGCTCAGTGGTTAGAGTGTCGGCCTGTGGACCGAAAGGTCGCAGGTTCGATTCCCGGTCTAGGGCACATGCCTTGGTTGCAGACTCCATCCTTGGTCTGAGTCAAGGTGCTTGTGGAAGGCAACCAATTGATGTCTCTCACATTGATGTTTCTCTTTCTCCCCTCTCCTTCCCTCCCTCTCTCTTTTTTTAAAAAAATCTATTTTATTGATTTTTTACAGAGAGGAAGGGAGAGGGATAGAGAGTTAGAAACATCGATGAGAGAGAAACATCGATCAGCTGCCTCCTGCACACTCCCTACTGGGGATGTGCCCGCAACCAAGGTATATGCCCTTGACCAGAATTGAACCCGGGACCCTTGAGTCCGCAGGCCGACGCTCTATCCACTGAGCCAAACCGGTTAGGGCTCTCTCTCTCTCTCTTACCAGCTAAAAAAAAATTAATGGAAAAATGTCCTCAGATGAGGATTAAAAGTATCTATTATAAAGAAGAAAAGAAATTGTGTTAGCGACTTCCTCACGTACTGCCCATCACGGCACCTCCTACGTATATACTGTTCCCCACCAGACTGGAAGCCTTGGGTGCTAGGAACTGGATTTTGTTCACTGCTATGTCCTCTGTCCAGCACATCCAAGCTGCTCCATGAAATACTGTTTAGGTGAATGAATGGAGGCTGTCTTATAGCCAGTGCTCTAGCCTGAAAACTGTTTTCCTTACTGCTGACCGTTCACTGCCTTCCCCTACCAGAGTGTGAGACGCATGGGGTTAAAAAACAAAATTCGCCCTAACTGGTTTGGCTCAGTGGATAGAGCGTCGGCCTGCAGACCTAAGGGTCCCAGGTTCGATTCCGGTCAAGGGCATGTACCTTGGTTTCAGGCACATCCCCAGTAGGGAGCGTGCAGGAGGCAGCTGATCGATGTTTCTCTCTCATTGATGTTTCTAACTCTCTATCCCTCTCCCTTCCTCTCTGTAAAAAATCAATAAAATATATTTAAAAAAAAACAAAACAAAAAAACAAAAAAAACAAAATTCAGTGAAATAGATTTAAAGGTTTAATTGGCTTTACTGAGCTATTGATCCTACCTAACAACTGGAAGGGTGCTCAGATGAGCCATACAAAATGAAAGGTTTTATTTGCAGAAAAAGGGTGGGACTGAGAAGTTAAAAGACTGGATTTCAGGCAAGGACACCTCTCAGGGCAGGAGTGGGCCACCTTTTTTCTGCCAGGGGCCATTTGAATATTTATCACATCACTCTTGGGCCATACAGAATGATCAGCTTCAAAATCAGCCTGCTGAATTTGGTGAAACATTTAATTAACTCACCCCTAATGCCTTGGTAAAGCCAGACCAAATGACTTCCCAGGCCTCACAGGGCCTGGCCCGGATGCCCCCACCCCTGGTTAGGGAAGGCCATAGGTCTTATCAGGCAGATCACCTCAAAGGCATTGATCAGGAAATTCCAGACGGATTTGGTTAAAATTCTACTCCTGGGAGAGGCTGAAACTGTAATCAGGTTAGTTACTGAGTTTTGTTTGGTGACTTAAGGAAAGTGACTGCAATTTGGCCTTTTTGGTTTAACAATGGGGAGACATACTGTGTTTCTTTCATGGCTGGATTCTCAAAGCCGAGAGTAGTGCTTAGGACATAGTAAGGGTCCGATAAATGCTGGTTGGCAAATGAAGAAGTGGTAGCTGGGGAGAGGAAATCCGTCCCCTGCTGTGTGTGTGTGTGACACCAGTGTATGTTGTTCTGATGCTGATTTCAGTAAGTTACGTTTCAGACTGCAACACTGACTCGGGTAACTGCTGAATACTCTGGTTTCCTGAGTTAAACATTCACTTGCGGCTGAAGGATGAAATCCTGACTTGAGACCACTGTGCTTTTTAGTTCATGTCACAATCACTTCCCTTTCATCAGAGGCAACTCTTGAAGCAGCAGGAAAAAGTAACCTGCTTGTACAATCCTCAACTTCATTTTCTAGACCAAGTGTAGTGTCTCTTCCCTCTGTAAACCAGTAGTATGTGCTACATTAGATGTTGTCTTTTAGTATAAAAATAACCATCATATTAATACAAGTTAGAATATGGAGAAAATACAGGAAAAACTATGCTCAAAAAACGATTACCATATTTGTCTGTCTTTTTCACTCCATGCATTTGTTCTACTATGTATAGACATAGATCATGGTAATTTGTGTCTCCATTTTTCTTTTGTTAACCCTCACCTAAGGATATATATTTTTTCTATTGATTTTTTACAGAGAATGGAAGGGAGGTGGGGGGAGAGAGAGAAACATCGATGTGAGACACATCCATTGTGCCTTCTGCATGCGCCCTAACCAGGGCTGGGGATTGAGCCTGCAACCCTATCAGCGGGTCTCAACCTGTGGGTCGCGACCCTTTCACAGGGGTCGCCTAAGACCATTGGAAAACACATATATAATTAAATATTGTTTTTGTGATTAATCACTATGCTTTAATTATGTTCAACTTGTAACAATGAAATTGGGGGTCACCACAACATGAGAAACTGTATTAAAGGGTTGCGGCATTAGGAAGGTTGAGAATCACTGTCTAGTGCAGTGATGGCGAACCTTTTGAGCTTGGCGTGTCAGCATTTCGAAAAACCCTAACTTAACTCTGGTGCCGTGTCACATAAAGAAATTTTTTGATATTTGCAACCATAGTAAAACAAAGACTTATATTTTTGATATTTATTTTATATATTTAAATGCCACTTAACAAAGAAAAATCAACCAAAAAAATGAGTTCGCGTGTCACCTTTGACACACGTGTCATAGGTTCACCATCACTGGCCTAGTGAATGGTCTGACACTCTAATCACTGAACACACTGGCCAGAGATCATTTTTCATTTAACATTGTTCCATGTTTACCTCATAGGGATCCATTTATGTAATATATCTATATCTATAAGCATAAGCAACCGTCCAACCATTTGCTATGACGCACAATGACCACCAGGGGGCAGACGCTTCTACCGATAGCTATGATATGCACTGACTACCAGGGGGCAGACGCTCAATACAGGAGCTGCCGAGCTGTGGTGACTTGGCAGCTGCAGCTGCGGTTCTTGGGTGATGCACCCAGAACCAGAGAAGAGGGAGCCCGATTCCAGGGTGCGTCACCTAAGAACCACCCTCTCGCAGTCCTGGACCCCTTGGGGGATGTCGGAGAGCTGATTTTGGCCTGATACCTGCAGGCCAGGCTAAGGGACCCCACCAGTGCATGAGTCCATGCACCAGGCCTCTAGTTTTATTATAAGGATCCATTTAAATAGTTATTGATACACATTTGAGGATTTTTCAAATAAGTTGATAATTTCAAAGACAATTTTATTCTTTTATTTTTTTTATCCTCACCCAAGGATTTTTTCCCAATGGTTTCTAGAGAGAGTGGAAGGGAGGGGGAAGGCTGGGGGGGAGAGAAAGAAACATCAACATGAGATAGGCACATCAACTGTTTGCCTCCTGCATGTGCCCCTACATGCTGGGGAACCTGCAATCGAGGTACGTGCCCTTGACTAGGAATCGAACCCGTCAGTCTCCAGGCTGATGCTCTAACCACTTTGCAAAACCAGCCAGGGTGACATAATTTGCTTATATAAGTTCCAAATCTGGAGTTTTTTTTGTTTTAATTTATTGATTTGAGAAAGAAAGAAACATCAGTCAAACCTGAAACATAGATATGTGCCCTGATCAGGAACTGAACCAGCAACCTTTTTGGTGTACAGGACGGTGCTTCAACCAACTGAGCTGCAGGCTAGGCCCAAATCTGGAATTCTAAGTAAAAGATGTGAATTCGTGGTACTTGACAGATTATGAAACTGCTTTGCCAATATAGTATACCAACTTATTCAACCACCAAACGATGACAATTTATCATTTAAATCATATTATCAATGTAATAGGGAGAAGGAAAACCTCATAAGTCTTTCAATTTGCATTTAAGAACACTGCTAGGGGAAAAGAACTTGAATCAAGACCCGTTACTAGTTAAATGTCTTCTCTTTTAGAATCATCACACATATGGAGGGAGGAAGTTTACCTGCTAGTCGGGCACCTATCTCTTCCTTGTGGAGGCAGCATACTATAAGGCCCTAATGCTGTATCGACCAAAGACTGGCGTGGGTGGGCAGGGCTGTGAGCGTGGTGAGGTGTGCGGGGCTGCGTGATTTCGTGCGCTGGGCTTCTAGTTAAGAGTAGAAAGAACAAGACCTTTGGGATGAGAATCCACCTTCCTAAAGAACTGGACATACATGCACCAACCTTGTGAGTGGTTAGTTTCATCCATTCATTTAGCCAGAGGTTCTCAACCTTCCTAATGCTGCGACCCTTTAATACAGTTCATGTTAAAGTGACCCCCAACCATAAAATTATTTTCGTTGCTACTTCATAACTGTAATTTTGCTACTGTTATGAATCGTAATGTAAATATCTGATATGCAGAATGTATTTTCAGGGCTCACGATCCCCTTTTAGACTAAAGGGAGAAACTGATCAAAAGGGAGAATTTGACCATTTAGCTATTTTTTTTTTTAAAGAATTGTTTATTGATTTTTAGAGAGAGAGGAAGGGAGAGGGAGAAACATCAGTGTGAGAGTGAAAGATCAATCAGCTGCCCCCTGCACACCCTCTACCAGGGATCGTGCCTCCACCGGGCATGTGCCTGACTGGGAAACGGTAACCTTTCTGTGCCCAGGCTGACGTCTGACCAGCTGAGCCACAGCAGGGCTATTCTTATCTTTAAGAGTCACTTGCACACTATCTTCTCCAAGTAAGGATCCATTTTGGGAGTTAGAAGAGCTCATTTTTTCTCAAGTATCAATTTTCCTTGATTTTTAAAATAGTAAGATGCTTACACTTATTATTAAGCCCTTGCTTAACATGAGATGTCACATATCCACTAACCTTCGTGACAACCTGAGGGAGGTTAATACTCATTCTTATCAACACCTAACAGAAGAAAAAACCTGATGTGTAGGGAGACTAAATAACTTGTTTGAACCTTGGTAGCCTATATTGTTAAGCAGCCAATAGACTATCCCAGCCTCCTCTAGTAAGTTAGCAAAAAGTAAGCAAATCACTGCTGCTGCACTAAGGAGAAAGATACTCTGCCAGTCACTCTCATATGAATGCGTTTGTCACTATAGCCCAGACTGAGTGGAGGAAAGGGCAGCCGAATCTAAAACTCTAAAGCTCAAACACATTTCAGGACTGTGTACTTGCAACCCCTTTAGATGCTTCTGAACTCTGAAGCAGTTTGGCTCAACTGCTCACATTTGGGCAAGTGAGGCAAGCGTGGGCTGTGCCTCCCTGCCCGGTATTGAAGGAATTTTCATAGTGACACAGCCTATCATGAACCTCTTTCTCCACATCTTCTAGGCGGGTGCATGCCCTGATTATTAAAACAAGCCATGTTGTAAAGGTGGAAATTTGTTAACTTTTCCTCATCTTTCTAACTCAAAAGTGCGTGCGTGTGTGTGTGTGTGTGTGTGGTGGGGGCTGTACAGGGGAAGGGGACACACTGACTGTGAAGTTTATTACACTGGGAACCATTTGTTAGGGAAGGTAAAACCCAGACATTTATATTTTCAGCTTTGACTTGGGAGCCTGCTTCAGTGCGACTCTTGCGGCTTTCTGGGCACTACCGCTGTGGAAGAGCTGCACAAGGTCCCTCTGTGACTTTCGGAGGGAGTGGGCAGAGGAAAGAGAGATAGGCAGGTACTCTGTGTGTACATCTCTTTTCCAAAAGCAGCGCTGAAACTGTGTGAACTGAAATAAACTTAGTTCCCACATAGGGCAGTTGGCAACAGACTGGATCAGAAAGCCTAGCTGCCTCATTATTTAAGGCAACACTGTAACAGAGGACTAGCTGCTTGTGAACAATAGATGGCACAGAGTAGGCCCAGTGCGTTTTAGTGTCGGCTGTTACCAAAGCTGATCTTAATGCAATCCCTTAAGCCTGTGTCTTCAGTGGGAGAAAGTCAGCGTTGGACTGGGTTGATAAAGCTTTGGGTCTGGTTTTGAGCCCGTGTTTAGCCCTTGCTTCTGAATACAGCAGCTTCAGAACCCGTCCTGCTAATAAGTGCTGGTTAATCTGCATGGTAAACCCTTCCCTTCACTAACAAGATGCAGTGAATGACCAAAGACCAATAAGCAGGGGCTTATGTGTGGGTGTAGCTCAGCAACTGGGATGGGGAAAAGACTCCTATACATCTTCTTCAGCTATCTTTCCTCCCCTCCCCTCCCGACATTTCCTTTACTGTCCCCTCACTGACAGTGATCCTCGTTATTATAGAAGGGAAAGAGGCATATAGAAGTTACGGACTCGGGTCCATGGAAAATGGCAGATTCCAAACGAGAGCCAAGCCTGCCAGCAGTCACAAGCTTCTCCCATAAACGCCACCTCCATCCGTCATGACACTCAGGCGGAGGACTGGGCTTTTCATTACGTCTTTACGGTTAACTCCTCTGGATGCTTTCAGAGAGGTTGTTTCAAAATTCCTCTCTTGCTAGCCTTTAAGTAAAGATGAGGAAAGGAGAAAAATTAAAATAAAATAAGCCACATACACAAAGCTCAAAGCACATAAGCCAAATGATTTAATTTAATATTAGCAAGGGTCAAATGGATCTTAATAATGAAAATAAAGACAGTAATGTCTTCCTCAAATAAAACATTTGGAGGAAGAAACATTTCTAAAAAAAAAAAGGAAAAAAAAGTTTATTTGGAAAAGCCAGCCTCTTACACAAGGCTTTTATCTATACTTTCACTCTGTCAATTACAACAATATTTTAAAATACATTTAATACAATATATAAGTCACCGAATGTCATTGTTCTACCTCAATTTAAAAGATATTAGGTTAAAAAATATTTCATTTTCATTCTGGTCTGTCTTCCCTTCTATCCTTACACTAAATCCATTTCTTTACTTTTCAAATAAGTGAAATGAGTCACAAAATTTTTAGGTTTATGTGGAGAAAATGTGTCTTACGAATGTGTCCAAGAATTCTAACGAAAACATAATTTTAAGAAACTTCTCAGAAAAAAAGGAGTTATTTACTGAACTAAAAACACTCAGCAACTTCCCTTCCAATCTTATCCTTATATGTTTGCTTGGGGCCAAATCTCTGGCTCTTTTAAACCAGCAAACATGAAAAAAAGAAAAAAGAAAAAGAAAACCAACAACAAAAAACAATGAAGCACACAAAGAGCCAGAACCTCACACACAGCTCTAAGCTAGACGTAGATATGGTGGAGCCGCTATGAACCAAAGGGGAAAATTCCAGGTAAAACAGTAACAAAAAGATTCTAAGTCTCATGGTTTAACTGAGTTTTAGAAAAACCTAAGCTGAGTTCAGCTGCTGTTTGAAATATCTGTCTACATTTAATTAGAGATGTTGGATTTACTAAGGGGGCACAAACATATAGTTTTGCATATTTTAATACTAACTTTTACAGTGGAAAAAAAATACTAAGTGATCTCAAAAGGGACAATGATCTATAAGCACTCAAAATATGTCTTTGAAAAGGGGTGCAGAAATAGTTATTTAATAAAATCAAGAACTTCTAATAAACATCCTAAGGAGAGAAACCAGATGGGGTGTTGATGAGTACAATGTGTCTAGAAAGACAAGATATTTCCAAAATTTTATGCCTTAAGTTTCCTATATATACAGCAGGCAGGTACACATGCCAGGCAAATATTGATGCTAGGAAAATATTTCAGCTAGGATTCTAGAAAACCCCCAACTTTCAGCCAAGATTTCTATTCAGTCTTTCAGTGATAATGTATGACAATATGTTACAAATAACACTGAAGCAAGATTAGTTTTAAATTTTAGATTTGCTTCGATCAAGTTATTTTTCTTTGTAATGGAACACTTAAAATAGATGAATTCAGCAGCGTGGTTTGAAAAGTTAAGGATCCTTGAAGATTCTAAAGACTAAAACTTAAGGCACATATTATAATCTTCATGACACTGTTAAAAGCTAAGATTAAAAAAAAAAAAATACCCGACTTCTCCCTTCATTCTTTGCCAACCACTCCCTCCCCAAAGGATATGGCATGTTAAATTTGGACTAATGGTAAGGAGTGAAACAAAAATTCCATCAAGGAACACCTGGTAGGATTTCCACACGAATGTCCACTATTTGCATTGAGCACCACTGGGAGATTACGGCCAGTAGAACATTTCAGATATCTTGGGTCACAAGCTGCTCCGTTTACCCTTCAGCCCCACAGGCTCAGACTGGACTCTCCTCCTCTTTGGGGCTTCCTTCGGTGCCTTTCTGCTCTGGTGATTCCGCTGTGTTGGTCATTGTTTTTGGCGTCTCAACCTGTACACCGGCCTCTTCCTCTTTACTGTCATTTTCCCGCTCCCTCGATTTTTCTCTTTCAGTCATTCGATAATTGATGCCCATGCCAATGAAGAGATAGATGCCTGCGAAAATGAGAACTATGCCACAGGCCCAGTATGTATATTTGTAGTCTCCGTAAATGTCGTGGAGACGACCTAAAGGTGTCAAAAAAGAAAAAAACACACTGAAAACACCAACCAGTAAACAGTTATGTGGATAAAAGTAACATCCTTTTCTAAATAAAACTCAAGGACCTACTCAGAAAGATGTCAACCCAATTCTCAAATAGCCCACAGGTGACAAATTAGTTTAAAAAGAAACTGCTAAAAGTGGTCTGACCTTTTGTTTATGATGTCATGCTTGATTTTGGCTGGCCTTGCATACTGTCATTTTTAACAACTTGAAAATAATTAAATCTTGGCATATTTGAATTGGGAAAGAACTAGAGATCACCTAGAATCAGTTTTCTTAATACATATTGGGGGGAAAAATAGTTACAATGGAGGTTTAAGAGCCCTGGCCAGGTAGCTCAGTTGGTTTGAGTGTTGTACCAATACGCCAAGGTTGCAGGTTTGATCCCTGGTCAGGGCGCATACAAGAGTCAACTAATGAACGCACAAATAAGTGGGACAACAAATTGATGTCTCTCACTCTCTAAAATCAATAAATAAACCTAAAAAAAAGAGAAAGTTTAGGAATCTTGCCCAAGGTCACAGAGCTAATTTCAGTCTCCCAGGCAGACTCCTGCTCTTTCTCTGACATCAGCACTTCCCAAAAAGCATTCCTATGAAGACTTGTCCTAAAAAAAATGACCAAACGTTAATAATACCTTTGCATCATTCTCAGTGCTTATTCCTCGCAGCAGGCAGATTCTACCATCATTCTCATTGTATAATGTAAAAACTGAAGCACAGAAAACTTAAGTAACTTGTCCGAGGTCACAGAGTTAGTTAACGGTTAGCTTTAAACCCAGGACATGTGACTGAAACTGCAACGATAACCTCTGTGCTGCAGGATACCTCCTGGTGTTTCCAAAGCCAAATAGTTTTGGGAAATGGCATATCTTATTCTTTCTTATTAAAGCTGCACAATGCAAGTTAGCATGTCAAAGGCTCTGCAAGGTCCTGCAGTAAAGAAATCTAACTTGGTGTTTCCAAACTTTTTTTTTTGGCCATGAAATCCTTGTTATAGTAAAATTCATTAGCATCTCATCTAATTGGCATCTCAAGGAATAAACTGGAAAACCCTACTCCACACCTACGAAGGACTTCATGTAACCAATTCAAATATAGGATTCCATATGGCAGGGGTGGGGAACGTCCAGCTGCAAGCGGGCCGTATAAGGCTGGTGAAATCATTAGGTCTGGCCCTGCCATTAGGGGTGAGTTAGTTAAATGTTTGACTAAATATAGCAGGCTAATTTTTCAGTTGATAATTTTGTATGGCCCACAAATGATGCCATAAATATCCAAATGGGTCTTGGCAGAAAGAATGTTCCCCACCCCTGCTACATGGTTTCCTAACTCAGGGCATTATTCACTCAGAGTGTTTACTGAGCCTTTCCATACACCAGTCACTGGGTCTCTTAGGCCCCGAGGAGAAAGGTGGGCAAAGGAAATAATATCTACAGTTTAGTGGAGGAGAGAGATGTTAATCAAGTAATCATATAAACTGTGACCAGTGCTACTAGGAGGGTTGAAAGCAGAAAATAGGGGGTAGGACCAGTAGGTAGGGTCAGGAAGGCTTCTCCTAAAGAGTAAACTAGTAAGCCTAGACTGACAGGAGGAAGGGGTTATCTGGCAGAGAGGGGGTGGGGTAGGGATCCAGGCAGAGAACAGTGAGTGCAAAAGCAGTGGTGGGAGAAAGTACAGGGGGCAAGAGGGGAAGGGAGAAGGGCCAGGCTGCTGGAGGAGAGCACAGGCCAGTAGGTAGGAAATGAGGCTGAAGAGAAAGGTGGGAGGGCCCATATGAGGGGCCCTGTGGGCCACATAAGGGGATTTGATCTTCACCCTAAGAAGATGAGAAGCAACTGCAGAGTTCCAATTAGCTGAAATATCAGATTTGCATTTGTCTGTCGAGTAGAAAACAGACTGAAGGCTGGCTAGAGTGGATATAGGTAGACCAGTTATGAGGCTACTGGAGCAGCTCAGATAGGAACTATGGATAAGAGATATATAGATACGGAGAAAGTGTATAGATTAGAAATTTAGGAAGTGAAAACTGACAAGATTGGTCAACTGATTGGGTATCGTGGAAGGAAGTAGGAGTTACATCTTTTCAGAAAGAGCCAATTTTTTTTTTTTACTATGTGTTATGTATTGATTTAAAAGATGAAACATTTAATAACTTTAGGAAATAGTTTCCCAATTACATACTCAATTACTAGCTGTGTAATACAGGCAAATTGTTTCACTTTTAAAAGCCTCTTCCTTCACTGACAAAGTGGGAACTCTAACAGTCCCTACCTCATAGACTGGTGAGATATAAGATATAGGACAGTGCACTGTGAGCTTACATGGTAGCTATTATTATTACTGCCACTACTACTATTACTTTAATTATTACTACTAAAATAAACTCCATTATTAAAATGAAATTACCACCAGTGCTTTAGAGGTGGTGTTGTATTTTACATGTTTTCTTACAATAAGCATGGAAGCTTTACAAAGAGAAAACATTTTAAGAAACAGCATCATTTTAAAAATGTTTAACTCTCCTTTCAGCTTGATGGTTCATTTTAACTCAAGTCTGTATTTGAGCAATGATGCTACTCGAAGAATTGTGCCAGTACCGAGGACACAGAAATGAGAAAGACCTGCCCTCCCCCAGCAAAAGGCTCAGTGATCTCTGCTTTCTAACCTCTTCTCAATCTTCGTGCCTGTTTTATATTAACAGAACCGTGGAGACAGGGAGACATACTATACCTAGAAGTGGTGGCCCTAGGAGGACAGGACAGCATTCCACAATGGTCACCAATCCCACAGCACTGGAGAACTTCTGGGGTCCAACGAGGTCCATCAGTGTTTCAAACAATACCGAGCTGAGCCACCCAAATGCAAACCCAAAAACTCCAGCATAAATACAGAGCCCAACATAGCTGTTAGTCAAAGGTGCTACCATGTGACACAGTCCATTTGCAATAACAGAAGCAGCAAAAAAAAATTGAACTCGAGGTCTTATCCACCTTGTGTTGGCTAAAAGTCCCATAGATGGTCTGGCAAACATGTCAACAAAAGCCAAAATGGAAAGAAGGAAGGCAGACTTCTCACTAGAGTAATGCTGACTCTTGCCATAATTACTAAGAAAGACCAAAGGAGCAAACAGTCCGAAAAACATGATCACATTTCCGGAGAGGTATATCAAGAAGCCTCTGTGAGTGAACAAGGAAAAGTCCAGGAATTGATTAATTGTTTGCAATACTGACTTTTTCTCCTTTTTGGGGTTTTCTCCAATGAGATCTGTATTTGCATCACCTGCCACTTTTGAACCAGACTTTCCAGCTTCCTCAATGGCTTCTGAAGGCTGATATTTCTCTGCACTGGTTGGGGGGGGCCCTATTGGCCGCATCAGGGATCCAGCCACACAGCAGTTTAGTAGTAAGCCTCCAAGAATTAGGAAACTTCCTCTCCAGCCAAAGATACCGAAGAAAGCCTGATTGAGGGGGGCCAGGGTAGAGAGGAACACAGGACTGCCTGCCATGGCCAGTCCATTTGCCAATGGCCGCTTCTTGTAGAAATACTTGCCAATCATGGTCAGAGCTGGATTCAAATTGAAGGCAAGCCCAAGACCTAAGAAAGAGGGGAAAAAGAATCACATACTGTAACAAATGTCAGAGAGATATTTGGAATTACTTAACCAGACAAATAAAATAAACATGTAAGTAATGAAGGAGACAAAGATCCTCGTTATTGGAGGACATTCTGTATTGTGGTTTAAAGTGTGAGCTCTAAAACCAGACTATGCGCTTTCAAACCTCAGTATCATTACTTACTATCTGTGTAAGAGAGAGAGATACTGACGTGAGAAAGACACACTGACTGGTTGCCTCCCACATGCACCCCTACCGGGGCTGGAGAACTTGCAACCAAGGTACCTGCCCTTGACAGGGAATCGAACCCTTCACCCTTTGGTCTGAGGGGCCGATGCCCTAGCTACTTAACAAACCAGCCAAGGCTCGTGCATTATTCTTAAGTCAAAAGTGGTCAATACAAGAGTGGTCAATAAGCATTTTCTTTAAAACAAAAACAAAACACAAAGATATAAAAATACTTTTCTAATAAAGAGATGAAAATTAAAGACACATTTACTACTATGGACTATTCTTAGGACAAGGGATGCAATAATCTCAACTCATTTATTCGTTCAACAGTGAACACCTGTTATCACAGGAATTTAAAAATGAATCAACAGCAACTCACCTCCAATGACTCCAATA
The DNA here is from genome assembly GCF_963259705.1 of Myotis daubentonii. Taxonomy (NCBI): domain Eukaryota; kingdom Metazoa; phylum Chordata; class Mammalia; order Chiroptera; family Vespertilionidae; genus Myotis; species Myotis daubentonii. The sequence continues at coordinate 36,812,467 of NC_081857.1, read as the reverse complement.
CAAAAGTAAAGCCCCTGTACACTGTTAGAGAAGGAAGCTGCAATCAGGCCACTGCCTGACAAGCAGCCACCAACAATCATGACTGGACGACTGCCATATTTATTCACAAGGATACTGCTGACAGGACCTAAGAAAGGACCAAACATTTAGTGGCACAGAAGAAAGGGTCGCCTAAGACCATTGGGAAACACATAATTACATATTGTTTTTGTGACTAATCACTATGCTTTAATTATGTTCAATTTGTAACAATGAAAATACATCCCGCATATCAGATATTTACATTTCCATTCATAACTAGCAAAATTACAGCTATGAAGTAGCAACGAAAATAATTTTATGGTTGGGGGTCATCACAACATGAGGAACTGTATTAAAGGGTCACGGCATTAGGAAGGTTGCGAACCACTGCATTAATGACACTAAGTGACAAGTCCTCCAAAATAAACATACAACAAAAGGTAATGGTAAGAATATTGCTTTCTTTTGTATCTGGATATTCTGGATGGAATTTTACTAAAATATAAATGACTAGATCCTTAATCTTTCTCTTATACGGCAGAACAGGCTGGAAATACCTTGGTAATGGATGTTCATAAGCTTCTTGATGTATCTAGGATACGACCAACATATATTTTGTAGGTTTACTTTGTTTTAAATTTTGGACAGACACACAGATATGATGATATGATTTCTGAGCATTATTTACATATGATAAACTAGAGGCCCGGTGCACAAAAATTTGTGCACTTGGCGGGGGGGGGGGGGGTGTCCCTCAGCCTGGCCTGTGCCCTCTTGCAGTGTGGGACCCTTCGGGGGATGACCACCTGCTGGCTTAGGCCCACTCCCTGGGAATTGGGCCTAAGCTGGCAGTCAGACATTCCTCTGGCAGCCCGGGAGCCCTTGGGGAATGTCCACTTGCCAGCGGGGAGCAGGCCTAAGCTGCAGTTGGACATCCTTAGCGCTGCTGAGGAGGCGGGAAAGGCTCCCACTACCACCGCTGTACTGGCAGCAGTCAGCCTGGCCTGTGGCTCAGCAGAGCTCCCCCTCTGGAAGCGCATTGAGCATCTGCCCCCTGGTGGTCAGTGTGTGTCATAGTTGACCAGTCATTCCCAATCGTTCTGCTGTTAGTATCCATTTGCATATTATCCTTTTATTATATAGGAGTGCCTGGCCAGCCTGGGTGAGGGGCTGATGGCTGTTTGCAGGCTGGCCACGGCCCCCAGCCACCCAAGCTCCCAGTGGAGGCTGGCTGGAAGCAGGTATCTGGGATTTATTTAGCTTCTATAATTGAAACTTTGTTGCCTTTTGCGGAGGCCACAGCCAGCCAAAGCAGGCGGGAAGCTTAGCTTCCTCCAGCTCCATGGCTGCTGGCCACCATCTTGTTTGGGTTAATTTGCATATAGTCGCTCTGATTGGCTGGTGGGCATGGCTTGGGGGCGTAGCAAAGGTACAGTCAATTAGCATCTTTGTGTTTTATTAGTGTAGATGTGGTTTATATTTTTTAAAAAGAAAAAACAGCCGGAACCGGTTTGGCTCAGTGAATAGAGAGTCGGCCTGGGGACTGAAAGGTCCCAGGTTCGATTCCGGTCAAGGGCATGTACCTGGGTTGCGGGCACATCCCCAGTAGGAGGTGTGCAGGAGGCAGCTGATCGATGTTTCTCTCTCATCGATGTTTCTGACTATCTATCTCTCTCTCTCCCTTCCTCTCTGTAAAAAATCAATAAAATATATTAAAAAAAAAAAAAGAAAAAAGCAGACAAAGTACGTAATTATTTTTTTCAAGTTTAAAGTTTTGTAATTAGGACAGCTAAATGTAAAACAGAACTGTTCCCAATGACATCTAGATGTCTCAGGTATTGAACTGATTATGACTTTTAGAGAGTTAACCTGGTTCCTTGCCTATATTATTGTTTTGTGTTGTTAGCCAATACTGTGAGTAAAAAAGCTTGTAGGAGAAAATTAACTCAGATAATGGTCAAAATATCCTTTGGTGTAATGCCTCAAGAAGATAGGAAATGGAGTGTTATCTAAGAAAACCAGATTAAATTTCTTCAGCTGAATAGATACATACCAAAAAAAAAAATCAGGGTTTTTTTTTTTTTTTAATGTGAGTGAAGGAACCAAATAAAAAGTGAAATATTAAGGATCAAGGAAAAAAAAGATTTTATGTATCAGTTTTTTAATACAAAAATCAAATGGCCTCTTCTTATTTGCTACACATAGGTATAATCTGTAATTCATTTCCAAATTTGTCTTAATTATAAGGAAGTCTTATCCAAAGCAAACAATGGTTTGAAAGCTATAACACAACTCACATACACTAACAGTATTTTCTGATTACACACTGAGTGACACTCATTGAATTTCATTTATTTATATTTATAAGAATACTTATGTCTCTACTTCATGGACATGAACTTGTGGAAATGACAGCTTTGTTTACATAACACCATAACCCGTCTGGCTGGTGAAGGTAGATGACTGTAAGTAGGAAAGAGTCACTGCAATGCAGCTGTAGGGAAGGGGATAATGTAACATGCAAGTCACAAAGTTGGTGTGTCCCAAGTTTCAAATCCGGCTCATTTTCTTCCCATTACATGATTCTATATTTATAAAGCAGAAGACATACAAATCATATTTCTATTCTATCCGCACAGTAAATTATGACCTTATTCCGTTTACTGTATAGTTGTCTCCCTAGAACAGCCGTGGGCAAACTACGGCCCGTTTGAAATGAATAAAACTATTGAAAAAAAAAGACCATACCCTTTTATGTAATGATGTTTACTTTGAATTTATATTAGTTCACACAAACACTCCATCCATGTTTTTGTTCCGGCCCTCCGGTCCAGTTTAAGAACCCATTGTGGCCCTTGAGTCAAAAAGTTTGCCCACCCCTGCCCTAGAAGATAGTAAGTCTATTTTTAAAAACATACGGTATATAGAATGTATATATTCAGAAAATACTATTGATCATATGTTAACATATTCTATTTCCATAAATACTATGGAAGATTCTGCAGTTACTTTATTCTAGTAGTACTATTCTTAATCGCAGCATGGTGTTATAAGATTAAAAAAACAGGCCTTTTGGCTAAGATCAAGAGTAGTATGTTCTTATAAGTTTAATATGTGATATGTCCTCTGAGGACCTTATAGTAAATGTATTTTTGGAGCAAGAGATGGAATAGGAGCTTGCTCCGTCCACTCCACGCATTGACCTGGTATTGCAGTACCTCGGGAATGGTGCAAAAACAGAACAGGCTCTCGCTGCAGGGAACCCAAATTCAAATTATGGTAAGTATGTATGTACATATCTACATACATATGAATACATGTATATATACACATAGTAAACATGCATGAAGAAATAAAAGCTTTTAATATCCCAGTGTTTCAGAGGATCAAGTCTCTCTAAGGTGCTGGGTCAGTAACTGACTGCTAGGACAGACTTCAGGCTCAACCAAGAATCCTATATAATAAAGAGGTAGTATGCAAATTGACCATCACTCCAACACACAAGATGGCCGCCCACATGTGGACACAAGATGGCCAGCAGGGGAGGGCAGTTGTGGGTGATCAAGCCAGCAGGGGAGGACAGTTGAGGGGGTCCCCAACTCCCCAATCGGCCCTGCTCTGAGCCTGACCAGGGGCTGCACCTAGGGATTGGGCCTGCCCTCTGCCACCCGGGAGCAGGCCTAAGCCAGCAGGTTATCTCCCAAGGGGTCCCAGACTGTGAGAGGGCACAGGCCGGGCTGAGGAACCCCCCTCTCCCCCCCGAGTGCACAAATTTTTGTGCACCCGGCCTCTAGTCTTATATAATAAAAGGCTAATATGCAAACTGACTGAACAGCAGAACAACCAGTCGCTATGACGCACACTGACCTCCAGGGGGCAGATGGTCAATGGAGGAGCTGCCCCTTGGTGGTCAGTGTGCTCCCACAGGGGGAGTGCCTCTCAACTAGAAGCCAGGCTCATGGCTGGCGAGCGCAGCGGTGATGGCGGGAGCCTCTCTCGCCTCTGCAGCAGCACTAAAGATATTTGCCTGCCGCTTATGCCTGTGGGCCTAAGCCAGTGATGACGAACCTTTTGAGCTCGGCATGTCAGCATTTTGAAAAACCCTAACTTAACTCTGGTGCCGTGTCACATATAGAAATTTTTTGATATTTGCAACCATAGTAAAACAAAGACTTATATCGTGCACCAGGCCTCTAGTACTCTCAATAATAAAGATTAAAAAAAAAGAGCTACATATGAAAATAATCTGAGGTACTAAACAGCCACCGAAAATAAGATTATCAAAAGTGAAAGCTTGCCTAAATTAGCAACTTGAGACACTGTCAATCTCAGTAATAAGTACAGTTGGCTTTAGAATCTCTGCTTACTAAGTACCTATATATTTTCAGTACTATGGTAGGTTTTGACTTGTACGTGTTAAATTGTGATTTGGTGTTCCAAAGTGAAACAAACAATATTTTAAATGATGTTATTAAGTAAGCAGTAACTTAGTCTTCACATTTCCTTCACATGTCGAAGACAGAAAGGGAAGGGGTGACAAAACTTAAGCTTAAGGTACAGCTGAACTGCTTTTAGGACTATATTATCACAAGGAACCAGAGGGAGATTTTATTCATTTCTTTAATTCTAACACCATGAAAAGTGTTTTTTCTGAGACTCTGAATTAGCTATTCAAGTTAACTCGATTTATTTTAATTCTCCCGACATCAATTAAAAAAAAAAAATCTTTGTTTATATTTTGAGTCTAGAGGAGAACAATAAAAAAAATCACTTGTGCATGTGTCATTTTTCTGAGAGCTTTTTAAAGCTCAATGATACTGCGTAGTAGCAAACCACAATTTCTCTTTTGTTTCAGACTACTATGGAACTAACAGCAAAAGTTGTCATTGCTAATAGGAATGAAAATGTGACTCTAAACATAAAGCTTCAAGCAAGGACATTTCAAAACACCTCACTGAATGAGACATAAAAAAGTGACCTAATACAGAGCCTCTGTCTGCTTTATGAATATTAAAACAGCAGGCCTTTGTGGGTACTTACCTCCACCATACATGACAGCCAGCATGATGGAGGATATCCATGACACTTCACTGCTGGTGGCATGGAATATTTCTTCAATTTCTTTGAAGAACACAGTAATAGACTTGGGAAATGCATAAGAGTAGCCGATGGAAATGAAAGCTCCAAATACCACTGCCCACCCCCAGCCTCCATCTGGGGGGGTGTATCCAACTGGACCGCCAACTGCTGGTGGCATTTTAAGGGTAGATGAATTCCAAAATGCAGTTCAAATCCGAGTATCTGAAGGATATAAAATTAAAACAGTATGTCAGCTATGTCAGCAATAAAGCACTCCCACCCACCACTGCCAACAACAAACACTTCCACCCTTTACACCAAGCTTTCAAATAACGGAATTGTTTTTCAATGTTACTTGTCCAATGGACATTATCTTCTCAGGACATTATCACAAAAAGTCTTAGTGCCATGGTATTACAGGCCTGTGTGAGCTTATGCTTGGCGGGGCAATGTCTGTGGGAAACCTCTGTTCTTTCAAAGATATATTATGTTTGATCTTGCTAGCAAAGATTTCCCATAGGCAAAGTCCTGCCAAATATAAACCGACAATCTAAAATTTCAAAACACATCAAGAATCAATTAACCGTAAGTGAAGCTAAGCCAATCAGCATAGCTGGATTAGATACTCAAGCACTACAGATCTTGGATATGGATATTTAAATGGCTAAAAGCAGTAAGGCATTAAAAGCACTTTAAACATTAATTAGACTAATTGATTTGAAACAGAACTTCTAGAAATGAAAAGTATACTCAATGAAATTAATAATAGGTTAACTAGCATACTGAACACAGCTGGAAAGAGACAGTAAACCTGCAGGATAGATCTGAAAAAGTCAGAATTCAGCGGAGAGCTTTATTCTGAAGCTATGAGAGAATGGTTTAGAAACATGGAGTTTAGAATGGGAGGATCAAGCATACATCTAATGGGACTTTGGAAAAAGATAAGAGTGGGAAAGGACAACTTTCAACGGTTAATAGCTAAGGATATAGACTTGATGAATAATATGAACCTACATATGATGAAACCCAACAAGATAGAGAAAAATCTTAAAAAAAAACTATTAAGAAAATACAGATTGGTCGAGACGGCCCCGGTGAGGTCGGAACGGCCCTGGTGAGTTCGGGATGACTCCGGTGAGGTCGAGACAGCCCCGGTGAGGCCGGGACAGCCCCGGTGAGGTAAGGATGACCCCAGTGAGGTCAGGACGGCTCCAGTGAGGTTGGGACAGATAATGGGGACCAGTATAGACTGATGAACAGGGGTAGATACAGAGGCAAAGCAGCATTGAACAGACTGTCAAACAAAAGTGGGAAGCCTGGGGAGGGCTTGGGGGGGTGGGGTTAAGAGATCAACCGAAGGACTTACATGCATGCATATAAGAATAACCAATGGACACAAGACACTAGGGGGTAGGGGAGGCAGGGGGATTGTCAAGGAGGCGGGGGAAGGAGACATATGTAATACTCTTTGTAATACTTCAAGAAGTAAAAATTATTTTTTTAAGAAAAGGATCTACATGCTAAATGATAAAAAAAAGAGAAAATACAGATTATATAATCACAGTGACAAAACAGAATTCTCATCAATTTTGAAAAACTAAGCCACTGTGTCTTAAATATTGGTTTTCCCTATTCTCTCTTTCCTTTGAGATTCTAACTGAATGTGGGCAGGGCCTTCCCATGGTATCTACTCCTTCTCTTCTGTGTTTTCCATCCATTTGTTTCTCTGTACTAAGAGTTTGAGGCCTAGGATATTATCTTTCTCCAGAGATATATTTCTAGGATCAAGATGTTTTAGATTGCAGTTCATTTGAGGACTGCTTTGCCTCCAGTTCATCCTTCGTCCTACAGCACAGCCCTTTAGCATCCCAACCCAAAAGAACAGTATTTTGTTACCAGAGCTCTCACTCTTGATGGGCTCTTGACTCCAACATTTTTTCCGTTGGGCCCATGAAGCTTTCCAAAGCACTTCTTACGCCACCGGAAACTGATCCTCTTTCTATAACTTGAAAGCCTTTAACTCCATAATCATATCACTATTGCCACAAGTAGAAAGCTAGTAAGATAAGTTGCCAAAATCAGATAATCATCAAAATAAGGAAGTCACCAATCAGGGGCTGCCAACATCTGCTGTTAGCTCTAAATCCACATGACAGCACCATAAAAATGGATCCTACATATCCTGCCTCTCAAAATCTCAAAGCCAGTATCTAGACCTGGAGACATCTGTTCTGATTCTGCCTCGCAAATGTCACAAGAATGCATTTGACTAGCAGAATTCAAATCAAATCCAGAAACATAGTTGCAAGGGAACCTGGAAAATGTAGTTTTTAGCTTTAAAGCCAGGGCAATATAGCAAAGTACACTAGGAAAAAGGATGTAGTGGATGCCAAACACTATTTTCAAAATCCACAGACACATGTAGTATGATACCATTTAATAAAATTTTAATCATGCAAAACAATAATATATTGTTTACAGACATACATAGGTAATAACAGTCATGATTGCTTCGCTTAATGATGGGTATACATTCTGAGAAATGCAACCTTAGGTGATATCGTTGTATAAACATCATAGAATGCACCAACACAAACATACCTGGTACAGCCTACTACACTCCTAGGCTATATTGTATAGACTATTGCCTCTAGGCTATAAACCTGTATGGCATGTTACTGTACTCAATACTATAGGCAGCTGTTTAACACAATGGTATTTGTCTATTAAAGCATATCTAAATAGAAAAGGTATAGTAAAAATGTTATGAAGATAGCGGTACATCTGTATGGGGCACTTATAATGAAACTTGCAGAACTAGAAGTTGCTCTTGGGTGAATCAATGAGTGAAAGGTGAGTAAATGCGAAGGCCCAGGAATTCCACAAGGCTGTGGTTGAGATGGCAAACCACTTTAACCCTACACAACTGTAGACTATATTTATAAACACAGTATACTTAGGTTACGCTAAATTTATTAAAATTTTTTCTTTTCTCAAATTAACCTTAGCTTACTATAACTTTTTTACATTATAAACTTTCAAATTTTTTCATTATTTTGTAACACTTCGTTTAAACCAAACACATTGTACAGCTATACAAAAAATATTTTTGTTTATATCCTTATTTTATGAGATTTTTCCTATTTTTAAAAGTATTTTTTTTTTTTTTTGCTTTTTAAACTTTTTTTGTAAAAAAAGAAGACACACATACACACATTAGCCTAGATCTACACAGGTCAGTCATAATATCCTTTACTGTCTTCCACCTCCTCATCATGTCCCACTGGAAGGTTTAACATGCATGGGATTGTCATCTCCTATGATAACGCTTTCTTTTGAAATATCTCCTGAAAGACCTGCCTGAGGCTCTTCTTAAGCAGGTGTCACTCTTTTCAGAAATATGTCCATGGTGGTTTGCTTGTTTCTTTTTTTAAATCACAGATTTGCTTGTAAGCAGATAATGTACCATTAATACAGAACATTCCTCTGTATTAATGAAAGCCTTTCAGTGTGGGTTTATGTCTTTAAACTTTTTCAAGAGTTTGTTGAGGTCTGCAAAAGTTTCTGCCAAACCCTTCACTGTGAATTTTCTTAAGTATTTTCTTTCTTCTTTTTCTTCTGCAGCTTTCTTTTCACTTGCTTCTTTAGCTATACATTCATGTCCCAGTTCTAATAATCCCTCAGTCAATTCCCAGAACCACCGTTAGGTCATCCTCATTCACACCAGGGTTAAAGGTGTTTGTCATCTCAACCACAGCCTTGTGGAATTTTTGCAACCTCTTCATCCTTGGCAATTCCTTTAAGTTATGAATGAACCTCTTGTCTTCTTACATATGCCATTCATACATTCCTTGGTAACATCACCCCCAACCCCGAAGCAAGGTTCTTGATGCAGTTATAGATGTAATCCTTCCAGCATTGCTGTCTTCCTCAGTTGCAGCAATAGCCTGAGTAAATAGTCTTCAGGTAGTAGACTTTAAACAGCACTATAACTCCTTGGTCCACTGGTTGGATCAGAGGGATGGTGTTCAGAGCAGGAAACACCACTTAATATTGGGATGAAGATTACCAATAGAAGGAGGATGCCTGGGAGCATTCTCAATAATAAGCAAAACCTTGAAAAGTATTTTATTCTCCAAACAGTACTTCTCCATTTCCCTGGTATAGCAACTCAAAAGGGCATCTTGGAAGAGAAGCTGGGTCTCCCATGATTTCTTATTGCTCCTGTAGCATGCTGGCAATGAGCACTTATTGATATGCTTGAAGGCTCTGGGGTTCTCAATGTGCCAGATAACAAAGGGTTTCAATGTGTAACCTACAACATTGCCCCCAAGCAAGACTGCTATCTTATCCTTAAAAGCCTTCAAATCTGGCACTGACTTGGGTTCCTTATGGATGGAAGCCCTTTTAGGCATCCGTTTCCAGAAGAGGGAGGTTTCAGCAATATTCAATATTTGTTCTGGCAAGTAATTTTCCTCCACAATCAGCTTATCTCAAGTTTCCAAAAATTCCTCACATCAACAGTCACTTTTACATTATGGAAGGAATAACGATTCTTGAATTGTTTAAACCACCCAGAACTAGCAGTAAATTCAACACTGTAGTCCAGCCTTTTTTTCAACATCACAAACGAAATTTTTGCTTTGGCCAGAATTGTCATGGTACTGAGAGAGACACACTTCTGTGTCTGGTCTTCAATCCAGGTTATTGGAAGTTTCTCCTTGTCTGATATAGGTTCTTCTCGAATTTTCTCTTAGATTGATTGCCTTTGATGAAGCAGATCCTTCAACCATTTCCATCACTTTGTTGTCTTTCTTCAGCTATGCTGAAATGGGACATGCCTGACTGGTGAACAATAACCATCACTGATTTCCCACCTTCTAGTCCTTAATTACTTGGCCTCTTACTGGCAACATTAGCAGTGGATTCCACACACTTAGGGGCCATGATGAACAAAATAACATGAAATTAAAAAACATAAGATAAAATGATACAATTAAGAAATGCAGCAAACTAGATGTATCATGCTGCTGCAGGCTTAACATGTATACTGGTTTACAACAAACTAATCTAATAATAGACAAACATGGTAATTAACCATACCTTCGCTATGCTTCCCATCGACTAATCAGGGTGATATGCAAATTAACTGCCAACTAAGATGGTGGTTAACCGCCAACAAAGATGGTGGCTAATTTGCATACTGCAGGCAGGGTAGGACAGCACAAGCCGCCATCCAGGCCCTTGTGTGCGATCCGGGGGCGGGCGGGGGGTGGGGTGAAGGCAAGCAGTGCCGATTGCCTTGCCCGAACCCTCGCCTGCCCACCGGAGACATGTGGGGCCCTCTCCGAGAGAGAGAGAGAGAGAGAGAGAGAGAGGGGCAGAATTTGGCATCCCGCATCCCTCTCTGATCTATCACTGTGATTCCAAGCCAGCAAGGGCTGCCTTCAGGCTGCAGCTCCAGGTCCCTCATCCCCACCCCAGGCCCGAGAGCACAGTGCTGGGCAGGAGCACCCAGGGGTTCGGGAATGCAGCGCGAGTGGCCGGCACGACATGGGGGAGGGGCTGTGTTTAAACCGCCAAGTTCCCCACTTCTGCCCTGGCCCGCGCATGCCTCCTCCTTCCCCTCAGAGGCCCAGCTCCTGCCTACATGCTTGCTGGGCAGGCCCAACTGCACCGGGGAGTGAGCCATGGTGATCAGGATGGCCACTTCCTGGGATGGGATGGCCAGACCATGGCGATTCATGAGGGCGATGAGGCCCATGGGGCAAGTGCAGCCCTTGGGCAGCGGGGGTGGCCAGCCAAGCCAAGTCTGGCTTCAGTAGGGCCAGTGGGAACCCGAGGCCACCCCAACCCCCACAGGTCCCGGGCGGATGGTGGCTCAGTGGAGAGCAGTGTCTCCATGCATGGTGCCCAGGGGCGGCTGTGAGCTGCTGCAACTCCGCCCCACGCTTCAGGGAGTGGGAGAAGGCTCGCAGCCACCAGAACCCTAGGCTGCACCGCCTGTGCCTCAGCCTGCCAGGTTGGCAGGGTCCAGAGCAGGTGAGCTGTTCCCTTCCCCCAGTGGTAGAACAGGGAGGAGAGCGCTGGGTGCAGGGAGGGGACCTCAGCTGGGATCCTCCTGGTGTGGGGAAGAGGCCCAGCCTGGGCCCAGTGGGGAGCTTAGGAAGTCTGGCTAAGCAGGCGCTGGTTCATACCAACTCTTACTCTGCCATCTTCCTCCAGCTCTTCAAGCTAGCCCCACTGCCCCACCAGTCCGGGGAAACAGGCTCTGGGTGACCTCCCTGAGCTCAGACCGTGGACCCAGAGACCTCAAGGAAGAATGCCTGGCTGGGCCTGGGCATGGACCAGTGCAGACCTTTCAGGGCAGAGTTGCTTTGGTGTCTCCGTAAAGTTTGCAACTGACCCAAGGAGGAAACCCAAGAGGGGAAAGGCCGGGAGGCATGAATTGCCAGCACTTTAGCCACTTGAAAACAGCTCCACTTGGAATGTGAGGCGGTTGTATGTTCAGCTGAGAAGTGAGGGGGCTGAACTCTACCGTTGCTGGGCTCCTGTCAGTCTGAGGCCCAAGCGTCCACCATGACAAGAAAAGAACAGAGCGAGGGGCCCGGAGGAAGGGAGGATAATGGAAGAAAACCGTGTCTAGACTTTCCCCAGCCCTCTCCTTCTTTCTGCTGCCTACAAGAGCCCCAGGCCTGGACACAGTTCTGTCTCCACCTTTTAGTCCCCTATTCTCCAACCACAGAGGACAGAAATAAGGAAGGAGTCTGTGCTGCCTTCAGAAAGTATCTATGTACCTGATCGGCCAGTTGCCTTCCACAGAGGGATGCCAGACTGCAGCTTAGGCCCGTTCCCCACAGGGACATCAGTAGGACATCCTGTGAGGGCTCCCAGACTGTTAGAGGGGGCAGGCTGGGCTGAGGGATGCCGCCAAGTGCACAAACTTTTGTGCATTGGGCCTCTAGTTTTTTTATAAGTAGAAAGAGAATGCTCAAAAATAACATTAAGTAGTAGTATAGTATAGTAAATATAGTTGACCCTTGAACTGAGCAGGTCCACTTATAAACAGATATTTTTCAATTGACCCATGTAGTTCAAACCCAAGTAACTATAGTTATACGTAGATTTTCAACTATGTGGGAGGTTGGTGCCTCTAGACCAGGGGTGGGCAAACTTTTTGACTCAAGGGCCACAATGGGTTCTTAAACTGGACCGGAGGGCCGGAACAAAAGCATGGATGGAGTGTTTGTGTGAACTAATATAAATTCAAAGTAAACATCATTACATAAAAGGGTACGGTCTTTTTTTTTTTTTTAGTTTTATTCATTTCAAACGGGCCAGATCCGGCCCGTGGGCCATAGTTTGCCCACGGCTGCTCTAATGCCTGTGTTGTTCAAGGGTCAACTGTACATAACCAGTAACATAGTTGTTTATTATCAAGTACTATGCATAACTAATTTTATGTGGTATACTTTTATACGACTGGAAGAGCAGATTTGTTAACACCAGCTCACGAAACATGCGTAATGTGCTACAATCTTATGATGACTATGATGTTACTCGGTAATAGGAATTTTCAGCTCCATTATAATCTTACTAGAGGCCCGGTGCACGACATTCATACACTGGGGGCAGGAAGAGGGGTCCCTCAGCCCAGCCTGCACCCTTCCGCAGTCCGGGACCCCTTTGGGGATGTCCGACTGCTGGCTTAGGCTCAATCCCTGCAGTCGGGAGAGGCTCCTGCTACCACTGCTGTGCTCGCCAGCCGTGAGCCCAACTTCTGGCTGAGTGGGCTGACCACCAGGGGGCAGCTCCTGCGTTGAGCGTCTACTCCAGCCGTGGGCAAACTACGGCCCGCTTGAAATGAAACAAAAAAAAAAACAAAGACCATACCCTTTTATGTAATGATGTTTACTTTGAATTTATATTAGTTCACACAAACACTCCATCCATGCTTTTGTTCCGGCCCTCCGGTCCAGTTTAAGAACCCATTGTGGCCCTTGAGTCAAAAAGTTTGCCCACCCCTGGTCTACTCCCTGGTGGTCAATGCGTGTCATAGCGACTGGTCGTTCCTCTGTTTGGTCAATTTACATATTAAGGTTTTATTATATAGGATGAGACCACTGTCATATCTGCAGTCTGTCGTTGACTGAAATGTCTTTATGTGGCACATGACCATATACAAACAAGATGGCTCATGAAAAGCTGAAGTCCCTAGGGGAGAAGAGAATATGAAAGAAGTTTATTTCCTCTTAGGAGAAGTTTAATCAGTATGAGTAGACATTTCCAAGTAATTGCTAACCTCACTAGAAATGCATATCAGTTGTCAAAAAAGTACAGTTTGCATAGTCAGAATTGCTGGCTTGTCCTGATTTCAGGTACTTGGCCCATCAGAGGATCCTTAAGCTTGTTCCCTATGTGACAACAGTGTCACAACCTAAAATAATATTCTTTTCCTTGGAACTGTAGTCTTGATGAGTAAGCTTTACTCCTAGCATGCATATCAGTATATTACACATCATTACCAAGAGTTCATAGTTTACCTTAGGCTTTCACTATTGGTATTGTACATTATAGGTTTGGATAAATTTATAATGATATGGATCCACCTGTATAGTATCATAATGAGTAGTTTAGAGAGAAAGGAAGGGAGGGGGAGAAAGAGAATCATCAATGTGAGAGTAGAACATGGATCGGCTGCCTCTTGCAGGATGGAGCATGCAACCCCAGCATGTGGCCTGACCGGAATTGAATCAATGATCTTTTGGTGTACAGGCGAACGTTCTACCAAGTTATCCATATCAGCCAGGGCTGGACAGTCCATTTTTAAACCAATCAAACAAAATTTATTTCTGTCAAAGCCATACCTCATTTTCATTGAAATAAATGTCAATAAACATTCCTGTGATAACTATCGCACTATCTAAACCTAATTCTAACTTAGAAAATAGAGAAGGAAGGAGATTGTTGTTCATATGGAATAAGGTCCTGCCTAACCCCTTTTTTTTTTATTTCTATCATGGGACTTTTTTCCTTTGGGACTATGCACTCTGAAATTTCCCTTCTTTTTCGGGTGGGGGAGAATAGAGATTTTTATAGCCTGGGGCAGTGAACCACAGTAAGAATTAGGATAGATGAAAGCTATGACTTTATTTTGTAGTGGAGGTAAGGGCTTTTGGATAAAGCAAAGTGGAAAAGGAGAAGCAACCTAGCCAATGTGGCTCAGTGGCTGAGCGTCAACCCCTGAACCAGATCGCAGTTTGATTCCTGTTCAGGGCACATGCCCGGGTTGCGGGCTTATTCCCCAGTGGGGGTCATGCAGGAAGTAGTTGAACAATAATTCTCTCTCTCTCAAATCAATAATAAAAATGTATATATAATAAAAAAAGAGAAAAGGATAAGCAGAAGACTTCAGGCATTTATTTTTAGGAGAGATGATTTTTAGGTATGGGTACATCTGAATCTGAAAATCTGGAGAATAATTCCCTTAAAAATATAACCCAGTTTAAAGATTAAAGGTCTCTGTCCTTGGATTCAGGTGGGATAAAAATATTTATATGTTGAAACTTCCTAAAATTTCCCTTACAATAAAAAAGCTAACAGCTCAGTTCTGCTAAGGGAGACAGTCTGGATTCTAAATTTATATTAAATAGAACTATACCAGGCATTAATTTTATGAGTTTTCCCTTCGTCTAAGTATGAATAAAGAGAAAAGCACTTGAAATCTTCCAATCAAAGAGCCACTAAAAAGATTAATTCACCTCAGAATGTTTACACATAGAGGGAGACACACAGACGGTAGAGCTATTTAACACGTCAAACTGACTCAATCAGCTAACACATGCTGGACATGATTAAACCTTGAGCTTAACTGCCAGCTATGATTTGCCCCAGGCAGTTAAAGCAGTAACAGTTTTTAGTCACTAAGACTTGCCTCATCAAGTTCATAATACCTTATTCCATAGTGTCAAAATTAGATTTAAAACTTCAAAAAGCTTTAAAGATTCAGAAGCAAACAAGAAGTGTAAGAAATAAGAACATCGAATTTTGAAAAAACAAAACACACACACACACACTCCAAAAAACCAGACAGGGATTCAACACAATCTGCCACCATCTGACAAATGGCTGTCCTTATTAATTTCAAAATTCTGAGGGTATGTAATAGAAAAAAAAAGTGTAATATCATTATCTAAACATATTATTTTCTTTTAAGTTGACCAAATCTCAGCTATAAACAAAAGGGTTCATTCAAGAAGTAAATTATGACAGCAGGTCCTTTTGTACAGTATTCAAAGTCCATTGAGAAGAGGCAGTCCTCAAGTCCAGAGGCTAAGAGATTAAACTTTAAGATTTTAATCCTCACAATGAGCATAGCAGCCTTTCTATTAGATTAGCTATGTATTTTATGGGGAGATTAAAAAACAACAACTGATGACAAAGTGCATCAATCTGCCTCATAAAAGTACAATGGGAAACAATAACCCTAACTTTCCTTGGCAATGATGGTGGTGAAAAAACCATTTTTAGAGAACCTAATTTCTCTCTTTTTCTCATAACTCAGGAATTGTCCAAGTAAACTAATCCGGAAAGTCAAAGTCGTGCTCCATACCCCCCATGCTCTGCCCATTCAGGGAGAAGGCCCTGTGAACATGAGGACAGATCTGGGTGATGCTTCTACAAGCCAAGGAGTGCCAAGACTGCCAGCAAACGACCAGAAGCTAGGAAAGAAGCATGGGGCAGATCTCCATCCAGCCCTCAGAAGGAACAAACCCTGCTCAAACCTTCATCTCAGGTTTCTAGCCTCCAGAGCTGTGAGATAATAAATATCTGTGGTTTAGGCAGTGTAGAGGGGGAGGCAGAAAGTATCTAAAATCAATAATCTTAAAAGAATTTGTTACTAAGTACATACCAGTTTTTGGATTGAAATTCACTTGGAAACATTTAAATCCAGAAAGACCCATTTACTGAAGCTATTTCTGCTAAAGTAGCAAGTCTACTGTGCTTTATAACTGGCAGTGTCATGGCTTACAGAACCACCTCCCCAAGGTAGATTCCTAGATTCAAGGTCCAAGGAACCTTACTTTCTTTTGTAGTCTTTTTCATTTTGAAACTGATTAGAGTGAAGAAAAAATTTTTTTTAAAAAACCAACCAAACAAACAAACCAGAAAACACCAGTGAATAGAACTACTGTAGCTGGCTAGCCAATCGGCAGTTATGAAATGTATAGTTTTGATCAAACTGTATATAAACAACCTAAAAATATGTAAACCTGGCTCTACAAACTTCCAACTGTTTGTATCTCCCTTATCATTCCAATCAAATCCAACACACATAACAAGAATTCAAATATACTGTATTATCCTTGAACTTAACTGTTTGCTAACCAGAATGCTTAAAGCGGGATTTTGGGTCTATCTTTCAGACTATATGAAAATTGATTCTGGATCTTATTTTTATTTAGCTGATATTTATAATCCTTAAAGACATCATTATTTTAGTTACCAATAATTTGCAGATTTTTTATTATTTACATGGGCAGACCATCCTACCAGTAAATGATATAGTGTGTTTCTTTTTAAGACAACAGATCTCAAAACTTTTGGTTTACAATTACCTTAAGCAGATATAGTTGGAAAAGGAAGTATTTTAATAGTTTTTTCAGATAATTGTGGATATTCTTTGATACTGCACTAAAACTTGGTAAGTGATTGTTTCTTAATGATTAGTTACAAGGACTCCAGTCCCAAAGTCTTCAGGTCCTGGAGTGGTCCATAATCACACTTTGAAAATGGCTGCTCTGCCCAGCCAGTGTGGCTCAGTGGTTGAGCATTGACCTGTGAACCAGGAGAACACGGTTCAATTCCCCGAACATGCTTGGGCTGCAAGCTCGACCCCACTGGGGGTCGTGCAGGAGGCAGGTGATCGATAATTCTCTCTCATCACTGATGTTTGTTTCTTTCTTTGTCTCTCCCTCACTCTCTGAAATCAATAAAAATATATTTTTTTTAAAAAAGAAAATGGCTGTTGTTTTAAACCATTAACTCTATGTGATCACAAAAGTGACTAAAAAGTGACTAGGATGTATTAATTACCGAAAAGGCATATGAATATGGGAAAGGGTGGTAAGAGATGGTATAGAATGGACTAAGCCTTAAGTCTACTTAAACTACATACATATGTATTTTAATAGTTTGATAAAAATTGTAAAGATTTGTATAACTGCTATTATAAAACAAAATAACTAATATTTCCTTTCCTTTAAGAATTCCCTGTAGTCCTCCTCACATTTTCTTATCGTCCTAAATACCATATGTATTCTTAAAGAGTATTTTCTACCCGAGCCATGAATTTATTCAAAGCTTTTCCCAACCATAAAGCTCATAATACATACTTGTCAGGAGCTCTAAGCACCATGAAACAGATGAAAACTAACATTTGTAACTGTCCTCATTTCTGCTGTGATCTAGAAAAGGACACTCTGTTTCAAGTAAATATATCATGTGCCAAAGGACAGGTGATGAAATGGAGGGTGTTTGTTAGATCTCAGAGCCCTTTCACCACCTAAAACAAGACAGACAGGTTTCGGAGGTTGGAGGTGGAGGGTTCTCCAACATAAGCTACTAATACCCCCCAATTCCTAGCCTTTCTACCACCTCTGTCCACTGCAGTCTTCTGTACAGATTGTTAAAGTATGACACTTTTCTTTTTTTCTACCTTGTGAACAGCTTTCTATGCAGGACCTTTGCTAAATATTAGCTACTTTTGCTTAGATGAGGAAAGCCAATTTGCCAATAAATTGGAGATAGGTGGGGATAAAGACCCAGCACTGAGAAAGATTACCAAAGGATGAAATTTAGTGCCACTGCCAAATGACATGTATCAGAAATACTCCTGGCTTGTTTAATGAAATGGTTAAGTTTTCCTATAGGGCATCACTTTTATATCAATACTAGAGGCCCAGTGCACAAAATTCATGCAACGGGGAGGGAGGGTCCCCTCAGCCCAGCCTGCACTCTCCAATCCGGGAACCCTCGGACATCCCTCTCACAATCTGGGACCGCTGGCTCCTAACTGCTCACCTACCTGCCAGCCTGATTGCCCCTAACTGCTCCCCCCTGGTCACCCCTAACCGCCTCTGCCTGCCGGCCTGATTACCCCTGATCACCCCATGCAGCCGGCTGTTCAGTCGTTTGGTCATATGTCACTAACCCCGCTGCTGACCTTGTTGCCCGAGGCAGCCTGCTGGTCGTTACTGTTACTGTGATGGCGTCCTGGCATCCTGGCCAATTTGCATATTCCTCTATTATTAGTATAGACTAGTGGCCCAGTGCATGGATTTGTGCACATTGAAAGGAAATTAATTAGAAGAAATATTTTAATATCAACAACATAACCCACAGCCGAAGGTGGAATCACGTGGCCCTGCGAGTAATTGGGTTCCCTTCTCTCTGGTTCTGGGGTGCATCACCTGAGAACCGCGGCTGCCAAGTCATCATAGCTCGGCAACTCCTACGTTGACTATCTGCCCCCTGGTGGTCAGTGTGCGTCATATGTACTGGCTGGTCGGACAGTCACTTAGCTTTTTATATATATATCAATATATCAGTAGTTAGAGCTACTTCTGCTATTCATGAACAAAGCCAGGCAAGCTATTTCAATGAATGACAAACATGGGAGACTTTGGCTGTTTACAACTAAATTCCATAAAAAAATACAAAATGCCCAAGACTTAATAGGTAAGTAAGAATTACTCGTTTATATTTCTGTTTGATGCACAATTCCAATGAATTTATATTAACTTTAATACTCTACAATAGCCCTCTATGTTGCTATTGTGACCCACATTTTACAAATGTCAATCCTAATTTTCTTTTCTTTTTTTAAAAAATATATTTTATTGATTTTTTTACAGAGAGGAAGGGAGAGGGATAGAGAGTTAGAAACATCGACGAGAGAGAAACATCAATCAGCTGCCTCCTGCACACCACCCACTGGGGATGTGCCCGCAACCAAGGTACATGCCCTTGACCGGAATCGAGCCTGGGACCCTTCAGTCCGCAGGCCGACATCCCATCCACTGAGCCAAACCGGTCAGGGCAATCCTAATTTTCTTGTTTTAGAATTGAAGATTAAAGTTTTATACGTAGTATAGAGAAATGATGAAGCTGATCATATTTACAAATGGTTAAACTAATATGCAAACTTAAGGTAGTGAAAATATATATGCGTGTGTGTGTGTGTGTGTGTGTATGCGCATGTATATATATTTATTTAATCCTCTTTTGTCAATCTCAGCCAGTCATGTTCAATAATAAGAATCCATAACAAGCCGAAACCGGTTTGTCTCAGTGGATAGAGCGTTGGCCTGCGGACTGAGGGGTCCCAGGTTTGATTCCGGTCAAGGGCATGTACCTGGGTTGTGGGCACATCTCCAGTGGGAGATGTGCAGGAGGCGACTGATCGATGTTTCTCTCCCATCGATGTTTCTGGCTATCTCTCTCCCTTCCTCTCTGTAAAAAATCAATAAAATATATTAAAAAAAAATCCATAACAAACATTTAAAAATAATATATATATGTATTGATTGATTAATTTAGGAGAGGAAAGGAGAGGAAGAGAGAGATAGAAACATTGAGAAAGAGAGAGACATCAGTAATGACAGAGAATCATTGATCAGCTGCCACCTGCATGCCCCACAATGGGGATCCAGCCCACGTGTGGGCATATGCCCTGACCAGGAATTGAACCATGACCTCCTGGTTCATAGGTCGATGCTCAACCACTGAGCCATGCCAGCCAGACTGTAACACTCTTAATTCTTCTTGTAAAACAATGATTTTTGGCATCTATTCATTCAAATATGATTTTATACAAAGGCATAGAAGGGAGAAGTATGGTCCCAATAATATCCAGAAACTCTCAATTCAGGTTCTGGTTTCCCTGATGAGGGTTACTTTTAATATTTCATTAATGTCTCAAATTCCACCAAAAATATTTCTCCTGCTCTGGCTGGTGTGGCTCAATGGTAGAGCATTGGCCTATGCACTGAAGGGTTGTGGGTTTGACTCCTGACCAAGGGCACGTACCTGGGTTGTGTTCCCCAGCCTTGGTCAGGATGTCTGTGGGAGGCAGCCAATTAATCTCTCTCACATCGATTTTTCTCTTTCTCACTCCCCCCTCCCCCTCCATTCTCTCTAAAAATCAATAGAAAAAGTATTCTCAGGTGAGGATTAACAATATATATATATATATATATATTTTTTTTTTCCCTTTAGTAATTCAACTTGAAGATCATGATTTCATGAAAAATTATGAAATACCTGTTAAAATGTTTATTATAAAGAAATTTGAAGAAACTAGCAACTATTTTTACTTCAGTTGACAATCGTCAAAACTCTGAGAACAGAGTTTAGTGATGAAACCCAAGTTAGCATCTTTTATTACTAGGGTTACAGCCCCTTATCTCAGAGTAAGTAGACTTAAGGGAAAATAGCATGAAAAACATAAATCTCCAGTTTAACTTTGCTCCTAGTGAATTAGGACTTAAGAGAGAGACAGAGAGAGAGAGGAAAGGAAGTCCAAGAGCTATTAAACACAACACCCAAGATGAAAAGTAATATTCTTATAGTAGCAGATTAATTATCTATTTTGTCTAGAAGTTGGAAGGTATGCACAGCAATTCCAGGTTGTATTCTGGAATACCTGTTTCATATTTGTTTTCAACAAAAATATATTGCACAAATCAAGACCTAAGTGGGCCATTTCAAATTATGAATACATGACCTACCTTGTTCCAGAATCTGAAGAAACAGAGTGGCTGGATTAAATTGACAAATAGATGTGTTGTTAGGATTGTGCTCTTTATATTACTTCGAGTATAAATGAGTATTTGAATATAACAGGTGGTATTTCTGCTAGAATCTACTTCTCTTCCAGTATTCTGAAGCCTAATGGGGAAAATAAGAAGATTACCATTCATTAAAAGATGAAACAAAGAAAGCCTTTTATTTTCTTGCAAAAATCTGAGTTAAACTATTCACTCATAGAAAAAATTAACTCTATACTTAGTTTAACATAAAAAACACCTTAAGTTTTGAGGATTAGAGACAACATATACATTTTATAAATACAGTAGAGGCCCAGTGCACCCACGGGTGGGGTCCGGCTGGCCTGGCCCCAATCAGCGGGTTGGGGCTGGGCCTGTTGGGAGGAGGAGACAGGGTGATTGGGGGCCGGATGGCTGGGGGGAGGGGCTCCAGGCCCATCAGGGTGGTGGGGGCTGATCAGGGATGGGGATGGCCATGGGGGGTGGGGCTGTGGGCTGGCTGGTCCCGCCCCCAAATGGGGTTGGGGGTTAATCAGGAGTCAGCGGCTGGGGAGGGGCCATGGGTGGTTGGCTGGCCTGCCCTGTCCGATTGGAGTGGGGGTGGGGGCGACTGGGAGCGGAGCTGGCTAGGGGGAGGGGCTGCAGGAGGTTAGCCACCAGCCCTGCCCCCTATTGGGGTAGGGCAGTGGTCAGCAAACTCATTAGTCAACAGAGCCAAATATCAACAGTACTTCTTCAAAATAGACTCGCCCTGGCCGAAAACCGACTTCTGCGCACGGGCCACAAAGTTTCAATCGCACTGTACGCGCGCCCGCATGTGGTATTTTGTGGAAGAGCCACACTCAAGGGGCCAAAGGCCGCACGTGGCTCGCTAGCCGCTGTTGGCCAACCATGGGGGTAGGGGAAGGCAATTAGGGGCGGGGCCAGCTGGGGGGAGGGGCTGCAGGCCGATGGGATGAGTTAGGGTCAATCAGAGTGGGGCCAAGTGGGGGGAAGAGCCACGGAGGGTCAGAGGAGGGTTGGCCAGCTGCCCTGCCCTCCATCGGGGTGGGAGAGGCTGACCAGGGGTGGGGCTGGGGGGGGGTGGGAAGGGACCACACAGGAGGTTGGCCGGCTGGCCCCTGATCCTGTTGGCCCCAGTGGGCATCATAGCAACTGGTTGTTCTGGTCGTTGGCTTTTTATATATATGGATAGATAATTACAAGTACTCTTTACAAACAATTATTGACTGTTATGACAGAGGAAGTACAGGTTTCTATGGGAAAAAATATTGTGTTGTGTAGGTGTGACAAGACACCCAACTTAGTATGTATAGAAGCGATCTGAGTAGACCTTTTGGAGCAGATGCTATTTAGCCTGAGACTTGAAGGATAAACCAGAGCTAGGTAGGCCACAGAGTGATGGTGGAAAGAGCATTCCCAAACAAGTACTGAGCTACAGAGTACAGGGTGCACTGGAAAACCTGAAAGAATTTTACCAAACCTAAAGAGGGAGCAGAGAGAATGGGGTGAGATGGGAAGTTGGATAAGTAGACACTAACAGATAGTGGAAAGCCTTATAAGTATTTTAAGAAGCCACTCTGGTCTTAAATCCAATCGAAAGCAGTTTATGGGGTTGTAAGTGGGGCTGGAGTCAGCATGCTCAGACTTTGCATTTTTGGAACATCACTCTATACCAGCCGTGGGCAAACTACGGCCCGCTTGAAATGAATAAAACTAAAAAAAAAAAAAAAAAAGACCGTACCCTTTTATGTAACGATGTTTACTTTGAATTTATATTAGTCCACACAAACACTCCATCCATGCTTTTGTTCCGGCCCTCCGGTCCAGTTTAAGAACCCATTGTGGCCCTCGAGTCAAAAAGTTTGCCCACCCCTGCTACACAATGTGGGTTGGAGGGAGGCTATTGGAGTGCTGTAAGACCATAGGGATAGGTAAGTTGGATGGTAGTGGAAGAATGGAAGAGAGAGGAAACAGACAGGATTCAGTGGTGGACTGGAAGTGGGAAACTGGGGAAACCAGGAGTTAAATCTCCCAGCCCTGGCTGGGTAGCTTAGTTGGTTAGAGCATCGTCCAGGTATGTCAAGATCGCGTTTTCGATCCCCAGTCAGGGCACATATAAGAATCAACCAATTAATGCATAAATAAGTGAAATAGCAAATCGATGTTTCTCTTTCTCCCTTCCTTGCTCTCAAATCAATAAAAATTAGAAATCTCTCAGGTTTCTAGCTTAAACAAATAGGAGCTTATGAGTTTATTAGGTAGTATTTGTCTCCATTTAACCAAAGGGACATTAAGAAGTTGTATGACTAGCCCAGGGCTGCTCAGATTGTAAGGCTTGGAAATAAAACTCAAATCCATTCCTGTCCTCTGTTTTTGTTGATGTTATTGATAGTGATGCTTTTTATTTTTTCCTTCCGAACAATTTATAATGGCAAATTTCAAGCACAACTGAGTATGGATGAAACTCCTACCTACTCAACCCTCCTCCAACTCCTACTGGATTATTGTAAAGCAAATCCTATTTCATCTACAAATATTTCAGTATATCTCTAAAAGATATGACTATTTAAAAAATCATAACCATAATACCATTATCCCACCTTTAAAAATTAGCATCACCAAATAAACAGATGTTCAAATTTTCCTAAATTGTTTTTAAATAATTGGTTTCTTTTTATTTGGGATACAAACAAGGTCACACATTACATTTGGTTGGTATGTCTTTTAATCTACTAGTAAAGGTACCTCCTTTCTCTATTTTCCTCATAATTTATTTGTTGAAGGAACCAGGTTATTTTTCCTGCAGTTTCCCTCATTCTGGATTTTGTTGAACGTGTCCTTCTGGTATAGTTTTAACATGTCCCAGGTTCGCATCTGTATTTCCTGCAGATGGGTAGCTAGATTGAAGACTTTGAGCATGCTTAGATCAGTTCAGCTTTGATTTCTTGAGAGAAGGGATGGTGGGGGAGAGGGCAAAGATAATTCATAGGTGGTGGTGTGTATTTCTATCACACGGTGTGGCATATGATGTTTGGTTATCCCCTTCACTCTGTTGTATTAACAGAATGCCCTAGCTCCATTATTTTATTAGTGGCTTGCAAATGGCAATAATTTAACTGTGCCTTTAATTCTAACATTTCTTCTTAATTGATTAACTAGAATGACTTAATAAAGAGGAAGGGCAAGTTAAAGTTTGTGTGCTTTAATGCAAATGATTGAGACACTATTTTGGGGGGGAAGATCTCCAGCTGTAACCAGATTACAGATTTTAAATCCTTGAAGATAGGGATTGACTCCTCTTATAAATGATCTTTCCCAATTACCTTGGGCATTTCAAACTTACGTGTTGCTTTTGAAGGTCAATTTTCTCTGCCTGTTCTCAACTTCCCTTTATAACCCAAACCTAGTCTTTTCTTCTACCATTCTCCCAAGCACCTGGTTTAAAATCTCCAAGTCATGTTAATACTTCTCCAGTGGAGTCCCTGCCCTACCAAATGCAAGTAACCTCCAACCATCTCCCCTTTGTTATCTCTTGTGTCCATTCCTATTACTGTTACCCAGTTTAGGTTGCTGCCACGATTGGTGCAGTGCCCTTTTACCTTCTATCACTGCCATACCACTTCTCCAGTCTGTATTGTAATATGCTGCCAGCTCTGATTTTGTCATTTATCAAAAACTCAGGACTTTCTAGTGCCTACCACATTTAGTATTTGTCTGGATTGATTTAAGTCTGCTATAATTATGGCTTCAAGTTACCTTTTTAAGTTGTATACCTTTATTTTTCCTTTAATTTGCCCTGGCAAATGAGTATTTTTTTCCATGCTCTTTCCCTGCAATTCCCCCCCCCCCCCGCCCTCTCTTTTCCTTTTTGATAGTAGGATCATTTTATAATGGACTAGGGGCCCGGTGCACGAAATTCGTGCACTGGGTGTGGGGGCGGGGGTGTGTGTCCCTCAGCCCAGCCTGCCCCCTCTCACATACTGGGAGCCCTCAGGCATTGACCCCCATCACCCTCCAATCGCAGGATCAGCCCCTTGCCCAGGCCTGACGCCTCTGGCCTAGGCGTCCAGCCCGGGCAGCGGGGACCTACAGTGGCAGCGGGGGGCGCCGCGATCGCGCGGGCTCTGCCCCTGCCCCTGCAGGATGCCCGGGCAGCGGGGACCTACAGCTGCAGCAGCCCCGCGATCGTGGGCTTCGCTTTAGGCCCAGGCAAGGGGCCCCTAGCTCCTGGGACTGCCAGCTTCGACCGTGCCCAGCTCCCATCGCTGGCTCCACCCCTACTTCCTGCTATCACTGGCCAGGGCGGAAAAGGCACCTGATTCTCCGATCATGGCTAGGGGGCAGGGCAAAGGCGGCCCCAGGGCCGCCTTTGCCCTGCCCCCCAGCTCTTAGCTCCCCCCTGGGTTTCCGATCACTGTCAGTGGCAGGGGGCTTCTTCCTGCTTTCCCTTTCGCCTCCCTGCATTGTGCCTGCATATGCAAATTAACTGCCATCTTGTTGGCAGTTAACTGCCAATCTTAGTTGGCAGTTAATTTGCATATAGCCCTGATTAGCCAATGAAAAGGGTATCGTCGTACACCAATTACCATTTTTCTCTTTTATTAGTTTAGATCTGTATGGCAGGAAGACTAGCATAGGCCACAAGTTTGAGCCCTGGCACTGTGGATGAAAAAAGATTTCTATGGAAAGTAATCTCGTAGGGTAATCTGATCATAAATTCCTAACTGGGCAGGTTATGGTCATGCCCCAAGTATATAACATTTTTAGTAAAAGATTTTATCTTTGCCTTAAACAAACCCTGTCCATTGTTTTGTGCTCAAACTCATAAAAATTCTTGACAGGTTTGGACATTTCTTACTTGACAGTATCATGCAGAGCAGTGATCAAAAGAACAATAATGATCTTATGGAAATGGTGTTTCTCTTTGAGGGTCAGAGTATATACCATGACAGCAGGAGTCACATCTACTGAAGAGTGCTACTGATCATTTATGCAGAAGTAGGATACAGCTCTGTTAGTTGCCACCATTACCCTATTGCTAATCACAACAACTCATAGTTTTGTTGAATCTGATTTGATTACAATGACTTAGCCTTTATAAAAAAAAGAAATTCCTCAAAATATATAGGCATTATAAGTTATATATTTGATCATTGATTGGTACTCTATTGTGGGTGGAATTCAAGGGGTCTGTGAAATTGGTTGGGGTAAAAAATTATATTAAAAGATCTTTCAATTAGCCTCTAAGTAAAGTTTAGAATTAATTTCAACTGTGAATGCAGGCAACAAACCATAGCAGCATTAGCAGTATCTGTGCCTTTGTCACCTACAGAAAACACATTTTTTATATCCTCAAACGTGGCTACAGCTACCTTGAAATTGTTTAATATGATTACTAGTTCAAAATTACTGTAGACCTACTATAAGATCGTATCTAATTTGTTATTTTCAAAAGCACTTAATATCCAATTAAGATAATTGGACAATTATACCTTTGTATTTTATTTTATGCATTTAAAAACATTATTCTGACAAGGAGCCCATACGTTTGAACAAACTGCAAAGGAATCCGTGGCAAAGAGCCACAGAAGGACTCCTGCTCCTAACTCTTGTACTGATGTGAGTGAAGTTAACTAGAACCTGTGATGCAACACACACAGAATTGTGTCACAGCCTTATGTAATCATGATGTCACAGGTTATGTAAATCTTTGGCCATTGACTTTTATCTCAAACATGAGAGGGAACAAAATGCAAAGGAGCATATAATTTTCACAAGTTCAGGCAGAATGATTTTTCTTTGTATTAAGGAACTATATGTTCATATAACTTAAACAAAAACAATGGCATCTTCACTGACTTGGGGATCTTCTTGCCCTCTTTTGGGTGCATCAGCAAATGTGTTTGAAATTGCCTCAAATTGTGTTTTCAAGTTTGCTACATTAGATGCAGGCCTTTGTTTTGCTCAAAAAGGGGGACCCTAAAGAGGTCGATGTACTTCAGGTTTGAAATACTTGCTCTGCAGATTAGAAATAAACATCCTTATTATCAGTCTACCATGATTGTGTGTAATGATTGTGTATATTTACTCTGTCACCTAGAAAACTACTTAATGGAGAAGATGGAAGAGAAGTGGTTTAACAATTACTGTAGTTTCCAAGAAAATAAAGCACTCATTTGAAAACTCATTTCTAATAAAGGAACTGATAATTATCTCAATGACAACATAGTCTTAATATTTATATATATTGTCAGAAATAAAAAAAAGACTAAGTTTAACTGTGGTGTATTTTGAGGTAATAATCCTTTCTTTTTCTTTTTTAATATATTTTATTGATTTTTTACAGAGAGGAAGGGAGAGAGATAGTCAGAAACATCGATGAGAGAGAAACATCGATCAGCTGCCTCCTGCACATCTCCCACTGGGGATATGCCGGCAACCCAGGCACATGCCCTTGACCGGAATCAAACCCGGGACCCCTCAGTCCGCAGGCCGACGCTCCATCCACTGAGCCAAACCGGTTTCGGCGATCTTGACTTCTTTTTGATACATCTTTAATGTCTATGAATATATTCTAAAAAAATCTTTAAAAATAAAAACAGTTGTGATGATGGATAATGCTTTCATTCTAGGTCAGTGATTTTCAACCCTTTTCATCGCATGCCACACATAAACTGATCACCAGAATTCTGTGGCACACCAAAAAACCCCCACATTTTTGCTGACCCGACAAAAAATAGGTATAATTTTGATTTGTTCACACTAGATCAGCGGTTCTCAACCTGTGGGTCGCGACCCCTTTGGGGGGGGGGGTCGAACGACCCTTTCACAGGGGTGGCCTAAGACCATCGGAAAACACATATATAATTACATATTGTTTTTGTGATTAATCACTATGCTTTAATTATGTTCAATTTGTAACAATGAAAATACATTCTGCATATGAGATATTTACATTATGATTCATAACAGCAGCAAAATTACAGTTATGAAGTAGCAACGAAAATAATTTTATGGTTGGGGGTCACCACAACATGAGGAACTGTATTAAAGGGTCGCGGCATTAGGAAGGTTGAGA
Organism: Myotis daubentonii; assembly: GCF_963259705.1. Classification (NCBI taxonomy): domain Eukaryota; kingdom Metazoa; phylum Chordata; class Mammalia; order Chiroptera; family Vespertilionidae; genus Myotis; species Myotis daubentonii. The sequence continues at coordinate 36,784,456 of NC_081857.1, read as the reverse complement.
ACCACTGACCTAGATGGTTATTGTTGTGTTAGCTGTTGCCCTTTATTTATTTGACAATCTAAGGGAAAAGTAGTCAGTGTGCCTAACTAAATAGTCAGGTATTGCATGTTTTTAAAAATTCTTGCAGCACACCAGCGTGCCTCTTGCGACACACTGGTTGAAAATTGCTGTACTAGACAAACAATACTCAATTTTAATACACTTTTGTGGTTTGTTACTAATCAAACAACTTAGTTCTTTGCGATAATGAGGATCAAAGGTAGCATAATAACTTTCAGACTCCTTCAAGGGATATGAATTAATAAACAATTACTATGCATACAAGAATTTACTAGATAGGGATAGAAGAAATACATATTTCAAAATATGGTTTGAAAACTTTTAGAATGGGAATAAAGCTCTGAAAGGAAATCTTATATCCTAAGTCTCTCATAGTGCCTGGTAGCCAATAACAAATTGCTGAATACATAAAAATTCACAACTTTTTCATCTGGTTTTCTCAAACTCTTCATCTGCAACAAAACCAGAATGAATGGCCATGTAGGCATTTACAGGGACCTAAATCTTGCATGGGAATGCAAATTATGAAGTGGATTGAAAACACAATGGAAAAGGAGGACATAAGCTGGGAAAAGTTATTACCCAAAATACCAATTTTCAGTATGAAATAATTTATATCCATATTTATAATTTTAGAGAAAGCTCAGGAATGCAAATCTGATTCAATGGGAGTCAAAATACGTAATTCCCACCAAACCATTAACAAGATTTCAGAACTAAGATTACACATCACGAACCCTCCAACCTCAGTTTCCTAATCCTATCCTTTATAATAAAAGGCTAATATGCAAATTGACCAAATGGGGAAACGACTGGTTGCTATGACACCCACTGACCACCAGGGGGCAGATGCTCAACACAGGAGAGCCCCCTGGTGGTCAATGTGCTCCCACAGGGCAAGCGCCACTCAGCCAGAAGCCCTGAGTTGGTGAGGACAGCTCCCGCCTGTGGCAGTGCTAAGGATGGCCAACTGCAGGCTTAGGCCCTGGAGGAGCAGGCCTAAGCTGTCAATCGCACATCCCCCCAAGAGCTCCAGGACTGCTAGAGGCCCCCCTCCCCCAACTCCAGTACGCGAATTTCATGCCCCAGGCCTCTAGTCTGCAGTATAAGGGAACCTCAGTGTTCATTAAGATCTTTTCCAGAGTTTATATTATACGAGTTAATATTTACACAGCCAAAAGATAATGTAAATAATTGAAACACTAATCTGTTGGTTTCATCCTATGGTGGTCTCACCCCTCCACCCTTTTTAATCTGTTCAGGTATGTTATAGCCTATTGTGTTAAGCTTACAGCGGAACCTTTAAAACTATTCAGCTACTAAAATCTCACAAAATGCTCTCGACCATAAACTTGCATATTTAACAAAAGTCACTGCAATCCTATGAAAGAACAGCATCTTTACTGTTAATTACTGAAGTATGATCAACTTCTAAGTAATACCCATTACCTGTTTAAAGGGCTGGATGTCTTCAATTCTTTACCTAATGCATGGCAATTTGAAGGCAAATTGTTCCCCAGGGTGTGAGAGTTGGATTTATAGGTACCGTTTAATGCTCAACTAAAAAGCTGGAGATACATAAACTCTCTCCTTCACCTCTCCGGGCAGGCTGTGAGCGGACATCACAATTATTAATGCCTAATTCCTGCTCACAGGCTTTCCAAACTCACACAATTCAGAGTTCGCCCTATCACAACAGTCCAGTAGTTACCGATCCCACGTTTATTTTATCAGGGCATTGGCGCTGTACACACTTTTAAAAAAAACAAACACCCCAGAAAATCTGAAAGAAAAAAAAAAAATTTCAAAACCGGTTGTGATCAAGTAGCCTGTATACATTTTACCGTTATAAGCAGACGCTGGAAACTCGGCCCAAGTAGTGAAGACGTTTGTGAAGATGAATTAATTAACTGCAAACTAGTTTTAGCAACTGCTGGTCGCACCGAGTCAGTCGTGACAAAGCAGCGAGACGCTCACAGGCACGTGGAAGGAGAGGATGCACTGGAACAAAAAGCGTGCAACGGGCCCCGTGCACCGCCATCCTTCAGGCTCCTCTCCACGGGCCGCCGCGGGGACCCCGCGCGCCAGGGCGGCCGTCCTGCAGCCACAGGTTGAATGACCAAGAGCCCGTCAGCACCGTCACTCGGCAAAGTCCACGCGATCCCGCAGTCACGCCCTGGCGGCGAGCACCGCAGAGCCCCAAAGCTCCCCCGCAGGCCACCAGATGGGACCGGGACCGGCGGGCCGCAGCGCTGGGGCGGGCACGCCGCGAGCCCAAAGGAACTCCCGCCCGCGCCCCTTTCCCGGGAGCGGCATGGGGCCGAGAGAGTCTGGAAGGCGCCTCGCGAACCGGCCCCACGTCGTCCCCCCTGTTTTTATTTCAGATCAAAAGCATCTCTTACGGAGCCTCCTGAAGGCGAGCGGGGCAGCCACTTCCCCAAGGTCACCGGTACCACGACCCAACTTCTCGGCCAGGCCGGTGACCGGCACCTGACCGCGGAGCCGCACTCGGCGGGGAGGCGCTGTCCCCAGCGCCTCAAGGTCTCCTTCCCCAACCGCTCCGGGGCCACGCGGCTGCCCGCCGCCACGATGCCCCGCCGGGCCGCCTCCCTCCAACCGGAGACCAGATTCTCCGCTCCCCCGAGGCTGCCGCCGCTCCCCCGGGGCTGCCTCCGATCCGCAGAGGCAGCCAGGGCACCCCGGGGTCCGCGCCCAGCGCCGCCGGCGATGACCCAACTAACCGTTATGCGCGGCTCCGGCGGCGAGCGTGTGCGTGACGCGGCGGCGAGGCTGGAGTTTCGCGAGGCCCAGGGCCCGGTCGCGTCCTTCGCCCGCTCCCTCGTTGGCTCCCGCGGGCACCCACGCGGCCGGCCGGTCACGTCGCCGCACGCCAGCACTTTGTGGGCTCGGCTGGCGAGGCGGCTTTATAACCTGCGGCGTGGGGGGGGGGCGGGGGGCCGGAGCATGCGCACAGGGGGCGGAGCCGGCCTTCCCGGCCGCCGCCCCCTCCCCCCCGGTACATCCACTCCAACAGCCGCGGGCGCCTCCACACGCTGCCCGGCGCCGGCGCGCGCTCCCGCCCGCTCGCTTCCCACCCCCACCCCGCTGCGCGCCGGCGCCCCCTCCTCGGCACGTGACCCACAGCCCCGCGAGACCCGCGCGCCGCGGCGCCGGCACAGCCACGCTGCCCCGCGGACCCAGTCGTCCCTCCACCGTCGGAGGAGTCCGTGGCGGCCCGCACGCGCGCTGGACACGGACGTCGGCCTCACCCCCGGCTTCTGACGAAGAAAAGGGGAAAAGCCGCCCAGGACGGAGGCGGCGCGCCCCGGGGGCCTGACTCAGGTTGGGGGAGGGGGGTGGGGGAGAGGCGCGGGGAGGCGGCTGGACGTGGAGGGCCTGGCCGGGTTTGAATGGGCGCGGGCGCACCTGGGCCCGGGGAGAGCCGAGGGCGGTTACCTGGCTGCGGTCTGGCCGGAGCCGAGTGACTCCGGGAAGCCATTCAAGCCCGCAGGGCCTGTTTCCTGTTCTCTGCCGCGGCGGCCGTCACGGAACCGACCTCATCGGGGCTGTGGTGGCTTTGGCGAGAGGATCCGTGGCGCTTTCTTACGACAGAGCCTGGCCCGTGGCATCGGAGGCATGGTGGGCGTTACACGCAGAAGTCGGGAGAGCCGGGCGGCTCTGAGGGCCACCACGCCGGTCCCGGAGGGAGGGAGTGTGCGCCCGGAACACGGACGTCGGGGAGTGCGGAGGGGCCGAGTGTTCGTGGGCGCCGGACGCCTGGGACAGAGTGTCGTGCTAGCTGGCAGCTCCGCAGGGCGGGTGACAGCCTTAGCCGCTCCCCTGACTCGTCCTCACCACCCTGGGCGGCAGGCAGGCGGGCATTGCTGTGCCCGGATGGGGGCCTGGTCCGGGGCAGGCCGCCCCTCCAGCCTGCCGTGGTGCCGGGAAAATGGCACCCCGTGAGTCCAGGTGGTCTCGAGCGTCCCCTTACTAAAGCGGGGGACAGCGAAGCGAGGAGAGGCCCGGGATGGAGGAAGCCGCAGGGGGGTGCTCACTGCGCAGTGGAAGAAGGGGGGGCCTTGGAGAAAGGCTCAGGGGTTTAGCCCAGTGCTCCCCTGCTGGCAAGTCTCCGGGGGACCCTTAGCGCTTACCAGCAGTGGTTCTCAACCTTCTGGCCCTTTAAATGCAGTTCCTCATGTTGTGACCCCCAACCATAAAATTATTTTCGTTGCTACTTCATCACTGTCATGTTGCTACGGTGATGAGTCGTCATGTAATTATCTGATATGCAGGATGGTCTTAGGCGACCCCTGTGAAAGGGTCGTTGGACCGCCAAAGGGGTCGCGACCCACAGGTTGAGAACCGCTGGAGAGAGCGGCCCGCCTGTGGGGAAGGAGAGGGGGCAGGGAAAGGCCACCATGCGCCCGGTCCTTTGTTTCCAGGGCTTTCTCTCTCTTGTTGGCGGGAATTCTAGGGGAGGTCTCGGGAGGGTTTCAGAATATTCACCAGTTTTCCAGGGGTGCTCTTTCAGGGTCCTGGTCCCTACGGACTGGTCAGCACCAGGGTCCTGAATCATTGCAGCTGGTCCTGGTGTCCTGTGTTTTGCTGCTCTTCTGGGCCTGGAGTTGAGCTAGGACGGAGGCCTAGATGTCCCCGCCAGTGAGGTGACCTTGTGTATCTGGCTGCACATTGCTCGGTCCGTTTGTTCAGCTGTCTGTCTCAGTTTCCCCATTCTACTTGCCGAGGGGTTTCCTAGCTTCGTACTATACTGTCTCACTACCGCTATTTTGCAAATAAGGGGCCTGAGGCTCAGAGAGGTTAAGTAACTTTCCAGAGGTCACACAGCTAGGAAGTGGCCAACTCCAGTCCAGGGTCTGCTTCTGTCATAAGAACCATTGTAGGTTCTTGAGCAAGACCAGATATCAAAGTGTATAATTACGGAGTGTCTGTGATGTCCAGGACTTCTAAGAAATGTCAAAAATGTATCCGCCTAGGCCCCTGCCTTTCAAGAGCTTCCAAGTTGTTTGGGGAGATTGGGCCAGGCAGAAATTAACCAGCATCTGATGAGCAGTTGCTGTGTTTCCCAACCTTCCCTTCCCTATACACACACCCCTTCCATTTAATTCTTACAACAGCCCTCTGGGGTTGGTCTTAAGTGTTTTGCAAATGAAGAACCTGAGATTGTGGTGGAGTGGGGTTGAAGGATCCAGTTCTGAGAGCTCCCATGTGTGTTTTTCCCACCCACTGTGTTCTGTCTCTTACACACAACAGACAGTTCAACTTCGTAGTAGAAGATAGCGTAACAATTTTTTAAATATTTTTAATTGATTTCAGAGAGCGGAAGAGGGAGAGAGAGATAGAAACATCAATGATGAGAGAGAATCATTGATTGGCTGCCTCCTGCACACCCCCTACTGAATTGAGCCCTGAAACCCCGGCATGTGCCCTGACCAGAAATCAAACAGTGACCTCCTGGTTCATGGAGTGATGCTCAACCACTGAGCCACACTGGCCGGGCTAATAGAAGACAGTTTAGAATATATGGTCAAGTACTGCTTATGAGCAGTAATTGCTTTTTACCCTTGATAAATGCTGAGAAGGGGAAGGCACTCAGGTCATTGTGACTGGGACTTAGAACAGCAGTGCTTTAAGATTGTTAGGGTGGCAACAGCATTCAGGATAGATAATATGGGAGTTGAGTTAAGGAGACAAACTAGGACTGGTTCAGACCTGAACCTATCAGAGCCTGAACTGTGGTTGTGTAATGGAAATGAGATGATTCCCAGGAAACCTCAGAAGAAGACATAGGGAGCATAGTGTGGTAGGTTCGCAATATGGACCTGGAGCCAGATCTCCTGAGTAGTTTCAACTTGGCACGTACTAGCTCTGTGTCCTTAGGCAACTCATTTTATCTCTCTGAGTGCCGGGGTCCAACCCCAGCAGGTCCAGGGGTCCCCAAAGGTGTGGACGGAGTAGGCGAAGAAGGAAGGACACGGAGACACTGTTCAGTTGATCAGCAGCCTAGCCAGGATCTCTAGCCCGGATCTCCAGCCAAGTTCTGGTCTGGATCTCCAGAGAGGTTCTGCTTCGGATCTCCAGCCAGGTTCTGTAGCCATGTTCCCTCGCTAGGTTCTCCAGCCAGGTTCTGTCCAGGTTCTCCAGCCAAGTTCAGTAGCCATGTTCTCTTGCTAGGTTCTCCAGCCAGGTTCAGTCACCAGGTTCTAGTCAGGTTCTCTTGCCAATTTCTGTAGTCAGGTTCAGTCCAGGATCTTTTGCCATGTTCTCTCCAGCGAAGTTCTTCTGTCTGTAGGTTCTGTGTAGGTTCTGTCTGTAGGTTCTCTCTTCTTAGTTCTGTCTCCTGAGTTCTGTCTCTTGCTGTCTTGTTGCATCTGTATTTATACCAGTTGATTCCAATCCCATCAATCTCTATTCCAAAGGTTAGGGCGTTTCTTATCTCCATTCCAGGGAGTAAAGATTATGTAGCTTAAGCATGATTGTTCGTAGTTAAAATGATTAATTACCCGCCTGGCACTTAGTTAAAAGGTTTTATTCTCTCCCTAACTTCAGGGGAAAATCCCTACCTGGGGAAACAACCTTTCTCGGAGAGGTGACCTTGGTTAAAACACAGCGCCAGGAAGGTGAGCAAACATATTAAGAACAGTATGCCATATATGCCAGGTCCCTTGAAACAGCAAGGATGGACCGGCTCCCGGCATCTGAGCCTCATTCTCTGCTGTCAAACAAGCATAGTACCTGCCTCATAGGGTTGTTATGATAATAAAATTAGTATCTACTTTAGTGTTTGGCATACAGTAAGCACGAAATAAATGTATAACCATGGAAAACCATAAAACTAAATTCTAAAGATTAACCTAAAAGGCCCCTCACTTGATACAGCCCTGAGAAAGGGTCCTAACAATCTGTTCACAGGATCTTACTAGTGTACACTGTAATTTTGTATTTTCTCGAAGGTATCTAAAATTATATATGCCCGAGGCCTCACAAAATCTGGATCTGCCCCTAGTAGGAACTGTACTGTTGTGAAAAGAGTATAGGCTTTGGAATCAGAAGGCTTGTTCCCATAGCTTACTGTCTGTGCTACTCTAGACAATTAATTCAGTGAACTATCTGGGCCTCAGTTTCCTTCCAGGTAAATTGAAGGTAATATCTACCAGCCTGAGCTGTTGTGATAATCAAATAACACTTGCAAAAATGATTGGTAAAACTTGGAAAGCACTCTATAAGTGTTTACAAATTAATATTATTACAATTTTCCATTAAGTGTATAAGAAGCAAAGATCAAGAGCAACACTAGGGTTTTTAGCTTAAAAAGTAGAAACAGGGCGGGTGAGCTGGCAAAAAGGATGTAATGATGCTGGTAACATTCTTGCTTTTCTGCCAGGTTTTCTTTCTGATTAATCCATGAGACATTGAAGAAATAAACTAGTAAGCATAGGATCAGAAATTTAGAGCTGAGAGGAAATTTAAAATCATTTAGCATATCCCCCACATATTACAGAAATGGAAATTAAGGCCAAGAGAGGCTGACATACTTTCTAAGGCCACTCTTCTAATAAATGGCATGATCAGAAGAACTGGATCTCCAGGTTTTTACTGTAACAAGTGAAATCTTTAAATAAAAGTATTTCATTATGGGGTCTTTCAAAATCAAGCATGGTGCTTGCTCTCTAGTGGCTTTTGGCTTTGTCACAAAATTCCCGAGATTCATTTTTTTTCTCTTAAAGGTTGATAGACTGGATGAGGTGTGGGTAATCTGCTGTTCAGAAGCTGGCTCAGGGAGCAAAACTTCTGAAGATTTCAAGGTAAGAGTTATAGCTTCAGAAATTAGTAATGGGATAAGCAGGGAAAATTTAAATTTGAAAATTCATAGCAGCTAGTTATGATTCAAGCTGTGAAAGATAATCACTTTATGTGGAAAGGAGAATAATAAATGACAAAGTTTTTCTCTGGAACTCCACTGCTTCACTTACATTCTCAATTATTCCATTATTTCTGACACAATCATACTTAATCAAGAGCACTCCTCCATTTATAATTCATAATAATTTAATAAGGAAAATGAAATTTGATTTTGTACCATGTATGAAAAAAGTTGGCAGGCAGATGCCTAGGATAAAGGAGATAATGCCGATTCTAAAAACATTGTTTCTTTAAAGTAGAGAATTCTCATTCAGAATATCTGCCTCTGGTTTCATGTTGTGTCAAGTGTAGTCCTGCTGCTTCCCAAGGGCTGGATCTAAGATGAATTTGCTATTCTTTAGAGCAGCGGTTCTCAACCTGTGGGTCGCGACCCCTCTGGGGTCAAATGACCCTTTCACAGGGGTTGCCTAAGACCATCAGAAAACACATATATAATTACATATTGTTTTTGTGATTAATCACTATGCTTTAATTATGTTCAGTTTGTAACAATGAAATTGGGGATCACCACAACATGAGGAACTGTATTAAAGGGTCTCGGCATTAGGAAGATTGAGAACCACTGCTTTAGAGGAAGACTGATCCAAGTTGGTGAGATGCAATGCACTCCAAGCCCCTCCCTGGCCCCTCCCTGTTTCTCCCAGGCTCTTTTTGCCCTGTTTTGACCTTTCACTTAATCTCACCAGCCTGCAGTTTGGCATCCTAATCAGTTGGCTTCCCTGGTTTTCTGTTAGCAGGAGATAATTTGGTCAACAGAATTTGGTAGAAAAACAAGTTGGTTGCAATAAAAATTTCCTCAGTATGACAAATTACTCAAAAATGATTTTTTCCACTCACTGGCTTTTTGTGAGTTTGATACATTTTGGTGGTCAAGGATTATTTTTACTGCTTCTTTGGGTTTTTTTGGGTTTTTTTTGAGAATTTTTAATGTACAAGTGTATATTTTTCAAGGAAGCATACTGTATGTACTGTTTATCACATTTTTTAGTATTTGCCATGACTTTGATAATAAGGCACATTTACATGGTTTTTAAATAATTATCTAAAGTCAATTTAGATTAAAAAGCACAAGATTTGGGGGGTAGACTAAAAAATTAGGATAAACCTACAGTAATGCTGAAAGACTTTAAAGTTTACAAAACAATCCATATGGGTAACAAGTAACTTGTTTTTAACGCATTGCCTCAGGCTCTCTTTACCTGTGGCGGTCCAGTGCCCATGCCCCCAATCCATTCCTCAATGTGATGTGACTTGGTTCCTGGTCCTTGTATGTTGGCACAGGGGAGTTTTGGCCTATGCTCTTTGTAACCTACATCACTGTGCAGGATCTTTCCTAGCGAGCATTTTTTCTAGGCATGGTCTTACATATTTGCCAGACTCATCTACCTCCTTGACCTTGGCTAACCCTGAGTGCCTTCCTCCTTTTTATTTCTCCCTGCTTCCCTTCTTCCCTCCCCTCCTTTCCTCCATCCTTCTTTCTTTCCCTCCCTTCCTGTCTTTAGTATTCTGGGTAGATGAGGGTAGGTGAATACTACTAATTATAATAATGATAAATTGATGATAGCTAGGATTTAGGAAGTAGTTATTATATGCCAGGCATTGATCTAAGCACTTTATACATATTAACTCATTTACTCATAAAATTCTATAAACCTCATTTTACAGACAGGTACAGATACAGTGGTAACAGATACAGAGTTTAAGTAACTTGCCCAAGGTCAAATCAGTATTGTCTGGAATCATAAGAAAGTAATCATCATTTAGTTCTCACCAAATATGCATGAAATTATAATTTATAACTTAATACTATAGGCGACTAATCCATAGACTTAGAAGGCCATCTTGATTTAGGTAGACCCTCTTTTGGGTTCCTTCTACCCCTAGTAGAGCTAAATATTCATTATGAAAACTTGGCCATGAAAGCTGCCTCTGAAACCAGAAGGTTTAAGATCGTCTATATTCCAGATGTTCTGGGTGATCTGGAGTCTATATTCCATGTTGTGAGATCTTTCAGTGCGATAATGTGGACCTCTGGCCTTCGCCCAACAGCAGCAGCAGGGAGTTGGAACTCCTGAACAGTTACACCTCAAGCCTGGTGTGGCTCAGGAACAGTGAAGATGCTGCATGCTGACTTGAAAGACACCCCTGGAACGAGTGATTTGCTGGAAGTGATTTGTTTAAGGCCAGTAGAGGTGGTTGGGTAAATCTAAGAAAAGTGGCATTCATAGTGTAGGGAGCCATGGGAGACTGCCAGTTCTAACAAAGTAGCTGCTGATAATTTCGTGACAGAATTTCAAGAATATGTAGAGGCCAAGGGATTTGTTTCCCAACAAGTGTTCAATTGTGACAAGACAGGCCTCTTCTGGAAGAAAATGCCAAAGAGGACCTGCATCACCCGGGAGGAGAAGTCATTGCCAGGACACAGCCAAGAAGGACAGTTTGATGTTATTGTGTGGGAATGCAAGTGGGGACTTTAAATTGAAGCCTCTACTTATTTGCCATTCTGAAAACACACAAGTTTTCAAGAAAAAAATAATGTCATGAAAAATAAGTTGAATGTGATGAAGAGGGCTAATAGCAAAGCTTGGGCAACCAGCCAGTTTTTTATAGAGTGGATTCAAGTGTTTGCTCCAAGTGTGAAGAAATACCTCCAGGAAAAACAGTTGCCACTCAGGTTACTTGTAATAGATAATGCTCCTGCCCACCTTCCATGCTTTTGGAGGCCGAGGTGGTAGAGGAGTACAGCCTCATCACCCCTAGGTTCTAGCCACCCGACACAACTCCTCTTACCCAGCTATGCACCAGCAGGTCATTTCTAATTTTAAGAAACTCTACACAGCTCTGGCTGGTTTGGCTCAGTGGATAGAGCATCAGCCCAAGAACTGAAGGGTCCTGGGTTCGATTCCAGTCTAGGTTGCAGGCTCGTTCCCGACCCTGGTTGGGATGCGCCAATCAATGTGTCTACATCAATGTTTCTTTCTCTCTGTTTCTCCTCTTCCCTTCCACTCTCTAAAAATCAATGAAAAAATACCCTCGGGTGAGAATTAACAAAAAGGAAAAGAAAAAAAACTCTGCACAAAGGCACTGTTACAGAGATGTTTTGAGGTGACCTCTGAAACTAACCCTCAGGGAGTTCTGGAAGGAGCAATTTAATATCCTCACTTGCTTAAGGCTCAGAGACAAAGCATGGAGGGAAGTGTGTTTCAGGACCATGCAATCAACCTGGAAGAAACTGTGGGCTGAGTCTGTTGCTGAAAGAGACTTGTAGGTCTTTGGGGATGAGTCTGTGTGTGTTGTGGAGGATATTGTGTCTCTGGGCAGGTCCATGGCCTGGAGTTGGATGATGATGATGATGGGGAGGAGTTGGTGGAGGACCACAACACTGAGCTGACCACCGAGGAACTCCAGGACCTTCAGAGGAAGCAGCAACAAACAGCAGCTGAGGAACTCTCTTCAGAGGAGGGAAGGGAGGATTTTCCTACTTCACTAATCAAGGAAATGCTTGGAAAATGGTGAGAAATGCGAAGTTTTATTGAGAAATATCGCCCTGACAAAGAAGTAGCAACCATTCAATAAACTTTTTCAATGACAATACAGTGTTTCACTTCAGGCCACGTGTTAAAACACAGGCATAAACAAACATCATTGGATAGGTTTTCAGTGAGACAGGCTCAGTGAGCCTGAAGCAAGTTCTAGTGGAGCAAAGAGACAAAAGACAACCCCAGAAGAACAGCTACCTGACGTTTTTATGGAAGGGGACTCCCATTCCAAACAATAATATCCCTCCTTTTCATATTCAGTCATTAATAGCTGTCAACATTAAAGTTCTAGTGTGTATGTAAATTTTCATTTTTTTATTGTACATATCATTTCCTTTTTGTTTTTAAAGTGTTTATAGATTAAACAGTACATTAGACATGTTCTGTGTATAAGAAAAGTTAAGCCTTAGCCGGTTTTGGATAGAGCGTCGGCCTGCAGACTGAAGGGTCCTGGGTTAGATTCTGGTCATGGGCACAAACCCAGGTTGCAGGCTCGATCCCCAGTAGGGGGCAGCCAATAAATGATGCTCATCATTGATATTGCTATCTCTCCCTCTCACTTCCTCTCTGAAATCAATAAAAAAGTATTTTATAAAAAGTTAAAATGCAATCACGTGGGGATCTGGAATAGATTATTTATATTACTTCTAATGGGAAAAAATCATTTCGGTTTTCAAACAAATTGTTTCTTCTCTTGGTATACATATTGCTTGGTAGGTCTACCTATATGGCTAATAAAAATGTGTTGATTATTTCAAAGTGGTGGGTGTCAATGTATGATAATAAATGATGATAAATAGCAGCTAACATTTACACAGCACAGCCTCTGTGCCAGGCACTGTCATAAGCATTTTGCATAGAGTTGCTCAATGTAAAACCACTTTATCTGGTTGTCTTTATTTTTCTGGCAAAACTCTTTAAGAATCTGTGCTGCAGTAAATTCCACAGTTCAGCTTTCACCTCCCCAACGAGAATAATTAGAATTCCAATATCTTCCCTTTATCATTTTGACTCCAAGAAACCATTACTGTTTAGATCCATGTTTGTCTCCAAGGCTTGACTGGTGTGACTCAGTGACCTAGAGGTCACTGGTTCCCTTCCTGGTCAGGGCATATGCCTGGGTTGTGTGCTTGATCCCCAGCAGGGGCCTGCAGGAGGCAGCTGAGCGATAATGTTTCTCTCTTACTGATGTTTCTGTTTCTCCCTCTCCCTCTGTTCCTAAATAACCAACCAAACAAACAAATCTCCGGGAACATGCAGGGTACCTTGTAAAATCTACTCCCATAAAAAATAATGAGGCATTTGGGGTATCTCAAAAACAACAGGGGTGAACAGGTGGGAAAATGGGCACAAGAGTGGAATCAGCCAGCACCGGTTTGGCTCAGTGGATGGAGCGTCAGCCTGCGGACTGAAAGGTACCAGGTTCGATTCCGGTCAAGGGCATGTGCCTTGGTTGCGGGTACATCCTCAGTGGGACACGTGCAGGAGGCAGCTGATCGATGTTTCTCACTCTATCCCTCTCCCTCTATGTAAAAAATCAATAAAATATATTTTAAAAAAAAGAATGGAATCAATATTTAACCAAAAAGGAAGTGCAAGTGACCAAAACAAAATACAGGAAAATGCAGTAATCAAGTATGGATATCGATAAGGGTTTCTCTAAATTCTAAAGCCCAGAACCTCAAGAGTTCTTCATGTGGCACATTGGCAAAAGTTTCTTTAAGTTATAAAACCAGTTTTATTACCCTCAATGTGTCTGGAAACCATCAGTCATATATTGCTGGTAGAAATAATTCTGCTTATGAGAACTTATCCTTAGGAAATAATCAGCTATTCTTGTACAAGCTTGTTCAGTTCACTAAAGTATTATTTAAAATAAAGACTATAAAAAACTTAGATCTCTAACAATAATAGGTGAGTTTTTGTGGTGTTTCTAGGTGATTACAAATGCAGTCATGAAAAAAAACAAACTTTAGGAAAATGTCAGGAAATGATGTATTATTAAAGAATGCATGTTTCGCCCTGACCTGTGTGGCTTCGTTGTTTGGGCGTCATCCTGTGCACTGAAAGGTTGCAAAATCTGAGTTATTGATGGCTGATGTTGAAATGTCTGATGTAGTTTTAATCTACAATTAAAATGTGGTTGTCAAAGAATGTAGTACACACTTGTATTGGAAAGGTAACATCAGGTACATATTTCTTCATACAATTATACGCTCAACCAATATTTATTGAGCTTCTACTTTGAGACAGACACCCTGGACATAAAGTAGTAATCGAGAGTCTCAAACCCTGACTTTGGAGCTCACAGTCTAGTGTATAACCGTCTCTACTAAATTACATATTACAAGGCAGGAATCTTGTCTTATTCGTGAATAAAATGAATATAGTAGTTTTTCTTTGAATACTGTAGGCTAAATGAATGAATTTACCAGGGGGCTACTTTGCCCTAAACATTTCCTAAGTGTAACACATAAACTTGTGGGAGTTGAGAAATAATGTGGACTAAGAGGCCCTGAAATAACCTCACTACTAATTTTAGCATGCTCCTTCCAAAGCCAGCCAATCAGTCAAACCACCCAGAATTGGGTCTAATACCTGGTTATGAAAAGATTTCCGACAAAACTCATTTAAATGTGGGCACCCAATGATAAAGAGATTGCTGTCATTTCGATTATAACAGATTTTTGTCATCGTAATTTTCTTTAAAGAAAACCCTTTGACATTTATTTTATAATAGTTTCCATAGTAACATGAGATAACTTGGGGAAGTAATCTAAGAAGTTATATGACCCAGCATTTTTTAAGAAGTAACAGATTTTAGCGCCAATACTTACCGGAAATCTCTAAAGTAATATATTTTTAAATGATTAGAACTACAGGAGTTTTTAATTTTTTGGAGATTGTTAATGGTATCTTTTCATTTGCTGATATCTCAATCAAATCAGGATCTGTAATCTTGGATCAAAGAAGCAAAAAGCTTATCGTGGCCTTCTTCTGTTATCTCCCCTGTAAATAAGGTTTTTCTACCTTAACTACCTGGGGAAGTAAACACAGTATGAACAGGCAGACTTGGCCCTCCTAGGTCTGGACCACCTAACGGATAAAGCAGTGCGTACCTGGGACCTCTATGAGTTACCCTATACTGTTCCTCCAAAGGAAAGAGGGTAGGTTGTCCTCTGGGCTGATCCAGATGGGGGAAGACAGCAGCAGTATGTGACCTTGTGTTCTGACATGGTTCTGGCATCTGGACAGAAGTTGGTAGCCTGTGCTTTGTCTCTTTCTAGCAAGTAGAGAATAGGTACCTGGGCCTAAAACAACCAATTCACCAGAGTCCATGCCTCCTTGAGGGTATGAGAAAGGGGTCCCTGTTTTCTTGGCATTTGGTTATCACTCTCAGCTGAGCTTTAAAGCTCTGCTAATGAGCAGGCAGCACGCCAGGAAGAGATACATGAGCTTGGATCTCAAAGGGTGTGTACTCTGAAGCTGAAATCATAAACCAGAACATCTGATGTGTGTCATACACAGCGAGGGAGGAAGGACTACTGACAGAAATGTCACACGAAGCTGCTTTTAGCACTTGGCTTTCAGCGATGAGCTTCCTCCCCTACCACTACGCCCCACCCTCCTCCTGCATGAACGGCATTTAGGCTCTGCACGTTCCCTGCACTCGGAAAGGCTGTGTGTATCTGTCACGTCAGTCTAGCTCCTGGCTATTGGGTGTGCCTGATGGGCTATGGGAGTGATGGCCTCAGTTGCTGTTTGGGTCAGGAAAGAGTGTGTGTCCTGCCCTAAAAGGTAAGGAATATGGCCTGTGGTCCTAATTAAACTACGTGTTAATGTCCTTTGAACACTTTCTTGTACCACTTATCCAGCTATATAATTATGTAATCCTGTGTGACTCCATAGTAGGGGTTGTGAGGACAAACTATTCCTTCCATTTGGAATTCTCTTCCCTTCACTTTTCCACTGACAAATCCTCCTTATCCTTTGGATTTAAGTTGAAACATCAGTTTCTTCCTGGTTACTAGTATCCTGTATAGTTCCCCATGCCTGATTACTGCTTGCCTTTGCACATCACTGCAATCTAAATTCTTATCATCTTGGAAAGTTGTTCTGAACTCCCTAAGCAACTATTTCTATGAAGATTGCAGTCTGTTTTCATTTTTAAATGAGCCTGGCCGGTGTGGCTCAGTAGTTGAGCATCAACCCATGAGCCAGCAGGTCCCCGGTTTGATTCCTGGTCAGGGCACGTGTCCAGATTGTAGGGGGTATGCAGCAGGCAACTGATCTTATCAATGTTTCTCTCCCTTCCTCTCTGGAATCAATTAAAAAAACAAAAATTTTTTTTTTAAATCAAAACTGGCTTTTGAGTTGAGTGTTTTGTGTTCCCGTATTTTAGTCAAAAAAATCAATAAGCCCTGGCCTGTGTAGCTCAGTTGGTTGCGTGCCATTTTGTGCACGGAGAACTCACTGGTTCAGTTTCTGGTCAAGGCACATGCCTGGGTTGTGGGCTTGAATCCCCAGTATGGGGTATACAGGAGTCAGCACACGAATGTTTGAACCATCAATGTTTCCTCAACCAAAACATTAAAAAAAAAATTAAGCCCTGGCTGGTATGCCTCACTTGGAGCATTGTCCATGCACCAGAAAGGTTGTGGGTTCAATTCCCAGTCAGGGCATGTAAGAGGCAACCGATCGGTGTTCTCTCTCATTGATATCTCTGTCTCTATCTGTCTATCTCCCCCCTCTTTCCTCTCTCTAAAATCAATTTAAAAAATAAAAAGTCATTAAGATCCTAAGGAAAATAGTTCATGTAATCAAATTACTTTCGAGAACAAGTTTGCCAACTCCAAATAAATTCTTACAAAATACCTTCTTGTAAACTCTAGATGTTTCTGAAATACTAACCTGACCTTGAGTAATCTGATCTAGGAACTTTTCAGGGTAGGTTCATAGTTGAAATGAGGAACATCAGCTTCACATGCCATTTATTCATTGATTTATTGATTCAATAATTTTTAGTGAACACTAAAGGCCAGACACAATTCGAGGTAATTGGGAATATCAGTAAATTCTTGCCCTCAAGGGTGTAATTACAGGACTGCTTTGGTATAGACAGTACTCATCAAACCTTCCATTGCTCCCCTGCTTTTCCCAGCCTCCCTTCAGTTAGGTTGAGGTCATGTGATTACTTCTGGCTGATGGCCTGTGAAGGAAGTGACTTGCATTACTTTCAAGCTGAGGAAGTTAAAAGCTGATGTAACTCCCTTCTTTCCCCCTCACAGCAACCTCGAAGGTGACATGTTCCACAGGGTACCTCTAAGAGATGGTGGATCCTGCGTCGTCTTGGCTACTGAGTGAAGGTGTGTAGTAGAGCATTACAGTCTTCACCACCTGCCAACCTGTGCTAGATTTATGGCATGTTGAGACATACATTTTGTTGGTTAAGCCACCAAAATTCAGGGTTTGACTGCTGGGGCAGCCAGTATTAACTACCCTGAGTAATATAACCCCGATTATTTAGTACCATTTATGTGCTAGGGCACAGTCCTAGGCTGTTTGCGATAGTGAGTTGTTAAAGCCCTGACCATTCTCCTTGCCAAAAGGGAGGCGTTTTCAATATTCATCCCGAACTACTATATTCATTTTCACCAGATCGCTCTCTCTCTTTCTCTTAACAGTAGCACTAGGATGGATACAAACCTTGAAATCTTAGAGAGAAAGGGAGATTTTAGGCTTATTTTGGAGGTATGAGTCCTTATCCTGATTCTTTGGCTGTTTGGACTATTTAATCTGTTATACCGTTCCCATCGATAACATTTGGGCTAATATTTTGCTCCTAATATTACAAGGTTATTATGATGACCAAAATGAGTTAACTATATGAGCTGTGAAGCATTTATACAAATACAATATTACCATTCTTACTGAATCTAAGATACCAACCATTGTAGGGCACAGCCTTATTTTGTATGGCACTAAGAAAGAAAATAATGCTGCAAGCTAATCTATGGCACAGTGCATTCTTATTGCTCAGCCCTTATTAAAGGGCTTATTTGGGTCTATTTAAACATTGATTTTTTTATCATATATCACACTGGTACATCAATACAAGGGAAATAATTTAGTGAAGGTAGTCCAAAATGTCCTCACAGTCAGAGTCTTTTTTGAGTAACTTCAACTCTGAGTCATAGATGCCTATTTTCAATACAGTATCACCCTTTGTGCCCTCAAGCGTGCCCTGGTGATGCTCCATTCCTTAAGGAGGGTGCCACCG
Source organism: Myotis daubentonii (assembly GCF_963259705.1). Lineage (NCBI taxonomy): Eukaryota > Metazoa > Chordata > Mammalia > Chiroptera > Vespertilionidae > Myotis > Myotis daubentonii. The sequence goes on along the minus strand of NC_081857.1, from coordinate 36,766,636 downwards.
TTTTTTTCTGGGATTTTTTCCCAAGCTTGTGGCATTTATTCTGCAAGTTTTGAGGCTGGTATTTTCTTGATCTTCCAGGTGTCAATTGAAGGTTTTCAGGCATCAACCAAGATTCCTATTTCTTGCATAAATGGTGCTTAAGTAATTTTTTAAAAATGTTTTATTGATTTTTTTTCTTTTTTTTTTTTTTAGAGAGGAAGGGAGAGGGAGGGAGAGATAAAACATTGGTGAGAGAAAAATTGGGGACCGGGCCTGCAACCTGGGCATGTACCCTGACTGGGAATCGAACTGTGACCTCCTGGTTCACGGTGACGCTCAACCAAGTGAGCCACACCAGCTGGGCTTAAGGGATTTTTTTTTACTGAAATGTCTGTGGGTTTTAGTTGTTCAATGATGCTACCAGGAATAACAACCAAACTTGCAGATGAGCAGACAGTAGCAACTGTGTCAACAGCTGAGCAGTGTAAACAACTGAAAACACAATTGTCTCAATTTCTGATGTTAAAATGCGAAAATATATGTATCCTGAAATATAGTATTGGTGTTTTGTGTTTTTTTTGTTTGTTTGTTTAGATTTTTGTTTTTACAAATAGGCATATATGATGTGGCCCTAAGAAGCTCAGTCACCCAGGATTTCACTCACCCTTTCTTCCTTGATCTCCATCCCATTGTTAGCACTTTAATCCAAGCCATCACAGTCTTAAATCTAAGACAGCCCAATAAGAAGGGCTTGCGGTTTAGGGGAGAGAGAACTGGGTGTGGTTTCTGAAGACTTGAGTCTGACTCTCAGCCCTGCAACTTTTCAGATGTGCTGCTTAAAAGGGCAAGTCACCGCTCTGGGGGAAATATGCAATTCAGCAAGTTTTAGGGAGAGTTTAAAGTTCACTTTGTGGACTGTAAAATCTATATGTAAAAGGAAGAGAACTAATATGTATTGATGGCTTGGTATTTTGCATGCATTGCCCCATCTTATCTGATAAAAATTCTAAGACACATAGTGTCTTGATGGTTGTCACATTGCTATACACATTGACTTCCTGTTTATACACATTGACTTCCTATGAATCCATTTTACGCTGTATTAAACCTTTCTCACAAAATAGCTCTTTCATTGGATCACAGACAAGTTGGTGAGTTCCTAACAGAGCTGCCCCCTTAATTGCTCTTGCCTTGTAGCCAGAAACATTTGAAATAAGAGACCCTCAGGTTACCAATGTCCTGCCCTCTCTGACTCTGGTGGCAAACTCTCCCCTGAGGCTCATGCAGAAAGTTTTAAGTCCAAAATGAACCCAAGATTCAGGGTGTGGATCTAGATAGATACCAGACGATTTAAACAGATGGAAGTTCACAGAACGTTGGCATCCAAACAGCTGGCCATAGAAACCAGAGGCCCCAGTGACAAGATATAGTGTTGGGACCTATAACTCTATTCATGGCAGGACAAGTTACCAGCAAGAAATCTAGTTCTGGGGGAATAGAAATATAAGGCAGGAACCCCCCAAAGCTAGATTGCTTTTGAGACTTGATGCTTTGAAATAATGACCTAATCTCATCTTTTTCTAGCAGGAAGAATTTGAATTTTTGAATAGGAGTGAAGCTTAATCTACAAGTTAGGGTTATTGATTCAGCTCAGAGGCTAGAGCAGCGGTTCTCAACCTGTGGGTCGCGACCCCTTTGGGGGTCCACCGACCCTTTCACAGGGGTCGCCTAAGACCATCGGAAAACACATATATAATTACATATTGTTTTTGTGATTAATCACTATGCTTTAATTATGTTCAATTTGTAACAATGAAAATAAATCCTGCATATCAGATATTTACGATTCATAAGCAAAATTACAGTTATAAAGTAGCAACAAAAATAATTTTATGGTTGGGGGTCACCACAACATGAGGAACTGTATTAAAGGGTCGCGGCATTAGGAAGGTTGAGAACCACTGGGCTAGAGGAATGTGAGGTTAAGAGCTAAGCACATTGTTACACTAGATATATGAAATGCTATCTTGAAATACTAATAGGTGGAAGGAGGTGCTATTAAAGCAGAAAACTGTATTATATTTCAGATGTCCACAGGAGAGAGGACTTTGTGAAGCTTTAGAGGAGCAAAGACCTACAAAAATTGGGAGACTTCCAAGACCTATCTGAAGGCCACCATCTTTAGGACACCTTTCCTAGCACCATTGTTGTAGTATTAAATTTGTAAATTTGACACTCATCGTTCTCTGGTTAATTTTATGTATATATACATTGACTTCCTGTTAAGATTTTAAGCTTAAGGGTAGTAATAGAATCTTACCTTTAAAAATATTCTGTATGGCCCTAACCGGTTTGGCTCAGTAGATAGAGCGTCAGCCTACAGACTGAAGGGTCCCAGGTTCAATTCCGGTCAAGGGCATGTACCTTGGTTGCAGGCACATCCCCAGTCGGGGGTGTGCAGGAGGCAGCTGATCGATGTTTCTCTCTCATCGATGTTTCTAACTCTGTATTCCTTTCCCTTCCTCTCTGTAAAAAGTCAATAAAATATATTTTTAAAAAATATTCTGTATGTACAATACCTAGCATAATGCTAATGTAATGCTAAGAAAACTTAGTACTGTCAGTCCTTCCTGTTTAAATCTGGCAGGGATTATATCCTGCATGATTTGTAAAGGTGAGAACACAGATAACTTTTTACCACTCAAAACATGTTTTTCTGCTAACCCAGCCACTCCCGAAAATCTATCTTATTTGCAGAACTATTGCAAAATCTGACACTCTTTACTTCACCGGAATGCCCTTGTAATTGCCAAATGTTGCCTTGCCTCATGGAAATTCTTGACCAGACCTATGGATTTGCCAGCCCTTGTAGCTGTTGACTTTGAAGTCCAATGCAGCTAAAACATCAAAACAAGCAATATTTCTTAGGCACTGGACTACTTGCCAACAAAGGTACAGACATACCTTGTTTTATTGTGCTGTGCTTCACTGAGCTTCACAGACATTGTAGTTTTTACAAACTGTAGGCAACACCCTCCACCAGCAAAAAAAGAAAAAAACTCAACTTAATTGTGGTACTTGCTTTATTGTGGTGGTTGGGAACTGAACCTGCAGCATCTCTGAGGTATGCCTGTATAAGGATATGATCTTTGCCCTCCAGTAGTTTATAGTTTATATAAAAACAAGCATGAATATTTCATTAGTAGGTAAAGGCAAGTCACAGTTATAAGTAGTGGAAGGGCAATGATACGAAAAATGGTTCTAAGAATTCACTGGACGATGAAATGACCTTTTTACCTAGAAAGCCGACAGAGCCCACTGTAGGCACTTCTCGTGTCCTATTTTCCTTCGCGTCATTATTTTCATAATGCACTTATAGGAAATATATGATGTCCTTGTCCCATCAGAGCTTTCACGTACCTTGGTCCATCTCCTGGGTTTTAGGTTCTCACCTCTTGACCTGAGATTACTCTGTGGCACCCAATGCGATTCCTGCCTTGGGAAGGTCATCTTCCTCTTGTTGCTGCTGATTCTATACATTAGAGCCTGTACTCTTACTGATTTATTTTTAAGTTTTCTAGTCCTGTGGTCCTTGGACTGGTACCAGACCACAAATATGTATTTCTTCATGTTGTCACAAGACTTAATCTCATCCCCCAGGACATAATGTGACTTCTGTGCATCCCCATCATTCTGGCTGGAAAGTCTTTCTTGAACAGCCTTTTCTTCTGAGATTAAGGGCTTTGTCAAAGGCAGTGCAATAGCCACTGCCTCCTATTTCACCTCATTTTCCCTGCTCCCTCCCTACCTTCTCTCCCTTGGCAACTTCATCTGTTTCCCTCTGAGAATGAATGTTATCCATTCCAACTCTTCAGTGTGTTCTAAAAGGAGAGAGAGTCTGAGTATGAGTCAACTTTATTTCTGGTACTGAACCCTGTCTGTTCTCTGGTTAGTTGGCCTAAGGAGAAGGAAGGTATGTGCAATTTCTGATTCTCTTGCTATGAAAGACGAATGACAGTTAACCCATTTTATTATTTTAAAAGAGATCCATTTAAAAGAGAGTTATAACATACTAAACTCCTCTTATTTGCACATAGGGCATTACAAAGTATTTATGGTGCTTAATATGTTACTGTTGTTTTTTATGTGTGTGTGTGGTTTTTTCACCTTTATTGTTGAAAGTATTACATATGCCCCGTGCGTTTGTGTTTTAAAAAATATATTTTAGTGATTTTTTACAGATAGGAAAGTAGAGGGATAGAGAGTTAGAAACATCGATGAGAGAGAAGAAGCACCAATCAGCAGCCCCCTACACACCTCCCACTGGGGATGTGCCCACAACCAAGATACATGACCTTGACTGGAATCAAACTCAGGACCCTTCAGTCCACAGGCCAATGCTCTGTTCACTGAGCCAAACCGGTTAGGGCCCCGTGCGTGTTTTTTACTTGATTTTGGAGGGGGCAGGGGAGAGAAAAAGATCGATGTGTGAGAGAAACATCAATCAGTTGCCTTATGCACAAGGATCGAACCCGTCACCTTTTGGTGTATGGGACAACGCTCCAACTAACTGAACCACACTGGACAGGGCGTTTATAAGTGTTGTTTGTTTGTTTAATATATTTTCATTGATTTCAGAGAGGAAGGGAGAGGGAGGGAGGGAGGGAGGGAGAGAGAGAGAGAGAGAGAGAGAGAGAGAGAGAGAGAGAGAAGCATCAATGATAGAATCATTGATCGGCTGCCTCCTGCATGATCGAGCCCACAACCTGGGCATGTGCCCTTGACCAGAATCGAACCCAGGACCTTTCAGCCCGCAGGCCGATGCTCTATCCACTGAGCCAAACCAACTAGGGCAGTATTGGTTTTTTTTAACCTTGGTGTTGACTTCTTAGGCAAAAACAGAATCAAACTACCCTAGGAGATAGATCAGCAGGCGTCTGATGAAAATGGCGTTAGGTGAAAATGCTCTCCTTCAACTTTTCTAGGTTTAGAGAGTGTAACTGCCACCTGCCCTTCTGTCCTCACCTTTAATTCCAGTGATTTGTGTTTGCCCCTGTGTCTCCAGTAGAAGGTAGCTTCCTCCAGGAGAGAACCTGTTTTCTTATTCATCTTCATTTCCCTTCACATCGTCAAGTGGTACACAGCATATGCCAGAGCTCAACCAACATTTGGAATCAGTCAAGCAGGTCTGGCCAGAGTGGTAGCTGGCTTTGTGGAAGTCTTTCAACTCTGTGTGCCAGCTCTCACAACAACAACAACAACAGGAGTTCCCTGTGGCAACCATGAAAGGCAACTCCCCTGAGAGCCAGTGACAACAAGAGAAAGGGCAAGATGTCCAACGGTGCCAGGGAACAGCTCCGAGGAACTGTATCCAGAACAGACTATTGGAGAACACCCACATTCAACAGCAGTGTCTCCGACTGTCAGCACTCAGCAGACGGCCTCCGAGAGACCTTGCCCCACCCCGTGTCTCCCAGTGAGTGAGCAAGGGGAGCCTCTGTCCCGGGCCCAAGCCTGTAAACTTGAGAGGTTCGCTGACATCAGGATTGCTGGGAGACTGAGCAGATGTACTAGGAATGCCTGCGCTCTTCCCTACTGCCTATTTTGGCCATCTCCCTGCTTTTAGACTCCTCAGTGGAGAGGTCAGAGGCTTGAACCAAGCCAAAGATACAGGAGAAAGATCTGGAATCTACTTCAATGGGTAGGGCCAATCAAAAGGGGAGTACACAGAAAGGAATGTTCAGAACACAAGCTTTTTGCAAGAATCTGGAGTCATAAAGGGGCCAAGGCTGCCTATTTGGTTAACCCCTGAACACTGGTAGGAGCATCATTTAATGTATGCATGTTGGAGAGAGAAAGGATATGGTAAAAGTGATATTTTGAGTGAGTGGACTTGACTGTCTAGTTCTCTGGTTGGCCTCCAGTGAAGAGAATCAGTAACTGAAGCTTGACTTCCCTGATCAGCTCTACCGTTCTCTCCCAGCGTCATCCAGAGATCTTCCAGGGAGAGGCTGTGGGCATAATCAGCTCCATCCAATGATCCTGAGATTCCTTCCATCCTGCATGAGGGAACTAGGAAAGGTAAGCCTGGAAAGGGAGGGCTTAGTTCTTGTCCCTTCTCAGTGTGGCAGCTGGAAAAATTCTGCTCCCCAGGACCCTCTTCCTTCTGCTTGTCCCCTGAAGGTGTGTAAAGCCCTCCCCTGCAGGAGAGGAGAGGAATTTTTCACTCTTTTCTTTCCCTGTGGTCTGCTGTGCGCGGCTGTCAGGTAGCACCCACAGGCAGTGAGGCATCCATTCCTGGGCTTTGAGCTCTGCAGTGACCCTTGCCCCAAAGGTTGTGGGGGTAACTGCCCTCCTCTAAGTCTTGGCTGCTCTCACTGGTAGGGCTTCCAATCTTCTCTTTCACTAGTTCCAAGCATACCATGCTGTTATCAGCAGGAGACTCCCAGGCATCTGGAAGCTCTGCATGAGAGAGGAACCACTGTTGTTGCTGCAGCTGCAGAAGCCAAGAAAAATCCCCTCGCACCGTGTGCACTGATTTCCCCCAGACTGACACTGCAGGGAGTCTGCAGAGCACACAAATCCTCCACGCAGTGTGTCTCCAGTAGCTACGGAAGCAGCGGTACCGCTCATTTTCTGTAGATGGGCGAAAACCGATGGCTGCAGTCTGCTTCTGAAGGTGGAGAGCCAGTCAGCAACACCTTCAGGAAGGAGGAGGCAGTTCCACCAGAGGGTCTTGTCTCCTTCTGCCACTGTCATTGCTGTGGGGCCTCCGTGAGAGGGCTCCCCTCCCAGAACCTGAGATTAAAGTGCCCTTTTATACCTCAGCCTTAAAGCCAATACATGATGGATCAAAGTATATTGTCAGAATCTTCATGAAAAGGAAATATGCTGTCGCCTGAAAAAAAAGTTATCCTAAGCACAAGAAAGAACATATCTGAGTCACAGCTGGTCAGCCCTGAAAATGTGGGGAGAAAGAGCAGCTGAGAGACAAATCTGGTGTTTAACCAAGAGTTGCAGGTCAGAGGTTGCACTGGCCTGTTCAGCGCTGGAGGCAGGTAACAGGCTGCTTTGGAGGTGGTTGAGTGCCTCTCTCAAGCGTTCAGAGCATAAAACAGACTCCCTCGTTTCTCATGCCACGCTCTGCAAGCAACCTACTCTTCCCATCTGATTAACAAGTGCTGGTCACAGGACGTGAATGTGTTGGCCCTTGGCCATTATATTGCTTTCTATTCATAAATTTTATTATGAGTCATAACTGGTAGCCTGGTTTTGAATACCAGTCTGTGGGAGCTTGAGTTCACTGTGGGAGCTGAATCTACTGTCTGTGTGTTTACAGATTGGATTTCTGAGCCTATAGGACTGAGGTCCAGAACCTCGCCTGATGAATCAACAAGGTAAGACCATACCACGGAGGACCTCCTGGGGTCTCTGGAAATTCCCTGACTGGCTGGGGGTCAGTCTCCTTCCTACTCAGACTTGTAAAGTTATCAGACTTAGTGAGGATTCTGTCTATATTCAGGGACTGGCAGATAGAATTGTGTTTTGCTGGAAGCCGATCCACCCTTGCTGCTTGACGCAGTCGCTGCAGGGAAGAACCATCTGCACAGCTTATGTTTCAAGGGACCTGGCATATATGACATATGTTTGCTCCCCCTCTTAAGCGCTATGTGTTTTAACCAGGACACCTTCCCTGAGAAAAGTTGTTTCCCCAGGTTAGGGGTTAACAGGACTAAGGAAGAGAATAAATCAGTAAATCCCCCTAGTGTTACAGAAACACCATGTACTACTTATGAAGAACTTGGACTAAGACTGTTGGCAATAAATTTGGGACTTGTTGGGCCCACATCCCCAGGGGTCTGCCCACCAGCGAAAGCACCAAAGCCTATACCCCTGGAGACCCACTGACACAGGGCAGTCCCAGGAAAGGCAAGCAGCAAGGCTGGGAGGACATAACCTTTACTGGGTAGGATAATCTCCTTCAGTCACTTCCATGTAGCCTATCAGTAGAGCAGTGACCTTGGAATAGCCCCTGTAATGGAACACAGAGATTAACCTAGACAAGATAAAATCAACAGAACTAGATAGAGACAGGATTTTTGGCAAAGGTCAGATAAGAAACAAGGAACTGTAGAACATTACCCAAAACATACCATGATGTGATTATAGAGGCATGCTTATGGGATCAAATAGTATAAATATAGATGTAATAGGACAATAAAGAGAACCTCGCCATGATGATCACCTGAACGCTGTCCCCGTGTCCTTCCTTCTTCGCTGACTCCGTCCACACCTTTGGGAACCCCTGGACCTGCTGGGGCTGGACCCCAACAGTGTTTGAGATCCTGGGTTGGAATCAGATTTGTGTACTAGTATATCTTTCTTTAATTGTTAACTTAAGCCAGTTGCCTAATCTTTCTGTGATTTTTCTCATCTGTGATTTGGGGAAAATAAAAGTGTCTCCTTCATAGCATTGTTAGAAGAAATGAGGCAGCATGTTAAGTCTCCATGTAGTGGGTAACATAAAATGATGCTTAGTACACAGTAGTTGCTCTTATTTTTAGAGCTCTTACTAGATGCTAGGCACTGTGCATTGATATAATTGCACCAAGTCAAATAGCTGGCAAGTGGTAGAACCTGGAGTTGAGCCAGGCCAAAGTTAATGTATTTGACTACTAGGTTAAACTGTCTCTGATGGTTTAACAAACATGGCCAAACCTGCACTTCCCAAATGTCTCTTCCCCTTTAAAGGAATAAGTTTGGAAGACTGTATACTTATTTCTAAGTCTGTTTGGAATTCCACTTTTGGGCTTACCTGAGGAAGTGATATATTTTTTAAACATTCTTAACAAGGACAAATCTTTGCATAAAGAGAAGATTTAATCTTTCTTAATAACCAAAACTTATTTTGTGCTAAGCTCAATAAATAAAGTGGAGAATTGTGTGGTATAGAAAGCAATTTCAGGTTTTTTTTGTTGTTGTTTTTTAAATATATTTTTGTTGATTTCAGAGAGGAAGAGCGAGGGAGAGAGAGAGAGAAACATCAAAGATAAGAATCATTCATCAGCCCTGACTGGTTTGGCTCAGTGGATAGAACGTCAGCCTGCGGACTGAAAGGTCCCAGGTTCGATTCCGGTCAAGGGCATGTACCTTGGTTGAGGGCACATCCCCAGTGGTGGGTGTGCAGGAGGCAGCTGATCAATGTTTCTCTCTCATTGATGTTTCTAACTCTCTATCCCTCTCCCTTCCTCTCTGTAAAGAATCAATAAAATATATACATATTAAAAATAAAAAAAAAAGAATCATTCATCAACTGCTTCCTGCACGTCCTCCACAGGGGATTGAGCCCGCAACCTGGGACTGTGCCCTGTCCTGGAATGGAACTGTGACCTCCTGGTTCATAGGTTAACGCTCAACCACTGAGCCATGCCGGTTGGGTGTACAATTTCAGTTTTGACAGAATTAGCAAAAACTTTATTGTCACAAAGCATTTTCTGTTGTTTCTGATTTTCCTATCATGTTGGTCTTGTATGGGATAAAGTAAGGAAATATGTATTGTTATTTGTAAATTAGGTTAAATATAAATAGGTTAAATTATTGTAACTTAACAACTAATTAGTGGACTAAAATAAACATAAAGATTGCCAATGAAAGCCTTGTCCTTTGAACAGTTCTTTCATTGACATGAAAGTATGCTTATCAAACCTTTGAATCAAAGTGGGAAATGGGTGATTTCTAAAAAAGAGAGAGGAAGAGGCAGAGAGAGAGAGAGAGAGAGAGAGAGAGAGAGATACATTGATTTGTTGTTCTACTTATGTATGCATTCATCGATTGATTCTTGTATGTGCCAAGAATCAACCAGGGATCAAACCCACAACCTTGGTATATGGTGACAATGCTCTAACCAACTAAGCTACCTGGCCAGGATTTGAAGCTTACTCTTTAAATGTATACATAGTAGATTAAATAGTAGATCTAAAACATATTACATAGTTCCCTGTGCTCTTTATCAGGCAATGAGAAGTACAGATTTGTATTTTTTTAAAAATCAGTAAAACATTAGAATTGGAATATAGGGTAATAAAGCAAAATAGTTAAGACTTACGTATTGATAGAGGTATGTTTGAACTTGCTTCTGTCAATCAGAGCATGTAAGGTTACTTAATCTATATCTTAGTTTTCTCAACTGTAAATTGGGAATAATATTCATACCTGCTAAATAGAATAGAGCCCAGTAGACCATAATAAGTTCTCAATAAGTGGTATTTAATCATTGTTAATATCCAACAAAGTTATTGTTGGAGCTAAGTAGCTCCAGCCAAGTTGCATGGTTTTCTAGATCATCTGAGTAGACTCTGCAGTCTGCTATCAGTATCTCTGCTCACGACACTTAATCTCTTTATTTTAAACACAATTGAATGTCTGTGTGAGCGCACTTCAACCTCGTAAGGAGCAAAGTGCATGTGCTTTTTGATGGCTATTGATTCATGTATATCTAGTCCCTGAACTGTTTTCCAAATACTCAGGAGTTCTGGAAACATTACTGAACTGTAAGTGTGGCATTACAAAAATCAATCTGCCAATTTTACCAACAGCTTGAAGTTAAAATAATCCTTTTCAAACATAATTTTACAAAAGGCTCTTCTCTTGGTTCTACCACCCATTTTCTCTCCCTAAAAAGTCCTCATTCTTTTTTAAGGGTCCTCAAATACTAAAGAAGTACTTGAACAAACTATGCATCGAACTGGATTAGTTTTCTCGAGGAAGCCCAGGAAAGGAACATTCCTAAATGTAAGAATGAGGCTTTTTTTTTGCAAAAAAGTTTTATTGTTTCATTTGGTCCAATGCATGGGAGAGGGCTTCAGGATGGTTAAAAGAATGGCTGGTAGTTTCGGGGGAGAGGCTCAGGTAAAAGCCAGACGCCAGGGGAATGCAGAGGGGCCTCTCAAAGGCTCCTAGTCCTGCTTGAGGGTGAGCCTTTGAAGAGGTATTCACCCAGGCCAGCCTGGGGGCCAGCCAGCCTGTGGATGTTAGTCAGGTGGTTGCCCATCTTCTGGATGAGTTTCACCTCATCAGGAAGAGGTTCTCCAGGAAGTCACAGAGATGAGGGTCTACTTGGGTAGAGCCCAGGGCATGCAGCTCCGGAAGGGCCTGGTTCAGGTTCTCCAAGTATGAGACTTTTAAGCTAGTAATTATTTTTCCTTTATAACTCCACCCTTGACCCTATATTGAAAAAGCAGCAGATAAATGTAAGCACGAATCACAAGAAGGCTCCAAGTTAATATAGGAATGTGGAGGCACACTTAACATGGCACTATTTACTTTCCCTATCCTTTTCTACCTGCAGTTCTAACCATTGCAACCCAAATCTGTAGGCCACTACTCAACCAGCTGCATTCCTCACTTCAGGTCTGGGCGAAGATTAGTCATTGTTCTCTTAAGTACAGCCCTGAGATGTCCTCTGGGACATAGGAAATACTTCAGAAGAGCAGATAAAGCCATGCTTACTGGCACCATTCAGGTGTCTGTTTGAAAGATGCGGAGTTTTAAAAAAATCTCTTCAGTCCAAAGTTAACCTATTTGAAACCATGGGGAATTGGCCTTCTGTCTAAAGGTTTAACTGTAAGCAAACAATCTAAAAAAAATTTAAAGACCTTGTTTTTGATCAGACTGTTCAAAGAAAGACTTTTGTGGGTAAAAGTTCACTAGGCTGAAACAATAGAAACATTTGTGAATGGAATATGGCCTTCACTCTTTTTCTTTTAGCTTTAATTTTATTTAATATGGAAAATTGAAGATCCCATACAAACCAAATTCATGTAATATTTTCTTTAGTGTTTTCAGATTTTCTAAGTAACCACAGCATTTTAAAAAAATTAAAGCATAGTTGTCATACAATGGCCTTCACTCTTAAAGTAGAGGTCTCAGTTCCCCTTTGCTAGCCTCCTTCATGGGAGAACATGGACACAGTTTGGTTCACCTCTCAGAATGTTTTCCAAGTTGATCAGTGATATTAGGAGAGTCATAGAAGATACTGTGCCGTTGGGCATTTACCTAGGTCTAGGAAAAGCTGGGGACAAATTTCAGAAGGGTTGGTCTTTACTTGGCAGACAACCTCCTGAATCATTTGGCTAAAGCTCACTTAATGATTAAAAGGCAAAAGGAAAAAAATAGCAGGAATTTTTTCACTCCCATGTCTCTGTATCAATCCCATTGTAGATTACTATAAAAACCACCCAGAACTGAAAAAGAAAAGATAACCCAGTCTGACCCTAATTTAAATCTTACTTTTTAATATTTAAGTGATAGATCTGAATCCTTTATTAATGAGCTTAATGAATTACTATTTCAAGAATGTGAAAGTAAATCCATGTCCATGAGTTTGCCTATGTGACATGCAGAAATTTTTCAGTTTGTGAAATATATGATTATTTTAGCTATAGCCCCGTAAGCTCTGTTAACAGTAATGTACAAAGCTGTTTTAGGCTGAGGGAAGTTGAAGAACAGTTTTCTTCCACCCCTCTTATGACATCTTACCAATGTAATAAGTTATATCCTCTGTATGATTTTAATGCACATCAAAAGAACAGGGCTTATCACAATTAATGCCAGAATTACCCTGACCTCCTTACTTTAGTGTAAGTGGAGAAAACAGGTGAGGCATAATGGTTTATGTCCCTTCTGAGCTGTCCCCTTCCTACTTGGAAATTATATGCTTTTCCCAGGTGCCTGCTGCATCATCTGCTCTTCACTGACCATTTGCTCCATCAGGGATCATACTCTCTTTACAGCTATGTAAGCTGTCTTTCTAGAAGTCCCATCAATACTCCGCTTAATTTCATTAAATAGAAACGTAGATTCATGACCAATAGAATTGCTGCTTCAAGAGCAAAGTCCATATTCCACTCTAAAATTTCTCATGTCAGTGTGATTTCAGCCTGCTGAACCCACAAAAGTCTATAGAAGGGAGGCCAGCAAAATTAAATGCCCTACACACACCCTCAACCATAAGAAGAAGACAAGGATTGGAGAACAAAATGAGATTGGTAATACTGATTGACCAAGTTATATATTTTTCTACATCCTAGTTTTAGTATTTCAATGATAATCGTGCTAAATGACCTTTCTGATAGTCCCAGGAAAGCTAACAAGACATTATACCCTTCCAAGGAAATGGCCTTGTAGATAACCCAATGTATAGTCTTTATACCCTACCCCCAGTCTAAGAGCTCTGCCATGGGGCTGTCCATCTCCCTTTGGGAAGTTCTAGTTGGTTTCATTTTAGGAACTGTCTCTTGGTGCTTCCAGCAGGTCATTCTCTCAGTGTGACTTATCCAGTCAAGAAAACTCAAACGGGCCCTGGCCAGGTGGCTCAGTTGGTTAGACCATTGTCCCGATATACAAGGTTGCGGGTTCAATCCCTAGTCAAGTCACATATGAGAATCTACCAAGAACAAGAGGCACAGGTCACAGAAAAGGTATTCTAGTTGAGCAATTATTTCTCAATTACTCAAGATTAATTTATTTGGTTGTGAGACTCTGCCTATAACTTTTTCTCTCTTTGTCCTTCCTTACTACTCTTAATATGAAGCATTGGTATTGGGACACCCAACCTATGAAGACAATGGAAACAGAGGAGTTATCAGTTACAACCAAGCAGATCAATAGAACTGATCAAACTCTTAGCCTGGCCAGCTTGGCTCACTGGTTGAGCGTCAACCTATGAACCAGGAGGTCACGGTTTGATTACTGGTCAGGGCACATGCCCAGGTTGCGGACTCGATCCCCAGTGCGGGATGTGGAAGAGGCAGCTGATCAATGATTCTCTGTCATCATTGATGTTTCTATCTCTCTCTCCCTCTCCCTCTCCCTCTCCCTTCCTCTCTGAAATCAATAAAAATATATTTAAAAACAAAATAAAACAAAAAGCCTCTAAAGTCTCCTATACTCTCTACCAAAGTAGAGCTTTGCCTCAAATCTCTCTAATTAAACTTGACCACCATAAACATGTTCAAAAATCTGTGACCAACATTAACTCTGATTCCATCAGAATTATACTATCAAATATTTATCTCTTATATCCTCTCTCAGACCTTGATCTCACTGCTATTGTCATAGCAGCAGGCACTGGGCAATAACAGCCAGAGCATGGCAATGTGATATAGGCTTAAAGGAAGTTGTATCACAAGCAATCAAAAGTTGTCTCTCTTGTCTAGACATTATGACAATTATTGAGAAGCATATTTGTGTGTAAGAAATTATAAAGAAAATCAGCTTCACCCATACAAAAAGCTTCACTGGATTGCGGCTTTGGGGAGTTTGAACTAAGTTTCATCCAGTCTTCAGTTATGTTAAAATCTCATTATACAAACCAAGAATGTTTAATGACTTATAGCCATTTCCTTGCATTTGCTGATACTGTCAAATCGCAGATGAACTTTGTGACTTCCAGTTCCATCAGTGACTCGTTCACAGGACCTTGATATCTACTTATCCGCCAGTACTAAAAACCTCAGAATGGACTGATAGCGCGACTGTGGTCCTTGCAACAGATGGCTACTTTGAAGGGCTAAAATCAATTTTACCTTTCTATCAAGGATGTGTTATGGAAGTACATAATAGTGCATCACTTTCCTCGAGCTTAAAAGAAGTAACAAGCAGTGCCATAAGCAAATTATCCCAGCAGTGTAAGCAGACTATAGAGACTCTCTCAACAACTATACCAACTGTGGCTGTGGAAATAAGCTCAGTAAATAAAGTACACGTCTTTCCTGAGATTGACTTGACTTAGAATCTGGTGTTACTGAGCAGTTCATCAAGATGAGAGCTGAGAAAGGAGACATTCACTCCTTTCATATTGATCTCAGCTGTGCATTGTGTTTGTTGCTGAATATATTAGGGGGCACCTACATAAGCACGGAGAACTCATGGCTTCTGTGCAAGATCTCATCACCAAGCCTTGCCGGCTACTGCTCTATTGCGACTTGGCCAATGGAGTTCAAGTAGTGTGACTTCCAAGATATTTCCTTAGATGCATCATATATTCCCTTAGATCTAAATCCAGATATCAACAATCTAGTATCCCCCAAGTCCATAACAGAGTCAAGGACACACTGGACATTTGACTTTCACATTGTGGCATACAGAGAAAAGCACAAGCAACCCAAACAACATCTAGCAAAACATGGCCTCAAATGTCTTGTCAAAGCTTTGGTTGATGGTCATTTGGATAATGTTCCCGCAATGTTGGTTCCATTTGCGCAGGGAAATTGGACTCTGAAATGCATATCGCAGTCTGTTTCCTAAGGAGAAAGAACTCAAGAGAAAAGGGAAATACTTTAGTGTTCAATCATTACACCACTAAGTATATCAAGGTAGTAGAGATGAATATCAAAAAACACATCATGCCACTAATCATTGTTTAATGACAATGACTTCTACCCAGTTAAATAATGCTCTTGAGAAACTACCTCATGTTGCCAGAAGACAGGATAAGTTTGTTATTAATCTAGATTACTCATCATGGTGTAATTACTTTAGACCAGAGGTCTAGTATGCATTGGGTGTAGAAATGGATGTTCTTGGATGTGGTGAATTCTTTAAGACAGGGAACCTTACGCTGAGGTATACCACATCCTATATAATCAAAGCCTAATATGCTAAGTGTCCGGTCGTCCGTTCAACCAATCAAAGCATAATATGCTAATGATATGCTAAGGCTGCTCAACTGCTTGCTATGATGTGCACTGACCTTCAGAGGGCAGATGCTCTGACCAATAGGTTAGCTTGCTGCTGGGGTCCGGCCAATTGGGACTGAGTGAGGTGGGCTGGACATCCTCTGGAGCCCTTCTGCAGTCCCTCCCTGGCTAGCCAACCTCCTGCGTCCCTCCCCAGCCCCAGCTTGCACTGGTGGGAGTCCCTCGGCCTGGCCTGAGCCCTCTCTCAATCAGGGACCCCTTGGGTGATGTTGGAGAGCCAGTTTCAGCTCGATCCCACAGGCCAGGCTGAGGGACCCCATTGGTGCATGAATTCGTGCACCTTTCGTTTATTATACAAGACAAGTTCAACCCTCCCTGTCAGTTACCTGATAGGTTGCCCATGGAGCACATGAGAACCTGTGTACATGGCTTTGCTGGAGAAGGGATGAGGCAAAAGTTATGGACTACAATGGCCTCTTGCTCAGGACTATAGCTCTTGAAGATGTTGGGGTCAAGGGTGTTATTCCTGACCAGGGTGACAACTGAACAACAGTTGTTACCTGTGCATGGAGTCCAAGCACTTGATACTTGAATTTGTTCCCGTAACTATGCCTTTTCTTTTTCAACATTTTTATTTTTTAATTTAGAGAGAGAGAAACATTGGTTTGCTGCTCCGCCCATGCATGCATTCATTGGTTACTTCCTATATGTGCCCTGACCAGGGATCAAACCCGCAACCTTGGCGTATTGGAATGATGCTCCAACCAGCCGAGCTACCCAACCAGGACAGTAAGCTGTGCCTTTTCAGTATTTGTAGGATGGAGCTGTCTGTCAAATACTTTCTTCACAATATCAAGAAATAGACATGTAACAACCATGAGGATATAGCAAACCAAACAACCACTTGATAGCTGAAAAAATACAAAGTACATATTCTGGGAGCCCCCAAATGGCCAGAGAATCCCTCCATAAAACAGAGAAAATACAAATGGAATGTAATAGATCTCCAAGTACAAGATGGTTGACCCAGGTCCCAGAATGAATTTCTAAAAGCCATCTTTACAGTGACTATAATAACCATGACTATAGGATATAGGATCCATAGGTATAGGATATAGAAAATAGGACCCATGAAACCCAGAAGCGTCCAGTAAGGAAAAGTTTTAATTCTTAGTTGATGGTTTTCACTAATGTCTCAATAGAGAGTGGGCTTGTTCTGTAATCTGTAATACATGTGGATCTAGACGCTGTTCCAGACTATATATCAGAATAGGTAGGGAAGTAAACCAAATATTGTATAGTCATACAGTGTTTGTTGAGAAAGCAAACAGTAGAACTGATATAAAAATTGGGATGTGATAAAGCACACATTCTTATTTTAAAAAAAATACTGTACAAAGGTAGCCAGTCTAATACAATAAAAATGACCAGGAACAAAAAGCAACGTGGAGAGGAATTTAAATCGAGTTATTGCATAGTCACTGTTTCTTGAAGCTTGTCTTCCTCCTTAACCCACGTTTCCTATCCAACATGTGTATCATGGTTACATCATTAGCACCATCACCACCAGCCAATGTTATAGGTTTCTCAGGTGAGATTTTTATCAGCTTTATTTCCCTGGCTTTCTGCAGTGGTGCCATATGACAATGCAATCCAGCTAAACAGTTTCTGCAAATATCCATAGTATTTTATGCTTCCTGAGTGCAAGAGATAGATTGGTCCCATCCACCACCAGTCCGTGCTGAATCACAGGACCCTCTAATTCTTCTGGCAAGCTGCCCCAGCTGTTCAGCACACTCACTGTCTAATTTCTGGTTTATAAGTTCAACCATATTCATGGTTTTGTGAAAATGCCACATGATAAACTCACACTAACAGCTGTTCCATGTTTATCTCCAGTAAGAACCCTATACTTTGAGACCGGCTGTTCTCAATGCTTCACTAGTTTCTTGAACTTTATCTTGTAGTCTGTCTTCTATTGCTGGAGCTCCAAGTAATATCACGTCTTTCTCTATTAACTGGAAGACATTTGCCATGCTCTCTTCCCATTCCTACAAGGCAGTCCTGGCTTCAAATAGACATCTATTACCTCATACTCTTTAGATGTCAACTGTAGGTGGTCATGCACAGGGTTCTTAGCCCTTTCAAAGCAAATTCATTTACATGAAATTCTGTGGGTTTTTTTTAATTTGTCCTCCTATACATTTAGGGAGAATTCATGATTCAGCTCCTTTAGCAAATAAAAACTTCGACCTAAAGGTGCCTGAACCATTACATGCATTCTCCTATGATCTGAATCAAATTCCAGTCTTCCAAGTGTTTTTGCAGTGTTCCAGTTTTCCAATTGTTTTAACTTTTTTTTCCCTTTGGAACAAAATCCCACACAGTGTACTTAAATGATCCAGTTATCTATAAATTTCTGAGGTGTGTAAAGGCCATTCTGAGGAAACCTGTTGGCTCTGTAAATAGTTCTTGTCTCGCTTTGATGTGGGATCGAACCTGCAACCTTGGTGTCTCCTGCAGACGCTCTAACCAACTGAGCTGCCTGGCCAGGGCTCATTTAATAATTTCTCATTTCCTTATGTTATGCCACCAAACATTTTGATATGTTTAACATTTTTTTTTTCAGAGGAGAGCATGAACACAGTCCCCCACTACCACAAATGATGCAGTCGAGTTTCCCACCCTTGGGAAATTGCGAGGGCCAGCACATCTGGAGTGCAATGGATAAACCTTGCTCTGGGAAGACCGCCTTTGTGACCACGGTATCTCCCTTGCTAGGTAAGTATTCAACTGATATTTTTTGAACACCTACTATGAGGCAGGCATAGTCAAACAGGAAATGGAGCAATAAACAAAACAAAGCTCCAGCTCTCATGAGGCCTGCATTCTAGTAAAGGAAACAATTTCAGTAACCACAGTAGACAGCCTGTTGTCACTGTCTGTAGTCTGAAGATTTAATATACTCTGGCTTTAATTCAGAATTACCTGTCTTGCAATGTACACTTTCATGTAATCAGGAGATTTTATCTCAACTGCATGTTATTAAAGCACCAACTTAGGAATAAGATGTTCAAAGGTAACAAGTCTGTGACTAGTTAGCTCAAGAGGCAGGGAAGGGCATAATGACATCAAAGTCATTAACTCTTGGGCTTATTCTATGCAGAAATTAGTTAATACCCTTCAGGCTCATACCCACAGACTAATTTACTAACCTGGCCAGCCTTCCTTCAGATGCATGCAGTTGAAAACAAGAGAAGTCAGGCAAGGTTACCTGTCTATTAGCACTATTGGAAAAACATCCACACCCAGATGCTGGTATTCTAAGAAGCTTGTGAGACAATAGTCATTGTGATCAAGTGTGGCCAGGGCAGTCTTCACACTGAAAGCTCTCCAGGCTTCCTGTGTCTCCACCAGCCAGGAAAATCATGAGGGAGTTCTTTATCTTGGATGATTTGCTTGGGATGGGATTGTAGTCCTTTCATTTCTGTGCTGCTTCTGCGGTATAGTGTTCAAGAGTTCCCTGAATTCAACAGTTAATTCAGATCATTTAAGAGAATAACAAGCCCTAGTCAGTGTGGCTCAGTTGATTGAAGCATCGTCCTGTGCATGGAAAGGTTGCAGGCTCAATTCCTGATTGGGGCACATACGCAGGTTGCAGGTTCAGTCCCTTGTCTGGATGCATATGGGAGGCAACCAATTAATGTTTCTCTCTCACATCGATGTTTCTGTCTCTCTCCCTCTTCCCTCCCCTGTCTCTAAAGTTGATAAAAATGTATCCTCTGGTGAGAATTAAAAAAATAATAATAATAAGAGAATGACAAATGTGATGGGACAATTTGAGCGTCATAATAAATAGTGTCAACAACAAATTATGACCCATTGAATAAAACAGGAATCTATGAGTCCATACTGGTATAAATAAGTAGCCAAACAAATTCATGGAGAAGAGAAACATTTTCCTTACAGTAGAATGCCAACTAAAAAATATAGAAGGGACTATAGTAGTGTTCTCAACCTTCTGGCCCTTTAAATACAGTTCCTCATGTGGTGACCCAACCATAAAATTATTTTCGTTGCTACTTCATAACTGTCATGTTGCTACTGTTATGAATCAGAATGTAAATATCTGATATGCAGGATAGTCTTAGGCGACCCCTGTGAAAGGGTCGTTCGACCGCCAAAGGGGTCGCGACCCACAGGTTGAGAACCGCTGGACTATAGACTTATAAAATCACCATTTTCAATCATCACAGTAATAATTGACTCAGGCAAGAATCATTAATGGGTACTAAAGTTAGTGGATGAAGTTTGATGAGGAACAAAATGTTTACAGTCTCCCCACAAACTACTTTTTAACAATAAAATGAAAAAAATGATAATTTTATTTTTTTAAGAGTTTGTTTGAGCTAAATGGATTAGATATTCTGGGAAGCGAGATCTCAAATGCTCCTCCCCTCCCCCCAAATAGTAATTTTAAAGTGCAGAAACCAGACAGGCACTATCTTAACCAAGTCATGAAAGGTAATTTCAACAGTAATGGGACAAATCAACCCCTGATGCTGTGTGCCGGACACCACTGAGGTTTTCCTGCTAAGAATGCATAACCTGAAGCTAATCAGGAGGAAATAACAGACAGCCCAAGTTGAGAAACACTACAAAACACTGGCCTGTAACTCTTCAAATACACCAAGGTCATGAGAGGTGACAAAGTGTGGAAAACCTATTCCAGGTTAATGGAGACTGAAACAAGGTTACTCGACAACTGAATGTACGACATGGTCTGTAATTTTCTTTTATTATATTGGACATTATTGGGGAAATTGCAAAATTTGAATGAGGTCTGTAGTTTAGGTAATACTATTGAATCAGTATTGACGTAATTTTTATAATTATACTGTGGTTATGAAAGAGAATTGTTCTTGTTTTTAGGAAATACACACTGAAGTAGGGGGAAAGGGCATCATGTCTGCAGCTTATTCTCAAAGACAAAACATTTCAGAAAAATATATAAATAAATAGATACATACACTGAGAGAGTCTTTAAAGAGAGAGAGTGTACAAGCACACACTAGACATTGGCCTAAGTTGCTAGAAAAAAGAATTGAAAGTAACAAGCAGCTTATTCATAACTAATGTCAGAAGTTCTGAGAACATGCCTCCAAATGCTATTATTGGATACCCAGTGAAAATGTATGGTGTGAGTTAAGATAAGCAGCCCGCATGGCAGGAAGTCTTAAATACCAGTGAGTCATTCCCTGTGTTTGAGAGCACTCCTCTAACCCTAAGTCAGTTCAGCCCATACCAACTTCAATTCCAGACTCCTCTACCAAAAATTGTTCCTTCCTCCCTCCCTCCCGCCTTCCTTCCCTCCCTTCCTTACTTCCTTTCTTCCTTCTTTCCCTCCTTCCTTTTGAGTATACTTATTAAAGCTGGAGACAGTGAAGCAAGAAAGGGTTTAGGGTAGAAGAAGTAACAGGAGAGAGCCTAGGCGGGGCTGCTTTCGCTCTCTAGAAATGCTCTGGGGAAGAAATGAGTCTAGGTGAGGCTGCTTTGGCTCACTGAGAAGTCAGAGGAAAGAGTACCTTGGAGACAGGTTCAGGGGGTTAGCCCGGGATGAGCTGTTGCTGCCACTGCTCCCCTGGTTGTCAGTCTCATGGGGTCCCTTAGAGTTTAGGAGGCATGCGCCTGTGGGGGAAGAGGAGGGGAACGGGAAGGGCTGGAGCTTGCTCCCGGGAGGGAGAGGGCACCCAAAATTGTTTGTTTCTTTAACTTCACATTGAGTCATTGAGCTCACAAATTCCACCCAACTCTCCAAAATAGAATAATCCATTTTCTGATGAACAAGTTTAATCTAAATAAATCCAAACATTTTTCTAAGGTAGGGATAAGATATTACCTAGTATAGGGACACAAGTCAAAGCTGATGAAAAACCAGCATGACCGAACCACCGCCACCCTCTCTTTGCTTTGTTACTTCTCTATCACTGTGGGCAGGAAGCAGCCATATTGAAATACAAATTTTACTTGTTTCTTCAAAAAACAAAAAACAGAATAACAAATAAATGGTTTATTTTAAGAATGTACAGGAACTTATACTCTAAACGTCCAAAAATACATATACTAGGGACTCTTATCACCTCAGGACCCCACTACAGCTTCTCTTTAATCTTTTTAAACATCCTGTTACAGAGATTGTAGCTACATCTGTAGCAGGAAGCCTAATATAATAATAATAATTGATCAAACATCAAAAGCACCTGGGTGGTTCTTGCATAGGCCTTTGGCCTCCTCCCCCACCAACACCATGTTCTTAGGTTTCTTCCCGGCCACGTGACTGTATGTTTGTTTGTTTGTTTGTTCTTTTCCCTTGCCCCTGAGGAGTTACTATGAATTGTTGCCAGATCAGGGCCTTTTTCCAGGGAGAGACCATGAGTATTAAGAAGACAAACAGCACCTGAAGGTAAAATGTAAACCTTTCTCAGGCCCACCCCTCTCTTTGATTTCGTTCTCCACATGGAATTAGATTAATTGGTGGAATTGCACGTCCTTAGTTTTGTATGAGGGAGAGGCCCTTTACCTGGCCTATGCCAGGAATTTCCTCTTGACTTTCACGGGATGAATTTAGAACTATCCTTCCCACCCAGTATTATAGCAAGAACCACACTGGTTGTCTTAAGAGGGCGGTGAATCTAATGTATGTGTACCTTCAGCAAGTGTTTCTTGATCATAAAATGTTAGCTTTAGGGAGAGTTTTAAATAGCTTAACCTCTCGTCCAATACTGGCAGTTCTGACAAATGGTCACCAGCCAAGACTGTTATTTGTTATAAGAAGGAGCTCCCCATGGAGTCGGGCAGCCCATCTCGGTGCTGGACAGCTCTCATTGTAACACTTGCTTCTTGAGGCTCTTTGGCGCCTCAGAGAATGTCTACGCCTCTCTGTGTCACAACCCTTCACACATTCGGTGGCTGGTAATGCATCCCAATAAGCTGTCACCAGGTCTTGCAATGATTTTTCAAATCACATCGAGTAATTAAATGCACAAACACTTGAAAATTAACCACAGTTAACTCTGGAAGGCAAGATTATGGTTCTGTTTTTATTTTCCTCCTTATATGTAAATTCTAATCTTACAATGAATATTTAGTAACAAGGACAACAGCAATTCTTTTTATTGAGTTTACTCTAGATGCCAGTCCTGGCCTGCGTATATAACTTTCCTACCGTAACCCCGAGAGATAGGAACTATAATTATTTCCTTTGTACACATGAAGAGACAAGAGGGATTAAGTAAGTTGCCAAGGGCACCCAGCTAAGTCAGTGGCTGAAAAGAAATTGGAACCCAGCTTTCCTGATTCTTAACCATCCCTCTTATAACAAGAAAAACCATTATTTCTTTTTGTTTGTTTTAGTGTGGTGTCCCAAAATTGATACAGTATGTCCGTTTGATCTGAACCGCGGAAAGTACACTGCAATGATTACACCCTTTGATCTGGACACAGGACAATCTAATAATGCCCCTTGGACTGTGTTTGATTTTTCATCTGTGATAGATTACTGTCTCATATAGAGCTTTCAGAAAATCCTTTGGTTCTTGTTTTCTTTTTCCCCTTGACTCACTCCCTCTTCTCCCCTCCTCCTCTGTCACCCCACCAGCTCTTACACCTCTAGCAATCATTTTAGCACCCTAGCTGTTAACACTTTTCTCCATGCTCATATAATCACATATAGACAAATCACAAATGCACACGTACTCAATATAGATATTTTTGTCATTTGAAAAGTGACTACATTTTGCCTCTTTTAATTAAAACAATTTCTTGTGTAAAATCTCTCTAAATCAGCTGGTGGAGTACCAGTTCATTCCCTAGTTTTGGATCTTCTAAAATGTGGATGTACTATAATTTTTGCAGCTATTCCCCTATTGATGGGCATGCATAGTACTTACAGTTTGTGTGTTGTCACAACGCTGCACTAATAAATATCCTTGTACATGTATTTCACCATGTTTATACTTCAATAGTTTTATTGAAACTCGTGGTTTTATTTCAATAGGATAGATTCTTAGAACTGAGATTGTTGGGCCAAAGGGTATAAATGTTTTTAAAATAATAGATGTTGCCTGATTGCTTTCCATTATATATTACAATCGCAGTACATGAAAATGCCCTTTCCCCCACATCCCTACAGTGTATTTAGCACCCATTCTAGTTAAATCCCCATGTAACAAGAACTCCAGGAAAATACTTAAATATAATAAAGATAATTTACTACGAATCAATAGTAAATCTAATCCTAAATGACAAAATGGTAAAACTTTAATTCAAAATCAGAAACTACACATTGAGTTGTTAATTAAATACATCTCCCATGTGTCTTTTACTCTTAATTTTAAATTTATGTATAACACACAAGTAAAAGTGTGCCCAAATCATAAGTACACAGATCAGTGAAATGCTGAAAATAAACACATCCATATCACCACCACCCAGGTAAAAAAAATAGACATTACCAGTACCCCAAAAGCCTTCATGTCCCCTCCCAATCATTGCTCCCTTTTTCCTTCCTCAAGAGGATAGTTTTGCAATACACAGAAATAGAATCATGGAGTATGTATTCTTTTGTATGTGTGTCTGGCTTATTTCCCTTGATGTTATTTTTGTGAAGTTTCTCCACGTTGCACATAGCAATAGTTCCCTCATTTTTATTGCTGTACAGTAGTTCATTTTATGAATAATATAAAATGAAATTAATTATCCATTCTATTTAAAAAAATTTTTTTATTGACTTTAGAGAGGAAGGGAGAGGGAGAGAGAGATAGAAACATCACTGATGAGAGAGAATAATTGGCTGCCTTCTGCACTCCCCTCCCCCTCATTGGGGATCGAGCCTGCAACTGGGCATGTGCCCTGACCGGGAATTGAACTGTGACCTCCTGGTTCATAGGTTGATGCTCAACCACTGAGCCACACTGGCTAGGTCATTATATTTTTGATAGACTTTCATAAGTACACAAATCAATAAGTACACAGATTTCAACATGCTATTCACTTTGTAATTACTATGGGTTTTTTTTCATGCCTATAGATTTATCTCATTGTTTTCAAATGTTGCATAACATTTTACAAGATGAACTATATGAATATTTATCTTTGGGGGGGTAGTGGGCATTGTGGGTGACTTTTCCTGCCTTTTATTTAGAACTGTATTAATGTTGCTATGCTGTTGTGTAATTAATCTTTAATTAAAAAAAGAAAGAAAGAAAAAGAACCAACCCTTAGGGTGTGGTTTGTAGTAATAAATTCAATAGGGTTCTCTGGGAGTCAGGAATGACTGAGAAGGGGCATTTGAATGTGCCTATTCAGGAGTAGATAATGGCCCCTAATTACAATTTCAATAGAGACCAAAGGCAAGTTAAGAAGTGAAGGTAACTGCCCGGGCAGATGTTGTTGGAGGAGTTTGCCAAAGACAAGTACAAACAGGGCAGAATCTTTAAAAGAGCTATCAAGTTGGGCAAAGCCTTAGTTCGGTCTTGGAAAGGCACAGACAAAACAGGTGTAAACTCTACCCCCTCGGCTATTTCGATTGTAAATCTAAAGAGGAGCAGATTAACAGTGGAGAGTTGGTAGCATCCTCAGAGAGCTTCTCCACCTTTTTCTTTCTGTTTCTTTCCAAAGGGAGCGAAGGCTGAGTCTTCATAAATTATGTTCTTGAGAGGTGAGAAACAGGGTAATTGGGGAAAGGAGAAAGCCATTCAATTGTAAATTCCTCACATTTCACCCATTAGCAAAACTTGTTTGTGTCAAGCTGGCTCTTTGAGAAAATGTGGGGCCATGGGAAAAATGAGGTACACTTCAAATCCTGAAGTCAGATTTGAGCAAACATGTCAAACTCGCGGCTTGCGGTCCAGTGGCCTCGAGTTTGACATGCTTGCCTTAGAGCTTCCCCAGAAGGCTGTTTGTTTTGAGGAAGAGAGTGGAGAGAACACATCACAGGAAAAGATGGTAGTTACGTTGTTGAACAGAAATGCCTCTAGGTAAAACTGTTGAGTTTGGCAGTTACCCTTTTCCTGTGTAGTCCTGGAAGTAACGTTCCCATCTTTGCTTACTGTAAGGATTATCCCTCGCTGGGAGGAATTTCCTGTTAGGTCCAAGGGGAAGGTGGTGCCAGACCTGTGCAGATCTATTTTAGACAAAGCTTTGCATCTTTCCACACTTCTCAAATCAGACCATGTAAAGAGCACCTAGAAACCTCACTGTTCAGGCTGAATCAAGGTCTTCTGGATCCTTCATGGGGGGTCAGGCTTGCTCGGGGTCAGAGGAGGGAGAGAAAGTGACTTTTCATATTATATCTTTTGAATTTTGTATTATGAACATTATTCAAAAAAATTAAGTTGTTTTAGAGACTTGATTAAGGTCATGAAGAGAAATATTGGGTTTGTTTGCTGATCAGCATAGCCTCCTGGATTTACTTCATTTCAGACCCTATTTGTTCATTTGATTTGTGATTTCATAGTGTTTTTGAAGTTTTAGCTTAGGGACCTCTTTCGGCAAACCACACCCCCAATCCAAGTTAACAAATGTCATCTAAATCAGTAAATTTATGTGTGTCATCTCTTTTTCTTCCACTGCACTTTTGTTTTTCATCAGCAAACAAAACACCTTGTTAGACAAGCTTGAGATCTGAATCACAGGCAGATGTCAGCCCGGCTGTTTAGTAGCTCTTCGACCTTGCTGATCATGTAAAACATTTTTGGGGGTGGGGGTAGAAAAGGGGTCAGAAGATTTGACTTTGGGTGGTGGGCACATAATGCAATATATAGATGATCTATCATAGAATTGTATACTTGAAACAGATATAATCTTATTAATCAATGTTACCCAATACATTTAATTTAGGAAAAATACTCTGGGGTTCAGTTTCCCCATGTGGGGCTGTGGAAGGTGCACTCACAAGGTAAGGAATCAAAGGGTGTGGGTTCAGCTGGCTCTGCCACTTTGTTGCTGTCCGATCCTGGACATGCCTGGCCTGTAAGTGTCTGTTTCTAGAAAATGGAGATAAATCTTATTATCGGGGAGACTGGAAAAGAGAGATGAGAGATATGAGATGTTTCCAGGACATATCAGCTGTCAAGCCGTGCTAGCGTCTATCTTTTCTTTCCTCTCCACCTTCTTTCTGTTTCCTTTAACTTTGTAAAACCTGCCTGTTACTGCGACCCCCTACCTTTCAGGGTGCTTTGTAAACTGGTTGGTTTAGCACCAGGCAGACATTGGGCCCCAGGCTGTGAATTTCTCTGGCCTCTCTAAATTGCGCTTGAATGCCACAGGGGAGCTCTGTTTTTCTAGAAGGAATTTAATTAAGCTTTTCTTGCAGCTCCACCCAGCAGCATGCTGGGGTGGGACTTCCCTCCAAAAGTCCTCCCCACCTGTCACAAAGGGTTCAGCATCAGGAGCCACCTGGGTGTTGCTTTGAGGAGCCACCTGGGTGCTGCCTTACTCCCTCAGGGCAAGAGCAGCAGCTCAGGCCTTTAAAACACACCGTTAAGGTGGGGGAGGGATGGGGAAAAACAAACAAACAAACAAAAAAAACACACCGTTAAGACCCAGTTCACACATGGAAGCCAAATTGGTGGTGATGATGATGTTAATAATAGTAATAATGCTAATCATCATCATCATCATCATAATAATAATAATAAACCATACCTGCTGTTCACTCTGCGTGCTGTGATTTGGAAGAATCAGAATGCATTCAGCCCAGTACTTAATTGTATTATTAAAGACTAGAGGCCCGGTGCACAAAAATTCATGCACGGGGGTGGGGGGGGTGGGGTCCCTTAGCTAGCCCTGCCACCCAATCGCCCCTCTGCTGCTGGTTGCCACTGCCCCCTGATCGCCATCCTCTCCCTCTGCCCGCTGGCACGCACCTTGGCTGGCCTGGTGCCGCCTGCTCGCCGACCAGTCGTTCCGCCGTTCGGTCAATTTGCATATTACGCTTTTATTATATAGGATTTTATTTCATGTCTATCTCCCCTGAAGTTTTACTTCTACAGGCACATCTAGGTGTAAAATTAAAGTTCTGAAGGAAACACACTAAGAGATGGATAAAGAGAAGACAGTTAACCTAAAGACTAGTTATTTTAATTAGTTTAGAGATGAATCAGGAGGGGTTAAAAAAAATAAGTCAGAGGTATAAGTGGAAGTTTAGAAGAATTCATTAGGATACTTACTTTAGCCACTCAGTCGATTTGTAACCTTTCTTAAACAATCTACTCTCCCTGGGCCTCAGTTTTCCTGTCTTAAGATGATAATTGGTGAAATAATATCTAACACTTTTTAGCTCCAACATTCCTAAGCCAGATGCTTACAAATTGAAACTCTTCTGGGTCAGCCCTGTCCTCTTCTATGGACAAGGGGGAGGAGATTAAGGGTCCTAGCTTTGATTGAGCAACTAGCATATGCTAGGCACTGTGTGAGAGATTTTATGTACATTAATGTATACATTAACTCCTAGCACAGAATTGCTCTGTTAATTTGGCTAGTTGTCTTCAAACAGGTAAGCACACAAGCCAGGAGTACTATCACAAGAAAATAAAGCAATAGACAAAGAAGTGTGTGTATAAATTTATATATATACATATATATTAATATCTTTATTGATTTCAGAGAGGAAGAGAGAGGGAGAGAGAGAAACATCAATGATGAGAGAGAATCATTGATCATCTGCCTCCTGCACACCCACTACTGGGGGTTGAGCCCACAACCTGGGCATGTGCCCTTGACTGGAATCGAATCCAGGACCCTTCAGTCCGCAGGCTGATGCTTGATCCACTGAGCAAAATCAGCTAGGGCTATAAATTATACTTATAAATATGATTACTATAAATAATTTTTACATATATAAATTACATATTTATGGGTGGTGCCTAATTTAAATTTTACATTAGGGGTGTAAATTTTTTATTTTTTATTATTTTTTAAAATACATTTTTATTGATTTTTAGAAAGAGAGGAAGGGAGAGGGAGAGAAACGTTGATGTGAGAGAGAAACTTTGATCTGTTGCCTCCTGCACATACCCTGACCTGCAACCTGCGTATGTGCCCTGACCAGGAATTGAACCAGCAACCTTTTGGTACATGGGACAGTGCCCAACAAACTGAGCTACACTGGCCAGGAGGTGTAAAATTTTTAAAAGAGAGTTGAGACATTATCTTAGACACTGGAAATAAAATAATCACAGTTAACCTGCCAAACATATTTTACTTGGGGGTAATTTAGAGTTCATAATATATCTAAATCAAGTTTCACGCATAAATTACAAATGAGCAAAAAGAAAAGAAAAGAAAGCCCCCAAGGGCCCCAGACTGCGAGGGGGTGCAGGCCCGGCTGAGGCACCCCCCCAACCCCGAGTGCACGGATTTCATGCACTGGGCCTCTAGTGTGTGTGTGTGTGTGTGTGTAAAGAAAAAAGAGACTAGAAAGAGTGAGGAGAAAGTCGCATTCAGTGACTACAAAGCGTTTTAGGCAGGACACTTTTCAAAATGCAACAGGCAGAACTGGAAGTTGAACCACGTGTGAATTCCAGTGCAGGGCAGCAGGCCACCTCCACCTCAGTAAATACTGCTGACTGACTGGGTCTGGCTCTGGCCCGCCTGCCAGGGACAGCCAGACACAGGAAACCTGACAAATTATTAGCAACTTTCACTTCTTTATTTTTATTCTTTATTACTCACCAATCCCCCTGTACCCTCGTAATGGCTGGCAACAGGAGTTTCTCTTTATATACAGTAGCAAGGACATACTTTCTCGCCTCTTTCCTTTTGAAGGGACAGTGTCAAGGACATGTTCAGACCTGGTCAGAGAATGTAACATCAGAGAGACTGCTGCTATATTTACCCCTACTTGCCTTTCAGGCAAAGCAATTAGTATGATGAGAAACAGCAGAGACAGACTGGCCAGGGTATGGCCAGAGAATAAAAACATTGAAGTTTAAAGGTCTGTATGATTTTTACATTGCAGTAAATTTCTCTGAGGCTAAATTTCACTTTCCTCTTTTCATTTCTAAAAATTCTTGGTGGAAAAAGAAAAAACAAAATCTTGGTGGAGAATCAAAGTTCCAGCCGTTTGTGATTTTGTTTGCTTATCTGTTTAAGAATATAAATTGAAATCCACATTTATTTAAAAATATTCTCTCTTAGGAGAGAGTTAAAGAGACTTATTACTTCATCCCAGGCCTAGAGACCTGCATTTGCTAACCCGTTCCAGGCTGTCACCACAGCCTTGAGGAGAGAGAGACTAAAGGAGAATGACAAGCAGAGGGTCACTGAGATGCTTGGATCTGGACGTTTCTATATTGGCCTCTGCTGCACTCACACCCCTAACCCCTTCTGGACCAATGATTTTTATTTTCCAGGCCTCAGTTGCCTGCTCGGTAAAATAGGAAGAGGCAATTCCGTTTCACTTGGAGAGGTATTGGTAGGAGAAGAAATATGAGTGCAGTCTTGAGGGGGGCAGGAAGGGTTATTCAGCTATGGTGCAATTCAGTTGTCACTTTCGAAGTATACAAGCGAGCGAGGTACGTGCCCTGGACTGGGAATTGAACCTGAGGCACTTTGGTCTGAGGGTCACTGCTCTAACCACTGGGAAAGTTGGCCAGGGCTTGGAGTATATTTAATTTATTTTATTTTATTCTATTCTAGTCTATTATTTTATTTTGTTTTATTTTATTTTTGCAATATATTTTAAGTGCTGGTAGACAACAGAGTAAGATATCTACCCTTAAGGAGTTAACAATCTGGTAGCTAGTTAACAAAAAAACAAAACAAAACAAAAATTTACAAAGAACCTTAACCCCCAGGCAGCAAATGATAAGAGCCCAGGTTGAAGGATGTTGAAGGAGTTAGAGGACTGGGGGAAGATCCAAAGGAAGGAGCAGCATTTGAGATAGAGAATAAAGAATAAAGAAAGATGTGGAGGAACCCAAGCTGAAGATGAGTTCAGGGGAGTAGTGAGCAATCTGGTGTAGGCAGAGAGAAATGGGTGGTAAGTTGGGTTCACATTGGCGAGGTTATGTGAGGTCTGCGCTTAGTTCCATAGGTATCACAGATGTTCAGCTAGAAGCAAGCAACTTGATGAAAGTAGTGCTTCATGGCAGTTTCTGTGGCAGTTGCAGTGGTGGAGGGCACACACTGGAGAGATAAAAGGAGCAGGTGCTTGAGTGAGGGTGACGGCGTTGCCGGTGGAAGTGGGGCCCTTGCAGTGTTGTGAGAAAAGCATTTTCGGGGACCCACAAGGGAGAATGCGGCCTGGTGATAAGATATACTTGTGGCACCAGATGCAAAATCAAAGGAGTGCCCCCGCGGTCCCAGTGTCCCATCTCCGTCCATCCCGCATGGAAAAAGTCCAATCTTGCCTTCGTCAGGGCCAGAAATAGGACCAGTATCCAGAGTTCTGTGCCATGTCAAGGCTAGTTCAGTTCAACCTTTCCCCCATCGGCTAGCTTAGTCTGTGTTCCCTGCCCAGCTGCACTTGGGCTGGCGCTGTGTCCAGGCCTGCACTTGGAGCCTGAGCCGTCTGCCCCAGGCCCCAGGGGACTGCCAGAGCCACATGGCCACTTCAGAGAGAACATGCAAACAAACACGATGAGCCAGTGTTGGGGACGGGGGCGGGGAGGAGAGCTCTTCGTTAGCTGGGATTATATTATCTTGGGCTTGGGAAGGACCAAGAAGTTTTTCAAAATGATCAATCAACTTCTGAAGCTTTCGTGGCCTTCCGATGGGTCCACCTCCTAACCAGCCTGTTCTTTTCCCAGGCGAGACTGACAGGCCTCTGTGGTGGCCACTGTGGCTCCTACTGTGCATGTGCTCACCTCCCTTTTATTGTTCTATCCCTCCCCAGTGATCTGTGGGGAAGGAAGGTAGTTCTGGGGGAGTGTGTGAAGCTCAGACTTCCTAGGGATGCAAGCCTATGTCCCCTAGTAGATTATGCTGAATAATGTCTTGTTTCCCCTGCTCCCTCCCTTTACTAATATCTAGCTGCCTAATACCTGCTAACAATGGCAGAGCATCACAAAGTCTTCCTTGATTGGTCACCCACAGTGAACCTCTGTGTCAAATTCTGTGAAAGGGAGAACTTTCCTCCTAGCACTTACATATTCAGTATTTATACTTACCCAAGTCTGATTTGGGTGAGTCTTTCCCAAGCATGATTCCTGACTCCCCATTAGAGGTTGAGCTTCCTGAAAACAGGGCCTTTATTTCACCTTCCTCCTGTGTGCCAGCAGCCCAAATGCCTTCTAAACTGTGATTCAGAGTGAAGAGATTGGCACATGCCCTCCAGACCCAGCCTACACTTTCCTTCTGCTTTTGTTTCAGGCATTTGCAACCTCATCCAAAACATTCATAATTCTGAGGATGAAAAAAAAGAAAATAATCAGTAGGCAGATGGGGGAGGAAGAGATGTGCCTGTGTCATAGTCAAACACCAACTTTGGGTTATGGTCCTTTAAAAAAAAAAAGTTAAGAGCGTTGATTAAGCAGATATTAGGTCAGGCATCTTGCACTTCAAATGCATGATTTCATTGCATCCAGTTAGCAATCCTATGAGATAGCAACTATTATTTCATAGATGAGAAAGCTGATGCACAGAAAAGTTCCGTAATTTGGTCAATAACTGATGACAAGTGACAGACTCAGGATTTGAATCAGTTCTTCAATCCATTCCTTTCTCTTCTAACATAGTAGCAGTTTACTGAAGGAGTTGATGCTTCAGATTAAGATTTTGTTACTGGTGATTAAGTTGCAAGTCCTAACCTTTCACTGCTAAGTAGCTCTCAAGGGTGGATCTTATTTAAAAAAAATTTTTTTTTTTTTAATTTCAGAGAGGAAGGAAGGAAAGAGAGATAGAAACATCACTGATGAGAGAGAATCATTGATTGGCTGTCTCCTGCACACCCCACACAGGGGATCAAGCCCGCAACCCTGGCCTGTGCCCTGACCAGGAATTAAACCATAACCTCCTGGTTCAAAGGTCCCATGTCATGCCAGCTGAGCTCAAGGGTGGATCTTTTTTTTTTTTTAATATATTGTATTAATTTTTTACAGAGAGGAAGGGAGAGGGATAGAGAGTTAGAAACATCGATGAGAGAGAAACATCGATCAGTTGCCTCCTGCACACCTCCTACTGGGGATGTGCTTGCAACCAAGGTACATGCCCTTGACCGGAATCGAACCTGGGACTCTTCAGTCCGAAGGCCGATGCTCTATCCACTGAGCCAAGCTGGTTAGGGCTCAAGGGTGGATCTTAATGTTTCAGGCTTTAGCCTACCAGATAAGTATCATTTATTAATTACTTCCATTTCCCATAAGACAACCAGGCCTACTGCACTGAGTTGATGGGACTCCAGACAAAAACCAAGGAATGGTAGTAGCCTAAAAAGACAGTTTTTATGCGGCTTCTTTGAGATGGAGAGAACAGCTCTCAGTCCTTTTTGTAGGTTAGCAGAAGTCCTGGACCACCACTGGAAATCCCTGCTCCAACCTTGTATGTTAGAATGCTTGAGTGTCTGGCATTTAGAGAGCGCCATGTGATGGCTGAGGGAGCTGCAACAGAAGAGTGGGCACCTGAGGAGACGAGAGAGAGGAAGGGGTGGCAGGAGAGAGACAGGGAGGGAGAGAGAGCCTTGAGGATGTTGCCTGTAGGATGTTGGACTGGCAGTTCTCTGCCTTGAGGATGATGCCTGTAGCTTTTAGCCAATTGATGGAATTAGAGCCTGTTTCAGTTCAGTCCTGAAGGCAGTGTGGGAGGGAGGATTCAGAAGAGGGTCACGTTCAGATTTCAATTCCTGCCTTTCCTCACTACCTGTATAATTTCTGCATCTCATGGAATTAAATAGTTATTTCGCAGGATTGTCCCATCTGAGATAGAATATGTTAAAGAGAATTTCTGGCTTAGCAGGTGTTGAATAAAGGCCATTTATTAAAAGTCTTGAGAACTACCATTTTGTATTGGTTTAAGAAGCTCAGAATTAGACAACTTGCATAATTCACACTTTCTTATGAATTTCAAGTCTGTTATCTCTGAGAAGTAATCATTGAAATAAACTAGAAAGACCTCAGATATTTTTAGTATATGATAGTGGTCAGCCAAACAAGGGGAAAGATGGACTGGCAAGAAATAAAGAGAGATCAATTTTAATAGCACAAAACAGTAAGCTAACTACAGAAAAGGGGGGAAGGAACAGAGGAACACCAGAAAGGTACAAAATAGAAATCCTTGAAAGAATCCTTCCCGCCCTGGCTGGTTTGGCTCAGTGG
Source organism: Myotis daubentonii (assembly GCF_963259705.1). NCBI lineage: Eukaryota > Metazoa > Chordata > Mammalia > Chiroptera > Vespertilionidae > Myotis > Myotis daubentonii. The sequence continues at coordinate 36,732,645 of NC_081857.1, read as the reverse complement.
ATAGAGCATCAGCCTGTGGACTGAAGGGTCCTGGGTTCGATTCCAGTCAAGGACACATGCCCGGGTTGCAGGCTCGATCCCCAGTGGGGGGGCCTGCAAGAGGCAGCCGATCAGTGACTCTCTCTCATTATTGATGTTTCTATCTCTCCCTCTCCCTTCCTCTCTGGAATCAATAAAAAAAAAAATTATAAAAAAAAAAGAATCCTTCCCCACCTTCCCAGCCTTAAATCTCTGATCTGTCTGTTGCCTCTATTTCTCCAAGTTGGGAAGAACACTGACGTTTTTGGAGCTGTTCCCTCCAGCCCCGCCCCTGCTCTTCTCCTTTGGTTATATATCACTCCGCTTCCGGCCCCTTTACACCTCCTCCCTACCCCCATCCTGGTGCACCACATATCTCTGCAGGCACTGGGCCTAAATACTGCCGGGTGTCTGGCTCACACCTCTTTCTACCCATCTTTGGTGGTCTGCACATGCGCCCCTCTCACGCTTGGAGCCAAGAAGTGTGTGTTGGAATGGGGTCTGGGGCAGGTTGAATAACAGGGTGGAATGATTATCTGCAGGAGCCCAAGTCTTCCCACAGAGGCAAATCAGTATAAATTGAAAACATATATTTAAATCCCAAACTTGTTTCAGCTCATGTTAAAGGAAGGTATACGAGTTTATTATTATTTTCCTTCTTTATTTCTTTCTTTCTTTCTTTCTTTCTTTCTTTCTTTCTTTCTTTCTTTCTTTCTTTCTTTCTCTCTTTCTCTTATATATTTTTATTGATTTCAGAGAGGAAGGGAGAGGGAGACAGAGATAGAAACATCAATGATGAGAGTGAATCATCAATCGGCTGCCTCCTGCAGTCCTGCACATCCCTACTAGGGATCAAGCCTCCAACCTGGGCATGTGTCCTGACTGGGAATTGAACCATGACGCCCTGGTTCATAGGTTGACGCTCAACCACTGAGCCACGCTGGCTGAGCAAGAGTTTATATTATTTAGAGTCAAAGGGGATCATGAACTTTTAAGTTTGAGAATCACTGGTCAATAGAGTCAGAAGTGTCTCCCATTACCCACTAATTTCAATTACCACCGGTACCCACGTATATGTGTACAGAAGTGAGTCAGCAACCACCTGAGGCTGTTTGACTCCAACGTGAGTAAGTGGTGTTCCTCGCTGAGAGCAGGGGTGGAAGTGGGAGAAGAGGAAGCTGAAGACTGGTCTGGCCCTTTCCTGGAAGAGTCTGGTTCTGAGTCACAGCCCCTGTAGATTTCCGCCTCTGCTGCTGACAGAAATGACGTTAGCCAGAACTGTTTTTCTCCTGCTTCTTTCTAAAAGAGTTTTAAAAACCATGTACTCACTTACACATTTTAAAGTTGACATCTAACATTTTTCATTGCATTTCAGCATCACCCCAAATGTCTTCAGACCCCAAGACTTCTCTTGGCCTTGCCCCTTTGTCTCCTGGTGAACTCATATTTCCCCCCTTCAAATCTCAGTGCAGCCCCCTCTTTCAGGATGCCTTCCCTGCCCTCTGATGGCCTTGCGGGCTTTTTGCTATCTCCATGCTGTGCTCTTACTGCATTTCTGTACGTTTGCTCTTACATATTTGCTTGTCTCTCCAATCAACCAGGGCTCCTTGAGGGCTAGGACTAGGTGTATCAGCGAATATACATGCCCAGTGTCTAATTCGAGGTGTGGATGGAGTAGGTGCTCAGACGAAGATTGTTGAATTGAATGTCATGCCATTTGGAGAAACTTAGAGTGAAAAAAGATGATAAGCGAACCCTCGGTTTTGGACGATGTCATAAATGGGGTTGGGAGGTGGTAGGAAGTGTCCATGGATACTTTTCTCTGTCTCGTTATCTTCTGGTGCATGAACAGAAGTGAGTGGCTGTCCTTGAATGGCTCTAAGTGCCTCTGAGTGCTTGAACCTCTTGTGCAACGGTTCTCAACCTGTGGGTCGCGACCCCTTTGGGGGTCGAACGACCCTTTCACAGGGGTCGCCTAAGACCATCGGAAAACACATATATAATTACATATTGTTTTTGTGATCAATCACTATGCTTTAATTATGTTCAATTTGTAACAATGAAATTGGTGGTCACCACAACATGAGGAACTGTATTTGTGACATTAGGAAGGTTGAGAACCACTGCTCTTGAGGCTAATCAGCTCATTCCACAAGTCTGTGACTAGAGGCTCTGAGTGTTCAGGGTGCTGAGGAGGAGACAGAGGCTCTGGGCACAAGCTGTCGAACACAGCTGGGGTCACATAGGTAGAATCTACATCTGCCCAGAGGTGTAGGGGGCACCTTCTGTGATTATCCTGACAGCTGAGATGAAGAATCAGTCAGTGGACAGCCATCCTCCTCCAAACAATGCTGGGTTGATACATTCTCTGCTCAGTTGCCAAGGGGAGGGAGCAGCAATAGACTGACCTATGAAACCTTCTGGCTTGGACTTAGGAGGGTCTGGACTGACTCTTCTGGGTGAGTTCATCTTATCAGGATTTTATCCAAGCAAGCCCTTAACCAGATCCTCACAGTCTATTCAGCGCATTTGATGTGTAACAGTGCTGCTGAAATGGGGTCCACCACTGACCGCATGAATGCCTTGGGTCAGAATTCCTGGGTGAGGCCCAGGAAGCTGTATTTTAACAAGTGTCCAGGCGATTATTTTCTCTAGGAAAGTTTGGAGAACACTGCTATACTGGATACACCCCCCCCACCCCCCCCCACCCCCCACACACACACCTGCCTTCAGCTCCCGCGGCTGCTACTGCCACTGGGTCCTTTCCCTGCAGTCTCCCTCAGCAGGGCCGTGAGGTTTGTTTTTCTCCACTGTGGACCTTGTTCATTTCCTGCTGCTTCCAAGAGGCTGGGAGAGGGTAGAGAGCAAGAATGAAGGCAGGAGGGAGGGGGAAGAGCTAACTAAGGCAGTAGAGATTTCAAGAATGAAAAGGAACATGCTTAGTGACAATGCTCCTTTGTGAAGAGTAAGCTTTATGTTGATGGAGCTGCAAGTCATTAGCAACCCAGCCACAGGGCGGTGAGCTGACCTGGTCTTCCTCTAGGGCCAGTTCGCCCTCTGCTGCCGACAGATAAATTACACTAGGGACTTGGGAACTGTCCAGGAAAGAGGAAGAGTCCCTGGGGCTGGGGTGGAGAGAAGACGTGACCAAGGCCAAGAGGTCACAGAGTCACCACTTCAGGCAGTAGAAGACTCTTCTTAGGATCTGGTTTGCAGGGAAGGAAGAAGTAGCCCGTTCAGTGGGTGTTTCCAGGACCCAGCCAAACCCCAACAGTGGGTTCGGCCAGCATCTCCACCAGCTCCCATGAGTCCAAGCTCCCATTTGATTTGGCTCTGCAACCATGGTTTCCCCCTTCTTATTCTTACCACACCTTGAAAAGAAGGAGTGTTTAAAATAGGAAGAGGGATTTAAAAAGGGGGGGGGGGCAAATTTTTGGTGTGGAGGCATCCAGGGGCAATTGGTCAAGTCTCAGACCTTTTAAAAATCTAATTTTCGGCCCTGACTGGTTTGGCTCAGTGGATAGAGCATCAGCCTGCGGACTGAAGGGTCCTGGGTTTGATTCCGATCAAGGGCATGTCCTTGGTTGCTGCCACACCCCCATGGGAGGTGTGCAGAAGGCAGCTGATCGATGTTTCTAACTCTCTATCCCTCTCCCTTCCTCTCTGTAAAAAATCAATAAAATATATTTTTAAAAAATCTAATTTTCAGCGTGTTCCTCTTGTCCCCATGAAAGCACTGGGTCTTTCCTCTTTCTTCTCTTGGCAGGGAATTCTTACCCCACAGATGTGAGTCAGCGCTTCTTTATTGCCCCATTTTATTGCTCTTGGGAGCTGGTTCATGTGGGTCAGGAAGAGAGCAAAGATTTGAGAAGAAAAGCTCAAGCACAGCAGTTGCTGCTGCCAGCCTGGGGCAGTGACCCATTTCCTCGTAGTCCTTGCTTCTGCCCCTTCCCAGCTCTGATTGGAGCTGGCCACCAGCGGGCCACACCCCTGCACTCTCACCCTTTGGATTCCTGCAGAGCATAGGATTCCTGGGGAGATACCCTCAGGGCCAGACCTGGAAAATTGCTGAACCTGCCCCAAAGGAGCTAGGCTGGAGTGGAGGAAGGAAGGAGGAGGAGAGGGTGGGAGAAGGGGAGATGAAGAGTGGGGTGAAGATGGGAGTGCAGTGAGACCCTCTGGCTCTTCCCAAACATCCTCATGTACAGAGTAAGGCAATCTATGTGATGCCAAGCCCCACAACCGAAGGAGATACCTTTGGATAAAAATTGGGTTGTTTGGTTGGTTTTGGGTCTACATGAGACCCAATATCTGTATCTTCAGATAACCACATTTGGATAATTTTATCTGTAAGCCCCCAGATATATGCTGGTTATCTATTTCTATTAAAATCAAAGTACTTTAACTCAGCCAGCGTGGCTCAGTATTTGAGCATTGACCTATAAACCAGGAGGTCATGGTTCGATTCCTGGTCAGGGCACATGCCCAGGTTGCAAGCTCTATCCCCAGTAAAAGAGGGTGTAGCAGGCAGCTGATCAATGATTCTCTCTCGTCACTGATATTTCCATTTTTTTCTCCCTTTCTCTCTGAAATCAATAAAAATATATTTAAAAATTTCTTCTTGAGAAGTTGTGGTAAAAATATAAGGGTGTCAGACGGAAACATTAAAACATTATAAATGTCATGAATGGGAAAATGACAGGTTCTAGAAATCATACCAGGAAGTAGGATATTGATCACGGGGGGAAAAATTCCAGTGATTTAAATAGTTGTTTTGTGGACCCTTCAAAAAGAAAGATGTTGACACTTGAAATGAATATGAGTTTTCTGGAACTATTTCATGTCAATTTATCTATATTTTATTTTATGATAAAGTTACTAGGAGTGTAAATTAGAGCAATGCCATAGTTACATTCTGTCTTGATTTTAGCAAGACATTTACAGAGTAAGTTGACATCATTGAGGAAATGATGAAAGATGTGACAAGGTTCTAATATTGTTTGCTGGGCTGTATGGGTTGAATAGCTTGTGTCAATGTGAACTGATTCAGGGACTTTGACCCTATTCTACTTGGTGTTTTTATCAAGGACTTAAGAAAGCATTTTAATTAAATTTGTAGATGACAAACTTGGGAGCAAAATTTAATGAATTACATAGTAGGGTTAAGATTTTAAAAAGTCTTGTTATTTTGGAATAATTACTCCAAACCAATAAGAATATTATTATATCCTGGAATTAAATCTAGAAACAAATTGAACAGGTAGGAGCTTTTGGATGATGGTTCAAAAGAAAACCCTATGACAGTCTCTGAGGTGGGGCTTCATTATTTCCAGTGTAACTGCTAAAAACAAGCAAGCAAACAAACAAACAAAAAAAGGAAAGAACTCGCCCCTGGGTGGCCCCTCTGGAGCCCTGTATATGGATTGATGTGCCATTCTTTAGGAAGATCCTTAAAAATTGTGGGATATTCAATGGTGATAACACTGTGCAAGGGGCTTTAGAATACATTTTCTCATATAATTTCTTTTTTTTTTTTTAAGTTTTTATTTATTTTTAGAGAGAGGAAGGGAGAGGGGATAGAGATAGAAACATCATCGATCGGCTGCCTCCCATACATCCCCATACTGGGGATTGAGCCCACAAGCCTGGCATGTGCCCTGACCGAGAATCGAACCAGTAACTTCTTGGTTCATGGATTGACACTCAACCACTTAGCCACACCAGCCTGGCTCTCATATATAAGTCTTACAATAATTTTGTGTGATAGCTATCCCTATCATTTCACAAGCAAAGGAACTGGGGCATAAGATTAAGCATTTGTCCTAAATCATACAATTATAATTCAGGTTTGTACACAGATCTGGCAGATGTTCCCACCCATATGCTTTGAAGAATGACCAGGTCAGTATGGCTCTGTATGGTCCTGGAGCAGGTCCTCTATCTAAATTCTTTTAGGCATTTAGGGGAGAGGTCATAGGCTTTTCTGAGCCTTTTGTTTCTTAAAAATAGCCAGTTTAAAATAATCGCTATCCCAAAGAGGCATCTTTTGGGGTGGCAAACTCTGTTCCTCCTTAGTCCTAAATTAAACTGTGCCTTAACACAAATGGTTAAGAGTCAGGATATGCATTTAAAAATATTTTTAGTGTCATGTGGAAAATATGGCTCTAGGCTAGGGGGTATAATTAGGACAAAAATGTTGATCAGTATCAGCAAAGACTTGATACCTAGAACTGTCCCAGAATGGACTGAGCTGCTTAGGAAAAAAGTGTGTGTGCATGTGTCCAGGCTCTGCGTGCTGGGATGTGGCAGTGACCAAAGTCCCCGCCCTCAGGGAGTTTCTTGACAGTGTTTCAGAGTTTCTTACAAAGTGTATTTAAGGTAGCTGGTGACTCACTCTGGATTCCTCCCAGGAGTGATGACATTTGAGTTGGGTCTGTACGAGGTGGAAACTTGGACTGGTGAATTCTATGATTCTTCTTTGTAAATAGTTAGATAATTTGATGTTTTAAGGTTTTATGCAAATGTTAGCTCACATGTTACCACTATCACTCTAGCCACATTCCCTCTTTAGTCATTCACAGTTGTTGCTGTTTTTGTTTAACAGTTATTCAAATAAGATTGGCCTATATGTCGACATTATCTTTTTTAAAGATTATTTATGTATTTGTTATCCTTTTTATTGAATTTATTGGGGTGACGCTGGTCAACAAAATTATAAAGGTTTAGGTGCATAATTCCACAACACATCATCTGTACACTGTGTAGTGTATTCACCACCCTAATCAAATCTTCTTCCATCACCTTTATCCCCTCCCATGCATACCTCCCCCACCTCCCCTACATAGTCTCGTACACAAACATTCAGAGCAGTTTTATTTGTAATAGACAAAAACTGGAAATGCTCAAATGTCCATCAATGATAAATAAACATATTGAGGTACATCCCATACCATGGAATATTACTCAGCAATAAAAAGGAATGAAATATTGATGCACACAATAGCATGATGGACCGCAAAATAATTATATCACATGAGAGAAGCCAGGCTAAAAAAAAACAAACATGTTGTGCTATTTAATTTACATAAAACTCTAGACTATGTAAACTAATCTGTAGTGACAGAAGGCAGATCAGAGGTTGCCTGTGGATAGAGTTGGTGGGTGTTGGGAATGGATTACAAGGAGCACAAGGACACTTTGGGGAGTAAGGAAAGGTACATTATCTTTTTAAAAATGTGTATTTTTATTGATTTTAGAGAGAGGAAGGGAGATGAAACATCGACGAGTGAAACATCAATCAGCTGCCTCCTGCACGCGTCCTACTGGGGATCGAGTCCTAACCTTCTGGTTCATGGGCCAATGCTCAACCACGGAGCCACACTGGCTGGGCGGTACATTATCTTGATCATGGTTATGGTTTCACAGGTGTATATGCATGTGTCAAAACTCACCCAGTTGTAAACTTTACATATGTAGGCAGTTAATGATATGTCAGTTACATCTCAATAAAGCTGAAATTTAAAACGGAAAATGTGGAAAGGGACAATATAGGACACGGTAAGCAGCCGTGACCTCTGAAGTTAGGACTGTGGAAAGAATTACTTAATTTTCCCTTTTTGTGCTGTTTAAATTTTTATGGGAAAAATAAGTAACAAATGAAAAGTTTAAAAAATAAAACTATTTATACAAGCAACAATAAATAAATAAAAATCAGGCTGTTTGGAGCCCAGACGTTAATGGATTTGGAAAAACTTCAAAATGGTTGCATGTAGAACAGAAAAGCTGCTATAAGATCTGTTCAGATATGACCTAGTTACCGAGACTGCAAAGGCTGATCTGGAAGCTCTTTCAAAGGTCTCCTCTCGGTCCTCTTCCCTTGCAGCAAAGTCTTGGGGACTCAGCTGCAATGAGAGAATAGCCGCCTGCCTCTCTGGGATTGCCTTAGAGATTTGGGGGTTAAGAAACCTGGTCATTGTTCAAGTTCAACAATGAGTAATTAGCACTTAGAACTTAGAGAATCATTCATGGGATGCAGGAGATGAGAGAGAATCATGGATCGGCTGCCTCCTGCACACCCCACACTGGGGATAGAGCCTGAAACCTGGGTATGTGCCCTTGACTGGAATCAGACCCAGGACCCTTCAGTCCGCTCTAGCCACTGAGCCAGACCAGCTAGGGCTTAATATATTTGTATTGATTTCAGAGGGAAGGGAAGGGAAGGGAGAGAGAGGGAGAGAGAAAGATCAATGATGAGAGAGAGCCATTGATCGGCTGCCTCCTGCACACCCCACACTAGGGAACAAGCCTGCAACCTGGGCATGTGCCCTGACTGGGAATCGAAATGTGACCTCCTGGTTCATAGGTCGATGCTCAATCACTGAGCCACGCTGGCCAGGCTCGTTGGTTCTTAGTAGCCTCCCAAACGTCACACTCATGGCAGCCTCTATTTAATCCTGTGATTCTCAGCTCCTCAGAGATTGTGATTTCAGTAGCCGAGACTTCAGTGTTCTGATTTCAGCTCACCCGATGATTCCAGTGGGCAGCTGGGCTGAGGACCGTTGCTTTACTCTCATTATTGCCACGTCTTCAGTCATAGTTACGAGAGCATGTAGCTGAACTATGTTGAATGTAAACAAATAGGAAGAATTTGGCCAACATATTGAAGGGACCAAAGTTCTGCCACCCAAGGTGCCGGGGTCCAACCCCAGCAGGTCCAGGGGTCCCCAAAGGTGTGGACGGAGTCGGCGAAGAGGGAAAGACTCAGAGACAGTGTTCAGTTCATCAGCAGCCTAGCCAGGATCTCTTGCCAAGCTCTGCAGTCAGGTTCAGTCCAGGATCCCTTGCCATGTTCTCTCCAGCGAAGCTCCTCCATCTTCAGGTTCCGCGTAGGTTCTGTCTTCTGAATTCTTTCTCCTGAGTTCTGTGTTCTGAGTTCTGTCTCTGTCTCTAGATTCTGAGTTCTGTGTGTTTCTGTCTTGTTACAACTGTATTTATACCAGTTGATTCAATCCTATCAATCTCTATTACAAAGGTTAGGGCGTTTCTTATCTCCATTCCAGGGAGAAAAGATTATGTAGTTTAAGCATGATTGTTCGTAGTTAAAGGGATTAATTACCCACCTGGCACTTAGTTGAGGGGTTTTATTCCCTCCCTAACTTCAGGGGAAAATCCCTACCTGGGGATTCAACCTTTCTCGGAGAGGTGACCTTGGTTAAAAAACAGCGCCAAGAAGGTGAGCAAACATATTAAGAACAGTATGCCATATATGCCAGGTCCCTTGAAACAGCAAGCATGGACCGGCTCCCGGCACCAAGGCTGCTTTGGGGGACATTGATTTAAGCTGTTTATTAAGAAATGAGACTCAGAAAGAACCTTTGACCCTCTCCCCTTTCCCGCCCAAGAGATTTGGAAAGAGAAACTGCTTCAGGAAGGAGATCTTAGGGTGTCAACTCAGCTTAATTTGAACTGAGCTGGGTAGGTAGAGGGCTTCTGAAGAGGGCCCATCAGCTAGACGCCCCTGTGTCCCTAGCTCCCGAGTCACCAGCAGGCATTTTCCTGCCCCGTGTGCTCGTCCTCTACTTCCCGTCAAGCGCGCATGCTCACTTCTCAGATCGAATACCTCATTCCCTTCCTCTTTCTCCTTTGTCCAAAACTGTCTCGTATCCCCAGTGTTGTCTCACTCTCTTTGGAATTTTCATTTCCATGTGAATTCCCCATGCACATGAGTTAAAACTTGGATTTTCTCCTGTTAATCTGTTAATTTGATGATCAGTCCAGCCAGAATTTAGAAGGTGGGAGGGAAAGTATTAATATTTTTTTATCCCCCACGATATACTTAAAATTAACAGTAACTAACACTATGGAGACATATATATTCCAGGCACATTGCAAGGTGTTTTACATGCATTATCTCCTTTCATCCATTCAGCAATCTTATGCCGTAGAGAATATTATCTTTTTCACCGGTAAGAAAACTGAGGCCCAAAGAACTTAATTTAATTGTCCAAGGTCACGGATCTAGTGTGTGCCTAAGATAGGACTCGAACCCAGGTGTTTCTGACTCCAAAATCCCTTGCACTTAACTCATTTTACACAGTGTTTGTCCCAGAATCATAACTATAAGAGATTAATTTATAGTTCATTTCCCAATCCTTTCTGATCGATCTCTCACACTTTTGTAAGGGATCTGTCAGGGCCTGTAAGGTGACATTCACTGAGGTTTTGTTTTTAAATGACCTCTTAGAGTCTCCTGCACCATCTACCACCTTTTATACACACTGTATTGTACTCAAGGTAATCACGCCTAGTATTTATCTATAGGTAGAAAATGGGGTGTGATCCAAGTGTTCACAAATTACACTTAGCGTTTATGTCTATACACACACCCTGTATTTAAACACATATAAAAGTTATAGATGTAGTACAAGGGACAGAACGTTGATTTAGAGTTCCGCTTTTGACTAGCACTGTGATCTTAGACAAACACCCATATTTGTTAGTCTGCTTTTATAATCTCTAAAATGGGGAGACAATGCTTGCTTTTTCTAACTGTGACTATCTGAGGTTTGAATGAGATCCCAAACCTAGCAAGGAGTCTCGACCATACATTTTTTTTTTTTTGCTGGCTAATGAGCTGTCCATGTGAACTCTAGTAAATGTGTATGACGTGTCTTCCTCACCTTTTATAGATAACGTTGCATCTCTGTGCATCCCAGTTGATGAGCCATAAATTTCCCTCCCCTTGTTTACGGGCAAACCTCTGGAGTTCTGTGTAATGTGCGTGGGTCAGGCGTTGCGAGTTTAAATAGAAAGCAAGGGAAAGAACAGAAGGAAAGAGTGGGAGAGGCATTTTTACAACTTACAGACTAGCATTTTTATTTTTAATTTTTATTTTTTACTACAAAGCAAGTCACTGTTGGCTGGGATGGGAGAAATGGGCCCTTTTATACACTGTTGGTGGGAGTGTTCATTGGTCTACAATTTTGGAGAGCTAGTTATCAAATTAAAGACCAACATATCAATCCCATTTGTACTAGATAATAAAAAATTAAAAAGTGTAAACTCATATTTCTACCAAGATTTAGTAGAAAAAAAGGTATGAGAAGATAGACAACAGATAGTTAACGGTGGCTATCCCTGGGAGAAGTTCCACTTTTTACTGTTTATTCTTCTGCACAGTTTGAACTTGCAGACAAGCATTTATTATTATTATTTTTTGCAAAAAGACAAAAGAAGCCCAGAGCAGAGGCCAGTGGGTGTGCGCAGGTCAGCTGTGCTCCGGTGTCCTTACTCCCTGGCCCACGGTCCCAGGAGGGCGCTGACCCCTGCCTGGCAGGCCCTCGGCCGGCTGTTTTGCAGTCCATTACTAGCTGCTTAAGCAGCAGGTTCCCGGTGGCTGGTCAGCTGGAACCTGCTTCTGGAAGACAAACAGGAAGGACGCAGCTGTCAGTGGCCTCACTGACAGGAAAATAATTTAAATCTTAAAGCATTGAGGAAAACTTCCTGCCTCTGCCTCGAGAGGGGAGTGAGCCAGACAGAGGTGGCCCTGAAGGAAGCCTTGCATTTGCGGGCATGACCAGCTTCCCGCCTCGGGTCCTCCGCACTTAGTGAGGCTGCGGGTCCACAGGCGAAGTCTCACCCAGTCCTGATCCCTTAGGTTTAACTGGAGCTCTCTCCTCTTATGCAAGACCAGAGGCCCCGTGCAGCTCTCTGCTCTTATGCAAGAGGCCTGCAGGACCTCAGGGCAGAGAGAGATTAGGGGCGGCAATACAATAGGGTAAGACTCAGGTAGGTGGACAGCAGATCCCTGCTCTGACACTTTCTAATTGGGTGGCCTTAGGCAAATTATTTCACCTCTCTGAACCTATATTTCCTTACCTGTAAGCTAGGGCAAACCAGCCTACTTGTATTATAGGGTTGGAGGTGCTGCTACCTCTAAAGGGCTTAGCTCTCTCCGCCTGGAATAGAAGATGCTCAGTTAATGCCTCAGTTATGTTTGCTTGGAGCCTCATTTCCTACCACTCCCCGCAGTGGCTGTGATTAAGAATTTGGGCTCTGTCATTTATTACAAGTGTGACTTTGGACGGATCCCTTTGGGCCTCAGTTTTCTCATGGGCAATATGAGCGTAAGGATTCCCATCTCATGACCCTTGTGAAGGTTAACGGAGATAGGTACATGTAACAGTGAAATGCCTGGAACATAGGCTGTTACAATTTGCTGATGAAATATTAGCATGTTTCCTATAAAAAATACAAGTTTCATAAAACCATCTTCCAAATCCCTGCCTGCCCTGGCCTCAGACTCTCAGAAAACGAGCTGCTGGTTCCAGTCTGAAGGTGTCTTGAGCTCCTGTGTTTCAGGATGTTCCTGTCTCAACGGCTTCCTTCTCACTCTTCCGGCTTCTCTTACCTCCCTGCCAGGAGGCCTCTCATTAGTCCAATTAATAAACCGCTACTGTCATCTCAGCAGGGTCCCTTGGGGATGTGCATTATGCTGGGGAAGTGAGGTGGGGGAGCTGCAGGGACAGCAGATGGGCCTCCCTGGGTGGGGTCTCCTGGGACATCATCAGGATAATCAGTGAGAGCTTCATTATTCAGAATGAGAGTCTGGCAGTTTGGCAGAGCACCAGGGTCCCTTTCAGGGACTGGAAGGTTCTGCCCTGGAGATAATGACAACCCTGAGGCCTCTGGCCTTCAGCTCTCTCTTGGGCATGCGCATACACACACGTGCATGTGCCGGCATGCGCGCCAGTTCCCTGGGCTTTCACTCAGCTAAAGAGTTTGTGGGTACATTCCAGGCCTGGAAGGTGGCAAACAGGGTGAGCTTGGAGGGCCCAGAAACGCACGCACGACTGCGCCTGCTGATTGCTGAGAATAATCAAACCCCGAGGTTCCCAAGAGCTTATTAAACCGTCACAATGCCTCATCCAGAGTGACAGCACGTTCTCTCCCAGTCTTAGAAGGATAAAGGATAATGGGACTAACAAGTTAGCTCAGAAGCTCAGGCCGCACAGGGACAGGCTGGTTTGTTGGGTGCACAATGGAGTCAGCATTTCAACCCCAAAATGAGATTATGCTGAGGCTGGGGAGGGAGCCAGGTGTGTGTGTGTGTGTGTGTGTGTGTGTGTGTGTGTGTGTGTGTGTGTGTGTGAGAGAGAGAGAGAGAGAGAGAGAGAGAGAGAGAGAGAGAGGTGTATCATGCGGTCATGGTTTGTTGGGAAATCAGCCCAGTTATTCCCGCAATCAGTTACATTGTACATACCTGTTCAGGCCTATATTTAGGCAAAAGGGGGTTCATATCAAACTTGTTCTGCTGACACCTGGCTCCTCCCTGCTGCACTGTCAGCACTCCTGTTCACCACCTAGAATTATGAGCTCCAATGCTGGCCTCATTCCCAGGTGAATGTGGGTTGTTTGCCTTTATCTCATTGATTTGTAGGCCTTTTTTTTCTTTTTCTTCAAATTCTGGGTAATTTGTTGGTTATGTACGTTGCAAATATCTTTTTGTGGTGTCTTTTGTGAGTGAATTTTTATTTTAATCTGTTCAAATTTATCCTTTTCTTTTATGGTTAATGATTTTTTTCTCTTTTCAGATATCCTTTGCCACTCCAAAGTGAAAAAGACAGTCTTCACTAATTCTCTTCTAAAAGCTGCATGGTTTTGCCTCTCATGTTTAGGTCTTGAATTGATTTTTGAATGTGATGTGAGAAAGGATCCAGTTTCATTTCTTTCCATATGATTATCTGATGATCTCAGCCCCATTTATTGAAAAGCCTGTCCTTTCTCCCCTGCTCTGAAGTTCCACCTGCGCCATAAATCAAATGTCCCATGAAGTCTCTGATATGCACCCAATGTCTATTAAACTTATGCTTTGGAGACACTATACTTTTTAATTACTATAGCTTTCAAAACCTATCTTGATATTTGGTGAAGCAAGTTCTTCTACATTCCCCCCTTCCGCCCCCCCATCCACCCCCCCCTCGCCTTCCCCGCCGCCCCCCCCCCAACTACCCAAGAGTATCTTGGTTACTATTTTGTCCTTGCACTGCCATGTCCATTGGGAATTTTTATTGGAATTGTATAAATCTACAAAGCAACCTGAAAGAATTGATACCTTTATAATAATAATTCTTTCAGTCTAAAATCATAGTATAACGCTCCATCTACTTAGGTTTTTTAAAAATACTTTCTAAAAAATATGTTTTTATTTTTTAAAATAGATTTTTATTGATTTCAGAGAGAAAGAGAGAGGGAGAGAGAGAGAGAAACATCAATGATGAGAGAATCATTAATTGGCTGCCTCTTGCACACCCCACACTGAGGATTGAGCCTGCAATTGAAGCATGTGGCCTGAAAGGGAATCGAACCGTGACCTCTTGGTTCATAGGTGGATGCTCAACCACTGAGCCACACCGGTTGGGCTAAAATACTTTTAAATAACATTTTGTAGTGTTCTCCATATACTTTTTCTCTTGCTCTTCTTGTTTGATCTAGGTATCTTAGATTTTATTGCTATTGCATATGCTAGCTTTGAAAAAACATATATTATAGTTGATGATTTATTAGAATAACATTGATGTATGTTGATCTTGTAGTCATAACCTTGTTGAACCTTTTTACTGGTTCCAATCATTTACCTGAAGATTCTTTTGGATTTTTTTCTCCAGATAAAAAACAGAAAAAGAGTTTTAAAAGTATAATTGTGACTCTAAACCTACCATGGAAAGATTGATTTCAGTTACTTTCTAGGACAATCCCGTGACCTAGGCATTGCCAATCTCTTTAACCTGCAGGTTTTTAATTTGAAGAATCAGGAAACCCATAGTCATGTCAGCCAGCCTGTCTCGGGTGAATTTGTTTCCTCCTCAGCAATAACTGTCTTACCAATTTCACAGTCATTGAGAGAATAAACAAAGTAACAGATGCAAAGGCTCGTTGAAAAGTATAAAAGCTAAAGTCTTATTCATAATCTTGGATATAATACATAGCTGAGTGAGCATAAGGTGGGTTGATCATCACTGTTCCTAGTAGGCTTTCCATGGCCTCTGCTTCAGGATAAATAAAACATGTCCTCATACCCAGCCTTCACTTTGTTGACTGTTCAACACTCTCTTTATCTACATGTTCTGTTTGCCTTTCTGTGAGTGTGTATATAAGATAGCATTCTCCAAAACAGAGGAAAGAAGAGTATTTTCCTTAGAGATGTGCCTTGCAGGTGCTGTCCCATCATTTATTGAACTTGAAGCTAGAATAGAAACTGGAGGTATACAGATGAATGAATGAACAGGGCCTCTGCCTTCAGGATGGTCCGTGCTCCATCTGCCCATAGTGACGACATGATTCCTGTTAGAGCGGAGTTGTCAGCACCTGCAGGACTATAGCAGCTGAAGACAAGTAGGAGGGTGCAGAGGAGGCCCCAGCTGGGCTCTGGAGGCTTAGGGGCCAGATGGAGGCCCCAGAATCCTTTTTGTGTCTGTGACTTGGAAGGTAGTCCCTCTGCCATTTCCCTTTCTTAGAACCCAGAGAAGATAAAAGACTATTTTCTATAACGATATAGTATAGCAATTTTCTTTCTTTTTTAAGAAAATATTTTTATTGATTTCAGAGAGGAAGGGAGAGGGAGAAAGATAGAAACATCAATGATAAGAGAATAATTGATCGGCTACCTCCTGCACACCCGCTACTGGTGATAAGCCCGAAACTCAGGCATATGCCCTTGACCAGAAATGAACCCGGGACCCTTTAGTCCCCAGGCCGAGGCTCTCTCCACTGAGCAAAATCGGCTAGGGCTAGTATAGCAATTTTCAACCTTTTACAGCTCATGGCACACATCAACTAATTGCTAAAATTCTGCGGCATACCAAAATATATATATGACAATCTGACAAAAAGTAGGTATAATTTTGATTGGTATACAACAAATAATTATAATAGTAATTACCTACCCATTTTGCTCCAAAGTGACTTACAAAGAAAATCAAGTGCCTATACTTGTCTATAAGGATTTCTGGTACCAAAGAATTAACCAATCAGACGCAAGCTTAGGCGGGGTGACCAATAAGATGCGACTCTCTTATATGACCTATATATTTAAGGTTCAAGCCTGGGCATTCACGCTGGAGCGCTGTTGTGTTGGTTGCTGTCATTTGGCAATCTAAGGGAAAAGAGGTCAGTGCCCCTGGCTAAATAGGTATTCCACGTTTTAAAAATTCTTGTGGCACACGGGTTGAAAACCGCTGCTGTAGCAGATAAACTCCAAGTCGGGACTTCCAGCTCCCAGCGCTCCGGCGCTCCTTGCTCCCTCTTAAGGGGCAACTGCGCCCTCCTGCGGAGGAACGGTGCGGGAACCACGGAAGGGCGCCCCACAGTCCCAGACACCGAAAGTCCTCCTTGAGGACCTCCTTGCTTCCGGCCCCGCCCCCTCCACGGAGTCCCGCCTCCGACGCGATCCCTTCCTCTGGCACCGATTGGTCGGCTCCCGTGCGTGAAGACGTTGCGTCGCGGGGCGGGGCGGGGGGGGGAGCGTTGTCTGTAGGGCTGCTGCGGTGTGTCCTGGGTCGCCGCCCCCGCTGCCTCGCTGTGTCCGCCCCTCGCCTGTCTCGAGGATACGGGCGACCGCAGGGCTCGGGGTGGTCGTGCAGCCGACGAACGTCTCCGCGAAGCCGTCCTTTGCAACTGGCGGCTCTTCTCGGCCGAGTCCAGGTCGGGGAGGAAAATGGCGCCGGCGCCCCGAGGCGTCCGGGAGGCGCCGCTGCTGCAGTGTCGGTGCGGACCCCTCTGCCGGCTCCTTCTCTTCGCCCAGGCCTTCCTCCTGCTGCCGGCCGCCCGGGCGGGCCTCTGCCCCGCGCCCTGCTCCTGCCGCAGCCCTCTGCTGGACTGCAGTCGCAGGAAACTGCCCGCGCCGAGCTGGAGGGCGCTGTCGAGCCCCCTGCCCCCCGACGCCGCCAGCCTGTGAGTAGAGTGGCCGAACGGGGGTGGGGGCGTCTCAGGAGAGGGGCGCTCCCCTTCCAAGGTGGGGAGCAGGCCTGGTCGGAGGGCGCGGTCGGGAGCCCAGGTTCTGAAGGGAAACGCCATTTAGGATGCTGTGAACTTTGGGGACGGGGCTCAGAAACCTGCAGCGGAGGTTCTGGAGACTCATGGAGACCCGCGTTAAGGTTCCCGGGGCCCGGGAGGCTGTGGAGCTGCGGCGGGGGTGTTAGGGCTCCATGGGCCTGGGCACCCGCATTGACTGTGGACGCGGGGGGCGGGCGGCCCTCGCCCACTTTGGGCTGCCTCATCCAGTGTGTGCTCGGCTCGAATGGTCCCGGGCGTGTGGGTTTTAGAAACACGACCGCCGAAGACACCGGCTGCCTTTTGTCCCTCGTTCGCATTTTGGCTCCTTCTGTGCTGCAGTTTTGATAGGTTACAAGGTTAAAACTAAATGTGGTCGGAGAGCCAGTCCTACCCCGACAGATACCTTTATTATTTAGAAAAGGAGTATTCTTTCCAGGATCATGTTGTGTTTTAATTGTTTTCAGGTGCATTTCTCGTGGCAGAGCATCCCAAAAGCAGCCCTCTTTGTTTATGTATGAGAAGCAAGCGCAGTGATTGGTTGAATTCTTGTGGCGACTCCCTGCCGAGCGCTGCTTTTGACAGGCCTGTGTCGTGGCACTGACTGGGGAGCTCATGGGTCCGAGGCAGCCTGGGGCATTAGGAGCCACAGCCGCTACTAAATGCTGAAGCGATGGGCCTTCTTAGCCTCCAGTGTACAGCTATTTCTCTGCCTCTAACTGAGTCATTCATTTATTAATTGGCGGACTTCCGGTACAGCTGTCTCCAAAAAAGAGTCACAGAAAAGAATAGCTTGAGGTGCAATTAAATGTGAGGGTCTGTTTGGATTTTCAGTGGAAAGTAGTGTGCAAATTGAAGGTCTCTCTCTCTGCCCCGGAGGTTGTTGACACATTCGCAAATAGGTTAGGATAGATGGGAAAGACAGCTGCCTCATAAATTCCTTGAGAAAATGAAGTTATTTAAAAAACCAAATGCTGTAATAGCGTAGGTGTGCAGTATAATAAAATGCTTTCTGTTCCTTTAATATGTGACACCGGTAGCTAGTTTGGTTCTCTTGATGCAAATAAAATTTAAAACCTTATATCAATGTTCAGCATAGTCTTTTTAAACCTAGCACAGCATCTTTGTAATGCAGCAAGTGCCTTTTTCTAAAAAATTCGGGGAACAGCTAACTGATTATGATAGAATAAATTTGGTGCAGGTTTCAAAACAACACAACTTCATTTAGCTGTAATTGAAATAAATATGCCCCATTTTTTAAGATGAGCCATTGGTAGGTAAACAATAATTAGAAATAGTTTTATGTAAGAAACATGTATTTTGTGTCTAGGTATGATTTTTGTTTAATTGAGATAAATTTCCTAAAGCCAAATGACATTCAAAATTTTTAAATGTTCCGGAATGAAATTGACATTTTTCAGTTGAAATGAAATGCCTTGGAGAGCAATTCTGTTGTAGAAATGTAATTGGAGGGAAGTCTTACAAAAGCAGAACAACTCTTAACATTTTAAAAGGTGGGCTTGTGCTGTTTTAAACTGAGGCACGTTAACTGTCTTCGTAAGTTGCCTTCAGCTATAAAATCCACCCGATGCACATGGGTTTCTTTGTGTAATTTTCAAACACATGCAGTGCTTAAATATATTAGTGCTTCAAACTCCAATGCTCAAATTTGTGGCCATCATCAAAAAGATCGTGGACAAAATTTATTAATCCTGGATATTGAAATATGTCTGCCCCTGGTTCCTGGCACAGAGCTCCTGAAACCCTTGTAATTTCCTAAGCGACAAGAGTACTAGAAGCTTCTTTCTTTTTAATATTTGGTCTTTGAACTTGTTTTCTGACACAAGGCTCTTAAATCCTTTGGAATTTCCTGGGTGATAGGAGTGTCTTTTGATCTAAAGAGACACCTCTTGGTTGGCTCCTGGATAGATAGCTTCAAGATGGGGTCTGGTCACCAGAAAGACCGATCTGTCATAAGCAGCTTGGGACTTTCAGCCCCTCTCCCCTTCATCCTGGAAGGGGAAAAGGGTTGGAGATTGAGTTAATAGTTGAATGTGCCTATGTGATGAAGTCGCCATAAAAATCCCCAAATCTTGCCCTAGCTTGCTTGGCTCAGTGGATGGAGCGTCAGCCTGCGGACTGAAGGGTCCCAGGTTCTATTCCAGCCAAGGGCACATGCTTGGGTTGTGGGCTCGATCACCAGTAGGGGGCATGCAGGAGGCAGCCAATCAATGATTTTCTCTCTTCATTGATGTTTGTATCTCTCCTCCCTTCCTCTCTGAAATCAATAAAGAAATATATTTTTTTAAAAAAATCCCCAAATCTCGGGTTGGTGAACAGATCTACGTGCCAGGAGGATGGTGCACCCCACCTCCACAGGGACAGGAGCTCCTTTACTGGACCCCTGTAGGTCTCACCCTGTGTATCTCTTCACCTGCCGATTGTGTCCTTTGTCGTATCTTTTATTATATATATAATAAACCAGTGAATGTCAGTGTTCCTCTGAGTTCTGTGAGCTGTGCAGGTGATTGAGTCTAATGACGGGGTCATGGGAACCTCGGATTTGTAGCCAAGTTGGACAGAAATTCTGGGTAACATGGGGTCTTACTACCTGTGATTAGTGCCTGAACTGGGGATGCCGTCTTGTGGGACTGAGCCTTTACTCAGTGAGGTCTGCACTAACTGTAGTTAGTGTTGGAATTGCATTGAATTGCAGGACATCTGGCTGGTGTTGGAGAAATGATTGGTGTGGGGAAGAGAAAAAACTCACACATCTGGCATCAGAAGTATTATGTGTGTGAGTAAAGGAAGAAACAGGTGATAAACATTTTTTGCTTGATCAAAGTTTAGCCAGGTTCCTGAACCTTCTCCTTGGCCATCTATGCACGTCCTTGTAAAATGCAATTTTAGCAAGAACCCTGCCACGTCAGTTTAGCAAGAAGCCCCTATCCTCGATATTGGATTGGGGTCCTTCCCTGTGCCATGTCCCAGGTGATGTCTGATCACTCTGACCTTTTTATTTTACTTTTTAGCAAGAATCCTGTTAGGTCTGTTTAGTTAAAGCCTTCTTACCCCTGATGTTTTCTCTTAGTATTTTTTATCCACTGACCCAACTCTGCTCCTTAGCTTTAAATTCCCATATACACAGGCAGCATTCGGCATTGAGCCCAGTCTCCTACCTACATTAAAAAATTTCATTGCAGTGGTCCCTATGCCTAGCTCTCCATTCCCCAAGGTCTTTCTTACCATGCGTTAACAAGTATCATTGAATATTATTTTCCTTTAACAGTTGTGTGCCACAACACCCATAGGATCAGATTCATCATTGGACCCCCAGACCTCTCACCCAGGACCCTAAAAGTGCATACCTTTGAAGCCTTTATCTTCCTCCTGACTGATGGATCGGGGATCCATTGGTGAGTCCGAATCCTGAACCATTGCTCCGGACAAACGTCCGTGGAAGCTGGTAAGGACTGATTGGATTCTTAGATTCTGTGTGTACTCCAGAACAGCGGTCGCCAACCAGTGGTCTGCGGACCACTGGTGGTCCGTGAGGTCCGAAAGGTTGGCAACCACTGCTCCAGATGATGAGATGGAGTCCTAGATAAACACAGGCTGGGTTAGAGTCCCAAGCAAGCAGCTGTTTGAAAAAAGATGGGTTAGAGTTCTAGGCTTCTTTGTTTGAAGAGTAACAACTGGGCTGGGAGACTCTTCTTCCTGGCTCTCTCTCTGGTTGAACCCCTGTTCCACCAACTCTGTCTACCTCCATCACTGTTGGCATGCTTTTGCTGAGAATAATATGAAACTTCACTGGCCTCTTGGGGAAACTTGCCGTTTCAAGCTGGCTCCTTTAAGACCTCTCCCTTCCCATTGTAGAAGCTGTTCCTTTCTCCTCATACCACCTTCAGTCTTTCCTCTAGTTCCCTTGAGTCCTTTGATATGTCTCCCTCCAAACCCTTTCTCCTCCATTCCTCTGTCCACCAGGCCAGACCTTTTTCCCTGCCCGTCTCTATTGTCACTTAAAATTTGGGCTCCTTGCCCTCCACTGGGGGCTGTCTAGGGACTTAGGGACCCTCAGAAGGCTGAAAAACCTGGAATAAACTGGATGTTTTGGTTAGTTAGATGGGCTTTGGAGACATTCAGACAGCTGCTAGATATCTCCTTGGTCACTCACCTAAAATTTGGTCCACAGCTTTCATTAGATTACATATCAGGGCACCACTTTGAATAAGGTCTTCCTTACTGGGTTTTAACAAATGATATTTTTTTCTTTTAACATGGAATTTTTCCTGGACATTTGGTGTCACATAAGTGAGATTTGCTAGAATGACCCTGGCTCATGGAAATGTAGTTTGGGGAAAAAGATAAAAGGATAAAGGAGTGGGTAATGTGGAACCTTTGATTCCTCGTTGGCCATTTGGTTGCCCATGGTATGAAGCAGTAGCTCTGCTGCTCTTAGGTACTAAACATAAAAGTCTCCAATGGAGATTAGAGATGGATCCAATTACCAGGACATTGGTTCAATCCCTTGGCTATTATCTGTAATAGCTAAAATGAAACTAAAAGAGTGTGCTGAGTCAGACCTTGATCCTAGACCAAACTCAAATTTCAGTGAGTCTGAGCTTTGGCCACTAACCCCAAGGGAAAAATTAGGTAAGGACAACAGAAAGTACCTCTAGACTTCTGGTCACTAAGAAGGCACTTGGTGTGAGGTAAGGGCAAAACCAAGATACTATTTGAAACCAGGGAGTATAGTGTGAAGAAGTTGTTTCATATTGTGGATCATATAGCTTTCTGAAGAACATCCTTTAGTAAGATGTTCTGTGAGAGTGATTGATTTAGGAGCAGTATCTGGTTTTAAATGCCACAATGGGGGAAAGAGCATGTTTGGGTTGATGCAGGATTTATAGCTCGTTATGGAACAATCACAGATGGCTATATGTGATCCAGACACAAAGTGGGTCATTCCCAAGGGAACAGCCAGCCTGGTGGACTTCGTAAAAGCCACTGTAAGATCTGTTTACCCTGAGAAAGGGGACTGCCTGCCCATTTCCCCCATAAATGTCAAGTGGAGCACCCCAGATGAAGTAGATGTTTTCTGTATAAACCTTGTGGGATTATCTTTATGATAATCCCATAGGCACTTGCTGAATGTGCCTGTTACTGAGTTCATGGTAAATGCTATGGTTAAGGGGGACTCTTTTACATGGACACCCCATGTAAAAGAGTCCCAACTGCTGTAAAACCAAGGGATAGTTGGGGAAGCCTTGTGAATTTGCTCTCTCAGCTTTGCTTCTGGGTTTCATAGATGCTAATAAAAATATTAGGTTAATTAATAAGAGAATGAAGAAAAGCAATGGACAGAGTCAGTAGACTGGTCTTAGCAAGGCAGAAAAGTTTAAATGGTTATTAAGAAAGAAGGTGAGCCCATCCAGTGTGGATCAGTGATGGAGCGTCCACCCATGAACCAGGAGGTCAGGGTTCGATTTGCAGTCAGGGCATATGTCTGGGTTTGAGGCTCTATCTCTAGTAGTAGCAGCTGATTGATGATTCTCTCTCATCATTGATGTTTCTCGCTTTCCCTCTCTCTCCTCCTTAAAAGCCATGGTGGGCACTAGCCGGTGTGGCTTGCTTGGTTGGGCGTCATCCTGTGCACCAAAAGGTGGCCGGTTCAATTCCTAGTCAGGGCACATGCCCGGGTTGCTTGTAGGTTTGATCCCCTGGAGGGGCATGTAGGAGGCAACTGATTGATGTGCACCCTCACATCGATGTTTCTCTTTCTCCCTTCCTCTCTGTCTAAAAATCAATAAAAATAGTTTTAAAAAATGCAGCAGTCTTTTTGTGCTACCCAGGGAAGGGCCCATTTGGCTTTGGTCTTGGTTCCCAGGTAACTTAAAGGGAAATTTCACAATGCTCAGACCCCTTGATGTCCTGCAAATGAAAGAAGAGGCTGTCCTCAAATTGCTTGCAGCAGGAACCCACTTTGGTGGCACCAACCTTGAGTACTAGATGGAACAGTACATCCACAAAGGAAGAGTGATGGCATCTGCATCATAAATCTGAAGGGAACCTGGGAGAAGCTTCTGCTGTCAACTGCTGGTGCCACTGTTGCCATTGAAAACTTCGCTGATGTCAGTGTCATATGGTCCAGGAATACTGGTCCGTGAACTGCGCTGAAGTTTGCTGCTGCCACTGGAGCCGCTCCTCTTGCCGGCCACTTCACTCCTGGAACCTTCACCAACCAGATCCAGGGAGCCTTTGGAAGCTGAGACTTCTGGTTGTTACTGATCCCAGGGCTGACACCAGCCTTTCTCAGAGGCGTCTTATGTTAACTTGCCCACCATTGGTCTGTGTAACAGACTCTTCTCTGCACTGAAGGACATTGCAACACACGGGGGCTCCCTCAATGGGTCTGATGTGGTGTGTGCTGCCCTAGGAAGTACTGCACATGCATGACACCGTCTGCGAACACCCAGGGGAGGTCATGCCTGATCTTGACCTTTACAGAGATCGTGAAGAGATTGAAAGGCTGTGACCAAGGAGGAATTTCAGGGTGAATGGATGGCTCCAGCTCCCGAGTTCACTGCTGCTCAGCCTGAGGTTGCAGATGGAGGTCACAGACAGGTGAAGGTGCGCAGCTTCCTGCTGAAGAAGCGTTCAGCCTGCCACTGAGGACTTGTCGGCAGCCCCCATGCTCAGGCCACCAATTGGGTAGGAATAGCCACTGAGTGTCTTAAGCTGTTCTCCCGTGGCCTCGTAACAGAATGGAAATAAAATTGATAGCAAATAAACGGTTTCTAAAAAAAGAAAAATGGGGTGAATAAAGCAGACATTGAGAGGGTAAAAACAAAGGTTTTCATATAAGACTACCTAAGTTTGAGCAGGCCAAGCGGCTCTCCAACATTACAGAGCCCCGGATAAGTCTGCTCTATTTACTTCAGTTTGGAGAAATTTAAAAACCCAAAGGCAGAGGTTACCATGAGAAACCTGACCAGCAATTTCTTGAGGCATTGGTAAGGCAGATTAAATTAGATAAAAATTGACTAAAGGGCCAGGTTCCCTTGGTTCAGCTCATGAGGGTGGTGATGGTGGTGGTGGGGATCCAAAGCTTCTTGCACAAGAGTGGGTACAATGGTCAGGAATTGGAGACATTTTCAGGATTCCTTAATATGGGAACCTCTTATACCGTGGTACCAAACCCATTGGTGAAACCATGATGTAATTGAGAGAACATTATGAAAGTTGGAATGTTTAATTTATATGTATACATAATCCAACTTTCATAATGTTTAATTTACATGTATACATATACATGTATTAATATACATATAAATTAAACATTCCAATTTTCATAATATATTATTGATATCAGGAAGGGAGAGAGACAGAAACATCAATGAGAAAGAATCATTGATTGGCTGCCTCTCGTATGCCCCACACTGGGGATCGAGCCTGCTACCTGGGCATGTGCACTAATTGGGAATCAAACCGTGACTTCCTGGTTCATAGGTCAACTCTCAACCACTGAGCCATGCCAGCTGGGCAAAAGTTGGAATGTAAATAGACTTTATTTAAAGAAGTTATGTCTCCTTTATCTGAATATATTGTGGGAATGGACATTAAGTCTGGCTGGGGAACATTATCCTTACCTGGTATTGTAAAACTAAAGCCTGTTAATAATGTCTTAAAGGAGGTTGCAGTGAGGAATGTAAGGTACAAGTTTGTAGGAGAAGTGGTTATGGAGATGGACACTGTCTGACTGGGGAATGTTTTCTCTACTCAATATTGTAGAATAGAAGGTATGTAAATCTACTTTTCAGGCAATATTGGTTGGACATTCTAAATGGGAACCAGTAAGATTGCTCCAGCCTACACAGTGTAGAGTAGAAACTGGAGTGCTGGTATGGACAAATTCTCTGTGGGATAACTCTATGCATACGGTAGGCTGGGCTTACGGCAAAAGCCTGTGAGTGCCTACTGGCAACGACTCCTAGGACTTTGAACTAGAGCATTTCCATTTGAAGGGCAGTTATTGGCTTGCTATTGGACATTAATTGAAACCACCATCGTGACTAAAAGTCATAAAATAATCTTGAAACCTGAAATACTCATGACGTCTTGCATAATGTCAGATAACACTCCAGTAGGGAGGACAGTGCCCAGGAATTTCCATAATAAAACGGAAATGGTTTATGCAGGATCATGCCACCTGGGGAACGCAAGGAGGAGATGCTCACAAGCAGAGAGCCTCTTCCCCTCTACTGACTTTGGAACTGTGTGAGGAGCTGCTAGATGCTATTGTCCCTTGGGCAGTGTCCTACAAACAGCTCCTAAGTGACCGAAAGGAGCTGCTTGGTTTGTGGATGACAGTTCCAAGATGACTAGACAACATCCTGTTTGAAGGGAGAGGGAGAGAGAAACATCCATATGAAAGAGAGACATCCCTTGGCTGCCTCCTGCACACCACCTACTGGGGATCGAGCCTCATCCTGGGCATGTCTCCTGACTGGGAATTGAATCGGTGACCTTTTGGTGCATGGAACAAGGCTCAGCCAACTGAGCCACACCCACCAGGGCAATGTTTGGGTTTTTACTGACTCATGGGCAATGGCCAGTGGTCTGAGTATATGGTCAGGCAGAAAAGCAATGAAAACCTGGCTTATTAAAGGGCTGCCCATATGGAACACAGATAGTCCTGTGGAAATCACTGTGAGACTTTGAGGGGTGCATTAAAGTAGGACATGTTGGTTACCATCAGACCCTTTCCAGGTTCAGAAGATGATTGGACTCAACAAGTAAATATCCCTGTGTGCTTGCTTGAGATGGCCACCTGGGTCTGTGAAATGGGTGGATATGGAGGCACTGCAGCCGTGCAAGATGGGCCGCATCTACACGTGTTCCTCTTGCACCCTTTGAGCTCAAAATGCCAGTAAGCTCTCTTCTGTCTGCTGGGGAAAGATACACCGCAGATGGCTATGTGGCACATTCCTGGGTGTGAAGGCCCTGAACGTAGCTGGCATGTGATACTGATACAGCCCTAGGCGGCTACAAATGGGTCCTGGCAGGAATAGTTACTGACTGTGGACTGTCTTTGCTTGTCTGATGGTAGATGCAAATGATCAGAGTGCTATAAAAGAACCAGAACAGAAGATAATTGTACCAATTTGGATGGCTGACCATCATTTATGCTGACCAGGAAATACACTTTACAGCCCATAATGCTCAATAGTGGGCAGACAGGTATCCTCCTTAGAGTATAGTAAGTCCTCAGTTAATGTCATCGATAGGTTCTTGGAACGTGGTGAAGTAACAGATGATAAAACCAATTTTACTGTAGGCTAATTGATATAAACTAGGGTGTGTGTGTGTGTGTGTGTGGGGGGGTGTCCCTCAGCCCAGCCTGCCCCCTCTCACATACTGGGAGCCCTCAGGCGTTGACCCCCGTCACCCTCCAATCGCAGGATCGGCCCCTTGCCCAGGCCTGATGCCTCTGACAGAGGCGTCAGGCCTGGGCAGGGGACCCTCATTTCCCCCCATCACTGGTTCTGCCCCCAGCCCAGGCCTGATGCCTCTGGCCCAGGCATCAGGCCTGGGCAGGGGACCCCCAGACCCCTCCGATTGCTGGCTCTGCCCCTTGCCCAGGCCTGATGCCTCTGACAGAGGCGTCAGGCCTGGGCAGGGGACCCTCATTTCCCCCCATCACTGGTTCTGCCCCCAGCCCAGGCCTGATGCCTCTGGCCCAGGCATCAGGCCTGGGCAGGGGACCCCCAGACCCCTCCGATTGCTGGCTCTGCCCCTTGCCCAGGCCTGATGCCTCAGCCAGAGGCGTAGACCCCCATCACCCTCTGATCACCTGATCGGCCCCTTGCTCAGGCCTGACGCCTCCGCCAGAGGTGTCAGGCTTGGACAGGGGACCCCCATCTCCCCCCGATCACTGGCTCTGGCCCCCGCCCAGGCCTGAGGCCTCTGGCCCAGGAATCATGCCTGGGCAGGGGACCCCCATCTCCCTCTGATCGCTTGCTCCACGCCCCGCCCAAGCCTGACACCTCTGACCCAGGCTTCAGGCCTGGGCAAGGGGACCATCATATCCCCCCAATCCCCAGCTCAGCCTCCCGCCCAGGCCTGATGCCTCGGCCAGAGGAGTTGGCCCTCATCACCCTCCGATCACCAATCACCGGATCGGCCCCTTGACCAGGCCTGAGACCTCCGGCAGAGGTGTCAGGCCTGGGCAGCGGGGACCCGCAGCTGCAGCGGCCCCACGATCGTGGGCTCCACTTTAGGCCCAGGCAAGGGACCCCTAGCTCCCGGGACTGCCAGCTTTGACCGTGTCCAGCTCCCATCGCTGGCTCCACCCCTACTTCCTGCTATCACTGGCCAGGGCGGCAAAGGCACCTGATTCTCCGATCATGGCTGGGGGGCAGGGCAAAGGCGGCCCCAGAGCTGCCTTTGCCCTGCCCCCCAGCTCTTAGCTCCCCCCTGGGTTTCCAATCACTGTCAGTGGCAGGGGGCTTCTTCCTGCTTTCCCTTTCGCCTCCCTGCATTGTGCCTACATATGCAAATTAACCGCCATCTTGTTGGCAGTTAACTGCCAATCTTAGTTGGTAGTTAATTTGCATGTAGCCCTGATTAGCCAATGAAAAGGGTATCGTCGTACGCCAATTACCATTTTTCTCTTTTATTAGTGTAGATGGCACTTCATCAATGCTATAAAGAAATGATGTTTTTTGAGGACCTGCTGTACTAGTTTTTTTTTTAATTTAAATACATGTTTTTATTAATTTTGGAGAGGGAGAAAATGAGAGGGATATAGAGAGAGAAACATGGATGAGAGAGAAACATCATCAATTGGCTGCCTCTGCACACCCTCTACTGGGGATCAGGCAGCAACCCAGGCATGTGCTTTGACCGGGAATCTAAGAGGCGACCTCTTGGTTTATGTGTCAATGCTCAACCACTGAGCCACACTGGCCAAGCTGCAAAAGTGTATTCCCTGGTCTGCATAAATGATGGTCAGTTTGATAGAGAATTGGACTGGGCAGTTAAAACATTGGTTGTCTTAAAGGGAAGAGATAGATATGGGAAGGACTGGCTTACATACCTTCCTGTTAGTGTGCTCACATTCATCATCAGGTGGTGCTAAAGAAGTGACCCCACTAGATAGAGGCCTCTTTTTCTGGTGGAGATGGGGAAGAGGGAGTGGGGAAGGATGCTGGAATGATGATGCAGTTCTTACCAAGGGAGGAGTGTGCTGGCATAATGACTACTTTTTTCTTCTCCGTACACCTCAACTGTTTTTCCCCTACTTGTTGAAGTGGTTATAGCATTATGGCTGCAAATACAGGTGCCGGAAACAGTAATGATTCCTAAGCAAGAAACTATATATATATATATATATATATATATTTTTTTTTATTTTTTAAATATATTTTTATTGATTTCAGAGAGGAAAGGAGAGGGAGAGAGAGAAACATCAATGATGAGAGAGAATCATTGGCTGCCTCCTGCACACCCCACACTGGGGATCGAGCCCACAACCCAGGCATGTGCCCTTGACCGGAATCGAACCTGAGACCCTTCAGTCCGTAGGCCGACGCTCTAGCCATCGAGCCAAACCAGCCAGGGCAAGAAACTATATTTTTAAGCTTTGGGTCAGAATTCCTAAATGCCTAATTGGGTAGATTGTGCCTGCACCCCATCTACCAAAATTGAGGTTAATAATGAATACCAATATATTGCCTGGTAGTAAAAATAGCTCAGTAGTTCTGAACCTCTGTAACCTTACACTAACTGAATAGAGTGAATTGAGGGGGAGATACTTGCTATTGGTATTGCTGTTTGTAATCTAGACCAGCACCTGTACCTGATGTCCTATCCAAAGGTGGAAGAGTTTGGGTGTAAATGCAGAGATGGAGCAATAACAGCTGAGGGTAAAGGAATGGGTAAATGGTTTTGTAATGAGGGAAATTCAATACTAATCCCTCAAGAGAGGCTCGGAGTAAGAGATGGTATTGTCTGTTAATTCAGTTATACCAGTTGACTGAAAGGGTGAAACCATGTGTTTGCTTAGACCACTACTGCTTTGGAACTTGACAAGATTGAGTAGAAGGAAGCCTGCAAACCTGAGTGGCCTTGCCTGTATATTGTTTTGCTATAAGGGGGTGTATGGCCACACACCAAGAGAGGGTGCACTGTGGTCTCTGCCCTGGGTTCCTGGCACAGAGCTCCTGAAAGCCTTCTAATTTCCTAAGTGATAAGAGCACTATAGGAGCATCTTTTGTTCTAATATTTGGTCTTTGAAATTTTTCTTTAATTGCTTCAAACCACAAGGTGGTGAACTGAAAATGAGTCCTTTAAAAAAAGATACAGATTAAATTTTCCTTCCACTTAAGGTCCCTCATGTGTACCTCAATTGTTAGTACCTACCTTTATTTTCCATTTCTTCCTTTCATTTGTGTCATATTTTCACCATACTTCTTACAGAGACGTGAGATTGGCCATGGGGCTGAGCATACTAGTACAGTGGGTTAGAATCCGATTCACTCTGCTCAGCATGGGGTAGGCCTCTTCTCTCTTGGCCTCTAGGCCTCCATAAGCAGAAATCAAGAGAAACTTCTTGCTTTGGATAACGCCACCCTGTTCCAAGTCTGTACTCCAGAATAAAGAACCATGCTTATTCCTGGAAAGATTCCTCACCCCCTCTTTGCTCTTAACCCTCAGATGCTCAGTACCAACCAGTATCTGCCATGAGACTATGAGCACCGGTCTCATTATGCCCTCTGTTCTTCTTTAACAGGCTCCCCAAGAATCTCAGGACCTGCCGGTTACCTGTCTCTCCCAGAGAAATCCCCGACCCTCTTTGTGGCTTTATTTTTGTCATTAGAAGGCATCATCTTTTGATATGCTACATATTTTACTTTGTCTTCTTTTCAGTAGATTATAATATAGCTTAAAAGCATGGATTTTTCTATGTTTATTCATTGCTGTAGATCAGCTATTCTCAACTGGTGTGCCCCAAGAATTTCTAAAACATGAAATACCTGACTGTTTAGCCAGGGGCACTGACCTTTTTTCCCTTAGATTGTCAAATAAAAAAATGACAACAATCAACACAATAGCTGTCCAGTGTGAATGAATCAAAATTATGCTTTTGTTTTGGTCAGATCGGCAAAAAATACAACGTATTTTTTGGTGTGATGCAGAATTTTAGTAATTAGTTAATGTTTGCCATGAGATGAAAAAGGTTGAAAATCGCTGCTGTATATGAATGGTGACCAGCAGTAGATACTAAAAAATAATAGTTGAATGAATGCAGTAAATTAACTACAGAAAGTGTGTGGCTATGTCTTTTGAGGGAAATGAGGAGAAACTTTCAAAGCAATTAAAGCAGTTCTTTTTCATTTGCTTCTCTAATATATATTTTAAACTTAAAAAAAATGTTTTATTGATTTTTAGAGAGAGGAAGGAAGAGGGATAGATTCAAACATCAATGAGAGAGGCACATCATCCATCGGTTGCCTCCTGCACAACCCCTGTTGAGGATTGAGCTGACAATCCTGGCATGTGCCCTGACCGGTAACTGACAGCTTCTTGGTTCCTGGGTTGATGCTTAACCCGGATGGGCTCTCATATCTTATTAAGTGATTTCTTTTTTTTTTAGGGTACCTCATTCTCTGTAGTAAACATTGTGAATGAATCTGAGCATTATCTTAGGTAATTATTTGTATTTTAAGATCATCTTTTTTTTTCTTCTTTATTGATTAAGGTATTACCTATGTGTCCTTATCCTCCCCATTGCCCCCCCACCACCCCACTCATGCCCTCACCCCCCTGGTGTCTGTGTCCATTGGTTAGGCTTATATGCATGCATACAAGTCCTTTGGTTGATTTCTCTCCCCATCTTTCTTTTTAAAATATATTTTTATTGATATCAGAGAGGAAGAGAGAGGGAGAGATAGAAACATGATGAGGATCCCACACGCCCCCTACTGGGGATCGAGCCCACAACCCGGGCATGTTCCCTTGACTGGAATCAAACCTGGGACCCTTCAGTCTGGAGGCTCTATCCACTGAGCCAAACCAGCTAGGGCTATTTTAAGATCATCTTTAAAAATTTCTCGAAATATGGGCACATTAAGTTACTTACTCTAGTTCCCATCTCACACTATCTGGAATGTTTTGTCTAATTGCACCAAAATTCACAAAAACTTTTGCATGCACAAATAATTTTTCATTATTCTGATCATCTTTGTTTTTTTGTTTTTGTTTTTTAAAATATACTTTTATTGATTTCAGAGAGAAAGGGAGAGGGAGATAGAAACATCGATGATGAGATAGAATCATTAATCACTGCCTCCTACACGCCCCCAGGGCATGTGCCCTTGACTGGAATCAAATCCGGGACCCTTCAGTCCACAGGCCAGTGCTCTATCCACTGAGCCAAACCAGCTAGGGCTGATCATCTTTGTTTTTAACAGGACTTTGCAGCATCTATTAGGTATTTACTAAGTATTATTGAATAATCAGTTGACTTCAGAGTGTCATTATGGCTTAGACCTGTAGTTTGAGGAGTTTTTAATAGTCTACAACTTCGTTCCAGCCTGTGTACCAGACATGCATTTCTAAAGTTGGGATACTTCAAAGGCATTGTGGATGGCTTTCACATACCCATCTTTCTAAGCACTAGCAAAAACACCAGTTTTCTTTAAAATAGACAGACCTACTGATAAATGTCTAAAGCACATTTGGGGGGAAGGGAGATGCACTACCATGTTTGCAGGATCTAATGTCTGTTGTGCTGGGCTTGTATACTATTCTAATAAACTGTTTCACTTCCAATAATCATTTCGAAGCATGTACAATGTGCTTTTCTTTCATTGCATTAAAGATGTTAATATATTTCTTTATCCTGGTCTGTCTGGGGAAATGGTAAACAGAAGAAGTAAGCTCATGAAATTGGAATCCAGAAGCAATATTTAGCTTATTACTTTAATATATTGTAGAGGAGTAGTTCCAATCAATTAAGATTTTACCTTTGGAAGTGGATTATGGCTGCATGTACAATAGATAAA
The DNA here is from genome assembly GCF_963259705.1 of Myotis daubentonii. Taxonomy (NCBI): domain Eukaryota; kingdom Metazoa; phylum Chordata; class Mammalia; order Chiroptera; family Vespertilionidae; genus Myotis; species Myotis daubentonii. The sequence continues at coordinate 36,700,510 of NC_081857.1, read as the reverse complement.
TACTCAGAAAAGGTGATTATACTGGGCCATAATTCTATTTCAAATCTGGTATTATACGATAACTTACTATTTACACACTCACCTGTATGCTAAGCATTTTGCTTATACCTTTTAATTTTCTAAGCTATCCAGTGAGGTTTGCTATTCTCTTTTAACAGTAGAGGAGACTGAAGTTTAGAGAGGTTAAGTGACTTGCCCAAGGTCCCAGAATTGGGCATGCAAAACTCTATTCTTAAATGTAATTGTAGAATTTATATTTCCTGTTTTGTGGTTGTATATTTTCAATCATTGAGAACTCAGGAAAGATAATGGAAGAAAATAAACCATGCCTCATTCTTGAAATGAATGCTCTCATCTTCCTACCACCTTCAACTTTTTGGATTCATGGAAGTGTTATACAGTGTATTACAAATAAGTAGTACAGATGAAGGGTAGAAAGTTTAATTTGGAATAGCATTATGCTTTAATAAAATCTTATTTATCCTAAATATATTTACTTAATGTTTCCAGCCATCTCTAGTTCACCCAAAAAACAAGTATGTTTCCAGGAAGCATTTATTCATAAAGGAGCCTCTCAGACTCAGATTTCATTTACTCCTATTTCAACATGCACTGGGGTTTCCTAGCTATGACAATTGATTAGAAGTAACAAATCTAGGACAATACCAAGCAGCGCTGTTACAGATAGAAGGGCTGACTTTTGGTATAAAGTGCTTAGTGGTAAAGAAAAAGCAAACCTAAAAGACAATTTTAAGAGTTGTTTTGCAATCCTTATCTTTAGTGCACTCCAAGAGTAGTACTCATGATCATCAGCCGATTAAATCACAGTACTGTAATTGATCAGAATGACAATCCTGAGTATTTCTTTTGAAAGTAAATTATGCTAGATAGACTCTAATGAGATGGGTTTTCATTTTTACAAAAGAAGGCAAATTATGCTGGATAAATGCATGAAGCATTATCATACTCAGTTGGGTACAATATGTCCTTATCTTTTAACTTTACAAAGGGCTCCTTTAAAGAAGTTTTGCTATTGTTGAAGTTCACAGTTTGGCCTATCAGTGCTGCAGATGACTCAAAAATGTATCTTGGACTGGGGAGAAGAAAACCCCTACATCTCCTTGCTGCTAGATTTTGCAATTAGCTTGCGGAACGATTCTCCTCAGACTGTGGGGATTGCTCTGTACATCCTATAAATTATTTACGCCCTGATGGTACTAAATGACTACATTAATGGCACCTCTGGCTCCACATGATATCAAGAACCTTAATAATTCATCATTTATTACAGATACATCCCTGTAGGTTAACATGAGTGGGAGCTGAGTTTACAACACTGAGATAAGGCCTTCTCTGAAACTTTTACTTTCCAAACATTATATCCATAAATATTTAGTCGTATTTAAAAAATAAGGGAAAGACTATTGACTCTTACACAGCTTTAGACTCTTTAGGTGATTTAAAAAAAATATATATATATTAATTATTGATTTCAGAGAGGAAGGAAGAAGGGAGAGAGAGAGAGAGAGAGAGAGAGAGAGAGAGAGAGAGAGAGAGAAAACATCAATGATGAGAATCATTGATTGGCTGCCTTCTGCACACCCCCTACCAGAGATCGAGCCTATAGTCCACGTATGTGCCCTTGACCAGAATCGAACCTGGGACCGTCAGTCTGCAGGCTGACGCTCTATCCACTGAGCAAAACCGGCTAGGGCTCTTTAGGTGATGTTTATCAAGCATAGATTACTTCAAGTTTTTTAGTATATTTTAGGGATATGTCAAAGGGGAAAAAATCTTTGAAAGACAGTTTTCCATTTCAGTACTCTTGCTTTAAAAACAAACAGGCAAACTAGTATTAAGTTATCCAAAGTAAATGGAATTAATGATTGGCCACTGGGAAGAATAGTGAGAGACCTTTAAAAAATTACCTAAATTCTTTTCTCTCTTTATTTTTTTCAAAATTATCCAAATTCTTAATCTAAGAGTTTTATATCTGATATTTGAAGTCTTTGAATCAGTCTTCTTCAGCCTTTTGGGAGTACTTTTAAAAAAAGAAATAGGACCCAGTGCACCAAGGTTGCAGGTTTGATCTCTTTCTGGTCAGGGCATATTCAAGAAGAAACCAATGAATGCATAAATAAGTGGAACAACAGATTGATGTTTCTCTCTTTCTCTCTCTCCCCCTCTCCCCCTCTCCCCCTCCTCCCCCTCCTCCCCCTCCTCCCCCTCCCCCCCTCCCCCCTCCCCCCTCGCTCTTCGTCTCCCCACTCCTCTCCTTCCCTCTCTCACCCATTTCTCCCTCTCACTTCTTCTCTCAAATCAATCAGTAAATAAAATTTATTTAAAAAAATAGAAAGAAAAAGAAATAGGAAAGGCATGCCATAGAGAGCAGGAGTGTGTTTGTACACTCATATATGCACATGTCATATAGTTAAATTCCAGGGTGAAATTTAGCTATAAAAGAAAGATAATCACGTTTCCAGTGAAGGGTCATAGTGGAGTTGATGTTGAATTTATGTTTACAGTTTTGGAGTGACAACACTTCTTAGTACTATAAATACTGCTTTCAAAAAAGTCATAAAGGTTAGTAACATTGACAGTATTTGTAATCCTAGCACTTCGCACAGTGCCTGGCACATGGGTCAGTACAAGTTTGCATACATACATGATGCTGAAATCACCCCATATAATTCTAGTTAGAAATCTAGTGTTTTGATAAGTTAAACAGCTACACCGATTTATACTAGTTGCTTTCTACGATAATACTACTTTGGGAGTATATTCCTGTTCACTTTTAGTGATTTTTAATTGATGTAATGTGGATTCGTTGCAGGAGGGTCCAGAGAACCTCATTATATGGGGTCTGACCTATGAAGCATATATTTTTAAGACAACATTGTTCTGTAGAGAGGCTCCAAAGAGTCCCAGGTATCCTTTGGGTTCCATTGAAATGCCTTAGGAGTTCATTAAAGAGACTGAGAAAATTGTTCTTCCCCCAGTAGAGACACTGGACGGTTTTTGCTGATACTAAATTCAAAGTGGTTTATACCATGTTGAGTTTACCAACTTTATACCAAGTTGAGTTTTAATTTGATTGCTTTCTATGTCCAGGTGTCAGTGATGGGTACAGTCAAGAGTTACACTGCCAGGGAGATTAGAGTTTAGAAAGGCATTAGAAGCACTGTCATTAATCTGTAAAAGAAAAAAAATTAAATTTCAGCAAGCATGTGATGTAAAATTAAGCCATAGTGTGCTAGTCTTCTATACAGATAATACTAGTTCTGTTTACCAGACCAGCCACCTTGTAGCAGAATGTGGAATATCTAACTTAAATTAGAACAGTTGTATTTCTCCTTCAGTTGATACATTGTAATAAATAAGCATCTTTCAATTGTATGAAATTGTGTGTTTGTGTTTGTTGTTTAGTAGCAAATATGATTTGGATCAAGTTTCTGAATATAAGATTTTTATGTGGGACGAATTCATATATTTTTCCCTTATATTTCTCAATACTCTTCTCCATTTATGAGTGTTTTTTAGCTGATACCTGGCGCCAGGTATCTTGGAATAAAGGTTTTAGAACAGTTGTGGAAAAGTGATGGTTTGATCTAGCCTTAGTTATGTTATGGTATAAGTTAAGCTCTTAAATGAAGGTGACTGGTTTTATAGATGGACAGACATGAATCTAGCAGAGAACAAATTATTCCGTGATAAAGACATTGTTCAAACCTGCATGCATCTGTCAACTGCCTGGGTGGCAGAGCGAGATAAAATGATCTGTAATGTTTCTCTGGTGTGCCGCTATTACTAGCCATATTGTAATATGTAATGAATCTCTTGGGCAGACAGCTTGTGTGGGCTGGATTCCACCTCAGTCTTGTAAAGATGCCTGGAAGCATCAAGGCGAATTTTTTAAAGCCTATTTAAATATTTAGACTAATGGCTAATTTTAGTGAAATCTCTGCTATATTTAATAAACTATTTGCTAGAAGTGAGATTTCAAGTTTATGGCTTCCTCACTTATCTGCTATGTGACCTTAGATTGACAAATTATTAATCTCTGCCCATTCTGTACCAGGAAGGGAAGATTATAAGAGTGTTTGCCTCATAAAGTTGTGTGGAATTAGGCAGTTCATATGTATAAAGTGTATGGAAGAGTGAGTGTCTGGCACTTAAACATTAGCTGCTGCCACTGCCATCATCATCTACATAATTGGGAGTGAGATAAATTTACCTTCCCTGAAGCTAGATTGTTTTTTTTTTTTTTTTAAAGGAAGACCACATCTCTATCAAGGATGTGGTCAACCCCAATTCTAATATAGAAGCTCACTGTCTTGACTTGTGAAATCTACAAGTTTATCTTCAGCTAAAGTGTGATATAGTATAGTACAGTGTTATATTATACCATATATTATGTAAATATTACTTTAAAAAGTACATATTACTTTATATTATATTACTTTAAAAAGTATATATTTATTTCAAAAGTAAAGTATATTATAATAAAGTAAACTATCACTAAAATGGATGAAGAAATTTATAACATTCTGTGAAATGATCTACAAAATGTATTGTTAAGAGAAAAGAGCAAGGGCAAAGTAGGGTGCAAATTATTCTACCACTTACATAAAAATTTTCTGATACATGCATAGATGTCCATGAGTTACACAGAAATGTGATATTTTCATTTGTTGATGTGGGGGAGGGAAATTGGATGGCTGGAGACAAGGTAAATTTTTATTCATCCTTTATAAACATTCTTTTTGTCTTTCCTACTCAAATTTACATTTGATAGGGCTTTTAGATTCCTATTTTAGTTTTTTTCTTTAAGTCTGCTTTCCAACACTAACTTACGAATATTTTTTTGTCCTCTATTAGGGATTTGAGTCATAATCGGTTGTCTAACTGGAACATCAGCTTGGAATCTCAGACATTACAAGAAGTGTAAGTTATTTTACTTAAATTTACATTAAATTCGAGATGATTTAGAAATGCTGTCAAAAATTTGAAGGAAAAACATTTACATTAAAAGACATTGTTTAAAAATATAAACTGACATCTTTAGCTTTATTGTCACAAACTCTTGGCATTGTGCCATTGGGTTGGGTAGGGATCACCAACCCTAAATTGCAAACTGTAGAAACAGTCTTCCTTAGCGCCAAAAGTAAGATTTTTCCTCTTTTGAGAGTAAATATGCTGGGTTTGTTTTTTGCCATTAAAATTCTCTGTTGTATAAACTCTTTTTTATGTCTTTTTTTGTCTTGTTTTGTTTTAATAGTTTATTGATTTTTAGAGAGAGAGGAAGGGAGAGAGAGAAACATCAATGTGAGAGCGGAACATTGATCGGCTGCCTCCTGCATGCCCCCTACTGAGGATTGAGCCTACCACCCGGGCATGTGCCCTGACTTGGAATCGAACCAGCAACCTTTCGGTGCATGGGATCACGTGCTCTCAATTGAGCCACACCGACCAGGGCTTTTTTTTTTTTTTTTTTTATGTCTTGACTCATCTAAAATGGGAGCATCATGTCTAAAGTAGATTTACATGAAATATAATACTGTTGGTATCATTTGGAATGTGATGGTTAATAATTCAACTTTCCACTTTACTGAAGTGCTTCCTTAAATACTGAGATGTATTATTATGTATTCTTTAGAGGAAATTTTCTAAAATAGGTATTATTAATATCAGTTATTGCATTGTAATGTTCCCAGAGGCACAAGTATCGAGCCTATTGTACCTTTACCTTAAACACCCCTAGAACCCTCAGATTTATTTTTCTTTTTAGTTTCCTGCTGACAGGGTAAGTTGTGCACTCATTGTTCCTGCGTTCTCTCCTTGCCTGTCTCGAAGTGAATGTTTCTGTTCTTCTGCAGAGTGAATAGACAATTGATAGGCTTATTAGCTGAGAGCAGCACTGAGGAAAGATGTGAAAATGCTTCAGTTGGAAGCGCATGAGCTTTCATTACATGGGCTTTGTAACTTCAGTGGGTTCTTTGGAGGCCTTTTGCTTCAGGTTTTTTCCTGTATTTTTATTGTTGAGGTTGTTCATTGATTGAAAACTAGGTTAATGGGATGTGATTATATTAGATTTTCTACAAAAACATTTGAGACGATCTGTTCTAAAGAGCTGCTGGGATCAGATGGTGACATGTCATGCCATCTGTAAAATTTAAGCACAGTCTCTCTCTCTCTGGGTTGGTTAATTTCATCATTCTCAAGCAATTCTCCCTACTTAGAATAACTTTAAAATATATATGTATTTTTTTCACATATGTGCATGTGTTTGTATTTTTAAAATTTATAATTCCATCATAAATATATAAAATGGATATGGCTGTGTTAATTATTCTTTCTTTGTTTAAGAAGGACCCAGATCAGCTGTCATAAACATAACTATTCAAAGACTCTTGGTGGGATTAAAAATATTTAATGTGCAAAATATTTCCTAACCTTTTAAATACTGAGATCAGTCATAGATATATACCATGAAAAAGCATTTCTTATTAAAACCTCTAATTTCTCAGTATAAGACATTTAGTCTAACTCATTCTGAGTCATTCAGGCTTCTTTCAGATGTGGCACCCGTCCTAAAGAATATGTATTGGGCCAGCGGTTCTCAACCTGTGGGTCGCGACCCCTTTGGGGGTTGAATGACCCTTTCACAGGGGTTGCCTAAGCCCATCGGAAAACACATATATAATTACATATTGTTTTTGTGATTAATCACTATGCTTTAATTATGTTCAATTTGTAACAATGAAATTGGGGATCACCACAATATGAGGAACTGTATTTGTGACATTAGGAAGGTTGATAACCTCTGTATTAGGCAGTAAACCAGAACTGAAGACATAACATTTCTCTCACTAAACTTTGAAATCTTATTTTCCTTCTGACTAGGAAAATGAATTATAATGAACTAACAGAAATCCCATATTTTGGAGAACCAACCTCCAATATTACTGCATTGTCATTGTAAGTAAATAAGATTTCAGATCTTTTACTGAAATTATAAATAGTATACAGATTTTTTTGTTTGTTGGGTTTTTTTTGTTTTGTAAGTACCCTTATTGTTGATCCCAATTATTTAACATTCTTGTGGCCTTGGGTGGATCACTGGCAGTAACTTCAGTATAATCTTTGTTTTGTAGAGTCCATAATATAATCGCAGAAATAAATGCAGAGGAGTTCCAGTTTTACCCTGCTCTCGAGAGTTTAGATCTCAGTTCAAACATAATATCAGAAATCAAGACAGCTTCATTTCCTCGAATGCAGCTTAAATACCTGTAAGTGAAATAGAGTTTAAACTGGATTTACTTTAAAGTGCATTTCTGTTACTGTGATTATGATATGCTTACGTGAATCAAACCTACGGTCAGTTTTTTGGGGTTAGGGGGAATGTTTTTTTTTCTCTCTCTCCCCTTAAAGAAAGAGTGCATTATTTTCAGAAAATATTGGTAAGTATCCAGGATAATTTTAAATTCTGGATTGTGTTTATTAACAGTTTTGTAAAATATAGCTAGGAGTAGTTTGTTAAATAGCAGCTTAACCTATATAATGATGATGATAGTTAGCATGTGCATTAGTGTTTTACAGTTTACAAGCATAATCACACATACTGTTTTAATCCAAATGAAGTAGTTATTATCCTTATTTTGTAGTTGAAGAAACAAAGCAGTTAAATGATTTGTAAAGTTGTGCTCACTGCCTAGTGGTAGAGCTGGGGCTCAGTCATAGACTTTGGGCAGCTTTCCTCTGGTAGAATTTTTGTTCCACTAATTTTTTGTTAATCATTTTTCATTTTAGGAATTTGAGTAATAATAGGATAACCATTTTGGAGGCTGGTTGCTTTGATAATTTATCGAGTTCCTTATTAGTGGTAAAGTTAAACCGTAACAGAATTAGCATGATTCCACCCAAGATCTTCAAGCTACCTCACCTCCAATTCTTGTGAGTAACTGAATAGATTATATCATTTTTTTCTTACAGTGTCTTTTCCTTTTTAATTATGATTAGAACAAATCAGCAAACCAGTTTTGTAATTGTAAAACTGTTTTTGTTAAAGGGAACTTAAAAGAAACCGGATTAAAGTTGTGGAAGGTCTAACGTTCCAAGGTCTGGATTCCTTAAAGTCTTTAAAAATGCAGCGGAATGGAATTAGCAAACTTAAGGATGGCGCTTTTTTTGGCTTGGATAACATGGAAGAATTGTAAGTACTATGAACTAGCATAGGAGACTGTTAGGAATGGGGGTCTGACTGGGACTTTTTAGTGTCAAATAGCTAGGATAGCTGCGATAGTTATACTTAGGTACATTAGTTCTTTTTCCCTTCTCTGATGTGAAATAAGTATACACAAAGCTCTGTAAGTTTTATTAAATAACTGGCATTTTTGCCATCATTCTCATGAACATTTTCTCTAAATAGTTCATGTTCCTTTACTGTTTTGGCTGATGAAATTCATTAGAATTTACCCAGAATAGGTATACTATACCTCTTGGTGTCTTGATTTTATAGATCTGATATTTTAGACAGTCTTATTACCTTCTAGCACTAAATCTTAAGTAAGATCTAAATATTTATTGAATAGAACTCGTTGGCTCACTTGGGTTGAAGAAAGGTATATGTTTCTTTGAGTAAGACTTAATGAAGAGTTTTGGAATCTTCCTATTGCACTGCTTGTTATGAAACATACTTTCTCCTTTATTTCTCTAATTCTGCAGAGAACTGGAGCATAATAACCTTACAGAAGTGAACAAGGGGTGGTTGTATGGCTTGCGAATGTTACAACAGCTCTATGTGAATCAGAATGCTGTTGAAAGGATCAGCCCTGATGCATGGGAGTTCTGCCAAAGACTGTCTGAACTGTAAGTGTTGGTTGGCATTTCAGCGGAGCCTCTGAGGCTAGAGCAGGTTGGAATAAATCATTCCCACGGCCAGTAATAAAATCTGACATCCCTCTTTGTTAGAAGCTTGCTGAAAGCTCTAAATTTATCATGTAAATAGAATTAGCCTATGAAAGTTGAATTAAAATAGAGTGAATTCCTTACCTTTCATGTATCCTGTTTTCAGTGATTTGTCCTATAACCAGTTGACCCGCCTGGATGAATCTGCCTTTGTGGGTCTGAGCTTACTGGAGAGATTGAATTTAGGGGACAACAGAGTCACTCACATTGCCGACGGTGTATTTAGGTTTCTCTCCAATCTTCAGACACTGTAAGTACACCTGTCCTCTTTTTTTCTTTTTTGCTAATTTTTTTTTAAAGTAGTAAAGCAAATAAAACAATGAATCAGTCTGCAAATTTATACATGGTAATATTTTGTGGTTCTTCTGTTCTATGCCTCAGTGGAAGACAGTCTTACTTGTCTCTATCCCCATGCCTAAATCTTACTTATCTCTAGCCAGTTCTGTCTATACTTTAATACCGACTTAACCAACTACACAACAAAGCACCTCTTGTGCCCGTTACTGTGGAACAAAACACAGTTGCTGGTGTCAGGAACGCACATTTTCTTCTTCCTCTGACCTTGAACCATGTTATTTCTTAGAAAATTAAAATGAGCTTTGTTAGCTTTCACCTCAAGTAAAGATATAGCTAAATGGGAAGAGTGATTTCCTATCTCCTTAGTGATATTATGTATGTCTTGTAAAGAGAAAAGCTTTATGCTTTAATATGAGTCGACTTAAGGAAGCAAGTAATCACCTTTAACTGGTATTTCTTCCATCAGGACATGGTGTGGTGCAGTTGCATTTCCTCTGAGAGTTGAGCAGGGGATTTTAAAAGATCCATACTTTCCCTTTTAAAGAAAACAGTGATTCCCCCTAAGCACATGGGTATATCATACTTGCTTCCCAGGGGACATGTTTAATTGCCGAGGAGAGGACATTACTCTTTGTCAGCCATTTTAGGTTAAGGGCCCAGGGGAAGGCTTGAATCGCCCAGAAATCCCATTAGTCTGCATCAGATTTGTAGGCTATATCTCCTGTATCTTGAAATCCTCCTGCTTTTTGCAGGATCCTGACTATAACTTTTCATATGCTAACACATCTAGTGGCTATTAGCTAGTGTGATTGATACTCTTAGCAGGTTGCTTAATTTATTAAGGCCAGCTTAATTCTTAGCTTATGAGGATCAGTTTTTATATGCTTATCAGAGATATTCCTTTTTTAAAAAAAGAGTTATTCATCATAACTTAACTGGTAAAATAAAGATAAAAATTATCATTGCCATGCCAGAATGGTGCTCAGTGTTATAAAGGTCACGTTGACTAATATAGCCTGTTTTTCCCTGACATTTTTTTAGAAACTTAAGAAACAATGAAATTTCATGGGCCATAGAAGATGCTAGTGAAGCCTTTGCTGGACTCACAAGTCTTACTAAATTGTATGTATTTAAAATATTTATGTATATCTATGAGGGTATATTGTCAGGAACCAATTGTAAATGTGATTGGATTATATCTGTTTGCTGTGGCTGGGAGGTCTGAGCCTTTTGATTTATTCACTAAAGGAAGAAGCTTTTTAAAAAATCCAATATGATTTTACTGATTTTTAGAGAGAAAAACATTGGTGTGAGAGAGAAACATCAATCAGTTGGCTCCAATACGCACCCCAACTGGGGATCAAACCTGCAACCTTTTCTATGTACGGGACGATGCTCCAACCAACTGAGCCACCTGGCAAGGGCTAAAGGAAGAAACTTGGTTGATTATTAAGTTTCTTTGTTTTGAGATTTTTTTTTCTAAATTTTGTTTTTTTGTGGTGGGGCACTTTCTAACAAAAGAGCATTCCTATGGGCACATAAAGAAAAGTTGTTTATGGAACTAGAATTTCTGTTTAAGTGGAAAAATGCACTGAGAAACAAGAGTTGAACCAGTAATCTACTTAATCATGTGAGATTGATGGGTAATTTAACAAGAGAGGATTCTCTCAAGTAAGATTTTAGCTATTCTCCCATGAGAATTTTTTCAAGGCTTCACACCTGTCTGAATTTCTTTGACCTGGTGATCTTTCCCTAAGAAGGGAGAAACTGGGACTGTCATTCAGTTTCGTACATGAAAACTGCCTGTGTGTCAGTGGTCAGGAGGGTCGTTCACAGGTACCTCATTGAGTTCTCACATCTTAATAGAGACCTTCATTCTCTGCTAAGCATTGGTTAGTCATAAATGTTTGCAGCTTTCATAAAAATGCATGTTTAGCTTATTTTCACCTTTTATAGGTAAATGTTTGATTTAATGAATTTAATTTTGTTTAGTGGAGCACTTTATTAGAAAGGTCTGTTTGTATTTCAGAATCTTACAAGGAAATCAGATTAAGTCAATTACAAAGAAAGCATTCATTGGTCTTGAATCCCTTGAGCATCTGTAAGTATTTTGCATGTTTTTCTACTGTATAAATAATTTTTGCTATTAGCAGAGGTTTTCATGACTATTTAAAGTCTTTATAGAACTTAATTATAGAAATGGTGACTAATAATATTTTGTTTCTCTTCATTTCAGAGATTTGAACAACAATGCTATAATGTCTATCCAAGAAAATGCTTTTTCTCAGACTCGCTTGAAAGAACTGTACGTAACTGAAGTATTTTTTTTATCAATTAGATCATTATCCATGCTTGTACTAAAGTGAGATGAATGTGACCCAGATGTTTTCAAAAGCACACAATTCAGGCAGGAAAAAGTGTCAATATGCAGTTATTTTAGTGGCTGGATATAATTTAAAAATAACCCAACATTGAAAAGCGCAGTGTGGCACCAGGACCTCAGTTTGCCTGTGCTTATAGTTGGCACTGATTCTTGTGCTTTATGTATACCTGACTGTTCCTTTCCTCCCTTCCCCCCTTTCTTTTTGGATTATTAGAAACGTGTATCCAATCCTTACACCTTGGGGTGGGTTACACTTCGGGATTATGTCATTTTTTGGAGACGATCTAGCACTTTCAATATAATGGTCAGAAAGGATGTCTCTGATCTGTCCAAGCTACTGAAATGTTCAAAACTGCATATAGTTGTTATAGAAAAATACATATTATACCTTTTTTTCATTCATGATTTAAAAAAAAATTGCTTTTAATGGTTTCGAGATTTCATTGGGATGGGGTGGGGTGGAGTGGTAACTAATTCGACTGTTCGGCCAGTGGTTAGAATCAAGGGCCAATAATATTTATCTTGCCCTACCTGAAAGCTATTTAAAGGAATGTCTGTAGACCAGAACTGGTTCATGATGGGATATGGATAGAAATGTGTTTTAAAACTTTTAAAAGAGTTTGACATTACTGTGACACTTGCTCAACTTTATAATAATGTTGCTCTATAACAGATGGGAAATTTTAAGAACCGGTTCTTCACCAGGTAGTTTGAGATGCATTGGAAGTGTGCTAGTTCAAACTGCCTGCGTTCAGATTCTTGCTCCATTACTCACAGCTATGTGACATCAGACAAACTGATTAGCCTAAGACTGTTTTCCTACTTAAAATGACAATAGCACCTTCCTTAGGGCTGGTGAGTTTAATATGAGATTAATTTAGTCACTCAAGGAGTTTATTGTCATCTTCTATGTAAAGCATTGTTCAAGGCAAAGTCTCTGTTTCATAGGATATTACAATAAATTCTAGTAAGGAAGATAGGCAATGAATCAGTGGATATCTACACTAATAAAAGAGAGATGCAAATTGACCATACCTTCATGACACCCACCAGCCAATGAGGAGTATGTAAATTAACCCAACAATGATGGCAGGTTAATTTGCATACACAGGCGCCGAGTGGCCAGGGGCGGGATGGGACAGGAAAGCGTCATCACCATGGTGATGACACAGGTGTTCCGCGCTGCTCTGGGCCTCTGGGCAGTGTGGGAAGGCTGAAAGGAGGCTCCGGCTGGTGCAAAGGCAGTGCCGGCAGCCAGGGGAAGGAAGGCCCATTCTTGCACAAATCTTGGTGCATCCGGCCTCTAGTATTCATATAAGGTCATAAGTGGCTTTTGCCAACTATAGTGCATTATATTATCCTACAGGAGTACACATTCAGAATTTTGAATAAACGGTATCCTATCTAATAAAGAGGTAATATGCAAATTGACCATCACTCCAACACACAAGATGGCCGCCCCCATGTGGTCAAAGATTGCCGCTCCCATGTGGACACAAGATGGCTACCACAAGATGGCCGGCAGGGGAGGGCAGTTGTGGGCGATCAGGCCGGCAGGGGAAGACAGTTATGGGCAATCAGGCCGGCAGGGGAGGACAGTTAGGGGTGACCAGGCTGGCAGGGGAGGGCAGTTGGGGGGGAACCAGGCCAGCAGGGGAGGGCACTTAGGGGCAGTCGGGCCAGCAGGGGAGCAGTTAGGCATCGATCAGGCTGGCAGGGGAGTGGTTAGGGGGTGATCAGGCAGGCAGGCAAGTGGTTGGGAGCCAGCAGTCCTGGATTGTGAGAGGGATGTCTGACTGCCCGTTTAGGCCCGATCCCACTGGTATCGGGCCTAAACGGGCAGTCGGACATCCCTCGAGGGGTCCCAGATGGGAGAGGGTGCAGGCTGGGCTGAGGGACACACACACACACACACACACACACGCACACACACACACACACACACCCCGTGCACGAATTTCATGCACCGGGCCTCTAGTCCTATATAATAAAAGCCTAATATGCAAATCAACTGAATGGGGGAAGACTAGTTGCTATGACACGCACTGACCACCAGGGGGCAGACGCTTAATACAGGAGCTGCTCCCTGGTGGTCAGTGTGCTCCCACAGGGGAGTGCCGCTCAGCCATAAGCCAGGCTCAGGGCTGGCATCCACAGTGGCAGTGGCGGGAGCCTCTCCCGCTTCTGCTGCAGGCAGGCAGTAAGGAGCGATGGGTCCTGGACTGTGAGAGCCCGGACTGCAAGAGGGATTTCCGACTGTCAGCTTAGCCCCAGGGGGACCGGGCTAAGCCAGCAGGTGGACATCCCTCAAGCTGGACTATGAGAGAGGGCGCAGGCCAGGCTGAGGGACCTCCCCACCCCCAGTGCATGAATCTTGTGCACTAGGCCTCTAGTGTATTATATTATCAGGTAATAAATGTTCTGATGAAAAGCAAAGCTGGGTCAAAGGTATGTAGAGTGGCAGGGATTGCTATTTTATATGAAGTAGAGAGAAAAGGCTTTCTGAAGATAAAGAGCATTTGAGCTAGGGATGAAATGGCAAACCATTGAAATCTGGCCAGAGGGCATCCAGGCACAGGGAAGAGCAATTGAAAAGGCCCTAAGGTAGGAGCTTGCTTCTTGTGCTTGACACTGGTGTGGCTGGATGATAAGAGCAGGGGAGGAGTAGGAGGAGACAAGGTCAGGGAGTTAATAAGCAAGAGCCAGGGCATGTAGGATGTAGTACCTTATAGGTCATGAGGAATTAGGACCCCTCTCCTCTCACCCCCCAACACATTAGTAAACTTGGGAGAGTTTTGAGATGCTCAGCACAGAGCCTGGCACATTGAAAAAATTGAATAAATAATATTAAAAATAAAACGTTATGGTAATTATCATTAGTTATTTTCTGCCAGAATTTTTAAATGGCCTTTTTTTTTTTTTAATTCTTGTATATGAGCTCAGTTCAAAATGTAATTTAGGTAGTAGATGAAAGCACATATTATAGTTCATTCTTCAGAGAGTCATTTTAGTAATATGGGAATTGATTTGAACAAATTGCTAATGCAGGAACTATACTACAGCTTTTTTTTACTGAGAAGTTTTGCTTACTTTATTTAATTTTTTAAAATTGATTTTAGAGAGAGGAAGGGGTTGGAGATGGGGAAGAAGGGAAGTGGGGAGAAAGAGAGAGAAATAGATCTGTTGCCTCCTGCACATGCCCAGACCAGGGATGGAACCTGCAACCTGGGTATGTGCCCTGACCGGGAATTGAACCTGCCACCTTTTGGTGTATGGTTACTTTAAATCTAGGTCATATTTATAATACTTTTTACATCAACACTTATTAAAACTCTACATTTTTTTTGATATTGTTTACAATACTTTGTGAAAATTTGAGGGGAGAGTTGCATATAAATTGAAAATATTTTGCATTGAAATTATCATGGTAGAAAAATTAGAAAGTACCGTTAAACCAAAAGGGAGAGAAAGATCCCAAATCTCTACTACTTAAAGCCAAGGACTGCTAATGTTTTGGTATCTATCCTCATACTGAGAGACTGCCGGGTACTCTCTTAGGCACTTGTGGGCAGGGTCCGTTAGCATGCAACAGGTAGAACGATGCAGAGAAATAGAAGTGAAGGGAACTAAAGTGAATTCAGTGGTTTCTGTGGCCAGGCACTGTGCTAAATACTTTATTTAAAATTGTTTTTGAGGTAGGCACTTTCAGTCCCATTTTCCAGAGATAGAAACAGATTTTGGAGACATGCAGTATCTTGCCTAATGTAAGTAGCGGAATTAGTCCAGGCCTCATGGGTCCAGTTTATACCGAAGAAACCGTAAATCAGACATCGTTCCTCTGTTCTTAACCGTCCAGTGGCTTCCCATCACACACAAGGAAAAAAACAACTCAAGTTCTCAGTTTATAAAGCACTTGCATGGACTGGCTCTCATGTCCAGCTCTCTGACCTCATTCTGTCTCTATCCCTCAGTTTCCTCTGTCTGTGACACCCTTAACCACAGGTCTTTTTGCTATTTGCTATCACTTTCCTTGGGTCGTCGTCCAAATGTCATCTCTTCAAAGAACCTTTCCCTGACCTCTCTACCTAAACTGGTAGCTGCTGTCTCAGGGCCATTGCCCAGCTTTGTTTTTCCTGATAGCACTTACTTTCTGACATTACACTTGCATTTATTTGTTTTTTGCTTGGCTTAAATACAAAAGCTCTGTGAAGGATATATTCCCACAGCCTACAATATCTGGCATGTTGTAGACTTCAGTATTTCTCTATGATTGAATGAATGAATGAATGTAACATAAGAATTCTTAAATGCATAAGGTAACTTTTGGCCTGCTTAATTAAAATTATCCTTGATAAAACATGGCTTTTGATATATCCTTAAAGACTGAAACTTCTTTGGAATAGATCTTTGGTACTTTACACCAAACTTTAAAAGTAAATGAGGGACCATTAAAAGAAAACACTGATTTTTTTTTTTATATACAGGGTGGGGCAAAAGTAGGTTAACAGTTATAGTACAAATAATTAATAATTAATATAAGAATAAATTTTGTTTCACACACTCAAAACTTTAGCTACTTTTGCCCCACACTGTATGTTTTATAGGCCTATTATAGACCACAAATGATTTTTCAAAGTTTCTTAGTTTAAGTTATAGCACACATTGCCACAGGCTGAAGTGTGTTCAGTCTTGATGAAGTAATTTGAAAAAATTATATTCTCCACAACAAAGATGTGTTTATGCTCCAACATATAAAGCTTTTTTCCCTAAACTTTTCTGGGGGAATTTTAAACCTTAAAGATTTAAAGAAAGGTAAAGGAACATTCAAATACCCTTTACCTAGGTTCACCAATTATTAACTTTTTGCTAAATTTGTTATCTATTTCTCTCTCTCACCCCCTCCTTCTCTCTCTCTCTCTCCCATTACATCTTTGTCTATCTCTCTACACACACAGAGATAGATACATATACATACACACTGCAATTTTGCTAAACCATTTGAAAGTAAGTTGGAAACATCATGACAGTTCACTTCTAAATATCAGTCAGCATGTATTTCCTATAAAACAAGGATCTTCTCCTACATTGCCACAGCACTGTTGTCACACCCAGTGAAATTAACATTGATAAAATAATATCTAATATGCATACTCAAATTTCCCCAGTGTCAGAAAATGTTCTTGGTAGATTTATTTTTCCAGTCAAGGATCCCTCGTTTTATTTTGTTGTGATGGTTCTGTAGTCTCCTTTAGTCTAAAACGGCCCCTCCTCCCCATTAGTATCTTTCATGACACAGTATTTGAGGAATTCAGGCTGACCGTCTCAATTTGTTTTCTCATGGTTAGACTCAGGTTAAACATTATTTTGGCAAGAAAAATGCATAGGTACCTAGTCAGCTTTTAATGCTTGAAGAAACTTAGAATGAAAAGTAAAAAGCACTCTTTTCCCTCTTTGTTTCTACAGGATTCTGAACACAAACAGTTTGCTCTGTGACTGCCATTTGAAGTGGCTGCTTCAATGGCTCGTTGATAATAACTTTCAACATTCCGTGAATGCAACTTGTGCACACCCCGAGTGGCTAGCAGGGCAGAGCATCCTGAATGTGGATCTGAAGGATTTTGTCTGTGGTTCGTATTTTTGTCTTTTAAATTTTCTATATTACACACTTATATCTTAACAATAGAATTTTTTATAAAGATGGTTATAGGATTAAGAACTTATCTTGAAATTTTAATATATGTTTTTCTTTTATTCCCATTAACTGCTTATGCTTAGGAAGTACATTCTAGGCATAAGTGTCAGTAAGGGATAGTGGGAAGAGTGCTAAACCCTGAAGTTTGAAAACCTGGGTTCTGGTCCAGGCTCTGATACTGACTTACATGTCTCTGAGCAAGTCATTTGACCCTTTGGGCCTCATTCTTCCATCTTTAAACGAGGCATTGGATTCTAGCTCTATAGTCTCTTTCAATCTTAATATGCCATCTTGTAAACAGAACACACAATTTTACATTATTTGTTTTAAAATTGAATTTGTAGAAGCAAAAATAAACAACTGACTTGTCTCCTGCCCTATTATTTTCCCTTAGATGATTTTCTCAAGCCACAGATAAGAAGACATCCTGAAACCACAGTTGCTCTCAGAGGTGTGAACGTGACTCTGACGTGCTCTGCAGTGAGCAGCAGTGATTCACCCATGTCTACTGTGTGGCGCAAAGACAGTGAAATCCTGTATGATGCTGACATTGAGAATTTTGTTCGTTTTCAACAGCAAGCTGGAGAAGCTCTGGAATATACTAGTGTCTTACATCTTTTCAATGTGAATTTCACAGATGAAGGAAAATATCAGTGCATCGTTACTAATCACTTTGGTTCTAATTATTCTTATAAAGCCAAACTGACTGTGAATGGTAAGGAATTATGTACCCTAATAGTTTTCTGTAGTTGGGAGGATTTTCCACATCCATTTTGAACCATTTGACTCAAGAAAATTAGGCGAAACCTGACATTTGAGGAGGATCTTACTGTTTCTGTCTTTAGGATTGTGATCATGTATAGACTGGATTGTCAGTTTGTCCATTTCCTATCCCTGATTGGTCATTGGTTGAGGGGTAAATGTGAATTCCATGTCCCCAGGAGAGAAGCTGCTTATACTGTTATTTATGCTTTTGAGAAAATTCTTTTGAAATTCTCCATTTTCTTTCCAGACCATAATTCTTTTTTGAGAACTATGAAATTTATTCCTGGCATTGTTCACAGGGCCTTTCAATAGCGGAGTATTTAGCACATTTCTAGGTCCAATGATCATCATCATTGTCTTAACACATTGTATGCGGGAAACGTGTTTACACGTTTTATGTATTTATACGTTCTACCAGTGTAGTAGAGCGCGGGACACGTATTAATACGTTTTTTATAGACTAGCGGTAGAATGCGGGTAACGTATAAATACGTAAACTAAAGTTATCGTAATTTTACTGAACGTTGCCATTTGCGCAAAAAATTAGCAAAAATGGACCGCGCCACCTGTTAGCGCGCGATAAAAACTACCCGCAAACAATGTGTTAATATAGTCACACACAACCATTGTTGAAATTAATGCTGTCTTCACTGTGGCTATAAAAAACTTCTCCAAAATAGCTTGATCTATTTATTGCCCATTAGATTGAATAACTACAACATGTTAGACTGTGCACTCAAAAGATATACTTACGTTTTGCTTGTGTGTTGTCTTATGAGATTTTTGAAGGCATAATTTTTTTTTATCATACAGTTCCTTTGACAGCACTATAGAGGTTAGTGTGAGAAGCACCGTTTAGTCTCTTAAGTAAGGAAGTCAGTAAATACCAGGTTCTAAAATACGGGGTTCAGAAAGGTTTGTGGCCATCTGCTTTCCCTGTCCCCATCAGTACTCTAGAAGGGTGAGATCACTGTGCTGCAGATACTCAGGTTGAGAGAAAAGATGGCCTCTCAAGTTGCTTTTACTGTCCGTCCAGAGAGCATGTCTTCCTTAAGAAATGCAGCATGATGACAGTTGTCATTTGGCCTAGCAGGTTCTCCCTGTTGGTGTGTGTTTTCCCTCACCCACTTTTTCTTGGTGATCTTTCTTGGAACAGAGATGCCTTCATTTCTGAAAACCCCAATGGATCTAACTATTCGCACCGGTGCCATGGCCAGATTAGAATGTGCTGCAGAAGGGCACCCTGCACCTCAGATTTCCTGGCAGAAAGATGGCGGGACTGACTTTCCTGCAGCCCGAGAAAGACGAATGCATGTCATGCCCGAGGACGATGTCTTCTTCATCGCAAACGTGAAGATAGAAGACATGGGGATCTACAGCTGCATGGCACAAAACATAGCAGGAGGCCTCTCAGCAAATGCCTCACTCACAGTGTTAGGTATGTTTATTGTCGTGGGTCCCAGCTTTTGTAGCAGCCTTTTTATTAGTCTTAACGACAAGAAAAGTCTGATATTTCAGCTGTGATCCTTACATCTCATCACCTTGTTTTGTCAGTTTATGCAAGGTTATGTCAGCCTAGGGCCGTGGTCGGCAAACCGCGGCTCGCGAGCCACATGCGGCTCTTTGGCCCCTTCAGTGTGGCCACGAAGTTTCAATCGCGCTGTACGTGCGCCCCCGCACGTGGTATTTTGTGGAAGAGCCACACTCAAGGGGCCGCAGTTTGCCGACCACTGGCCTAGGGCATTAGTGGATCAGGTAGCTGAAATCTGGGGGAATGCTGAGGGCGGATTTAGAGAGGTTTACCACATGAAATGAAAATTCAAGGCCCTAAGTGTATCCTATTATATCTCCCTCTGTACGGTGCCTGCTTCATACACATGAGTTTCAGTTATTTTATAGGGAACTTGAAACAGTTTAACTGTTTTCCCTCCATGTCATTTAAAATTTTTTTAAATACAGACAGAATGACCTGTCCTCTAGTTAGATTTCCCGTATTTCCCGTATTCCATCCAGTGTGCTCCTTTTAATTTTATGCTCTGTAAAATGTCTTTCCCCTAAAGATTTCTCCTGACAGGCCTGTTTCTTCTTATGAGAATGCTTTTCTTTATGGACTTTACTCCCTGGGAAATTCTATTTTTAGTTCTCTATTCCCTTAGTTGTTAAGGTTTTTAAAAGTTTATTGGTTTGTGTTATTGTATAATAAAAAAAATAAGTTTATTGTGTTTAAAAACATTAGCTACACAGAAAATTAGAATAAAAGAGGGAAAGTCACTCAAACAGTTGTTAAAGATTTTGTCATATTCTGGACTTTTTTTTAAACTCATTTTTATGTAGTTATATATACCTGCTTTTTCCCCACTTAATATTTATCACAGGGTTACCCTGTTACTGGTCTTCATAGAATATCATGTGGCTGTGTACTGTAATTTAATTAGTCATTTTCCTGCTAGGTTTTTAGATCTTCCCTTTATTTTTAAAATTACAGCTAATTTTATAATAAATATCTTTGTGTAGAAATTTTTGAATTCCTTAGCTTAGGATAGCTTGCCCAAGGTGGAATTACTGAGATAAGATTTAGATTTGTTGAGACTTTTGCTTTTCTGAAATACTAACTTGTAATCCTTCCATGAGTATAAGAAATTGCCTATTTCATTTTCACCTCATTAATCCAATAGGATTTAAGGAATAAAATTGCTTAATATGATTTTTATATAATCTCTCTGTTAGAGACGCCCTCATTTATTAGACCCTTGGAGGACAAGACAGTAACACGAGGTGAAACTGCAGTGTTACAGTGCATAGCTGGAGGGAGCCCTGCCCCTCGCCTCAACTGGACCAAAGATGATGGACCACTGCTGGTGACAGAACGGCACTTCTTTGCTGCAGCCAACCAGCTTCTCATCATTGTAGATGCTGGGCTAGAAGATGCCGGGAAATACACCTGCATTATGTCTAACACTCTTGGAACAGAACGTGGTCACATTTACCTAAATGTCATCTCATCCCCCAATTGTGACTCTTCCCAGAGTAGCATTGGGCATGAAGACGATGGCTGGACCACAGTTGGCATTGTCATCATCGTTGTGGTCTGTTGTGTTGTGGGCACCTCTTTGATCTGGGTCATTGTTATTTACCACATGAGAAGGAAAAATGAAGACTATAGTATTACGAACACAGGTGAGTGGCACCAGTTGACACCTTTGGCTTGTACTTCAGTCAGGAGTGTAGTATAGAATTCACTGTAAAGTATAAAAATTGGGGAACTTTGTTACTTTATACTAGTATGTGGTAGAAGGAAGAGTTTTTCTGTTAAAATACCCAGTTTCCTTGATATAACAGAACCTCTCTGATAAATAGTTTTAAGAATTTGTGGACACTCCCTTACAAGTTTACTCTTCTTTTTCTAATGCCTACAGCTCATTTCCATTGTAGTTTCTCTGTAGGGAAGAGGAGCCCTTATGACTGATCAGTCTTTCATACTCCTCACTCTGAAATTCTGTGAGAGGAGTTGCAGCCATAGACTGTGAAAGTACCCACAGATAAGATTTCCGACTTTAGGTTTTGTTCCTCTTGGTAATACTATTACAATGAAGCTTTGAGAATAAGTCTAGTGAGATAATTTTAGGGGAAATTCTAGTGAGAAATGATTTTAGGGGAAATTTTAAGTTCCTAGGTATACATAAAACGTTTTCCTGGCCAATAGAATCCAAGTGGAACACATTTATACAGTGGTCTTCTGAGCACTGGCTTAAATTGCCTAACTTTATTTGTGAGTTACATACAGATTTCTCTTTTGCAGAGGAGCTTAACCTGCCTGCAGACATTCCCAGCTACTTGTCTTCCCAAGGAACTCTGTCTGAGCCACAGGAAGGCTACAGCAACTCTGAGGCAGGCAGTCATCAGCAGCTCATGCCTCCTGCCAATGGATATTTACACAAAGGCACTGATGGTAATGACTCTTCGTTATGCTTACATTGCAGCCCTACCCGCTTGAGTTTATTTTTTAGTGTCTAGTTTTGCCCTTTAACCTGAAGCAGTATTTTAAAAGAGATACTCAAAACATTTGGCCCCATGCAAAATAGGATAAAAATTGACTAAAGTCTTAAACAGAAGAAAGTCACCTGACAGGTAGGAGAAACACATCCTAATGGGAGTGAGAGTACTACCTCGCACAGTCTCCCACACCAGTGTTACTGTGGGAAGGAGAAGCCCTGGAAGTGTTTTTTCGGTGTCTTTTATCTGATTTCAGGCGTGAACATCCTTCAGACCATGTTTAGGGGAGGTTTGTTTCTCCTGCTGACAGGTATATAGTCACTAAAGTTTAAACGGTGATGATGTTTTTCAGCATATATCAGAGAGATGAAATGTTCCCTAATCGAACCCACCTTCTCAACATCGCTATTCTTCCCATTCCGTCCTTCCCACAGGAAGGTGAATGAAGGGATAGAATCGGGTTTGATTCCTAGTCCCTCTTTCCAGCTCTGTGGCCATGAACAAGTTAACATCTGAGCTTTATTTTCCTTGTAGCTAAAATAAACTATTTTATAAAGCAGTTTCCTCAAGTTTTAGCAGATTCTTTCAGCAAATCTGTGTAGTACTTCAAGTCCTATACAAATGAAAGGTCTATTTCATTTCTAGAGATTTTTTATGCTGAGTGTTGACAGAACTTCTGTATGTAATTGACAAGTTGGATTTTTTGGTTCTCCATGAAAAAGGGGGTATTTTTAGCCTTTAAAAAAATATGTAAAGCCTTCACTCTGAAATTTGTGGGAAATAAACACTGCTTTCTGGGTTAAACAAAATTACATTTCGATTTCTTCCAGCTCTAAAATTTTGTTGCTTGATCGTGAATTAAGTACCTTGCGCTTTGTTCCTCACTCTCTTTCATCATTCAGTTTTCAAAGCACATAACAGCCCAGGGAGCTCACTGTTACTTTTACTTCTGCCAAACACATATTTGTTGGGCAGGACTCTTGGCTTTCTCAGGGGTACTTTCCGCAGCTAGTGTTGCTTAACCTCTTGACTCATGAAAGTAATACGGGCTTTTGTGAAGTGAAGCGATCATAACTCCTTGTTCTCTGCTTCAGTTTGCTTAAGCCAAACATGTCTTGTAGCACAGTGCCAGCCTTGTTTTGGCGCCCTTGATTTGAGCATGACCTTATCCAGGCTGGACAAAGATGGCTTAGTTAAGAGCACGAGCTGGAGCCAGAGTGCCGAGTTCAGATTTCAGCTCCTCACTCTGGCCGTGTGCTTGGGCCGGTTACTTAACTTCCCTGTGTTGTAGTTACTCCATCTGGAAGATGGGGAAATAATAGTACCCACCGTACAGGGATGTTGTGAGGATTACACAGTTAATTGACAGAAGACGTTCAAACTTCACCTTGTCTATAAAGTAAATGTGGAATAATTGCCAGTTCTGATGATAATGACGGCAACTGTTGGAGAAAACTGATGATGGTAAAGCTGGTTCCTTAACTGAAGGCTGTTCGGCTTCTATCCCCTGTTGACCTAGGTGGCTCTGGAACCCGGGTTATCTGCTCAGATTGTTATGACAATGCCAACATCTACTCCAGGACACGAGAATACTGTCCGTATACCTACATTGCTGAGGAGGATGTTCTAGATCAGACACTGTCCAGCCTCATGGTCCAGATGCCCAAAGAGACTTATCTGGCACATCCTTCCCAAGATGCCACAACGCTGGAGAGCCTGGTATTACCAGCAGATAGAGAGACGTCTGCCTTTCCCACCAACCACGAGAGGGTGAATGAGAAGACACTTGCCTCCACACAGATGAGCAGTGGTAAAGGGCACTGTTTTTTTGTTCATTTTGTTTTCACTTTCACCTACTTGATTTTTTTTGTCATGTAGTTAGCACTCTTATTTGACAGGAAGCAGCAGTCCAGTTGGTGTAATAGAGTCATTAGCTGCTATTACATGGTATGAACTAGAGCAAGAGATTTTTAGAGACTAGAGTTACAGAGAAGTCTGCATCTTTTGGATGAAAACAGCTTTTGTGGAAATAGCAATACCACGACTCTAAAAATTCAGAAGCCATATAGCAACAGCTTTTAAAAAGTTTCACGTAGGTGTTACTTTTCTCCTTTCATCTTACTTAAATGATGGAGATCTGAAGTGCTAAGGATATAATTTGATGAAGGTTTTTGCTGAGGAAACTTTAAATGCTTTATTTGGTTGCTGCACTATCAGGTAATTACTGAATGCCAGCATCACTTGGCAGGTGTTTGCTTTTGTCTGTGAGGTATGATGATCAGAGTCATCAGTGGGAAAGCAGTGAACCAGTGAACCAGAGTCTAGTTTAACTGGACCCCAGCTTATTTGTATGCATATAAAGCTTGAGAAACCTTGCTGGCGTTTACTCTTCACATGGGTTTTTTAAAAATTTTATTTCTGAGCATTTGTTTCCAGAATATTTGAAAAAGCTTTTTCCAAAATGCATCCCCATGAAGTTAACATAACTTTCAGTAAATGATCTTTGGGGAGAGCTTACCTTGCAATAAATAAGGAGAATGAGAGATGCACACTTTTGAACTCAGAGTATGGACAATCTGATTTAAAATCACTGCTTTTGGTTATCTTATTGTTGGAATTATTAGAATGCTAGAAGCCAGAGGGAAATCATTTATTTTTAAGATAGTTTTTTAAAACATAGGCATTTAATTGTTATTTAAAAACATACAGGGTGGGGCAAAAGTAGGCTTACAGTTGTTCCTAATGAAAGTAATACAATAATTAATAAATAATAAAACGAATAAATCCTGGGTTTCATGTACTCACAACTGTAAGCCTACCTTTGCCCCACCCGGTATGGCTTCTCTGAATTTTTATTACGCATTCCATTACAGTGTGAATACTATTAGTCCCTTAGTCTGTTTCCATGTGTCTAAAGAGTTTTGTTCTCAAATTTTGTAGCAGCAGAATCATTAACAAGAGGCAAAAGTAGGAGACATATCGCATGGATTCAGCAAATAATTGGTTAAGTTTGAATAGAAGGGTTTGCATGACCATAGTTCCAGTTTTCGTCTTGTTTCTTTTTTTAGTGTTGCTAAGAAGATGGCAAGTATATATTTGATCTCAGCATCCTTATACAGGAATATTGGGCATCTTTATTTCTTTGAGGATTTGGGTTAAAGAAAATTAAGCTTTAGGAAATTAATTTTGAACTTGTATTTGCCACTGACGATTCTTGTCTTTGATTCTCAGAAACATTGCAGCGGCCTCTGTGGAACACGAGCGGAGAACTAGGCCTGCCTCCTGCTCCCTTTTCCCAGCAGCCCGTCCCTGCGGCACCACAGCCCCATCAGCACGAGGGCCTGGCGGAGAGTGGTGCCGCTTGCTCCACTTCCCCCACACCCTGTCACAGGTTGCACGACCACGCTTTTGATTTTAGTAGGACTCGGAACATTCAAGAGGGAAGCGAGGGCACATGAAATATTCTAGGATGCAATCTGGGCAAAGACCCAAATTCATTAATTTTGTATTTACTACCTCAGAGTTCAGAAGAAACCCCAAAGTCAGCATTTGCTTCACTCTTTGTCTACAATTACATTTGACCACACCAAGGTGGGCTAGGCATTTGTTTGGGCTTACACCTGACAAAGAAAAGATAATGGCTGACAGACCTGGGTACATGGACTAGACAGTGTGCCGCAGGGGCAGAGGACGACGGTACAGGACAGATGTGCTTCCTGAGGGTCCGGGGCAATATGCCCGGGTGTGTTGCATATTGGGAGGAGTCTCATTGCTGCTTACCATGCTGATTGTCTCAACCCGCAGAATGATTCTGAGAAAACAGAATCTATTTTGCCTTCCAAAGAACAAAAATAACTTTGGTCCTTGCTTGGACGTGTTCGGGGATTTGTCAGTGGTTTTAGCAGGTTTTAGCGAGCCGGTCGTTGGTCGTTGAGGCTTTGATATTCAAAGTCTTTGGCAAGTATCCCAGGCTTGACCAGCTGTTACCAGGTCAAGGAGTTTTGTATTCATGTGAATCATTTTTTTCCTTGGGGGGCGGGGGAGAAGGGGATCCCTATCACCCTGGAATCTCATTGTAAATATATGTGCATTTATAAATAATTTTTTGTATTCATTGACCGTAAGTGTTGGCTGCAATGTAAATATTTTTGATATGCCAAAATTATATATGACATCTAGTTATAATGTTGACAGCAGCTTCTCAGACCACAGACAGATTTTGTATATATCTTGGTTTAGTGATTTTAAAGGCTGTTTAAAGTTTTAAAAATGTATTTGTTAAGAAGTCTATGTGTAGAGGCAGGGTACCTAGTGATTGGGTGCACACGAACAGTCTTGGTGTAATTAACCACTTCGTACCTAAAGGTTCATACATCTACTCATTTGCCACCTGTTTACAAGTGCCAGACACTATTACCTTTCTAGGGTAGAAAGGCTCTTTGAAAACACTAGCAGTCCTGTCATCGCCATATGTACGTAAATAAAGGAAAACTCGTTTGGGGAATATCTTCTTTCAACAAAGGATTTAGTTGACGAGGAAACCAAAGATTGTTTCTTTTCTGTTTGTTTTTTTATAATGTCTCTTTTACCAATGCACATTGCATCTTAAGAAGGGAAAAGGGCTTTTGGAAGTAGAAGGACATGCAGAAATGTTTACACTATAAAGCTTTGGAGTGGTCCTTGTTTAAGTACAAGGATTATTTAAGCCTAAAAGTTTTCCTGAATTTCTGATAGCGTTACGTAAACAAAGGACTTGACACTAATGGAATGGAATGGACTGGAGTTCTTTGTGCTTTCAGATTTCCTTACATAGGCAGGCAGGCGGTCAGACTCTGTCCTCTACATCTTGTAAGTGCTAGCTAGCTATGTACTACACAACCTGTCCCTTCAGTGAAAATAAGTCATTGTGCATTTCAGGGGTTCTAAACTCACATAAGTTCTTAGCTTTTTGCTAGAATTTAATGCTTGTTTTCAATCCTAAATCTCCCATAGGCAGCAGCACCTCTTGAGCTGTTTCGTACCATCATGCCTTTCTCTTTTCCCTTTTTAAACTATCAGCCTTTCTTCATTTTCACTTTGAACTTCTTAAATATCTTCCCCCCCTCCCCCACCCTTCAATTTGTGCTCACTAGGTTGTAGTATAATTTGTACTGACTTAGAATCAAGAGACCTGATTGTATTCCCTGCCCTGTACTTACTAGTTGTGTAATCAGGGCCCAGTCCCTTTACATCTCAGCCTGTTTATGAAATGAGGGCGCTTTATGGATGCTCTGAAGCCCTTTCCAGCTGTAACATTCTATGAACCTGTGATCCCTCCAGGAACCAAGGAGGGTTATGCTACTCTAATAAAAAGCTGCTTTCATGAGATGTTTGTTAAGTAGAACAAGAGCGATGCTGCTTACTCTGACTTGAGCCAGACTTACTTCCTCTATAGCAGGAGAAATGGTATAAGCTACACTCCTGGGAAGAAATATTCTGCTTCTAAACAGTGTCAGTAAACAAGGACACTGGACTGCATTGACAAGCACCAGTGCGCTCTAGCACAGCAGGTCTGAGCGCTGGTGTTGGAATACTCCACAGAATCTGAATCAGTTGGAGGGTGTGCCACCGCTAATTTGTAACTAGTTTGTGACCTTTCTGTTGTGTTCAAGGTTATCCCAATAATGACAGTACTCTTTCTCATATGCTGATAGACTTTCTTGAGTGAAAAAGGTGGAGACAGAGCTAGACTGCAAGTGAGCATTGGCTCTCACGTGTGAGAGGACAAAACAGGCTGGGCCAGTGCCCGAGGAAACATGGCTACATGGTGCTGCCGTGGTGTTGGCAATGGCCATTCTCTGCAGTATCAGTCTGTCTCCTGATGGCCAGGGATTCCGTTTTGTCAACTCTCAGCTATCCCTAGCTTGTCTGCTGGTACATAACTAAAAAACTTACCTAAATACTAGTCAGGAATTTGTTTAAATGTGAATAGCCTACCCCTGGTCTTTAAAGAAGATAATGAATTTAATAAATTCTAATCTTAGGAGGAATACCTGAAACTTTTCATTATTGCATCTCTTCTTGACCAAGCAGCATTTAACTCTCTACTATAACCCAGATTAGTGGCTCAGCAGTGTTTCTTTCCATCGTAATGTCTGCCTGTTGCCAGTTTAATACGGGCTGTGGCTGACCCAGGCAAACGAAAATGCTGGGACCCAATTACCACTTCCTCTCAGGAGCGATGCATAAATTCTCTCATGTGTTGGTACCCCTCAGACCGATTCTTCAGGCCTGCCTGGAAGAACTAGCCTTGTCCTTGAACTCCAGCCTCACTGGCACAGGCTCCACACCCAAGCCATTGGCTTTCCGTCCTTGGCAGCTTCTAAAGTGCTTTCCCTAGAAGGCACAGTACTCCGAGGACCCAGCCACGTGCACTTCCCTCCAGGTGCCATCTCAGAATGCTTAGGATGCATGTTTCTCTGTAAGGTAACTTTCATGTTTAAAAACAGTTGCCTTCACATTACCCATTTGGAGGTTGTAAAAGAAACACTAAGATGTTAAGCAGCTTAGACTGAGCCATTTTCCTAAGAAAAGGGAGATAGGATAAAAGTCTTTAATTACTTTAAATGGTTGTCCTATGAGATTCACTGTTTTGATTCCAGAGGACCTGGGTCATATCAGTGGGGCAGCAGCTACAGGAGATGCAGAATACACTGGCCAGTAATCCATAATAATGAAAGCATAATATGCTAATTAGACCCGACAGCCGAAGGACCTTCCGGATGAAGCCCGGGCTGCGAGGGCCAAGCCCCTTGCATGAATTTCGTGCATCAGGCCTCTAGTTCCATATACGCTCACTTGCTAACCTAACTGTTAGATTTACCTGACAATTGGAATGATCAGCCTTTGGGGGAAAAGCACACACGGAAGCTGAATAATCATTTGCTAATAACTTTGAGGAAATTTCTGTCTTGAGATGGAATATGGGCAAGATGACTTTCATTTTATCATTGGAAATCTCCAGAAAAACCGTGCCCTTCAGAATCCTTTATATAAAGTATAGAGCACTTAAGAATTTTTTTAAACTAAAGTATTTTGTGTTTTGGCCTATTCTGTGTTAATGGCTGAAAACATGAAAGTGGGCTTATTCTGAGGAAATCTGTAACTAGTAATTAACACAGACAGCAATACCATAATAAAAAGTTTAAAGCCTATCATGTATTATATCCCTCCCTTTTACTCTATATTTAATTTTGATCCCTATTCTTATCAGTGGGCTCCATATAGAATGGGGTTGGAATTGTAGTGTTTAATTTTATACCGAGTATTTCACTCAAGTGTGTGGTGGCCTGTTCTAATCACTTGACTATCCACAGAAATGCCAAGAGGGTAATGGAGCTACAGAGGTAAATTTGCTGTCATTTTATGCTACGTCTTCCATTTCATATTTTACTTCCTGATGCAGATGACAGGCAATTGTGAAACAGTCGAGCTAAGGTTTTTTGGCAATCTGCAAGGAATGTTTCATTTTTCTATTACATGGTCTCTTTCCAGTTCAGTTTGGCAGATGTTTCCCCCTCCTGCTCTTCTAACCTTTTTTGGGGGAGTACAAGCTACACCAACATCAGTCAGCTTTCATTTTCTTTCTGTTTTGGACACTGCCTTGTTTGTTGCAAAAATAACAAGTTCTGAATTGAGAGATCTATTATAAGCTGCTCTTATCAAAACAACACCTGAAAGCCCATGAGTCATCTGAAGGTTTTATGGGTACTAAAGGGTGTGTGTGTGTGTGTGTATGTGTGTGTGTGTGTGTTTTAAGAGTAATATTTGGACCTGTTCCCTCAAGTTTGTATTGTTTATCAGTCCTAATAATCTTCACCAACGGGTGGGGTGAAGGTGAAAAACAGGTGTAAGGAGTATAATTATCAGCTGTAACTGTCTTGAAAGAGAAATTGGTCATCATGTGGTCAACTGCTCTTAGAATTTCCCTTAGCTACTGGAAGTGGCCTCTTGATCCGTAGACTATTTCTATGTTCCCACTATGCTCCACCTGTGTTTCCCCCACCCCCATCAGAGGATGTCAGTCTGAGCAGCCCTGGTACTAGATGTCCCTGAGAGAGTTGTAAGCCAAGTTGTTCAGTGTGGCCCTTTCCTCGTATCTATTTATATTTTCTCACACGAGAATGTATATTTTATAAAGCATGTGTTTGTCTACTTGTTTGTCTACTGTGATATGTCTTCAATAAAGCTAAACTACATTATGATTTTCTGGTCTTTTCTTGCCTCAAGTACAGGACGAAATGGTGCATTACGCTTCATGATTCCCAAGCACAGCTTCTTCCCCTTACTTTGTCACGTAGTCTTTGTTACGGCCTGACTTGTGTGCCCCCAGTAAGAAGGGAGAGTGTAGAGCCCAGACCTGCATTTGCACAGAGGACAGTGAGTAGACAGCCATCTGCAGGCCAGCAAGAGAGGCCTCGGAAAAACATGCCGACATTACCGTGGACTTCTAGCATCCGGAAATGTGAAAAAGTAACCCTGTTGTCTACACCCCCATCTGTGGGGTTTTGTTATGGCAGCCTGAGCAAGCTAATACAACCTTCTGATAACCGAGCCAGGTTGATAGTTTTCTTACACCCCAGGCTGTGGGATTTGCCTAAGGTCAGAGGCTCCAAAGCCCATGCTCTTTGGACTGAGTCATACAATCTTCTGGCCCCAGCCGGAGCCTTTTATACTGAAAAGCACTGCAGAGATGGACACACTGGCTGGTGTGCTTGCAGTTCCGACACTGCACAGCCCCAGCTGCATAGAAGTTTAAACGAAAGGCGGCCGCAGCGCTGAATGATGCTGCCCAGAAAGCAAGAAGCTAACGTGCGTCTGCAGCATAAGTGACTGGAGGTTGAGTGCATCTGGGAACAAAGGAGCAAGGTGTTTGGAGCAAGTGCTTTTAAGCTCCTATTTTGTTCTCTTCCAAGGAGAAAACAGGTTTTTAAATCAATAAGTAGAATCCCATATGTGGAGTCACTGGCTATTCTGAGTTATTTGGATCAAGTCGTTTAATTTTGTGTCCTTTTAAAATCCTCCATCAAGGCCAATGTGAATTCCTCCGTCTCAAATACAATGGGCATGTGGTTGAGGTCGGCCGTGATGGAGCCTAGCTTGAATTATTTATTCTCGTCAAGCTCCAGAGACAAGTGCTCGGGTCTGTTCCAACCCAGAAACAGTGTAGAGCACTAGGATCGTCGTCAGCTGAATTCCTGCTGCTTCCAGGCCCTGCTCATGCATGTAACCCCCCTGCTCATGCACGTAACCCCTCTGCTCATGCATGTAACCCCCTGCTCATGCATGTAACCCCCTGCTCATGCATGTAACCCCCTGCTCATGCATGTAACCTCTCTGCTCATGCATGTAATCTGGGGTGAGTGCTTCTGAGACGGAGCTCACAGCTAAGATTCACGTGCAGGGTGGAGAACTTGACGTGGAGAAGTACAGACTCACTGTAAATTGCGGATTTGGGGGAAGGCAGCATCCTGCTGGCACGAGTTTTGCCTCCAGGGCCCCACTCCTCCATAGGCACCAGCTTTTCCTCTTTCCTTTTCTAGTCGCCTGCCCCACCTGCCGAGTGTGTGCCAGTCCCCGAGGGTCCTTGAGAACAAAAGCCTTTGGTTCCTAGGGAGGTAAGAAGTGTGAAGACTCCCTCCTGTCTCCCCATGGAAGGTCTGTGGCCATGTTCCTTCCTCTGCACAGCTTTCAGGTAGAGGGGGCCCAAGAGCTGGCGGCTCATTACTTTCCTCCCTCCTCTTCCTCCTTTCCTTTACAAAAGGGCTTCCATTTTACAGAGATGACTGGTTCATTTTGCCCAGAAGTCCTTTCTTGCATCTGATTTAAGTCCTAGCAGATGCAAGACTTGTTAGTGAAATGGTTACCAAGGGAGGTGGAGGAATGTGAGAATGTGTAGTGTTTCCAGTAGCTCTGGAAGGCAGGGTGTGCCTTTTAGAAGACCTTTGGTTTAGAAAACAAACCTGTTTTGTCCCCTCTAGACAGTCCTGTTTGCTTCCTTATTGCTGTTCTCCTTTCCTGCCTTCCCCCTCACTTGCCCCCCCTTCCCCACGCCTAAGAGTTTTGGCAGGAGAATCAAGAAACTAAACTCCCAGGTCCCCAACCTGTCCCCCGCGGTGGACCTCCCCTTTTGGTAGCCTGGCTGCAGCTTTGTGCTGGGACAGCTGGCTGGTGTCTGAGGGTTCCCTATGCTCAGCCAGAACTGAATTTGAGTTTCCCTGGGCCCTGCACGCAGCGCATGGTGATTAAAGTCAGTGGGTCAGAGCACTGCCTTAGGAACCGCTGGGCTCCACTCTTACCTGGACCTCTTACCAGTTGTGGGGCACTTAGGCCAGTTCTGTAGGAGCTTTGTGCCTCAGTCTCCTCATCTGTAAAGTGGAAACACTCATGCCCACTGTACATGGTTGTTGAGAGGATTCGATGTGCTAATGCCTGCAGAGTAAGTACTAGCACAGTGCCCAGTTCAGCACGAGGTGACTTTTGGCTGCTACTGGCTGTTGTTATGGGCACTTGGAATAGAGCCTTGCACTTTCCTCCCCTGCTGTCCCCGGCCCTCTTCCCCTCCCCAGCACATCTCCAGACAGGAATGTCAGCAGTTTTCCCAAAGTCACTTTAGGAGTAGCCCTGGAGATTTTGTTCCCAGCTGGGCTTTATTTAGAACCAAGATACAATCTCCTGAAACTATGATTAAGTGAAAAGTGCCTTCAGTTCAGCTCTGAGTCAGGGACAGGGATTCTGACCAGCGGCACTCACTGACCGTGTGCTCTTGGCTGCTGGGTCTTGGTGTCCTCTGCTAAGAGAGCGTTGACACTGTCATCAGAGGCTCGAGGAGGCCCTTCCAGCTCTGAGGTGCCATAGCTTTTCCAGGCGGGGGGCCGTCCTCACCCCCCCCCCCCAAACACTGGTGTGGGGTTTTACAGGGACCTGAAGGAAAGGAGCGAGGCTAAGAAGCAAAGCTGGGAAATCTTTCAGTTTAATTGTGAAGCGCTGAGCCTCCCCAAATGTGTATTGTGTGAACTGACTTCCAATGAGCATTGTTCCTGATTGAGGGTCCACCTTGGCCCACAGATTCCACCATTACAGTGTAGTCCTAGTGATTCTGTAAGAATTCTTGCAGAAGGTTGTAGCAAACTGAATTGCTTTTCAGAATACTCTTTCCGTACTTCCCATGTTGGCTTCATGCCAAGAGAGATGGCGGCATTGGAAAACTGGAACCGGAACACGAAATCAAATCCTGGCTGCTCTGCGCACAGAACAATTACTCAATCTCTCCAGCGGTTCTCGACCTGTGGGTCGCGACCCCTTTGGGGGTCAAACGACCCTTTCACAGGGGTCGCCTCAGACCATCGGAAAACACATATATAATTACATATTGTTTTTGTGATTAATCACTATGCTTTAATTATGTTCAATTTGTAACAATGAAAATACATCCTGCATATCAGATATTTATGATTCATAACAGTAGCAAAACTACAGTTATGAAGTAGCATCGAAAATAATTTTATGGTTGGGGGTCACCACAACATGAGGAACTGTATTAAAGGGTCGCGGCATGAGGAAGGTTGAGAACCACTGCTTTAGACTCTGTCTCCTCTGCAAGACTGCAGTGATGCTAATGCTCACGTCCAGATCTCATGGGAAGACTGCTGTGAGCATCAGTGGAGTTGTTTCTACTGGAGGAGCAAACACTTCCGTTTCAGGAAACCTAACTTGTTTGGGAGTATGGGCAAAGGAAACGGCAACCTCACTTGTCTGGGCCCTATGGCCAGTCAGTGGACTGCACTTCATGCATAAGGAACGGCTGTAGCTTCTTAATAGATCCAACCAGCACTCTACTTTTCCCCAGGCTCCTCAGGGTTCCCGTAAAGGGAGCCCCTTGTCTGAATTGTCATTGGTCTGGAGAGGGGCCAGCAGCCGCTGTCAGGCAAAGACTTGTCACCTCTGGTCACTCCCTGGGTACTGCACACAGCTGCCGCCCCCCAGCAGTGTGAACGAGGATGCTGGGTGGGCAGTGAGAGCTTGGATATTTTATGGACCTTGTTTTCCAGTTACACATAACAATTCATTAAGCCTCGGAGGAGGAAGTTAAATCGCCGGCCTGGCAAAGGGTTGCACAGAAAAACCTAAAGTAAGAGGATGTATAAAAAACCCTCCTTGCTCAGTTTGGGAGCTTGGGAGCTTGGCATATTCTTCTTGATGCGCTGCTACCATCTGGCTTGGATTTTCTTCAGGCAAAAATAACTCCATGCTGATTTGAACCATTGGCGTATCTTTGATGCCGTTGTAGAACCATTCCAGCTACTTCTAAATAAATGGCGCATGAAAATGTGTGTTCATGCTCAGCGTAGGGCAGCCAGTTCCAGAACTGTAAGCAGAATCTGCGAACTCCCCCAAAGGAGGCCTTATCCACAGAAAACCCCTTTTCCCAAGCTGGCCAGGGCGACGGAACTTTGGGGTAAAGAGCAGATGGGTTGGGGTCTGAGCGGCAGGGCAAGTGAGGGTTTTCTTGGCATGTTTGCTCTTCAGGTCTAGATTTTCGGTTTGTGAGAAGGTGCCATTCTCACTCTGGTCCCTGGACGTGGAGGAAATCCTGCCCCAAGAAGCTGAGACATTTCAGCTCTTACTGTCTGATCAGCGAGCATCAGGGGAGTTGGTGAAAGGACTGCTGGGGTCCTCTTAGGGCTCCTCTGCCATTTTCTTGTCGTTTAGTTCTTTGAACATCTTTTCCTCTTTGTTTCCACCTGCCAGGCAAATTGTAAAGTATCCCTACACCTTTGTTTGAGCTAGAACTGGCCTCAAGGTGGCGCCTCAGCACAGAGAATGGCAGTGGCCGGCGTCACCGGGCCACCCTGTCTTGGGGATCTCATTATATAAGGGAATTCACGGCTTCGCATCAGGGGGAAGACTGGCCTTTGTCACTTCCGTGGGACAATGGGAGGAGGTCGGGTCGGTGCGGGGCTGCACAAGCACTTACTTCCAAGCAGCTTAACACGGGTTCAGGCTCCTGCCACCACCGAGCCCAGAGCAGCGTGGCCAGGGCGGCGAGGTGTGGGCCTGGCCTGCTGGGAGGGTGAGCCCAGAGCTTCGGGCTTTGTCCTGCCCAGGAGGCCTCGCCCAGGCTCACGGCCGGACTGGGCCGCCAGCTTGGCCCTCTGGCTGCACAGGTCTCCAGACCTGGAGGACAGCTCCTGGCTGTAAGTCCCTCCCCTCCTCCCTACACACCCCATTCTCACCCTCCGCTGTTTACAAAGCACTTTCCCAGTGTGATCTCATTTGCTGCTCATCAACCCTCAGGGGAAGGAAGGGCAGGGTGGGAGGAGGGACAGGGCGGGCTGCCCTCCCTGGCTTGCTCCTAGGGCACTGCATCCTAAAACCCACTCTCCCCATCTGTCTGTCTCTACCGGCAAACAGCCAGTTCCTTGGGGGCAGCTCTTGAATTCAAATTAGTGTTTTCAGGGCTTCTGTACTTGGCGCTTGGCCAGGAGGGGTGCTCACAATTGTTTGGTGAATGAGTAAATATTTACTGATGCAAAAACAATGAAGGGACAGAAGGGTCAGTCTAAGAGTTGGGCTTCAGGCTTCTAGGACCAGCAGCAATGCTGCAATAGGTACTAATTACATCATGTGCTTTCCCCGTCAAAGGTACAGCTTGCTAGTGACAGAGGGACCCCTGCAGATGCATCTCCACATCTGGCACTCAGGCCTTGAAAACTGTCCGTCAGGCCCTGGGGCTCCGGTCTGCTGTGTCAGGGGCACTAGAGAGGTGTGTCTGGAGGAGTGGCTGGCCTGTAAGGGGGAAGCGGGGAGGGTTGGCACTCTGAGCTTCCCATTTATAACCTTTCTATTTTATCTGATAGAAGTCTGGGGCTAAAAAAAGAAAAACAAAAAACTCCATCCAGGTATTACTCAACTCACCCCATTCCAATCCATGATCTGTATATATTGGTTTGTTGTATGTATTTCAGGTAGCTTAGGACTCTGCTGGGAGATTGCATAGGTTCAAATCCCACCTCCACCACTTTTAGCTGCTGGCCTTGGGCAAGTCATTTTACTTCTCTTTTTTAAAAATTTATTTGAGAGAGAGAGAGAGAGAGAGAGAGAGAGAGAGAGAGAGAGAGAGAGAGAGATTTGTTGTTACACTTATTTATGCATTTACTAGTTGCATCTTGTATGTGCCCTGACCAGGGATGGAGCCCACTACCCTGGCATATCAGGATGATGCTCTAACCAACTGAGCTCCCTGGCCAGGTATCTCCTTTCTTTTTTTCTTTCTTTTTTTTTGGTGCCCTTGACCGGAATCGAACCTGGGACCCTTCAGTCTGCGGGCCGATGCTCTATCCACTGAGCCAAACCAGTCAGGGCCTGGCCAGGTCTCATTTAACCTCTTTGTGCCTCTGTTTCTCATCTTTTGAATGATGCTAATAAAAGCATTTAACTCATAGCGTTATTGTGGGGACTTGGGGAGTTAATGTATATAAAACTAAATAGTCCTTGGCGATCAGCGGAGGCTAGAAAGTGTTCTGCTGCACCCTCTTTATAGTGTCCTGGATGGAGAACTGGTTTATGTTCACCCTATGGCAGGGGTGGGCAAACTTTTTGACTCGAGGGCCACAATGGGTTCTTAAACTGGACCGGAGGGCCGGAACAAAAGCATGGATGGAGTGTTTGTGTGAACTAATATAAATTCAAAGTAAACATCATTACATAAAAGGGTACGGTCTTTTTTTTTTTTTTTTTTTTTTTAGTTTTATTCATTTCAAACGGGCCGGATCCAGCCCGCGGGCCGTAGTTTCCCCACGGCTGCCCTATGGGGGCTTTTCATTATTTTGCAGAATTCCCTGGAATCCCTGCATTTTAGCTGCCTGGCTCTCCATTTTCTCCAAACTCAGTTTCAGCTCTTTTAAGACCCAAGGAAGAGAGGAAGCAACCGAAAAAAACAGTTTCCTGCTGGTCAGAAAAACAATTTTCTGTCTATAATCTTTGTTTAATAGACAACCTTCCTCCGTGGCTCCAGAGTTCAAGGGCGTTCTTCTCCACAGTAGGACTCACCACGTAGCACATCATAGGTGTTTAATAAGTGCTTATGGCAGGCAGGCAGGAGGATACTGTACGGAGGATAACATTAGCACAGAGCAGTGTATGCGGACAAGGTCCCTATGGAATACGCACTTGTCCCCTAAGACCTACTGACTAAGCATGAAAATCACCAAGGAAATGTGATCAGCGTGGAGGGGACGGCGGGGGAGGAGAGGAAGAAACTGGAGCAGCCTGTTATCTGACTGAAGGTATCAGTCTGTCCACGGCCCATGGTTCCATTGCACATGGTTCCATTGGCTCAGGCCAAGTTGAAAACCCTGCCGCTGCCGGGGACATCGTGGGCCTCTCCAATTGCTGTCTGCCCGGAGATGCATCTTCCTGGGGTAGTTTGCCATTTATTTGGTAGCCTCAGATGCTCTTGTCTATGGCCGAGTCAGCTCACCAGATACCTCTGTGGGTTTGGGTCAGAGCAAAATGGGAAGTGGGCAATGCTCTAGAACAATTCTTGGTAGAAGCTTTGCTGACCTTGGCAGTCTTATTCCAGTTCTTATGCCAAAGTAGACTTCTAATAGATCCTTCTCCCCCCCTGAAAGGCCTGGGGTAGATAGGATGTAACTAGAGACTACTCTAGTTTAAGGTTCCATAAGGGAGCTGAAATTGAAACCCAACAGAGCTTTTCTAGTAAACACATTAGCTATTTAATCAACTAGGTCATTGATGGTAAGTAGGACTGTCTCACCTGGCACGCCAGCTCTGATTGATGGATAATAGCTGCCTGGGGAATTGTGTTGCGAAGGATCCGGAGTCTACAGGATCACGTCTGGGCGAGCGGGGTCTGTCACAGGCGCAGGGCAGGGAGGTAGCCCCGGGAGGGGTAGGCATTTTCCTGCTTGAGTTGCTAACGAGAAGAGGAGGCTGTTTATTCCGAAGTGAGGGAAGAGATGGTGGAATGGTTAACTATGCTCATTTCAGCAAACCAAGATGGACCACGAGCGAGTCTCCTCTTGGGGGAATGTACCAGCTCAGGAAGGAAGGCGAAGAGGAGAAAGGGTGGGGACAGAGTTCTGTTCTGGTTCCACGTCTCTGTAGAACCTGACAGTTGTCCAGTCAGACGGAGAGAGCGCTGGCGCCAGAACCTCAGATGGTGGTTCTGAGTTGGAGCTCAAGACCTGGCCAGATCCCCAAACAGAGAGTCAAGCCATTGGCAAGTAGACGGAAGAGCATAGGAAGTGTTTCCCAAACCGAGTCCCATGAATGGAGGGGGCGTTTCGTGGTATTCAAGTTTGGGAAACCCCCTGTCAAAAAAATTCAAGAAGTTCACGGTAGCCCAAGGTGGCTCTTTGCCAGCAGGGTTATAGGAGAGAAACAACTTGGCTAGGCCGAGGCTGCGGGATTCATGCCGGTCCATGTCGGGTCCACGGCTGAGGGCTCACAGCTTCCTGCCGGCCGCAGGGCGCCTGCGCACAGCGGCGAGCCCTGTCCCTTGCTGCGGGCTTGTCTAAGTATTACGTACGTTTCCCACAGGTTCCCCTATGATTTCTGGGAAGCCGACCTCCCCCTGATCTTCAGAGCTGGTCTTGATTGGTGTAACCCCAACTCTCTTGCCACCCATTGGCTGGGAGCTCAGGTGTGCACAGGTCAGCAGAGGGCGCGGGTCCAGCCTTGTGCTCTGGGAGGGTGTGTCCATCAGTCAGGTTCTCAGCTGCAAAAACAGGCCACCTCTGGGTGATTCAGCCCTTCAGAGGTTTATTGAAAGGACATGGGGATTGCCGGGAGCCAGGCTGGCCCAAACCATTCCACAGGTCAGAGGTGACAGGAAAACCACCCCCGCCACCAAGTTCTGGTGCTGTGGGCTGTCTTCCCGCTGCTCCTGTGCCGGGAGGCTGACCACCACAACCACGGAGAAGTGGGCTGTGTGAGCGGGAGAGGAGGGGCCGCCTCTCTGTACTTTTGTCCTTGCATCACCAACTCCGGAGTAGAAGCCCCATTTCTGTGCCAGGAGAGCAAAGTCTCTCTTCCACCTTGGGGAGGCGGGGCTTATGATCAAACTTGTCCTAACACAGGGAGAGCCAAATCTGGCTTCCACCTTGGGAAGGTGGAACTTATAATTTCAAACTTGTCCCAACAAAGGATGAGCGTTCAAAAGAGCCAGAGTGACCACAAATATGACAGATGCCGGCCACAAGTTTGCTCCCGTTCGAGAGAGTGAGGCACACGGGGGTGTTCGTTGGGGCTGCGTATAGAGATTCTTCCTAATTCGTAAAAGAGGCGCAGGGTGAGACCCTGCCTCTGCTCCCGGGATGTGGTGATGCCGAGTTGGGAGTGCAGTGAATCATTTTGGCAAGAGCCAAGCCAGGCTGACAGGGAAGTCGCCGCACGGAGCAGAACAGCCAGGGAGGGGCAGCGATAGCCCAGAGCCCGGGCTCACGCTGATTCTGCAGCATCCAGCCCCTGGGCACTTGGGCTTTCTGCTGCTTGCAGCCAAATGCATCCTAACCGAGGCCGTAGTGGTTCCACATACAAGCTACCAGAGACAGCGAAAGGCAAGGAAATTGCTGAGAAGACCTGGGTTCTAGCCCCATTTCTGCCATGTGCCTCTT
Organism: Myotis daubentonii; assembly: GCF_963259705.1. Taxonomy (NCBI): domain Eukaryota; kingdom Metazoa; phylum Chordata; class Mammalia; order Chiroptera; family Vespertilionidae; genus Myotis; species Myotis daubentonii. The sequence continues at coordinate 36,660,735 of NC_081857.1, read as the reverse complement.
GGCCAGAGCACTTAGTCTCTGAAACGCAGTTTTGCTTTTTTTTCAGCGTTGTTGTGGCATGAAACGAGGGCGCCAGAGCCGTGCGTAGACGATTATAAAAAGTGCAAACCTTCTTCTTCTTCCCCACAGGCTCTTGTCATCCAAAGAGACAGGGGCAGAAACATGGTACAGGAACAAACAAACAGCTGTTTTCTCAAAGGCTTTAACGTTCCCGGCGCCCATCGGGCCCAAGTTTTCATGTCGTCTCTGTGCTTGGCAGCCTGGTGGGAGGAGGTGGGAGGTAGGAAGGGAACGCTTTGAAGTGGAATTAGGTCAAAGCTGATCATTAAACAGCATGTGGATTTGGGAGTTTGCTCTTCCTTTTTCTTGTCTTCTTAAAGAAGCACAGTAGGCTCTCGTTCAACAGGGGAAGGGAGGAGGCCAGATGTGCCAGATGTCTTACCTGTGTCCTCTTCTGTGATCCACCCAGCAGGCCTGGGAGGTTGGGATTTTTGCCTCCATTGCTCCGAGGGGGAGATGGGGAAGAAGACCCAGACCGCACGCCCCACAATAGAAACCAAATCCCATCCTGCACAGGACGTCTTCTCTACCACCTCCCCTTCCCAGTGCCTCTTCCCGGGCAATCATCAACTTGCTCCTCCCCCTCTTTAACTTGCACAACATCCTGAAACTCCCTGGGTTACCCTGAGCAGTTCATCTCTACCCTTGGCTGGTGTGCTCCACTCAGCAAAACAAAGGCCAAGCATAAACCATGCTTTTGGTTCCCTGAATGGGTCTCTTTGGAGGTGGCAGAGGAGATGGCTAATTATACAGGGGGGTTAATTATACCTACCTTCCAAGCCTGTAGTGAGCATGAGCAGAGTTGGAATTCAGGCCCAGGTTTCCCGACCCGGAGTTCAGTATCTCTTCCCATAGCTATCTCAAGACAACAGAATGGTGGAGCATCTCAATGAATAGAAACTGACCTAGCTGGAACCCTCAGGTTAATGTCATTATTTGTTGATTACATTCAACTTTTAGAAGCGACAAAAGGTTAGGAATATGAAAATAAAAATTCAATTTCCCAGGTATGTGCTGGGGTCAGTACAAACTCATGCCAACATTGTGTCCTCTCTGCCTCGGTGGAGCCAGCCAGGGAGACTTGAATTCCAAGTGATGGCCCTGGAGACAGAGTGACATCTCCATCATCGAAGAGCCATCTTACCATGTTCACTGACCTCTGCTAAGGAAGAATGGGGGCTGAGATGTTTTGAAAAATCATGCCAAACCGGTTTGGCTCAGTGGATAGCGCGTCGGCCTGCGGACTGAAAGGTCCCAGGTTCGATTCCAGTCAAGGGCATGTACCTGGTTGCGGGCACATCACCAGTGGGAGATGTGAAGGAGGCAGCTGGTTGATGTTTCTCTCTCATTGATGTTTCTTACTGTCTATCCCTCTCCCTTCCTCTCTAAAAATTCAATAAAATATATATTTTAATAAAAAATCATACGCAAGGTTTGACATACAATGAGGTTTGTTTCCCAGCCTGACTCCCCACTTTTTAAGCCTTCTAGCAAGTTGGGGTTTCACTGTATGTGACCTCCCCCAAAAGGAAAGGAATCGGGTGACAGAGCCGGTGAGGAGGGTCAGCAGAAGGGCCAGGAGTAGCATGTGCATCCGTTTCCCAGGGCGCCCATAGCAAAATACCACCCACGGGTGCCTCACAACAATAGACATGCGTCCTCCCGGTTCAGGAGGCTGAAATCCACATGAAAGTGTCATCAGGCCTCTCTGACAGGTCCAGGGGAGGGAGGGTCCCTTCTGGCCTCCTGGCTCGGGAGTTGCCGGCAATCCTTGGTCTTCGTTGGCTGGTAGACACATCACTCCAACCTCCATCTTCCACATCCCAGGGAGCACCCGTGTGTCTTGATGTCTCTCACCGCTTCTCACAAGAACACCAGTCCTTGGTGCAGGGCCACCCAATCAGTATGGCCTCACCTTAACTAATCACATCTGCAAGACCCTCTTTGCAAGTCAGGTCACAGTCACAGGTCGCAGGGGTTAGGGGTTCAACTTATTTGGGGGGTACACATTTCAACACACATAGGAGTGCTCCCCCTAGCTTCAAAGTCTGCCAAGCAAGGGCACCCGCTAAAACGACTTAGTAATCGAGACACAGCTAACAGTGACGGGAGCAGGGAGCGGGTGGGAAGGTGAGTATGTGGGCAGCAGCTTCCACATTCCCCCCAAAATGGAGGCATGGAGACTTGAGCGCCAACTCAGTCCTCATCCCCATCCCTGGTGGAGGCAGATTTTCAAAACATCAGAAGTGCAGGCTGCAGTGCTTGTGTTAACCTGGCTCATAGCTTTGAAATGAATGTGGGCCGCCTGGCCCTGGCCCATTCATCATTTATAAGACTCAGTTTCACATGGTGGGTAGCACCCCATCCCACGGTAGATGTGCGGGTAATTCATCCCAGTTTTTAAGGGCGATCTCCCACAATTCTGCTCAGACTAACTGACAAGTAACAGTTCCGAACGATTGCGCCTGCTGCTGACTGCGGCCCGGCGCTCTGGCATTGATTTGTGACCTCCCAGCGGGGCCTCAGGGGTGGAAGCCCACAGGCCTGATGCCCTCTTAGATTAATATTTAATAGGGTGACCGCCCCCACTCCGCCTGCCAGCGCGGATCAGTGCCACAGGCCACGGCTCCGCCTTGCTGCGCACGAGGGCCGAACGGAAGGCTTGGCAACGTTTTCATTAACTGAAGACAAAAACATCCGTGTGGAGCGCGAGTCCATCCGCTGACACCACCACCCAGAGAGAAAGGCCTCGCTCATCACAGGCCGCAGCAGGTGAAATGACCGGAGGCTGGCAGCGTCCATTTGCTCCCAGATGAAAAAACATATTTTCAAAATAAATACGCCTCTGTTTGTCGTGTTGTTTCTCCTGAAAGGCAGGAGAGCCGAGGTGTTAATAAAAAACTGTTTTCCATATTTCAGGCCAGGAGAGCTGAAAACGCAAGGGCAGCAAAACAGGCCGGAATGGCCCCTCCCTGGAAGGCGGGAGAAGCTGGGGAGCCGAGCCGAGGCGGCCGGGAGCTGAGGGCCCGCCCAGGGAACAGACGCAAGTCACACAGTCAGCCTGGGCGGCATCACGAACGTGGACCATCCTGGGAGGCAGACACGTGCTCCTGGCTCGGCATCAAGGAGCCAGCGCGGCTCCATCTCACACTGCGTCTGCGATGCACCGGCTGAGGTTGGGACCGCAGGGCGGCGAAGCCACAGGCCTGGAGCTCCCGGTGACCACATTCCAGAAGGGAGACCTTCTCCACTTTACACTTTACAGCCTGGTCAGAGAGCGGGCACTTCATCCTCCCGTTCACTCACCACTCACCTTGCAGGTCGGGAGACGCCAGTGAGGGCATCCCCAGTCTCTGTTCTCACGCAGCTTTTGCATTCGAGTTGGGGGAGGAGAAAGAGAACCGCTCAGGGAAAGACCAGGTGGCAGCCAAGTGCAGGGACCTGAATGGTGAGGAAGCGCTGGCGCTGGGAAGACCGGGAGAGCATTCCGGGGAACGGCCAGGGCAAAGGCCCCCAGGGAGGCGGGAGCGTGGTCTGCTGGCGGGATGCGGACGAGGCCAGAGTGGTGGGAGCCCAGGGAGAAAGGTGGTGAGCAGCAGCGGAAAAGAATGGCAAGGGTAAGGAGATGGGCTTTTATTCCAAGGGCAGTTATGCTACGAAAACTGTCCTTCTCACTAGATGACAAGCTTCAAACGGGCAGAGCCTCGATCCGTCTTGTTCTTTCAATACCTAGTTTGCATCCCAGGGCCTGTACTGTCTTTTCATCATCATCATTGTTATTATTCAGCCTCTTTGTAGTATATGTACAGGTATGCAAGATCCCCCCCCCCAGTTAAGTTGTAAGTGACTTCATGCTTGAGCCTGGTCCTTTTCTTCTGAGCCTTTAGAGCAGTGGTTCTCAACCTTCTGGCCCTTTAAATACAGTTCCTCATGTGGTGACCCAACCATAGAATTATTTTCGTTGCTACTTCATAACTGTAATGTTGCTACTGTTATGAATTGTAATGTAAATATCTGATAGGCAGGACGGTCTTAGGCGACCCCTGTGAAAGGGTCGTTCGACCACCAAAGGGGTCGCGACCCACAGGTTGAGAACCGCTGCTTTAGAGTGTGGTGGGCCGGTTGCCAAGGTGACCTCCAGCCATCTTGCTTCCTTGGGTGGCCCCTTGCCCACTAAATCAGGGCTGGCCGTGTGACCAGGACGATAAGGGAGGAGGCACAGTGTAGGACATTCAAGGCTAAGCCCTGAAGTCGTCGCAGCGTCTGGCTTGGTCTCTTGGGTTTCTTGCTCTGGGGGAGGGCATCTGCCAGGATGGCACTGAGCAGCAACATGGAGAGGACCCCACGGAGAGGAACTGAGTGCGCGGTCAAGAGCCGGCCATGTGAGTGGCCACCTGGAAGTGGATCCCCAGCCGAGCCTTCCGACGAGTCTAGTCCCAGCTGACATGTGACTACAACCCCAGGAGAGACGCTAGGCCAGAACCGCCCAGCCCAGTCCTTCCCAAATTCCCAACCACAGGAACCAGGGGCAGTGAGTGATGGTTTATTTCAGCCTTTAGGTTTTGGATGGTTTGTTAGGCAGGGCTAGGTGACCAGAAGGCACAGTGTGAGGTCACGCCCGCAGCCGTGGGTGAGGCACAGCTATGAGGAAGTCCCAAAGGGAGCCCTCATCAGGTGGGACAGAGGTCAGGGGACACCTGAGACCAGGGCTGGGCTAGAGCTGTGCCTCTAGGGCAGGGATGGGGAACCTTTTCTCTGCCAAGGGCCATTTGGATATTTACAACATCATTTACAGGCCATACACAATTATCAGCTTACCAATCAGCCTGCTATGTTTATTCAAACATTTAATTAACTCACCCCTAACACCTTGGCGGGCCAGACCCAATGATTTCTCGGGCTTTATACAGGCCATTGTTCCCTACGCCTGCTCAAGGGCATCTAAGGTCAGGTGGGGATGAAGAGAACATTAATGCTACCATTTAGGATTAAATGTGGAGGGCAGGATTTATTATCAACCTCCCATGAAGGAGACCAAAGCCAGGGGATCCAACCAAAACTCTGTGTCTGCGAGAATCCCCGTCATCTGTGTGACTTCCCCAAGTTTGTGGTTTTGTGATCCTGGTCCAGTTTTAGGGAGAAGAGTCCTTGAATGTTGAGGGTACCCGGTCACAAAGTGGGGAGAGATGCTGTCCCACTCCACGCTCCCTGGAGGCAGCCACCAGGCTGGGGGCAAGCAGGTGGGGCCTGGGGCCTGCCGAGGGAAGCAAGTCTGGACCGAGAGCCCCACTGGGCCTGACTCACGACTGGGCCTAAGACCACCAAGTGCTTTGCGCACGCGTGTTGCACTAAGTGAGACCATTTCAGTAATTTCCTGGGGCTGAGGCACAGCCGACCCCAAATCCGCCCTCTTCCCGAGACTCTCGGCTTTTGTCCGAGCCGGCCCCTCACCGGTGGATGCGCAGCGTCTCTCTGAGCTGCGGGAGGCGTGTGCCGCACGTTATTTATCCTCCAGCTCCCGCTCCTGACGCCTTTTGCCTGGCTACTCATTTCTGTGATTAATTGATGTCGTTCAATTGAGGTCTAAGTTCTCATTTCAAGATAAATCTGAAACTCTCAGGTATGAGAGGGAGCTGAGCCCTGCTCCCCTCAGTTCCCCTTGCCCCCCTGCGTGTCCCCGAGGTCCTTCCCAGGACCCTCATTCTCAGAATGCTGCCCTAAAACCACAAACGCAAGGTACCCTGGAGTCCGCCACACAGTTTTATAGCAGCGTGTTGCCATCAGTGGTTATTTGTGCCGCTGTTTTCTTCCACGACTGCAAATACGTGGATGAGCCTTCCTTCGGTAGCGTCTTATCACACGCTGCCCCTGCGTAGCACCCCCGCTTCCCAGGAGCTAAAGTCACACTGTTTTCTCGGTGTTGTCTCTGCTCCTGGGACACTAACCCCCCTGCAGGCCCTCTCCTTCCTCACTGTCCCCTTGTGTCCCCCTCCAGGCCCCGCGTTTGCACCTCCCCCCAGATCAGCCAGGCCCTGCGGAGACCCCACTCTCTGTGAGACAACACCCCCAGTTCCAGCCTAAGGTGTTGCACCATCCAGACCAGCTGCTGACCTGCAAAGTCACTGTGGGTCTCGAGTCACAGGGCCAGGAGGGTTGCCGGGGACCTGAGGGGTGGCCTAGTTCAAGCCCTTATTTCATAGATGAAGCCTGAGAGCTGAGTAACTTGCCCAAGGTTAGCGCCCAAGTCACAGAGCGTCCAGTCCCCCAGGCTGGGTTGGATACTCTGGTTGCTGCTTTAAAAAAAAATGTTTTTTTAATGAGTTTGAGCGAAACTGACAACATTGTTGGGAAGCAAGATCTCAAATGCCTTCTGGTTGCTTCTGGAAGGCAGAGGCTGTGTGTATATGTCTTTGAATCCCCTGGACATAGTAGGTGTTCAGTTAATCTCTGGGGTGGTGGTGATGAACCGGTGGTTGAAGACTTTTCTGCATTGTTGAGGTTAAGCGGAAGCCAGCGCAGAAAATGAAGACTGAGGGGGCAGCTTCCAAAATACAAGCGCCGGGGCCTGCCCCCCCAAGACCCAGCCTCCAGAGGGCGCTCGAGAAGGAAGGGCCAGGAGCACTCCTCCACCCTGGGCCGTGTTTCCTGTGTGTTGACCCCCTGGTCAGTAAAATCAGGATAATATGAGGGTTAGGAAAACATGTAAAACACCGACTACAGCGAGGCACCCAATAAATGGTTGCATTTTTGGGGGGAGGTTTCACATCACTCTTATTTCTTCCATTTTAGAGTGAAAAATTTCCAACGCACAGCAAATTAGAAAGATTTTACAACGAACACCTGTCTACTAACCACCTAGGTCCTACCATGAAGGCCTTACTTACTAAAATCGCTTTTCCACATACCTCTCCATCTCTCTATCCCTTTATCCATCCTCGAATCTGTTTTGTTTTAGCGACGCACTTCAGAGTAAATCGTAGACATCAGCACACTTTCTCCTAAAGACTTCAGCACGCACATCATTAGCCGGAGTTCAATATTTGTTTAGTTTTTCCATCTGATGTAAAATTTAGATACAATAACATACACGCGTCTTACGTACGTTTGCTGAGTTTTGACAAGTGCAAACACCTGTGTAATCCAAACCCCCACCAAGATACACAGACCATTTCCCTCACTCCAGAAGGTCCCCCCCCTCCCCGACCACAGAGGTAACCCCCATGGAGAGTCCCCCGACTCCAGCTCACCTAGTGCAGAACGTGATAGAAAAGGAACCATACACTAGCGTACGTATTCTCTTACGTAAGGCTCCTTCCACTCAGCGGGATGTTTTGGGAACTCATCCACGGTGTTGTGTGATCAGTGGTCCATCTTTTTTTTTTTTTATTGCTGAATAGTATTCCACTGTACGAATATACCACCGTTTGTTCATGGTTACCCAGCTACTGACCTTTTCCCATGGAGGAGCGCTCTTCATATTGCACCATACAAAGCCTCCTTGTGTGGCACGGTGCGTGCAGCTAGGAATTTGCACGTGGCCAACCACGTGCCCAGTAGTGCTGCAAAGATACGCATAGGGTTTTACTAAGTATTTAGTAAAGCGTGTGTTTTGATTGAGGTATCGTGGACACGAAGCATCATCTTAGTTTCAGTTGTACAACGTAATGATTCAATAGCTGTATATATTGGGAAATGATCGCCATGGTCACAGAAAATTATTTTTTTTCCTCATAATGAGGTCATTTAAGGTGTACTCTCTCAGCGGTTTTCAGATCTGCAATACAGTATTATTAACTATAGTCCCCATGCTGTACACTGTATCCTCATAACTTATTTATTTTATAACTGGAAGTTTGTAACTTTCAACTCCCTTCATCCTTTTGCCCGCCCTCCACCCCCGCCCCTGGCAACCACCAATCTGCTGTGGACCTTAACAATGAAATAACAGAGTCTTTAGCTTAGCCAAGCGGAGTTTATTCAGGTAGCGCAGAGGCATTGCAATACGGGACAAGCCCACGATGGCAAACCCTAGACAAGTCTGGGAGACAAAGGGGAGGCCAGTTTTTATTCGGCGTTAGGAGAAAATTGGGGAAAGCTGTGGCGGGGTTTATTGGCTGTGAGCAGGCGGCTGCTGGGCGCAGGGGGGAAGCAGAGCCTCATTCTTGCTGCTGGGGTCCGAGCGCTTCGGTGAGTGATCCTCCGCCTCGCTCCTCTGATTGAGGTATCCTTTGTTCAGTTCCCACTGTCGTCTGTATCTGCGAGCTTGCTTATGTCTTGTTGTTGCTGTTATTTTTAGATTCCACATATACGGGAGACCATATGGTATTTGTCTTTCTCTGATTTATTTCACGTAGCGTGATGCCTTCGGGGTCTGTCTGTGTTGTGGTAAATGGCAAGATCTCATTTGTTGTTATGGCTCGATAATATTTCATTGCACATTTGTATCACAATTTCTTTTCGCCGTCATCCGTCGATGGACACGTAGGCTGTTTCCACGTCTTGGCTACTGTCAATAGTGCAGCAATGAACACGGGGGTGCATAGGGGTTTTCGAGATAGTGTTCTGTTTTCTTTGGAGAAGGACCCAGACGTGGAATTGCGGGGTCCTGGGGTGGTTTTATTTTTAATGCCTCGAGAGACCTCCATCCTGCTTTCTAGAATGGCTGCACCAATTTCCATTCCCACCAGCCGTGCGCGAGGGCTTGCTTCTCCCCACGGCCTCGCCAACACCTGCCGTCTCTTGTCTTTTGATCTGCATCCCCTGATGATTAACAATGTACACCTGTTGGCCATGTGCATGTCTCTGTGGAGAACGTTCATTCAGATCTCCTCCCCCTTTTACACTTGGGTTGGTTGCTGCTGAGTCGTTTGGGTTCCTTCTATAGTTTGGATGTTAACCCCCTATCAGATAGACAAATGATTTGCACAGATCGTCTCCCAGTCAGGAGGCTGCTTTTCATCTTGTGGATACCTCCCTGTGGAGAAGCTTCTTGGTTTGATGTAGTTCCACTTGTTTCGTTTTGCATTTTTGGTGTCAAATCCCAAACTCATTGCCAAGACAGATGTTAAGGAGCTTATCACTTACGCTTCCTTCCAGGAGCCATATGCTTTCAGGTCTTATGTTTAAGTCTTTAATCCACCTCGAGTTGATTTCCGTGCATGGTGGAACAGAGGGCCCAGTTTCATTGTGTGGCGTGGGGCTGTCCAGTTTTCCCAGCACCATTTCTTGTAGGGACGGTCCTTTCCCCATTGTATATTCCTGGCTCTTTTGTTGTAAATTAATTGACCATATATGCGTGGGTTTCTGCAATTGTTGTTGTTGTTAATCCTCACCCGGGAATTTTTCCATTGAGTTTTAGAGAGACTGGGAGGGAAGGGGAGAGTCAGAGAGAGAGACACACATCAATGTGAGAGAGACGCATCGATTGGTTGCCTCCCACATGCACCCTGTGCGAGAGGGAATTAAGGTACATGTCCTTGACCGGAATTGAACCTGGGACCCTTTAGTCCAGTGGTCAGGAAACTCATTAGTCAACAGAGCCAAATATCAACAGTACAACGATTGAAATTTCTTTGAGAGCCAAATTTTTTAAACTTAAACTATATAGGTAGGTACACTGTCATTAACTTAATTAGGGTACTCCTAAGGCTTAGGAAGAGCCATACTCAAGGGGCCAAAGAGCCGCAAGTGGCTCGCGAGCCGCAGTTTGCCGACCACAGCTTTAGCCCATGGACGGACGCTCTATCCACTGAGCCAAACCGGCTAGGACTGCAATTAATTTTTAATAAATGCCAGTCGTCTCCCTGATCTCCTTATGGTAGTGTTTCCTCAACAATATCAACCACCACAAAACTCCACTGCAAGGGGTTGGCACCTCTGAGCGAGGACAGGCCCTGGGCCAGTGGGAGACCGTGCTCACAGTGGCCTTTGGCCAGCGCTTTCCCGGCTCAGGTCAGCACGGACATGGAGCATCATTTTGATAGAAGACTCGATGTTAATCCCCTCCTGGGAGATCCCTCACCCTCTTATTCTTATTCAGGGCATTTCCCCCGGCTTCCTCCACCATGAAATGAGTCGGAACCAATTAAGAGCCTTCTGCTTGCTCATCAGGGATATTTATGACGATGCGAATCTTCGCGATGCATGGCGAGGACTCGGGTCAGCGAGGAGACGAGCTTTCGCGGTCCTTGTAAATGGGCTCTGTCTCCTGCTTGTTGTTGCCAAGATTGTAAAAAGGAAGAGTGCTCGCTGTGGAGTTTAAGGTCCCCCCCCCCCCCCCATCTCACCTCTGCTGTAGATTAATCGGCGATAAACGCTTTTTTATTACTGACCTCCGTGCTTGGAATGAAGGAGACTTTTGTTTGGTTTTCTGGACACTTCGGTGCTGTTGCCTCCTTCTCCTGAGCCTGCCCTCAGATGCCCGTGAGGCTGGAGCTGTGGCTCTAGGGCAGTGATGGCGAACCTATGACACGCGTGTCAGAGGTGACACGCGAACTCATTTTTTTGGCTGATTTTTCTTTGTTAAATGGCATTTAAATATATAAAATAAATATAAAAAATATAAATCTTTGTTTTACTATGGTTGCAAATATCAGAAAATTTCTATATGTGACACGGCACCAGAGTTAAGTTAGGGTTTTTCAAAATGCTGACACGCCGAGTTCAAAAGGTTCGCCATCACTGGAGGGGAAGGTGTGGGAAGCAATGGAGACGGTCTGCCTTCTGCAAGAGGCTCAGGAGGGGCTGGGACCCACCGCCTGCCTCTGTGTGGACGCGAAAGGGTCAGAGCTAGTTCACATTTTGGGTGAAATTGCCAGGAGAGCAGTCTCTCCCTCCCCCTCTCCCCCCTCCCTGCGTACCAGTCTAAGGCCTCCCCTGGGTCCCGTGCTCTGCCACCCAGACCGGGCTTGGCTCTGCCTTCAAACACTCCATCGCCAATGGCTCTTCTAGGGCTGCCCCAGCACGGTTTCTGCCTCTCCTGTAACACGCAGACATAGTCAGAAAAAATAACCAAATGGACTGATGACACATGTATGTGAGTAGATAGGTTTATGGATGCTTCCTATGCCAAGCCATCCTTTCTTGTCACCACCCCTCCCCTCTCCCCTTCCCTTCCCTTCCCTTCCCTTCCCTTCCCTTCCCTTCCCTTCCCTTCCCTTCCCTTCCCTTCCCTTCCCTTCCCTTCCCTTCCCTTCCCTTCCCTTCCTTTCCCTTCCCTTCCGAAATTCCCCCTTTTTTTGATGATGCAATTTTATTTCCATTCAAGCTCTGAGGCCTGCTGAATTATCTACATATTCTTGACTTTAACTTTTTCTTTTTTAAAAAGAATGACAGTGTGCATGCAGCATGATTCTGTATTGGTTTCATGTGTACAGCATGGTGGTGAGACCATCATACCTGCCAGAGTGAGACTGTTGCGAGCTGCGCTCTCGCCTTGGCTCCCTGGCTCCCTGGGCCCTGCAGCGTGGGGGTACAGGTCCCCGCAGGCTTCCCAGCAGGCACGGAGCCTCCGCTCAGCCCTGCCTCCTGGCCCAGTGGCCGTTCCCTCCCTGTGGGTGCCATGACTCAGCATCGCCATGCCTCCCACAGCCCTGACACGGCGCCTTTCCCTTCATCTTCCCTTTCCCTTCATCGAGCTTTGCTTTTCCTCCCGCGCCCCACGGGCGTTCATTCCTCAGAGCGGTGTCTTGGGACCCAGGGCACCTTCTCCCCTGTCAGCTCTGCCCGTGGGCAGCTGCCCCCTCAGCCCGGGCCTGGCTCTCACCGCCTCTCATCCTCAGCCCACATTCCGACACGGTCTCTGACCTTGCACCTGCACCCACCTTATCTTCTCCCCCAAGGAAAGGGGCCCCACACACGGCTCTGCCCTCTAGGAGTCTGTAATATCAGCAGAGACACACACACAGATTTGAAATGTCCGGTAACAGCTCTGAGAGTCAATCATATTAAAGGTGGTGCTATGATGAGACATAACACATGGCAAAGTGTTCAGTGAATGTGCTGCTGAGACCTCCTGCCTGCTCGTCAGTGGTATTTTTCACTGAGGACGTATTTATGATGCATGGAGAGGCTGTTGTCTGTATTCCCAGGGAAGGTCATGTTGGATGTGGCTCAGCAAGAATGAGGGGCAGAAAGGGGCGTTTACCCCGGACGGAAAGAACAGGGGAGCCACTGGCGGGGCTCAGTGGTTGAGTGTCAACCTGTGAACCAGGAGGTCACGGTTCGATTCCCGGTCAGGGCACATGCCTGGGTTGTGGGTTTGATCCCCAGTGTGGGTCCTGCAGGAGGCAGCTGATCAACGATTCTCTCTCATCATTGATATTTCTCTCTCTCTCTCTCTCTCTCTCTCTCTCTCTCTCTCTCTCTCTATATATATATATATATATATATATATATATATATCTCCCCCTTCCTCTCTGAAATCAATAAAAATATATATGCAAAAAAAAAAATAAAAGAAAGAAAGAAGAACAGGGGAAGTAGGGCCATTCAGGGACTTTTCCCAACCTGCCTTCAACCACACAGGTCTCGGAGCTTCTTGACCTGAGGTGGCGTTGCTTCCTGGGGAGATTTTGGAGGCTTTTTCTTTTTTATTGTCACAATGACTGAGGGGTGCTATTAGCACTCAGCACCTGGAAATGGGGATGATGAATGTCTTGCAGTGAGTGGGTTCGGCTGGTGCAAAGCATTGTCCCGACAGTAGCACCAGGGATGAGAAGCGCCTGGGGGGACAATGGCTTGCTGATTCCCTCTTGCCACCTTCACCTTCCCGACAGGAAACTGAGGGGGGAAAAAAGGATTCTACTTCCCCACCCGCCCTGGGCTCGCCTTTGCCAAGTTGACCAGTGAAGTCGGCACGCGGTGAATGGACTGCCCTGGTGCTGTGCCTCCGGGGGCCCTGCAGACACTCAGCACGCGCCCGGGGGGCCCCCCCAGCAGGGCAGGGGAAGGGTGCGCTCAGCTGGGAGGAGCTTGCTCACAATTTTGCAGGCGGAAAACCCAGACAGCGGCTTTTTTGAATTTTAGCATAAACTAATGTTTATCCTTAGATAAAACAAGTAAATGTTTACTTTGAATTTCATGTGGCATCAGCCCCTGCAAACTTGTCAAGGCTCAGGGCGGCTGCAGGCATTAGCGGGCCTGGTGGGTGTCCCTAAAGCATACACCCCAGATGTAGGACTGAGGAGTCGCTGGCAATTAATATTCATGCTGCACGAGGCCGGCGTCAGGGAGGCAAGACGGGAAAGGATTGTGATCAGAAAACCTGAAGCCTCACCCCTGGTGCTCTGCCTGAGGGCGAGACTAGAACCAGATGGTGGGAGGTCAGCCCGTTGGTCAACAAGTAGTTACCCAGTAACTGCTACGTCCCAGGCACTGGGCTGGGCACTGGGATTCAGCAGGGACACGTGGTTGTCCCTGCCCCCGGGGTGAGGGTGGAGAAACGTAAACATGCCACACACATACTACCCACATAGGACACACACACGTGGACCCAGACAGACACAAGGAAGATGATTACGGGGCAGCAGGGAGCCTAGAGGGTGGTGAGTCTGAGAACAGCAGTTTGGCAAGTTTGTCTGCCCTCCCAGGAGAGGCTGGCGGGAGCTGGGTCACTTGTCACTGGGCGGGCTCTCCAGGTCTCACAGGCAGAGGAAAGCGCCAGGGGCAGAGCTGGGAAGGGACTGGACCAGGGAGAAGAGGCGCCGAAAGATCCTGATTGGTTACGAGGCTGAAGGGCCAAACCCTATGAGAAGTTAGGAGAGAGGCAGGGTCTGCGGGGTCAGCAGACAGGCAGCCAAGGGTGACCAACAGCCAAGGCCACAGGCAGTCCCGTTCCTGGAAAGAAACCCTCTTGTACACAAGAACTCTCTGGATCTGTCCACCTCTTCCCACCCCCACTGCCACTACCTCTGGCCACCGCCTTCTCTTGCCCACATTTCTCTTAACAGCTCCCTTACTGGTCTTCCTGCTTTGCCCCTCATCCAGTCCTCTCTTGACCTTCAACCAGGTCTTTGAACAAGATAGGATCAGAGCATGTTATTTCCTTACCTAAAACCACCCCACCATAGTATCCAACATAAGGCCCAAGATCTTGCCATGGCTTATAAGGCTTTTTATGTTCTGGCCGTGGTTTTACTATCCAGCCTCATCAATGACCAATTCTGTACCGCAGCTCTTTTCTCTTCCTTCTCTCAACCTCCCCTCAGCCACACCTTTCTCCCCCAACCCAGCCCCCGAGGGTCCAGCCCTGCAGCACTGCTTTCCAGTCTCCCTCTGACCCCAGGGCCTTTGCACATGCTCTTCCTCCTCCTGAAACGCAGGGAGTCAATTCTAACCTGACCAGTTTGTTCTTATTCCTCATTCCTTCATTCCTGACTGCCTCTGGCCAGGGTTCAGTGCCTCTCCTGTATGCACTGTGGCCCAGCCCAAATCCTAATATTTACCTTTTTCATTCATTCAATAGATATTTACTGAATACCTGTAATGCACCAAGCCTTTCCCACCTCGGGGCCTTCACTCATGTTGCTCTTTCTGCATAGCCTGTTCTTCCTCTTATTCTGTGTGTCTCAGCTGAAATATTATTTCCTATAAGAAGGTCCCTCTCCTATTCTCTCCCCACAGCAACCTCTATGATTTGGTTTATTTGATGTCTGTGTTCCCATGGGAAGGTCTCAGATCTGCTTCATCCACTGCTGTGTGCCCACCCCTGGCTCAGGGCCTGGTATGCAGTGGGCACTGGCCACGCATGTGGTAAAGGCAACAGAGTTCTCCGTTAGACCACAACAAGGAATAAAGAGCTGTGGGTGTGCTGCAGGGCTGAGCCCAGGTCTTGTGGGAACAGAACCGTAGCCATTTTGAAGGGCCCTCTTTGAGGAAAATACGAAATGACAAAAACAAACGTAGGTACTGAAAGTGGACCTTTATTTAGATTGAGAAAAGAAATGGCAACAAACTATACAAATTTTTAAAGCTGAAAAATACCACAAATGTCACAAAAATACAGAAAAGTAATAATAGAATGACTTTAATTAATTAATGGCCTCGCACGCTGCTGTAACACTTTCCTCTGCATCTTTTTGGGGCTGAATATTCCTTCACTACCTTCATATGACAACTTTGTAATATTTTTTTATATCGAGAAAGGAAAGAGAATGAAGCCTTTCCTCCGCATCATAAAAAATTATATTTATTATTGATGGTTGGGATGGATGCATAAAACATGCGACTTCGCCACCAGACACACTTGCTGTTCTGGGACTGCAGCAGTTTGTACCCTGCAAACCTACGCGTTCTGTCTGATCCGCCCCGTGGCATGGTTGGCATAATTCCCATCAGAAAAGGAAAAAGAAGCTCAGCGTAGAGTGGTGTCACTGTATGATTGGGCGTCCCTCGTATACAGCCTGTCTGCGAGAACGGAATCCTGCCCTTAGGGTCCGACACGCGTGACGACGGGAGGAATTTCCCACAGGCCAGCTCTTGGCTCTGGACAATCCGAACCTTGTTTCTCCTCCGCTCCCCACCCGCTTCCAGGGCCGGGTTCCCCGGGGCTCTCTCCCATCTGATGGGATCCTTGGCCCTGCTCCTTGGTACCAGGCCAGGTGAGTCGGAACCAGGGGCGGTGGGAGGATTCCTGGAAGTCGTTTCCACACTGAGGTGGCTAGCAAGCGCTTACTGTACACAGAGGGGCTGCCAGGCACCTGAAATAGCCCACGAGACACAAACCCAGCTGTAACCCAACTGAACTTCCCTCAGCCAGATTCCACACATGCCTGTGGTCTCTTCAGAGCCGCCTACCCTAGGGAAAGTGGGACCCGGTCTGAGTGGCAAGAGACTTGACCGAAATGTTTACACAAACATGGGGCCCGGTGAGCACAGGGCTAGGGCGCCTTTCAGAACTCGTGCGAAGGGTGGGGGTGGGGTGGGGTTGGGGGGGCTGCGGCTTAAGCTTCATTCACTGCATGGTAAACTCGCCTCCCTCCGTGTCTCATTCATTAGTACGTGCTGCTCCCGGCACCACATCTGGCACGTAGTAGTTGCTTCGTAAACACATGCTGAGTGTGGGGAAGTGCTGCTTGGCCTCGTTATCAGGAGATACTCTCTTCCCCAGCAGATTCCTTGCCCTGGTCTAAAGTGGAGTAGAGCCAAAACCGGTTTGGCTCAGTGGATAGAGCGTCAGCCTGCGGACTGAAAGGTCCCAGGTTCGATTCCGGTCAAGGGCATGTACCTGGGTTGCGGGCACATCCCCAGTAGGGGGTGTGCAGGAGGCGGCTGATCGATGTTTCTCTCTCATCGATGTTTCTAACTCTCTATCTCTCTCCCTTCCTCTCTGTAAAAAATCAATAAAAAAAAAAAATATATATATATATATATATATATATATATATATATATATATATATATATATAAATAAAGTGGAGTAGAGCTATTGGAGGCAGTGGGAGGGGTGGGGAGCCCTGGGGGGGATAGACTGTCCAGCCCCTCCATCGAGGGGCGAGTCAGCCAGCGCCAACACACCAGCTGCCCTCATTAGCGGCGAGGCTGCCCCGGCTGCCATCTCCGGTGATTCTAATTGTCTCCAATCAGAGAGAGCGGGTCCGGGCGTTATTAACAGTGACAGCAGCCTTACCGTGAGGACTGCGGGTAAAAAGTTCACATTGGAAACACCACTTCCAAGTGCAGAGTAATTATGGACGGAACTCGTTCTGGCTTCCACAGCCCTGCCGAGAGTCTTTATTTATCCAGCCCTGTCGCTGGGAGGGGGTGGGTCTTGGTCCCACATGGACTGGACCCAGGAAGCAGAAACAGCCTAGACCAGGGGTCGTGAGGTCCGAGAGGTTGGCGACCGCTGCTCTAGATTGCCAAAGGGGTTAGGGAGGCCTTTAGTGCTGCAGATTCGAGTCTGAAGTTCCAGAAGGAGGACTGTGGGTTGATTTTCCAGGCAAGAGGTGGTCACTGGAGCCCAGCGGTTTACATGGCCGGGACCTGAGAACCAAGCACACTTCACACTTTCTCGCAGCCACTTGGCACGTCCAGATCAGCTGCTGCGCTTCCTGAAACCTTCCCTGAGCCCCGGGCAGTGAGTCACTCCCCTTCGGTGCTCACACAGCATCTGGCTCCTGTCTCTACCCCAGGGCTCACTGCGCTGTATTTTATTTATTAGCTTAGCCATCTGTCTTCCAAGATGGACTGCCAACTCCTGGAGGGCACTGGCCAAGCTTTATTCATATTTATATTCTCGGTTTGTCCCCCAGCACCGAGCCTGGCACTTGAAAAGTACTTATTGAATGACTCTCCCCAAGCAGGGAAGGAAACGATTGAGATGAACCCAAGTAGGCAGAGGGTTTTTACAGTAGAACTGCACGTCATGTCATGGGGGTTAAGTGTGGCCTTTGGAGTCAAACTGGTTTAAATTCCAGCTCCACCACTATGCTAATTAGGATTAGGTTTGGCTGTAAATGCCAGAGAACCCAAACAATAATGGATTAAGTGAGCTAGGCGTTCATGTCTCTTCCCTGTAAAAGTGCAGAGGAGGTCACTTTGAGTGCTGAGTTGACTTGGTTCCATGGCCTCCCTGGGGACCCAGGCTCCTTCTACCTTGTGGCTCTGCTGTTTGTGGCCTTGGCCATGTCAGAGCTCAGGCTGGCCCTCCTGCAGCTCCCGCTGTCACGTAGCATTCTACCAGCAGGAAGGAGGAAAGGAGAGAAGGAAGTTGTGTATCCTATTTTTGCTTACATTTTATTACCCATAATCTAGTCCCATTGAAACACCTCGCTTCCACAAATCCTGCAGAATGTAGTCTTAATTCTAGAAAGCCCCATGTTCGGTTAATAATGAGAGTCTATTCTACAAGAAGGAGAAACTGGGCTCTAGAGGAAAACAGTCTCCATCATATTTACTTACTGTGTGACTTTGGAGAAGTGAATTAACCTCTCTGATCCTCGGTTCCCTCACTCACGAGTTAAAGGAATGTAAGCAAATGCCTTAGCAAACTGCCCGGCACGCACTAAGGGGTCAGTTATTACTATTATTACTTTGGTGTGGCGAGGGTGCCCCTAGCCGGACACCCGTGTGCTCAAGTCGACCGGCCTGAATCTGAGTCTTAGCTAGTGCCACTCACCACTGTGACTTGGGGTTAGTTACTTGACCTTTCTGAGCCTTAATTTTCTCATCTACAGAACAGGGTTAATAATCCCTTCTTCATAGGGTTGTGGTAGTATTGAGATATTTTATGTAAAGCATTTAGCGCAGTATCTACAATAAATACTCTACCAGTGTTGGATTCTTCCATTATTACCAGTCAAGGCCAGCCCGAGTGACCCTGGCACTGACCATGAAGAGAAGGGTGGAAAAGGTTCCATTGGATTCTTCCCAGCCCCTAGGCTCCAAAACCCAAGTCATCCTAAGAGGGCGGGACCGATGCAGTACCCAGCAGGCCATGAAGGAACTTGGCCTGCGGTGACTGCATTAGCATGCTTGTCTTTTGAATGGCGTCCAAAGGGAGCTGGCTTTCGATGCAGCGGGAACATCCTCTGCCTTCCTGCTCGTTTCCATTTCCCAAAGCTGCCAGCAGTTCTCCTCCACGGGGTGCCCTTCCCAAAGGGTCAGGCGAGAAGGTCCAGGGTGAGGAGTCCCCAGAGCCACAAGGAATTTCTGGCCTCGGCAGGGCCTGAGGGGATGGGGGGGTGGGAAAAGGGGGGGGTGGTACCTGGGCTGTGTTTGGGTTGGGACTTCTATCCCCTCGGGCAGAATTGCAGAGAAGCAGAGACTATGCCAGGAGAGACTGGAGCTTGACGAAATGAGCACAACGCACTGTTTTTCTTCTGCTGGGGATCCTGGGATTAGCTGGTAGGTCCCCCCACTATCCTGGGTGTTGATTCTCAGGAGCCCAGTGCCAGGGGCAGGGAGGAGTTGAGGACACCGAGCCTCCTGCCAGGTAGCTTGCTGCTGGTTCTGCTTCTTGCAGGAGGTGATTCTGGACCCTCTGTCACCCTCCGTGTTCACAGGCTGCTCCCCACCTCAGTGCCTCTGAGCGGCTGCCCGAGGTCCCCGAGAGGCAGCACAGACGGTGAGGAAATGGATGGTCACACCCGGCTCCGCTCGCTGGCTCCCTTCCGCTCACCTTTCCTCCAGGCTGACCGCTCCATCAGTCATCATGGCCCGGCGGGGGCAGGGGGACGACTCCTGGGTGCTCACCTGTAAATGGAGCCGCTGCTTGAGACCAGAGAGTCCCAGCGGAGTCGCCGCCCTGCAGACTACATGGGGATGTTTCATGGGAAGCGAAACGTTAGAAACAACCTAAATGACTGCGGAAAGGGTGGCGTGCAGAGGATGGTTCTCTCACTCCAAGGGATGTTACGAGGCCACTCAAAGGATTAGCACGAAGGTGATGCGGCGACTTGGAAATGTGCTTATATTCTGATGCTAAATGATAATACAATATGTGCATATGGGCAAGGAAGGTACGCCAAAGGGGAGAAATGGGTAATAGGATTGTTGAGTGCCAGTGGTTGAGCGTTGACCTATGAACTAGGAGGCCACAGTTCGATTCCCGGTTGGAGTACATGCCTGGGTTTTGTGTTCCGTCTCAATAGGGGGCGTGCAGGAGGCAGCCAGTCAATGATTCTCATCACTGACGTTTCTGTCTCTCTCTCTTTGACTTCCGCTCTGAAATCAAGAAATATATAAAGAAAAAATCTCGCTCACTACTGTATCATGCACATCCACCCCACTCCCAAAAAGGACAAAGAGCCTAAACCACTGGAATTTGCTGGTCTGGCTCCTTCGCTTGCTTCGATTGCAACTTTTCAATCAATATTTTCAGGAAACGATGTGACCAATTTAAGTTGAAAGCCAACCCCAGATGAAGCGGGTTCCCTGTTTCATTCTCCTCCCAGGAGGGGTGACTGATGAAAGCAGCTCCTTCAGGGACAAAGCACACCCCCCTCCCCCCCCCCCCCCCCCCCCCGCACTGAGGCCTGTCACACACGGGGACCCTTCAGGGGCTCGGCTGCCTTAGAGGTGTGGCCGGTGGCTGCTCCGAGCAGGGAACAAAGCCGCCCCATGGAAGCTGTTGACCCGATGGATTTGGCTGAGTGAGCAGGAGATGTAAGACATCATCGCTTAACCATGACCCAGAATTCCAGGAGCCCCTGTGATACCATTCCTGCCACCAACTCATTGTGTGAGCCAGAGCCGGTCACAGCCGCTCTCCAGGTGAGCGGTCCCACTGCAGCCCGCCCCTAAATGGCCGATGGGCAGAAAAACAATGGCAACAACGGCACCGAGCGCTTTGCGGACAGGAAGCAAGTCCGTTGGCGTGAAGGCGGGACCGGAAGCCAGAAAGGCTGGACTCAGCCCAGGAGCAGTGTGACTTCAGCCCATAGCTTCTTAGTTTCCGCCTCAGTAAAGGGAAGTAATAGTCTCGACTCACCTGGATCGTTGTGAACGTTAAGTGAAAAAAGGCTTTGTTGGTGGTAAAGCACATGTCTTCGTTTGCGAGGGCTGCCATAGCAAGATACCCTAGGCGGGTGGCCTAAACAGCAGACATTTATTTTCTCTAATTCTGCAGGCTACGGGCCTGAGATGAAGGTGTCAGATCAAGCGTTGGTTTCTTCTCTCCTTGGCTTATGTAGCGTGCCCCCTTCTCTCTGTGTGGTCACATGTCTTCCCTCTGTCTGTGTTGTCTGTGTCCAATCTCTTCTCATAAGGACACCCTAGTGACCCCAGTTCATCTTCATCGCCTCTTTAGAGACCCCATCTCCAAGCACAGCCACGTTCTGAGTTACCGGGGTTAGGATTTCAACATATGAGCCGGGTGTGGACGTGCCTCGGCTGTAACAGCACACTCTATTTTTCTGGAATCCCCCAGGGCTGCCCACCCTGGGCATCTAGGACACAATAGGGAATACCTTGCTGAATGTTTGCCATCATAGCATCACGTAGGAGAGGGTAGGCGACCTACCGAGCTCATTCCTTGCTACTGTGGGGCCGGAATCTCCGAGGCCTGCTGTCTCCAGTCTTGTTCAGCAAATGAGTGAGCTGGCTTCCTTTGGCTTTGGAATTTTCCTGTTTTATTTATTTATTTGTTTTTTCAGAAGAGGAAGTGTCAGTACTTAACAGCTCAGGGGGAAACAGGTGTGCATGGGCTGTGGGTGTTTGTTTACACGGAAGTGTCTCTGGAACACCCCATCCAGGTCCCATAAGAAGCTCTCCTCGGCTGAAGGACAGACCACCAAGAGGGAGGCACCTTTCCTTCAAATTCTTCCCAAAGTACTGACTTCTGCCTGCTGGGGAGGCCTCACCACCATCTTTCAAGGACCTCCTCTAGCTGCGCTGTCGGGGGGGGGGGGTGGGAGGAACGTCTAGTCTGTTTAGTAAACAGACATTTTCTGACCCTTCAGGAGGAGAGAGGGCCCAGGGCAGCCTCGGGAGCTGGGAATTTGCTTGGGGGTGC
The DNA here is from genome assembly GCF_963259705.1 of Myotis daubentonii. Classification (NCBI taxonomy): domain Eukaryota; kingdom Metazoa; phylum Chordata; class Mammalia; order Chiroptera; family Vespertilionidae; genus Myotis; species Myotis daubentonii. The sequence continues at coordinate 36,639,221 of NC_081857.1, read as the reverse complement.
GGGTGGGGGCGCAGGATGCCCTGTCAGGAAGTCAGGCTCTCTGGTTCTTTATGAACGTAAGGCGGAGACGGCCCCGATTACCCACAAGCTGTCCCTGAGCGGCACGGGGCCGGTTCCCTGCAGACTGCCTCACGCTAGGTCCCAGTACCTGCAGGCAGTGGGTGGGGAGAGGGCTCTGCAGTCTTCATGGAAGCCTGGGTTCCAGTTCAAGGCCAACAGGTTGGCCCTCTCTGAAGACCTAGGATTTACTCCAGCAGAGAGAGGATCTATTGTATTAATCTGTCCCCCTCCGAAATGGAACTCGCCAGTTGACCGGAAGTAGAGGACTTTGGTTGTTTTTGCCTGCTCAGCTTACCTCCTGCTTCTTCTGGAAATAAAACCACACTTTCCTTTGGGGAACCCATTCCACGTGGTTCAGGCGGGGAGGGTACCTGTCCTCAGATTGGCCAGAGAGAGCAGCCCTCTTGCCCTTGACATAGTGATTGGCATAGAGTTGGGCACATGACTCAAGCCCAGCCAGTCCGATCTGCTTCAGGCATTGATGTGGGAGCCGGGTAGAGCGGCTCTGCCCTGTGTTGGCTAAGGAGGCCCTGGAGAATTTTGGAGCTGCGAGCAGCCGTCTTCTCCCGTGTAGAGGCGCCGGGCAAATCTCACTGGAGAGCAGGAAGCCAGTGTGCAAAGGGAAGCAGCGCTGAGCGGTGGGAAGCTCCAGGGAACCTGAAAGACGGTGTTTGCGCCCGCATCCATCTCTTCTCAGGAGCCCGTTCATCTCCCAGTCTGTTCACACTCCTCTGAGTTGGGTTTCCATCCGGGTGGGAGCAATCCTGATGTTTGCAGCAGGGTTGGCACCAAGACTCCTCGGACCTCCTCCTGCCAGCCTGTCGCGTGTCCTCCTGGTTGGATCCCTGGCCCTTGTAAAGCTAATGATGGGCAGAGTCTGGGATCCGGACTCACTCAGGGATTCTCTCACCACTGACAAGGGAAGTTTACGTGGGGGTTCGACTTTGGGGTGTGGGCTTCCCATCCTCTGAGGGGCGTGGCTCCTCTTCCGAATAATTTCACGTTTGCCTCGACTTGCACATGGAGAGCCCGCCTGACTCCAAGGCCTTCACGCAGCTTTTCTGACTCAGTTTCCAGAGGTGGTACCGGGAGTCACCCCAGAACATTCGGGCCCAGCATCCTCCTTCCTTTTGCACGGGGCTCTCCTCCTCTAGGCACGGCCCCGTGGGAGTCTGCCCCGAGATGGGCTTGGGCAGGGGCCTGCTCTTCTTCCCTTCCTGTGCTTGTTGTGTTGTCACTAAATTGCTCTCTGAAAGGTTACTTCCTTTCTTTGGTGCGGATGGGAAAAATGTGGTGGTGTGTCTTCTGCCCCATCTGCATAAAAAGCCTTTTCTTTTTTTTAAAAAAAATATATATTTTATTGATTTTTTACAGAGAGGAAGGGAGAGAGATAGAGTTAGAAACATCGATGAGAGAGAAACATCGACCAGCTGCCTCCTGCACATCTCCCACTGGGGATGTGCCCGCAACCCAGGTACATGCCCTTGACCGGAATCAAACCTGGGACCTTTCAGTCCGCAAGCCGACGCTCTATCCACTGAGCCAAACCAGCTTCGGCTACATAAAAAGCCTTTTATTACTGAGGAAGATCACTCTTCCTGGAGCCTCGCCTGCTCATGCAGGTCCGAGCCGGACACCTTTCCCCAGGCGTGTTCAGCCTCTAGCCCCTCGGCGACATGAGTACACGCAGCCGTCCCTGCCCGAGCCCCGCACACAGGCCTTAACCGCGTGCAGCAGGCAGACGCCGCTTTCTGCCGTAGCTTCTGAGTTCCAGCCAACCCAGGGAAGGAGCACAGAGGAGAGGACCGGATCCTAACCCCTGCCCTCTACCCTCGTGTTTCTGCTGGGATTGATAACGGTTGTAATTTATTGAGGATCTGTTCATATGACAGGTACCGTAAGTGCTTGACATATGTGAACTCAAAACCAAAACCAAAAAGCCCTCAAAAGAAGTGTATCGGGGAGGGAGTATTAGCCTCACTGTGTAAGCGAACAGACTCAGAGATGTTGCGAAAATACCCGAAGGAAATGGTGAAGCTGCTGTAGAAGCAGAGGTGGCCCCGGGCTTCTGAGGGCTGGCAGGCGGCCAGCACGCAGGTGGGGGTGCTGGGTGGGGACCCCCAGAAGTTAGAGATCCTGGGATAGGCTCCAGGAAGGTGGCCGTGTGGGAACCTCCCTCATCCCAGCTCTCTGTGGGGGTAGGCAGCTCACCCACAAAGCCAGACACGTTCGCCGGTGGGGAGGCAGGGGAGGGGCTGTGTCGCCTTCCAGAAACACCTGCTGAGTTCATGGTAGACTGTCATTTTTGTGGATTACATTTGTTCATACATTCTTGTGCCCATCGGTCTTTCAAGATGTGGGCTTAGGTCAAAAGCATCGTTTGGTTTATCGTAATAGCTATCCCCAGGCATTACACATACTGAACAAAGCAAGATATTGATACCATTCTTAATCTGAGCTGCTTGTGCCAGTAAGACGGTTCCTATCCTTTCTGAGACCCATCGGTGAGTTAAATCTCGACTAGCTCTGAGTTATCATCATGTCAATAAAATGAGGTCAGCTGGGATGAGATGCACGCCGCGGTATCGACTCTTAGATCCTCAAGCGAAAGCTCTTTTGAATTGTTTGGCCACGTGCAGGGCAGCCAGGCAGGAGGGATCAGGCCGGGGCGGGCTGGGGACCTGCCACAGATCTCTTCTTTTCAGCCTTGAGAGCCTTGTAGCTTATGGGATCGAACCAGTTCCCGGTCTCCCCTCCCACAGACCTCACACCAGAGTCAGAAACAGGAAGGTGGCAAGGGAAGTCGCCAGCAAGCACCGCAGTCCCGCGCCCACCTGGGAGCCATGCTGGCAGGACGGGGCCAGCGCCCAGGCCCAAGCACTGACCAGTGCCAATCTAGTCACGTGAACCGGGGAGGCTGACGTTTCAACACGCGAGGAGGAGCGGGCGCCGCCTCTACCTTCCTGAGCGTTTCCGCACCTGATTGTCCTCTCCAGTCCCAGTGTCACGGGAAACCAGGCCAAGGCAGCCGGAGAGCGAGGCAGTGCGGCAGGCGCCTCGGAAATCCTCCTCTCTCCCCCAGAGCAGCCAGCTCGCCCTTTCCCGTTGTTCTTCGCTCATGGCTGTGTCTCGGAAGTCACCGATGGCTCTCTCCTTCCCGGGGACACACTTGGGCAGGGATTGGGACACATGTCCAATGGGGGGAGGGGGGCCGATGGGGGGAGGGGGGCTTTTTCATCTTAATGACCCGGCTGCCCTTCCACCCTGGCCATGGAAGACTGTGCAAACTGGAAAGGGCAGCCCCTCCAGGCAGGTGTCGGCTGTGCCGGGCTGCAGGACCCGGTGTGCGGACGGCAGGCTGGCCTCAGCCCCATTTCCCCCTCGGCGTGTGCTCGCGTGCAGTGAGCACCTGCACAGCTGAGAGTGGTGGCCGGTCGGCTTGTCATTTCCTTACGTCTTTGTCAGCGGTGGAAACGCTTTCCAGAGCGAGGCGAGGAGTAGAATGGATGGACGGGTGAACGAGGGAAGGAATGAATGATGTTGGAGGAGGCTGTCCCACTGCTAAGTGAGAGGAGCTGGCGGTTCTGGTGAGAGAGCGTCCGGCACCCCTGGTGGAGGGAGGGGGGGTGTCATGGCGGGAGCGGGGGGAGGAGGCTGCTTGAGAAACGCCTTTATGCTGAGCAGGTGCCCCCAGAGTGAGGGTGAGCCAGGCCAAGGCGGCCAAGGCAGGGTGCAGCGTGGGTTCGAGAGGCCTGGATGGGACCTTTAGGGGCAGGGACAGTGATGTGGTTGATGCTGCCACATGGCAGTGTAACAGCAAACTGACCAGAGCCAGGGCCTTAGGAAAGGCGGGAGGGGGGAGGCAGGCGGGAGGAGGGAGAGGGATGGAAGGAAAGGAGGAGGGAGGAGGGAGGAGGCAGGAGGGAGGAGGGAGAGGGATGGAAGGAAAGGAGGAGGGAGGTGGGAGGAGGGAGAGGGATGGAAGGAAAGGAGGAGGGAGGAGGGAGGAGGCAGGAGGGAGGAGGGAGAGGGAAGGAAAGGAGGAGGATAATGACAGCACGGTTCCCGAGGTCTGGGGCATCCGTTGCATCCAGGCCGACTCCACCGCCACCTCTTCCCTCGTCCACTGGGTAAACATTTACTGAGCGTCTCCTCTGTGCCAGGCGCAGTCACTGCTGCTCTGATGGATGGCGCCGCGGGAGATGCGCAGGGCGCTCTTTGCTTAGACTTGGGGCACAGGTGCCACAAACAGACGAAAAGCACAAACGCAGCATGTTGGGTGATGCAGGGATGCGAGGTCAGCACGGGGTGCCTTGCCTTTGGGCAGGGACCCCCAGAGACGGCCAGTAGACGGACAGGCCAGGAGACGGCAAGCTCCAGGAGGGCGGGGCTTTCTGCCTCGGCCCAGCCAGCAGCCCCGGTACCCACAGGAGCACCAGCACAGGGCGGTGCTCAATGGTTATCTCTGGAATGAGTGGGGGTACCCTCTGCTGGGGGCTCCCCATGGAAGACCTTGGCCGTTGCCCACATCCACCCTGATGCTTTACGTAGCCCTGCATTGCACACTGCCACCCCCACCGTTGTGCCGGTCACATAGGATACTCTATTATAACTAGATAGTATATTAATGTATTATCACTAGTATCAATGAATATATTCATTCCCTCCTTCATTATTAATAATATACTCATTAATCATTAATAATACATGAATAGATGAGATAGTACAGTCATGATAAATAGGTATTATATATAGATTAACAGATAGTATGCCAAAGATCTCAAGGGGAGCCAGGGAATCATAATGACACTGCCCACCCGCTAGTGGAAACATAAATATTTTCCCCTCCGCCTCCCCGTTCTCTTTCCCCAGGAGGCCCCTCCGCCCTCCCATGAATGGAGCTATTCATCAGGCCGCACACCCAGCGAGCGTCACAAGCCGCCCAGCAGGCTCAGGCCTTGTCTGTGTGGGACCAGCTCTCAGGCAGGGGTGGGCCAGAAATACAGATTTGGGGGCCATGGGCACGGATGAGGAGGTCGAGTCAGAGAGCTTGGGGGGGACATTCTGCGAAACACTGAAGAGTGAGGAGGGGAGCTGGGGGGATCCCTGAGGAAGGCAGCACTTCTGTGCCCGGTCCTGTCAGCTACCTGCCCAGCCTCAGCGACTGGTCCGGGCCCCTGCCCACAGCCTCGAATCAGGCAGCGTCGAATCAGGAGCCAACAGCCCGTAAATACTCTTGAGTGAAGGGAGCTTCTGCAAGCCCATCCACACGGACCCTGTGCTGCAGCAATTCCAGCACCATGTCAGCTCCCAGGACGTGCCACGCTCTTTCTAAAATCAGTGTTCATGCACCAGCCATCTATCCGTTCATGCAGCCACTCCACAGGCCCAGCTCCAAAGCCAGGCTCACATTTTAGGGTTGGTTATGGCAGAACCCCGCTTCCAGGGACCCAACATGTGGACGTGTTTGAGAGTCGCCAGGCACCTGCCCTGGGCCGGGAAGCTCCCAGGGCGGGACTAGGCGTGGCCTCTGTTCCCCGAAGGCCCAGCCTGACTCCCAGGTGGTCCCGGCCGGGACGCAGGCACATCCTGCACCAGCTCGGCACGCACCCCGGCTGCCTGGTACCGTGTCCCTTTGCAGGTAACAGCCAGATCGGCAGCTGCCGCAGAGGCGAAGCTCGCCCCGCGGGAATTTCAAGGACACAGGGCAGAGTTCGGGGAGCCTGGCCTAGTGGTTAGAACAAGCCCAGGGTGCCGTCTGGACGCTGCCTCCGAAGGGACTAGTTTTCCTGTTGGCACCTGCAGGGCTTCCCAGCGAAGACGTTCTCCCCGATTCCCTACCCCATCGCCTCCAAAGACTCCTCAGTTCTAAGTTCATTTCTTGTGCGGAAGCCCTTTTTGTTTCCTGGGAAATAGAAGTGTCTTGGAGGAGGGGGTAGCTCTAGGGCTTAGCAGAGTTGGGGAGAGTTCGTCTAGCAAGTCCTCTGCTGGGGCAGAGGGACAAGAAACTGTGTGGCTCCGTTGGTTGAGCGTTGACCTGTGCACCGAGAGGTCACGGGTTCAATTCCCGGTCAGGGCACATGCCCGGGCTGTGGGTTCAATTTCTGGTAGTGGGCGTGGAGGAGGCAGCTGATCAATGTTTCTCTCTCTTTCCTTCCCACCCTCCTTCCCTCCCTGTCTCTCTCTCTCTCAAATCAATAAAAATATATTTATTACATATTAATACTAGTAACATATTCATAAAAACAGATTGAGAAAGAAAACAGGAAAGAAGAGGAGGCGGCCACTGTGAAATGTTGAAAGGAAAGAGTAGAAAAGGCGGCAACTGGAGGGAGAGCAGCACTGAGGAGCAAAGATGAGCCAGGAGTCGGGGTGGGCGGGAGGGCTTCAGGAAAGCCAAGTCTTCGTGATTCCGGGGGAGACGGGCTGGGCGCGGCCGCCGGCTTGGGGCGTCTGGGCATTGGCTTTGCCTGCTGCCCGCTTGACTGTCAGCTGGAGCGGATGTTTCCTTCACCCATTCAGCAAGGACTGTGGCTGGGTCAGCCAGCGCCAGGGGCCATGGGCAGGCAGACGGACCCAAACATCTGTCGCTCGGATCCAGGTCAAGCTCAGAGCGGCCCTCGCCCCGGGCTGCCTGACAGATTGGGAAGCGCCCAGGCTTGGTCGTTCCGGGACAAAGTCGAGCGGAACCCGGCCCTGCCCCTCACTGGCTGTGCGGCCTGGACACGTTGGTTACCCTCTCTGAACCGCAGCTTCCTGCCTTGTGAGTGAGGAGCATCCTGCTTGGCCGGAGGGCTGGGAGCTACGAGAACGAGTGAGAACTGCAGGGTCGGGGATGCCGTGGACGCGGACAGCTGGCCCCTCCCCGCCCCTCCGTCTCCTTGCCTTTCGTCAGCCAGGTCTCTGCGGTTCTCCTCTCCTTCCCCTGAACCGCTCGCTGCTGACCATCCCCAGGGGGCGGTAAAGCGCAGAACGAGGCCTTTCGAGGGCCACGAAGTGCCATGGTTTCTGTTTGCTCGTGCAGCCACCCATCAGGTTCGGTGAGAAGCAGGCAGAGCGCTGGGCAGACAGGGCCGCTGCTTGCTTCTGCTTCTGCTTCTCCAGACTGAATTTTATGTTTATTGAGGGCTGAGCAACGAGGCCGGTTTTCCTCCTTGGATGCTGAGGAAGACAAATTAGCCCAAAGGCGGTCCGGCTGACTCTGCGTTTCAGTGCTTCAGCTGCTGGGCCCCAGGTTGGAACTTCTGTGGGGCCCGAGGCGCTGCGATGCGTGCAGGCTCACCGCTGGCCCCCAGCCTGGCGTGGTCTCGGCCGGGTCAGCGGCCCTGGAGCCCCAGGGCCATGGGGACAGTCGCCCACACCAGCCCAGCTCAGATCCCCAGCCGGGCCGAGGGCCTGCTGTGCTGGGCAGTGTCGGACGTGGCTCCGCCCCACCCCTGAGACGCTTCACCTGAACCGGGAAACACGGGCCTTTTCTCAGAACAATGTTTTCAACTGTGTGAAACGGAAAAAAGGTAAAGGGAGGCAAGGAGGCTGAGCATACGGGGTCTCACGCACACGCAGGGGTGCATTGTTGCTAAGACGGCAGGGCGAGCAGCTCGCAGGGGTGGTGGGGGTGGAGACTGTGGAGGGGGCGCTAGGGCTTCCAAGGACACAGGTGGGGAACAGCATTGGGTGCAGAGGGAACAGCATGTGCAAGCGTTTGGAAACGAAGGAGTGCGCGTGTGTGAAGGAAAGAAATTGATGACGCGCGTCGGTGGGAAACACAGCACTCGGACTGGGTCCTCTCTCTGTGCCTTAGCGTCCTGGTCAGTAGCAGCTGGGGACCGAATTCGTGGTGAATCACCCGTCTGTCTCAGGCCACTGGTAATGGGAGGGAGCCCTGAGCACCCACCGCTTAGCAGCGACCACTAAGGAAGTTCAGAAGAGCCACGGGTGTGAGGGAGGCGGGAGAGACCTGGGAAGCGGGTGCCTGGCCGCACCCCTGTTCCTCCCCCTCCCCCCCGGGGGACAGCTGGGTGCAGAGGTAGAAGGAGCCCCATCGGCAGCTGGCACGCCCTTGGGTGCTGATGCTCACCAACTAGCCACTGTCCTTCCGCCGGAGCATGTCGGAGGGAAAGATGTCACTCAACATCGAGTCCGTGAGCACATCAGCCCCGGGTGACTGTAGGCCCCAGGGCAGCCCGGGGCCTACCTGCAGGTTAGTCTTGTTCCTAGCACCCAGGCGAGCCTGGAAGGACCTCAGGCCCACAAGTTTGGTTCAGACATAACGGCCTGGTCAGCGGGAAAGGGCGACTTTGAGGTCTGACATCAAGCCGGTCTCAGAGACCAAGCCGAGGGGCTGTCACCCAGGGAGCGGGAGCAACAGCTCACGTGTATGACGCGCGTCGGTCGCAGCAGGCACCGTGGGGGCACGTTCACGCATCTCATCGTTAAAGCCGCAGCACGGCCGGGTAACACACCAGGCACATTTCTCCTTAAGAGGCTGTCGCTTGCACGGGGCACACAGCTAGGAACCAGCAGGGCCAGGCCAGTGCCTGGGCCTCTCTGCCAGACCCTGGGTGTCAGGCCTGAGTCCTGGCAAATACAACATAAAGGACAGAACCTGAGTGTCCCTGGAGCCAGCAGCTGCTAGTGGTGAGATTTTGCAGTGCGGGGAGCCCAGGCCCCCGGGGCCTTGGCCGAGGCCAGAGATGCCCACCGGACTCTGGCTGTGGGTCCAGTAAGTGGACAGGGAGCCTGGACATGGGAGGCAGTGTGTGTGGTCTGCAGACCATTCGAGACACCAGCCCAGGACCCCTAGGGCCATGCGGGGGCCTTATCTGTGCCAATTGTTTTATATCATCGAAGAGCCGCACCCTGGAGAACGCTCATGGGCGCAGGGAAGAGGTCCTGCCTGGGTGCTCGGACCAGGGGGGCGTGATCGCCAGCCAATCACTGCGTGTCTCAGAGCCTGGCCCGCCTCTGTGACAGGTGCGGAGAATGTGGCTCGGCTCCGGCCGGAGGGCCGATGTGATGGGCACGGAGCGGTGTGACGGGGGCTGGGCAGAGCTGTGGGCGCTCAGTGAATACACGCTTTCCTCCCTCAGAGGCATTTTGAGAGGCTGGGTAGATTTTTGCAGCTTTACATAACTTTAGGTAAAGTGACATTCAATGAAATCGTTCATCTGTGTGATCCCTTTAATTCTACCTACAGCCTCAGTAAAATTGAAATTTAAATCATGCATTTTATTTGATGGTACAACTTAGATTGCAGGGAGAAAAAAGGAGAGAGGAGAGAACTACCCCAGATTAAGAGGAAAAATACCGCCTTGGCTGGTGTGGTCCACTTGGTTGGAGTGTGTCGACCTGTGCACCGAAGGGTCGAGGTTCGATTCCCAGTCAGGGCACGTAGCCAGGTTGTGGGTTCGATCCCTGGTCTGGGGCGTACGGGGAGGCAACTGATCGATGTTTCTCTCTCACGTCGATGTTTCTTTCTTTCTCTCTCCCTTCCTCTCTCTCTAAAATAAAGAAGAAAAGTAGCTATTTGAGGGGTGAAAGAGCTTTTGTTCAATGGAATCTTTTCTTTAAAAAAAAAAGCCAAATTTTAATACAAAGATTTAGATTCAAATCGGGTTTCGAAAGATCAAGTGTTCTCAATGTGGAGTCTGCTGTTTCATATTAAAATTATTTTGTCTTATGATTTTCCCATCTATTTCTTATGTATCTTATTTTTTTCAGTTGTTCTTAGCTTGCATATTGAAGGGTAAGTGTAATAATTAATGTTAAAAAGCAGAACCAGTGGAAAATTTTGGAAAAATTAATTGGGGCTTTAGATTTAAGTACCTTTTAAAGAGATGCCCATTTACATTTTTTAAAAAAGTGTTTTTTCAAACTGATAATGGATTTAATGTTTTGAAAATAGTCTAAGAAACTCAAAAGTACAGAAAACTATAAAGAAGAAAGTAAAAATTGTCCCAAATCCTACTATTCAGATAGCAGGATTGATAACCAAATTTTATTGATTTAAACAAGCATTTTGTATATCGAAGACATTAACCTTATGTAGGTCATATATATTGTTCATAATTTGTTCTTTATCATTCATTCCTTTACATGCGCATTTCTTTTTTTTAAAAAGTATATTTTATTGATTTTTTACAGAGAGGAAGGGAAAGGGATAGAGAGTTAGAAACATCGATGAGAAAGAAACATTGATCAGCTGCCTCCTGCACACTCCCTACTGGGTATGTGCCCGCAACCAAGGTACATGCCCTTGACCAGAATTGAACCTGGGACCCTTCAGTCCGCAGGCCAATGCTCTATCCACTGAGCCAAACCAGTTAGGCTATATGTGCATTTCTTTTGGTGAGATTTAATTTGTATACTGCAAAAATCTACCAATTATTTCTCTTCTGAAGTTTTCAATGTTATAAAGTTCTCTTCTCCCTACATGATGACAATGTTCAATCATTTCCTACTATTTTTATGATTTCATTTTTTTACATGAGTTTTTGATGATAGTTCTGGATTTTATTTTGATGTAAAAAATGAGGTTTGGACTTAGGCTTGCTTTTCCCAAATGGGTAGCCAGTGTTTTTCAACACCATTTTCTTTTCTTTTTTTTTTTTTTAGAGAATCATTTTCTGAATAGTCCATCTTTTCTCTATTGATTTGAAAAATGTTATTTTCATACTGTACTTAATTCCCATGTATACTTGGAATTACATATGAGTTTAACAGTCTTGGTCTGTCCATGATTGAAACCATCTAATCCCATTGCTTTAATAACTGGGATTTAAAAATATCTGATTAAGTCAGTTGTGCATAGTAATTTTGAAGGAAAAAAAAGCTTAATGTCTTGTATGAAGAAAACATTTTACAAAACAGTATTTTAAAAATGCCTTATGTTGGAGGGAAGAAAGGAAGAGCCGGAGGGAGGGAGGAAGGAAGGGGGGAGGGAAGAAGTCTTCTTTCCCTGTGATGAAAGCAGGAGTGTTGAAAAGACTGCCTTTAGCTATTCTAGATCAGAATCGCTAACTGAAACTGGCTTAAAGCAAAATCAAAACAGGGGAAGCAAGACAAATGTCCTCCAAGTTGCAGTTTAATGTTGAAGAGTTGGCACAATTCCTCCCTAAAGAAAATTGTTCCCTCTGAAAAGGAAGGAGCTAAGTTCTGTGTAAAATTGGCACACGCACGCACGCACGCACACACACACATGCACACACACCCACGCACGCACGCACACATGCACGCACACACACACACACACACATGCAAAGCACACACACACACAATTGCACCACAAAAGGGCGTCGCTGGGACGATGGCAGCTCCATTGCATTGGGACCGAAATGTCCGCCGCCGCCCACTGGCTGTGGAGAGCCCCTTGCACTGCAGGGAGGCCTGCAGGTCCTCGCCTGGCGGACACCTGGAGACCCACCCTTGCCGGGTGCCTGTGTGCAGCCCAGGGCTGTGCTGGGGACCAGCCAGGAGTTAAGAGAGGCCCCCAGTTCTGGCCAAACCGACCTGCGCTCTGTGTTTGTGTCATTTGCTCAGCAAGCAGCCGTACAAGGCGCTCCCTGAGCGCGGCTTTACCTTCTGAAGTAATGATGGGTGACCTTCGCTCTGGGACGTATTTACTTCTAACTCCAAAGTGTCAAAACTGGGTGCATTTCCCTCTGTGTGAAATGGAGACTTGGGGTTGGGGCTGGGTGTGTGTGTGGCCGGGGGGGGGGGGGCACAGCCGAGCCCTGGTTTTCTGGCAGTTGGTCCCGGGAGATGTACTTGAGGGAAAGAGCTCTCGCTCAGGCACCTGAGAGCTGGGCTTGAGAGTCACTTAATGGCTGTGACCGGCAGCAAGTCACGGAGCCTTTCTGAGCCTGTGTCCTTATGGGTGGAAGGCACAGGGGGCCTGTTCTGCCTGCTTCGCGTGGCCAGAGGGAGGGCCGCTCCTCCTGCTGGCTTATGCCGAGTGCCCACTGTGTGCAGGCACGATGGTGGGCACGGGCACCAGAGCCAAGCAAGACGCAGGCTCCCGGTGCTCATGGCGATCGCGGTCTGGCAGGAAAGACGTGTCGAAGGAGTACCCGGAGGTGAACCGGGAGAAGTAGAGCGCCACAAAGCATAGCACTCACCTCAGGGGAACCTGTGCCGGCGTGGGGAAGGCTGGAAGAATAGGCACCCGTTTCCTTCGAGGCGGGATAGCACAGGTCTTTAACTTTCTAAATTAAAAAAACAAAAAACACACATGCTTTCTATTTTCTAGATTACATCATACATGTTTATAAATTATTTAAATGTTTTACAACCAGCCCATAGTACTTTTGTATTTATAAAAGACAAAGACATTACAAATTAAATTGGAAAACGTAGAATAGCATTTCGAGAATATGCGAATATTTGATTTGGGATCTGAGCTCTCGTGCTGCCACTTATTTCTTGCTGAGGGGACTCAAGGGAGAGAAAGGGAAGTCCTTCAGCCGAAACCAGGAGTGGGCAGCCCTCAGCTTAGGACCTGCTGGTCTCCGAGCACAGGCGAGCGGCCCTTGGCCGCCGGTGCAGTCCCATGTCCTCTCAGCATCTCTCCATGATGGTCCCCGACCAGGCCTGGCAAGGCCTGAGCCAGCGGGAACAGCAATGAGTTCATACAGCCCATGGGAGGGGGGGGGGGGGAGAGGGGCGGGGATGGCCATGACCAGAGGGGCAGCGGGCCCCAAACCCGTGGCCCTTTTCCGTGGAGAAGTGGCACCGACCCAGAGGGCCAGGCCCGGGGCCTTCGTCCCTGGTCATTACCGTCTTTTCTCCAGGGGCAGCCAAGTCCGGCAAGGTCACCACGGGCAGCGCGGCGCTCGGTCCGTGCGCACTGTCCCGTGGTCAGCCTCCTTTGTCAAGGGCATCGAGTTCGCAAGCCACAGCTCTTTGTTTTAGAAAAGAGCGAGCCAGGGCTTTCCTCCCCCTCCCTCGAGCGCTTTCCTGGCTCTGAATAGGGCTGTGTGCACACGGCAGATGGCTTTCTGGCGAGGCTCAAATTCATCCCGTCTTTGGGGAAAATACACTGCAGCACGAAGAACTGTTATTCCAATCTGATAAGGTTTTCTATTTTCAGCTAGAAAAATGAGTGTCTGTAAGTAGGAAAGGAAAAAAAAATAATAGGAAAGCGGGAGGAACAAAAGCAGTCGATACTTGACTTGAGAGATGGACTCAGGGAGTTTTCAATTATGTAGATGGATCCTCGCTGCCTCCGCGCTGCTCTCGCCCAGGCTCCCAAGTGAAAAGGACACTCCGGCTGCGTGTCCGCTGCGGCCAGTGTTACCTGGCGAGGGCAGGGCCGGGGGCAGCACTGGGAGGGGCTGAAAGGGGGCCTTCAGTGGTTTCTATTATGTTTTTTCCTTAAAAAATACATACATACATATATATACATATATACATATGTGTGTGTGTGTGTGTGTGTATATATATATATATATATATATATATATATATATATATATATATATATATATATATGATTAGTGGGTACCTGACTACTGTTAGTTGCTAACAAGGACTGTAGAACTAGGCTTCTTGGGTCAGAATAGCAGCTTTTCCATGAGAAGTTACCAACCGTAGCCAGTTACCTAACTGTTCCGTGCCTGCGTTTTCTCACCTTTGTAATCGGATAGTCACAGCAGACAGACTATGGGGCGAAGACCGAATGAGTTCATCTCTTCATTCAATAAGTACTCCCCGAGGGCCTACTGTGTGCCAGGCCTGTCCTAGGGGATCCAGCGATGGTCAAAGCACGTCGGGACCCACGTCGTCAGGGAGCACATTCTCGGGAGGGGGAGAAACAGGAAGCTGAATGTGCAAAGTGCAGCATGTGAGACAGAGGTGATCACGAAGGAGAAAAATTAAAAAAAGGAGAGAGGCAAGGCCGAGGGCTCGCTGACAGGGGACTCGGGAGCCAAGCTCAGAGGAGGGGATCCGAGCCCTGGGAAATGGTAGCGGCTATTTTTCTTATCTGCAGCTGAAATGTATCTTATGTATTTTATGTTAATAATAAAACTTTTCAAATGACCACGAACAAGGCTATATGGACACATAGAAATGACCGGAGTAAACAGTGGACTCCTCGCAGCGTTCTGGAAACATTTGTCAAGGAGGCTTGGTTGTGGCGAGACACCCGGCCTCCAGAAGCTTCTGGCCCCGAGAGGGGGAAAATTCAGCCAGAAAACAACTGACTCAAAGTCATTTATAGTTTAAAGAGAAAAACATAAAAAGATCTCAGCGATCTCCTTTTAAAATTGGGAACAGCAAATTGAAGCTATAGAATTGGAAACGGACAGCTCGCCCATGTCCAGAACAGAAATGTAAAAGGCAAAAGAATCCTATACGACAACGTGTTAAGAGGAGGGAGAGAGGGTGGGAACACGAATGTGTGGGAAGAATGAAATATAGAGAAGGAACAATAGAGAAGGACAAGCTGACCCATATCCAAAAATAGGCTGAGAAAGAAAGTATGAAATGACGAAAAGAGGGAGAAAAAGGCACAGGGAGAATTTTATGGAGCCCAAGCCCATCTTTTGGCTTTTGTGATGTCATCATTAAAAACTAAAATTTTGTGCCCGGCCGGCGTTTCTCAGTGGTTGAGCGTCAACCTCTGAACCAGGAGGTCACGGTTCAATTCCCAGTCAGGGCACATGCTCGGGTTGTGGGCTCGATCCGCAGTAGCGGGCGTGCAGGAGGCAGCCGATCGATGATTATCTCTCATCATTGATGTTTCTCTCTCTCTCCCCCTCTCCCTTCCTCTCTGAAATCAGTAAAATAAATAAAATTTTGTGTTTCTGTGACTTCAGGTATGAATGGGTGCAGTGTTGGTGGTAATCCCTGTGCTGGAAAAATAAATGGAATTGAGGGCAGAGGGGCCCCTAACCCTGGGGAAGACTCAGGCTTACTTGGAGTCAGGCTTTAGTCTGGCGCCTTAGACCACTCGGCCATCCTGACACTGGAGTCAGGCTTTAGAATGTGCTAGAATGTTCTCCGGGATTCCACACGCTGCCTGGAGCCAGGAGAGGGTGAGCCCAACGTGGGCTGGGCCCCCGCCCGCCGGGACCTCCTCCTCCAGCCCCGAGCCCCACGCGAACCCATCCGTTCGCTCCAGCAGACAGTGAACAACGCAGCGCGTGAGCGTCTCACCCTGCATGCCTCCGGGCGCTGCGTCCACACACAGTTCTCGTCCCGTGTCCAAGCGAGCTGTCGGCTTCCTGGGAGTAGAGCAGTGAAATCACAGGCAGGTTTAGTCTCGCCGTTGCCAACGAGACCCCGAGACACGGCCTAACAAGACGAAGACACAGATACTCCTTCCCCCGCGGGGAGGTGACCGCGGAGGACACCACAGTGCAAGCTGCAGAGCTCACAGGGCTGAAAGGCAAAGGCCCAGCCTATACACAGGAGCCAAAATGGAAATTCGGGCTAAATACTAAATGCTATTGGGAGGGGGCCCTGCCGGGGGACTCAGGAGCATATCTGAGCCTGGTTAGGGGAGCTCAGCGGGAGGAGCCGACGCCCCGAGGCCCAGAGGCGCGGAGTGGAGGGGACAGCAGCCAAACAGACGTGAATCAAGCAGAATCGAAGCCCACTCTGCAAGGAGAGGCAACGCAGGAGGAAGTGGAGGGAGCATCGGGGAGGGGGCCGGCTCCTGGGAACGGAACAGAGAGGGGCCGTCCGTCACCCCCGGAGGAATAACCTTCCAGTGCGAGGGAGGACAGCCACTCAGTAGCCATCTCACTTAGCAGGTCCATCCTCATACTATGGCGGAGCTTGTGTTCAGGGGACCCTATTTCACACAGTAACGGCCCAACGTGCCACGGCAGTGGTGCCGGCGATTGGGGTGTGCCCAAGAGAAGCTGGAAAGGGCTTCCTTTAGGTGAACAGGCGTGTGTGCAAAGGGAGAAAATTAGCACAGACAGAGACGAGCACTTACCTGGAGACTTTAAGAGGCTCCGGAGCTTGAAGGAAGGAGAGGAGGGAAGGAGAGAGGAAATGGAATTCTGTCTGGTTTTCAAGGATGTTGGACGTGGTAAGGGGGCCTTGATTTAGCCATATTATTCCATCATTAAAGAAACAACCGTAGGCACAAAAATAAAATTAATGAATAGCTCATCTCTTTTTTAAAAATTACTTTTTGGTTTTGTTTGTTTGTTTTCCAAATATGTTTTTATTGATTTCAGAGAGGGAAAGGGGGAGGGGAGAGAGAGAGAGAGAGAGAGAGAGAGAGAGAGAGAGAGAGAGAGAGAGAGAGAAACATCAATGATGAGAGAGAATCATTGATCAGCTTCTTCCTGCACGCCCCGTACTGGGGACCGAGCCCACAACCCCGGCATGTGCCCTTGACCGGGAATTGAACCGTGAGCTCCTGGTTCGTGAGTCCACAGGCAACCACTGAGCCACACCCACTGGGCAGCTCATCTCTTCCCTGTGATTCATGCCTTTGCCCATAAGGCTCTGACTTTATGGGATTTTGAATAAAAACTCTGAAAGTTTCAGCAGAACCATTGTTGTTATTAACAGTGTGTTTAAACAAGTGGTTTAATGCCAAGGATGGGGGAAGGGGGAGGAAGAGAGAGAGAGAGAGAAGAAGAAGAGAGAGAGAAAGCTACTAATCTAATACACTAATAGAGACTCTACACCTCTTCAATCTATGGCAGAGATCCGCTCTCTGTCTCCACTTTGAATTCTGGGATGCGGGCTGGTACTCAGCCCTTGTCCTGCCTCCACGTAGAACCGCAGCTCTATCCGCTTAAGCAGATGCGCAGGTTGTCTCCCCGCCGTCACTGCTGGCGACCTGCACAGGGGACCCTGGCCAAGGAGAACATTCCTGATTAAATGAAGGTTCCAAGGTCTTTCATGTACTTAAGGAAACATGACATAGTAAGTGGATATGTCTCCCGCAGAGGTTACCCGCCGGCTTCTTAAATCAAATGAGCAAATTCAAAACGCTCTGGTACGTGGAGGGCGGCCCAGGGACGCCGCCCTGGAGTCGTGACATTCTGTGAGAAGGGACCGTGGGACGGGCAGAAAACAATCCTGTTCTACGGGGAGCTGGTCTCTGGAAGATCACTTTTCTTGCAATGTCCCTGGGAAGGGGTTTAATACACCCAGGAACCTTGAGAGATGAGAGGAGGTGGAGAATGGGGCGCTTATCCTGAAACCCTTAATGACTTGGCTCATGAACGCAGCACAAATCCGGCGGGGCCTTCGGGGCCTGCTCGCCGTGTGTTGGTGTTCTCAGAGGCGGCAGATCTGCTCCCAGACGGCCCCTGAGATTTCTCTCTGGTTTTGCCTCCGGAATTCGGAGGCGACGAGGCTCATTTCCACCTGAGCCCTGAACGTTACAGCTCTTTTTCTTGAGGATTCACAGCGCACACACGTTTCCACGCGGGTGCCCACCCACCTGAGCTTGTAAGGAGCGAGCGAGCATCTTCGAGGTGAAACTTCTGGGGTCTGATAGGGTGTGAGAATCAGAGGATTAGCAATGGAGTAGGTCTGCGCGTATGAAACCCTCCATTCTGAGGCCAGACCTCTGCGTGCCCCCCACCCCCTGCCCCCCTTCTTCCAGCTGCAGGTCTGCAGCTCCTTTGTGTTCCCCCTCCCGTCCAGCTGCAGGATTAGAAAAAGCGGAAAAAGACCTAGAACTGGGGTAGAGCCTGGGCGGGGCGGGAAGCAAAGGGCCTGACGGTGTTAAGGGATTTGGAGGAGGGAAATGAGAGGGTAGGAATGCAAGCGTGTTGCCAGGGTGGGTTTGCTATGAACGGGGTGACCTCGCGGCACCTGCCCGGAGTCCGGGACTGAGCCCTGTCCGCACCCGCAAGGGAGGGTCAAGATTAAGACGCAGAGGAGCGCCTTCCGAGGCCCCCGTCGCCGCGTGGCGATGGAGTCAGTTGGAGGGGGTACAGGCCTGGGTGACTATGTCCCTGCATTCAGGTATGCGCTCATTCCGCTAAATTAGACACTTTACTTTTTTAATGTTTGGACTGTATGCCCCTCTCCCTTGTTCTGTGGTAAGGGGTAGAATGATGGCATAGCACGAGGTATTGGAGCAAAGTCAGAAAATACAGGTAACCCCCCCCCACCAAAAGATGACATGTTCTGAAATCTCAGCACCTTGTGAAAACCACAGTATGAGACCTAATCTGGAGGCCACCAGTGTTTTCTGTGCAGACAGGCCCGGAGTCAGCCTGGGGCGCAGCAGGCCCACTTTGGAGCTGGATCGGAGCAGGTAGAGCGTTCCCAGAGGATGTCCCCAAGAGAAATGCGGAACCGTCGTGTCTCCTAATGTATTTGACCACCCCGAGGGGGGTTTCACAGTTCCCACAGAGTTTGGGAAGAATTGGTACAAGGTCAGTGGCAATCAAAACAAATGAAATAGGCACATTTTACATCTAGAGGGAAAAGATCACCCAAGGAAAGAGAAGCCATCCTAGCATACCTGTGTGGCTCAGCCACGAGCTCAATTTAGACTCTACAGTGTAGATACTAAAGATCCTTTGCTAAAGCTGTACATCTTACAATAATTACATTGCACGAGAAGTTGCTAAGATAAGGAGGGCAGAGGTCCCACATAGCCTTCACCCCGTCTCCCCCAGGAGTTGCATCTTGCGCAGCTGTAAACCGGTATCCGTTAGGAAAGTGGCGTTGGAGCATGGGGTCTGCAGGGCGCCACGCCATCTGATCACACGTGTAGATTCACTGACCACCGCTGCCGTCAAGATACAGTGCTCGTCCATCACCACAAAGATGTCCCTTTACGGTCACCCCACCCCCCATCATCCCTCACGTTCCCTTGGCAACCACCCATCTGGTCTCTGTCTTTATAGCTTTGCCATGTCAAGGTTGTTATATAAACTGAATCATACAGTACGTGGTCCTTGGAGCTTGGCTTTTCTCACTCCCAGCATAATGCCCCGGGGACCCCTCCAAGTTGCGAGCAGCAAGGGTTTGTTCCTCTGGGTTGTTGAGCAATATTCCAACTAAATATGGTTTTAAACACAAATTGTGACATGCCTGGCCAGCCAGGGCCACGGCCTCGTAATAACGGTGATAGCAATAATAGTAATGGCATCTAACAGTTATTGATTTATTAAAATTTGCCCGACCTTGTGCTCAGCACCTCATCTCCTGAGCGCATTTCAGCCTCACAACAAATCTCTCTTCTCGCCTTACAGACAAGGACGCTGAGGCTCAGAGAGGGCAAGCAGCTGGCGAGGTTAGTCTGATGCGAAGTCCAGTTCGTAACAGAGGAGAGAGGACAGCTTTCCCTCCCTCGGCCTCTGCAGGGGGACCCCAGGCTGTGCCCTCAGGGGCGTTCCCTCCCTCAGCCCACACAGTCCGCCCTCTTCCAGTCCGAGGCTGGAGAGCGGCCTCTGCTTAGAGACTCAGAAACTCGGCCTCTGGGGTTCAGCCGCTAGAATTAGATTTACCTTCACAACAGCCACCCCCGATCGACTTCCCAACGGCTTCTTGTTTTTATAGCTCCTCCCAAAGACGCCGGGTTCCTCCAGTAAGTGCAGACCATTAAGAGGAAGCCAGTGGCCATGTAGAGTCAACGTGCACAGAAATGCAGAAGCCAGACCCCGAGCCGATGCTGAGACAAGTGCCTTTAGGCCCTGACTATGCCGGAGTGACTTTCCCAAAGGCTTATAGCATCATCCTTAACATCATCATCCTTATACAGGAGCAGCCGACTGCTCTGGGGGAAAAAAAGTGAAATGAATTTACAGACTTGCCCACACCAGAGGCAGAGTAAATAGTTCCTCACACGAGTTTCCAAAGACAGCGTGTCTGTCTCGGGCTAGAGAGCTCGCTGAGGACCAGGGCACCCTTCCTGCCACCTGGAGCGCTCCCCGGGGAGGGGCAGGGCTGCCCGCCCCCCCCCCGGACCTGCTGACCCGTTGGCCCGCTGGCCTGGCTCCCGCCTGGGCGGAGGTGGGGCTGCTGGTACCGTCACCAGCACCAGGAAGCAGCGCCAGGCGAAGGGATGGCTCGCCTCCTTGCAAACAAGTCTATCGATGGCTGCAAGGGATGAAACCCCACCTGCTCAGCACCCGTGTGCTCTGGCTGCGGGCCAGGAGGTCCTCATTCAAACAATGACATAAAGATAGCAGTTCCCGGCCACGAAATGCTCGCATGTCAGACCCTGTGCACGTACGGTTTCCTTTAGCCTTGACAGCAGTTCTAGAGTTAGGCAGCGTGCGCGTGTTCACCTTGTGAACGGAACAGAGTTCCCGGAGACGAGATGACAGGGGTCACTGAGCCAGGGGCAGGGGCGCTGGGCGAGCCAGGCAGGGGGCATACCTCCAAGTCGCCAAAGAGCCGACAGGGGAGTTTCCTTTATTGAAGCATTTCAGCTGGTAAATGGGCGAGGGAGGACATCATTGTGCAAGTCCCCGTTGAATTAATGGACGGGACCACTGAGTGATCGTCAATGGGTTCTGACGTTTTAAAAAGAC
Source organism: Myotis daubentonii (assembly GCF_963259705.1). Taxonomy (NCBI): domain Eukaryota; kingdom Metazoa; phylum Chordata; class Mammalia; order Chiroptera; family Vespertilionidae; genus Myotis; species Myotis daubentonii. The sequence goes on along the minus strand of NC_081857.1, from coordinate 36,618,693 downwards.
TCGACCGCATATTACCCTCTCCCGACGCTACCTATGATGTGTTGCCAAAAAGGAGACACTGAGTCTAATTAAACCTTAGATCTAATGACCAATTTACAGGACATAAAAGGGACAGAGTCGCAGGTTAAAGAAACCACAGGATGTAACCAGCCAGCTCCAGATGGTGGGACATTCTATAGCAGCGGTTCTCAACCTGTGGGTTGCGACCCCTTTGGCGGTCGAATGACCCTTTCACAGGGGTCGCCTAAGACCAACCTGCATATCAGATATTTACATGACGATTCATAACAGCAACATTACAGTTATGACGTAGCAACAAAAATAATTTCATGGTTGGGTCACAACATGAGGAACTGTATTTAAAGGGCCAGAAGGTTGAGAACCACTGCTCTAAAGGATAGACAACCTAGTTTCTTCAACAGGAAAATGGTAAGAAAAGGAGGAAAAGACGCAGTGGCAGACTACAAGTTGAAAGACGCTTAAAAGCCATATCAAGCAGCAGCGGTGTGCTGCCCTCACCTGTATCTCCATTCAAACAAACCGTAAAAGAAAGGACCGCTCACTGGGCAACGGGGGAGATGTGGGTGCCTGGCCACCTGACGCTGTGGAGGAGTCGTTGTTGATGCCTGGGGAGCATGCTGGGTGGAAGCGAGGTTATGATTTTCCAAGGGGGTCTTTGGAGGTGCATGTTGCAATGTGATGACGAGGGTTTATTTCAATGGAAACCTCAGAGCAGGGGCGCGGGCGGGTCCAGGGCAAAGCCTCATTGGTGGAGCTCGGACACGTGGGCGCATGAGGGACCCAGGGGCCTTCTCCGCACTCTTCTCTGCACTTTTATAAATATCTGCAGTTTTCCAATAAACGTAGAAAGAAAAGGACTTTGAGGAAGAGTAGCCACGAACGAAGGAAGAAGAGAAAAACAGAGGAAGTGTAATACCCAAGCATCTAGGAAAGGAAATGGAGGGAGGGTGTGGGCAGGTGGGCAGGTGGGCAGGTGTCATCGATGGGTCAGTAGCTCAGCCCCAAGGATGACGCTCGGCGTCTCTGGGGAAAGAACCCACCCACCTCTGTCCGCTCTCATGTCAGGGTGTCCAGGGGCAGCGTTCCCCTTAGTGTCCCCTCCCAGGCCTCGTCCTTCTTTACCCGAGAGACTTAGCTGAACTCCTGCTCGTAGGACTCGCGTCCCCGGGGCAGGTATGCAGGTTACACGGCTCCTCTCTGATCAATGCCCCGTAGGTTTCACTTCTAACAGATCTGCTGACACTGGGCTCAAGGGGGGATTAGTGAAGCCACCACCACCATGCAAATTTCCCTCCCAGAATCTAGTCCAGGGGTGGGCAAACTTTTTGACTCGAGGGCCACAATGGGTCCTTAAACTGGACCGGAGGGCCGGAACAAAAGCATGGATGGAGTGGTTTTGTGAACTAATATCAATTCAAAGTAAACATCATTACATAAAAGGGTACGGTCTTTTTTTTTTAGTTTTATTCATTTCAAACGGGCCGGATCCGGCCCGCGGGCCGTAGTTTGCCCACGGCTGAATTAGACCAAGGTCGCTGACGGGTTAATTAGGATCCCATCAAACCCTCTTATTTGCTTCATTATATTTGAGGATTAGCTCAGGCAGCTTCTAGGTTTTGGTGGTGATGTTGTTGTGTCAGAAGGAAGGGAATTTTGTGGGGGAGATAGTAACAGCCTGGGCCATGTCTGTCAGCTCTGGTTGTCCTCTCTTAAATGGTTTCTCTCTCTTTCTCTCCCCCCATCTCTGTACCCCCCACCCCACTTCTTCTCTCTTTCTCCTCCCCTTAATCCTCTCCTTTAACTACCTGCTGTGGGCAGAGAAAAAGGTGTCTGGAAGTTATGGTTTTCTGTCCATCCCCACCCTGACCCCCACCCTGGCTCCTTTAGGTGGCAGCCTCCCAGCCTCCCAGCCTCCCAGCCTCGCAGCCTCCCTTCCTGTTATTCAGATACAGACCCAAGGATTGGGCCCTGGATGCCTCACCTCCCATCCCTGTCTTGCTCATTTTTGCTTCTCATCTTCCCCAGCCCCCTGGCTTGATCTATTCTCTAGCGTTCCCAGGGGCAACCCTGGCTCCCTTTCAGCCTGGCCTCTACCTCTCTGCTCCAGCAAGGACACCCCCCGCCCCCCACCGGAACTGGCCGTCCCCTGGATGGATGGCAGCCACCTGCCTCTCCCCAGCCTCGTGCGTGGGGCCAGAGGGCTTGAGTGCCGTGTGCTGTCCGGGAAAGATGAGTGCCCACCGTTTTCTGATCTTAGGTCAACTGCCTCAGGGTGTAGGGCCAGCGTTCAGAGCACCTCCAGGCGCCTCACTGACCTCGGCCAAGGTTCTAAAGCTGCACCGAGCCACATTCTCCAGACCCACCAAGAGTGAGTGAGCAGCGGGTCTTGGCCTCTTGCTTGGCTCATTTCTGTAGCTGTCTGCCTCTGGCTGCCTCCTTCCCCGTGGAGTTCCCACGGGAGTCCCTGTCTAGCCGTGCCTCTCTGCACAGCTGTTGTAGGGCCTCATGGGAACGTCTCATCCCTGCTTCCCCCCAATACGATTCTCCCCTTACACACGTGCGCACACACACGCACACCCACACACACATGCACACACAGAGTAACCGAGAGTCGCACACGGGTTGTAATTGCTTTATTAATTAAGAAAGAACCTTAGCAGGACTCGAGGGCTTTCTTTTGATTGCTTCACTTTTCAGCCTGGCTTCTGTGCTGGAGGGGCCACAGGGTGCCGGGCCTGTATTTTGGCATCATTATTAGCGATCATCTCTTTCTTCACACACACTTCTGTGTGAATTCTGACTTCGTGTCCCCATTTCAAATTCGGTTACTTCTCCTGTAGAGTTAAAAGGTTTGTGTTTTTCTGCATCCACAGGATCCAGAAAATATAGGAAGTTACACGCACAGCTCAGTTCCCGAGACATTGATTTTTATAATTAGCTTCTTTGGGGGTGGGAGATACAGACACTCACACAAGTTGCCTCAAGAACTGGTGTTTGAAGTGAAGACACACAGGGACAGAAGCTCCTCTGTCTGTCTGTCTCTCCATCACCTCCATCTCCATCTCCATCTCCATCTCCATCTCCATCTCCATCTCCATCTCCATCTCCATCTCCATCTCCGTCTCCGTCTCCGTCTCCATCTCCATCTCCAACTCCATCTCTCTATTTTTTCTATTTCTCTGCCTCTCTCTCTCTCTCTCTCTCTCTCTCTGCTATCTTTTCCTCTTTCTTTCAACTGATTCTCTTAGACATCCCACTGCTGTATCCCTTCTGATGGCTCTGGATATATCGTGGCCTCACAGGCCACAACTCTACCTCATGACCTTGGTTTCAAATACCACCCTGAGCAACCTGCCTCCATGTGCTTCCCGGCTCCAACGCCCCAGAGCTGAGATAGCTCAGCTCAGCGCAGCGCGGCTGTCTTTTCGTCATGGATGGCAGCTTGTGGTCCGGCTGCCCTCGGCCCCGTATCGCATTCATCCAGCCTCACGCGGAGTGTGATGAAGCAGGGGCTGTGGTAGGTCAACACTTTTGCCTCAAAGAGGGTTGTGGGCCGGCAAGTAGCTGTGGGTAGGTCTAGTACATGGGTTAACTAACAAGCTCATCCACTATTGAGTCAGAGAATCAGGAATTTCCAATAGATGTTACAAATCCCATTCATGAAAATTCATGGTTCCTACTCACGAGAAATCCCTTTGGCCATTCAATGAGTATTTGCTCGTTGTTTTTCTTTTCTCTAACAAAATATGCCTAAATACTTTGGTTTCACATCCACCACAGATTATAAATAGCAAATCTAAGAGGGCAAAGAAGGACTAATGCAGACAGATAATAGCTCCCAGAGTCAACCGAGAGGCCGACACATGGCAGGAAATCTATGAAAAGCAGACACAGAACTCAAATAGCACAGTAGCCTGGGACCACTTAGAATGTAGGTTAAAATAGCCCGGTGCGCTGCGCTCGTCCCCGGAGCATTGCTGTCTTGGAGCCTTGTTAACTGTAGCTAATGTTCACATTGGCGCACGTGGAGTGTAGAAGGAAAGGCTAAAGGCAGCACCACGTTTAGGATATTCAGCCTAAAAAGGCAAGAAATTACACTTCATGTACTTAAGGAAAATTTCCACACACATTTAACAGCTGGCGTTTAAGTTAGGAAACCCTCAGCGACCCAAAGCAAGCCCCTTGCTAAGGGTCCCAGCATAGCCACAGGCATAAACTTGTGTGGTTTCTGACATCCGCTGTGAGGAACGGGGATGCTAAAATGCCCTCGCTCCCCCAAGTTGCCCAGGAAAGGTTATCCTGTCCACGCTCTCAAAGCCAAGTGGGATGACAGGAGGCAGGAGGCTGGGAGGCACAGGGGGTAAGAGCATGTGCTTTGCGGTCTAGTCCATCTGGGTTTGAATCCTGGGACCTTGAGCCATCTCTTGAGATGCCCAAGCCTCCATTTCCACATCAGGAAAATAGGCCCAATCAGATATAGCTTAAAGAATTGTGAGACTGTAATGTGTAACGTCCATAGACATTTTTACCTGGTTTGGAATGTCTAGTCTTTAAGTAAAACGAGGAAATCAATATGCTTTTAATGTTTATGGCTCTCAATTTTTAAAAAAGATTCTTATTTATTTATTTTTTCTGTAGGGCAGTGGCTCTTGACAGAAAAAGGTCACAATAACACGTCAGCTTGGCTCAGTTTATCACATTCGCCAAGGAGTCACGCAGTTTTCGGGAGGGGGTGGGACAGAAATGGGACCCCCAAAAGGAACGGGGGAGGAGAAGGACAGACCGGGTGTCCAAGTGGCATGAAATCAGGGGTTCGCTTGTTTGCTTGGAACGGGGATGGGGGGAGAGTGGGGTGTTCGAAAGTGAGAAGGGGACAAGGCAAGCAGGCAGACAGGTGCAGGAGATAAGTTTTAATCATCTCCAAAATATTCCCAGTGTTATTGCCTTGGTTACATTATGACTTTAAAACATGTTCTCTTTATTCCCGGCCGGTGTGGCTCAGTGGTTGAGTGTCGACCTATGAACCAGGAGGTCAGGAGTCAATTCCCGGTCAAGGGCACATGCCCAGGTTGTGAGCTTGATTCCCAGTAGGGGGTGTGCAGGAGCCAGCAGCCTATCAATGATTCTCTCTCATCATTAATGTTTCTCTCTCTCTCTCTCTCTCTCTCTCTCTCTCTCTCTCTCTCTCTCTCTCTCTCTCTCTCTCCATTCCCCTCTGAAATCAATAAAAAAACAAACGAAAAAAGCAAACATGTTCTCAAGAGGACAATTAGAGAATTTCCATCGATGTGACCTCCTTTCTGTCCCTGCTCCCACCGACTTTTACAGGGGACTTGATTCCGAGTTCAGAAAGCCAGCAGCAGAGAGGGAGATTGCCCTGGCGCCTCCAGAATCCTTGAAATCCTGGGTTAAAAAGTACCCCAGACACGCGGCTTGACTGCCTGCCCAGGAACCCAATCGCCTCGGTCATTTTCTTCAAATAACGGTTATGACATTTCTTTGAAAAAAATAAACAACTTTAGGCTTCCCAGGATCCCTGATAGATGAGAGAGAGCAATTCAGCTGTCAGTGGGAAGGTGAAGACATCAACTTCACGAAAAGAAAATTGAAAAAGAGAGGGCATACTCACTTCATGCTCTTCCCCGGACCTGGTATAATAATGTGTACTGAGCAAACATCAAAATAATACTTGTACCGACGCCCCTTCGCCACGGGCTCGGCTCATCAAACTGAAATGAAAGCTTTCACCTCTGAATTATCCTATAGAGTTGACAATCTGCAATCACAGACCAGACAGACGGGTCCATCTTATTACATTAGTCTTTTTTTTTTCTTCTTCTTCTTCTTTTTTTAAAGGGATTCTTCCACTTTTTTTTTTTTTTTAAGCAATAAAATATTTTTCTGCTGAACTAGGGATTTGGGCTTGTTGTTTTTAATAAAAGTGGCTCTTGGCATCGGTAGATTGCTATTGTTGGATTCTGACCAAACTCTCAAAAATCATGATAAAAAGATCCCCCCATATTCTTGTCCTCAGCTAATATAACAGAATTTGTGCAAACAGGTGCTGCCCAGCCATCCATCCTTGGTTAAACAAGAGTAAATCCTTCTGCCTGGGAATTAGCCGGTGGGATCCAGCCTCAGCTCTTATAGGAACGTTGATGGCAGGGAGGGTTCCCATGGTGTGCCAGCCCCAGTCACGGGATTGCCAATGTGCTTTGCGGAGAAGGGATTTAAGGCTGGATCCCTGCTCATCAAGAAAATGTTCTATGATTGATTAGTGATGCCTGCCAGAGATACGGCTAAGAGAGTGATAGTATGCGTGCCAATTATTTACTTTTTTGGCTAAGCTCTTTGACATTGAAAATTTAGAATTTGTCGTTTAGGCTACTAATCAGCTTTCCTGAAAGTTCATGATTTAAAACACCACTTTATTATACTTGTAGATGCTGTGGGTCGGGAAGTTGGAAAGGGCATGATGGGGATAGCTTGTCTCTGTCCCCACAAAGTCTGGGCTTTTGTTGAGAAGACTCGAAGACTGAGGTGACTCAGTGGCTGAGAGCAGAGGTCATCTAACAGCGTGCTTGCTCAGTCACATGTCTGGTGGTTAAGGCTGGCTGTCAGCTGGGATCTCAACTCCTCAGCAGGGGCTATCGGCCAGGACACGTTGATATGTGGCTGCTTGAGCTTCCTCACAGCATGGTGGCTAGGTTCCAAGAGGACCGAGGAAGCTGTATTCTCTTTATGAGCCAGCCTCAGAAGTCCTATAGTGGAACTTGTGCCATGGTCATAAACCCTCCCAGATTCAACCAGAGGGGACGTAGGCCCCACCTGTCAATAGGAAGGGTGCTAATGCCATGTTATAGAAGAGTTTGTAGAATGGGAGACATTGATGCAGTCATTTTCAAAAATATAATCTTAGTTGGTGAATGAGCAAGTCACTTTATCTCAATACTTTATAGTTTCTTCTGTTCCCTCAATAATTACTTGCATAGAGTAATACAAACTTATTTGGGAAAAATAGTTCACAATGAAAAATAAAATTTTAAGAAAACTTAAAAATTCTTAAATCATGGCATAGAAACATGTACAGTCAACCAATGCTAAGGAAAATAAAATTCAGAACAAAGTCATTGTATAGTCAATAATACTGTGGTAAGTATATATGATGCCAGGTGGGTACTAGAAATATCAAGGGGAATACTAGGTAAAGTATCTGATGGTCTAACCACTAAGCTGTACGCCCGAAACCAATACAGACCGAAAGAAAAAAGTGACTGCCCTTTCTATACATTTTAATCTTTATAAATATGCAGTTTGCTAATGGTCTCTGGATGCTTCCCTAAATAATGGCATAATATTGACAGAACACATATATCTGTCTAACTTAGGGTTTGTGAATCTCACCACCACTGACATCTGGGCCAGATAATTCTTTGTTGTGGGGGGTCCTGTGCATAGTAGGGTATTTACAGCATCTCTGGCCCCTTCCCGCCAGTCATAAAAACCCAAAATGTCTCCAAGCATTGACAGATGCCCCCTGGGGGGCAGAATTGTCCCCAGCTGAGAACCACGGTCGAATTCTAATATATGGAGCCGCAGAAGTATTTTCCAGAATCTCCCAGGCTATTCTTAGAAGGTTTGCATAGCTTATGCTGTCGGAACCGCTGTAGTTCACAGTCACGGAGCATGTTCTGGTCATTCAAGACGTGTAGACTCTAGTAAACGGGTTCTTTTCCCTGTTAACAACTTGCCTTCTGAAGGGCGGGAAGCCCTCCTCTACCGTGAAGACTAGAGAATGAAGCCAGGCAGAATAACGTCAGTGAAAGGAGCAGGAGGATAACTACGTCCTGGCTCGCCCTCCGTGAGGGTGAGTGGGGTACCGTGGGCGGGTGGCTGTGAGCACAGCCGCCCACACTCTTCCCCAGCACCCACCCTCCACAACCGCCCCTCCCCCGCTCCAGGGAGAAGGTGTGAGTGGGAAGCGAGCGGTGATTATGCTGTTTCTCGCACTCACAGCTTACTGGGGGGAAGAAGGCGTGAAGATGAGGCGCCGTTTCTGCCCTGGGGACTCGCGGCATCTCAGCTACAAGGTGCCACCTCACCGGGCGCACCTTGTGTGGAGGGGGCGGGCAGGTTAGGAGGCAGCGGGGCCCTTTCCACACACACGGAGTGTATGGACATGTGTGAATTTCGGGGCCGTGGCGGTGCAGGTGAAGATGAGACTGAGAGTAGATTAGTTCAGATCCGTTGTGCATGTCCCGCAGGAAAGCCGTGTTATATGTGCTAGTTCTGTCCCCAGATGAGCTGACAAAAGCCTCCTGAGATCCTCAGAGCTGTGCCCACAGAGAATAAGAAGGAAGGTGTCGTCAGGTGCCAGGCAGTGTCTTTGCAAAGCTGAGGCCAGGCCATTGGGCATTCAGTACAGGAAGTTACCTTACGCAATTGGCCCTCCAGGTTCGCTATCAGGTGAGCTATCCCAGAGGTCACGGGCGAGAAGGGTCTGTAGGAGACGGTCTTTGTGTCTGAATGATGGGTACCCAGTGGACCAACAGGTCTGAACCAGCCACGGGACCGGAGCTCGCAGACGCAGACGCTGTCCGCTGAGGCCCACACCCAGAGCCCCACTCCCATCCCGGCTTTGGTCTGAGTGTATCAGGGTCAAGTCCACTGCTGGGAATCACCCGTCCATCCGGAGAGAGGAGGAGGATGTATTCTAGGGTGAAACCAGCACTGTGGGTAGAGAAAGGGACTCCCTAGAGGGGAGAGGGGGGTATCTGTGCTGTGGGCCTGGAGGAGGGGGACTGAGGACCAGAGAATAAGAGGAGAAATGTAAGCTCTCGGGCTGCCTTAGGAGCGTGGGACGCCCTGTGCCTTCCTCTCGGAGCCGGGCGGACATGATGTGGACAGTTCACGGTTTCCCCCTGATGTCACAATCCCCCGCTACCCTGGAGCACAGGGATGAGTCTGACACATCAAGGCCGTGGGTGCCGTCGTGTCGGGTGGAGCATCAGGACAGGGGGAGAGGGTGGGGCAACTGCCTCATTGGCCACCCGGGTGACCTGGCACAGATGTCAGCAGCGGTGCGGGTGCGAGCCGAGGCCGCTGCCAGCTGGGTGTCCCTGGGAGGGAGGGAGGGAGGGAGGGAGGCGCAGGCCTTCGTTCTCCAAAGCAGTGAACCCCACGGCACGACAGCACGTTCTGAGTTGCTCCTCAGGTCAGCTGCTTTCTCTTGCCACCTCCCAGCGCCTCTAAGGAAAAGGAAATAAAACCCAAGACGTGCAGATGCCAGCAGTGGCTGGTCTTAGACCACGCAGGGGGCTGCAATGGGATCCAAGTCATATTCGAGGAGAGTGAAACTCAGGGGCCAACTAGGCATCTTGGCACAGAGAGGGCCAGGCTCACCTGGGCGGCATCCCCTCCCCCTCGCTGGCGTGGGGCCTGCCTCAGAGGCCCAGGGGCTAGAGCTGGAGTGGACCCCGCACTCCCCCCTCACCCTGCCTCCCCACCCGCCTCCCTCACTGCTCTGCGGGTCCCTCGAGGTCAAGGAGCAGGACTTACCACCTAGCACCGTGCTTAGCACCTAATCAGCGCCCAGAAGAAAAAAATATTTGTTGGACAAACAAATAAGTGACTTAGCTGGGACCAGCCTGGAGGGAGATGAGAAGCAGGACCGGCTGGGGCCCCAGGCAGCGTCCAAGTCCGAGGGGGGTAAGGGACAGAGGGAAGGATGTCCCCGCCCCGGGAACAGAACAGGCGTGTGTGTTACGTCGGGGGCTGCTTCTAGGAGAAAATAAAAATTGCAGCTCGAATGTGGAGCAGCAGGCAAGCTTATGAAACAAGCAAATGTCAGCCCTCAAATATTTGCTCAGTGTCCTGCCGTGGAGCCTGGCTCCACCCCGGAACCAGCAGGACTCCATTCCACCGCGCACACGCTGCCAGGCCGTGCTCCCCAAAGCCTCCAACAGTGTTTGCTCACCGTCCGTGGGCACAGCATTCTTGAGAATCTGATAAAAGCGATGGTCCTCTTTCTAGAAAAACATACCCGAATGTGCTCACTCCCATGGGGCCATGGCTGCAGCCACCCTCCCGGGTGGGTGCGATCTCCCACGGCCTCAGATAAAACCTGCCTCCCGGCTGGCCCTCCTGCCCCCAACCCCTGCCCCCACCTGCCCCTGGGGCCCCTTCTCCATTCACTCCCAGGCGACACTGTCGTCTCTGTTCTTTCCCACGCCCCAAACACACCGTGTACTTTCCCACCTTTGAACCTGGACTCAGAGTTCCTGACGTTCCTTTCAGGTGCCCCGGGGGCAGGAGCTGGGGCCCCGGCCCCCGCACACGCACAGCCAGGCTGTAAAGGCGAGGAGAGGCCAGACCCGTTCTCCCGGCCCCACCCACCTGCCTGCTCCTCAGAGCGACTGGGGCCTCGCTGACTCACCCCTGTCCTTGCACTTGCATTTCCTGCTGCTCTCGACCCCCTGGCAGCTCAGATTCTTGGAAATTCCCCACACAGGAGTCTGCGGGAGCAAACAGGATCTGACCTCAGCGGAGCCTGAGCCTTTTCCTTCCCACCTACCTGCCCATTTAATACAAAAGAAACCGGGGTGACTGGTGTCCCGGGGTGGGGAGAGGGGAGGGTCAGTAGGCAGTGGGATCGCGGCTGTGAACCAGACCCAATTCCTGCCAGGGAGCTCCGAGGTAGAGGCGACCACACACCGAAATGTGTGCGGGGGTGGGGGAAGTGGGGGGCGGGGGCAGTGGCAGAGAGGTGACAGGCCGGTGTCCACAGCAGGGGGTGACTTTAAGAGGAGGCCTGGAAAGCCCCATGATGTTCCAAGGAGAGGAAAATGTATAAAACATTGGGGGCCCGAAGGAAGAGGCTGTGAGGGTCTGGGCCTGCAGGGAGCTCAAGGTGTCTGGGCTAGAGAGGGCTCCCTGGGGTCCCTTTAGAAGGGCACTAATCCCATTCACCAGGGCCCCACCCTCCTGACCTAATTAGCTCCCAAAGGCCCCTCCTAATACCATCACATGGGGGGGGGTAGGATTTCCACATATGCATTTGGGGGCACAAAACATTCAGTCCATGGTAAGTGTGTCTATGCCACGTGTTGTCCCAGCCCAGGAACTCCTCACTGGGGTCCATGTCTTATTCTCACAAAGCTCATGGGCTCTTGAAATGAAAAAACCGCCCATGTCCAGTTGCCAAGCCCGCTAGGACTGCCATCACCAAATGCCATTGCCTTGGTGGCTTGAACAACACATGTCTATTTTCTCACAATTCCGGAGGGTGAGTCATCCAACGTCTAGGTGTGGGCAGGCCTGGCTTCTCCTGAGGCCTCCCGCCATGGCCTGTAGGTAGTGCCTCTCTCTGTGCCCACACATCCCTGGGGTCTCCTGTGTGCCCCAATTTTCCCTTCTGATAAGGACCCCAGTCAGATTTTATTAGGACCCACCCTAATGGTCTCATTTTCACTTAATTGTCTCCTTAATCTCTTTAAAGACCTTGTCACCAAGTCATATTCTAAAGTGTGTGTGTGGGGGGGATTAAGATGGGGGGGGGTAGAATTAAAATGGAGGGAACACAACGTAGCCCGTGGCGATATCCGTTGTTGTTTTCTGCGTCCCTCCACTGCCCCGCGTGCTCGGTGCTGTCCTTGTCTGTTCCAGCCACTGGTCAATCTTCAGCGCCCGCCACTGCCTTGCCCATAGTAAGCACTTGATAAATGCTTGTTGAATTGAAAAAGAAGTGTTTGTTGAGTCGAAGTTTGACCTTGACCGGGACCTCCAAGACAGTGCCTGCTGGAAACCATGGTAGAAGTTACGTTTCTTTTCTTTCTGACTCCAGGGGACGTGGTTCTCAAGCCTGACGTTAAATAGGATTGTTTGTCTCAGCATTTCAATAGGCGTACCTGCTACCAGACAAAGGACGATCTCTTCTATTCCTGGGTTGCCAAGAGTTTTAGCCACGAGAAAACCTCAGTGTTTTGTGTTTTCTTTTAAAAATAAATCTTCATTGTTGAAAGTATTATGTATGCCCCGCTTGTCCCCCCATTGCCCTCCCCCCGCCCCCCCAAGCCTTCACCACGCTATTGTCTGTGCCTACGGGCTAGGCATATACGCATATGAGTTCATGGTTGACCTGTCATTGAGAGCTTTCCCTGTGCCCGCTGGCATGATGCATGATGTTGCAGTGTGGGTCCTTTAACCCCGTCCTTGGCGTTTTACAGAACCAGAGAGCCTGGCATTCCCGGGATAGCATTGCAGGGCTCTGATGGCACCATGAACGCAATCTGATTTTTGTTTTGAGAAGTTCGGCCGGGCTGCCCTGTGGAGAATGCCTCGCAGAGGAGCGAGAGTGAGGCCGGCAGGTCAGCCGCGGGGAGCCTATTGCCGTAATCCGGGGCCAGAGATGATGGGAGCGTGGAAATGGCCATGAGCGGGAGGATTAGGGATACTATATTTTGCAGAGAAAACCGGCAGAACTGGCTGATGGATTAAATGTGGGGAGGAGGGAAAGGGGAGAAGTGAGGGTGACTATGAGGTTTGGTGGGAGCTGCCAGCTGGTCCCACTTCACTTACTGGAGAGCACGGGGCAGGGGGGCGGGGCAGGAGTCAGGGATGAGATGCCTGTTAGGCCCCCATGCGGACACACGGAGCAGGCAGTGATGTGTGAGTGCAGCTGAGGGCCAGGTCTGAGCGGAAGATGCGGATGGGGGAGGTGTCAGCATGGAGCTGGCAATGAAAGCCAGGCCAGGGGTGCGGTGCCCAAGGGGAGAGTGACAGGGAGGAGGAGGACCAACGTTCCAGCAGAGAGGAGGCTGGGGAGAAGGCAGGCCCTGAGGTTGGAGCCTGGAGAGGGGGCCGGTGAAGGCAGGGCTGCAGGCTGTGCGGATGCTGTGAGAGGTGGAAGGAGACTAGGGCAGGCCGATGTCCGGTGATCACCCGGGGATGGTGTTAGATAAATATTTCCAAGTTTTGCTATGCTGTGTGAGGGTGAAACCAAGGGCCATTTGCACACAGTCCCGGAGAAACCAAACACGTGCTCAGCCGCCGTAAGATTCCCAGGGGCAGGACGGCTGATTTTTCTAAATGCTTCCTGCTCGAAAGAGCATGGCTGGCTGCGCCCCGAGGTCAGGGTTCCCCACATTTTTGTGGCTGTGACACACCGCGTTCAGTTGCTTCAGCAGCTACAGAGCCATAGATGGGCAGCCTCTACACACAGGGGGCTCATCCTGTGCCTCACGCCCCCTGAAGGGCCACGCAGGTCACAGAGGCGCGCCCCTGGCCTCTGCCCTGAAGGTTCACTTAAAAATGAAACTGAACTTAAACTGCCTTCGTTGGGACAGTTTCAGGAGACGCCCTTCGAGAGAACCTTGGCTCACAGCATCGGGGTCCCTGCTGTAAGCTGGCCAAGGGTGGCTGCACGGGGTGAAGGCGAGCCCGCAGGTCACCGGGTCCGGGAGACAGCCTGGCCTGCGCTGGGTGGCATTGGAGCTTGCCGCTCTGCCTGTGGGATTTCTTTTTGGCGGAGAAAGTGGTGAGGAGCTCCTGTCGGCCGTGTCTGTTAGTCCTAATTTCACAAGCGCCCGCTTTCTTAAATAGCCAAGCAATTTTCTGCTTCTCTTCTCACTTACCTTTTTCAATCTCACTTACCTTTTCAAAGGCAATGACAGTCATCCCCCCTTATCCGCGGGGGATACGTTTCAAGACCCCCAGTGGATGCCGGAGACCCCAGATAGTAGGGGACCCTATCTATACCGTGCTTTCCCCTCTACATACACTTTATGGCTTCCCTTGGGCACGTCCGGGCTGCCAGCGTCACTGCTCTTGCTGTAAGTAATAAGGTTTCCTTGACCACAAGGGCTGTGATACCTTGACAGTCGATTGGATAACCAAGGCGGCTACGAAGTGATTGACGGGCGGGGTGTATATACAGGCACGTCGTTTCCTTGAGCTTCACGGATGTTTCATTTTTCACACATTGGAGGCCAGACCCGCCGCCAGCCAAAGGATCACAGCTGGCTTCACTGGGCCGCCTGCTGTCTTGTGCTGGTCTGGAACCGACCTCCCCGTGTCTCCGAGGTCGGCCTGTACACCGCGGACGAGCTGGACAGAGGGATGATTCCCGACCCGGGTGGGATGGAGCGGGACAGTGCGAGAGTTCATCACGCTACTCAGGATGGCATGCAATTTAAAATGTCTGACTCCTGTATTTCTGGAATGTTCCATTTAATATTTTAGGCCTTTGTTGACTGCGGGTAACGGAAACGGTGGAAAGCAACGTTGTGGACTACTGTAGTGTCCCTTTACAATTCCTTCGGGCCTTGCTAACTGCCTTAGCTCAAGAGTTACAGCTTCTCTCTACCCATTGAGGCACCTACAGGAATATCTAATTAAAATCCAGGCCAGACAAAATTGCATATTTTGGATAACAAAGTCTCTTTAGCTTTCTCAGTATTTAAATTTCTACCGGCAGGGGAGAGTAGGGGGGTCCATTTTTATTTCAGGCATTCTTGAGAAGGGTGTATTTCCTATTAACTGACTATCAGAGGGAGGAATTGGAAACTAGCAGGGCGAGAGGACTTAAATATGCATGAAGAAAAATTTCCACGACGCACCTGAAACGGGTCGGTAGGCCCGTAGGTATCAGAAACACTATGGCACCTGTGTTTTTCCTGCGTAAACCACACTGCTGATTTACCTAAGCCTGTAAGGCAACCCGAACGCACCAACACGCTGACCCAATTCGACAGATCTTTTACCCTGTAGACAGCTTTACAGAAGGGCCAGGTGTGACAGGAAGAGAGCTGGCCTGGGTGTGCTCCTTCTTTCTAGGAGAGAGACCCTTTGAAAGAGAATCATACAAATATAAATATATATATGTATATGTGTGTGTGTGTATATATATATATATATATATATATATATATATATATATATATACACACTAGAGATCCAATGCATGAAGATTTGTGCAAGAATGGGCCTTCCTTCCCCTGGCTGCCAGTCGCTCCGGCCATAGCCTCCTTTCTGCCTTTGCTCTGGCCCAGAGCTGCCTTTCTGCCTTCTCACGCTGCCCAGAGGCCCGGAGCGGCTGGGGTGGTGCGGAATGCCCCATCCCCGGCTGCTCGGCACCTGCATATGCAAATTAACCCACCATCTTTGTTGGGTTAATTGGAATACTCACTCCTGATTGGCTGGTGGGCGTCACAAAGGTATGGTCAATTTGCATCTTTCTCTTTTATTAGGGTAGATAACTGAATATTTTACTTGATTTTTTTTTTTTTTGAGAGAAAGAGAGAAACATATTTCCCACATATGCCCTCATGGGGGAACGAACCCGAAACCTGGGTATGTGCCCTGACCGGGAATTAAACCTACCACTTTTTGGTGCACAAGACGATGCTCCAACCCACTGAGCCACACCAGCTGGGCAAGAATCATACAATGTTAGAGCTCAAATCATCTTATAAGAGAGTCCCCATAATTTTATGGGCCAATACACTCATTAATGACAAAGGCAGGATTTGAACGCTGATCATTTTATTCCCAGCCCATTGGTCTTTCTTCCAGAGCACACTGGAATCATCTGGGGAGTTAAAGCAAAAAAACAAACAGAAAAACCCAACACCAACAAAGGCTTCCCCAAAGGTAGAGCTTTAATTGGCCGGGCAGCCATCTGGGCGCTGGGGTTTCTCTCCCTTTCCCCACTCTGGTAGTGGAAGGAAGGAAAAGGTAAGGATCATCCTATATAATAAAGAGCTAATATGCTAATTAGATGGAACAGCAGAACAGCTGATCTTCCTGACGAAGCCGGGGCTGCGAGGGCTGGCCGAGGCTGGTAGGGCCGAGCCCCTTGCACGAATTTTATGCACGGGGACTCGAGTTCTATATAAGCATTTGCAAGGTATTTACTCCATTTGACCTCACCTGTCACTGAGACATATTCCTGCGTTAAGAGAGGCTCTTAGTGAAACCCAACCCTCAGTCTTCTTTTTCGATTTACAACGTGTACCTTTTCTTCTTTAAGTGGAGAGCGCCGAGAACTGATTGACACTTGGCTGCGGGACTCGGGTATTCATTTGGTAAACAGAGAATTGTTCGCAGAAATGCAGAGGTTGTGGAAGCCAAAAGGACCATCTCATCTCCTGGGGACCAATTCGGATTCCTGGATGGCAAGACTCCTGTTAAAAAACAAAAATGGCAAGGCACTCCAAAGAGGCACCCTTAGAATTACTCTGGAACTTTCCATTGGAGAAGTTAGGGAGCGAGGTGCTGGGTCCATTTGGCAAAAAGTTGGGCAGCGGACTGAAAGGTCCCAGGTTCGATTCCGGTCAGGGGCATGTGCCTGGGTTGCGGGCACATCCCCAGTAGGAGATGTGCAGGAGGCAGCTGATCGATGTTTCTCTCTCATCGATGTTTCTAACTCTCTATCTCTTTCCCTTCCTCTCTGTAAAAAATTAATAAAATATATTTTTTTAAAAAAATAAAAGTTGGGCAGCAGTTGAATACTAAGCAATAAGAAGAGGAGACAGGATGACCACCAAAACCCAATACCACGATGCAAACCTTGGCCGGCAGACACACAGGCAAACATGATGGATTGATTTTGGCGATGGTTCCCCCCACTTTTTTTTTTTTTTTTTTAATATATATCAGAGACCAGCCAAGTGGGAAAACCATGGGCAGTCTAGGTCTAAAGTGGAACTGATTGCTGGTGGGGCCAGCAGACCTCTTGCTCAGTTCAGCTGCCTTGCCTCTGCTCTGGGGGGCCTGGACCTCGCCGAAAGGATGAGAGCGCCGTGAAACCTAAGCCCCAAGGTGCTCACCTTTCCCAACAATCCCAAGGAAACCATTCGCCTGATGAAGTTGAAAGTTGCCTCTGTTCAACTGAGCGGGGAGAAATAAAAAGAAACTCCCTCAACCTGCCCAACAGGTTCTGGGATTTGAAACGTGTCCAGCTCCTTTATATAATGTATAACCCGGGATGCCAGTCCCGGTCCAATCCACTCTTTGTTTGCAGCAACACCCAAATCCCGTGACACGCACCATCTCCCAGATAGGCCCGCCTCTCTCTAACAAATCCGAAAGATCTTCGCGTTGTACATCTCCCTCCAGGATCCACAGGAGAGCAAAGGGTTTTAAAAGAAGCATTTTGTAGCAACAAGGAACAGGGAAGAGTGCCTAAGTGAATGGCAATCATAGGAACAGCCCATTAACTGGCAAATCCCTGTTGTGTGCAGGCTGCACCCGGAATGCGTGCGGGAGGAGAGAAAGCAGCTGCGGCTCAATTAAACTCGGTAGCTCAGGTACCTCAGGAGGATTCTCGCCCTGGTTTATCGAAACAGATCTGCTTTCGCAGGGGTCTCAGGGCACCGCCGTACAGATGCGCCTTCTTTATTGCTGTCGGTAACTGAGCTAATATATGCCTCTAAGCAAATGGAGGGGGTGGAAGGGCCACAGACCTCAGAAAACACACTTTTCTTGGCATCTGGGTAGAAGGGAAAGGGAGACCGCTGGGCCATGACACAGACCAGACTGCAGACACTGTCCACAGGCCCAGCCCAGTAGCTGCAGGAAAGGGAATTACGGAGTTGGCATGCACTGAGGAATTCTTTGGGAACCCAACCGATCCTTTCAATTAATGAGTTTGCAGAAGCCAGATGCCCTGTTGTGAAATGGGCTCCGACAGAGACGGCGGTATTATGCAACCCCAGGGAGCTGGGCATTCCAGCCAGGCCGCGAGATGCCTCTCTTCGCCAGTTCTTCGCACGTTTGATCTTCCCCAGGTGTCTCCACTGGGAAAGAATTTTCCAACGTCAATTCCTGATAGCAACGTCGTCTCCATCTTCCGTCAGTCAGCACCCGTTGAGGTTTGCTCACCACCCAGAGCAGATTCTCTCCACCTCGTCTTGGACGGTCGGGGTCAGAATGACCTGGGCTGCTTGTTTGAAAGACCCCGAATCTAGAATAAAAATCTCATTGGTGCTCAAACCTGCACCATTTTTTAATTAAAAAAAAATTAAAAACTATCAGGAACATGTTTAAACATATGCAACATAGAGAGAATAATATATTAGACCCCAGGTACCCATTATTCAGCTTCAATAACTATCAACATTCCATTGTTCTTGTTTCTCCTATACCTTTTTTGGGCGGGGGGGAGGGCTAGGATATTTTAAAGTGAATCTCAGACATCTTATCCTTTCACCCATCAGTTCTTTAGTATGTTTTTCTAACAGAAAAGGTCTTGAAAAACATTTTTAAAAACATAACCACAATGCCAGCATCACACTCAACATTAACTACAATGTCTTAATATTATCAAATTCTGCGTCCATTTTCAGTTTTCCATAGCAGTCTCAAAAATGTCTTCTTGTATTTGGTTTGTTTAAATCAGGATCCAAAAAGATGCATACGTTGTGTTTTGTTGGTATGTCTTTTTTTTTTTTTTTTTAGACACAAGTAAACGAGTGCATCTTGTATTCACTGAAAGCAGTGGGGCCTTACTACTGAATCTCAGCGCATTGAAAACTCCAATTATGTTCCAATTGATGATAGCATGTTTATAAAAAGGCATTGTCAGCACATGGGAAATGAATGATCATCAAATGCTCAGAACAATGAATAATTATAGTAAGTAGAATGCTAGCTTTTAAAATACGCTATATCTCTAAAAAAAGACAAATGAGAGGGAAAATTAAAAATAAATATCTTCAGTGAGATCCATAGGCATTTCCCATGCATCTGAGCTGTCATTTAAGTCAGTTTGAGTTTTTTTGGTGTGTGTGTTTTTGTAGAACAGTAAATCTGTTGAATTTTGCTCTGGAAATTGAACCAAGAGAGGCAGGCTTGGTTTCTTTTTTCTGCTGAGAAATGTTGTGGATGATCGTGTCCCGTGACTCATGCAGTCCCTTCCACAATAACCGAAGACCGAGCAGCCACGCGTGCTGGGTTTTGCATTGCACACTGAGGATGAAACGGCTGTTAGAAGCTTCGTTCTCAGTCTCACCAACAGGCCTCACAGTAGGCCTCCCCGTGGCGGAAGTGCGTTCGGAGGATGAGACTTCCCAAACCTCACGGAACAGCCTCTCGGGGAGGCTAGCCATTTTAGAATCTAACTTCATCCCCATGATCTCCCTCATCCACAGCCCCTGCCAGAGCAGCAGGATCCTCCTCAAAATGCACAACCAGGGCTGAGCCGTCACTGTCAAATGTCGCTCTGAACACACACTTTAAAGGCTTCCAGCGGCCGGGCTGCGAGGAGATTGGCTCCCACTTGATCTCTCTGTGTCCTCCCTCTTCCTCCCGCTCACCTGTCGGGCATCACGTCCCCTTTGCTGCGCGGAATCAAGCGTGGCTCCAGGAGTTTTGACCCAACCAAAGCGAAGGATGGAGTTGTCGCTGACTTAGGTGGGGAGACTGCCCACGGAGGGAGTGAGCGCAGTTAAGCAGGAGTCCAGTTTTGATCATATTGGGTTTGAAACATCTACGATGTAGCCACGTGGAGACATCAAGTAAACAGTTGGATAGGAGACCGCCTGAGGTCTTGGCAAGGGTCAGGGGTGGAGATTTATATGTTCTCAGCCTATTGATGGTATTTAAAGCCATGAGACCGATTCAATGACCGAGGGAATTAGGATACACGGAAAAGAGAGAAGGACAAAGAATGAATTCTAGGAACATTCAAATATAGTAGTAAGATGTAGGGGAGATGGGAAGAAATAAGCATGTTTTTAGTATAGTTCATTTGCTTCTCTGGGTTAAATATTTCCAGGTTCTCTAGATAATTCTTTTTCCCCCCCCAGAGAATGATTCACTTATTGATTGATTGGTAAAAATAATAACAAATATATTTCTTGAAAAAATTAATTTATTATGCTTTCTACATTTCTCTTCTCCATCACTACAGTGACGCTTTAAGAAACATCTATGTCATATGACTTAATATTTTTAAGAAAGAAAAGTATATAAAACTATATTTTAATTTTTTGCTTTTTAAGAATTTCATTTATTTAACATAAAAAAACCAAACCAAACAAAAACACCCATTTCTCCTATTTCCACCCACCTCTGGCAACCACCAACTAATTCTTTGTATCTGTGAGCTTAAGTTTTATTTTTTTAATGCGTGTTTTTAGATTCCACATATGAGAAAGACCATGTGGTAGTTGTCTTTCTCTGTCTCACTTATTTCACTGAGCACAATGCTCGCTAGGTCCATCGTGTTGTTGCCAATGGCAACATTTTCTTCCTTGTATGGATGAACTAGAGGCCCGATGTACAAAGTTCGTGCGAGGGCTCGGCCCCCACCACTGCAGTGGTTGCCTCAGCCCCTACTCACCGAGGCATCTGCCTCTGCCTCGCCGCCCCCTGCCGTCACCATGGCTTTGTCCAGAAGGTCGTCCGGAAGGACATCTGGAAGGACATCCAGTCTAATTAGCATATTACGCTTTTATTATTATAGATAATGTTCAATTGTGCATATATATATATACCATAATTTCCTTATCCATTCATCCATTGATGCATACTTCGATTGTTTCCATATCTTGGTTATTGTAAACTATGCTGCAGTGTGTACATCTTTTGAATTCTTGCTTTCATCACTGATGGAATTTCTAGATCACAGGGTAGTTCTATTTTTTACTTTTTGAGGAACTACCATGCTGTATTCCATAGTGGCTGCCCCGGTTTACAATCGCACCATAGTGCACAACGGTTCCTTTTCTCCACATCTTTGTGGAGACCACGTGGGACTACATCAAACTAAAAGGCTCTGCACGATAAAGGAACATCAACAAAATGAATGGGAGAAAACAAAAATCATATATCTGAGAAGAAACTAATATCCAAAATATATAAAGAACCCATACAACTCAATAGCAAAAACAACAACAACCACACACACCACAATCCAAATTAAAAATGGGCAGAAGATCTGAATATTTTCCCCAATAAGATATACTAATGGCCGACAGGTGCATGAAAAGACCTTCAACATAAGCAAGCATTGGAGAAATGCAAATCAAAACCACCATGAGCCATCGCCTCACACCTGTTAGGACTGTATCACAAGGACAAGAAATAACATGATGGTAAGGACTGGGGTAAAGGAACCCTTCCGGACTGTGGTGAAATATGAGTTGGTGCAGCCACTATGGGAAACCAATACAGTAACCAGCACTAATAACACTGAAGGCAATCTAAGATTTCCTTGTATGTAAGTTTGTACTCCGATATTGTGTTTTAAAGTCACTTAAAATAATTCTTTATGTTTATTGAATCAACTTGATACACAGCTAGGTTTATTTATTAATTAATTTTTTCCAAGAAAAAAAGATTTTAAATATAATAATATTACCCAAACTGTACTAACATAGTATAATATCACAAAAGTTGTAGGAAATAATTAAAAATCTGTGAATAACAAGATTACTTCTATTATATTCTAAAATATTTTTTTTCCTCTGGCTCTGTTTTGGTTCATGAGTTTATGTTGTCCATTATATATTCCACATAAGAGTGAGATCATGTAATATTTATCTTTCTCCAACTGGTTTTTTTCGCTTAGCATAATGCTCTCCTGGTCCATCCATGCTGTTGCAAATGGCAAGAGTTCCTTCTTTTTTACAACAGCGTAGTATTCCATTGTGTAGATATAGCACAGTTTTTAATCCACTCATCTGTTAGGCTGTTTCCAAATCTTATACAGCTAGGTTTATTTCTTTTAGATTTTTTTTTAAAATAAGCTTTTAACTTTAGTACAGTCTTAGATTTACAAGAAAATTCTAAAGATAGTACAAAGAGTTCCCATCTATCCCACAACCCGTTTCCACTATAATTAAATCATATATTAATGTGGTGCATTTGTCACAATTAATGAACCCATATCGATACATTTCTAAAGTCCACACTTGATTCAAACTTCTTTGCTTTTTACCTAACATCCTTTTTCTGTTCTGGAATCCTCTGTAGGACAGCACAGTACGTTCAGTCATCATAGTTTCTCAGACTCCCCCTGGCTTTGATAACCTTGATAATTGTGAAAAATACTGGTCAGCTATTTTGTAGAATGTCCCTCAATTGCGATTTGTCTGACAGTCTTTTCATGCTGAGGGTGGGATTATGTGTTTTGGGGAGGAAGACTACAGAAGTGCCATTCTCATCACGTCGTATCGAGGACACATACTATCATCCTGACTTGTTGCTGCTGACATTAACCTTGGTCGCCTGGCCAAGGTCAGTGTGTCAGGTTTCTCTACAGTATAACTACTCCCTTCCCCTCCTTTCCGTACCGTGCTCCTTGGAAGGAGTCACCGTGCAGCCCACCCTTAAGGAGGGGAGTTATGCTCCATCTCCTTGAGGGTGGACATCTACATCAATTACTTGGAATTCTTTTACGTGGGTGATTTGTCCCTTCTCTGTTGATTGGTCGGTTGAGTAAGTCAATTGTTTGGTAGCACTATGAATGCATAGATATTTATACTTTGGGTTGTAATCCAATTCTACTTCATTTTGTTGCTCAAATGGGTCCAGTTTTGGCCATTGGGGGTTCTTGAGTTGGCTTTTGTGTCCCTTTGATACAACTGCACGATTTTTTTGGAGCACTTGCTTGCTTTCTGGCACCACACGATTCTCCAGGCTTAGCTTGTATATTCTCTGCCTCAGGTCTAGAACCCAACATCTCTCCAAGGGGCCTGGCTCCTTTCGTTGGAGAATGGGTCTCAGTGTTGGGTATGCTGGTTGCTCTTGGGGTGTCCTTCTTTCAGGCCCTCTCAGCTGACAGACCAAGGAAATAATGCTGACCTGTGAATGTGTACTAATTGTGTATGTATACTAACCTGTGTGTGTGAACTAACCTCTGTGTGTACTAACCTGTGTGTGTGAACTATCCTGTGTGTATACTAACCTGTGTGTGTGAACTAACCTGTGTGTGTACTAACCTGTGTGTGTGTACTAACCTTTGTGTGTACCAACCTGTGAATGTATACTAATTGTGTGTGTGTACTAACCTGTGTGTGTGTACTAACCTGTGTGTAGACTAATCTGTGTATGTGTACTAACCTGTGTGTGTGTACTAACCTGTGTGTAGACTACTCTGTGTATGTGTACTAACCTGTGTTTGTGTATGAACCTGGGCATGTATACTAACTGTGTATGCGTACAGATCTATAAATATTTTATGTATAATCAGTTGTGTCTATGTTGACCAACAGAATAGCTAATATTAAGCTAAATATGAGTTCATACTAATGCCGCCAACTTTAGTTCATTACCACACGGATCACGCTGGCTTCCTCCTCTTGCTCTTCTGTGATCTCCCATTCCAGCAGCCAGACACCGGCTCCCAGCTATTTCCTTTATGGTTTCATTTCAGTAGCTGCGTAGAGCTGTTGTAGTTTGTTTCTAACGTTTTATTTTGGTTGAACTTTGTTTTGGAAGTATATAAAATACTGAGCATATCAAAAGCCATAACAAGGCACCTTCAGGGAGAGCGGGCCTTATCCCAGTTGCCTCCCACTGATTTCTTCCCATCGGAGGTAACACTTTTCATCAGCGACTAGTTTCTTCTTCCATTGTTTCCTTTAGAAAAGTAAGCGAACATATTGATAGCCACTTTCCTGTCTTTCTTACACGAGTGGCGGAATATGGCACACCTTCCTCTTCACTCCGCCTTGTGCACTGAACAATAGACCTGGCGAGATGCCGGGGGCCTGTGGCGCTCCTTCCTCTGCCCTGCACATGCTCTTCCACACGGCAGTACCCCGTTGCTCAGCCGGGCCTCAGCGATCGGCACTGGGGCTTTCCTCCAGCCTTTGCTGTTATGAATAATATTGCCAAGAATAGCTTTGAACATCCAGCATTGCAGATTTCTTTGCCAGTGTATCTTTAGGATGGAGTCCCAAAAGCGGGATTACTGGGTCAAAAGGCATGTACACGTAACTTTGGGAGGCGCTGCCAAATTCCTTGCTACGAGAGGGAAAACATTTTGCATTCCCACTAGCAAGGCAGGAGAGAGATCTCATTTCCCCACAGTCTTGTCACCGGAATATGTTGTCACACTCTAACATTTTTGTCTGACAGATGATAAAGAGTCACCCAGTGAGACTTTGCCTGTCTCTTATGATAATGAGGCCCGGCATCTTTTCATACATTTAAATGTCATTTGCATTTCTTATTCTGCCGGCTGTCTGTGGCTAGCTTTCTGTACTGAGGTTGGAGGGCCACCGCTCTGGTGCGTACAAGAGCGGCACGGAGCCCAGGCAGGCCTCATCCTGGAAGGGGCTGACGCAGGTGACTTGCCCGAAGCAACAATAGAGAAACACACGGCACAAGTTCAAGTTTTAAAGTCCTTGCACAGGGATGACATGTCTGGGGAGGTCAGAGGGTCCGGATAGCTGTGCAGGAGTCAGAGAAGGCCTCACAGGGGAGGAGTTAGAGCCGGGATTTGAAAGATGCCTGGGTTGGGAGTGAAGGAAACACGCATGTAGACAGAAGACGCAATGTCTTAGCCATTAGGGTGGTGACTCAGGAGTCAGACTGCTGGGTTCCAATCCCGGACACACCCTTGGTGAGTGACTTCAGATTCTTCATCTGTAAAAGGTGGTAAGAATAATAATACCTTCCTCAAGAGTTGTTGTGAGGATGAAATGATATAAACGTCCCCGAACAGTGCCTGGGTCACAAGGCACAGAGGGCCACTCGACCGAAGGCGAATGTTCTATTTGGAACCGTGGGAGGTTTCGTTGGGGAATAGGCATGAGATCGGGTCATGGCGGGCATCAGGCTCTTGCTCAGGAGCTGGGATTTAGTCTAGAAGGCATCCCCGGCCCCACGTGGTGCACGTGAGTTCCACGGGAAACATCCTCACGGTCTGTGCCTCACACACTCTGCAGGGCAGGCGGCCTGGGCAACATCTACGCCTTCACCTTGGCCCTCAGAGCAGCTAGCCAGCCCACCTGTACTCTTAGACTTCCCAGGCAGGAGTCAGACACCGGTCTGTGGGGCCCCCTAACCCTGGGGTCGCACGTCAAGCTCGCAGATGATCGTCCGAGGCCCCCTTCTCTTGACCTGAGGTGAAGGGGCAGCAGCGCTCCCCCCACCCTTGGGAGAAATGGGATTCCCAGCCAGGGCACACGTTGTCCTTCACTCAGATCTCTCCGTCCCCATTCTCAACTCCTACCTGAAAGATGTGGGCAGCGTTTCAGCGTCTGCCTGGCCGCTAACTGAAATGCTTGCATGGTGGTGTTTTGAAGAGATGGCTCCGTTGTCTTCCTGCCCTGGTACACCGAGGCAGGAGAATCCAGTTTCAGCACCGACTGCCGTCTCTCCCCAGGACAGGGCCTGGCCCTCGGGATGAGTGGCTGGTGCTGGAGGAGGTGGACTTAGCCGGAGTCGGCGGGATGGACTGGGATGAGGGAGAAGAAAGACTAGTTGGAGTCTGCAGAGGAAAGAATTGGAGAAAGTTGGGGATACTGAGCTCAGAGGAGAGAAGACTTAGAAGGCGATAGCATTTCTCCCTAACGCGGGTAAAGACAAGGACTGTCATGTAGGAAAGACGATGCATTTTACGGAAGAAGAATTAGGATGAATGAGTAAATGTTCAGGGAAACAGATTTGGGCTCCATATATGGCTATTTTAATATCTGAGCAATGAGTGTCCCACTGTTCGGTGTATGCAGTTAGATATTGGATTCTCTCCACCCACCAACCTGTTCCACCCAGACTTCCCCATCTCAGGAAATGACATCCCTCTCCACCCATTGCTTGAGCCAAAACCCAGGAGTCACCCTTAATTCCTCCCTTTCCTTTATCCCCATATCCGATTTTTCAGCAAATCCTGTCATTTCTACCTCCAGATTATTTTCAATATAGATTTGTCTACTTGCCCTCACACCACTGCCCTCACCCCGGCCAGGCTACCTCATTGTCGGCTGGACTCCTGCCACTGCCTCCTAATTGCTTTTTCTTTCATGAGCCTCACAATCCATTCTCCGTTCAGGAAGTAGCCAGAGTGATCTTACAGAAAAAAGCCAAACAAATCACATCCCCGCCTTGCTTAAAACCCTCCTAGGGCTTTGCCTTGAACTTAGAGTCAAGCTCCAACCCCTCAGGCTAGCCTAGGAAGCCCCATATGGCCTGGCCATGGCTGCCTCTTCAGACCCATCTTTTAAAAAATGTTTTTATTGAGTTTTGAGAGAGAGAGAGAGAGAGAGAGAGAGAGAGAGAAGCATCCATTGGCTGCCTCCTAAACACCCCCTACCAGGGATCGAGCCTACAACCTGGGCATGTACCCTGACCAGGAATTGAACCAGCGACCTCTTGGTGCATGAGATGATGTTCAACCAACTGAGCCATCCTGGCTGAGTCAGACTCATCTTTTATGGTTCCCCACTTAGCTCACTGCACTCACACCACACCAGCCTTGATTGGTTTCCCAAACGAGCCAGGTTCATTGCCAAGGGCCTTCACGCCAGATGTCCCCTGCCCGGCTCCCCTGGAGCTCACATGATTCTCTCCTTCAGTTCATCTGGGAGAACGGAAATGTCACTTTCTCAGAAGGGACTTCCCTGACCACTCGATTGGAAGAAGAATTCCATCCCACCTCCTCCACCATCGCTTCCTACATTACAGTTCTGTTTTCTCTCTACCAGTTATTACTGTCTGAAATGATTATATGTATTATTTATTGTCGACCTGCTTAACTATAACTACACTTTATGATGGCCCGAATCTTGCCTTCTTTGTCCAGCACTGTAGTCCCAATATATCTAATAGGGACTCAGATATTTGTTGAATGACTAAGTGATTGGATCATCTTGGGCAGGGACATTAAAGAGGCTTCCAGTCTAAGGAGGAAGGGGAGGCTAGACCTCTGACGTCACTGCAAAGACTGTGTTGTAAGTGGATGAGTTGATAGGAATGAAGAAGGAAACATCTGTGATGGTTTCAAGGACAAAATGGATGAGACACATTGTATGGAGAGGATAAAGGGTGGGGTCCCGTAGAAATTAGCTCCACAGCTGAGAGCATGGTGGACTCCAGATAGAAACAAATAAATAAATATAATCATGTCAGGTGGTGATGACTGATAGAAGTTTAGAGACTGAAAAGTGATTTTTAAAAATTATGGTAAAATGCATGTAACATGAATGTTTACCATCTTGGCCATCATGCAGTGCACAGGTCAGTGGATTCCGTACATTCACATTGTTGGGCAAACATCACCGCATCACTCACAGAGCTCTTTCCACCTTGCGAACTGAATCTCTGTACCCATCGACTGCTGACCCCCCACCCTCCCCTTCCCAGAGCCCCTGGCAACCGCCGTTATACTTTCTGTCTCTATGAATTTGACTATTCTAGATACCTAATGTAGATGAAATCATACAGTATTTCTCATTTTGTGGCTGGCTTATTTTATTCGGCACACTGTCCCCAAGGCTCATCCATGTTATAGCATGTGTCAGAACCTCCTGCCTTTTTAGGGCCCAATACTATTCCATTCTATGGATACATCGCCTTTTAGTTATCCATTCATCCATCAACAGGAAGCAACTTGGGCTGCTGTGAATAATGCTGCTATGGACACGGGTGTACAAATATTTCTTCGAGTCCCTGCTTTCAACTCTTTGGGGGTCTATACCCGGAAGTGGGAATTGCTGGGTCCTGTGGTAATTCTAGTTTTAATTTTTTGGAGAAACATGAAAAGATATTTTTATAAAAAGTTTCTGAGCTTTTCTTAGACATGATGATTTAAGGTTGGAATGGGAGAGAAAGCTTGGGCTAAAGGTGTGTTTGGAAATCATATACCTCCACTCAGCCGGGAGGCCATGTTAGTTGGAACAGTTGATGGCAGGACAGTAGATAAGCTCCCTGACGAGGTGACTGGGCTGGGCAATGAGCCAGAGTGAGTGTCAGTCAGTGCCCATGGTGAGGGACTGAGGGAGGGAGAAAGCTGCAAAGATAAAGACTGTGGTGGTCAGAGAGGTAGGGAGAGAGGCATGGGCGGGCAGGGTCTGGCAAATTGAGATCACCGCACTGTCATGCTTGGCCCAGCCCGAGGGCCTTAGCACTTAAGGTCTCCTCGGCTTGGGGTGCTGACACCCACATCGCCCCTCCCTTCAGGTCTCTACTCAGATGTCCCCTCCCCGAGAGGCAGCAATAGCCACATAATGTGCAGGCTGTGGACACGTGAAAATGCAGGGCAGGGCCCTGTTCCAATGGCAGGGAGCAAAGCTTTCCTTCCTTCCGCGGTCTTTCTTGACCATCATGGGGTGTTTGATTGGCCACTGAATGTCAGGCTCCTCTGGGCACAGGGACACTCCTGGGCTAACATTCATAGATGCCTCACCCTGACTCCCTGTGCCTGTGCCCAGCTCCCACTGGGCAGAGGGTGGCCGGAGTGGCATGGGGCCTGGGGTGTGGGCAGCTGAGAACCCAATGGGGGAGGCAGAGGGTGGGGTCACATGAGAGCTCAGGCTTCAAGGCCACAGCACATGGTCCCATCACTTACGAATCACAACTCAAAAAATAGTATTAAAAATTTTAAGATGGTGCCCAGCTGGCATGGCTCAGTGGTTGAGCATCGATTTATAAACCAGGAGGCCATTGTTTAATTCCTGGTCAGGGTACATACCAAGTTGTGGGCTCGATCCCCAGTGTGGGGTGTGCAGGAGGCAGCTGGTCAATGATTCTCTCTCATCATTGATGTTTCTCTTTCTCTCCCCTCTCCCTTCCTCTCTGAAATCAATTAAAAAGAAAAAGAAAAAAAAGAAAAGCTCACAGAATCAACTCACACACTTGGCCTTTCAATCACACATTCCATTACCTCATAAAACCATCCTGCTTAAAAAAATAATAACAGTCACCGTGGCATATTTTGCTACAGTTGAGCTAAAGGAGGAGAATTTTTAAATGTTCCAGATCTAAAATATGTGGCGTCTTTGCCAAGTCCTCATTTTCATCTTTCAAAAGGAGATTAAAAGCTGAAGTACTTATCCAAGTGAGGAAATGGTAACAAGGGTGATCATATTGTTTTCCATTTACTGAGCATCGACAGCACTTCAGCCGACAAGACAAGAGGAATCTATCTATCTCTGTCTGGTTTTTGTTGGATGGTGTCATCTTGGCCCATGGATTCCCTGGTTCATTTCCTCTCTCCCACTCTGCAGCCAGGGGTTCGGGTCGGGTGCAGGCAGGCTCACCCTGCAGCGGTCCATTCACAGACCCACCCCGCCCACTGCATCTCCAGGATGGCACTCAGTCTAGATGGGACCAGAACTACTCACTCATGCTTCTGGCTCCCACCCGCTCTATTGGGAGCTTTGGGAGAGAAAGTCCATGCGACCTCCCACCTCCCAATGTGCCCCTCCCTCACCGAGCTGACTCCTTTGGTTCTCAGCGTAATCATCACCTCCTCCGGGAAGCCTCCCTCAGCACTCAGACCGGACCCTCCTCATGCTTTTCCATACCACCTGGACATCCCCATCGATTTCCACAATGTCAATGAATTACTTCACTGTCTTCCGTGCCAGGCGATAAGCCCATAAGGAAGGTGCTATCAATGGAATGGTTGTGTCCCCTCAAAATGTATTGGTTGAAACCCTGCCCCCCGCCAATGGGATGGAAAGGAGGCAGGACCTTTGAAAGGTCATGAGGTCGTGAGGGTGGAGCCCTCATGAATGGGATTAGTGCCCTTATAACAGAGACTCTGGGAGAGCTCCCTTCAGCCATGCCAGGATACAAGGAGAAGATGGACAGCTATGAACCAGGAAGCTGCCTCACCCCCCTTCCCCAGGCACCAAATCAGCCAGCACCTTGATCTTAGACTTTCATCTCCAGAACCATGAGAAATGCGCTTCTGCTGTTTATAAGCCGCCCAATCGATGGTGTTTTTCTTATAGCAGCCTGACTGGACTAAGGCAGAAAGGTTGCCTCACTCATCATTACGTCGCCAGCACCTAGCCCACTGCCTCGCAAAGAGCAGGCGCTCAGTAAACATTTGACGGAGGAACTTGGACCCTCCAGTGCCTGGTGGTGGCTCTTGATCTCTCTCTACAGATGCTTGCTGAATTATACTGGAAAAACTGTCTTTATCTCACCCACGATGACTTCCTTCATCAAATAAAATGCGGCGTGGAGATGAAGCCATATCCCAAAGCATGGTCCTTCCTCATGGAAGACAGGCCGGTAAGCCAGCGGGGAGAATAAAAAGCAAGACTGGGAGGCAGGCACCACAGAGGCTGGCTCAGGCCAGGCCACCCCCTTTCTCTTCCTTGTATCCCAGGCCCTCCTTTCTCCGCCTCCAAGCACGACCGGTTGTGCTCTGTATTCAAACCGATTAGCTGAGGTTTTAATCCCTCCACATCACTACGTTCCGGCTTTTGGAACCATTTGACACGAAAAGTAATTAGAGGCAGACTTCTGAGAGCAAAGCCCAATTCCTTTATGGCTTCTCCGATCAGAATAAAGACTCCAGAGGTAAGGATTCGAATGAGGCGGACGGTTGCAAATGGTGTTGTGAGGGAGGCGAGCCTCTCTCTCCCGGGCGGAATCCGTAGGGGCGAGTGGGAAGCCAGAAACAGATGCGTCCTCTGCTCCCGCGTCCAGGCCCCTGGGCAGTTCCAGGAGAAGCTTTCCCTTGGCTTGGCGTGGTCATTCCCGCAGGTCTTTTCTGTTTTCATCTATCGATTCCCTATTTAGTGAGATGGCGCTGATCAATAATGTATGTCAGCGAGGCGCAGGGCGGAGGGCAAGGCTTTTCTGAAGCGCTGGGTAATGGCTCTAGTTTAGTTTCGTGTGTGTGCTGTTTTTTTGCTAAGTGGGTGTTGTCATGAGATCGAGGGTAGGGGCCCCTCAGGCCGAGTGCTACAGAGGTTGTTGTCACCCTTGTCCCTGGGTCTTATTTTCTGCCACCCCACCTTCCCTCACCTCGTCTTCCCCTTCATCACCCCTTCCCTCGTGTGACGTGAATCCCAGGGTGCCTTGTCAAGTGGCTTTGTGGAGAAACCACACTCTATGAAATGTGCATTATGGCCTTAATACTGTTAATCGCACGGCATACTTTATGCTGGTGTGTGTGTGTGTGTGTGTGTGTGTATTGTGTATGGATGTAATAACTTATTTCCATTGTTTCCATTTTATCAGGGTGCAATGAATTACTCTCCTCATTAAATACAATTATGCCCTGTTTTTTTCCCTAAGACACATACCCAAATTTCCTGCCCTCGAAAAGGCTCATTTAACCGTTTCCCTCTGATGCAATATCCGGCAAGTGGAGCCACTCAGGAGGGGTCGAGGGCCTTGGAGGTGGTGGCTGGTGACGCGAGAGCGAACCCGAGCTCACAGCATCCCATTACGAGCACGAGAGACTTCAGTAAACGTCCTTGGCCTTGTGTTGGCTACTCCTGAGGTGGGAGGACAGGTGACAGCAGGGTCAGGTGACAATAAGAATATGATATAACTTGGGTTGGAACAGATCCGAAGTGAAGAGCGTTATGTAAAACACATGTGATGCCGAGTCCTGCAGAGGAATCAAGGCCGGGTCTCCTGCCTCCGTGACGACTCAGCCCAGACCCCATGTCACTGGTGAATGAACGGCGGGCATGCTCTTTCCTTGCTGACAGCCCAAGGCTTAGGAGCAGAGCTGTCTCAGTCCATCCTCGGTGACGCATCCTGGAGGCAGGCAGGACATCCGGGGTGTGTGGCGTGTTACAAGCCTCCTTGCTTGTTCTCTCCTTCCTGCTCATCCCTGTAACTCAAACTGGGAGCCTGGTACCAAGGGCGCCAGCACACCTCTTCCCTCTACAACGAACTCCTTTATGAGCCACGCTGCAGCAGGTGCGCCACTGGCAAAGCTGGTGTGTGGGCAGACACCGACGGCATAGCCAATGTATAAAATGTGTCCAGTTCCATCTCTGCGTGGGGTTCCATTGTTGTCCTCTGCGCTCAGAGATGCCAGTGCTGCCAGCCTTCATAGTATAAACGAGGAGCCAGGAGAGGAGCGGGGAGAGCAGCCATTCCATGCTCATCTCACTGGAGTGACTCTCAACCGTCCAGGTGTCACACTCACGGTCCCTCCCTGACACCTGTCCCATCCGTTCCGGAAGGTGTTGGTTCACGCATGCTTTTCAGACATCAGTAGCTCTACCCGTCTATCTGGTGGGTGACATTTCCCTACAGCCGTGGTCCCACCTTGACAAACTGGCTCGTGGGTGGGTAGGGCCGAGGGATATTTATCTGCCGGTGAATGGTCCTGACGTATGGTGTATGTACATCGCTGGGGAGCCTGGAACTCTGTCTCTCCATCAGTGATGGGGGCAGGGGGGCAGCTTCACCATCTCTAAACTCCCCCAACGCTAACCGTCCTGGGTCCCTGTGAATCTCAGCGAGGACTGTGGCTGGGATTCGTCGGGAACAGAATGCTGCCTCCCAAAAGCTTCCCGGGAAAGAGGCCCTCGGTCACCTTGACAACAGACACAGACTAAACCACACGCACGTCGCCGTCCCAGGCCTCCCCCCTTGGTGAGCTATGCGTTCGGAGGGCTTTCACGCTCAGGAACTCAGGAATGTCACACCAGGTTGGCAGTTGCAAGACAGTGGGATGGAAAGACAGCTGCGTGGAGATCTGGGACTTAAGGAATGACCGAGGTACAGATGTCTGTTGTAAACTTGAGCTTCCCCCTGAGACGACCGTGGCAGGAAGCAGAGTCTCCTTTCCTGGAATGGGGCTTCCTGGTGGAATTGAGCCTTTGGGATCCTCCGGTGAAAGCGAGGGAAGTACACAGAACGCCCCGCAGCTCCGAAGCGAAGACGGTTATCCAACGTGATGGCATCTGAGAAGCTTCTGAGGAGGACGACCTGCGCTGAAGGAGGACGAGAAATAGGAGGAACATAATCATAGAAAGTCAGAGAGAAACTCTAGGCCAGGCACTTCCTACCAGAAGGAATAGTTCCCATTTGGCTGAGGAAGAGACCAAGGTCACGGGAAGTGCAGGAACTCCTCAGCCTCCCACAGCTACACGGTGCCGAGGTGAACGGGAACCCACAGTCTCTCTCCACTGCTCCCCGCTGTCTGTTTGATGACACCACGCACAGCCCTTTGGTCCGAGGGTCTGGGAAACCCAGCTGCAGGTCAGGGCGCGTAGAGACTCACTGGAAGATTTGTATCCACTGCTGCTGTTCTTTAGAGTCCCTGATTCCTTATCCTGCTGGAGACAAACTAGTTCCTCTCTATATTCTGAGAAGCCCTAGAAGAGGGTCCCATCCTCCCCCCCCACCCCCACCCCGGGGTTCAGTATCTGAGTAATGAAATGCCAGGGAAGGTCACCCACCAGAACTAAAGCACCTCCATTTGCCCCACACGATTTGGGGACAATGATTTGTTAAGCCTTGACTTCAACCCACAGTTCTTAAAAGAGGGCTTACCCTTGGATATGTAATAATCTTCCTCTTCAAAGCACTTTACAAGTATTACCTAATTAAACCCCAGCAACACCCTTGATTAACTCCTCTTTATGGAGGTGGGAAAAGAGACGTGGAGATGAAGTGGAAAATGCCCTTGGCCATGATGGGATCGCATTCCCAGGGAGGATTCGAATTTGACATTCCCCGTCTCCATCTTCCATAAGAGCAGCTGACCGGCCTCCCGCCCCGATGCCTTGGTGGAGGAATGCGATTTGGCCATCTCGTTCCTCACATTCCTTTAATAGCAGAGCTTTCTCAGAAGTGCCTGTCATTTCTCCAGCGCTCTCTACTCTCCATCCTATATGGCCTCACGCCAGAACTTGATTCACTTCTGAAATCACAGGAGTTTATTGGAGAAAATGAGCAAAATGCCCACTTAGAATTCCACCCCGCTCTCTGGCATCCCCCCTTGGAGTCTATTCTTGGGCAAAGCACCGGTCAGGAACCCGGGGTGAGCCAGCGCGCTCTGGCCATGTCCCCAAAGGCTGCCCCTTCCCAGGTGTCCAGGCAGAAAGCGAAGCAGTAATTCAGAGACGGAAGGGCCAGCAAGAACCCTCTGCACCATCGCCAGGGAGAACCTCATTGTCAATTTCCTCTTCAACACCATTTCCCATCTTCTCAATGTTGGAGAAATCGCATGAAACAGGAGATTTATGGGCAGCTGTTCCGGCCGGGTGAGATTCTTGCTGACAGGCCGTGGGCTGTTGTTCGTAGCCTGTGTTCTAAATTAGCGGAGAAAACCCGTCTCTGAGTTTATACCGGAGCCTGAGAAGGTTGGCCGGGTGAGGTGGCACTGAAGGACTTACACTGAACAAACACTTAGCAGAGACTAAATAGCCTTAGCCCAACCGGCCTGGTTCAGTGGTTGAGTATTGACCTATGAACCAGGAGGCCACGGTTCGATTCCCAGTCAGGGCACATGTCCAGGTTGTGGGCTTGATCCCCAGGGAGGGATGTGCAGGAGTCAGCCAATCGATGATTCTCTCTCTTCATTGATGTTGCTATCTCTCTCCCATCTCTCCCTTCCTCTTTGAAGTCAATAAAAATATATTTTTAAAAAAACAGCCCTGGCTGGTTTGGCTCAGTGGATGGAGCATCAGCCTGCAAGTTAATGGGTCTCGGGTTCGGTTCTGGTCAAGGGCATATGCCTAGGTTTCGGGCTTGATCCCCAGTGGGGGACATGCAGGAGGCAGCCAATCAATGATTCTCTTTCATCATTGATGTTTCTATCTCTCTTTCCCTCTCCCTTCCTCTCTGAAATCAATAAAGATGTATTTTTAAAAAAATAATCTTAAAGGACCCCATCGTCTAAGAATTTATTGTTCTTCCCTGGACTTGATAGCTTTGGTATATTTCAAGTAGGATTATCATTGTGGCAATAAGAACCTTACATCAAAACCTAGTCCTGAAATGTGGTGGTGCTTGAAGGTTATGTGACTGACCCCTCCCCCCCAATCTAAATCAGAGTTTGCAGGCTCTGTAGACTAGCATAGGATTTGGTATAGAAAGCCTGCATTTGAGTTTTGGCTCTGCTACCTACTACCTTGCTGAGCTATGGTTCCCTCACTCTCAAATGACATAATAATAATAGTAATAATACTCACCTTACATAATCATTGGGGAAACACACAAATTTTCCTCTGCACTCTAAAATATTTATATAGATTTTCATTATTAACAATAATAGCTAATGTTTACTGAGCTCTTACCATGTGCCAGACACGGTGTGTGAGGAGTGGTTTTATGTACATCCTCTCATGTATCCTCCCAATAACCCTATGAGAGAAGGACTGTAATTATATTTATCTTAGAGACGAGGAAACTGAGACCTAAAATTACCCAGGATTCAAGGCCAGGCTTGTTAGATCTACGGGCTTGACCTCCACACGATATGGTCTTTAATCTCCAATCATCTACTGGACAATTCTCTTTGGATAGCCTGCCGTTCTCTTCAATGTACCCAGTCTCAAATAACATTCGCTTTCCTCTCTCAAATCAGTCTCTCCATTGACTTTCCTATTTGTCAAAGTTATCATTGTTAACCACACTATTTCTCTTCTCCCAAATCTGTAAGACTACACCCCTCCTTGGCCTCTGTTTATTAGCACACATTACTAGTTAATTTTTCACAAATAATGTGTATATCTTATCATGCCTTTTTGATGGGAGGGGGTGGATAGAAAACATGCTTGGTGTTTCTCTACCTCCCACACAGCACCGAGTGAGTAGCTACTGTGAGCTAAGTGCTGCAAGGCATACTGGGAACACAGAGAGGAGCCAGATACGTTAAGGAGCTCATAGGCTCATAGCGTAGATCGATATATAAACAAACCATCATGACTGGGTAGGAAACGACCTAGAGTAAAGCTATGCTGCAGGGATTCTGGGATGCACAGAAGAGCGCTGACAACTACCTGGAGGAAACAGGGGAGGCCTCCTAGTGACCCGTGAGCTGACTCGTGAGGGATGAGCAGAAAGTGGAAGCTCCATTAGCTGAGGGGGGCTTTTGAGGAACCGAGAACAGAGAACATCACGTTCAAAGGCCCAGAGGCATATGTGGGATGTGTGAGGCCAGGTGAGGGGGGAGAGCAGAATAAGTGGGAAAGAACCCCAGGGGAGGAGGCTGGGGAGGTAGGACCTTGTCATGCAAAGAAGATGAGAATGGATCCTACAAGACAGGTAGGAGCATGGGAGGTGTGTGAGCAAGCAAGTGACACGGTGACTAACTCTGGCAGCAGCACATGAATAAATCGCAGTTGGAGACACCCCAGGGAGAAGCGCCGAGAGGTTCTGAGGGCCCGAGCAAAGGTCAGGATAAGGGACAGGATGAGCGGTGGCCTGTTGATTGGAGGTGTGGTAACAGACTTGGTAGACCAGCGATGGCGAACCTTTTGAGCTCGGTGTGTCAGCATTTTGAAAAACCCTAACTTAACTCTGGTGCTGTGTCACATACAGACATTTTTTGATATTTGCAACCATAGTAAAACAAAGATGTATATTTTTGATATTTATTTTGTATATTTAAATGCCATTTAACAAAGAAAAATCAACCAAAAAAATGAGTTCGCATGTCACCTCTGACACACGTGTCATAGGTTCGCCATCACTGCAGTAGACCATTGGATGTGGTGAGTGAGGGAGAGAATGAGCCATCACTTTGAGAGGCGAGAGCAAGGGGGAGGATGCAGAGGTCAGAAGTAAGTCATTGGCTGTTGCTGCTCTTGTAGCCATTCCTGTCGTTTGGGTGGGGCAGGTAATGAGATTCAAGGGAGATGGTTTAAGTTAAAGGCCCTTGCAGGGCACCCTCAAGTAGTGGAGCAGCAGGTAAATACTTCTAGTGCCACCTCCGTGCCTGGCACAATGTTTGTGGAGAAAAGAAATGAGGGTCATACAGTAGGCATGAAGCCAGCGCAAATGGATTAAATGCCCATGTAAGACCATGGCCTTATTTTCAAAGGCAAACCATGCAATATGGACGGGTGCTTCTGGCGATGTGAGATGGCAGCAGACACACGGAGGGTCCCCGGGCAGGTCGGTGCGTGGCCTGGTTGGCACCGACACTGCCCTCTCTGACAGATGTCACGGAAGGGACAGCATGAACGGGAGCCTCAGACTGCCGTTCCCGGGGGTGACATTGATGTATGACCACATGAACACTGCACATGGCCTGTGAGATTTCCTTGGAAGACACTGAAAACGATGGATTTCACGGCTAAGAAACATACACGTCACAGGAATATTTAAAACGAGGCAC
This sequence comes from Myotis daubentonii, assembly GCF_963259705.1. NCBI lineage: Eukaryota > Metazoa > Chordata > Mammalia > Chiroptera > Vespertilionidae > Myotis > Myotis daubentonii. The sequence goes on along the minus strand of NC_081857.1, from coordinate 36,581,450 downwards.
GGATGGTTAGTACATGTGGGGGTTTTCCTACCTAAGAAATATGAAATATATCCTGACAAATTGTAACCGGTTCTATCTGTGTAATCCTATTCCAAATCCTCATGAATAACATTCTCAATTAATCCCAGGAAACTGGAGATGAGCAGGGGGAAAGGATGGAGGGAGGGAGAAAAAAAGAGAGAGACTCTGACCGGTGTGGCTCAGTGGTTGAGCGTTGACCTATGAACCAGGAGGTCATGGTTGATTCCTGGTCAGGGCACATGTCCAGGTTGAGGGCTCGATCCTGGAGGGGTGTGCAGGAGGCAGCCGATCAATGATTCTCTCTCATCATTGATGCTTCTATCTCTCTTTCTTTCTCCTTTCCTCTCTGAAATCTAAAAAATAAATAAATTAATAAATAAAGAAGAGAGAGAGAAACAAAAGCCCAAAAGACAGAGACTTAAGAAACGGCCTGACCCACCTCACAGATTCAGGCCTTTCAGCTTAAGCCAGCAGCTATGTGAGTGATGCTGGGGACACACCGTGGAGTTTTGCATATCAGTGGACATGTTTCAGCAACGCAGCACAAAGCCATTCATTTCCTTGGCATTTTCGGGACTTCCCCGAGGTTAAGCATTCCCAGTATGTCCAAGTTAATAGAAAAATTGCAAGACAAGAATATTGCACGCCTGCATAACTCTAGTTAAAGACTCGGTATTTGGCGATATTGATAAAAGGTGGAGACTCCATTCCCACAGGTCCGACAAATGCTATTTAAAAGATGATAATGGGTCTTTCTCACTTGAATTGCTTTTTCTATAACTGGGTTCTAATCGCGGTAGCAGTATCATGGTCCGGGGCACATTTGGACTCGTGCTATGAATGGCACTCAGTGTGGCTGTGTGTGCGCGCTCACCGTCCCTGGGGGCTCAGAAAGGGGGAAGCAACACGCGCTTACGTGCAGTGGGCCCTCAGCGGATGATCCGAATTGATTGCAAGCGTGGGATTCAGTTTCTCGGGAAATGCTTGTTTTGCTTCCGAATATTGTAAGGCTTCTCCTCCCCCATTCTTCTCCTCAGACCAGAATTATAGGCTCCAGATAGATGGTCTCGCCTAGCAGGATTCCCCATTTTATAGATGACAAATCTATAGGTAAGGGATGCGTTCTTCGTACTCACTTTATTGCAAATGACAGGACACCTAATACAAATTGACTGAAGCAAAAAGGGGATTTACTGGCGTCTGCAAATGAATCGTCCCGGCGGTAAGCGAAGTTACAGATGTGGCTGGATTCACATTGCGCGCCATGGCTCGCTTTTTTTTTTTTTTTTTAAATATATGTTATTGATTTTTTTACAGAGTGGAAGGGAGAAGGAGAAGGATAGAGAGTTAGAAACATTGATGAGAGAGAACCATCGATCAGCTGCCTCCTGCACACCCCCTACTGGAGTTGTGCCTGCAACCAAGGTACATGCCCTTGTCCAGAATCGAACCTGGGACCCTTGAGTCCGCAGGCCGACGCTCTATCCACTGAGCCAAACTGGTTAAGGCCATGGCCCGCTTTAGACGGCCACCATTGCACAGGCAGAAATGACCTCAGCGGCCCTCAGCGTCCAACAGAGCTGAAGCGCCTGCCTCAGTCCCAGGAGCTGGCGGCATATGCTTGGCCCCAGTGGGGTCATGTGCCCATCTCTGTGGCTGGAACAGCGCCGCGTGGTTGGCTTAACTAGGTCACATGCCCGACCCAGGGGGCCAGCGTGGGAGCCAGCATCTCACTCCAAGCAGAGGGGCTGTGAGCAGGAGGGGATCTGCCTTGATGCAGACCTGGGGTATAATGCCATAAGAGGGATGGGGTGGAGGGTGGGGAAAAAACGACCTGTGAATCCCGCTGCGGGGAGTCTTCCCCCCCACTTCCCCTGCTTCAAGGAGGAGTCCCCAACAGGAAAAAAGGATAGTTTGTGACTGTTTGAGGAAAGCTAAAGGAAACCTAAGCATTTCCCCATTTGTGTCTGTTCTCTGCCCTTCCTTCTCCTCCGTTACCACCGGCGTCAACTCCCCGCAGTGGCTCCTTCAGGACCAAGACCTACCGAGTACCTCTTTCTGGTGCCCGTGAGGACAGTGTTGGACGCTCAGCCTCGCCTCTGAATGGGAAACATTGTTACTTGTGTCTCCAGCTCCCCACGCACAATCCTGACCATTCGGGGGTTGCCTTAACCTAAGAACACAGCCCCTTTCCGACGCTGCTTGCGTGTTCGGTTTGGGAAAGTTGCCAAGTGTTGACAGTTGTTTATTTCGGCCCTGGACGTTGGGCCTGAACCGCCTGGAAGTCAGAGGCTTTGGTTTCATCTCTCTGCGCTGAACGCATCCATTTCTCTTGTGTCTCGTCATTCATTCTCCACGCACTTCCTGGCCGCGCACGTGGATTACGCAGCCACGTTCCTCCACCGTGTCCCCCAGATTTTGCTTGGCCACTTGGTGACAGCCATTTGCCAGGTGAAAACCTGTGTTCTTCCCAAACGCCTGGAGATGCCGATGTAATCGTGCCAGTTGCCTGTGGGGAGGAGTTCTGCCCGGGGCGGGCCATGACCTTGCTGACAGCCGGCCTCTCTCCTGCACGCAGGCAGCCTCCCTCGGTTCAGGTGAAGGTTCTGTGACAAACGGATGGAGGTCTACGGCACGCACGTGTCTCTCCCAGGCCCCACAGTCCCCACAAGCCCTGTGGCGAGCCGTTCCTCCTTGGCACAGTTTCCTTCCGCTGGACTTCAAAGCCAGAAACGTAATCGGGGAGGGGCCGTGGGGGGGTGGTGATGGCTCCCTCAGTCCTCACAGAATACGCGTTGTGGCTAATGGGCTTGGCTGCTTCCTAATTGAGCTCTGGGACCCCGTCCCAGTTAAATGACTCCCGCAGCGAGCGCTTTCAGATCGCTGCAACTACTGCTCGAGAGGCGTCAAACCTAGTTCTCGCTTTCCCCAGCTCTCAGGAGATATGCCTTGTTTCTCAGCAAAATAGCTGCTGAGCCCAGCATATCTGGCCGGAAGGGTATAAATAATCTTCTCTTTATGCCAGCGCGGTCCCATCAAACGGTGTAATTGAAGCGCAGAGATTTAGAGTGATTGCCCTCCAACACGTCTTAATAATGGAATTAGTCCAATAGTACCAATAGGTACAGAGGATGATTAGAATGTAATGAGGGATGAGAAATGCTCTTCTGGAATTAAGTCAATTTCTCCCATAAACATTAAGGAAAAGTCACAGCAATATCAAGTCAATTGAGTCTTTGTCCTTCTGTGCTCTGTTCCCGTGGCCCCACCTCCACCTCTGGGAACCTTGGCTTCCATTCTTCCAGCTTTCCTCCAACACATCTGGAGCATCACCCAGATGTTCAATTAGGGTTTTAAAACACGAGGCCCCACAGATATTGTGTGTGTGTGTGTGTGTGTGTGTGTGCTGTTGCCCAGCCATACATATATATATACACATATACATATGTGTGTGTGTATGTGTGTGTGTGTATATATATATATATATATATATATATATATATATATATATATGTATGTATATATTTATTTATTTATTTATTTTTTTGCAAAGAGCAGCGAAGAAGCGACAGCACGTGTCCGACAGGTGTTCCCACACCTGCCTGTGCAGAGGGGTTGATGTAGTGGAAGGGAAGGCTGTGCTTGGCTGATGTTGAAGAAAGGCACATGTATTTGATGGTATTCAGTGGAGCATGATTTGCATAGCCTGTAATTTGTATAGAACCATCACACCGAAAACCCAGGGCTTTCTGATGGTGAATGAGTCTGATTTCTATCTATTTCTAGAAACTAAAAAATTCTGTAACAACTGGAAGGCTTACTTGATCATTTGTAGGAAGTACAATATAGGTAGGTGAGGGTCTTTTTTTTTTTTTTTTTAAGAGAGAGAGAGGAAGGGAGAGGGATAGAGAGATAGAAACATGGATGAGAAACATCATCCATTGGCTGCCTCCTGCACGCCCCCTACTGGAGATGGAGCCTGCAACCTGGGGAAGAGCCCTGACTGGGAATCGTACCAGTGACCTCTTGGTTCATGGGTCAACGCTCAACCATTGAGCCATACCGGCTAGGCTTTCCTTTTTAAACTAAACCTCTTGACAAATAAATGATGATTTTAAAAGCATAATGCACTATTTTTTTTTCTAATTCTGCCCTAAAGATATACGCTTACCATCTGCCTCGATTTCCAAGATCTCAGTTCATATTTATGTGTGTAATATTTGCTGTTCTTCAAAGTGGGAGCCATCCTGGAAAAATCAATTACTTAATGAGGTTCGGTGTTCAGATTTGTGGTGGTTTGCTTCGAAGCAGAATGTAAATTCAGGGGCACGTTTAAAATGGAGCCGTAGGCTGATGTAAGTCAACAGCCACATGGGTGAGACAAAGGGATGGAAAGAATGTCTCCAAAGAAGAAAGGGCAGAGAGTCTGTTTCACGGTGAAGCTTCTTGCTTTGACTCAAGGACACAGTGAAGGCCCACGGTAGGCTTTGATTTTGTTTTTGATGTCATATCCAGCCTTTGAAGTGCTTCTCAGAAGCAGAAATAGGGAGGAAGGTATCTGGAATTCCATTCCACTAGGCTTTGGAAGGCATGGAATGTTTATAAGATGATCCAAGAATTCGTAGATAAAACAGACACAATCTTTGGCCTCAAGAAATGAACTGCCCCATGTGGTAGATCAGCATCTCCCAAATATGAGGGCAATGTGCTGTAAGTTTGGAGCTTGATCCAGGGGTGGTTGTGCAACACTGTAAATGTACTGAATGCCCGGGAATTGTACACTCCGCAATGGTTAATTTTATGTTATGTGAATTTTGCCTAATTTTTAAAAAAAGCACGGCGAAGAGCCCAGCCGGCGTCATGGCTCAGTGGTTGAGCGTCAACCTATGAACCAGGAGGTCATAGTTCGATTCCCGGTCAGGGCACATGCCCAGGTTGCAGGCTCGATACCCAGCCGATCGATGATTCTCTCTCATCACTGATGTTTCTATCTCTCTCTCCCTCTCCCGTCCTCCCTCATGGCGAAGAGGCACACAAGGAGGAACCCCGTGTCCTTGGGAATGTTTGCCCACCATCGGGAGAAAAGGAGGCTAATGCTTGGCAAAGAAGGGGCACTTGGGGGCCTGCAATACCCGTGTGCCCGAGCTCTTCCGTTTTACTAGTGGGCACCTGGTATTTTGAAGATGTTGCCATTCTCTGGCCATTCTGGGTTGGGACACAGTCCTGGGAAGAGTGTTATACTGGAAGGGATTTGCCTACCTGGTGAGAGCTGGGCTCATCGGACAGGCCATGCCCTGGAGGAAAGAGCATTAGATTAGAAAACCAGCTCTCCGCCTACTCACGGTGAGGCCCTGGGCCACTCAAGTTCATTACTTCTGTGACATTCTGCTTCCTCCCTAGCAAATTGGGCATCATGAAAACAGCCTCCCCTGGCTTTAGATGACTGCCACATATGCAGAGTGTCTTGCCCAGAGGAGACACGAATGCATGTTAAAAGCCTCCCTTCCTTTCCCATCTCCCAGCCCTTCACCGCACCCCTCGGCCTCCACTTGACCTTCTCATCATAGAAGGCGTTTCCTATGATGAAGCAACAACGCTGGCCTGAGAGATGACCTTCGTTTGGTTCCAGGCACACGGTGCTGGCGTGAGGCCTTAGAAGGAAATGGAGGTCTGTGGGTCTGGGGTCCAAGGAAGAAAGACCCTCCTTTTCTTAATTTAGCAGCGAGGAATGTGGGGGGCATCGTCATGGAACCCAAGAACGTTCGGATTGGCTCAAAGATCATTTTCTCCCACCCTCTCGTTTTACAGCTGAGGAGGAGGGGGCTCCTGCCAGCCATGCCTCCTCAGCAGCCCTCCAGTTGGCTTCTGTGAGGGAACTGCTGATTTGCCCCTTCAGGTCCACTCTCCCTCCTGCCCCCTCTCCTCCCTGGCTGGGCGGGGATGGGGGGGAGGGGCAGCTCACCTGGAAGGAGCACAGCAGTGAGCTCCCTTGCCCTCTGGTTTCTAGTTGCGTTTGACTAATGGGAAGCATCAGAAGTGGATCAAAGGGCAGGAGGGTGTGAGGTCAGGATATTTCTATCCTGGGGTCCCTCCTTGCCAGGCCACCACAGGTTACACATGACCCTCCAGCCAATGATCAGAGCTTCTGTGGGGCAGCCCTCTCCAGCACAGCCCTTCCCTGTGGGTCTGATCCATGCTCCCTTCCTTGCCAGTTCATGCCTCGGTTGGAATATAGAAGCAGCTCCCAATGTGGCCCCTCCTGGTTCCTTGTTAGTTTCCCTAAGCCCTGCCCACCTTTATAAGTAAGCCTCAGGCACACAGTTTGAATATGTCACCTGCAGAGACCCTGACTCGTAGAAGGAGGGACTCTGTTTCCCTAACTTGGCATTTTCTTGAGGGAGGACTTCCGCTGGATTGTGCAATCAAAATCCAGCCCACTGTCTGTCTGTCTGTCTTAGCTGCCCAAGAGCTAAGAATATTTTTATTGATTTCAGAGAGGAAGGGAGAAGGGAGAGAGAGATAGAAACATCAATGATGAGAAAGAATCATTAATCGGCTGCCTCCTGCACATTCTACATTGGGGATCAAGCCTGCAACCCGGGCATGTGCCCTGACTGGGAATCGAAGCATGACCTCCTGGTTCATAGGTCAACTGCTCAACTACTGAGCCACACCAGCCAGGCAAGCTAAGAATATTTTTTAGGATTTTAAAAAATGCTTGAAAATAAATCAGAAGAAGAATATTTTGTGGTACATGAAAATTCAAATTTCAGACTCCACAGCCATGTCCATTATGTATGGAGCTGCTTTCACACGATCGTGGCAGAATCGAGTAGTTGCAGCAGAGACCCAATGTCCTGCAAAGTGTGACATGTTTACTCTCTGATCCTTTACAGAAAAAGGTCATGACCCCCTGACCTAGTTATCACTCCTGGCCTTTCCCTTCACCCTTGGTCAATTTTGACCAAGAACCGTAAGGCACACAATGCTTTGTTTGGGGTTCTTTAGGAACTGCAATTTGGAAACACGGATCTAGGTAGAAATTCCAACCTCAATCCAAGCGGGGGAAGAAAGGGACAGAGCTTATTAAGACAGAATAAAAGGGGCGCTTCCAAGTGGAATACACAAGATGTTTTGAAAGCGCTGTGATTAGTGCTGGCCAGCTGACGGATACTGTGCTATGCATGATTAATTGCGTATGTCTGTTGCTAGGTGAAAATTTTATTTTTTAATAGAAAGTTCAGTAATGCAGAGCTAGTTCCAGGAACTGTATCAGGAAGGAGCCATTGTGGTTTAGCCCCGTTCCCGAGTTCAGTTTCATATGGACAGGGGCGTATTAGCTCAGCTTCTTAGAGGCATCCTGGCTCCATTTTTGATTTTTCTCTTGACAATGCCAACTCCATCTTGCTGTTTTGCTTTTACACTCCTCCTTTCCTCTCTGTCCTAGACCAAAGGGATGGCACCCACTCTTTCGATCCAGACTTGCTCTTGGCAGGGGTGTTCCAAGGCCTTGGCAGAGAGAGAGAGAGAATAGCAGGGTTCAGAGAGTTTGAGAAGGCAGATTTAAAGCACTTTCTCTAATGGGCTATCTCTGTTTGACCCATGTGTCCATCTCTCAGTTGATTCTGAGCTCAGGAGGAAAGAGAGTATGATTTATTGACTCCCTGGAACCCCTAGCAATTTCTTTCTCCTCAGTCTCCCAATCTTAGTGTCTTCATTAGAAACCTTGTCATCTCTCATCTGAGTCACTAAAACATCCTCCTATCTGGCCTCCCTGCCTCCAGCATCACCTCAGTCCTAGCCAATGTCATCTTTCCAAAATACAAATCCGACCTTATTTCCTCTCTCCTGTGATGATTGATGTTATGCCTCTCTCCCCCTACACCCTGGACAGTGCCTTTGTACACAGATTCTAGACTTGGGCATGTGACTTGCTTTGGCCAAGGGGATAAGAACCAACTTGACACAAAGACTAAAAACAATCACTTGCCTGTTGCCTCCTTTCTTGGACTCCTCCTGGTGCCACAGAACATGCCCAGAGTAGCTGGCTGTGGAGAAAAGCCAAGTTGTCCCAGACAAGGCCACGTGCAGGTGCGCACGTACAGTGCGATTGAAACTTCGTGGCCCATGCACAGAAGTCAGTATTTTGTGGAAGAGCCACACTCAAGGGGCCGAAGAGCCGCATGTGGCTCGCAAGCCACAGTTTGCCGACCACTGTGCTAGCTGACCACAAATGCATAGTAAGACCAGCCTAGCCAACCAGTAGACTTGTGACGAAACAATTAAAAGTTGTTTTACGTCTCTAAGCTTTGGGGTACTTTGTTATTCAGCAAGAGCTAACTAATACACCCTCTTAAAGCTCTTCAGTGCCTCTAATGGCCTCTTCAACAAAGCCCTAACTCCTTCGCTTAATAGCACATAAGGCTTTTCATCGTCTTTCTGAGCCCCGTACGTTTCAGCTAACCAGCCCATTCCTGTGATATGCAACTAGCACTGTAGAGATTGGCTCCCTACACCCTTGCTGCGTCACCAGCGAGCTCCGCAGCGTGGCGCCTCGTTTTCTCTCTCCTGGCAAGTTTCTGGTCTCCTCTGCCCTGGCTGCCCCTCACACTGAGTTGCCCTTGGCTTCCCTCTTTGATTATAACTTTAAGTCAGCATTTTCCAAACGTTGAGTTGCGACCCATCGGGTCACGACTAGCTTTTTTAGATGAAATACAAAAAAAATAAATAAATTAGTACAGCATAAAATAGAAAATATCAGAGTGAATCATATAATAAGAGTAAAATTTCAATGTATATGTGCTGGTTTGCCATGTAAAATATCTTGTTTTCGGTGAGATGTAGTTGAAACGTGTGCAAACACACTGCTGTAGACCCTCTCTCCTTCTGGCTACTCTGAGTCAATAACACCCCACGTCTCCCTGGTCCTCATGCCCCACCCCAGAGGGGCCCTCATAGGCATCTTTCCCCAATTCTCACTCGACCTCATCAACCTCTCCACCCACAGTGCTCCCACCCCCAAGAAGCCCCAGCTGCACCTTTGAAATTTGTTTTTTCCTTCCCCAGTAACAACCTTTCCTTCCTCATTCATCTGGAAAATTCCCATGTGTTCGGGGGGCCGTGCGTCCTGCATTGTTGCATCTTCAGTGTCCTAAAATGGCACATTCTCAGGGCGGCCTCTCTATCCCCTCCCCTGCCCCCAATTCCATTCCCACTTGCGATTTGTCAAAGCTTCTAAGTGTGTTGTTTTTAACACTTAACTTCTACTTCCCTGGAGAGCCCCCCGTGTCCCTACCTGCTCCACTGCCCCGTGCATGCACTGTCGTAGCCCCAAACAGTCACTGGATTATAATCGTTGGATCTGTGTGTATATTTTCCGCACAAAATGGAGCCCCTTGAGGTCCAGGCCTGAGTCTTGCTTATCTTCCTACCACCGGCACCCGGAGCGGGGCCCGGCAGCGATAGGAGTTGGCACTCAACTTGAGTTGAAAGTGTCCCCTGGGTATATTTTGGGGGCGCACAGGAGACCCATGGGGATGAGCTACAGGTGGGCTCAGTGGGAAGGTGATGGCCCAAGGAAGCCATTTTCAGAGGGCACGTCAGTGCTGGAGCCCCGCAGAGGAAAAGGGGGAGCCGGCAGCCGGGTCCACTGAGGACTCCAGCCGCCATGGTCCCTGGAACTTGGAAAACGAAGTGAAATGAAAAAGCCCAAACCCACACAGTGTGAGGAAGCAGGGAGACACGCGCAGCCTCTCCTGGAAGGTTCTGTGTGCGGACGGAGGAGGGGAACGAAGGAGCACAGCAGCCATCAGAGGTGAGAAACCCCTCGAAAGGCACAGAAACGCCAGGGCTGCGAGGCACGGGCGATTCCAGGCCCGGGGAGGGGGGGAGATCAGAGGTGAAGCCCAGACGAGGGGCGTGTGAGGAGCCGGGCTGTCAGAAGAGACTCATTTCTCACGCGTCATAAAGGAGCAGAGTGAACAGGAAGTAACGGGAGCGCCGAGAGGCCCGGGAATACTTTAGTCCCCGGCAAGTGCACTCTGCAGGAAACGCAAATGAATTCCTTGTTGCGCTGCGTTGGCACAGGTACCGTTGTGGGATTTTCCCACGTACCTCTTGTCCCAGATACCAGGTTTCCAATAAAGGCCTCTTGTGTGGCCACCAGCAGTTAATTACAGGTGCAAGGAAAGGTTGCCAAGCACCAAAGGGGGAAGCCAGCACAGGAGGCTGGGAAAATGTCCCCCTGAGTTATGCAAGTCATAGAAGGGGAATTAATTTCTGCGGGCAGGGGTGTTTATAAACAATTGCAGGGCCTAGCACAGTGCCTGGCACATGCGTAGGAGGGGACAGCTGACGAGGAATCAATAAATCATCTTGTAGTGCTTTCGCCCTTTTTAAAAAATACTTATGTTTATTGATTTCAGAGAGGAAGGGTTAGGGAGAGAGATAGAAACATCAATGATGAGAGAGATTGATTGGCTGCCTCCTGCACGCCCCCCACTGGGGATCGAGCCTGCAACCTGGGCATATGCCCTTGACCTGGAATTGACCTGTGACCTCCTGGTTCATAGGTCGACGTTCAACCACTGAGCCACGCCGATCAGGCCGCTTTTACCCTTTCTAAAGCAACCAAACCCTGTTGGTTTGTAAGAATAGCACGTCCCCGGAAAGGCCAGGGTGTCTTTCAAAGGCTGTACTAACCTGGCAAGGCGGGGCAGGGAGCGGGAAGTGAGGAGGGGGAGGCGCTGAGAAGTTTTGAGAAGGAGAAAAAGGCAGTCTCCCTCTCAGGCCACACAGGTCAGTTTCAAGGAGACAATTTCCCGGATGAGTGAATCTCCCAACCGACTCCCTCCATCAGATTCGGAGGAAGAGGAATTCGCAATGAGGTGCCTCAGAGAACATGAGCTCGCTGTCAGCTTCCCGCAGCCGAGCCAGCTTCCCGCTTTGCTAATGGCTCGTAGCACAAGCTCGGGAGGGAAATGTGGGGCTCGGAACCGGATGATGACTCAATTACCTCCGCGAGTTAAAGTGCCCCCCGCTCCGGGCAGGCATCGGAAACTCGGGTGACAAAGACGCTCTCAGGTGACTTCTGAAAGGCGGGTGGAGCCAACCTCCTGATGTCAGCTGGAGTGCTGGGGTCACAGGGATTCCCGCCCACCGCCACCCCCAGCCGGGCTCTGCTGTGGATGAAGAGAGAGACGAATTCCTCAGGTTTAATGAAGCTATGTGTGGCCAGTGTATCTTTTCACCCTCATTTGCCTGCCCAGCGTTTACTCATTTACTCCACACCTGTTTGCTGGGCACTTACTATGTGCCAGGCCCTGTGCAGGATGGAGAGGACACAGTGGCGAGGAAGACATACGTGGTTCTGCAGGAAGAGGAGACTACAGCGTGTTCCAGACACACAAGTAAGGGGCGTCTGACCCTGACTTTGGGATCCGCTAGGTCTCACCAGCCGCTCTCCAGCCAGATTGGCTCCCTCCCGGTTCCCTGCACGTGTCCTACGTATTCTTGAGGCCACCCAGCCTACGCGGGCCTTATTCATTCTCTAAGGCCCATCTTCCATGTCAAATTCCTCCTGAAGGGATTTCCAGCGAAGAGGCTGTGAATGAGCACTTTTAGGTCCGCACCCTGTTCCAGGGCTCCAAGCACACACAGTGGTAGACAAAAATAATTGTTACAGAAACCCACACACAATGGGCATGCTCAGAGACAAAACAAATCCCTGCATGGACCCCAGACGAAAGGAAATGCCGTGAGCGAGGCTGACGCCATGGGAGGCGGGTGCGGAGGCAGGCACGGCTGTGCATGTTGGTGTTCGGGGTGGTAACAGGGACCCGGCGTGTCCCGTGAGAGGCAGGGGGAGGGCAGTGTCACGGAGTGAGAGCCGTCCTTCGGTGGGCGCCTGCCCCGTGAAAGAAGGAAGACAACACAACCTTGCCAGAGCTGGGGGAACAAAGGGAGGGAAACAATGAAACCGCCTCCCACCCTGTGCCTTCAACCCCCAATTCTAAAACCCATGGAGGAAAGGGAGACGAAAGAGATCAATAGCTAGGAGATACATTTGCTCCAGCTGAAATGACAATAATATGAAGATGTCTTTAAAGTAGTCACGGTTAAGATCCTCAAAGAGATAAAGGAAGGAATAGCATGCATGAAAAACCAGGACAAGAAATTCTAAAACAAAATCAGTGAAACAGAAAAAGGTGGATATAAAAATAACTAATTGGAAATCCTGGGGTGGAAGGGAAATAAAATCATTGAAATGAAAATCACAATGAATAGGCTGTACTCTAGACTGGACCTATGTAAGCAGCTTAGTCAAGAACCGGGAAATGGTACTGAGAACCTGAGCCAGGAGGCAGCATAGAATGAGGAAGAGAGTATTAAACGATAACACAGCAACTAGAAAACGGAGAAAAGATGGGGTGGCTCTAATAGGAACTCCTGAAAAAGGGAACGAGATGGCAGCAGAGAAGATGTATTGGTGGAGACCATGGCTGGTAATTTTCGGGACTCCAAGGTAGATAAATGTGTTCAACTAGTGCCGAATGGAGAATTTTTTTTTTATTCTCTTTTGTGACCTAGCTCCTTCCTACCTCCCTGACTTCATCAACCATAGCTCTCTTCCTCACTTGCATTGCATTGGCCATACTGACCTCCTTGCTCAGCCGAACAAAACAAGCCCACACCTACCTTACAGCTTCTCTCTGTTTGCTCTTTCCCTGAAATGCTTTCCCCCAAGATAATCTGCATGGCTCCCTCTCTTTAGATTTCTCTTATCAGCGAGACCTTCCCTGATAGAAGCACATAAATATTTGCGTAGGAAATGAATGTCAGAACCGGCAGACGAGCCAATACTCTTCTTTCTCTACCTCGCCACCTCCCCACCCACAGGTCCATGGTACCTGGCACAGTGTCGGGGACATGGATCCATGGTCAACTTAGTTTCAGTAAATTTTAATGCAAAGCCCTGTCTGTGTCCTAAAAGCCACCATCGTTGTGTGCATGTGAATTAGTATTTAGCGACAGATATGCTCAATCTATTTTCCCTGAAGTTTATCACTCTTGATAGTGGAATAATTAAATTATGGAACATTAAAAGGGGGCTGAGCCCTGGCCAGTGGCTCCGTTGGTTGGAGCATCGTCCCGTACACCAAAAGGTCGCAGGTTCAATTCCTGGGCAGGCACATACCTAGGTTGTGGGTGCCATCCTCAGTCAGGGTGCAAATGGAAGGCAGTCAGTGGATGTTTCTCCCTCACATCAATGTTTCTCTCTCCTTTCCTTTCTCTCTAAAAATCAGTAAAAACATATCCTTGGGTGAAGATTTAAAAGGGGGGAGGGTGCTCAGTGATCATTAGCTTCCACTTCCACATTTTACGTGAAACATTGAGGCCAAGGGAAGGGAAGAGTGGCCATCGCCCGGCAGCTGAACAGCCGGGACCAGAACGCAGACTCTGACTCTGGGTCCTGGGCCTTGTGGGTCAGGAATAACCCTATTCCTCCAACGAGCATCTCCTTACCCCGTGTCCACACGCGCCGTTTCGGGGTAACCACAGGGCACCCCAACCAGCTGCGGGGAAGATGGGGCTCCCACTTCATTTCAAATGTGATTTCGACGTGTTTTTATCTCTACAGCTTCTTGTCATTAAGAGCCTATAATTAAAATAATTAGACGGAGACTCTTGCCTGTTCATCAGTCTACATTTCAATAAAACATTTTTAAAATTCACAGTCCAAAGCTGCTACCTTGTTATTTAAGCATGAGTTCCCTTATATAAATTGTCACCACAGCTCCGCCAACCAGTTATTTATAGAGAAAAATCTGTGCGCTTTTCCGCGTACACCGACGCTGAAGTTACCGAAGGGGTCGCAGGGGATGGAGGCGGGGGTGGGGGAGCTCACGTCCCCGCGTCGCTGGCTCCGGAAGGATGACCCCCAGCCCCTCTTTTGGGGGCGAGGCTCGTCAAGAGGGGGAGAAGGAACAGTTTTGCAGCAGCGATGGGACTCCCGGTGCTAGATTTTGGGTGTCGTGCGTACATATATATACACACACAGACGCACAGATGGTGACAGGGATGAGGAGAGATTGTTAAACTGCTATAATCCAGGCAGGCTACCCGCCAGTGATACCGACAGGCCTGGGGCGCTAAAAGCACTGTAAGTTGTAGCCTCTATGACGTCTCATCGCAGGACTCTGTTCTCTGTTTACTATACGCCCTTGGCCTCTGGGAGCCTTGGGCTGGAGCGTTTCTGTAAACTGTCCCCTGTGCCTTCCCCACAGAGGTGACCGAGGAGGGTCAGGGCTGGAAGGCCATGGAGGCGGGGTTTGGAACTGATGCCGGGGATTTTGTTGTTTTGTTATTATTGTTATTTTTTCGTTAATCCTCATCTGAGGATATTTTTTCCTTTGGTTTTTAGAGAGAGTGGAAGGGTGGGTGAAAGGGAGTGAGAGAGGGAAGAAGGGAGAGAGGAACAGAGGGAGAGAGAGAGAGAGGAACATCGATGTGAGAGAGACTAAGTAGGGTAACCCAGAGCCATGGCTTTGAGTCCCTGCTACGCCGTTTAGTGTCGGTGAGACCTGGGTTAGTTGCATTTCTTCCTCAAACCCCAGTTTCCACATCTCTGACGTGAAGGTAAGATTTCCTGCCTGTGGTGCCGTTGGCAGGAGTGAACCAGGTGCAGTATTTAGTCGCTCGGCCGGCGGATAGGAAACGTTTCAGAAATGCCATTCATCGCCACCGACTTCACCCAGGGGAAGGGCTGCCACGTTCCCGCCGGGCCTTGGGCGTGATGGAGTGGCTGGCCAGGCTGGTTTTGCTAGCTTACTTGTTCCCTCCAGCCAGGACTTTATATTTTAGGGAGACGGGGTGCCCTTCCGTTCATTCCTGAAAAGGTTTTCCTTTCGTGGGTCTTCTCAATATTCTCTTCTCGGGGTGCAACCCAGTTCCTTTCGTCTGGAGCAAAACCAGGGAGACACGGGCGTGATGAGGTATTAAGGATCCCTTTGCAAACGAGGCAACAGTTGACATTCCCTCAGCGACACGGGGATCTGACCTGAGCCGCGGTCCAGGCGGCCGCTCTGCTGGCGGGGGAGACTCCATTAGCTGCCCCAGAGCGCCGAGCTGTCCGTCACAAGCGCCCAGCAGGCTCCTGCCTCCTTTGTTGGCGTTAGCGTATTAGAAATGGTGACATTTCCATCCTGCCCGTTCGCGGTGTGAGTCAGTGCAGTAGGCAGACACTGCAGCCCATTGTGCAAAGGCTCCTCACACTCTGTGCCGGCGACACCGACCCGTGAAACAGAAACCGCAATTTCGCTCCCCTGCTCCGTCTTTGAGACTCAAAATCAGCGGAGCTTCATATTTAAAAGTCGTCCAGTGGGGAAAGCCAGGGAAAAGGAGGTCTCTTTTGCAAAACATGCGATGGTTGTCCGCTGTTTCCTGCTCTACAGGAAGGCCGGGGGCCTTTCTCAAGGAGGATCCGCCCCTTCCCTTCACTGAGAAACACACAAGGTGCTCTTTCCCATTGCCCCGCTCCCCTTCCCCAAGCTTGCCTTTCCATTTCTTTTTTATTTCTTTCTTAATCCTCACCCGAGGCTATTTTTCCCCATTGATTTTTAGAGAGTGGAAGGGAGGGAGGAGAGAGAAACATCCATGTGAGAAAGACACATCCATTTGTTGCCTCCCACACGTGCCCAACCGGGGCCAGGGAATGAACCTGCAACCCAGGTAGGTGCTCTTGACTGGAAATCAAACCCATGATCCTTCCGTGTGTGCGTGCGTGAGCGGACGCTCTACCATTGGGCCACGCCGGCCGGGGCTGTCTTTCCATTTGTTACAGCAGCAAAACAGAACAAGTGTTCTGTTCAGGGGGAAGATCCGCAGGCGTTGGTCCCTGGTTGGCACATAGAGCAAGAAAGTACTTTACAGGGCCCTAGCCGGTTTGGCTCCATGGTTAGAGCGTCCGCCTGTGGATTGAAGGGTCCCAGGTTTGATTCTGGTCAAGGGCATGTACCTTGGTAGCAGGTTCACCGGCCCTGTCTCACATGGATGTTTCTCTCTGTCTCTCCCTCTCCCTTCCACTCTTCTTAAAAATCAATGGAAAAATATGCTCTGGTGAGGATTAACACCAACAACAAAAAGTACGTAGTTGGCAGGAAACCTCACGTTGACCCCTTTGATCTTGCAGCCTCCCCGAAACCTTCAAAAGTGAGGGAGTCCTTAGTAGCGAGGCATAACTTCAACGCCTGTTTATTATAAATGTATTCTTACATGAAATCTGTGGTCTTGCCGCCAAACACCTTTAACCTCCGCCAGCTTCTGAAAAATTGCATAACCCATTTGAGCCGCATCATAAATAAGCAGCGTTCTATAGTTTTATTTCCTTATTTTCCGTTGGAATCAGTGTGATCCATGAGCCTTCCAAAGCCGATGCTATCCAAAACATCAGTCATAAATCATACATATTTATAGCACTTCATCACGAGGCCGCCAAAGAACGAAGGAAGTGTTACGTTATCAGCATCTCATTAAGCACCCAGCATGCTGATAATCCAGCGGCGAGGCCCGTGAAGGGGTTCCTTGTCACCACTTGCCTTGCCTTCCGGCTCGTCTGTGGGAAAAAGAGATGGTTAATCTCACATCCGCGGGCTTCGGCTGTAGCCGGTGTGGACCAAAGTCAATTAGACAACAGCATCCCCTAAGCCCTGGAAACGTGTCACCTAATTGAACAGCACACCGCATCCTCCTCGGCCTCCCATCACAGGAGGAGGAAAGGAGAGATGGGGGGTGGGCTGCAAGGTGGGAGGGAAGAAGACAGACAATTACCGAGCCCTCCTGTGAGCGAGGCCGTCATGGCTAGAACATCGCATCTACATTATTAATGACTCTGTTTCATTTTCATTCCCGATTCCCTTTGTTTTATTATTTCTGAAGGCAAATTAAATGATCAGCTGTGTCACCCAGTACACGGAAAGAGCTAACAATAAGATCCATTCAAATGTGGTGTGGGGGCTCCCTTAAGTTACCTCTCAGTGTTGGCCGTGTTCACACAGAGTGGGTTGTCCCTCTGTCAGGGATTTTGAAGAGGGGATTTCCTATCAGAAAAGACGTCCAGGGCCCTAGCTGGTTTGGCTCAGTGGATAGAGTGTCAGCCTGCGGACTCATTGTCCCAGGTTCGATTCCAGCAAAGGGCACATGCCCAGATTTTGGGCTCAATCCCCAGTGGGGGGCATGCAGGAGGCAGCCAATCAATGATTCTCTCTCATCATTGATGTTTCTATCTCTCTCTCCCTCTCCCTTCCTCTCTGAAATCAATAAAAATATATTTTAAAAAAAAGAAAAAGGAAAGGAAAGACATCCAGAGTCACTTCTTCAGCAGACAGAGTTGCAAACCTCCTTGTCCTTCTCTGCAATAGGGGTGTACAGTCTAGAATGCCCACTTCCCAGATAGGGAACGGTAGGAGTGGCCACGTGATGAGCTCTGACCAATGGGACGTTAGCAGACGTCTGGGTGGAAGAGGTGGGGGAGGATTTTGAGACAAGGTTTTAAAAGAGACTCATCTTGACCCTCACACACCTGGAGGGATTGTACCACAGGGCAGCCACTTTGGGAAATAATGTGACAGTTATAAAAAAAACCCGAAAACATGGAGTCGCTATGTAACTCTGTTACCAAGCAATTCCACTCCTAGATCTATACTCCCGAGAATAGAAGGCACGTTCACATAAGAACTCAGACACAGTATTCATAGCAGCATTATTCATCACAGCCAAAAAGTGGGGCTAACTCCACTGTCCTTATCCAATGTGTTACATGGAGATTGTACAACAGTGCAGCCAGTCGGGAAAAGACGAAAAGGAGTGAAGTGCTGATATTTCCATTCAGTGGGCAAACCCTGAGAGCCTTATGCTAAGTGAAAGCAGCCAGACACAAATAGGGTTCCATTTGTGTTGAGTGTACAGACGAGGCATAGAGACAGACGGTGGATAGTGACTGCCTGGGGTGGGAGTGCGGGGGGGGGTTGGGGGGGGGGGAGTAGGGAGAGGGCGGGGCCAGGGGCACTGGCTGCAATAGGTTTCTCTTTGGAATGACTGAAATGTTTTGGAATTGCGTAGTGGTGATGATTGCTCAACCTTGTGATATACTAAAAGCCACCGAATGATACATGTCAAAGGGGTGAATTGTACGGTGTGTGAATTATATCGCAATGAAAAAAGAACCGAGCCCTGGCCAGGCGGCTCAGTTGGATGAGTGCCATCCTGTACAGCAAAAAGGTTGTGGGTTCAATTCCCAGTCAGGGCACATACGTAGGATGTGGATTCCATCCCTGGCTGTACATGAGGCAACTGATCAATGTTTCTCTCTCTTTCTCTCCCCCCCCCCTCCCCAAGTCAATAAATACATATCCTTGGGTGAGAATTAAAAAAAAGAAAAAAAAGAGACAGACTCAGTGGGCCTCCCAGGAAGGCCTTTTGCCTGTGGCCCTCGCCACCCCTCTCTTCCTCCCCGAAGGCGAATGCGAGGCCTGCAGGTCGGTCGCTGTGCCGTGACGATGAAGACCGAGGCCACTAGAGGATGAGCAGAGCCGTCAGGACCCACTGACCCTCACACTCGTTTAGGCTGCTGCTTTTTGGGTTTTCTGGGGCTGGTGGCGGAATGCAGTCCTCAGTAATGTACCTCCCCAACGCAGTTACTGTTGAGATGGGAAAGAACCGAGTTATGAAACGCGGTGCCTAGAGAGACGTAGAAAAATGGCTCTTCCGAAGGTGCGGTTGAGAGAGGATTTCCCGTTTTACAAAGATGTGTAGTGCCTGTGCTGCTAAAGGAGTGGTTTCAAGTTCAAGCTTATGAAGCTGCATTATGATACAAAGTAATGAAAAGTGAAATATGTGTTTAAGGCGTCTTTAAGGAGAATATAATAAATATGAATAATTACCACTATAACTGTCCCATTAAGACATGCTCTGCCGTCAAAGATGAAGAGTCTATTTTTGGATAGTTTCCAAGATGCCTGGAAGGGAAACTCATGATGGTGGATCCTAGATAAGACTGGAGACATTTAAAAACAATTTGTTACGTAATAAATAGCCATCATTTGAGTATAAGAGGAGCCATTATGAGTGAAGACAGTAACAAATATGCTCACATTTATAGTCTTCACTGTGAGGTGAGCATGTTCCGGTGCCATTTTAAGCCAAACTTTCTGAAATCTGGACTCATTAGTTCACCATCTAGTTCACATACTTTGATCGAATAGACAGACATCTTCGCACCCCTGAGACTGATTTTCCGCCCTGTCCCCAGGTTATAAAATTCTGGGGTTCTGAATTTTAAAGCCATTGACAAAAAGAACACTGTGCTTCCAGTTGCTTAAATTGGCTTCAGCAAAACGAAGTGAAGTTTGATTCCCATGCACCATCATTCTCAGAAATAAGTCATGCGAAAAAAAGAGGGATCCTCATATTTCGCACCCATTGGGCATTTTAAACGACCAACGATTTTGTTCAAAGACTGAAAAATCAAATTAATCACAGAGATGCCCGAGAAAACAATTGACAATTAAACCAGGAATTAAAACACCGCAGATGAATTCAACAACGCCAGGAATTCAAACACCACGGACAGACCAAGACAACTTTTTAATTCCCTTTATAAACATTTGGGGAAGACATAGAAGAGGTCAGAATATGATAATTTGGCTAGCACCCCCCCCCCAAATCTCTTTGGTTTAGACCTGATCTTAGCATTGTATGTGTGTGTGTGTGTGTGTGTCTTAAATTTATTGGGGTGACATTGGTCAACATGAACATATAGGTTTCAGGTGTGGGTTTCTGTGTTAGAAGATCTGTATATTGCACCGTGTGCCCACCACCCAAAGTCCAACTTAGTGCTTCTTTTCCTGGTTGTGTAGTCAGCTCACAGTTTGGAAATCTGGGCTGTTCTTCGCAGGTCACGACTTGAGCCGTATGCGTCTCGGCTACGCTCATTTGGTTTCAAATTAATAGGTGTGTCACCTCCTGGTCCGCAGAGCAAACAAGAATGTGTGTGAAAGCCCTTGGAAAAGTCCAAGAAATTATAGCAATTTCGGGACTTGTGATGGCGATGGCGTTAATAACCATACTTTGTATCTAATTATTATTCTGTTCTTCTTTTATTCTTCCTGCCGCTGTGGGCGTGTCAGCTCCAAAACCTCTTCAACTCCTGTGGATAAATGCTCAGCAGAGAGGCCATCTTTGATATAAAACTATAAAACTGTGGATAATCATTTTTCAGGGACTAAAAAGTAGTTTTTAAAAACCCATAGCTTCTACCATTATCACGATGTGTCCACTCATTATATTGAACTGTAGCTTTTGGGTTACTGGCTGTGTGCACAGCTCTCCGACAGAGGTCCTCAAAGGTTGGGGGGTGGGAGGTATTATGCACTTGGGGGCTGCCATTGGCACTGGGTGTCTTCCTAGAGCAGGTCCCAAGCCAGGGAGAGCAGGGCTCACGGTTTCTGGAAGCATCCGAGAGCCCATTTCCTCAGTATAGGTAGACGACAGATGGAATTCCTCCAAGGCCTGAAATACTTTTGAGGGCGGGAAGGAGAAAATAGATATGTTTCGCCCTCCAGGAGCCTTTGCTGAAGAAACGGATCACAATAATGAGTCCTTGCAGCAGACATGCATTGTGGAGAGTCGCTGGGCCGGAACAATGACTGTTCCCCATCCCACTGGCCTGTAGAGCAGCGTCATCTTGCAGTCACATTTCACGTTCAGCCCCCGCGTGGCAGCGCCCACGGCCTGCGAGGGACCCATTGTGACGCGTGCGTCTGCGCTGAGACAGGTTTATAAACAGACGCAGATGTGTGATAACAGGAAGGTCCTGAGACGTACACCCAGCGGCTGCGGCTTCCTTCCAGCAGTGCCTTTCCCTTATGTCAGTGGTTCACAACCTTCCTAACGCCGCGACCCTTTAACACGGTTCCTCACGTTGTGGCGACCCCCAATTTCATTGTTACAAGTTGAACATAATTAAAGCATGGTGATGAATCACAAGAACAATATGTAATTATATATGTGTTTTCCGATGGTCTTAGGCAACCCCTGCGAAAGGGTCCGTTCGACCCCCAAAGGGGTCGCGACCCACAGGTTGAGAACCGCTGCCTTACGTGCTCTTGAATGAGTGTGGTGTGTTTGTGTTTTTTAACAAATGTTTTGCGTGACTTGCTTTCGGCTTTTCTAAGGAGCGCCGGCTTGTCAAGAGGGGCTCTTTGGGAGCTAGCTATGCGCCTGGAAAGCCGGCGACTTCCAGGTTGTGGCGGGAGTGGGATCTGAGCCCTGGGACAGGGAGTGAGCACTGTCCCTCCCCTTTGTGCCCTCGGGCCCCACACGGCCTAACCCTCTACCCCAGCTGAGGATGGACGCCAAGAGGAGGCAGGTGAGTCCTCCCGAGGACGGCATGTGGCTCAGGTCCCTGAAGTCATATGAGCTCCAGGGTGATCATGGCTACTTTAAGGATAAGTTGAATTGTGATATTTTAAAGACATTAGCCTAATGTTAAGGTTCTTAAGATGTAGGGCCAGTGTCTGTGTCCATTGGTTATGCTAAGATGCATGCATACAAGTCCTTTGGTTGCCCGGGGTGGGAATGGCTGGGGGGCGGGGGGTGTCAATTGGGGGGAAAAGGAGACATATGTAAAACTTTAGACAATAAATAAAATAAAACCTCCCGCTTGATTCTGGTGCACAGACAGTTGAGAAACATTGCTATAACGCATTTTCTCGTTCCCAAGCTCACTTTTATTTTTAATTTCCATTTCAATGGTTCTAGAGCCAAATAAATAATTTTCAAAAAAAAAAGATGTAGGGCCAGCCCAGCCAGTGTGGCTCAGTGGTTGAGCGTCCATCTATGAACCAGGAGGTCACGATTCGATTTCTGGTCAGGGCACATGCTCCATTCCCAGTGAGGGGGGAGGGAGGGGGTTTGGAGCGTGCAGGAGGCAGCTGATCGATGATTCTCTTTCATCATTGATGTTCCTATCTCTCTCCCCTTTCTCTCCGAAATCAATTTAAATTTATTTTTATTTTTTTATTTTTAGAAGTTGTAGGGCCACATTAAGGGAGCAACTATTGCGAACTTCCGAAAGGAACCGAATCTTTATAAGAAAACATCACCTTTGGCCGATGCCACGTGACTTCCGCGTTCTTATTCTTCATTCGTTATGGGATCTTGTATTCTGGTGTTTGTTCCGACCCTCCCCCCGCCCCCGCCTGGTTAAACCTGAAGAATCAGTCAGCTCTTCCCCCTTCGCCAGCTATTGGGAACCATAGCGGGGGTGGGACACAGAAAGTGACTTTTCTAAGAAGCTCCATTCAAAGGAACTCTGCGATCTCAGAACGTGAGCGGCAGCCTGAGGCTCACCCGCCGAAGCAGCACTTAGCGGCCTGCTCGCTGTGTTGTGCGGGGCCTTTAATGAGCAGCCAGGCAGCATTCCGCACAACACGCTCCCCTGGGCTCTTGCTCTGATCTCCCTGCGAAGGTGTCATGCTTCCTAGCACCGCGAGCCCGGCGAACCTTCCACTCACTCCTCCCTGCCAGCAGGCGTCCTCCCCAGCTCACTGTCTCGCTCCCCTGGGACCCGCGCACGGGGAGTCGCTCATTCCTTCCAGCCACATCCTTGCTGGGTGATGCGGGGACGTGACCACCTGTCTCCCCCACCTTGTATTCTTGCTCCTTGAAAGAGGAGGAGAGAGCGGTAGAGGAGGCAGCAGAATGAAACAGCTGCTACAAACCCCCCTTTCAATATGTATAGGCTGCTGGGGACGAGGGGGGGAAGAACAGTTACCCCAACTTCAAAGGGATGAGGACACCTCTTCACACCTCCCGAAAGAGCACGAGCCATGATGCAAGCATGGCTTCTCCGTGGCGCCCCCATGTGCCCTGTGAGGCCCGTGTGCGCGGACCAGGCTGTGGGTGTTTGGGGGGCGGGGGGAGTGTGGGACAGAGGTTCCCCTTTCCTACTCTGCATGGAGGAGCATCTCCCTGGCAGCTTAGCTCTCATACACGCGTGCAGTCTCCCGGCTGGAAAATGTCCTCCCTTCCCTGGTTCAAGGTCATTTACAAAAACCTCCCTGCCACATTTTTTCCAGGGCTCCGTGTCAAAACAGGCTTGTCTCCCCTCAACCACCGGCCTGTTTGCTTCTACAGTGGGGCCTTGACTTACGAGTGTCCCGACTAACGAGTTTTTTGAGATACCAGCTGTCTCTCCAAGGATTTTTTGCACTGAGTTGACAGAGTAATTTGAGTTAACGAGCTCCTTAACGAGCTCGGTCTCAGAACGAATTAAACTGTATTAGAAAAAAGGAAGTGACATAACTCCCCGTATTTCCCTCTTTGCGTTGGTTACGGGGAAGCTAAAAGTTGGCGTGCAGACACGATGGCTTTCCTCCTCCATGGTTTGGCTGAAAGATGATTTTCGCCTCTCTTTTCCCCTCCTCGCCTTTACTCCTATGAAATCTGATGGGCCCGAATGCTATTTGAAACCCACATTTGCAAAGTGTATAATACAGAAACTAAGAATAACAGTAGCCATTCATAGGAAATGGTCTGTAATATCGGAACTGGGAAGTTTGCCATTCAGACTCTTGCCTTTTTCATAGTTTCTGCCCTATGTCCTCCCAACCCTTCCTTTTTTTTTTTTTTTTAATCCCAGACCTCTTTTTTAAAAAATTATTTCAATTAAACTTCAATGAATCAGCAGGGAAATCAATGCATTCTTTGGGTCACAAGATTCAGAAGGATTGCTTGGTGGGAAATTCTGAGAGAACCACTTGATCATAATGGGGTGTTTGCTTTTCTACCTTCTTTCTAAAAAATGTTTTTATTGATTTCAGAGAGAGGAAGGGAGAGGGAGATAGAGATAGAAACATCAATGATGAGAGAGAATCATCGATCGACTACCTCTGCACGACCCTTAATGGGGATCGAGTCTGGAACCTGGGCATGTATTCTGACCGGGACTCGAACCATGACCTCCTGGTTCATAGGTCCAATATTCAACCACTGAGCCACACTGACTGGGCTCTACCGTCTTTTTCTCGTTTTAATTTACTAGGTAGAAATCATGCTTGCCTCATTAAAATTAGACTAACCATGGTACAGATGATTTTCTGCATTCAAATTTGAACTCTACTTCTTAAAATTGGGCATTTGTGGGCAATCTGCCATTAATATCATGTCCATACATCTCTGATTATCAGGGACTTTCCAGATTTCAAATATTCTGATTCTTTCCTATGAAAAAAAAAAGTCCCAGAAATTCCTGTTAACTCGATGCCCTCAATATGTCTCACAAAATATCTCATATACTTGGTCACAGGATGAAAATCCCAGGTCACACTAGATATCCCCACTTGGCGTTTAGAGACTGTGGCCACCAGAACCCTGAGTTTTAAAAGAGTCACAGTTGGGGGAGTCAGGAGACTGCAAATGACTGTAAGAAAATGGCTGACCGGCTGCAGGGCCTCCCATATTCGTAATTGAACCCTGGTATTCGTAATTATCGACTCATCATGTTTCTTACCAAGACCATTATTGGATAATGATCACATTCTTCCCCAGGCATAGAATCATTCCAAGGAAGCCTGGGATCCAATATAAGAGAGGTATTTTCTAATGATAATAATCCTCTCTCTCTGCTACTCATTCATAATTAGTCCATTCCCAATGACGATCTTAGAACAATGTGTTTTTGGAAATCTATCTATCTATCGATTGGTAGATATAGATATATTACTATTTCCACTGTATAGATGGACAAAACAGCTCGGAGGTGTCCCGTGGCCTGTCCCAGTGCTCTGCCCCTCCTATGTAAAAAAGAATAAAATGGCATTTGTATTATCTCTCACTCCGCATTTGTAAAGGTTAGCCGGATTAATCTGCCTTAAGCAACACGCAAGCACTGAGTAAGCATGGGCGTGTGGACATAAATGAACCGTCATACCAAATAGCTATTAGCCTAGATATATTGGAAGAGGGCTGCCCTAGGAAGAATGCTTAAAGCTAAGCTCCAGAACTAAAGGCTTTTATGCAACAGTCCTATTCATATTCTACAAAACTATTTAGAATTGATTAGGTCACTATAACATACCACCGCAGAGACAGAGGAAACGAATAATTTTGCGGTGTTTATGACGGCCAGGTGAAGGGCCCGGGCAGTAGCTGAGGCAAACAGTGAACATTCTTTTAGGATTTCTATATCGTCACTAATATATCTACACAAAGAAACACAAAATGACAGGAATTTTTTTGTCTGAATAATAATCTCTAAGTTAATTTTGTGTGTGTGTCTAGAAGATAGATGTCGATGCCCGGGTTGTGGCCTCGATCCCCAGTTGGGGAAGTGCAGGAGGCAGCTGATCAATGATTCTCTCTCATCTTTGCTGTTTCTCTCTCCCTCTCCCTTCCTCTCTGAAATCAATAAAAAACTATTTTAAAAAAAAGACAGATGTAGAGTTGAAAATGATTGGAAGAATAGAAGTGCCTCTGATGTTTCTGCTAGTGGAGGCCAAGGGGAGAGGAAAAACCTACTTTCTGGGAAGTCGGCAGCGGTGGCCTTGGCTCACTGTGAGCGTCAATAAGAATCAGTGAAACATGCTGCCCTCTCCTTGCCCCTGTTCTCGCTCCTCATCTTCAAGGTCTCGTTGAGTAAGAAACCCTTCCCTTTCTTCAAAGCATTCCTTTCAAGAAGGCCTGCTCTGGCTCAGCACTGCTCTTCCAGCACCCTGTTCCTCATGCCCGAAAATCAGGACTGTTTGCATTTCAGATTCCAGGGTTGGCATGGTGGTGATGAAGCTCTTAATGCATTTTTCAGTTTGTTTGTCGGTTTGTTTGTTTGTCTTATAATTAAGATTAGTTCGTATCGTGTGCAGACATTCTTCTCATTCATTAAGAGAGATGTAATTGGCGGTGCAGGCATGGAATGTCCTCACGTCCCCCAATGTAGGACCTGTTGGCGTCTTCAGAGGCCAGGAGCCGAGGCAGCCTCCCCTGGCTGGTGAGGTACCTGTTGCCATGACTCTTGGCCGAGGTCTGTTCCCAGGAGCCAGATCATCTTCACACTCCAAACGTTCCGGCCTCCCTCCCCCATGGCGTCGGTGAAAATGGTCAAGGTGACTTCGTATGAAGCAGCTACTACGCTACCTCATGGATGCTGCCGATGGCATAGACTTTTTCTCTAAGGGGAGATGTTAGTATTACCCTTGGGATCTCAGAATAATTTCTTTTTCCTTCACAAAGTAAGGATGGCCTCTAGTCTTGATCTCCTAAACAAGAGTATAGCTTAAGGAAACTGCTCAGTGTTTAGACTTAGGTAACAGGAAGATATTTAAGAGGTAGAAAACAAGCATCATGCCCATGAGGAAATGATGAACTAGGTGGGACCAAGACAACGTATGAGTGTCAAGTGAACATTGCATATGGCATTCTCGACACTCCGGGCGGGAGGGAGCACCTGAAGAGCCCTCTGGGCCAGGGGTCAGCAAATTTTTTCTGGAAAAGGTTAGACAATAAGTATTTTCAGTTTTGCAGGCCGCATGGTCTTTGTTGCAACTAGTCAACTCGCTATTTTAGTGCAAAAACAACTATGGACAATAATGCGTTTGATTGCGTTCCAATAAAACTTTATTTATAAAAACAGGTGGTGGGCCAGATTTGGCCCATGGGCCATAGATTGTTGACGCCTGTTCTAGACCAAACTTCACCCAATGCAGAAACCTCTTTTGCAGCACCCAGACCATTCTATATTTGCACAGCTCTGATACCTGGAGGTTTTCCTCAGACAAAGCGATACACAGTGTCTCTCTGAAACTCCCACCGCCATCTCTGACCTGGACCATGGCAGTAGCCTCCTGACTAGTCCTGGGCTTACCTTTTTCCCTTTCTATAATCTATTCTCTCTGCCCGGCAGCCACTTAAAAAAATCCTTGTAAAATATAAGTCAAATTATGTCATTCTTTAGCTGAGGGACCTTTGACCGGAGCCCATAACCTTTAGAATAAATCAAGATGCCTTACCTTGGCCCATAAGGCCCTTTCATACCTGGTTCATGATTGTGTCTCCAAATGTAGGTCCTAGTACTCACTGATCTGTGGCCACACTAGCCTCTTGATGCTCTCAAATATGTGCATGCATTTCCACCCCAGGGCCTTTGCACATGGTTTCTGCCTGGAACTTCTTCCCCCACCTGCAGGGCTTGCTCCCTCCTTCATTCAAGTCTCTGCTCAAATGTCACCATCATCAGAGCAGCCTTCGCCCACTGCTTTATTGGTCATGTTTATGCTTTTTTTTTTTTTTAAACCCCTGTTCTATTTTATTTCAGAGCACCTAGCACTACCTAACATTTTATTATAAATATGTGTGTGTGAGCCCTTTTATATTTGCTCCCTCACTGCATGCCAGGTTTACATAAGTAGGAATTGATGTGCCTTGCTCATTACTATATCCCCAATGCTTGCACCAATGACTGGTATATAGCAGGTACTCACTAAATATTTGTCAAATACATGATGAATGTAGCTGTGCCCTCTGCAGTTTCTAAAAATACATATGACCCACATTTACACACGAAGGCAAGCTCTACATCCCCCTAAACCTCCTGGTGTCCGTGGAGATGTGGCTTTCACATCTGTGACACTTGGCATTATTCCCTGAGGCCGATCTCGCTTCCAAGTATTGACCGTGGCTCTTGCCTGCCCTTGCCCATCAGATGACACACACCTGCCCCTGGCCACGCTGGGGTCCACCCTCCCAGGTCCAGTTTGACTTTGGGGGACCGTTGTTCCCTGACTTTGGCCCAGGAGCTTGTGAGAGGGAATCAAACCTGGTGTGCGGATGTTTGAAAACCCTCCTGGGCGCTCAGCATCTGAACCCCGTCTTGTGCTTGAGGAAACCCCCCCCTTGTGAGCCAGAGCCCTCTCTCCATCCCAGAATCTGAACGGTCCATGCATTCACTTTCCCACCCTCCTTAGGGCGGGAGAGTGGTGACAGGGTCTGCTTTTCCCAGTCGGATAGGCTATTGCCGGCCTTCGCAGCAGAACCCAGCGAGGCTCAGGAGCACCCACGGCCCCAAATCCACGCAGGTGACACGGTGACAAGGCAGCCATGACAACCTGCCTCAGAGGCAGCAAAGGCAGAGATCCTGGCGCGCACAGCTCTTCACTTGACTCACGGCCCGATTTACCTGTGTGCTATGTTTATTATTTATTGTTCTAGATCAGTGGTTCTCAACCTTCCTAATGCCGCGACCCTTTAATACAGTTCTTCATGTTGTGGTGACCCCCAACCATAAAATTATTTTCATTGCTACTTCATAACTGTGATGTTGCTACTGTTATGCATCATCATGTAAATATCTGATATGCAGGATGTATTTTCATTGTTACAAATTGAACATAATTAAAGCATAGTGATTAATCACAAAAACAATATGTAATTATATATGTGTTTTCCGATGGTCTTAGGCAACCCCTGTGAAAGGGTCGTTCAACTCCCAAAGGGGTCGCGACCCACAGGTTGAGAACCGCTGTTCACGCCATTGGGGCAGGGAGCCTTTCTTTTGTTCCCTGTGTGTCCCAAGCATCTAGAGCAGCGCCTGGCACATGGCAGGAACTCAGTGAATATTCATGAATGAGCGCATGCTGAGGTGGCATTCTTTAATCTATCAGATTGACAAAAACAGATCAGTCTGATAACGCAAGGTTTATCACCGAAGGCCAGGAAATAAACATTTACATATTGGTGGTGAGATTGTAAACGGCCTCAGACATCTTTTAGATCTCAAATGTAATACCGTTCCACCTCCAGGAATTTATCCTACATACGTTCACCAAGATCTTACTTCAAAGAAGTTCACTGCAGCATCATTTGCAACAGCAAAACATGGAAAATAACCTAAATGCCAATCAATAGGGTGCTGGCTCAATACGTTATTATACATTCAAAGAGGAGAGCTATGTGCATTGACATGGAAAGGCTTTCAAGACTCAGAAAAGTCTGATATAAATAGGACCTCGTACTAGTTTGCAAAGACTTTAATTTAAAAAATTCAGAAGGGTATGAACCAGAAACTTTTGCAGTGGCTGCTCTGGGGAGCAGGGGAGGTTGAGATGGGCAGGAAGAGGGAGATTGTTGCTTTTTTACTTTATGCCCTGCTATGCTACTTGACTTTTTTTGTATGCATGTACTACTCGTATTTTTAAAAACAAAGAAAATTGAGACATTGTTTTTGCTAATAAGTAGGCATAGTGTTTTGGTTTTGTTTATTCTTTTTAAAATATATATATATATATTTTTGACTTCAGAGAGGAAAGGAAAGGGAGAGAGAGATAGAAACATCAATGATGAGAGAGAATCATTGATTGGCTGCCTCCTGCATGCCCTACACTGGGGACTGAGCCCGCAACCTGGGCATGTGCCCTGACGGAAATCCAACCCTGACCTCCTAGTTCCTAGGTCAACGCTCAACCACTGAGCCACACCGACTGGCTGTTTATTCTTTTTTAATGATAATGTTGTCAAGTGGACACCCCTACATTACTAGAGGTGTTGTAAATTGTTACAGTTCTTGTGGGCAGTGTTTGATTATATATAACAAAAGCCTTAAAATATTTACATCTTTTAACTTTTTTTTTTCTTGTAATATTTTTTAGATATCTAACTTGAGGAAATCTGTCCCACCTATCAAAAGAGCTTTATACATAAAGGTATCAATCAAATTATTATTTTAAATGTCCCCAAATTGGAAAGAACTTAAATATTCAATACTATATTAAAATGCATCCGTAAGAAGTCAACATCTAATTAAAGTGATATTTACAGATTTTGTTACACAACAAACATGTTTAAGGTATAATGCTAAGAGAAAAAAATAGATCCACTATCAGACACAATGTACGGAATGATTACAACCATATTAACAGTTATTCCTAGAAAAAATACTAATGACATAAATGTTATTAGTGGGTGGCAGAACTCTTTCCTACCCTAGTTTTCTATATTTTCCAAGTTTCCTATAACGAGTGTTTATTATTCATAGTGGGAAACATAACTATTTTATAAAGCGAGAAGTGAGCCACATTTGGTATGATTTGTTCCTAGTCTACCTATTCTGATATTAAATTAATCTACCAATTTAATTTCTAAGTTCCGGGCTCGCTTACCATTTCTGAAAACTGCCTACAGCATTTTGCCAGGATCAGTCATCAAACCTGTCAATTTGTATTATTCAAAGACACTGGTACCCAGGGCTGACCCTAATGAGATGCCTTCTTCTTCCAGCCTTGCTTCCTGCTAAGCTGAGAGAGCTGCGCCGGGGGAGGCTGAGGAGTTAGCAGGGAGAAGAAGGATCTAGCTGACGGGGAGTCTTGGAACTAGTCTAAGGAGTGGTGTTGGCTGGTCAAGCATCATTTATTGAGTACCTGGTCTCTTCCAGATTTAGTGCTGAGCGCTTAATGCACAGTGCCTTGCAGAGTGGTTAAGAGCCAGACTCATGCCTGGCTTGAATCCCAGCTCTGCTCCATCATCCGATCCTCCCAACATTCACAATTTACATATGAAGAAAGCTGACACCCTTAGAGGTCACGTTTCCCAAGGCCCCTACCTAATGAATGGTAGAGAGAGTTCAAGTTCAAGCCCACGCCTGCCCGATGCAGAAGCTCATGTTCTTCCCACGGCTCAGAAGAGCATTGTGGTTAAGAGCGGAGATCGGACGTTGAGGCCATGAAGTCATTGGTCCACACTTTCTGGTGATGAGATCTTGAGCAAGTTGCTTAACCCTCTCAGGAGTCGTTTCCAAATCTCAAAATAGTAGAACCAGCTCCTAGCACTATTGTGCGTGTCCAGCAGCACCTATACCTGGTGCCCAGGAAGCGGCCGCATAGGTTAGTTATGTTGATTATGCCCCTGAGTTGCTGAGGCCGGGAAGGACGTAATGGAAAGGATGTTTGCGGACACTCTCCCTGGCAGCTGGGTAGAAGCGTTTGGGTAAAGGTAGGGAAGGGCTGTTGTAATAACCGCGATGTGAAAGAGTGAGAACTTGACCCTGGCAGCTGGCTTTGGCAGGCGTGCGGGAGACGAAAGAAAACAGTGGGCTCGCAGGAGCGCGAGGAGGAATTGCGAAGGGGGCTGCTGGAAGCTTCGAGCGATACATCTTCTATGTCTTCCATTTTTATCCTACTCTATTCCATAAATTACACGTCTCTTTAGAGCAACATCTATTTCACCAAACATCTTAAACTTTGTACTTGGAAGCTCTATTCAGTACGTGTCGGTAACGACCATGATTTCTTTGTCAACTTTATTTCATGACCCGGGCCTTGAATTTTTCATTGATGTTACTGCTAAAATGAATAGGAATTGGAGATATTTTCTAATCTGACTGGAGAAAGGGGCGATCTCTGCTAATTCAGTCAAGACTTTAATATGCGCCAAATATCGTTATAACAACCATCAACCAGAAAGCCATGTCTGTCGAATGGAATCTCGTCATAACAAAAACTCTGTTAGACACACTCTTCTTAGTCAGTACGTGTTTTGGGTTTTTTCCCCTCCCAAGCCAGGGAAAATCCTGCCAGCGACTTGTTAAGAATTGATGGCTAAAAGCCTTTTGTCCCAAACGTATGCTGGCCTCGACCCCACTTCCTCCTCGAAGGGCAGGCATCATTTCATGGAAGTTTAGAGGCGACAGCAGTTTAGGTATCTGAGGGAAAAGTGAGGGGTACAGATTGTTTTCACTGAAGCAACACAAACGAATTGTGAAAGGCTTGGCTTAAAGCAAGTTGTTTCCGTCTAACATGTAAACTCTCAAAATGAATCGGCTAATAAGGCCTCCTCAGTAAGTCGACATACGCAATACATGATCTGGTGCCTTTAGTGTGAAAAATGATTGTTACCTAGCCTGGGGAGGTGGGGGGTGAAGGGGAGAGATAGAAAACATGCGAGGAAACGCTTGAAATAGCGAATCTGTTGTAACCACATCGACAAAGCCCAGTTATTAAGGGGCGCCTTATGAGAGACTGACTATACAAAAGCACGGCGGCCAGCCCACATATAAAAATAGCACTCGGACCCACAGCCAGCCCTGGCTGATTGCCCCGTCTCTACAGTAAACAAGCTGGGGAGCCAGCCAGCTATAGATCAGCCTTGCAGGAAGCCGGTGACTATCTCTGCTAACAACCCAGGAAGGTGAATAACGACTTCGGTAACCATCAGCCCCAAGGGGCCAGGACTTGATAATAACTGACAGCTCCCCTACATTTGTCTCCTGCTTCCAACTTGGGGCCAGCCAGAGAAAGGCCAATATGCCCCCTAAGCAAGCGCCCAGGAGGCGCCCTGTAGGCAGCCCGCCTGCAGCTTCCCCAGGACAACAGCCTCCAGCCAGGCCCCGAAGCCTCCTTTTCTCCCAAAATAGAGCTTCCCCACTGCTCCGCCCCCTCTGGTCTCTGCCAAGACGCTCCGTGGTGGCTGACTCCCTGGTTACCGTAGACTCAGAAGAAACGGCCTTTGCTTTTCTCATCTGGTTGGTCTTCATTTAATCCCACCCCTGAGAACAGAGAAATAATGGGAAGACTCAGGTTTTAATAGTATCAACAATAGAAGCGATGTTGCCTTTGATATCAGTAGCAGTTGTGGATGCTATAGACAAAGCTACAGGCTTCTATGTCCAAATGATTGTGAGCACAGAGCAGGGTAGGTGCAGGGGGGTGGAGGGGGTGTAAGCAAGGAGTGGGGGATTTGGATAAAACATAGCCATGTGGGGCCTGGCCAGTGTGGCTCAGTGGTTGAGCATTGACCTATGAACCAGGCAGGAGGTCACGGTTTGATTCCCGGTCAAGGGCACATGCTGGGGTTGTAGGCTCGACCCCCAGTGCGGGGCCTGCAGGAGGCAGCCGATCAATGATCCTCCCTCATCAATGATGATTCTATCTCTCTCTCTCTCTCCCTTCCTCTCTGAAATCAATACAAATATTAAAAAAGTAGCCACGTGGGAAGAGGTATCGAATACACCATTTCCCTTCGCAACCACATTTCTCTTTCTCCCCCGAGAACCAGCTGCAGGTGCATCACTGTGAGTGACAAAAGGACCATGACCGTGGACCATTCCCTTCGCTCCCTCCTCCCTCTCTTGCTTGCAGTTCCCGTGTTGCTTCTCTTCTTCCACCAGCTTGATAGGAGCCTTTTCCTTAGAACAAATAGGCGTCTGTATGATCACAGAAGTTCCCTGGGCCTCGTGCAAAATGAAAGCATGAGGCGCCGGGTTCAAATTTATTAAGAATTTCTAGACAGCAACGGCAGGGGGCTACACCCTCCTGAATGCAGGGCCCTGTGTGACCACTCGGGTCGCCACCCCTGAGGCCAGCCCCGCCGGGCCCAACAGTAAACACATTCTAGGAAACATTTGCCCCTCCCTCTCCTTCATTTTCTCTCTGCTTTACTAAGGGGACAACGGCTGGAAAATGAGCAGGACTTTTGTCCTGAGCTTCCTCTACCCACAGTGAACCCAGGTTGCATTTGGGAGGCTCCCAGAAAGGAAGGAGTGTGTCCCTCCCCTCACCCTCACCCCCCAGTCGTCATACCTGCACTTTGTCAGCTCCCAGATCCCAAAACCCCTGGGACCGCCCAGGGGGCTGTTCCAGGAGGCTGGGAGGCCAATGAGTTCTTTTTTCAGAAAAAGCAGAAATCTGTCAGTGACAGATAAAAGTTAGATACTGGAAGTTTGTAAACTGGGTTAAATGAATCATTAGATAGCCTGTTATTTGTTTAAAGTAATAAGAACACACGCTGAATAGCAAGTGGCCATGACTGTTTATCCATCGCATTCGTTCTTTCGCGAACAGTGCATTGCAGCTGTTATCATGTTCCACAGAGAAGGGACCGTGGGAAGCATTGCAGACAAAAAGGACATTCTTTTCCTGTTTTTACTCTAAAGGGGCAGCTTCTTTTTTTTTTTTAATCCTCACCTAAGGATATGGTTTTATTTTATTGGTTTAGAGAGAGAGAGAGAGAGAAGCATTGATGTGAGAGAAACACCTACCAGTTGCTTCCTGCATCCCCCCAACGGGGGATCAATCCTTCAACCTTTTGATGTATTGGATGGCGCTCCAACCAACTGAGCCACCCGGCTAGGGCGGCCATTTTTTTTTTTTTAATTAAAAAAAACACACACACACATGTGGTCCCATGGTTTCAAAATACTTGTCTTCAGTGACCGAGACTAGATGATTCTTCTATCAGACAAAAACTCCATTAGTCATCGTCCTCTGGAAAATGGATTGGCATCAAGCTTAGGGTGGGGAATTTCACAGAAGACCCGCAAGCTTTCAGAACGGGGTTTGACAGGACTGCATTCTACAAAACGGAACTAAAAGGTGATGTCCAATTACCCAACCGAACGCAAGCACCCTTGAACTGCAGCCCGGCCGGCGTGGCTCAGTGGTTGGCGGTCGACCTATGAGCCAGGAGGTTTCAACCTGACTTTTCTACCATCGCAGACCTTGGGATCCATGAGGTTTGTGATCGAAGGAAGTAGGGAGCCTCTTTGCACTTACTTTGTTTTTGTGTAGGCCCTCAGGCCTGCAGAGGCCAAACACTCACAGGACAAGTCGCAGAGTCTGGTTATGCTTTCCTTCAGGCACCTGCTCACACCTTCCTTCAGAACCAAGTTCAAGTCTCCTGCAAGACACTTCCATACACCGGTATAGAGAAAAGGGCAAGGATGTGCTGACAGCCTTATGACCTGGACTAAAACCACAGTCTGTCTGAGCCTCAATTTTCTCATCTAGGAAGCGGGGAAGCAATAGGCCTGTTGGAAGGATTCAACCAGATACATGAAGGGCCTGGCGTATGCTGGGTAGTCATAGGAGTCAGTTGCCTTTCCGGTCTCTCCCCGCCCCTAAATGTAGGTCTGAGATCATCATAATATGGCCCTTCACGTCAGCCAGGCTCTGACTTAGCATCCCCTGGACACTGTTACACAATCCCACCTTTTCTTAGATGTCCTTCTCTGTCTACCATCCCTGGCTCTCCTCACCTACCTAAATCCTACTCTTCCTTGAGGATTCATCTCAGGTCTCCCTAATTCTCTGCAGCCTCCTAAGACCATCGCCTCAGGCATACCCGAAGCACTGCGTGGGTCCCTGTCATCCACTCTGCCACTGTCATTAAACTTTTCACGCTCGCCTTCCCTCCCCAAAGGTGCTGCGAACTGCTTGGGGGCCAGGACGGGCCCTTCTTCCCCTTGGGTCCCCTGCAGAGATGATTACAGTGTGACACCCACGACAAGTGCTCGATAATTACACGCTGAGTGTGTGAATGAGGGCTGCCTCCTATTGCATTTTGTTAAATTATACGTGTAAGCCTGGAGCTTGAGATGCAAGAAAATGACACCATTTCTCCTCCTAATGCAGATTGCTTTTTAAAATATGATCTGTCTAACTATTTTTTTGTTTACATATGGCATTTCTCCTCCAATCTTTCAATACACCACTTAAAATGTGACCGGAAGAGACGTATCGAAGTGTGTGTGTGCTTGAAACGGAAGGGAAAAAGGCACCGGCGATGACTAATGTCTTCAATTTATAGGAGATCCAGTTGGGAGCGGACCGTGCTTTTTCAGAAGGTTGCATAACCGCTAGCAAAAACCTTTCCTGTTTGGGAGGGAAGTGGCCCTTCATGAAATGAGGGAAGATGTAAAAATCCAAGGCACAGCTTTCCTTGACACACATCTTACCCTACATGCAGAAGGCACTCAAGTGTTTGTCGAATTGCATGGTCTCTCCTCGTAGAATGTTTGATGGTGGACAGAAAGCAGATTGGAACAGTCTCCATGAAAACGCTTCGTTTTAGTTCTCGACATGGAGTCCTTGTAGCTACGGTAGGAATTGCCAACTATTGAGTATTAGCATCACGAGTGATTAAAGGAGGCCCTGGCCGGGGAGCTCAGTTGGTTAGAGCATCATCCCGATAGGTCAAGGTTGCAGGTTTGATCCCCAGTCAGGGCACATACAAGAATTAGCAAATGAATTCATAAATAAGTGGAACAATAAGTCAATGTCTGTCTGTCTGTCTGTCTGTCTGTCTGTCTGTCTCTCTCTCTCTCTCTCAATTTTTTAAAAATGGTGATCAAAGGAAATGAGTGAACGATGACATGCATTTCTACTGCCACTATTCTGGACTAAATACTCAGAATATGAAATAAATGTTGCCCACTTCCTAACACTTGTCACAGCCCTTCCAAGGTAGAATAATGAGGAATAGTCCTCTAAAGCCGTGGTTGGCAAACTGCGGCTCGCGAGCCACATGCGGCTCTTTGGCCCCTTGAGTGTGGCTCTTCCTAAGCCTTAGGAGTACCCTAATTAAGTTAATAACAAGGTACCTGCCTATATAGTTTAAGTTTAAAAAATTTGGCTCTCAAAAGAAATTTCAATCATTGTACTGTTGATATTTGGCTCTGTTGACTAATGAGTTTGCCGACCACTGCTCTAAAGGAATCATGACTCCTGGAACTCCATTTAACTGGCTGACTACAGTTCATGTGCCAGGACGTACAACCCAAAGGTGGATCATAGGTGACATTGGCGAATAGCTCAAGTTTATACTGTACGTTGGCTGTCTTTCCTGCTCTCATACATGAGGATGTAAAATCTGGGAGAGACCAAGCTGCTGTATGAGTCTAACTTAAGAAGGAACTGAACACATTCTCCTTAAAATACACAAAAATAGCACTCTTTAAAATTTAATAACTATAACGTCATCAGTCCAATGGAAAAGTTAAAATCCTGGGTGTGCAACAATTCAAATTTTTTATTTTTAAGTTTGCAAAAACAAAAAAAGTTAAAGAACATCTAACTGTGTTATCTAAGTCAGCCTAATAAGAAGAGATTTTAAATTCTAAACTCTTCCTCTGCTTCTGATCTCAAGGATTTGTGTTGCTCTGATGTAGATGTGAGACTTAAGATCTATAAAGCAGCATTTTGAATCGATCATCAGGAGCACAAAATGGTTTTCAAGGACAGGAATGCGTCCTGACATTTTAATTACAGGCTCAGTGGAAAGTTCAGTAGTCGAATGGGAGCCTCGAAAATTATTATTGTGTTGTCCTTATAAATTAATGACTGTAAAAGAAATCAGTTTGAGTGGTAGTGGTGAATGAATTACAGAGAAAAACTTATGGAACTGCTTTCCATTTCCTGATGTACTGAGTATATTCATCATAATTTGCTTGATTAAAAACACTCCAACAGTGGGAAAGTGCAGACGTACATTTTTTAATGGATTATATAAATATAAAGCAGCTCTTGCTTAGCAATTTGGAAGAGTCTTATCCTAATGCTATTTGTAATATCAAAAAACTGAAGCAATCTAAGGGTTTAACAAAACGGGGATGAGGAAGTAAATTATAGAATATTCAATGAGTGGCTGATGCAATTATTAACAATTATAAATGCAAAGATTATCTCACAAATTAAAAATATAAATGATGCAAGGTTTTAGACATTTTATAGATGCAAACATTTACGAATGCTATGACTATAAGCATGTAAAAATATGCACAAGAGAAAATAATGACACTGGGAGATAGGGGAGGCTAGGGGACTGTCTAGGGCGGGGGGATAAAATGGACACATATGTATTACCCTTTGTAATACTTTAAGCAATAAATAAAAAAAAAATTAAAAAAAAGAGAAAATAATGAGCGAGAATGTGCAGAAATGATTGTAGAATGTATGTTGTGGTGGTGAAGTTATAGATTTTTCTCTTTTTTTTTCAAATCTCATGGATTTTCAAATTCTATTTTTAAAGAACTATTATATGCTGGGTTAAGTTCATTAGATTGAACTGTATGAAATTGCCAATTTTTAATCATTTTTGAAAACTTACAAAAATTGCAATACATGATTGAACCTAATAATGCATTATCATTGCCCAACTAAAAAGGAATCCTCTTTGGAATTAAAGTTACTAATTCCCATTCTAAAGTGTTATTTAAGCTTGAGAATAGAGTCTTTTTGAAAAATTTTAATGAAATCAATCATTTGAAAATCACATTTGAAACTGTGCCTCCAACATCCAGAGGTTTTTTTATTTTTAAGAAAAAGAACTCAGTTCTGACTGTTCTGAGTTGATGCAAAGCTACTGCCATCACGTCTGTTTTTCCTTTACATTTTTAAAATTTATTAATTTTTAGAGAGAGAGAGAGAGATAGAGAGAGAGAGAGACATTGATTTGTTGTTACACTTATTTACGCATTCATTGATTGCTTCTTGGATGTGCCCTGACCAGAGATCAAACCTGCAACCTTGATGTATTGAGATGATGCTCTAACCAGCTGAGCTACCCAGCTGGTTTTTCCATCTTTGAAATTGTGTTCAATTTCATTGTGTTCTTTTTTAAGTTACTCAATGGCCAGTATAAAGGAAAACATTCATAATTTAATAAGGAAATGTGCTTCTAACCTGTGCTGGGAATGACATTTAAATTGCTTCATACTCTGTGATTACTGAGAGATAATTAGTCCTCTAAATATTACTATAATGAAAACCATGGGTTTAATGAACCATACAAATTAAAACCAAGCACAATCTTTATTTTATTTTTTTTACTGAGTGTTTAAGTTCAACATAGAAATTGTTTAACAATTGGCTAGAATTTAAGAAAATAGTTTAGGGCAAGCTGGCCGTAAAAATGTAGAGGGAAATTAAATGGATTAAAAGCAACTTTTAATAGCAGTCATAGAAAGAAGTTGATCAGCCCAGATCTGAGGGGAAGATAGACGTCACCTTTGCTGTCCAGTTGCTATTTTAAGGATTTAATATAAGGATCCCTTGCAGTCTTTGATGATGTGTTTGTTAATAAAGTACAGAACTATGGACTCTACTCTTGCCAGGTAGGAGAGAGAGAGAGTGTGTGTGTGTGTGTGCCATTCGTATGTGTACCACCAGCCCCCAGCACAGAGCCTGGCACCTGGGAGATAGCCAGTAAAAGTTCGATGCACAAAGAGCTGGGTTCATTGAACAGGGATATTAAACGCAGTAGTACAGATCAAGGGCTTGAAGAGAGGTCATTTGTGGACTTAACCTTGGCTGTTCCATCCTGTTTTCAGTGACTTGGATAGAGACATGTGACTCATACTAAACAAATACTTCAGATAATACAAAGCCAATGACAGTGAGATGCTAATCCTTCTTAGGGTGGAAGGATGAGTTAAAGCCTGAATGATGAAATTTTAAAGCAAAAATGTCAAGTCCTCCGTTTAAGGTTTTTGGGGAAAAATTCATTTCATAGGTACAGGATGACAGAGAGTGAACTTGGTGGTAACTTGTGTATTAAGAACTAGGGAACTCATGTGACTACAAACTTACCCAGAGCCAACAGTGCTTTTGTAAATACAGTAGTACAGACCACATAACAACATTCACCGTGTTAACCGGTGCAGTATTGGTCACTACATGTACATTGTCGTGCAACAAATCCCTAGAAATTTTTCACTTTGTAAAATGGAAACTCTATGCCTGTTGAACAACAACTCCCCACTCCCTCTCCGGCACCTGGCAACCACATGATGCTTCTGTTTCTATGACCTCGACTACTCTAGATACCTCTTATAACTGGAATCCTACGGTATTTGTCTCTCTGTAACTGCTTATTTCATTTGGCATAATGTCCTCAAGAGTCATCCATGTTGTAGCATGTGACAGGATTTCCCTCTTAACAGCTGAATAATATTCCATTGTAAGTATGTGTTCATATATCAGTGGACGCTGGGGTTGCTTCCAATTCACACTAATTATTGTGAATAATTCTTCGGTGAACATGGGTGTGCAAGTACCTCTTCAAGTTCCTATTTTTAACACTTTTGGATATATACCCAGAAGTGAAGTTGCTATATCATATGGCAATTCTATGCTTAATTTTTTTAGGAACTTCTATAGTTTTTTTCCAGAGTTTCTACATCATTTTACATTTCCACCAACAGTCCACAAGAGTTCCGAGTTCTCCACATCCTTGCCAACACTCATTTTTCTTTTTTTTTTCTTTTCTTTTCTTTTTTTTTTTTTTTTTTATAGTGGTCATTCTAAGAGATGTGAGGTAGCATCTTATTATGGTTTTGCCTTGCATTTCCCTGATGATTAGTGATATTGGCATCTTTTCATATGTTTTTTGGTCACTCGTATATGTTCTCTGGGGAAATGTCTATTCCAGGCCTTTGCCCATGTTTATTCAGGTTATTTGCTTCCTTGTTGAGTGTAGTTCTTCATACATTCTGGATATTAATCCCTTGTCAGCTACATGGTTTACAAATATTTTCTCCCATTGCCTTTTTACTCTGTTGATTGTTCCTTTAATGTGGAAAAGTTTGATTTAGTTCCATTTGTCTTTTTTTGCCTATACTTTTGGTGTCATATGCAAGAAGTCATTGCTAAATCCAATGTCATGAAGCTTTCCCCCCATATTTTCCTCTAGAAGTATTATAGTTTTAGTTCTGACTTTAAATCTTTATCCATTTTGATTTAATATTTGTAGCTGGTGTAAGATAAGGGCCTTAAGGTTAATTAAGTTTGGAATTTTAATTTTAGATATTTTTATAGCCTTAACACTATTACCATTCATGTAGAAATAAGCCAACAAACAAATCTGAACTTGAGAATAACACCAAAACGAACAAAAGAACATATCATTGATTTTGATAGTAAAATGGGGGGAGTGTTTAGTGCATATTTGTTAGAAACATGGGCTTTGGAGTCAGCCCAGCCTGAGCGTTGACCCAGTGGCACTACCCACAGTGGGCATTCTGGGCACATTTCCTGACCCCACCAAGCCCACACCTTCCCTTTTGGAAGAGAGAAACTGGTTTCTGTCTTGT
Source organism: Myotis daubentonii (assembly GCF_963259705.1). Classification (NCBI taxonomy): domain Eukaryota; kingdom Metazoa; phylum Chordata; class Mammalia; order Chiroptera; family Vespertilionidae; genus Myotis; species Myotis daubentonii. The sequence goes on along the minus strand of NC_081857.1, from coordinate 36,540,526 downwards.
AGGAATTTCATCAGTTCTTGACAGGTTTAAATGAAATAATGTAATTACAGTGTATGAAACATAATAAGCCTGGCTGTTATTATTATCAAATATTGATTTATTGAAGAATTCCTGTTCCTTCTAGCTACCCCCAGACTTAGAATTAATGGAAGAGACAAAAGTTGGACTTTGAGAGCTGATAGGTCTAGTTTTACTTGTTTCTAGACGTGATGGCAAGGATTTTGCAGCAGTCTCTCCCAGAAAGTCTGTTGAAATGTTACTCGCTCTGGAAACTTAACTGAAGCGCCCCACAACTTGGCTAGGGCTACGATCTCATAATGCCTCGGCCTGAGGGACCCTCTGTTTATCTCTCTCCGGGGCATGTCTGGAGCTTGTCTCTGCTCTTTTTCTGGAAATAACAATTCATTTTTCCTCTGGGGTGCTGTCCCTCCCTGCCACACACATGCAGTCTTGGTGAAACTGTTAGTGAAGCTGCCTGGTGCTCCCTGGCCAAGAGATGGGCATGTGACCCACCTTGACCAATCAGACTTCTGGAATTTGCATTGAGTGAGAATGATTGACAAGATGCTGGGAAAGAAGGGAGCTAATTTATTCCAACCGAGGAGCCTTGAAGAGGTTCTCTATTCTTTCCTGTCCTCTAGGTCTTGGAGCTCCTTACGTTTCTGTTGTTTGGAGGACCTGGTTCTTCATCCTTTCCTTGAGTTTTAAGAGCTGACTCATATCCATCTACAAATATATGTATATTTTATGCCACAGATAGCAGGTTAGCATGTCTTGCTTGCACTTGAGGCCTGGACGGACTCGACACTCATGGCTCTGTATGGTTTACTTGTCTATCTTCCCAGCACCATGTGCTCCTGGGGAATAGGAGCTGTGACACTGCAACGTCGCATGGTCACTGCAGTGACCACAAAGTTGTTTAGTCAGGAGCTGGAATCGTTCCTGATCTTGTATTTGTAACAGGAAGTTCTATGTTCAGCTTCTCTTTTTAGGTCATCTTCATGACGCTTAAAATTGTTGGGGCAGTTAAGAAATTTTTTAAGAGTACGTGACTCTTGCCCAACCCCAGATTCTCTCCTCCCTTCCTGTACATGATTCCTCCCCTAGACATGTTCTAGAAGATGGCAAAAGTAACGAGCTGACCAGTTGCAAAGCCTATGAAGTCCTCGCATTAGCTGTCCATGGTCTATGGCTTTTTACAGGCTTTTGTGTGTGTGTGTGTGTGTGTGTGTGTGTGTGTGTGTGTGTGTGTTAGGGGAGGGTCTCTCTTCCTCCTTCCTGACAGTTAGTGGGAGCCGAGTGAATCTTTCTTCTATGGTGGCCACTCTTCCCAATCTGAAGACCCTATTTGTTCTCATTATGAAATCCAAAAAGCTATTCAGCTTCGCCTTGCTACAGTGGGTAATGGCCATTCCTGAAGACCTCTGGGTGGGGTGTCACCAGTCTTTGGAAGAGTCCTTTGGAGGTATTTCTTTACAATGAGTATTGGGCTTAAGGTCCATCTGTTCATTCATCCATTCATTCATATTTATTGGGAGTCCACATTACACCTACACTCTGTGCCAGGTACGAGGGATGAAATGTTGAACAAAAATGGACCAGGGGAGTAGCTCTCATGGAGTTAGCTGTCCCATCAGAGACAAGGGACAATGAGAAGCTGTATTCAAGGCCATAAAGGAGATGTACCCAGAGCATTTGAAAAGGTGACCCCTTCTAGTTTGGGTAGTCAAGGAGTGTACATCCAAGAAAGAGACCTGTGAACATGCTAACCTCCAAATGCTTGGGTTCGAGGGCCTATAGGATAATAGCTGCCTCCATGACCCTAAACACATCACTGAACCCATCTTGACCTCACTGACTTCCTCTGCAAAATGAGAACGCTAGACTAGATGATCTCTAGGTCATTTTCATTTCTAATCTAGCTCTTCAGAATGATTCTTATTAGCAGCTGTATTGAGGTAATACTTTACATAAATTCATTCATTTTCAGTGCTCTGATGAAGTGACTTTGGGCATTTTTTTTTTTTTTTTGGTAAAAATGGCTTTCTAAGTAGTAGGGTTCACTTATTTTTAAAAGACATTTAAAGCTTCACAGAGCTTAAAAGAGGAACACCTTCAATATTTGGAAACTACACTTCAGCATTTGAATCATTTGCAGCTTTCTTTACCTCCTCAATTTAATTGCAAACACCTTCAACAGAGTGATAGCAAACTAATTAGCAATTCCTTTTTCCAAAAAAAATACTCCTAATCAAGGAAGATAATCATTTTTGATTAAGCAACAACCATAGTTATCAAATGTAAATTTGCCATTGATTACAGGAAAAAATATAGAGTGTGCTCTTCCTCTTAATAACAGTAAGCATTATATCTTTTCCACTTGGTTATATTTAGTTTCTCAAATTAGTTTAGGCTGAGCCTTCTCTTTTGATGGTGTATTCACTTGGAATGCCTATACATATTATATCCCAGAAGAACTCTACCTGTGCAAATAAAATATCCAGATGTAAAAGTATGCATATGAGAAAGAGACATCTGGCAGTTGCCCCAATATTTAAATAATTTGGATTCTACTAAACTACTATCATTCACCTTCCCAATCCTTCAGGGAATACTCATTTTCATGGGGATTGAACGCTACACCTAAGATACAAACCTGACTGTCTCATCTTAGAAAACAATTCATTCTTTCATCCACTTATTCATTCATCTAGTAAAAAAAAAAAAAAAACACCCAAAACACACACACACACACACACACACACACACACACACACACACAAAAACAACCCATAAGTAAAACCTACTATGTTCCCCAAACCATCCAAGGTCATGGGACTCGAGCAGTGGACAAGACACAGTTCCTGACTTTGGGGGTTACAGGCTGATTGGAAAACAGGCACACTCACAGGCAGTTGCAAATCAGTAGGACATGAGCTACCAGTGGGGAATGGTAGACTACTCGTTGTGACATTGTTGGGGGTGGGAGTTAGGGAGCCCAGGTCATGCGGCTGAAGGACCTCTTAGGGGTTAGGTAGGTAAGGTGGAGGAAGCAAAGATCAATAGAGCTTCTGAGGTGAGAAAAATCATGTCTTTGGGGAAGACCTCTAAGAAGTCCAGCGTGCCTAGAGTAGAAGGGAGAGGAGAAAATGGTGAGAAAAGAGGCTGGAATGGTAAAGAAAGGAATATTTTATAAAGAACAGTATGCACCCTCTGAAATAAATTGCACATCCTTCTGAAAGCTATGAAGACCTACTGTAGAGCCCATTTTAATGGACTTTTTATGATGCATAGAGATTAAATTTGCCTTTTCCCTCCCCCATGCATTATACTGATTGCAAACTGGATCCGTTTCTGGTTCGGCAAATGCTGGGCAAAGACAGAACATGCAGGCAGTTAAATATTCTTTATTCTTGCCCGGCAGGCGTGGCTCAGTGGTTGAGCATCAAGCTATGAACCAGGTGGTTGCAGTTTGATTGCCAGTCAGGGCACATGTCCAGGTTGTGGGCTCGAACCCCTGTGTGGGGTGTGCAGGAGGCAGCCAATTAGTGATTCTCTTCTATCATTGATATTTCTATCTCTCTCCCTCTCCTTTCCTCTCTGAAATAAATAAAAATATATATATATTTTTAAAATTCTCCATTCTCGAAGTTACGCTTAATCTTGGTTTAGGTAAACAGAAGATACAAGAGTGATGACAGCAAGTGACCCCCAAATTTGAAATTGCTTTCTGAAATGTGATAGGAAAATACGACACATAATCAGATCAACATGTGTTAATCCTGAAGAGGAGTCAAACTTAAAGCCCAGGTCAGCAATTCCTGTTGGACAACCAGTAGGACATGGCCTATATGCCAAAAACAAAACAAGAAAAGGAACCAAGAGCCCCCATCTTCAATCACCAATGGGCAGCAGAATTGTTTGGGGGAAAACACAGATTCTAATCCCAGCGGCCAGAATGTGTTGTCAAAATATCATGACTACCCGGCCGGCGTGGGTTAGTGGTTGAGCATCAATCTATGAACCAGAAGATCACCATTTGATTCCCAGTCAGGGCAGTGCCCGGGTTGTGGGCTGGATCCCCAGTGTGGGGCGTGCAGGAGGCAGCCCATCAATGACTCTCTCTCATCATTGATGTTTCTAACTCTCTCTCCCTCTCCCTTCCTCTCTGAAATCAATTACAAGATGACTAGTTGGAATGTCATAAAATAGTTTGGGCAGAGAAAGAGCTTCTGAGTGTCTGTGGTTGCAGTGGGAGAGGATATGAGACATCGCGGTAATCCCCATGGACGGACATGGAGAAGGAGTTGCTTTGGAGCACCCTGGGGACATTAATGGAAATTTGGAGGCACCGGTTGGAGGAACCACGGTCCAGAGAAGGAAATGGGGAACCGAGCGTGCAGATCTCCTCCCCGCCAGCTCAGGGAGTTAGAGAAAGGAGCGGCGACCGGGCAGAATTGCCAAAGAGGCCCTGGAACAGAAGAGTACATTTCCCACAAAATATTGTCAGTTGCAATCAAAACAACACAGAACATGGTGCTGGGGGTGAGAGAGAAGGGGACAAGGAAGGGAACGTGGACTGCGATAGTACAGACTGCGGATGGAGATTTAGCAGGAGGAGGTAAAAGTGGGGAGGGGTGTGCGCAACACTTGGAGGCATAAACATCAACGCAGAGAAGATCGTTGGAGGGGTATGCTGGACCCGGGGGAAGGGTCCTGCTAACGTAGTGAGATTTAGTTTGCAGAGAAGTTTGTGACTAACCCACCAGAAGGTTCCAATTAGCCTGTTTGTATCCACACAATTCCTCCCTGGACGTAGATGGTGGACACGCTCGGATGGTTGATTCACAATTTTGTCCCGTTTGGGTCCTACTTCACTAGGCTTATAATCCTATCCACCAGGCTACTCCTTTCAACTCTCCAAGACTGTGGTAGGCTTTCTAGGTTGTTCTACTTCTCCTGCGAATGAGGCCAGAAATAGAAGCAACTAAACACCCCAACAACATGAGAAGGTAGAAAAGAAGTGGCCCCCAGGAAACTAGGTCAGCGGACAACAGACACCGAGCGGTAATAGATCTTGGCTGTAGAGTCAGGTCATTTGTGAGAACCCATGTAGAGCCAACAGGAAAGAAACTTGGTAAGTTTGCTCACAACTCCCCGGGACCCATTAATAATGCAGGACCCTTGACATCACAGAACCGTCCAAGGCGTGAACCCTGAATTCGGTGCGTACTGTAGTGACACCCATCAGGATGAGGGGAGGGGTAAGAGAATGGTGTTCTGTATATTTTAATCAGCAGGAATGAAACACGCTTTATTTGGCAAGCACTGATATAAATATTGCCAAGTAAGAAGTCCCCATTCTTGTCCTAGCTGGTTTGGCTCAGTGGATAGAGTGTCGGCCTGCAGACTGAAGGGTCCTGGGTTTGCTTCCGATCAAGGGCACGTGCCTGGGTTGTGGGCTTGATCCCCAGGAGGGAGTGTGCAGGAAGCAGCTAATCAATGACTCTCATGATTGATGTTTCTATCTTTCTCTCCCTCTCTGAAATCAATATATATATATATATATATATATATATATATATATATATATATATATATATATATATCCCCATTCTTAGTGGCTCCCATTCTGGAGGTCTTCCTTGGCAAATGCATCGCCAGGGCAGGAAAAAAACCAGCACAAATGTGTGCCAAGTTGCCAAAAGAGCAGCAGAAAGAAGACTATTAAAAGCATGGCGCCCATGAAGACCCAGGCTCTGCATCAAAACGGCTCGCTTAGAAGCAGAAATGTCTTTAACGTAGGGAAATTATCTACACGGAAAGCTGCCTTTTAAGTGACACAAATGTGCCTTAATGTGAAGAGAACCAGGCTCATCTTGTTGGAGGCAGCAGCTATTTGGCGTTGCAATAGCGGAACGTTACAATATAGAAAGTTCTTTCCATAACAACAGAAAAATGACCATTCCCTGTGCTGAGGGCACAGCTGGTGTAGAGCCCACCCCAAAGCGCAGAGCCAGCAGGGGCAACAAGTTCAAGTGTCTGAGGTCAGTCCTCAGCGGCAGCCTTGCCCTGAAGTCCAACAACAGGTGGGGGGTGGGGGGGGCGGTGAGGCGGGGTGAAGGAGGGATGGCGAGCCTTTGCAACTCTTCCTGTTCCCTCTCACCAAGGTCCCACTACACTGAGGATCCAGGACGACAGGCAGGGGAAAGCCTTAGGGAATCAAACAGCCGGTCTTTCTGTCCACCCCTCCCCGGGGCCAGGCTCCATGGAATCCTGGCGTTCTGCTGGGCCGGTCCGCACTTCTTCCTCACGGTCATTGCTCTTTCAATCCCAAGGGGACTGCTCCTCATTCTACCTCCACGCTGCAAATCGTGCAACATCTGTTCCTGGGCCCACAGGAACATTAGGCTTGCGATGCGACATTCTACCTAATGGCAGACTCTATGAGGACACGGAGTGTTCGCATTTCAGGGGCTACCAGGGGTGGATGGATCTTTCAATCACAAACTGGAAACAAAAGCGCTCATCTAGATGCACAAAATCCAGCAGTTTTGAAAATGTTTCCTTTGGGAGCCAAACAGAAGTTAACCAGTGCTCCCCGTGTTTGCACATCTATGACAAGGGTTAAAATCTATTCAGAGTCACAGCAAAGGGTAAACTGGTAATAGTGAGCAAAACTTCCTTGAAGAATCCTTGAAATTCATCAAGAAGACATTTCACAGTGAGAATCTGAACTAACCTCCCCAAAGGCAGAGAAACAATTAAATTCTTGTAAATATTTAAGAATAGCTAGTCGCGGTCCGCACGACTGACTATTCAGCAAGGGCCGTCCGCCACGGGAAAAAAAGACGGGCCGGGAGCACGAGGCCCTGGTTCGCCGCTCTTCAGGGTGAGCATCGCATCCATTTTTTAAGTGGCATCTCCCTTTGTTCACATTCAAAAGAAGTCAGGAGCCAAATTCTACTTTAAAAAGAGGTGAAAGCCCTCAAACTGCTCAGATCCTCTCTCAAAGGGTGCCTGCAGGCTGCAGCCTCCTTCTACACGATCCAGCAGAACCCAGGTCTCCCCGTAGCGGGAGGGCAGCTTAGAACTCCCCAAGGAGATAAGGGGGCAGAGCCTTTCCTGAGAGGAGCGTAAACAGAGAGATAGCTCGCATTTTAATGGAATCACAACGCAGTGAAAGTGGATTTCTATCACCTCGGCTCCTTTGTGGCCGTCTGTAAAAAGTATGATATTTAAAAAATAATTTAAATCATACATTGTTGCCAAAGCTTTTGATTTTCTTGACTTCCTCATGTCCTGTCTTTATTTTTTTAATTTATCTTTATTGTTGAAAGTATTACAGATGCCCCCCCACCCCCCGCCATTGACCACCATAGATTTATTTATTTGTCCATTTCACCGATCAGACCGTGTTAACGCAGCAAAGGCATGCCATGGCGATATCCGCTATGGGTCAGAGGCAGAAAAAACTAAGATTATTTCAATGAGCTTTTATTTTGCAAAAAATATTAGATTTATAGTAAAGTTGCAAAGGGTTCCCCTTCACCCAGTACCCCCTTCCATGTCCGTGATATATTTGTTAAAACTCAGAAACCAACATGGACCTGTTTTCATTAATGAACTCTTTCCCATTCAGGATCCAACCCAGAATTCAGTTTGTTAGGTCTCCACAGTCTCTCGTTGTGACAATTTCTCATCCTTTCCTTGTTTGTCACGACCTTGACAGTTTTGAGGAGTGTTGGCCAGGGATTTTGTAGAGTGTCTCTTGGTTTGGGTTTGGCTGGTGGTTTTCTTATGATGACACGGGTATTGTGGGGTTTTTGAAAAGAATCCCACCAAGATGAGGTGTTCTTCTCATCACACACATTAGTATGAACATGACATCATTGGAGATGTTAGCCCTCATCCCTTGGTTAAGGTGGTGTTGGCCGGGTTCTCTGCTGTAAAGAAACTGTTTCCCCTTCCCATACTCTATTCCTGGGCAGCAAGTCATTAAGTCTTGCCCACACTCCCAGGAAATCGGGGGGAAGGAAGGGGGTTTGCTTTTAAAATATCTTACCTGCAATAATCTGAATGTACAATAAAGCTCCTGTCTTTCATTCAAATTCAATTCAATACACTTTTAGGATCCCGTGAAGAGAAATATTTTGGAGATTTATACAGCAACAATTGTAATCCCTAGAAGTAGCTCTGGGTATTACCATCGTATGGAAAGACACAAACCTTAATCCTGGTAATGATGATGGATACTAGGAGATGCCTATCTTTGTCTTAGCCGAGTTGTTATCAAAATGACTGCTTACTTTTCTGAGCTCTTTTTGAACATCTGATGAAATCCCTGGGTGACTTTTCTTCCGAGGCTGAACATGCTCCAATGCAAATTGTACACAAGCTGGAAATCTATCTTCATATAATTGTACTCTGGGGTCGCACAACATTCAAGTGCGTGTTGCCAAGATGCCGTTTGTCTGCAGGATCATAAAAGCACAAATGAATTACTCTCTTTCAATGGTCATGCATTTATACATTTTCTCAAAGGCAGCCAACCTACTACACAGCTTGCAAGCTACCGTACCTGGAAGGGCATTCGAGTTCATCATTTTCATGATCATCTCTTGTGTCAGGCTCCCTTTTAAAATGTTTTTATTTTCAGTTACTGGTTTTTTCTGTTTGTTTTTTTGTTTTGTTTTTTTACGTTCTCCTGGCTTTCCTTAACCTTTGAGCAATATTTTAGTTGGCACCATGAACATAGCAGACAACAAGATGAAAATGTGTCCTTCTCAATTTAAAGGAATTATGCGACCATCTTGCCAATCTGTAAGTAAGGTCTTGAGTGAGTTACATTTTTCTAATTTGCTGACTTATGTTTATCTTTGTCCCGAGCAAATTATGTCACCATAAAGATAGAGCTGCGGTAGTTAAAAAGGCCTATCCACATGATCACATTTTCTCCTCAGGTTTTCATTACTAATTTTTTTCAACATCCATTAATAAAGACAATATGCTAGACACTGTGGGGGAAACAGACAAGGAGCTTTCTTTTCAGTAGAGAAGCTCAACTGTATACAAAATTTCTCAGAATATCAGGTAGAAAACATGAAGTGGCACAGAAGCAGTACAAATGAAATGTAAAGCGAGGAGGGGCGCAGAAGGCTTTTGAGCAGGAGAATGACAAGGCCAGAGATGTACCGTAGAAAAAATTAGTTCTGTAGTGTTGTGTTGGGTGAATTATAGTGATAGCCTGGAAGGGAAGGAGGATGGAGAGGGGAGAGACAGGGGCCAAGAGATGAACAGGAAACTTTTAGTCTTAAAGAGCTAATGTGAGCTAGAGTATCGGCAATAGAATCAGGGAAAGATGCAGATCCAAGAAATACTGCAGCGGCAAGGCGAATAGGTCCTGGCGACTGATTGCGTATGGGGAACGAGGGATGGGAAGAATTCAAATGAAACGTTGATTTTTCAAGATAGGAAATGTGGTGCCAGCAATAAAAATGTAGAAGGAGCATTTTCTATTTTTACTTATTTATACCTTTTCCCACAGTGAATTCTGTGTGCGCTGAAAGCTGGCCTACCAACATTAGAAGATTTCCTTATCTTTATGTTTCTCTTGAGAGCCACTCATTAGAGAAGCCTCTATTCCTTTCTGGGATACGTTGCAGCATAAATAAATGAATATGCATTCATTATGTGATTATATAATTGTCTTCTTTCTCAGCCACTGTCTCAAGGTGATAATGTAACGGCTGCCGCTGCTAACTAAAATCCAGGGTATCTGGGAAGGGGTATGGGCGAGCCCTTTTGTCATACTTTATAACAGCTCACCTTAGCAACCAGGAGCAGCTCTCTATGGAAAAGAGCTTTCTCATTTAATTTGGAATCAAGTAAACTAATAACTATCCTGTTTTCCCTGAATTAGGCATTGGCATTTTTCAGTTACCGACACCACTGTTCACACTTATCCCTTTAGAATCAAATAGCTTCTCATTTTCTGTGTCAACATTAGGCGAACCTTTCAATAATAATCATAACAACACAAGCACCACGAACTTATTATTTATGTCCGAGGCATTGTTCCAAGTTCCTTTTACATGGAGTCCCCAGAATAGGGACTCTGTTAGAAACCCGTGGTACAGATGAGTAACCTGCACAGGTTACCACAGGATGAGGAACTGTAGGACCCGGATTTGAACTCACAGTCTGGGTTCGGACACCAGGTGCGTGTCGACTCTGCCCCCCACTATGGCCTGAGGGGGGAAGACTCTCCATCCAGCTTCACCCTTAGTGGGGGGCTGCCATCTACCTCAAATTTTCCTGACGTTGGGGCTGTTTTGTTTTTTTTAAAAAATATATTTTATTGATTTTTTTTGTACAGAGAGGAAAGGAGAGGGATAGAGAGTTAGAAACATCGATGAGAGAGAAACATTGATCAGCTGCCTCTTGCACACTCCCCACTGGGGATGTGCCCGCAACCAAGGTACATGCCCTTGCTGGAATCGAACCCGGGACCCTTCAGTCCGCAGGCCAACGCTCTATCCACTGAGCCAAACCGGTCAGGCCGTTGGGTCTGTTTTAATAGAGAAAAAAATCTGCAATGCCCATTGGCATTCTCAGGAGCCTTAATCATCAAGAGTCTGCAGAAACGTAATTCCTTACCCACCACGACATTTGATTTGCTGATTTTAAAATATTCACTTCCCGTGGATAGCTGCAGGAAAGAAGCATTTATACTGAAGCTGGAAGTAGTTAAAGGAGAAGGGGAGATAAATGGAGTCGCGTTGATTTTCCAGTCGATAAAGCCTGTGCAGGAGCTGGAAAGGTGCATCCCACGTCGGAGCTGCATGACGACAGGGAAGCGGGACGGCGGGTGTGGGCCCAGGGCTTCGGAACCGGCCACCCGAGGGCCAGCGGAGGCGGCGTTGTGCGGACGTTGATCTTCGTAAAGGTTTTTCAGGTGCGACATTGACAGCTCTCCTCATGGGTGCCTAGGAGAGACATAAATCTTCTACTTAATTCAAATATATGAAAGGGCCGAGTTATTTCTGAAGATCCCGAAGCTGGAAGTCTATTTCATCAGGCACTCATTCCCCAAATGCCTTTATGGAGAGCATCTCCATAAATCACACGCGCCAGAAAGATCACCCATCAGAGCGGCGAATGTGTCAGGCGGAGGGGCCGTCAATCAAGGGATCGCCAGCCCGAACGCTTTTTGCTTACTTGGTGCACTTTGCTGGGTTTGGGCCATGAAATCAAGCAAGGCGCTCTCTTCCCCCCAAACCCTCTCCACACACACACACACACACACACACACACACACACACACACACACACACTCTCTCTTTCTCTCTCTTTCTGCATCTTGGGCAATATTGGGTAACCTAAGACAAGATGATTTTCCAGGAGGAACGGTAGAAGATAAAAAATTTTAACCCTACTGGTTTTTATTTTTTTATCCTCACCTGAGGATATGTTTTTATTGATTTTAGAAAGGATGGTGGGGGGGGGGGGTTGGGTAGGGGAGAGAGAGAAATATCGATGTGAGAAACATTGATCAGTTGCCTCCTGTATGTGCCCTGACCAGGGATCAGACCCGAAACCTAGATATATGCCCTGACTGGGAATCCAACCCACAACTTTTTGATGTACGGGAGGACACTCCAACCAACTGAGCCACCCGGCCAGGGCGAACCCTACTTTTAACTTGATTGAAATTATCCATCATATTAAATTGGATATCCTGCAAGTTTCTTAAAAGCTAAAGAACTTCAAAAGCAACTTATACTTTATTGGATATACTCACAAATAAATGTATACACATACACACACACCACACAGTTAAACAGAAATGAATTTCCTTGCCTTTTCAATCTTAAGCAGGACAGGTGAGAAATCACTGACTGCTGCTCTATTTTGAATCTGGAATCAGTTCTACTTAGAGACATCTAATATTCTGGAGTTTTGTTTAAAGGTCACATTATTTTGAAAGTAGGAGATTCTTTCTCGTCTCAAGCTGCTTAAATATTTCACCACAAATGAATTTCCCCCAAGTTCCCAAATCTGCTTTTCTCTGCAGTTCTCTAAGAGGAGGTTACGGAGGAATGGCAGCGAGGGGGCACCTGTATTTTGGAAATTGCTTCCAAAGTGGTGGAATCAAGAAGAATTAGATGAAATAACCAATAAAGTGTGTCTCAGAGTCTTGTCCCAGGAGAGTTAGTGGGCCTGAAAAGCTGGCCCCCGCATCACCTAAGAACCTCCTCGAAATTAACGTTCTCCAGCTGCCCCAGTTCTGAGTCAGAAAGTCTAGGCGTGGAGCCCAGCGATCTGCCCTTGACCAGCCCGCCCAGGTGATTCTGGGTCCTGCTAACGTTTTGGAAGCACGAGATCAGAATCACCTGTAGCAGAACTGCCTGGGGTGCTCATTTGATTTAAAACTCAGGTTAAAGGGCCCTCCCGCACCGACATCTCTAACGGGGAAACCCAGGGAGCTGTGATACCGGCAAGCTCGCCAGGTGATGCCTATGCTCAGTCCCAGGTGTGGGTCATGGAACCTGGAACCGGTAGGTGAGCCGTTTGTGGTGAAAAGGGAGCGATCGCAGGCAGCTTGCTCCGCGAGCTTTCACTGGGAGGCAAGATCGCTGGCTGGAGAGTCGCCCTGAGCTGCGTTTGATTCCAGGTAGGCCTTCTGCGTATGCGACCCTTTCTGCGCCTCAGCTTCCCCTTCTGTAAAATGGGCGTGAGGAATCCCCAGCTTCATCCGTCAGAGGGGGTTACATGAAACGGGGCACAGTGTCACTTCCACAGGCAGTAATCCCTTTCGTTTGGACACTTGCCCCTTTTAAAGGTGTTCTAGCCCATCTCAGTCACCGTGCCTTTCGCTGGGTAATAGTGGCGGAACAAACAGGAGGTTCAGTGCAAACAAAATTGGATTCGAGTCGCAGCTCCACTGCTCATTAGCGGCGAGCCCGTGAGCGAGTTGTTGAACTCTGTCAATATCTAGAAAATTCGGATAAAAATAGCCTTTCCCTCCCAGGCACATCCCAGGGATGAACCAAGTTAACACATGTGAAAAGCTCTTAAACAGCGCCTGGAACACTAATTCTCTAACGTTATGGAGAGAGAAACATTTCTTACAAATATATTTCGAAACTTCAGAAGGGCTCAGCTCGCAAAAAAAAAAAAAAAAAAGAATGCAATCCAGTCACTCATTTGCCCACCAACATCGGCATCGAGTGTTAGGGGCTGTGTTAGGGGCTCCGTGTGAGGCCTTGGGGACACCCAGTGCAGAGGGCAAGGCAGGCATTAATCACATAATCATGCAAATGAGCATGCAGACAAGAAGGAGAGCTGGGTGCTTGGGGGAGAACAGCTGGGTGGCTGGCGTTCAAGGAGCAACGCTGGGTAGGGGGTGATGGGACAAGGGAAGCTAAGGGGTGAGGAAGGAGGAGGAGGCAGACCTAACAGATTATCCCACCTGTGGGTGGATTTCCAGAAGCAATGGAAAGCCTTTGTAGAGTTTGAGCCAGAAGGTACCACCTTCAGATTTGTGTTCAGAAAGGTCGTTCTGCTGGCAACTTGGGGAGGAGGTTGGAGGAGGCTCAGATGGGGAGCAGGGAAGACCCATTAGGTTTTTACAGTAGTCTAGTCCAGAGACCGTGGTGGCCCAGAGTGGAGGCAGTGGGCATGGAGCGATGCAGAATCTGAGAATCAGGCAGGAGAGGCAGTGGACGGGATTCAGGATGAACGGGGAGTGGAGGCGTCTGGAGTTATTACTTGGAGTGCGACGGCCCTGGGAAGGGACTGGGCAGATTTACTTTGATGTCACTGAGAACTGTCCAAATGGAGCTGTTGAGCAATTGGACATATCAGTCCAGGGCTAGGTATCAAGGTCTGGGCCAGAGAAACAAATCAATCGGACTGTCACCGGCTTAGGGATGGAGCCTGCAGCCAGAAGGGAATGAGGTTCCCTGGGGAGAATACGGATGAGGCCCAGCCCTGTGGGTCTCCTACCCTGGGTGACCAGGGGGAGGAAGATGGACCCGCAAAAGAAGCTGATGTGGCAGGAGAGTCTGTGGAAATAGTAATTTTCGTTTTCTCTCTTATTTTCCCCTTTCATCCCATTCTAAGCTAATAGCTTGCTTTCATTATTCCTGGCTTCAGGGATCTTGGCAGGGCCTAAAGTAGAAGGATTCTGAAATGAAAGCCTCTTGCTGTTTTTGGTAAAATTTCAAGAAGACCAAGAAAAGCTATGGGGCCAAGGGAGACAGGCCCAAAGGGTCCTGAATCGTAAAGACCCCCACACTCCGCTCAAGGTCCCAACTTCAGCCAAGATCCCCGAGCCTTTCAGAGACCTTAGATCAGGAGTGGGGAACGTTTTTTCTGCCTTAAAGGACCATGTAGATATATTTATAACATCATTTGAGGGCCATACAGAATTATCAGCTTAAAAATTAGCCTGCTATGTTTGGTCAAGTGTCGAGTGATTCCTTCCACGACCCGCGTGGAGTAGGGTTCGGTATCTGAAAGAGGAGCCGCACAACAAATGAGAGAAAGAGACACGAGATAATTTTGTAATATTGGAGGACCGGGCGGGCAAGTCCAACTCAAGGAGAGGGACTTCCACCTAAGCTCAGGCCGCTCCGATCTTTTATTGAGGTCGGGGTAGCCTTAGGGTAAGGAGGTCTGTCTGGGGTAGCCCGAAGGTAAGGTGGTTTGTTTGGGGTAGCCCTAGGTTAAGGAGGTTTCAATGACACACAGATTAGGTCATAACATCACCCTTAGGCAATTTACACGATTAAAGGTAGGGAGGTCGCTTCAGCTATCATTATCTAGATTAACTGGGTGGTGCACAGTTCTGACCTTTGCTAGAACTTCAAAGGTTACTAGCTTTTGGGGGGTCTCTGTCTAAACTCAGCTAGTGAAGACAATGAATGGTTTCCGGCAGTCAAGCATTTAATTAACTCACCCCTAGTCCCTTGGCAGGGCCAGACCCAATGATTCCTTGGCCCTTTCATGGCCCGTGGGCCGAGGTGCCCCGCCTCTGCCTTAGATGCAGCAAAAACCACAGGGCCTGGAGGCCGCAGGTGCGCCTGGGCAAGCATATTGTAGCGCTAATGAGGATGGATGACCAATGAGTGGAAAGCTCGCCCCAGTGCCTGGGGTAGGGGTGTGTGTGTGTGTGTGTGTGGGGGGGGGGGGTAATGGCTTCCAGATCTTTGCCCAGTTCTATGATGGGAAACTCCAAAGAACCACTGAGGCTAAATTTCTCACCAGGCTGGTGGGACAGTAAGAAAAAGTCTGAACTTCGGTTTAAAAACATAGAACAAAATGTGATGTTTCCTGACAGTTCCATTTATATGCCATAATGGAGTCTGAGGAAGTGGGAAGTGTAGCCCTGGCTTTCACAGAAGCCAGCTTGTCAATAACATTTTCCAAATCTGCTTCTTTGTTTGCCTCATTTCCCACTAAGACAACAGAATTGCCATATTCTAAAATTTGTCTTGATCAGGTGACAATCTTAATTAATTAACTTGAAGTAAAATCATAATCTAATTTTGGTGTAAATAAGACATATTAAACTTAAAATAATGTATTAATTACATCTATTTTTCAATTTTCCAATATTTTTCCCAACTGGGTCAATGTTCAGGGAACAAATTAAGCATTACAAAATCCATAAAGACATGTGTCTAGAAGTATGGAGGTTTTTTTTTTCTTTTGCCTTAGGCTCCAAGCTGAATATGCACAGCCCTGGTCTTCATTTAAAATTTTTGATATTTTGTTCAATGTGGATTTTTTTTTGACATTAATGGAACTTTAAAAAGATATTGTATTAAAATGTGATTTCTGTTGTTTAGTAAGTTACTTAGCACCCCCTTAAATTTTGCACCGAACTGAGTGCAAATGCCTCATCCACCTCACTCTACTTCTTCGGCCCCATTTCTTGGACACCTAACTATGGACTAAGAACCATTCCTGGTCTGTGGGAAAGAAGTAGCAGAGATTAGGGAAATCCAGGAGAGTGAGTGTCATCACAGGAGTGTTTCTGACAGGGAGAGGGCCAGCGTGTCAAATGCTGCTGAGAAGTCAAGTAAGACTGAAGGGTACATGTGTTGAATGGCCTGAGCGTCACTGGCGGCTTAGAGTGAAAAGCCTGGATAGGTTGCTGGGGTGGAACTGGGCTGAAATAGGTGGGGGAGTGAGTAGCCAGCAGGAAAACTGGAGCTGTGACTGTGGAGGACTCTCCCGAGAAGTTTGGCTCTGATGAAGAGGGAGGGAGAGAGGACAGGAGCTGGAGAGAGAATGGAGTCTACGGGGGTTGCTGTATTATTATAGGGTCTAGTTGAGAGGGAGAAGCTTAATCCAAAGGAGAGAAAATGGGGTTGACTATAGTGTAAGGTCCTGGGAAGAGGACTGGAGATGCATCTGAACCAGCGATAAGAGGATTTGCATGAACAGGGCAGGTGAGAGCGGCCTCCTGTGTAGCCGCGGAGGGAAGACGCAGATGGAGTGGGGTTTATGGATGATACAGGAATGTGAGAAAGCTCCTCGTGAAGCCCTCAATCCTCTCTACTGGGAGGGAGACAAAGCCCTAAAGAGCAGCAGGGGGTGACGGTGTTTGCAGGGAGAAGCAAAGGGGTGGGACCTGCAGTTAGGAACCTGAGGTTGGTAGGCAGCACTCGCTGAAGCTCCTCTGCCTCAGGGTAAAGAAACAGTGGTATCTCCACTCCATGGAATTCTGTGTAATTATTAAAAAACCCTGAGGCCCTGTCTGGTGTGGTGCAGTGGTTAGAGCGTCAGCCCAGGCACCAAAGGGTCTTGGTTGGATTCCTGGTCAAGGGTACCTACCTGGTTTGCAGGTTCTATCCCTGGCCCCAGTTGGGGCATGTGTGGAAGGCAACCAATCATGTGTCTCTTTCACATGGATGTTTCTCTCTTTCTGTCTCTCCCCCGCCATTTTTTCTCCCCTCCTCCCACTCCCTCCCTCCATTCTACTCTCTTTAAAAATTAATGTGGCCAAAACCGGTTTGGCTCAGTGGATAGAGCGTCGGCCTGCAGACTGAAGGGTCCCAGGTTCGATTCAGGTCAAGGGCATGTACCTGGGTTGCAGGCATATCCCCAGTGGGAGATGTGCAGGAGGCAGCTGATCGGTGTTTCTCTCTCATCGATGTTTCTAACTCTCTATCTCTCTCCCTTTCTCTCTGTAAAAAATCAATAAAATATATTTAAAAAAAATAGAAACCAAACCCTAACATTTAAAAAAAAATTAATGTGAAAAATATCCTCTGGTGAGGATTAACAAAAACAAAACAACAACCCCCCCCCCCCCCAGAAAACAAACCCATAAGTAAACTGTCTAGAAGATGATGAAACATTCTCTAAGATACCCTGTTAAGTGAAAATAACAACAAGGTTTAGTACATTTAGTATAATACCTTTTGGTTAAGAAGGAAAATAAGAACATAAAGTTATATTAGCTTGTATTTACATTAAAAAAACATGGGAAGAATACAGGGTTGGGTAAAAATAGGTTTACAGTTGCTCATTTGGGAAAATAATACAATAATTAATAAATAATAATAAACTGTTTTGCATGCTCACAACTGTAAACCTACCTTTGCACCACTCCTAATAAAAAAACGGTACTGGAGAAACTGGGACAAGAAACAAGATGAATGGGGACAGAAATGGGAAAGAAACTCACTGTCTACCTTTTTATTTTCACCGTTTGATTTTTGAATCATGTGAATGCGTTGCCTATTAAAAAATAAATTGAACAATTTGAAAGGTGACGTTCCTCTGCAGAGAGAGGTGCATAATGAACCCGGAGTCTGTTTCCAAGCCAAGTCCCAGCTGTCAGGCGCCCTCATGATGCTCGACGATGACTGTCCTGTCAACGGGATTATTACATTTTTACATCTTTCTGGGAAGATGTGAGGAGCGTCAGGGTCATAAGTAAAGAGAGTTGTTATTACTTTCCCACCCGACGCTGCTGTGTTCTATCTCTCACGGCCTGAAGCAGATGGAGGCCACCCGGGGTCAGCCTCGGATGCTCTTTTCCTCGTCTAGTCCCCGTCAGGCAGCAGTCTCACTCATTCCTCCTGATTGCACTGGCTTTCAGCATCTGTATCTCCAACCCTAATCTCGCTTCCAAATTCTAGACCAGAATCCTAATGGCCAGGTCAGCGTGGTGTATCACTGAAGGTGTCGATAGGAAACAGATTTAAATTGCGCTAATTCCGGGAGAGTTTATTTACCAAGGGACGATTTACAAAGGTTTGGAGATTGGGGAACCCCAAGGGACTAGTCCACAGGGATGAGGTGAGGGAGTTGTGGAGGACAGGCTGCCTGGAGAGCACAGTGATCTACCAGGGACGCCGCCAGCCTGGGATGGCCTCAGTGGGAAGAGACCGGAGGAATAAGTACCCAGGCCTCACTCGCCTCCTTTCTTCCGATTTCTTGCTGAGTCCCCCACTGGCCACACTAGAACAGAAGCCAGAGGGATGTGGTGAGAGGGAGCGGGATGGGGCTATGGAGGTTGTCCCTCAGATGAGCCCCTGGGTGCCCAGGGCAGAGTGAGGGAGCTTGGAAGCAGATATGCTGGGGCAAACGGAGTGTATGTGACAAGCATGTCTCAGTTATGACCTGCTGGCATTACAATGTTTCCCAGCCCAACCATATAATCTTCCCTTCATTTCCCTGACCTTTCTCCTGGGTTCTTTAGCTACCTTGGCAATGGTGCCTCTAACCCTCAGTGTCATCCTGACTCTACCTCTCCTGCCCTGCGAGTGCACACACGTGTACACACACACACACACACACACACACACGGAGTCTCTCTTCCCCTGGACTGAGAACTCCTGGAGGCTGGGCTCTCGAGCCTGGACTCAGCAAATGCCTCAGGAATAATATCTAATGCTTATGGGGCACCTTCCCATCAGGCACAGTGCTGGGCACTTCATTTGAATTGTCTCAGCCAACCCCTCAACACCACCGGAGGTAGGCCTGTTCTTATCCCCACTGCACTGATCAATACACTGAGACTGGCAGAGGTTAAGCAACGAACCCAAGGTCACATTCTAAAAGGGGGCATCTGACCTGGGAGCTCACCCTCAAGCACTCTGACGCCCCTGTCCCTCTCCGGTTCAAGGTTGAGTGAAGCACCCACATGCTAGCACGGGGTTCTGCTTGTTGAAGGGGAAGCCAGATGTTGGTCAAGTAGTAGCATTCAGAGACGGCAAGGGCTGGAGCGAGGGCTTGAACTTGTCGCTGAGTTTTAATGGACGAAGGGGAAAAGACATGCCCTAGAGAAGGCCCAGGACCAGCGGGCAGGGCCTGCAGTTTGTGCCGAGAAGGACTTGACCAGATGAGAGAATACAGATTCAGAACCAGTGAGATAAGATTGAGGAGGACAAAAGGGATCTAGTCTGGATAGTGAGGGCCTTGCAGTTGAGGGAGCTGCTGAGCCTCCCTCTAGAAGAAAATGTAAGCGGTCTTTAGGTAGATTAACTTGCCACTTACAACATGTGAGGGCGGATGGGAAGGGGAAGATCATGTGCGAGAGGGACCAGCTGGAAAGCTGTTCTCAGGCCCAAGAATGAATCCGCGAAGGCCTGGATGACAGTGAAGCAATGGAAGTGAGAACCGAACATGGGATCCAAGAAACACTGGCCGACTGATTGCTCGGCAGGTGGAAGAGACGGGCTTCGGTTCAAAGGATTTCAGTTTCCAGCCTTTGCCCGTGATCTTGCCATTGACCTGGAGCTGGAGTTGGATGGTAGAAGAACATAAGTCCCGTTTTAGACGTGCTGAGTTTGATGTGAGGGCTTTTGCCAATGTAGAGGTTTCATCTTACTGGGCCCCAGAGGAGCAAGAGCTGTGGTCATCTATCTATCTTTTATTCCTCTTGTGGATTTGCAGATTTCACCTTGGGAGAAACTTGTGTTTCTTAACTTTGAGCCTTTTTAGTGTTGTTCTCTGTTGAGTTTCGGTATATCTCGACTCTCGACACATCCAGGCCTCCTGGGATGTGTGCGCTGGGGCGGGAAGCAGGGTATAGCCTTGGGTACCGTAACACACCAGGGTACCGAAGCCCTGTGATTCAGGACTAACGCACTGCGGCTCTAATTGATAATATTTTCTGCTTCACAGTAACTGAGCCGAATTGCGCAGACTTGGAGGAGTAAATGAAACAAGTGTTTTATGGAACAACAGGCAAACCATTTAAATCTGTAACTACTATGCTTATGTTCCCTGCTTTCTTGTCTACAATGGAATGTAAGTGGTGTCTGTGAGCCACGCAGTCATTTCCTTTTATGTTTGCAAATAACACTGCAAATGATATTATATCCTTGCTGTAGCTCATCGGAGACTTAAAAGGCTGAGCTGGCAAAACGGGAAAGCTAAATCATTTTTAAGGGTGTAAACAACTAGACGTCCAACCCCACTATCCTCTAAATGCTAGACTACGAAAGGAGTTCATAGGAAATCATAAATACTGATTTTCTAGCCACAGAAACAAAGATTGAAAGATTCATTTTTTTATTTTTTTTTAGCTAGAAAGAATAAATACTTCTCTGAATTGCCGACCAAGTGTCACCACCCCTAAAGTAGGTGGGTAATCACAAAGTTTAAAGATCACAATTACATAGAAAAGTACTCCTGGAATTTGACTGTGAAGATATTGCTTAGTATCTATAGCTTAATAGAAAACTTCAACTTAGAACAGAGACTAAACGTCTAGGCAGATACTGCAGGCACTTGTTTAGAACAGAACAGCAGCATAAGTAAAGGACTTCAGAGATAGTCGGAGCCCTGGCTTGTGTTGCTCAGTGGTTAGAACACTGGCCCGCACACCAGTTCGATCCCCAATCAAGGGCTCCATTCCTGGCCAAGGGCATGAACCTGGTTAGATCTCTGGCCGTGCTCTCACATCAATCTCCCCCTCCCCCCCCCCGCCCCCCACTCTCTCTTAAAAAATCGATGGGAAAAAATATCCTCTGGTGAGGATTAACAACAACAACAAAAAGATAGCAGGCAATGTTTTCACTAATGGGTCATAAAAACAGTTAGGAAGGAGCTTGTAGGGCTGTCTGACAAATTTATGCTACGAAACAGCCTTCATTCTTCTAAAATATGGGACACTAACATGTTCGTAAATTACCTCGCCGTGGGACTCAGCTGATGTGGGTGGTTGTGCTGCTTTCTAAGCAAAACTGCTCCAATAAGACTGTTGTCCTGGCGTCATTCGGACTGGTTTCCCTCTTCTACTTTAGAAAGTGTCCTGATTTGGATAAAACATGGTCAACTAGACTTAGGTGTGGTGCACGATGCACTTTTTAAAAATCCAGAGCCCTTTATCAACCTTAATTCATTTAACATTATTTTATGTGTTACTTACCTCCAGTAAAGATGAAGCTATGGTCCCTGCCCACATGGAGCTTGCATAATCTCAGTGCTAGTAATAAGGAGACAATTATCAGCTGGGCCTGTTGTTGTTGACTCAGCCAGAACAATCTAAATGGTGATAGTGGCGCCTCGTTTTCTTGCTTTTAAAGTGAAGGGTTCTGGTATTTATTCAAATAAGTAATTTCTCTCCAGGGGTGGTTTTGAGATGTGAGATGGTTCTGTTTGTTTAGGGAGGGGGGAAAAAATCCCCAGTGAGTTTGTTGCCAGATTCCTGGCTTCAAATTCTGGCTCCATCACCTCATCGCCCAGGGGTGTTGGGCTCCTGACTTATTCTTTATGGCTCAGCGCCTTATCTATAAAATGAAGGTAACTAGTGCCTACTTCATAGGGTGTTGTCAGGGTTCAATGCTAATATAGCCCAGCCGCTGTGGCTCAGTGGTTGAGCGCCAACTGATGAACCAGGAGGTCACTGTTCGGTTCCCAGTCAGGAGGCATGCCCAGGTTGCAGGCTCGATCCCCAGTGTGGGGACTGCAGGGGGGAGCGATCAATGATTCTCTTTTATCATGGATGTTTCTAGCTCAGGGGTGGGCAAACTTTTGGACTGGAGGGCCACAATGGGTTCTTAAACTGGACCGGAGGGCTGGAACAAAAGCATGGATGGAGTGTTTGTGTGAACTAATATAAATTCAAAGTAAACATCATTACATAAAAGGGTACGGTCTTTTTTTTTTTTTTTTTTTTTAGTTTTATTCATCTCAAACCAGCCGGATCCCCCCGCGGGGCCGTAGTTTGCCCACGGCTGTAATCTAGCTCTCTCTCCCTCTCCCTTCCTCTCTGAAATCAATACAAATATATCTTTTAAAAAAGAGCGAATGTGTGTGACAATTGAGAGTGTTGTTGGCAAATCAACAGTCCTTTATACTTTAGCTATTATTATTTAAACACTGAACTCAGTTCAGTATTCCTCACCTGTGATGGGGAGGAAAAAATTAAGAATTGCTGCTTTCTTATTTGTTTTAAATTTATCTTTATTGTTGAAAGCGTTACCATTGACCCCCTCCACCCTACACCTGTCCCCAACTCCCCCACCAAGAAGCACGACTTTAAAGGTTAACCCATTGTATGTCTTAAGCGTCTGTAGACATATGCATCTATAAAAAAATATATATTTTCCCTAAGTGGTAGCCCTGATCCACTTTAAAATCATTTTTCGTGAAAATTTCCAGCTCAAAATATTCAAGAGCACCCGAATTGTTATATATGTATAATATTCATTGCAAACTGGTTTTTAAAATTAAATTCAAAATACCGTGGCCTGTGGGGATGGTTTCCATTTTGTTCGCGTGGCAGTTAACTGGTTAAAGGAAGTTTTTGCTCCTCCCCACGTGAATGGAACCATGGGACCAGAGAAGGAAAATGGCCCTAAGCGGACGCAGAAGGCATCAGAGACTGCTCAGCCTGTTGCTAAGGTTCATGGCAATGACAGGAGGGACTAGTTAGTGTCAAAGACGCTGAATTCTATCCAGCAAGAGCCGGCTTGCAGCTTCTCCTTCAAAGATCACAAAGAGGCTCTTTCCTTAATTGAAGGAGGTGACTCAGGAGACGGGTTACCAACTGGGGCAAGTTTTTCATGCTGACGAGTCTGTTTTGTTCCCAAAGCAGATTCACCGTAGAATGTAGCATGGCCTCACTAAGTCTGTGCTGTTTTTCATATTTTCTCCACAACTCTCAGCGTGGTAACACCCCCAGTTGTCCAGGAATCACTTCTGAAAAAAGCGGGGGGGCAGAGGGGGGCACGAATAGCTTGTACCTTTGTTGCTTAAAACAATTTTGAATCCACTGAAAGGAAATGGAGGGGGGGCACCTTGAAAGATTGGCAGGAAGTGAAATGGAGTGGGCACCGCATGCTGTGCTGAGAAGCAGGGGAGCTATTGGAGACTAATGGGTCAGGTCAGAAAGACACAGGAACTAGAGCTATTGGGGACTAATGGGTCAGGACAGAAAGACACAGGAACTAGAGCTATTGGGGACTAGTGGGTCAGGACAGAAAGACACAGGAACTAGAGCTATTGGGGACCAATGGGTCAGGACAGAAAGACACAGGAACTAGAGCTATTAGAGACTAATGGGTCAGGACAGAAAGACACAGGAACTAGAGCTATTGGGGACTAGTGGGTCAGGACAGAAAGACACAGGAACTAGAGCTATTGGGGACTAATGGGTCAGGTCAGAAAGACACAGGAACTAGAGCTATTGGAGACTAATGGGTCAGGTCAGAAAGACACAGGAACTAGAGCTATTGGGGACTAATGGGTCAGGTCAGAAAGACACAGGAACTAGAGCGATTGGAGACTAATGGGTCAGGACAGAAAGACACAGGAACTAGAGCTATTGGGGACTAGTGGGTCAGGACAGAAAGACACAGGAACTAGAGCTATTGGGGACTAATGGGTCAGGACAGAAAGACACAGGAACTAGAGCTATTGGGGACCAGTGGGTCAGGACAGAAAGACACAGGAACTAGAGCTATTGGGGACCAATGGGTCAGGACAGAAAGACACAGGAACTAGAGCTATTGGGGACCAATGGGTCAGGTCAGAAAGACACAGGAACTAGAGCTATTGGGGACTAGTGGGTCAGGACAGAAAGACACAGGAACTAGAGCTATTGGGGACTAGTGGGTCAGGACAGAAAGACACAGGAACTAGAGCTATTGGGGACCAATGGGTCAGGACAGAAAGACACAGGAACTAGAGCTATTGGGGACCCATGGGTCAGGTCAGAAAGACACAGGAACTAGAGCTATTGGAAACTAATGGGTCAGGACAGAAAGACACAGGAACTAGAGCTATTGGGGACTAGTGGGTCAGGACAGAAAGACATAGGAACTAGAGCTATTGGGGACTAATGGGTCAGGACAGAAAGACACAGGAACTAGAGCTATTGGGGACTAATGGGTCAGGACAGAAAGACACAGGAACTAGAGCTATTGGGGACTAATGGGTCAGGTCAGAAAGACACAGGAACTAGAGCTATTGGGGACTAATGGGTCAGGACAGAAAGACACAGGAACTAGAGCTATTGGGGACTAATGGGTCAGGTCAGAAAGACACAGGAACTAGAGCTATTGGGGACTAGTGGGTCAGGACAGAAAGACACAGGAACTAGAGCTATTGGGGACTAATGGGTCAGGACAGAAAGACACAGGAACTAGAGCTATTGGGGACTAGGGGGTCAGGTCAGAAAGACACAGGAACTAGAGCTATTGGGGACTAATGGGTCAGGACAGAAAGACACAGGAACTAGAGCTATTGGGGACTAGTGGGTCAGGTCAGAAAGACACAGGAACTAGCAAGGGCAAGATACTGGGAAAGGAATGGAAAGAAATTAAAAAGGGGGGGAGATAGAGCCAATATGGCAAAATCTTGGTAGTTGTTTAATTTGGGTGGCAGGTGTGGGGGGTTCATTTAATGATTCTTTCTCCTATTTAATTTTTTTTATTATAAAATAATTTACATAATTTAGGTCTTGAATGCAAAGCAACACATATGCGTTCTCAATCGCATTAGACAACACAGATGAATAAGATAAAAAGCATTGGTGCCTGGCCAGTGTGGCTCAGTGGTTGAGCATCGATCTATGAACCAAGAGGTCATGGTTCGATTCCCCAGTCAGGGCACATGCCCAGGGGGTGGGCTTGATCCCCAGTAGGGGGTGTGCAGGAGGCAGCCGATCAGTGATTCCCTCTCATCATTGATGTTTCCATCTCTCTCCCTCTCTCTCTTC
The DNA here is from genome assembly GCF_963259705.1 of Myotis daubentonii. Lineage (NCBI taxonomy): Eukaryota > Metazoa > Chordata > Mammalia > Chiroptera > Vespertilionidae > Myotis > Myotis daubentonii. Next base: position 36,515,331 of record NC_081857.1, on the reverse strand, counting down.
TCTGAAATCAATAAAAATATTTTAAAAAGATAAAAAGCATTAGTAATTCTATCACTCGGAGATGATTACTGAACTACTATGAATATCTTTGTAATGCTTTCCTGCCATTCTTCACTGTATACACAATTTTTTTAAAAAAAAAAAACCCCACTAATTTCTTCTCCGTCAATTTCTCATGTCTTCCATGGCCTAAAAGCAGCACTTGTGCTATTACCCTGTTTTCTGATCTGCTGAAGTTTCCTGCGAGAGCTTACTAAATATAGCCTGGTCTCCTTGACATTCAAGGCCTTCCAACATTCTTTCCAGAATCTTCCTACTACCTTGTCTCCATAGACCTCTATGCTCCAGCCACACTGGCTGGCCTACGATTCAATCCAGGTTGGTTTCTGTATAAATGTCACCATTTATCATCTGAATGAACTCACCCAAGACCTTTTAAAATAATGTATCTTGGGATTTCTAAGTTTAGGACTCTTGATACAACTGGTGACTTGCCCCGGCAGAGAGCCTAATTGTTGTGAAAAGGCCAATCTCTTACATAAGCATTTTGCTGAGATTCACAAAAAGGAATCAAGAGAATGCATATCAGCCTGTAGGCAATAACATGAAAATGAAGGGGGGGGGGGGACGTGGGAGAATCTGCTTCCACAGCTCACGGTGCTTCTGCAATATTTGTTTCTGCCCCGGGGAGTGACGGAAGGAGAAACATCACACTTTTTGTGCGGCTGAGTCTGGGGAACATGAGTCCCCAGGGGGTCTAGGCTTCACACTCTTCCAGGAACGGGCATTTGGGTTCCTTGACTAAGCTTGTCCCTTGTTCCACCTCACTGCATTCCCTACACTGTACTTCTGCAACTATGAAAGGGTATAATCCTGGTTCTAAAAAGGTTGCCTTCATTGTCGTTTCTGAACTTCAACAATTCTGTATGTCAATTCTTTGGGGTAGACATTTTTATAATTGGAAGGACTCTTACTCATGATAGATGAACATATTCTCTCTCTCTCTCTCTCTCTCTCTCTCTCTCTCTCTATATATATATATATATATAATTTTAACCAAATCAGCCAGTTTGACATGAATACATTCAAAACTGAGTTCCTAAGAATTTCCCAAGTTTTACTGCCTGCTTATATTTTGGCTATGGCTTTATTAACATTCTATAAAACTATTACATCACTTTCTTTGGGTATAAATTAACACCTGGACCACGATAAACATGGACTAGAGCACTCTCCGCAAACCACCCCAAGAAATAAGCTGAACCCCAGATCTCTCCAAAAACTAACATTGCTGTTTCTGCCAAGAGGGTCTTGTCCCAATCACTTCTTTTTCAGCTTTTCATGACAGCATAATTAAGCAGAAAGCACAGCTTCTCATTTTCGATCTAAAACCATTAGAAGCACAGAATTGGCATCCGAACAGAAGTCTTGAACTGCCCTTGACTTCTAGCATGTCCACCTTTAGCTTCAGTTGGGCTGCTGTCATGCGAGAGTGCTTCTCGCCAGTGTTGATCTACCCTTCATCTCATGTAAAGATAGTGAGCCCTGGGTAAAGTTTCATTTCTTATCAGCACAGACTACCTTCCAGGACCAGAAAATTCCCGACCTGAGTATTTCCTGCCCAAGTAGTCTGCTTTTATAAGGTTAATCAGAGTCAAAAATATCAAATTGGGACTTGGATGAGGTTTAGGACTGGTAGAGCTTCTGCGTTGGGTGCTTGATTTATTCGCCCTACTCTGTGTGAGACACTGGGCGAGGCCACGTGGGGCACACAGAAGTGGAGGTCTTGATGACTTTTGTTTCTCTTCAATGTCTTCCTCTCCCTTCTTCCCCTTCCCCCAGTCCCTCTCCTGTCCACGTCACTTCCTCCTCTTCCTGGAACATGGTATTTTCATAGTTTGCTTTTTTTTTCAAGCAACCTATGAAAACCTGGTTAACATCCACACAGTTACCATTTTTTCCTTGTGATGAGAAGTTTTAAGATGGACTCTCTTAGCAGACAGTTGTTATATTAAACGTGTCTTCCCAAACATGCCAAGATGAATGACAGCTTCTAAGCTCAGAAGCACCTCATCAGAACCCATAGCATCTAGATTCTAGAACAGCCGTGGGCAAACTACGGCCCGCGGGCCGGATCCGGCCTGTTTGAAATGAATAAAACTAAAAAAAAAAAATAAAGACCGTACCCTTTTATGTAATGATGTTTACTTTGAATTTATATTAGTTCACACAAACACTCCATCCATGCTTTTGTTCCGGCCCTCCGGTCCAGTTTAAGAACCCATTGTGGCCCTCGAGTCAAAAAGTTTGCCCACCCCCGTTCTAGAAGGTTCCTCTGCTTCTGAACTGAAATTCAGCTCCTTCCCTCCCTGACCCCAAATCCAACAAGATCACTCTACAGTTTTTGAACGAAGAAAAACACAGACTTCGTTTGGACACTTTTGTTAAGTATAAGATAGGCCCTGGTGCCCTGTGTTTGGATGGGGCGTGTTTGTTTTAAGCCCATGGGGTGTGTTTCCAATGCTTTTTACTGTGAAATTTGAAAGTGTGCATTTGGAAAGACTTCATCTAGGCTTAGCCAAGTAAGTCAGAATTTTCCTTCTATTGAAGAAAGGGACCTTCACATCATGCTTTGCATTGGAATCTGCTAAAGACACTGGTTATTTGCTTTCCGTCTGCAATGAGCAACTAAGACTCCAGGGCCTGAAGTTTTCCAACTTGTAAAGGACCTAAAATATTTTCTATGGTGGTAGAGCTCTTTTCAAACAAAGCTTGTGAGTGCCTTTATAAGTCAAGAAGCAAATCTCACTTCTTATATCAACATAACCCGTAGGTTAAAAGAACGATCTATGTTATTTCACCAACTTTAAAGTCATGGGATGTTTGGGTTGGATGCGACTTTCCTAAAGAGGTTAAACCAAACCCTTGAAATTAACATTCCATCTCCCTGGAGGCTCCTCTCCTAAACACAACAAAAGAAAGAACTGTATAAATTTAAACTTAATTAAGAATTTTCCCCACTTTTTATTTTCTAACTTCTTCCTTCATATCTTACTGTGAAGGGACATTTCTACAAAGCAATTACATTCCACAAAGCTTCTTATTAAGTGCAATTGTATCATATTTCTTTAACCGTGATCAGCGCAGGAAATTAAAACTATAATTTCTGATTTCCAGAGTGTCTTTGACAAATTTCAGCTTCGCTTTTTCTGCTCTGGTCCATGCCACCATCCTCAGTCACTGGCTCCTCATGGGAGAGGCGCCCTCCCTTTGCCAGGTTCCCATCGAGGATAACCGCTTCGACTGTCACCCCCTTCCTTCTCCATCCGTCAATCAGAACCGTCAGTCTAACATGTACAGCGGATCCTGCCACTCCTCCCCTGAAACTTCTCATTATGCACCGGATAAAATTCAAATTCCTTTCCTTTGGCCTGACAAAGGCTGTGTGTGATCTGGCCTGCAGCCCAGCTCTCTGACTTTTTCCCTCCCGTTCTCTCCTGCATATCCATACTCCAGCCATTCGCACTCTTCCGCTCCTCATACTCAGACACAGGGCTGCCTCAGGTCTCGGCTGTTCACTTAAGGTCTCAGCAAAAACTGTCCCCTTCTTAGCCGGACCCTCTCTGTGACCTCTGCCTCAGGTAGGCCGCGGCCTCTCCTAACTCCCCATCACTTCGTTCTGTGTCATCGTCTCTTTTAATGATAATACTGTTACTCCTGGAAATTATCTTGACCACGTGCCTGTTTCGTGTTTATTGTTGATGGAGTTCCGGGACACGAGACCCCAATAGGGCACCATGGTGTGGTGAGTATTTTAAGCTGAAGGAGTTTGGGCAAATGGCAGATGTAGGAAGGTCCCTCTGACCTTCCCCTGCCCTTCTGCTCTGACGCTCGCTCATGGGATAGATGCCTCCCTCTACCCAAAGGAAACGAGCATCCGTATCTCCACCATGAGAGAATATCGAGAATAATCCCGCAAACAGGCCTCGCGGGGTCCCCCCAGGTCACCGCACTTAGCTCAAATTCTTTGCCTTCATATCTTTCCACGACTCTCAGCTCTTGATCAATAGCATAAAGACACTCAGGTTTAACCATTTCTCCAGGTCTCCATTTCCTTATAAAGGCTCCGGTGTCACGTTAAAGCTATGTTAAAGAAGTTAGTATGTTTTACTCCTTTTAATCTGTCAATTATTTTTCAGACCCAGCCAGGGACCCTAAGATTAGGGTTGAGGAAAAAACCTTTTTCTCCCCTACGCTATCTTTTTCCCCACAAAAGGTGGGTCCTTGTTTCTTGCTGTAAACCAACACCTAAAATAATGCCTACTGGTAACTGGGTCTCTCTCTCTCTCTCTCTCTCTCTCTCTCTCTCTCTCTCTCTCTCTCTCTTTCTCTTTCTCTCTTGTCGGTATGAATGAATGAACAAATGTGTGCAAATGATACAGAAGACGAAGTGCCCAGCCAGTGCAGGGGGAAGGGGTGGAGGGGGAGGTGAGGGATGACACAAATGTTCTCAAGAATCTCGAGGCCCACTGAAAAGGAAAACACGTAGATGGCAGTAGGCTGTTGGTTCCTAAGAAGGAAGAGATGGCCCCCAGCAGCAGGAAATCAAGGCTGGTCTGGAGTAGGAGGCTGCATTTAAGCTGAAAGATGAAAAGACGGGCATTTTGGTATGTTCTGTTTCATTCAGTGTTCTCTCTGCCCTGCTTTGTTAGCCAGACTTGGCATCTGACTGCCGAACCGTCTTCTCTAATGTTGGTGCTGTAGTTGGTATTGAATGTTTCTCTTGTTCTGTGATGATTTGGGGTTGGAGTCACTTGATCATTTGCAGGTAAGGGCACTTCTGGGCAAAAAGAAAAATGCACGTTTATGCATGAAACAAAGTAAACCAGATTTTAGAGAATGAATTAGTTTAACTGAAATAAAATGTTCCATGTTATTGCTTTGGTAATTGAGACTATCTTAGCATTAGCATACAAATTAGCCCGTAGACCTAGGCAAATAAAGATGCTAATAAAATGTAAGGATCCCCAAGATCATTAATACAGAATTTGGTTAGGCTTTTAATGTTAGATGACGTTACATCTATCATTTCCACCACAGTCCAGGTAAATCTGAGCATTTTCTAAGCCAGTGAAAGATTTTTTGTGCATCAGAATTTTTTAAAAATCCAAGAGGATTTTATAATAATCCGTGGGAATAAAAACCGGAGACCTGTTCTGTATAGGAGGCAAATATTTGTTTTATCTGTCCACTCCGCTTCTCCCCCATCCCCTGCCGCCTACATACTTGAGAATGACGTTATCGAAATAATGCAGGTTTGAGTTGCAGTTACAAGAGATCCAGGCTTCCATGAAAAGAAGCTTGTGAACATGGAACACTTCAGTGAAAGGTAACATGTCTCCCGGTGCCTGCCTCGCTCTGACAGAGCCGGGTACCGTTCCAGGGCGTTACCCACATAGCCTCCGGTGTGATGAGGGCCCCAACCTTGCCGGCTGCACAAGCTCCATCACCATCCCAGGCCACGCTAGTTGTCCGGAGGAGCCACTGAGCATGGGCCATTTGAGAAAAATTGGAAATCTATACTGGCATCGATTAACTCTCATTAGGACCACTTGGCGCAATATTATAAAACAAACCACACTTCCCACCTGGCGCCTCCCTCCCCGACCCTGGTTAGAAGTCAGTCCATGCTGAGCACGTGTATTTGTGGAGGACACTGTGGGTGATCGCTCACCTGAAAGCCAATCTCCCCTCCCCACGTTTGCTACGAGCCCGCCTCGTTTCCTTCACGTCTTGTGTAGCCATGTGCTGTATGAGATGCTGGGTCCTCTTCCGCTCAGAGGGTGGAATTGGATAAGGGTCTTCACTACCGTTTGCGTCTTTGGTTTAGGAAAGGACATTTGGGCAAGTCTGGCTGAGGGGCTGGAGGGGAGGTCCTGCTGGGGGGCGTGGTGGGAAGGTTTCCTCGATTTATGGGAAGAAAATGAGGCAAGGAGACACTCCCTTCGCCTCTTTCAGTTCGGACACTTCTGTGATACTTACGTTTCTGGGAGCCTTGCAGCCATCTTGGGGCCCAGCTCGTGGGAATGCACATCGATACATGTCTGTGTATCTCTGTAGATTAGGTGGCTAGAGGGAGCCCCAAGAAACCTTGGAGATCATTAGCCATAACTTATTAGGTTATGTTATTAGGTTACGCGCCATAGCAGAGATAGTTGCTTATAATGTGATTTTTTTAAAATTATGTAGTTATTTCCGGAACAGTATCCTACCAGAATCAATTCACTGGGGTGGACAGCTTATTTTCTAGTGTATTTAAAAAACTGAGCCCAAGCTTACAAAGATGGGTGCATTTAATACGTACAGAATTCTAAAGGTGATTAGCAATGCTGAGATCTTACTAGAGGCCCGATGCATGAAATTCGTGCAAGAGTAGGCCTTCCTTCCCCCGGCTGCCGGCACAGGCTTACCTCTGGCACCTGGGACCCGGGCTTCCCTCGCAGCCCGGCTTCGTCCAGAAGGTCATCCGGAAGGATGTCCGATCTAATTAGCATATTACACTTTTATTATTATAGAAGATATCTGAATAGCATGTTAAAGGTGTAGTAAATAACCTCATACTCTAAGCTTCTGTTAGTCGAATATTCTATTCCTTGTGGCCTAAGGTATCCTAATGGATACAATCTGGTCAGGAAAAGGTGTTTTCTCAGAGTTGCTGCAAAAATAGATGATGGGGAGATCATCACGATTTCATTCCAGAATCCGTCAGTGTAGGCAGTAGTTCAGAAAGAAATACTCCAGCTTTGTCTCAGATCTGGGTAAATCTGAGCAGCCCACGTAACTGTGCTAAGCGCCCCCCCCCCTTTATTTTTTATCTCCAGATGCAGTTTCCTCTTCTGTGTGTCTGACTGAGGTGAACTGCATCAAAAGGCTGTCTTGCCCTTTGGCTTCCGGTTGGATTTGGCCATCAGGATGTTCCAGCAAGAGCCTGGTGGAGGGCGGTGAGTGAGGTGTAAATCTCCCAGCTTCCTCCCTGGGTGATTCCATTGCTGGACAAAAGGTCACAGGCGTCTGTCAGGCTGCCCTCTCTGTGCCGAGTTTTCCTAACTGTTCCTTTCACCTTGTTTCTGCAGATCTGGGAGCTTGTGGCCCCAGGGTTCCACATTCCCTTGTGGTTTCCTACCCTGCCCACATCTTTGTCAAGTACCATTTGCTTCCTGCTAGGCGCTGACTGATACAAAGGTGTGAACAAAATCACTGCAGCTGTGGAAGCTGGGCCCAGTCTGCACAAGACGGGGGGGGGGGGCAGATTCTGTGGAATTACCTCAGGGCTTTCCCCAACCTCTAAAGCGGTAGTTCTCAACCTTGGCTGCACATTAGAATCACCTGGGAATCTTTTTTAAATCCTGATTTCTGGGCCTCATCCTCCGGAAATTGTTTCTTTGTGATGGGGTGGGGCCACAACATTAGTAACAAAGAAACAGAATTTCGGGAGGATGAGGCCCAGAAATCAGAATTTTAAAAAGATTCCCAGGTGATTCTAATGTGCAGCCAAGGTTGAGAACTACTGATCTAAAGGGAGGCAGGAGAGTACCTCCATGTCATGTGCAAAGGTGAAACAAGCTATCATAGGTCAGAGAAGACACTTTCCACCTGAGGACAAGAAATCAGAGAAGGCTTCCTGGAAGAGATGGCATTGGGGCTGAGGAGGATGGGATTTTTAAAAGCCAGAGATGAGTGTGAGTCGAACCAGGGAAGAGATGAGAGCTCCAGAAGAGTTTCTGGAAAGTAGTGGAAGGGACTTAAGATGCCCTTTATTCGATGTTAGTTCTCCCTCCACCTCGGTTACAGATGTGCAAGTTTGAAGCTGAGATCCGGCCAAGGTCAAACAGCAAGGCAGTAGCATGCCAGGACTCCGACCCAGGTCTGCTAGTTACTAGGCTAGTTCTTACTCCACCTTCTATCTCCACTCTACCCCAGCTCACCTCAGGCAGGTGGCTAACTTGTCAGTCTCTCCTAGACTGTGACCTTGAGAGCAGGGCTTCTGTTTTCCTTATCCTTGAACCCCAGTACCTGGCACACTTTCTGCCATAGAGTAATCCTTATCCTCAGCAGTAGCAACCAAATGGTTAAGAGGCATCCATGCCCCTCCCAGGCACTATGCCAGCGGTTCTCAACCTGTGGGTCGCGACCCCTTTGGGGGTCCAACGACCCTTTCACAGGGGTCGCCTGAGACCATCCGAAAACACATATATAACTACATATTGTTTACAGTAGCGAAATTACAGTTATGAAGTAGCAACGAAAATAATTTTATGGTTGGGGGTCACACAACATGAGGAACTGTGCTAAAGGGTCGTGGCATTAGGAAGGTTGAGAACCACTGCTATGCAGGTATTTTTTTTTTTTTTATTGCTTAAAGTATTACAAAGGGTATTACATATGTATCCATTTTATCCCCCCGCCCTAGACAGTCCCCTAGACAGTCTATGCAGGTATTTTATATGCACCTCATGTTATTTCTCCAACAACTTGGAGGGGTAGAATTATCTCCATTTTTCAGCTAAGGACGCTGCAGCTCAGAGAGGTGGTCTAATTGCCCGAGGGCACACAGCAGTGTGGCCCGGACTCTACCTTTTATCAAAGGGACTCCCTGCCTCAGTTGACTTTCAATAACATTCCTTAAAAGAAAGAACTAGCAAGAAACATTGCCTCAGTGTAAGGGATCGGCTGTAACAGGCCACCCTGGAGGCCCAGCCACCTCTGGCCGTGGACTCAGCCACGAGTCTCAGGTCCAAAGTGCAGCCTCGGGGCTCAGTGTCCCTCCTGCAGGCTCCGCCCCGACTCCGCCCGGCTCGCCAGCCACGCCTCCACCTCGGGGAGTGGGATCTCTCTTCCGATCCGAGTTCACCCCGGGCTCCAGCTGCTGCCCGAGGGCCTCTGGGCCCTGCAATCTGGAGCCGGTTCCCCTCCCCTACCCCTCCCTCTCGCCCTCCCTCACTCTTCAAACTTCTTTTTTCCACCCTCTTTAAACTTCAGTCATCCCAGTGCCCGCCTCCTTCACGCCAACCACCCAATCGTTGGCCCTCATTCGCGGAGAGGGCCCGCCCCCTGCCCGCCGGGGGCCAATCCTCCGCGCGCGTGTCGAGCGCTGGGGCGCAGTCCCGAGCGCCCGGCCAGTGACGGCAGCGCGCCGGGCGCCGCGGGCGGGGCGGGCAGGGCGGGCGGCGAGGGCGGGGGCAGGGACCGGGCGGCGGAGGAGCTTGCGGCGGGTTTGAAAGCGGCAGTTTCCTGGCAGCCGGGGCAGGCGTCGGTCTCCGCGCTTCGGCTCCGCAGCGGCCACCTTCGATCCGGGCGCCGGTCTATGGGGATCCTGCGCGTCCCCGACGGATTGTTCCCGCCCCGGCGCTTCCCCGCTGACCTCCCCGCCCCTCAGCCTCCGCCTTTCCCGCCGCTGGGGCGCAGAACCCCCGGGGCCGGCGGTCGCCTGTGACCCCGCCCGACACCCCTCCGGAGCCGCCTGGGGACCGTGCCCTCCTCCTCGCCGCGGTCTAGCCCGCGGGAGAGCCCGGCCAGCCCCGAGGAGCGCTGCCGGGAGGGGCGTCCGAGGGGGGCGTCTCGGGGCTTGGAGCGGCCGGGCCCCCCGCGGGCTGTGGTCCTCGGGGCGCCGGAGCGGCGAGGCCCCCCTCGCCGGGCTGCGCGGGCCGCCCGGGGCCCCCGCCGCCCGCGCGGGGTCTCCCCCATGGTGCAGCGGGGGTCGGGATGTCGAAGACGCTGAAGAAGAAGAAGCACTGGCTGAGCAAGGTGCAGGAGTGCGTGGTGTCCTGGGCCGGGCCCCCGGGCGACCTGGGCGTGGAGGTCCGCGGCGGCGCCGAGCGCGGCGAGTTCCCCTACCTGGGGCGGCTCCGCGACGAGCCCGGCGGGGGCACCTGCTGCGTCCTCTCGGGCAAGGCGCCCGGCCCCGGGGATGTGCTGCTGGAGGTGAACGGGACGCCTGTCAGCGGGCTCACCAACCGGGACACCCTGGCTGTCATCCGCCACTTCCGCGAGCCCATCCGTCTCAAGACCGTGAAGCCCGGTAGGCTGTCTGCTGTCTCTGTGGAGGGGAGGTCCGGGGGGTAGGGGGCGTCCTGGGAGTCTCAGACCTCCGGGGGTGCGGGACTCCCTGGCGCAGGGGAGGGCGGCTGCGGGCAAACTGAGCTCTCGCTCGGCCGGCCGGGCTGCTCCGGGAGCTGTCACGGGGCTGCGACCCGAAGCCGGGTGGCCTGCGTGGGGAGCAGAGTTTTGGACTCTGGAGGACGCCAGCCCTTTTCTGTCCTCCTTTGTGGCCGAGGTCCCCAGGATCGGAGCAGTGCCTTTGGCACAGTCTGACGCATTTTCCAGCAGGGAAACGGGTCTGGACTGTGGAGGGACTTGGCGCCAAGGTTACCACCACCCAGTGTCCCCGGGGGAGCTGAGCCGCTTGGGTGTCGCCTGCACCCCAGCAGCGCCCGGGGGCTGCCCGCCCGCCCAGGTGGTTCAGGTGTGTGGGCACCAATGGGGTCCAGCACATGACAGGCGACCGAGCGTGCCTGCAGCGAGCTGTTGCCTAGTCTGGGTTTCGAAGGAAGAAGACCTGGCTAGGTGCCTCGCTGAGTGAAATCCTGTGTCAGTCTTGGATTTTTACAGAATTTCATTGGAGGGGGTGGGTGAAAAGCCCCCTCCCCCCCGTCGCTCTGGTGTCTCTTTTGCTAGTAAAATCGGCTGCGAAACACGTTACGTTGTATGACATTTCTGGTCAGTTTCAAAGCCTGGCTCTGCCGGGGAGCGTCAAATCCGAACGTCTGCAACAGTCCTTACGCATTTGTAATTGACAAAGAGTTGGTCGGTGTCAGCATCGGTAGGGTGTAGTTCTGTTTTCTGAGATGTTTGTAGGAGAGAGAATGAAGACTACAACGTTATTAAAAATCAGACTGTTTTTGCTGAATGTGCCCGACTGCATACACAATGCATCAAAATAGAATGGGCTGCTTAATTGTGACTTGGGCTAGAAAAGGCAGTCCGTCCCTTACCGCAAAATGCTAGAAAATTCTGGAGGAAAATTTAACATGTTGTTTTCCTTATGTGCCCACCCCCCCTCCCCACTCCACCCCACCCCCCCTTCTTAGCAGCTCGGGAAATACTTCTTTAATAGTCCTTGAGCTTAATCGCAACTGATGGTTCATGGTGCATTATGCATATGTGCATATATTGTGGGTGTATGCATATACAGATACAGATGCACTCACATGTGTCTGCAACCTCAAACTAAGATTTTCTTCAAATGGTCTATTCCAGCATATTCATTTTAAGCTGACCAGTTTGTGTGAGGTTTTCTTTTTACTGATCAGTTTGTGTGAGGTTTTCTTTTTATTGCTGTTCATTTTAAAAAACTTTGGAAGACTTAAAACAAATTTTTCTGGATAGTTTTGTGAATTCAAAAATTCTTTCTTAACTCAAACTTTCGGAGCCATTATGTGGAGAGTAGAGGAAAGGCTTTGGGGCCATAATACAGCCGGTCAGGTTCTGTCTGGAATGTGCCAGATACTATATACCCAGCACTTCCTGATCTAAGTGCCATGTAGTTCAAGCCCTATGAGTCAGGGACTAATGAGAACATGGCCAGCATTGCTTTGTGTTTTGCTTTGATTAGTTGGGGCATAGGTGAGAGTATAACTTATTTTCAAAAATACTGTGAGAGTTGATTGGTTGAGGAAGAAGTTTATAGACTGGGGAGCGTATCTTTAATTAATATTAGTCTGGTCTGCATATTATACATTTTCCCAACCTTTATACCAAATTTAAGAAAATAATTCAAATTTAGAGTGTATTTAGTAGTATTATTTGTGGTGAGTAAACATTCTATACCCCAGAATGTAGTTGACAATTTGTAGAGCAATAACATTTTACTCTTGGCCTGGCCGGGTAGCTCAGTTGGTTAGAGCATCCTTCTGATGCACCAAGGTTGTGGGTTCGAATCCTGGTCAGGAATTCCTAAAGGGTATCACAGTGTGTCATCTAAGATTAATATTCTTGTTTCTAGGCAAGTTGTAATTACAAATTTTTTATCTCTTAAAAATAGTATTCTTAATTTCTTAATAGCCTCATGTTAAGCATTATGTTAAATGGCTTTCTTAAATGGCTTTGCTTAAACATTTATTATAAAGTAGAAAGGTTTTTGCAGGTGAAGCACACGACTTTAAATATTAGAAGAGGTTATTCATAGAACTTTGAGTGTGATTAAAAACCGGGTAAATATTACCTCCAGAGAAGATGAAGATTCCGTACTGTTGGGTTTAAATGAGAAAAGCAGGAAAATACAGAGGAAGGGTATTGAGGAAGGAACCTGGCCTGCACATTGTTTGTTTTTCTTCCTTTCTTCCAAGTTTGGGAGAGAAATGGATTTTTCAGTTCAATAAGTATTGAAAAGTGTATTTAGCACTCTGTTTCTCGTCTCTGTTAGTAACTCTCCGTTAAACTATATTCATAACATGTCATTTAGAAACCAGCACAATGCCAGAGTGAATGTAACCGTGCTGTAAGATGTAGTAATAGCGGGGCATGACCTCATACTGTCTTCTGACAAAGTCCATGGTGGAGGGATGAGCTGGGCGGTGGGGGTGAGCTGGGCGGTGGGGGTGAGCCGGGCGGTGGGGGTGAGCCGGGCGGTGGGGGTGAGCCGGGCAGTGGGGGTGAGCCGGGCGATGGGGGTGACCCGGGCGGTGGGGGTGAGCCGGGCGGTGGGGGTGAGCTAGGCCGTGGGGGTGAGCTGGGCGGTGGGGGTGAGCTGGGCGGTGGGGGTGAGCTGGGCCGTGGAGGTGAGCTGGGCGGTGGGGGTGAGCTGGGCGGTGGGGTGAGCCGGGCGGTGGGGGTGAGCTTGGCTGTGGAAGTGAGCTGAGCCGTGGGGGTGAGCTGGGCGGTGGGGTGAGCTGGGCGGTGGGGGTGAGCCGGGCGGTGGGGGTGAGCCGGGCGGTGGGGGTGAGCCGGGCGGTGGGGGTGAGCTTGGCTGTGGAAGTGAGCTGAGCCATGGGGGTGAGCTGGGTGGTGGGGTGAGCTGGGCCATGGGGGTGAGCTGGGCGGTGGGGGTGAACTGGGCGGTGGGGGTGAGCCGGGCGGTGGGGGTGAGCCGGGCGGTGGGGGTGAGCCGGGCGGTGGGGGTGAGCTTGGCTGTGGAAGTGAGCTGAGCCATGGGGGTGAGCTGGGTGGTGGGGTGAGCTGGGCGGTGGGGGTGAACTGGGCGGTGGGGGTGAGCCGGGCGGTGGGGGTGAGCCGGGCGGTGGGGGTGAGCTGGGTGGTGGGGTTGAGCTGGGCTGTGGAGGTGAGCCGAGTGGTGGGGGTGAGCTGGGTGGTGGGGTGAGCTTGGCTGTGGAAGTGAGCTGGGCCGTGGGGGTGAGCTGACTGATGGTAGTGAGTTGGGCCATGGGGATGAGCTGGCTGGTAGGGGTGAGCTGGACCGTGGAGATGAGCTGGACCGTGGGGGTGAGCTGGCTAGTGGGGGTGAGTGGGCCATGGGGGTGAGCCGGGCCGTGGGGGTGAGCCGGGCCGTGGGGGTGAGCTTGGCCGTGGGGGTGAGCTGGCTGATGGTAATGAGTTGGGCCATGGGGATGAGCTGGCTGGTAGGGGTGAGCTGGACCGTGGGGGTGAGTGGGCCATGGGGGTGAGCTGGGCCGTGGGGGTGAGCTGGGCTGCGGGGTAGGCTGCTGAGCGCTGATTCTTCCAGCTTGCTCCTTTTCATCTATTAAGAGGAGCCCAGCCAAAGCCACACCATCACCCGGATGACTTAGTGAAGGTTCTTTCCAGCAGTGACTGTCTAGCTTTGATTTGGGGTTTTGATTTTTTACTTTCCTTTGTTATAATCTTTAATGGAGCTTTGAAAGTAACTCTTTAAAATCTGGTTCCTAATTTGAGGCTTTTCCTGCGAGAGTTGGGGAATTTCTTACTGCATTGTTATTTAGTATCATTATTATTATAACTACCTAGCACTGGTACTTTCCTGCTTCTAGGAGAACCCTTAGTTCCACCTATTCTTGAACCAACTGGTCACCTGTTTCATAATTACAACCCTGTTGTTTATTTTTCTGCAAAGAAAAAAGTTTTCACTTGAACTTTGTGTTTTCCTGTAGTAAAGGAAGTTGAACTTTGGACTTCTGAAATTGTTTCATGATATAGTCCTGTGACCGCCCTTAGGTTCTTTGATTTCACTTCGGAGTATGCTTTTAAACAATTCCTACCCCTTCCTTAACTTTTGGGTCTTTTCGTGGTTGTTTTTGTTGAGTGGGTAATTTGGGACTTGTGGTGAGTTTTGTTTAGATGGTTGTAATATTTGAAGAAGGGAAGGGTGAGAGAAATTAGAGTTAATTGCTAGCCTCCTAGATTTGCAATCCAAACTTTTCTCCTTACCCTTTTTTAAGGAAAAGAAACTAGAGAGTGGGTGAGGCAGCCCTTGGGGAGAAAAATAGCATCAAACGTTGATTAACTTTGAAACTTTCCTGCTGACTCAAAATTTGGTAGCATTTTTTTTTTGGAGCGGGGGGCATCTAAAGTTAGTCTTAATAATCCAAGGTTCAGGTTCTGGGCTCCATTCATGGACACATGCAATTCATGAGTACTGGGCTTATTCCGTAGTGGCAGAACAAACACTTAACATTTGGCCCTTTCCATTTTCAGGTCGTTTTTACTTCATTCAGTTTAATGCTAACACTGATTTTCTTGGCACACTACTCAGTGTTCCCTGGGAAGTATAGGGTGTCCCCCCCCGAAAGGTATACACACACTTGGAATAATCATAGAGGCAGTGTTTGTTAAAATACATTTCATTTTCCAAGTTGAGCTTCCAGCTGTTAAACGTGTGTATACCTGTACTTTTTTGGGGGGCAACACCCTGTATAAACTGTTTTTCCTCTAAGATCCTGAGATGCCCTTTATGAAACCTCTTGCCCTGCCTGGTTTGGTGCATTGGTTAGAGCGCTGGCCCTTGGACTCAAGGGTTGCGGCACTGATTTGATTCTGATCGAGGGCACATACCTCGGTTGCAGGCTCGATCCCAGCCCTGGTTGGGGGTGTGTGCAGGAGGCAACCAATCTAGGTGTCTCTCGCACATCGATGTTTCTCTCTCTCTCCCCTTCCCTCCCACTCTCTTTAAAAAAAAAAAATGGAAAAAATATCCTCGGGTGAGAATTAACCAAAAACAAACAAAAAAATAACAAAACAACAAAACCCACCCCTCTATTACAGTAGACAAATTTCAGTGACTTCCTCCCCCTCCCCCTGGCCTCTAATTTATATAAACTGACGGTAAAGCAGATCTCCTGCATTTGTTCAGGTACCTGACTTACGAAGTCAGTGCATCATCTCAGGTGAACGGTTTCAGAGCATGGCTTTCCTCTCTAACCCTCCGGACTTTGTAGGGTTTGTGGGCCCTCAGTGTCTGGGGAGTGTGCCGTAGAATTCCATGCTTGTGAACCATTTCAGTCTCACCTGCCAGTTTCAAACTTCCAATTTCCAAGTCAATTCCAAGTGGTTTGAGAACGGATACATGTTTTGATAGCGAAGACTAGAACTGTGTCTCCTTTGCTTAATTGATCGCTTTTGTTTCTCGTCTAACATCCTGGGAGACAATGTCCTTGCAGTACTACAGTCTGGTAGAGAGAACGAACATCCTCCCTTACAACTGTTGCCAAGGGGAAGACCCTCAGGAGCTGGGGGGCTGGTGCTGTGAGGGACTTGGAGGAAGAGAGGCATATCCATCGCTCTCCTTGTCCTTGAACAAATATTATTCAGAATGTTGTTGTTTTTTAAATGCTTATTTTGCTTTATAAAGAGGACGTAAAAAGCTATATTGTTACTGGCTCACATTCATTCCCTCCTCATTTAGTGGAGCGTGCACCATGTGAGCCAGCACTGGCGATATAAAAAAATAAAATAAAAAGATGAGTCAGAAATAGTCTGTCTTCAAGAAGCTCACGGTTTGGTGGGAGCTTAATGATTCATTGGTAAGGAGTACCTGGATAAAAGGAGCACCATTTTATCTTGTGCACTTTATCCCAGTTCTTAAATAAAACTTCAGTTAAGCTTCATATGCCTGGCCCTTGTGGCTCAGTGGTTGAGCGTAGACCCATGGAGGTCATGGTTCGAATCCTATCAGGGCACATGCCTGGGTTATGGGCTCGGTCCCCAGTAGGGGGCATGCAGGAGGCAGCTGATTGATGATTCCCTCTCATCATTAATGTTTCCTCCCTCCCTCCCTCCCTCCCTCCCTCCCTCCCTCCCTCCCTCCCTCCCTCTCCCCCTTCCTCTCTGAAATCAGTTAAATAAAAAGTTTCACATGAAGTTTGGTGGAAGCTACATTAATGAGTTTGTTGCCCAGTATTCTGTTCTGAAAATGGTGTGTAGTTGCATCTTAGGATTTGGTGTTCTCAAGTCCTTACAAAAAGAGAGCAGTCAAATATAAACGAAATTACCTTTTGAAAAGCCCTTAAGTTTAAATTACCCCTAAGATATACTGTGTTTGATTTACAATGTTTTTAATGATATCACCTGTATTTTATACATTGGATTTATATTGTACCATTTTTGTTGAAAACCAGATGAAATCATTTGCTTACTTTAAAGAGATCTGTTGTTTGTTTGTTTGTTTGTTTTAAAGCCATCTGTTAATTCTAAGAAATGATTCTCATCTGGGCATGCGTAGTACATTTGTGGAAGTTACTTTTTTGTTTTACTGTGGTCCTTGCCACCTGCCCTTGTTTTCTGACTTGGCTGGTTGGGGAGGAAATGGTGAATAATTTTGAACTCGGCCTGGCTTTGAAAGATGGATACATTTTGGTTGAATGGAATTAAGATCAGCTCAGTGGTAAGTAAGAAGTGAAGGAGAGAAAAACGCCGGCAAAGAACCTGTAATATGGAAGGGTTTGCAGTCTGGCTCATCTCGGCAGTTTTGTGTGTGCATATAATTTTATTTTGTATAAAAGCACAAAATCCACTTCATGGAATAATTGGAAAGTAGAGGGAAAGCCATATTAATCGACCATATTAATAATTTACATGTGTAAGTAGTTCTATAAGTGTCTCCTATCGGCTTTTTTTTTTTTTTAAAGCTGGAGCTGGAAATGTTTTTTCTTCTGTAAATAATATTGGTAAGGTGCTTAATGCAGTTTCTACCTTCAACCGTATTCAACTTGTAATGTTTTCTGTATTTTAATTTACCCCATAATGTAGATGAAATACTACCATTAGCACTGTACCTTAAGGTTAACAGGCTTTCTTGGCTTGCTTCGGAAACCTAGCCAATTTTATGGGAAAACACCATTTGCTAGTCTAGTAAAAGGGAGCCGAAAATGTGTTTCCACATTGACCCTGCCTTCTCTTTTGTTATAGTCACAGTTGACTGACTGGTTATAGTCACAGTTGACTGACTTGCAGTGCAAAGGGTAGCTCATATATCTCCACTCCCCTAATCCCAGCCATTTTATTCTTAGGCAGCTGTTACAATGGTTCCCAGGGGACACCCCCCACCCCCAGGTCAGTTATACCAACATGGCCAGGGGGCATGGACTACATTTTGGGGACCATAATTTGACTTGTGACATATTGAAATACCTGGGGGGAAAAAAAGACTGTGGGCATAGATCATAAGATACTTCATTTCATTCACAGTTTACACTAGAGATACTGTTTTAGAGCCTCAATAAGAAATATAGAGGGTCCAACTTTTCTGCTATAATTTATATGGAGATTAGGGCTTCTAAACCTATTACAGAATGGGAAATGTAAAGAAATTTTGCTTCAGATTTAGTAATTACTATAAATTCTTTAAAAAAATTTTTAAATTGATTTTAGACAGACAGCAAAGGAGGGAGAGGGAGGAAGAGAGAGAGACATTGATTTGTTCCATTTACTTATATATTTTATTCATTGGTTGATTCTTATATATTTCCTGGCCGGGATGGGGGTGTGTTTGAGCCCACAATCTGGGCATATCAGATTATGCTCTAATGGTTAGAAACCAGTTGCGCTACCTGGCCAGGGCTTAATTACGATCTATTCCGTGTAGAGACTTCCCTTCTTGTCTTGGGCTTACAGTATGAACAGTGACTGATCTACGCATTAAAACTCGCAGGCCTCTTAGGCTCTGTGCTATTTTTTTTTTTTAATTTTTTTGGCAGAGAATTTTAAACACAGAACTACTTTTCTTGCTTGAGGAAGCTTGTGCGAGGCTAACCTGTATCTCATTGATCTGATGGGAATTACATGTGACTGGGAAATACGGGATTTTACTCTACATGAGGACATTTAAGAGAAATAGTCTTACTAAGGGAAAATACTCCAAAAGGAAGGCAAAAAGAAGTCTTTATTCACAAATGCTTTGTTTTGAACCTAATCAAATAGAATGAAGCGAAATTGGCTTTTCCCCTCTAATAAAATGACTTTAAAAAGCCACTTTAATGGAGGAGTCCAGACGATCTATTACTCTTTGGACGTGGTTATCCTGTTTACAGCAGGCACCTTGTGATATGTAGCTTACATCTCAGCAGGAAGGGCAAACAGTTCCTAACTCACAATCCAGTTTATGTACTTGGGAGGATCCTGTAGCAAGTGGCAGAAACTCTAGAGAGTAGTGTAGGCGGAGAAGGCGTTCATTGGCTCACATACATGAAAACGCAGGCACAGGACATGAGCAGCTCAATGCACATCCTCCGTTCACCTGACTCCCTTTTCCTCTGGGTTGGCTTCTTTTCTCGGTTTGTTCTCAGTGTAGCGGGGAAGGTGACTTTGAATCCAAGTCAGAGTTCTTATCTTTTTTTCTGGAATCCAGGGACTTGCATTGGCCCCGTGCCCAGCTCTGGGACCAATTGTGGAGAGAGGGCAGTGGGGCTTCATGATGGGCCAGGCCCGGTCCCATGTCCACGCCTGCAGCTGGCATGAAAAGCACAATGATGAATAACCGGACCAGAACCCCAGGAGAGAAGGGAGGGGTAGGCCCTTAAAAGATGGGATGCTGGGAGACAGTGCTAGAGGAATTGGCCTCTTGTAAAACACTTAATCTCTCTTATTTTGAAACCAACAGCAGTACATAGTTTCCATAAAACTATCATTTTTTTAAAGAACAGTTATTGGCCATAGGCCAAAACCGAGACACCGATTTTCCTAAAATATTATCTTTTTTGTTGTTACAGTTGTTGTTAAATCCTCATCCGAGGATATTTTCCCATTGATTTTTTTAAAAGAGAGTAAAGGGAGGGGGAGAGACAGAGAGAGAAACTTCGATGTGAGAGAGACACATCATTTGGCTGCCTCACACACCTGCCCTGACCAGGGCCAGGGATTAAGCCTGCAACCGAGGTACATGCCCCTGATCGTAATCAAACCTGAGGCCCTTCAGTCTACTGGCCTACCCTCTATGCATGGAGCCAAACCAACTGGAGCAGTGGTTCTCAACCTTCTGGCCCTTTAAATACAGTTCCTCATGTTGTGACCCAACCATAAAATTATTTTCGTGGCTACTTCATAATTGTAATGTTGCTCCTGTGATGAATCGGAATGTAAATATCTGATATGCAGGATGGTCTCAGGTGACCCCTGTGAAAGGGTCGTTCGATCGCCAAAGGGGCTGCGACCCACAGGTTGAGAACGGCTGAGCTGGAGCAATATTATCATTTTTGAAAACTTTAACTCTAAAAAATGGCTCTTATCTAAATGCTGTTTCTTAAAAAGAAATTGAGATGTTAATGATACCTTAACGTGCACAATTTAAAAGGGCTGCTTGTAGCTTTTCTTTGAATTTTTTTTTATGTCAAATATGATTCTCTAAATCAATGCTGCTTGTTCTTAGGTAGATAGGCTACTTGGGAGGACCATGTCATTATCTTTGAGAAAATGAGTATTAGTCTAGTTAGCGCAGTTTTTAAAATATATTTTATTGAATTTTTACAGAGAGGAAGGAGAGGGATAGAGAGTTAGAAACATCAATGAGTGAGAAGCATCGATCAGCTGCCTCCTGCACACCCCCGACTGGGGATGTGCCCGCAACCAAGGTACATGCCCTTGACTGGAATCGAACCTGGGCCCCTTGAGTCCGCAGGCCGACTCTCTATCCAGTGAGCCAAACCAGCTAGGGCAGTTAGCGCAGTTTTTTAAACGTAATACAAGGGTGGGCAAAAGTAGATTTACAGTTGCATTGTGACACTCTTTTGAGTTAATGAAGCTATTGCAATAACCATAACCTCCATGTCTTTTTCCATATGAACAACTGTAAACCTACTTTTGCCCACCCCTGAGTTGTACCATTTTGAAAGTGCAATTCTCAAGTCATTGCTTTCCAAGCTGTTTTGCTTTTAAAACAATGGCCTTTTAAAAATGTAACTGGAGACTGCATTATTATTGCATTATTTCTAAGGGCTGGTTCCCTAATGATAGCTTTTTACCCGTGATCTCATACAAGTTACACAGAAAGGAAGTACTTCACTGGCTATTAACGTTGAAACACTGCTTAAGTGTGTAATGTGGTATCTGTGTAATCATCAAACAGTTGTCTGGCAAGCATCGCAGGGTCACGTCTGACCACCTTTGTGAAGTTTTTTTCCTGCCTGCCCTGCATGGGGGCACAGAGGTACTTGGAGTGGAGGTGGAGGGCTGAAAGGGAGGGGGTACCCTGAATACCTTATCACACTACTAGAGGCTCAGTGAACGAATTTGTGCATGGGTGGGGCTGGCCACCCGCCCTGAGGGGGGCCAATTGGGGCTGGGCCGGTGGGGGGTAGGGGACGCGGGAGGTTGGCCGGCCAGACCCGCCCCTGATCGGGGTGGGGCTGGGCGGGGGGAGGGGCTGCAGTAGGTTGAGGGAGGCCCATGGGGGGCACCTCCTGATCAGACCGGTTGGCCACTGCCATGTGTGTCATAGCGAACTGGTTGTTCTGGTTGTTCCGTTGTTCCGGTTGCTTGGCTTTTATATATATAGACTTTTATATTCTACTTAATGTCTTCAGCTTTGGTGCCATAAAACAATTGTCATGTCAGCCTTCCGTTTGGGAATGGCGTGCACAGTAGCAGCTTTGCAGTTGTGCCTGGTAGTTGGGCCTTCCGAGAGTGTGACAGGCTGGTAGGTTATTGGTAAATGCACGTGTTGCACATAAAAATGAGCATCCATGAAACTGGGTGTGAGGTATCAATAAGAATCATCGGAGGGCCTGTGTATGTTTACACTGGGTTATGTTCCCTTGGGATTTCTTTAGCCCATCTGTGGAAAATCACCGTGTCTACTGCAGAAGCCTGCTAGGATCCGACTTCTCCAACATTAATTCCATAGATTGCCTAATTAAGCCGTGAAATCTGTTACAATAATACGAACGTCCTTCCCTCTGCTCACAGAACTGTGTTTTTACCCACCTCACTGTCTTTCGACAGAACACTGTCAAAACATTATTCATTTTAGCTAAGGATACTATTCACTGGTTTCGGTGTTTGATTTTTGTTGGAATGTACACGCTAATGAAAAAATTGAATTCCCTTTGAATAGGATTAGATTTGCTAACTAAAGCTCTCTCTCACATCGTGCTGTTGATGAGTGAAATGACACCTGCAACTCCCTTTGGTGGCAACTGTCAGTTGACAGCCTTGCTCTCAGTCTCATCGGACTATTCCGACTTGGGGACTTGTCATGGTAATACTGGCTGCCACCATGTACCAGGGTGTCATCCACCCACCTCGTTTGGTTTATAAGGACCTGCGTGTTGGCGCACATGTGTTGCCTGTAAAGAAATGGGTAGATTGTTACTCGCCATGCGCTGGGTCTTATCGCCTCCCTTTTACGCATGACAGAAGGGAGGCGTGCTTGGAAAGATGACACAACGCAGGTCACACAGACTCCCAGGGAGGACCGTGAGCTGCAGCAGTCCTCCCTCGCTTGCCAGAGAGCATTATTTCACCATGTCTGACAAATCCGTCTGACTTCCTCTTTCTCTATTAAAGTGAAAACCCCCACACTCCTGAATTGTTCGAGTGGGTGTCAAACCCGGTGACACACTGGGCAAGTGCCTAAAATAAAAGCTCCGTTGCTTGATTCTCTTTCTAAACGAAGTTTGTGGCAGTGCAGTGTCATCTGTACAGCTAAACTGCACAGTCAATCAGTTATTCCCAAGAATTACCAAGCATCACCGTTAGCATTAATTCTTGCTACCTTAGCGAGGCAGTATTTTCAGCGGTTTGGGTAGAATAGGCGCTCTTAGGAGACGCCTCCTTGTGAGATTCTCCTGTTTCCTGTCCGCTTGCTCTGCAATTCCCTCCCAGGAAGGTGTCGGTCAGCCCACTTACCTGGAGGCAGGAAGCCTTGAAAAAAACGCTCTGATGAACGGAGAGGCATGAATATGCGTTGGAGTTAAGACGTTTTCGTAAGTGTGTAGACCCTTGTCAAAGTACACGTTGCTGAAGCAGAACTTTGCCAAGCTGGGCAGGGAGGAACTCCTTGTGCTCGAGTGGATGGCTCCCGTTCCAGGCCTGAAGGGCCGCGGACGGCGGTTCTTTCGAAGAGGCACTGGAGCAGGTGCGGAGGATCGCCAGCTCTCATCCTTTAAGTGTTTGTGCTGTCGTGTTTTCCACGTGGGCTCAAAGTCAGTCAGCCGGTCACCTGGGAGGAACCAGAGCCATCCGTCCAATACCCCTGGTCTACAGATGGGTAGCTGCTTGGGACTCCTGGCAGGAAGCTGGCGGAGGGGGGACCAGAACACCGGTTCCTTTTATTGTTTTTGTAGGAAGTTGGGGGGAGTTTGGGGGGAGGGGGAGGGGAGAATCTGTTCAACAAGCCTGTCTCTTTAAGAAATCTGCGTTCTTTTGGGATTACGTGCGGCGTGCTGACTGGGTTGGTGAGGCCATCACCGCATGGGCGAGGCCAGAGGCAGGGAGGAGGGGTGACCGGGAGCTGGAGCACGGGACAGGCGTTGGCATCACCACGTGCCACAGGCTTCCAGGGCATCTGCAGCCCCCGTAATGCTGCAGCGTGTGGTTAAGATGTAAACAACAGGAAAGGGTGAGCCGGCCCAATAGCCGAATGTTCTTGTTCTTTGGATTAGCTTTGCAAACGAAGCTTTCCATCAGAAATGGTCTTCACGGCGCTCACCGTGGGATCCTCGTGAATGGATGCTGCCATGTGGAGATCGCCATTGCTGTCCTAGGGCCCCCCCCCCCAATCTCTGTACCCCCCAACCAGGGGATGACAGAGGGGGAAGATGATAAAGAGGGAGGATGAGTTTTAGGGCTAGGGCCTGCTGAGGGATGTGGTAGATGAACCATCGAGGGCACTTTTGGCTCAGGGTCCCTGAGCTTGTCTGGCTGTGAGGATGGTTGAGGTGACTGAAAGGAGGCCTGTGCCCCTGCAGGGGCCAGGACAGGTCGATGTCTCAGGACACCGAGAGTTGGCAGCGCAGAGGAGAAGGGACACACCTGTTGAGAGGCCAGCTGAAGAAAGGGGATGAGGAGGCAACTGTGGGGAAATGGTATTCACTGGGTGAAACGGATGGGAAGGGTGACCTGTTGCATGTCTGGGAAAGAACAACATAACTGTAGACATGAAACAAATCTTGCTACAAGCAGCCTTTGCAGCATCAGTGCAGGAAGAGAAAGGGATATCATGCAGGGAGTCAGTTGCGTAGGGCACCTTTGTGGGGCTTGGAGGGCTGGGCTCCGGGCCAGGCCTCTGAGAACGACTTCCAGGACACCTTGCAGCCACTCGCCACGGGAGCTGCCACCTCTGCCGTGGTCAGGGAAGTGGCAGGGAGGAGGGTGTCACTGAAATCACGGCGGGAAGATGCCACTGTAGCTGTGATCACAGCGATGACAATAGTCATTGCTGTCACCATCATAGCTGTTGGAGTTTGGAATGGAGCGGCTGGCCACGGCTGTGACAGCTTCTTGAGGCCCGTGAACGGGTGGCTCGATGCTGGAATGCTGCATCTGGCACTGCTGCCACTGTCCTCAACACCCTCAGTGCTGGAGACTGGGCAGGGCATGGCCATGACCTTCTTTGCTAAGTTGAAAGCAGCTAAAGCTACCGGCCGATGGGGCTCTGCTTCCCTCCTGCTTTCCTGACTGTCCTGCACCCTAACGGTGGCGTCAGGTTTGCAGCCTGAATGCTAGCTGTAAAGGAGTCCGGACAAATACAGTTTTCAGTTTCCCAGCCTCTGCATTTCTGGAAGGCCTGCTAGAAGGAGGTGGATGCTGAGTTCCAGCTGAACCTTCCGGACACTCGTCTTATTAAAGACAGGATTTTAAGTGCGAGGTAGCCCTTTCTTGACAACTGTGATGTCCATGAGCTGCCCCTTTTGAAGGGACCTGTCATTGGCATGATCATGGCCGATGGACTGTTAACATCTGTAGTGACCTTTTGTACGAAGTTGGCTTATGTCTGTCCGACCTGCTATCTCTGCTGCTGAGACATCTATGTTTTATGTCACTTGATCTCAGGCTCCCCTGCAACCTGCCGGCATCGCAACTGAAGCAACCACTTCGTAGGCTGGTCAGCAACCTGCGACTTCTGGGGCTTAAAAAGATGAATGGAGCCCGTCAGACTCTTTCCTGGGCATTTGAACGAAGACAGAATGGAAGGAATTTCCAATTAGGAGTCGGAGCTCGAGATGAGAGGTTTTGCCGTGATGTGCTGGGGTTGGCTGTACTCTTTCCTGAGATTGTTCAGTTTTCGGGAATTTGGCGAGTTAGTTGTCCCTCACAGACATTTAAAAAATGATAATTAAATAAAGGAGCAGCAGGGCATTGTCATGGCAATGTGGTTTTGGCTATTGCGTGTTGGAGCAGTGGTCAGATTAAGGAACTTGAGGGTACGCATAAAAAAGAGGCTGTTCAGCATGGAGAGGGTGTAGAGCTGAGTTTTTGGTTCCGTTGACCTTATCTGACACAAAGGACTCTCTCTGGCATTGAACTGATGGAAGAAGTAAAACTTCACCTATGCTTGACATCGTTACAACCTGAGATATTTCCAGAGTTCAGGGACAGGCTGGCTCCACACCAGAGAAAGCTTTTGCTAAAGGGGCATTTCATGCTTGTTAGGGTCGCCCCTGTGGGCCTGTGGCCTTGTACAGGGTCTTAGGTTCCCAACAAGGAATTCACAGCAGTGTTCTCTGACGACCATCCCATGAGATCTGAGGGCTGTAGCGCCCTCTGAATGTGTGGCCCTGGAGGTGTAGGGAAGGGCAGGCTCCTCTGTGCTGACACAGGCCACTCACTGGCTGACCAGCTGGGATATAATGTGTGCACTCAAAATTTCCATCCAACATTGGTTTACAACATTATGTAAGTTTTGGGTTTGCAACATTACCATTCATCATCTGAATATACTATATCGTGCTCACCACCAAAAGTCCAGTTTCCATCTGTCCCCAGCCAGTTGACCCCGCGTACCCATTTCGCCCTCCCTTTCACCCCCATCCCCTCTGGTGACCACCAATTTGCTACTCGTCTCTCTGAGTATTTTGGTGGTGGTTCATTTTTTTAAGTATTCCACAGGAGTTAAAGAAGTCCTGAAGTATTTGCCTTTTTTCTGTCTGGCTTATTTCATTTAGCATAATACTCTCAAGGTTCATCCGTGTTGTCCCAAGTAGCATGATTTCACCTTTTTATGGGTGAGTCGTGCTCCATTTACACATGTACTGCATCTTCTTTATCCAATTTTCTGTCGTTGGACACTTAGATTGTTTCCATATTTTAGCTGTTATGAACAATGCTACAGTGAGCATAGGGATGGACACTGAGTGGCCAGATTATTATGACCACACCCATCAGTACAATGAAGTGAATTAGTTATGCAAATAATAATAATAATAATAATAATAATAATAAAACCTCGAGAGTATTTGCTTAGGAAGTTTTCAATATTCAGTGTTTTTGGAAGTGTCAATGAAGTACTGATGGGGTGGTCATAATAATCTGGCCACTCAGTGTATATGTCTATTTGAATTAGTATTTTCTTGTTCTTCAGATACATACCCAGAAGTAGAACCCGGATCATATAGTAGTTCTATTCTTAATTTTTTAAAAAAATATTTGTATTGATTTCAGAGAGGAAGGGAGAGGAAGAGAGAGATAGAAACATCAAAGATGAGAGAGAATCATTGATCAGGTGCCTCCTGCACGTCCCCTACTGAGGATCGAGACTCAACCCGGGCATGTGTCCTTGACCGGAATCAAACCCGGGACCCTTCAGTCTGCAGGCCGACACTGTATCCACTGAGCCAAACCGGCTATGCCTACTCCTAATTTTTGAGTCCTACTGTTTCCCATAGTGGCTGTACTAATTTACATTCCCACCAATGGTGTACAAGGAGGGTTCACTTTCTCTGCATCCTTGCCAGCACTTATTCTTGTCTTTTTGATAAGAGCCATCCTAACAGATGTGAGGTGATATCTCACTGTGGTTTAGATTTGCATTCCCCGAATAATTAGTGATGTTGAACATCTTCTCATGTGCCTGTTGGACATCTGTGTGTCCTTTAGGAAAAATGTCTGTTCAGATCCTCTGCCCATTTTTTTTGGTTGTTTCTGTTGAGAATGTTTTGGATGTGAACCCTTTATCGGATGTATGGTTTGCAGGTCGTCTTTTTCTAGTCAGTAGGTTGCCTTTTTGTTCTGTTGGTTTCCTCTGCTGTCTGCCCTCAAAATTGAGGTGTTGTGAGAAGGAATCTACTGACAAAGTAGATTAACAGGTATTAAAATGCCTCTGAACCGCCTCTCCTTCCGTTTCTTGCAGGAAATTCAGCTCCTTTATAACCTCATGGGGCCAGTGTCCTATGTGTTGACTTGGAGCGTTGTTCGGTGCACATGACTAGTTCTCATCAGCTATAGACCCATGTTCTGCAGTTTCAGCGCCGGCCTTATTCATCTTATAACTGAAAGTCTGTACCCTTTTACCAACCCCCCCTCACGTGCCCCCCCCCCAGCCCCTGACAATCAGTCACCATTCTACTGTTTCTGCGAGTTTGCCTTTACGTCATTTCCTAATTTCAATGTATTTTACGGCTACCCGTGCTCTTGGGTGTCGTTGCATGTATGTATCCCTGTGTGGTAGGAATACGGTGCAGTGGCCTGCTCCTGCACTTGTCTCCCCAGCGCCGTTTTCTCTGTCCTCACGGCTGTGGCGGGAATTGGTAGCATTTACCAAACGCACCACCGATTGTGGGTGTGGGGAGCAAGAGGCAAGGTTGCAGAGGCCATGCTGAACCGCGCACAAACTACCGTCATGGGAGAAGGAACTGTGAGTAAGCAGGAAAACTGACGCTCATGTCAGGCTGAGCGGGGGTGACAGCAGAGCCCCGGGGGGGGGCTGCATGTCCTCCTCCCCAGGCCCAGAGTCATTCTGGAGTCTTCCTCCAGCTCCAGCCCCGTTTTACTCGCCGCTCCTGGCGTTATGTGAAACTGCGAGTTCCTCTGTGTTATCTACCTTAACATCACTCTGGAATTTTATTTTGCTTACCATGTCGATGGGTGCTTTTCTCACGGAGAGGAGGCGGTATGTTAAAAGTTTTGGTTCCGATTTTCTGGGCTCGATGTGGAGGTACATTAGGGAGAAAGAAGTGAGATAGAGAATTTCCAGAGGGGACAGCTGCGGCTTGCAGTTCAAGGTCCCCACCCCTCCCCCAATACATGCTACGTTAGAATAAGATTGAAATCTCTATAAGGGATGATTATCATGAGTACATATTTGTCTTTTTATTTACATAAATATACATATCTCTTAGCCTGAGGCATTTTTCATCTGTAAACATTGCCAGAGGATGGATGGGAGCTGCTGGTCCGCAGAGCGGCTTGTTACTGTGTAAGTGCCCCTGCCTCAGGGCCAGAACCCCGGGGTGGGGGGGCAGCTGGCAGCTCTCTCTTTGCTCCCGTGGCTCCTGCCTGTGCCCGTAGGAGCCGCTGAGGTGCCGGCGCAGACGTGCACCCTCTGTGTCGGCGGCTCCCAGCCTCGGCCTCCTCCCTGCCTTTGATCCACTGCTCGCTCTCTGCCCATCTCTCCAGCTTTGTTTTCTCTCTGTGCCCATCGCCTCTCCCACGGGTCTCCGCTTTCCCAAGGAAAACCCGGCCTGTGCGGTCCCCGCCGGCCAGGGCGGCTGCTGAACCTCGCCACGTGGGGTGTCTGGGGCCGGGGTCCCTGAAAACCTAGGGTGGGCCCTTCGGTTTGTTATGTGTGTCCTTTCTTAGACACCTGGGAGCGGCTCTTTACCCCTGGCACATGCGTGTGTATGGATTTTTTGGTTCTATTTCTGGACTTGGAAATATTCCAGGAGCTTGGTCCCTAGATGGATAATATTTTGCTGTTTATTTGATAGCCTTGTTCCAGAGGTTCGTGTTGGGCTACATGTAGCGAACCACACACTCTCTTTTAAAAGTCATTGAGAAGAAGAGCGGTTGGAAATGGGTCTTTGGAGGGCCAGTAGGTAATCTCTTAGGGTACTTTCTTACTGAATGAAAGAATAAAAACGGTCTAATTGTATGTAGCATACAAATCCACTGTCCAAGCGTTATAATGCACATGAGAATTTAACCAGCATTTTTAATGTATTCAGTAACCTCTTATGATGAAGAACAATATAGAAATACCATTATAAACATACTGAGTGGAAATGTGTGTAGTTTTTGTCATTACCCGAGTTTGCAAACTTTTCACCTTCTGAGGTACTATTTTTCTCCATCGCTGGTACTGGTGGTGATTGAAGAAGCATCTGAACAGATGTTACTAAAAGCTCACAGCTCTCCTGTGGTCATTCTCTAATTTCTGGGGCCTGACTGGACGAGTGGATACGGTCAGAGTTCCTTTTGTGCCTATGCGGAGCCCCGTCTTTAAGTAGTGCTACAGCCTCACTGAGCTGTTCCTAAGTTTACTGAAATGCCTGGAGTGCGGTCCTCCCAAACCACTTGACAAAGCCCCTTTCTCTCCCCGAAGTTGTTTTTAAAAATATATTCTTATTGATATCAGAGAGGAAGGGAGAGGGAGAGAGAGACAGATACTTCAATGATCAGAGAGAATCATTGACCGGCTGCCTCCTGCACGCCGGAGGGATAGAACCCACAACCCCGGCATGTGTCCTGACCAGGAATTCAACCGTGACCTCCTGGTTCACAGGTCAATGCTCAACCGCTGAGCCACGCCGGCTGGGCTAGCCCAGAGCTTTCAACATCCCAGCCAAAGGGAAGCGCAAGTTCAAAGGCCTCACCTAAGAAGTGGGTGTGTTACGGGACCGGAAAGGCCAGTGTGGATGGCACCTGGTGAACCCGTACAGAGGGCCAGGGATGAGATCAAAGTAGACAGGGCCAGGGGGGGTCTGTAAGCCTGGGTCAGGGGGCCTGGGATTCCTTTGTTCTCAGTGCTCCTGGGAATTGCAAGCTTGGAGGCTGATTGTCTGGAATCCATTTCACAAAGCCATTGTGATTTGGAAGCAGGGGATTGGGGTGGGGGGAGAGGGAGACCTTTTAGTTTAGGCGAAAGATGATGGATCGGGCAGGTACAGAGTCGTGGCAGCAAAGTGAAGTGGACGGATTTGAGATGTGTTTTGAAAGAGGATCGAGCAGACGTGCTGATAGATTGCAGATGAGGGAAGAAGAATAATTCAGGGTAACTTCTAGTTTTTTGCTTTGAGCAACTTGGTGAGTGGTACCGTTTCCAGGGACAGGAGAGATGGCAGCCTGGGAGGGCTGCTCAGGCTTTCTTGCTGTGGAGGAGGCATATTTAGCACCTAGATCATTTTCTCAACTTTTTACTCTACTTGCTTGATTACATAGTACTCCCTCTCTACCCACCCATTAGTCTTTCCTACTTTTTTAAGCATTTCAAAGTAAATTGAATACACTTCCCCAAGGAAGGCTTTCAAATGCCCATTTTTCCTCCTTTTACAGATGAGAACACTGAGGCTGGGAGAAAAGTGGCAGGCTCAAGGTCATGTGGCTAATTATTGGTGGATCTGGGATTAGCATACAGGTGATCATTTGTCTGGGACTCTAACTTGGTTCTTTTTTTTTTTTTTTAACGTAAATAAGAATCAAAGTGAATTTTGGAAACTGCACAAGTTTTGCTGCCAACTGGTTTATGTGCTAAAAATCTTTTGGACTCACATTTTGGAGGCAAAATGCAAAGGCTGCAGAACTACTGTTGCATTGGATTGGATTACAAAGTTAGCTCAGCACTTAGGACTCGTTGGAACTCACAGTCTGATGGTGTAGAATTGAGGACATTTTCAGATGTTTGGTCCAGGAATGTAGCTTGGGATTTGTCCAAGCGTTAATCCTCTTGTTGGCAAGGCCTGTGCAATTAATTAGCCAATGTTCCTTGCATGCCTACTATGCACTGAGCCTGCGCCAGGCCGCAGTACAAAAGGGAATGATTCATTTCCTTTCTTTCAAGGAATTTAGCCTTTGACTTTTGTTCCAGTTTTCTGAAATCTCTCTCCATCTTTCGCTGTATGTTTGTTTTAAAAATATGTAATAAAAGCTGAAGTTCAAAAAGATAGAGGAGCTTATTCAGTCGAGGTAAAAACACACCCACAGAACCACCTCAGCGTCAGGGAAAAATTAAATGCACACGGACTTGGGCTGGAGGCTTTTCCTTTGCTTCGCGTGAGGACCTTATTTTCTAAGGAGTGAAACTATGTCTTTTTCGTTTCTACCTGATGGAGTTAACCAGCCAGGTTAACAGGTGAGTCAGCGGCAGACTTGGAAGTGAATGATTTAAGGGGGTCCAAAACATGAGACATGTTTGTCTTTTAAAAAGTGACACTGTCTTACGTTAATGTCATTTTTAGGCTTTCTCCAACAATAAACGTTTTCACGATTTATTGACTTCTGATCATTAGGGTTTTAAGGAAATGAACCAATAGGGCGTGTGTTCTTTCCTTGGCTATGATTTTCCTCCGTTCTAACATTTACTATCCTCCAAACTCTCTCAACAGTTTGCAGACTAATTTCTCATGAGTACCCAACGTGGATCCTCCATTTTAGCCAAACCAAAGTATTTTCCAGGCTTCTTCAGATCCGCTGCTAAACTTACTTCCTTCAGGAGTTTTTCTAGTGTTACTCGGTTATCATTTGCATTTCTATGCTTGGCCACCCCAGGGTACTAAAGTAGTTCCGGACTTTGCCATTATACATTAGTAATATTATAGCTCTTAGTCCAGTAATTCAGACTCCATCGTGGTGATGGAATTGTTCTATTACCAATGCTGAGAAAAATGCTCAAATTTACATTAATCAATAAAACACTGTCTAGACTGGAGGGCACGTCTATACTTTCGACTGAAGGCCTTCACCTTGGTGGAAAGGTTCATGGGGAACGCAGTTTACTCTTCGAGGTTTGACAAGGAATAAGAGAAACGAGTGGAATGTAGTTCCTTGTCAGTGAGAATTAGAAAAAACACAGGAGAAGCAGCCCAAATTAATGACCATTTGAACTTATTTGGAATATGTTTCGCCCAGGAGTTGACTTTTTATTTTATTTTTTTTATTTTGTTACTTCTTTTTTTTTTAAATTAAATCTTTATTGTTCAGATTATTACATTTGTTCCTCTTTTTTCCCCCCATAACTCCCCTCCTCCCAGTTCCCGCCCCACCCTCTGCCCTCACTCCCCACCCACTGT
Organism: Myotis daubentonii; assembly: GCF_963259705.1. NCBI lineage: Eukaryota > Metazoa > Chordata > Mammalia > Chiroptera > Vespertilionidae > Myotis > Myotis daubentonii. The sequence continues at coordinate 36,483,691 of NC_081857.1, read as the reverse complement.
CCTCATCCATAGGTGCACGATTTTTGTTCAGTCTCTTCCCGAATCTCCCACACCCCTTTCCCCCCCAAGAATAGTCAGTCCATTCACTTGATTCTTAGATTCACTTGTTGATAGATGCATGTTTGTTGTTCATAATTTGTATCTTTACCTTTTCCTTCTTTTTCCTCTTCTTAAAGGATACCTTTCAGCATTTCATATAATACTGGTTTGGTGGTGATGAACTCTTTTAGCTTTTCCTTATCTGTGAAGCTCTTTATCTGACCTTCAGTTCTGAATGATAGCTTTGCTGGATAAAGTAATCTTGGTTGTAGGTTCTTGGTATTCATCACTTTGAATATTTCTTGCCATTCCCTTCTGGCCTGCAAAGTTTCTGTTGAGAAATCAGCTGACAGTCGTATGGGTATTCCCTTGTAGGTAACTGAGTTTCTTTCTCTTGCTATTTTTAAGATTCTCTCTTTGTCTTTTGCTCTTGGCATTTTAATTATGATGTGACTTGGTGTGGTCCTCTTTGGATTCCTTTTGTTTGGGGTTCTCTGCACTTCCTGGACCTGTAAGTCTATTTCTTTCACCAGGTGGGGGAAGTTTTCTGTCATTATTTCTTCAAAGAGGTTTTCAATATCTTGCTCTCTCTCATCTTCTGGCACCCCTATAATTCTGATGTTGGTACGCTTGAAGCTGTCCCAGAGGCTCCTTACACTATCTTCGTATTTTCGGATTCTTTTTTCATTTTGCTTTTCTGGTTGGGTATTTTTTGCTTCTTCGCATTTCAAATCTTTGCCTTGATTCTTGCGGTCCTCTGGTCTGCTGTTGGGAGTCTGTATAGTTTTCATTATTTCAGTCCGTGTATGCTTAATTTCTAGTTGGTTCTTTATCATAACATCGAGGGTCTCATTAGTTTTCTTGAGGATCTCACTACATTTATCGGCGGCTTCTAGACAGTTCTTAAGAGACCTTAAAAGTGTGGTTCTGAACTCAATATCCTCCATTGACAGTTTTGTCCTGTTTCTTTGTCTCCGCATTTTTTATGCTTTCTTGGTACACCCCCTAGTGGTCTTTGTGCGCAGTCTTGTTGTAGTTAAGCCTTGATTGATGTCGGCAATACCGGGGGTGATTTGACCTCCAGGCTAACTGGCTATGAGAGTCCGCTGTGTCTGCAGTGGGAGAGCTTCTGTGCTGGATCTCTAGGGCGGTGCTAATCTAGCGTTTGCCTGAGGCTATCTGGCAAATGGCTCAGCGCAGGGCTTGGGCGGGGCAGGTCCCCGGGGGATCTACAGGGCGGGCAGGAGCGAGCAGTTATGGCTGCTCTCAGTTCCGTCCCTAGGGGCTCTGCCTCACAGAGTCCCAGCAACCGCTGCAAACCTCGGAGAGAAAGCTGCCTTCGAGTTCCGACCGAAGCCAGACAGTCCCTCTTCTCCCGTTTGAGCCTGGGTCCCTAGAGACTTGCCCGGATCTGGAGCTCAGAGTCTGAAACTCCCTCCCGATTGAAAACAACAACCGTGCCCTCCGCCGCCAGTCCGCTTGCGCGCACTCCGCACCTGAGTATTTCACTTCAGCACTGCGCCTCCTCTGAGTCTGGGTATGATATTCTCTTTCCTCCTAGTTGTAGAATTTCCACTCAGCCAGCCTTCCTGTGGTTCTGGATGATGTCCGTTCCGTCTTTAGTTGTTTTTCTGAAGTGGTTGTTCGAGGCAGCAATTTCCGGCGTTAACCTATGCTGCCATCTTGGTTTCTCCAGGAGTTGACTTTTTAAAACCTCCCCTTTTTACAGACACAACACAAACACAAAATGACTTTACGCAGTTGCATTAAGCAGGTCGTGTGTCCTTTTTTTCTCTCTCTCTTTGAACCTAACCTTTGGGGACAAAGTTCGGTAAGGGAGAGAGGTGACGTTGTTCCCCATACACCGAATATGCACATGGTTTTATAAAGTATAAGATTATCATATGGGAGTTTTTTCTTTAACACCTTTGATTTATCCTTGTGAAATATTCCTCAAATTTTCCCACTTAGCACAGGAAGCCTGGCTAGTTTGGTCATACTCAGTACCAGTTTGGTAGGAGACGTAAAGGACGTCGGCGGCGGCATTAGGGAGGGAGCTGGCTGAGACCTAGACATAGGTAAGACTAGAAAGGGGAATTAGCACTTGGTAACTCCTCCCTCTTACCCCCCCCATCCCATCCCCATTTTCACTTCTTGCTGTTATTTTCCTGTGTCTGGACACTGTCCCCTGCCTGTCCAGTCCCACCCCCCTCTCCTTGATTGGCACACCCCACCGCTTGGCATTTCCCATACATGGGTGTCAGGAAAGCTATCTCATTAGCCTACCGAACTAAGTTATACCAAACTGATGGGACGAATTGCCTCGGCTGAACGCACTCAGCGATATTTCCCCCTTCACCTCCTTTATGACGCAAAAGAACAGAATTTTAAGCAAAGTTGTAAGAACTTTTCCTGCAGTCACCCCTTTCAACTTATTCTGCCTAATTGAACTGACTCTGGACAGTACAAGGGAGGAGGTATCTGGGGTTCCTCACCCACCCACTCCTTGGTCTTCACATTCTTCAGGCCTGAAGGTTACCTCCCTCCATCTGTCTTCTTACCAGATTGCTTTCTGGAACAGTGTTTGTTGTCCAAAATAAATTAATTGAGGGAGTGCCCTGTCTTCGGAGATTCTTTGTAAGTTGGACTGAAATGTAAGTCAGCTTCATTTTTCCCCGAGTGACACGCCTTTTGTGAGTTGGACAAACCTCTCCTTCTATTACAAAGAGGTCTAGAGCCTGGATTTTGGTTATGAGTCCGAAGTTTGCTGCAAGTCTGTATCCAAAAGTTCCACAGAGTATAGAGAATCAGGACAAAAAATTACTCACCATTTACCACCCAGAGGCAATCATAATAATTACTTCCCTTTTTCTTTTATTATTTTAAATTATTTTGGCTATGACATTCCTAGACAAGATTACTTAATAAAAAAACTGTGAACATTTTGGTGAATCTTGATAACTGTTACATTCTATCTCTCTGGTTCTGGGGCTAATAATACTTTTCCATTATACTAGATCAGCGGTTCTCAACCTGTGGGTCGCGACCCCTTTGGGGTCGAACAACCCTTTCACAGGGGTTGCCTAAGACTATCGGAAAACACATATATAATTACATACTGTGTTTTGATTGATCAATCTGTAACCATGAAATTGGGGGTCACCACAATATGAGGAACTGTATTAAAGGGTCCCGGCATTAGGAAGGTTGAGAACCATTGTACTAGATGGTCTCAACATCTTCAGAGATTTCTTGTATTTTTTTTAGACAGCTGTCAGATCTTTTAGCCAAAAATAAATTCTGTTAGCCAAAAAGAGGTTCTAAAAGTCACCCATTATTTTGGATCATTTGCTAAGCTGCCATATCTGCCAGGCTGATAAATGACCATGATACATGCAAGGTTGTTAACTGGCCCAGTAGGGATGCCCAGTACCAATTGGTGATGGGTGGTGTTCTGTCTTCTACACCTAAAATTTTGCCTGGGTAACTGCTTTGGTCAACACAAACTGTCCTATGTAAGCATCTCCAACGCGTGTCTCTGGAACTTAACTCCTCACGTCCCAGTTTCCGCCCTCCTTCAGATAGCCAGATGGTCCTTGTGTAAAAGCAGAAGTAATCTTGGCTACACCACCAAGCTGTTAATATTTCCATTTTTAAAAATCGAGTGTCTTAAATTTCAAGTCAGTAAGCAAATCAGAAACCAAAGCCAAACCTGGCTAAGCTACCAAGTGTTTAAAGACGTGAACTTGACAAATAGAAAACCCTAATAAAGGAAGCCGTGGTTCCCAGGAGGCAGAACTGGTCCTGGGAGGAGGTGCCAGGAGGATACCAGGTATCAAAGGTAACTAATCTTGAGGTGCAGAAGGAGCGAGAGTATGAAGGAGAACTGTTTAAAGGGGAGTATGATTTAGATTTTAAACTTGCTAAAATGATGATAGGATATGAACTGAGACCTCAGGTTAGATTCTGAGCTTGAGCATTTAGACTTGTGTCTCGAATTCAGGGTGAAATGCAGAGCTCCATTCAAGTTAAAATTATATTAAGAAAGTACATGTTTACAGCATATGTATGGAGTACTGTAAATAGTAAAGGTGATATTGGCATGTACTTTGTCTCTAATATGACATTCATAACTATTGAATCACCTTGGAACAATGGCCATTGAATTTAGCAGTTAAGTCTGATGATTTTTTAAAATGTCAGCTTTATTAAGATAATTTACATGCAGTAAAATTCACCCTTTTTAGGTGTATACTCCTGTTGGTTTTGATGAATGTATAGTCACATAATCGTTATCACAATCAAAATTAAGAATATTTCCATCTCCCATAAAATTCTCTAGTGCCCCTTTATAGATTGGTGAATTTTTGAGAATGCAGTTTCATTTTGTAATATAAAAATTTTGAGTTTCAACCAGTCAAATTATCACAGAAGTAAATTTTGAGGGTTCTTAAATTAGGGATCACATTTATTGGTCTCTGAAAGCTTAATTTGAATCCCTTATATTGTAACTGAGTACTTTAAGAGAGGGACTTAATGAATATGTATACTTATACTTTCCTACTTTTTGTTGTCGTCAATCCTCACCCGAGGATATTTTTCTATTGATTTTTAGAGAGAGTGGGAGGAAAGGAGAGCGGGGGGGACAGAGACATAGAGAGAGAGAGAGAGAGAGACATGCAAGAGAGACACATCACTTGGTTGCCTCCTGCGTGCACCCCAACAGGCCAGGCATAGAATCTGCAGCCTTCGTTGCTCGTGCTGACACTCTAACCACTGAGCAACAGAGGCCAGGCATTCTTTTTCTACTTTTGATTTCTTTTCCCATTTGATTTCCTTCCTAAAATCAACTGCCTGTCCCGACCTCAGTCTGTGTACTTTCCCGTGAGCTTTACTTTGCTCATCCATAGCGTAGCTCACGCTGTTATGACTGATATTTGCTTTTCTGTGTCCTATTTAGTCTCAAAGCCTCACTGATGTAGTTCATTGTCACGACCATTATTTTGTCCCTGTCCCCCAGCTCAGTGACTGGTATAGTAGGTATTCAGCGAATGGTTTCTAAATGAGTTTGCATCGTCACCCAGACTTAAATACTTTAGAATAATTGTAGACTCTTTAATCTATGTCATGGAAAAGAGAAAACCAATTACCAAGTTTTGCCAGTCCTTTCTTTATAATACTTTTTTACATGCCCACCCATTCATTTTCATTTTTGTATCTAGTTTCTTGTCTGGGCTTTTCCCACCTCAACTCAGGGGTCGTTTAATTTCAGTTTTTTGCTTTTCTCTTTTCTGTGTACACGGCTGCCAGTCCTGTTTTATGGAAGTCATTCTCTCATCCAGAGACCTCAGTGGGTCCCTGTTGTTTACCAGAGAAAATATGAACTTATTTGTCTACCATTGAAGGCTTTTATTTACACTGTATTTGAGAAGTTTCAGTGTCTCATATGTGTCGTGCGCTGTGATGGGTGATTTGTTAGGCTCTGTAACTTGTCCCCAACTCACCTTTCCTGCCAGCTTTTTCCGTTTCCTACATAAAGTTCTCCACAGTGTCTAATTCGTTTGCTTACTGTCTCTTGAACCTGTCTTTCTCCTTCTTGCCTTTACTGATGCTCTTTCACCGGTTGGGTATGGTCTTTTTTCTCATTTCTTTCTGAGCTCTACTCCCGCCAACTTCTTTGACCATTCTAGTCTATAGAGCACTCTATTTATGTATGTATTTTTTAAATTTTATTTTTAAATTACAGTTTATAGCCAATATTATTTTGTGTTGGTTTTAGGTGTACAGCATAGTGGCTAGACAGTCGTCTCATTACGAGGTGATCCCCCAATATTTCCAGGACCCACCTGGTACCACACATAGTTATTACAGTATTGTCAACTATATTTCTTATTCTGTGCTTTACATCCCCTATGACGGCTTTGTAGCTACCAATTTGTTCTTCTCAATCCCTTCACCTTTTTCACCCAGTTCCCTACCTCCCTTCCCCTCTAGAGAACTCTCTTTGGAACTCTTTCTGGCACATAACTATCTGGGCTGCTCATTTGTTACATTGCTTGTGTTACTCCTTTTTCCCTCCTTTTACTTATAAACATGCCAGCTTCTTGTACAAGATCGAAAGCAAGTTGAAGTTGGGGAGCATGTCTTATACACACTTGAATTTCCCACTGTTTTTAATGTCGGGCTTGGGCTCAATGGTCTTCAGCAAATACATATTTGATTAGAATAAGTGGAGTCCTGTTTGCCCTAATGCATAGAAGCTCAGTGAGAAAGTATGATAGTGAATCATTTACTATCTAACACAATTCTGAAATGTGATCAGTGCACTAAATTTTAGCATCCACAAATAGTGTTGGAAAACCTTTAAGACTGTGAAGTGAATTATACCAGAAGCACAGTGTTTATTATAGTACATTTGGACTTCTTTTTCCTATATCATTTTGCTGATACAAATGAATGTTGTCAGACAAAGCTATTATGAAACCATTTCACTACAGTGAAAAAAAATTGGCTTAACCGATGCTGTACTTTCGTTTAATTGATTTTTTAAATAAATTCTACAATTTGCATGTTGATTAAAAATAAATATAGAGTTTAGGGGACCCAGGATTAGGACACATTAATGGTATACATAATATAGGGAACTTTTTATCTTCAACTTCCTCAGTCATCCTATTAGTCAAGGAGTCATATAACTGCGTCTCAGCTGAGAAGGCATCTCTCTAATCTACATTCTGTTCTCTTACATCCTTATAGACGGGGGAGGAGGGAACTTGAGAATTCTAAAGGTTAAATTATATTTTTACAACTCAGTTCGGGAGAAGAGAAAGGAGGCCTCTTAACCTTTGAGAAGATCAGAACTATTGGGAGTTCTGAACAGTTGTTTCATGGCAACTTCATATTTACTGAGAATGTGCTTGGTAAGGGCAAGAGGACCAAAGGGAGAGGGCTTTCGGCATCATTGCTGGAGAGAAAATCTAACGCTTTGGGCCAGGAGAGGAGGTGCATGGCAGGAGGAGGGAGGAGGAGGGAAACACATGGGCTTTCAGACAAAAGGAAGATTGGAAATATTCCAAGGATGAGATTTGAAACTGTCATCCGGAGAGTGGTTGAAGCAGTCTTTCCGTTTGGAAAGAGAATGAGTGTATTAGTTTCCTATTGCTGCTGTAACAAGTGACCACACATTCGGTGGCACAGGAGAACCCACTTACTACCTTCTGGAAGCCCGGTGTCTAAATAGGTGCGCAAGGCTGTGTTTCTCTTCGAGGCTCTAGGGGAGGACCTGTTTTCTTGCTTTTTTCAACTTCTAGAGCAAGCATGTCAAACTCAAAGGCTAACACGAGCCAAATAAACAAGGTTTAAGTTTCTGTGCGCCGCAAAAAGCAAAAGCTTCAATTTTTATAGAAAGGTAGGCTTATTTTGGTAGAGACTTGCTGAATACAAAGGGCTGAAATAAACGAGTCATCGTTAACATAAAGTAATAGAACATTTTAATAAAAATTAATATTTTTTTCTTGAACATTAACTTACTAGACACTGAATAACTGCACAAATTAATAAGCTCAACGCAAATAAACTTATTTTTCTTGTTCTCCAAAAGCGAAATATTTCCTGTTGCACACACCAAACAAGTCAGTCCAAGACCAATGACGTGACCATCGGCTGCTAAAATATTCGCTGCTAGTATTAGTGGGGAGAAATGGTGCACCTGCACGCAAGGCGTGTAAGGGAAATGAATGCAACATGATTCCAGTAATCAGTCATTAGTGAACGTTGTAGTTCATTATTAATAATTAAGTATAACAGTATATTGTAAAAATTAAGTTACAAAATTTTTATTAAAACATTTCTTACATACCGTTATATTGGCTGGGCCGCGAGTTTGACATGCCTGTTCTACAGCAGTGATGGCAAACCTATGACACGCGTGTCAGAGGTGACACGCAAACTCACTTTTTTGGTTGATTTTTCTTTGTTAAATGGCATTTAAATATATAAAATAAATATCAAAAATATAAGTCTGTGTTTTACTATGGTTGCAAATATCAAAAAATTTCTATATGTGACACGGCACCAGAGTTAAGTTAGGGTTTTCAAAATGCTGACACGCCGAGCTCAAAAGGCTCGCCATCACTGGCCTGCAGACTGCCTGCATTCCTAGGCTCATGGCCCCTCCTTCCTCTTCAAAGTGCATCGCACCAGCCTCTGCTTCCATTGTCACCTCTCCTCTCTCTCTGACCCCCCTACTTCCCTCTTACGAGGACTCTGGTGATTACAATGGGCCAACGAGGATAATCCCGGCTAATCTCTCCATCTGAAGATCTTACACCCGCCAAGTCCCATTTGCCATGCTAGATCATATTCCCATCGGTTCTGACGATAAGAATTTAGATAGTATGTTTGTGGGGGTGGGGAGCATTATTCAACCTACCACAATGATCACGGGCGACGTGGTGACTATCCATCCTACTATTTGACACATGGAAGGTTGAAGAAGGCTGAGGCTTTTTCTGTGTGGTCCCAAGGGATGGAATTAGAACCTGTGGGTGGAAACGACAGAGAGACAGATTTGTACCCACTGTAAGAGAACCTTCTAGCAGAGCTGCGGGGATGGAGTGGGCAGCCTCAGAAAGCAGCAGCCTGTCCCAGAGACTGGCGTGTTAAACAGGGGACGAAAGGCCTGTTCCTGTAATTGCTGCAGACGGAAGCTGAGCCTCGGCTGGGTGTACACCAGCCTTGGACCCTCGCAAGCGCTGACATCGAAGGACTCACGAGGCACAGCCCAGTGCTCTTAGCGTTTGGCTGTGAACGTGGCCCCTGCCTGAAGGAATTCAGCTTTTACTCCATTTGTTGTTTGACCGCGTTATTGTCAACACTGCAGCGAACACAAGGTCTAAAAAGAGAAACTGAAAACAAGGGCTGTGGATTTGGAAACTCACTGCGAATTTTATTTGGTAAAAATTCTTATAGATTAAATAGGTTTTCACTTATTTTAATAACTCCAATTCTTTCAGGGGGAAAATCAGACTTAAAAAAATAGCATAGATGGCATTCTTAAAAAGTTACATGGAAAGGAGTTAGGATACTTCATCCTGCAGTTTTCCAAATAGGGTATACATTATTTTTTGGAATTCAGTTGGTGGATGTAAAGATTTCTTTTTAAAAATATTTTTTTAATTGATTTCAGAGAGAAAGGTAGATGGAGAGAGATAGAAACATCAGTGAGAGAATCATTGATTGATTGCCTCCTGCACACCCCACATTGGGGATCAAGCCTGCAACCCAGGGATATATCCTGACCAGGAATGGAACCGTGACCTCCTGGTTCATAGGTCAACCACTGAGCCACACCGGCTGGGCTCTTCTTTGATAATTTCTCTCCACCCGCCTTCATGCCTGAAGGATAGTTCCTCTGGATATAGAATTTGTGGTTGACAGTTCTGTTCTTTCAGTGCTTGGAAAAATGATGTTGCTTCCTTCTGACCTCCATGGTTTAGATGAGAAGTCAATGTCGTTCAAACTTGTGTTCCTGTATAGATAATGCATAGCTTTTCTCCGGCTGCTTTCTAGATTTTTTTTCTGTGTTTTTAGTTTGCAGAAGTTTAATTATGATGTGTCTTGACATGGATTTCCTTGGATTTATCCTGTTTGATGTTTGCTCAGCTTCTTGAATGTGTACATTTGTGTGTTTTGCCAGTTGGGGAAGTTTTTAGACATTATTTCTTTGCGTACTCTCTCAGTCCTATTTTCTTTTCTCCTTTCTTCCTGGGATCCTGATACAAATGTTGGTTCTTTCCTTGGAATCTCACAGGTTCCTGAGGCGTTGTTCTTCTGTGTTCAGTCTGTTATCTCCGTTGCTCAGATTGGTTAAGTTCTGTCATTTTTCCCCTCAAGTTTACTGATTCTGCCCACTGCACCGCTGAGCCCATCCAGAGATTATTTTTTATTCTTGTCAAAGTATTTTTCAGTTCTGGAATTTCCATTTGGTTCCTTTTTATAACTTCTAAATTTTTAACATTATAATTTTTAAAAAATTGAGATGTAATTGATGTATCACATTATATTAGTTTCAGGTGTACAACATAACGATTCAATATTCGTATGCTTGTGAAATGATCACCACAATATAAGTCTAGTTAATATTTGTCACCTTACATAGTTACAAAAAATTTTTTTCTTGTGATGAGAACTTTTAAGATCTACTCTCTCTCTTTTTTTATATATATATTTTATTGATTTTTTTACAGCGGGAAGGGAGAGGGATAGAGAGTTAGAAACATCGATGAGAGAGAAACATCGATCAGCTGCCTCCTGCACTTCCCCTACTGGGGATGTGCCCGCAACCAAGGTACATGCCCCTGACCGGAATCGAACCCGGGACCCTTCAGTCCGCAGGCCGACGCTCTATCCACTGAGCCAAACCGGTTAGGGCAAGATCTACTCTCTTAGCAGCTTTCAAATATTATTTGAATAACAATACCATTAACTGTAGTCACCATATATTGCATCTTCATGACCCATTTATTTTATAATGGGAAACTTGCCCTTTGACCTTCATCCATTTCTCCCAAGCCTGCCACTCCTTGCCTGCGGCAACCACCAGTCTGTTCTTTGTATATATAAGCTTGGTGGTTTTGTTATTTTTGCTTAGATTCCACATATAAGTAAGATGATACAGTATTTGTCTTTCTCTGACTTATTTTACTTAGCACAGTGCTCTTGGAGTCCATCCATGTTGTTGCAAATGGTTAAGTTTTCCTTCTCTTTTTGTGGCTGAATAGTATTCCATTGTATATACACCACATTTTCTTTGTCCATTCATTCATTGATGGGCACTTAGGTTGTTTCCATATCTTGGCTATTGCAAATAACACCACAGTGAAAATGGGGGTGATTATATCTTTTGTTTTCTTAAGACAAATACCCAGACGTGGAATTCCTGGATCATATGGTAGCTTTATTCTTATAACATGTACAGGACCAGGGAAGAGGTTGGAGTACTTGATGATTCTGGAAATTATATACTTCTCTATGCTACTTGTAGTACTTAGTACAGGGCCTGACACATAGTAGGCATTGAAATATTTGAATAAATGGAGGCACTATACTTAACAGAAATCTTTGATCCGATATGAAGTCATTGTACTTGTGGTTCACAAGCGAGGCCCTCTGTTACTGTAAACTGAGACTTTTTGGTGAAAGTGGCTGAGTAATATAATACAAAGTAATGTATGGCATTTTGGCTTTGTGACATTTCTTTAAAATATGAAAAGAGGTATTTGGGGATATAATTACAATTGAGTTAGTATATAATTTGGTATAACTCATGATGCATGATGTATAACGAGAAAGTGAATTGCTCTGATTTGAATAGAACATTATTAAAGTAAATCATCTCATGTTTTTTAAATAGCTCCCAAATCGTATTCACACAAGACCAGTTATCTGGCTAATTGTTCTGACATAAACACTGCCACATTGAAATCTTTGATTTCATCAGCACTCTAGTGAGCTGACTTATTAAGTTCTTATTCCAAAGGCATTTTCCTAGTGGAATAGACTTTCCTAAAGTAACTTCTGCACGGTTCTCTTAAGTTAGGAAATGTTTAAAAAGTCAATGTGGCTGTGGTGTTAGGTTGAGCAGTCAAAAGAGCACTCATTGGGTTTCTTTTTCTGACCATGTGACTGCTTGACTCTTCCAGTTATAACAGAAAGTCATTTATTTTATTTTTTAATTTCTTTATTGATTAAGGTATTACATATGTGTCCTTATTTCCCCTCCCCCCATCCCCTCACCCCTCTGTTGTCTGTGTCCATTGGTTAGGCTTATATGCATGCATACAAGTCCTTTGGTTGATCTCTTACCCCCTCACCAACCCTCGCCTTCCCTCATAGGTTGGACAGTCTGTTCGATGCTTCTATGACTCTGGATCTGTTTTTGTTCATCGGTTTATGTTGTTCATTATATTCCATAAGTGAGTCAGGTCATGTGATATTATCTTTCTCTGACTGGCTTATTTCGCTTAGCATAATGCTCTCCAGCTCCATGCATGCTGTTGCAAATGGTAAGAACTCCTTTTTTTACAGCAGCGTAGTATTCCATGGTGCAGATGTACCACAGTTTTTTAATCCACTCATCTGCTGATGGGCACTTAGGCTGTTTCCAAATATTAGCTATGGTGAATTGTGCTGCTATGAACATAGGGGTGCATATATCCTTTCTGGATTGGTGTTTCTAGTTTCGTGGGATATAGTCCTAGAAGTGGGATCACGGGGTCAAATGGGAGCTCCGTTTTTAGTTTTTTGAGGAAACTCCTTACTGTTCTCCGCAGTGGCTGCACCAGTCTGCGTTCCCACCAGCAGTGCACGAGGGTTCCTTTTTCTCCACATCCCCTCCAGCACTTGTGGTTTGTTGATTTGTTGATGATAGCCATTCTGTCAGGTATGAGATGGTACCGCATTGTTGTTTTGATTTGCATCTCTCGGATGATTAGTTACTTTGAGCATGTTTTCATATGTCTCTTGGCCTTCCTTCTGTCTTCTTTCGAAAAGTATCTATTTAGTCATTTTAAGTGAATGGATGAGTCTGCAAAAGGGAAGGAGCGGTTTATGGGGAAGTGAGAGGGCTTTGTAGGCACTGGAGACCCTGGGGACATATACAGACCTGGCTGACCTCTAACCAGAGCACAGAGAAGCTGGGGAGTGAGATAAGGGCTTCCCGACCAGGTTGGAGACTCCTTGAGGGAAAGGACAAGCCAGTGTGCAGGGATTTTTAAAAAGTACTCGCCCTGCAGAAGTAGGCACAAGAAATGTCCTCTCTGGCCTTAGCTCTTAAAAAAAAAAAAAGTCTCCCCTGAGAATGTATGGCCACTCCATCCTCACCCTCATGTGTACATTTGGGATTTAAATTAACTTTTCTGCATGATCTGAAAGAGTCTAAATCCAGAATTATAATTTAACACGGACCTGGATCTTTATTGCTCCAGGTGATGGGCAGAGCCATCCTCAAATTTGCCTGGAAGGAAACATCTTAAACCAAGCAGCAAACAATTGCTAGAGTTTCGTAAAATAGGCACATGCAAGTCAGAAAGGACTGTCCTAGCCAGCCACCAGCAGTAAGAGTCTGTAGGAACAGCACACCGAACAACCGACTCAGTCATCTTCCGTTCCTGGAATATAGATGCAGTTCACGAAATGAGCATTTTCATGTTAAAGCAGCGTTTCTCAACCTTCTGGCCCTTTAAATACAGTTCCTCATGTTGTGACCCAACCATAAAATTATTTTCGTTGCTACTTCATAACTGTAATGTTGCTACTGTTATGAATTGGAATGTAAATATCTGATCTGCAGGATGGTCTTAGGCGACCCCTGTGAAAGGGTCGTTCGACCGCCAAGGGGGTCGTGACCCACAGGTTGAGAACCGCTGTGCTAAAGGAACCGAAGAAGAAATGGAAACGTAAGGAGCAAGTGGCTATTACTGACCAGGCAGTTTTTTAAACCAAACAGAAATTGTAGAAATGCAAAATAATGAAACACATTTTTTCAAAAATCAATGAAAAGATCAAAATGGCAGATTAGAGAGCAGAAGAGAAAAATTGCCAGCGGGTAGATCTGGAGCTAGTACAGAGAAGACAGCACAGGCAGGGGGGTGGAAACTGTGATAAAAAGGATAAAAGACATACGGAGTACGTTTCAGAAGATGTTAGGGGAGGATGGTGAAGAGAAGACATTTGAAGTGTTTAATGGCTGAAATTTTTCCAGGAAAAAAAAAAAAGATTCCAATCAACACATTTTGAAAGCCCAAGAAATACAAAGAAATGCAGACCTGGGACCATGGACTCGAGTGAAATCAGAACAAAGACAAAGATCTTAAAACCCGAAGACAGTGGAATAATCAAAGCGCTGAATGATAATAAGGGCCAGTTTAGGGCTGAATTTCTAGTCAGACAGTCTTTCAAACATGAGGGCAAAAGACAGCTATTTTCAGATAAACAAAAAGAGTTGACCTGCTTCCCTAAGACCCTCCCCTCTTCCTCCACATAACTTTAAATGATTTACTTCTGATCTCAGAAGGAGGGTTTGGGGTGTCAGAAAGAGAATAATAATATAGAATGATAAGTATGGGGATAAAGCTAAACATATATTAATTATATAAAAACACAAACATCTAATTTGTGGAGTTTAAAACAGCTTGATAACATCAGGGTGGTGTAAAATACTGGACTACAATTTGCTATAGGTGGGAAGGGAATAGTTAGATTTAAAACCTGCCTAAGAGCCTTGCATTATGGGAAAAGAGTTAAAAAAACAGAATTTCAGTAACTAGGAATGTTAAAAATTAAATCAAAAGAGTGGAGATCTTCTAAATGAGGAAAGAAAAAGATATGAAATGAGAAAAAAAAACACTAGTCAATTCAACCAAAGGGCAAACAAGAGGGGGGAAAAATAAACAGAAAATGTGGGGAAAATAGACAAAATGAAATGGTAAAAATAAATCCAGATATCAATAATCAAACTAAGTATTAATGGAATGTATTCTTAAGTGAGAAGATACAGGTCAGACTGCAAAGGCAAACAAAACCCAGCTCTGTCCCGCTTGTAAGACAACAACACCTAAAGGGAAAGGACAGAAGGAGCTCGGAAGTAAACGAGGGAAAACACTGGCAAATAGAAACCAAAATATTTCCTATGTGGAAAGCATGTTTCAGACCCAATATATCTTACGGCAAAATATTAGCATCTGAGAAGGTCAGTATATAACGATAAAGTGTTGATTCTACTAGGAAGCTATACTACTTCTACGTTTGTCTGAACCTAATAGCCTAACTCCAGACGATAAAGAAAATTTTGACCAGTCCATCGTTTTCGTGGGAAATTTTCACGCATCTCTCGCAGTAATTCCTAGATTCGGCAGACAAAAATGAGTCAAGGTCCAGGAGATGGAACCTTCATAACAGATTTCATTTGGTGAATGTACATAGAACTCTGTTCCCAACCATTGGAAAATAAACTCCCCCCCCACCCCAGCACATATTGGACATTTGTGAAAACTGATCGTGCTTTAGGCCAGGGGTTCGCAAGTTTTGACAAAGAGCCAAATAGTAAGTGTTTCCTGCTTGGTGGGTCATATGGTCTTTCCTGCAGCTACTCAGCTCTGCTGTGGTGAACGCAGCCGTAGACCATATGCAGACACATGCTCGTGGCTACGATCCAGCACAGTTTTATTTACAAATCCAGGTGGCTGGCTGGGTCTGACCTGTTAGGCCTCAGCTTGCCAGCTCCCGCTTCAGGCCATGAAAGCCTCCAACAACTTGAAGAACAAGTTGGGGGTGGAAGTCGACACTGTCCAGTATAATTACTGTCAATAATGTGTAGTTTGACAGTGTGGCAGCAGCACGGAGACAGAGGAATAGACTAATGAGGCGGAAGAGAGGCAAGAAACAGACCTTTATGGGAACCCAACACATGTCAGAGGGACACTGCGCATTAGTGGGGAAAGATAAACTATGCGCTGTGCGTCATGTTGCCGGAATAATTGGTTAGCTATATGGGAAGAAATGGATCCCCCGCCCCCCTTCCAGATCAGGTTCAGGCAGATGAAAGACTTAGTGAAACAGCTAGACTTAGGCTGCACTTGTGATGCGCTTGACCTTGTTCTGGCACTTGGCATAAGTTTACCCCTTTGATCATCGCATTTATCTTTAATGGTAGCTGCTGTCACCATCTCCATTTCTTACATGAGGAAACTGAGGCAAGCACAGAGAAAGCAAGCGATTTGTCCAGGGCCACAGTAGCAGAGCCATACGCGAACCCAGGTCGTCTGGCTCCAGCGTCTGGGCTCTTTAACCACCGTTCCTTACTGCCCCTTCCACTTAAAGGTGCAGGACAAAATTCTAAAGTCTTCAATGTAGAGGCATGTCCTTATGACCTGTGTGTAGGGAAGGACTTTTTCTAGGAAGGATTTTGTGTTTATCAGAAAGGAACAACCACAATCGATAAGTGTGGCTACCTTAACATTGAGAACTTGTGTTTGTCAGGAGATACCATAAAGAAAGTGACAAGTCAGAAACTGGGAGAAGAGACTTGTAATACTTATTACAAGAAAGGATCGTAACCATGACTGGAAAGAATTCCTACCGTACCAGCACAGTCCACACCTTCTTCCAGGATTGGTATTGTTAGACTTTTAAATTGCTTCTGACCCTCACGGCATACTTATGGTTTTAGTTTGCAGTTCTTGATTTTTAGTGAGGCTGAGCATCACTTTTTATATTAATGGCCATCTGTGTGTTTTCTTCCATGAAGAGC
The DNA here is from genome assembly GCF_963259705.1 of Myotis daubentonii. Taxonomy (NCBI): domain Eukaryota; kingdom Metazoa; phylum Chordata; class Mammalia; order Chiroptera; family Vespertilionidae; genus Myotis; species Myotis daubentonii. The sequence goes on along the minus strand of NC_081857.1, from coordinate 36,467,343 downwards.
CTGTAGGAGATAGGGCATGGGTGGCCAGTTGGCACTTGGGGGAATAGCTTCTGATTCCAGCCGTTCCTGGGTCTTTAATTTTATCAGAGAGCACGCATGATCAGATCGGCTTCTCTGGCTGATTTTTTATTTCGAGGAGATTTTTTAAATTTATTTTCATTTTGGACTGTACTCTTAAATCATTTAAATAGAACACTCTGAATTTGCTGGTACAGTTCATAACATTTGAAAGGATTAACATCTGATTTATTCTCTCTAAGTCCACAGCTATTAGGAAATAGCCTAAAACTTCAGGATAAGTGACTCCCTCCTAATGCACGCTCTTTTGAAGGAATTCAGAATCGCATTACATAAGAGGCTGTAATCCCATGCACTGATATTTAGTGACCAGTTACACTTCAAACAAAAGTTTTAGATTTTTCTAATTCTCAAAGTAATACACACTCATGTAAGAAAATTTTAATATCCAAATCTTCAGTTACTTTTCTATTTGGTCTTCACCCAGAGAGCTTAGCGATGTGTATGTTAAGACTGACATCTGATTATTGCATGACTCTGACTGAGTTTCACTCTTGGGCTCAACAGCATTGTTTTGCAAATCGATGCTAATGCCAGATTTCCTAGAACTTAGATCCACTGGATGGTTTTCAGTTACTCAGAAGCCCCTGATAATTTAGTGCTACAACAATAAACACAACAATGATGACTAAGTTCAGCTTCCAAATATTGACAGGCAGCATAGAAGCTTTACTGTGACAGTTTTTAGAAACTGTTTGGAGGTACATGAAGGAAAGACAGAAGACATGTTAGAAGCAGATGTGGTATGACTAAAGCACCCAGCTGTGTACTAACAGAATGAATCTCATGCCTATTAGTTAACAATTCTTTGGCAGTCAGAGACATATGTAAAGCTGTAAGCACAGCATGGGGAATTAAAAAAAAAAATTAAAAGCATTTTCTAAGCTTAAAACATTGGCAGTGTCTAGTCTACCATCTGTGTTACTGAAAAGTTGAATTTGTTGTGGGTAAGTCAGACTAAGGTCACTTCCCCCCGCCCCCCAAAAAACCCACAAAAAACAACATGGCTTAACCCATTAGAGTCTTTATTATTAAATATTGCCGTCACATGTCTTGGCACTTTGATTTAGTGAAAAATGTTATTTCAGTAAAATAAATTCCACTTGGTATATATAAATCTAAATAACTGTACATTAGCACTTCTCTTTGTTATGAAACAGATTTTTTTTGTTTCAGTTTTGTTCAGTCCTTTGAATTCTTTCAGGTCAAATATGTTCATTATTTTTAAGTTTTCCACTGAAATGCTTCTTTGCCTAATTTTAGAGGTATGACCAGCTACCTACAGAGTATAGAGTTATTGACCCATATTGTCATGATCTTCAATGGGAAGGGGCAGGGTTTCCCATCCTAAAAGTCTTCCCTCTTTGGTTGATGGTAAAATCTTTAGGATGACCTCCTGGGGCTGAAATTCACTCTCCCATACTTAAAATAATCTTCCATTTCATTTTCTCATGTAGGACCAAAAATTGAAAAATTTATACCCGTAGATTATTTCTGTGTGCTACATTAGCTCTTTACAATTAGTTTCTTTTGGTTCAGGCATTTACTTCCCCAGTTCTTAGAGAGCTTGCAAACCACAAAATGGGATTTTCTTAGAGAGATAATGAAATATCTTAAAACCTTATAGAAATCAAGGCTAATATAATTTACCTGAAAATGAAAGAAAAGTATAATTAAGCATTTCCTAATGTGTGGATGTGATTATATTAAGCTGCACGAAAGATAAGCTTTGGTGTTCATTACTCCTGTATTAATAACCTGCATTAAATTGAAAAAACTTTTAATTTGATTCAAGAACTAAAGATGGAAGTTCTTATAATACTTTGGATCAGAAAAGATTCTTTCATTAGGGTAGTTAAGTTTCTTTATATATAACTTATTTTTTAACTAAAACCTAGAATTCTGAGGTTCTTGCCATCTCACATAATCTATAATAATAAAAGCATAATATGCTAATTAGACCAGATGTCCTTCCGTACGATCTTCTGGACGAAGCCGGAGCTTCCAGGGAAGCCCGGGTCCCGGGTGCCAGAGGGAAGCTGGTGCCGGCAGTGGGAGGGGGACGGGGGCGGGGGAGGGGGGGGAAGGAAGATCTACTCTTGCACGAATTTCGTGCATCAGGCCTCTAGTCTATAGTATTGTTCTGGTTATGATGTCTACGAAAATTTCAGCTCATTGGCTGGTCTTATTTTTGCCTCTGTACCTTTGCTTTTGATTAGAGTTGAAAATGTTTTAGGCACAGAATGCAGTGCTGTCTGCCTTGTGGAGCACGTAGAGAGAAGCTCTGGCTAAGCGCCCATCTGGCAGCACCGTATGGAGCTTAGGTGGGAAATGGACTCTGAGAGAGGGCTGCTTGCAGGGAATGGAGTGAGTTATAGAAAGAAAGAGGAGAGAGGGAGAGGAAAAGTGTAGTAGCCGTTTTGTCATCGAGAGACGTGCTCAAGGGCCTGCTAGATTCTCCATTAACTCATCCAGTGTCTCTGTGGACCGGGGGCGTCTTAACCGAGGAGTACAGAAAGGAAGCTTCTCATAGCTGTTGTTCCTGTCCTTACAGTCACTCCTCAACATGAAGGAAATAAGGTTAATTGGATTTCTGTGTGAACATATTTCAGGAAATGTATTTAGTTGACTAAAAGCATAAATTAAAAATGATCATTAAATATAAGTTTTTCATATTTAAGTTCTACCACATGATCAGTAAAAAAAAAAAAAAGCAGCGCCTGGGAAACACTTGGGGTTTCATAAAATTCTGTAGTTTATTATTATTTTTAAGGAATGGTTTCAATCATATTTACTGAAAACCTTTATTATAACTACGAGATTATATTAAATCCTCTCAGCTTTTATGCCAGTACTTTCAAATTTGCCGTTATCTCAAGGGGGCAGGGAGGGCTGGACTCGGTTTTGTGAAGCAAAGGACGAATACTGACAGCATGTAACTTATTAATGAGCTCACGGTGTCTGTCAGTGGGCGGGGTGGCTTTGAGATGCTTCTTCATTCTGTGGGTCTCAGTTTCCGAGTCTAGAAAGTAAAGGGCATGAAATAATACCGGAGCTCTACATTCTGTATTTTGGACAGAATCGATTCATTATTCAGTCCAAATCCCGTAGCATGGTATTCAAACCCTTTCACAGCTAGAAACCTCTAGAATTCCGTCTTATTTCATTTACTTGCACAAATCCTATTGTGCTAGTCATCGCTCTCTAGTCGGACCCCAGTTGAAGTAGTTAACTCATCTCCACCTTTGCCTCCACGTACAGGTCTCCCTGTACTTGCTATCATTGTCAGCTGGACCACTGTTGACCTTGTCATCCCCTGTAACAGGCACGATGCTAAGTGCTTTTACATGCAGTCCTTTCTAATTGAGTCCTCCTGACAACCCGACGTAGGCACTGCTACTGTCTCTATTCTACAGAGGAAATGGAAACCTGTAGGGATGAAGTCATTGTCCAACATACACATCTGGAATGAGTCAGAGCTAAACCTCTAACCCAGTGATGGCGAACCTATGACACGCATGTCAGAGGTGACACGCGAACTCATTTTTTTGGTTGATTTTTCTTTGTTAAATGGCATTTAAATATATAAAATAAATATCAAAAATATAAGTCTGTGTTTTACTATGGTTGCAAATATCAAAAAGTTTCTATATGTGACACGGCACCAGAGTTAAGTTAGGGTTTTTCAAAATGCTGACACGCCGAGCTCAAAAGGTTTGCCATCACTGCCCTAACCCAAGCATGTCGGGCCGCGAGTTTGACATGCTTGCTAACCCATTGGTGTGTTTTCAAAGCCTGTGCACGCCTTAACCTCTAGGTCAGGGGTCCTCAAACTTTTTAAACAGGGGGCCAGTTCACTGTCCCTCAGACCGTTGGAGGGCAGGACTATAGTTTTAAAAAAAAAAACTATGAACAAATCCCTATGCACACTGCACATATCTTATTTTGAAGTAAAAAAACAAAACGGGAACAAATACAATATTTGTATTTGCATGTGGCCCGCGGGCCGTAGTTTGAGGACCCCTGCTAGGTGATGTTGCTTCCTCTGTCCGCATTCACCCAGTTCCTGTCCATTCTGCCTCCTCATCTGACCTTCCCCTGCCATGCCCTTAATTTAGATTCTTCATCATCCCCATCCAGACTGTTGTGTTAGCCTCCCAACCGGCCTCCCCCAGCGTCTGATTGTGTGTAACACGGTAGATGGTTCAGATCGTGTAATGGTTTCCTCATTACTTACAGGGTGAGGTAGAAATCCTCAACATTTATAGCCTGTCCCCAGTTTATATTGCCTGCTCACTTCCATCTTGTATTATATCATAAATTTCTTATTATCTTTGTAGTCCTCACAATGCTGTGGACATAACTGCTTAGTGAATAGTTGTTGACTTAATGAGGTAGACGTAGGCAGGTTCTTGGCTTGGCAGTTCAGTATATTTTGCTAGAATTAAAATGAATTATTGGGTAGTAGGAGTAATACAATTATTTTAGTGTGTTAATAATTTACACATTGTTATTTTAATGTAGTAATAATTCATACAGTCCTCCAGTAATATTAATTTGAATTAATAAGATTTTAAGCTATTATATGCCGTTGTTCTGAGTTCCTGGAGAATTGTCTTTTTTCCCCCAGAAGGGCATTAATAGAATTGAGACATAGCAAGAGCATAAACACTAGGTTTTGGACATTTATTGTGGTGCAGAGTGAAAAATAGCAGTCATTGACTCCTTGTTAGAAATTTGGCTCTGCGTCAAAATTTTATCATCTCTACCTTGTGTAAATAAGTCTGTAATCAGGGTCATTTATGATGCTCAAGATGTACCAGTGACCATGAACCACCCTAGGGAATAGTGGAAAGGCTATAATCTTATACTTGGTTTTGTTTTAATTTGCAATTTTTAAGTCTTTTTTTTTTTTAATCTAAAGTGTTAATGGATATATTGAAATATAGTAAAAGTTGTTACCCTTTGAAACATTATTTTTAATTAAAATGTTCATATCATAAAAGCAAGTTTCTTAGACGTATCAAAGCATAACTTTTCATGATTGATGAAATATTTAAAACAGGCTTCATTTAATATCTCATTAAGTTTCACTAACTGCACTGTCCCTGTGTTCATTTATTCTTTTTTAAAAAATGTAAGCTATAATTCACATACAGTAAAATTTACCATTTCATAGTGTATCATTATGGGCTTTTGGTATATTCAGAGTTGTGTAACTATCACCAGCGTATAATTCCTGTACATTGTTATCACCCCAAAGTAAATCCATGTCCATTATCAGTCACCTCCCTTTCTTCTCTCTGCCCAGCCCCTGGCAACTACTAATTTCTATCTTCTATGGATTTGCCTATTCTGGATTGTTTCATATGAATTTATACAATAAGTGGCATTTTGTGTCTGGGCTTCTTTCACTTAGCTTGTTTTCAATGTTCATGTTGTAGCATGTATTAGTTCTTCGTTTGTTAGAGAGAGGGAGAGAAAGAAAGACATTGATGTGATCAGTGTGAGAGAGATCCATCGATTGGTTGCCTCCCGTACTTACTCCAACTGGGGATCGAACCTGCAACCTAGGTATGTGCCCTGACTGGGAATCAAACCCTCAACCTTCTGGTGCACGGGACAATGCTCCAACCAACTGAGCCACACTGGGCAGAGCTGTTTTCTACTTTTTGACTATATATATATATATATATATATATATATATATATATGCTTAAGCAACCGGGTGACCGGCCAACCAGCCGGTAGCTATGACGCGCAATGACCACCAGGGGCAGATGCTCAATGCACAGGCATGAAAACATGGAACAGACTGATGAATCTCAGAGGGAAGGGGGAAGAGATTACCCAAAGATCTTACATGCATACTAGAGGCCTGGTACATGAGCACCGGTGGGGTCCCTTGGCCTGGCTTGCACCCTCTTGCAATCTGGGGATTGTTGGAGAGCCAGTTTCAGCCCAATCCCCGCAGGCCAGGCCGAGGGATCCCACCAGTGCACAAATCCGTGCACCGGGCCTCTAGTAATAAATAATGCTGTTGTGAACATTTGTATACAAGTCTTTATGTGACTGTTTTCTGTTCTCTTGGGTGTTTACATAGCAGCTGAATTTCTGGGTAACATGGTAACTGTACGTAACCATTTGAGGAACTGCTGGACAATTTTCCACAGTGGCTGCACCGTTTTGCATTGCCACTAGCAATGAATGAGGAGTCCAGTTTCTCACCAACACTTGGTATCTGACTTTTTGATTAGAAAAATTCTAGTGGATGAGAAATGACCTCTAAGACAATTGAGTTTCCTTGTAACATGGTATTAAATTAGAGGAAGGTAGTAATTATTTTCCAGTTTATAGAAAAGTAACTGATCTTTTTTTAAAAATTCTTTGTTGAAAAGTAACTGATTTTTAATTTTCCTCTATAACTACTATTAAATAATTGAAACCTACTATTACTTATACAAAGTTATATATTTATTTTTTAAAAAAATTACACATATATAGGTTTCATAATTGTTTCTGGTGCTCCATCACCTAAATAAATTTGAGAACTATTTTTATATATTTAAGGTAGAGTACTTAAGCTCATAGAACACTGCTTTTTCTTTTATTGTTTCTGTTAATTATGAAAGAACAATTCTCTACTCAGTAGATTCACATTGGTTTTAAATGGTTTAACAGTGGAATTTAAATAGCATTTTAAGCCTTTCCTTTTAAAAATGTGCAAATGTTGCATTTTAGTAGGAACACTAAATGGATAGTGGAAGTTTAAATGACTAAAAATGAAAAAAAAAATGGAAACCAGCTGTAACAGGACTACGCTTTGCGCTAGTGTGAGTAGTAGTCGCTATAATTTAAGTAGACAGATACTTACAAAGGGTGAGAACTAATGCTTTCCACAGTTTTCTTCGGTTGGGCTGCCAAGAAGCGTCTTCAAGGCAGTTGTGCCCTGAGAAGGCTAGAGTTCCTTGGTCGCTTGATTTCCTGTGCTGAGAGTCTTCCTGGAGTTTTTGTTGATTTTCTCTGTGAGCATAGATAGCTATTTGATGAATTTTCTCAAATGTTTCTTGAGGGTATAGCCAAGAATAAGGATCAAGTTTGAATAGTAGAATGAGCCTCCCCTTGCGCATTGGGTAACATTACTCTAGTAAGGACCCTTTCTTGCCCTGGCTGGGGGGGCTCAGTTGGGTATCGTCCTGTGTAACGAGAGGTTGCCAGTTGCATTCCCGGTTAGGGCACATGCCTGGGTTGCAGGCTTGACATGCAGGAGACAGCCAATCGATGTTTCTCTCTCACATCGATGTTTCTCTCTCTCTCCCCCTCTCCCTAAAATCAGTAAAAACATTTTATTTATTTTTTTAAAAAAAGATCTTTTCTTTCCCCAAGTTCTGCTGGGAGTTGAAGTAACTGGGAGATCTCAGCCTGTTCTGCTACAACATCCCTTAATCACCAGCGCCCCTGCAGCTTTAAGAGCAGAACTGTCAGGTATTCTTTTACATAACGGGTAGGAAAATTTATTTTACTTGATAAATAACCCACATAGGGTAGCACTTCCATATTCTCCTCTAATCTATTAGCCTGTCCTTCCTGAAAACTAATATCACAGCCCTTGGGCAGCTAGGACTTGCCTGCTCAGAATAATAGCAATATTTTTTCATATAGGTGACCCTAATTTCCTTTAATGTGACGAGTATCATATTATGATCTAACTCAGCGGTTCTCAGCCTGTGGGTCGCGACCCCTTTGGCGGTCGAACGACCCTTTCACAGGGGTCACCTAAGACCATCCTGCGTATCAGATATTTACATTCCGATTCATAACAGTAGCAACATTACAGTTATGAAGTAGCCACGAAAATAATTTTATGGTTGGGTCACAACGTGAGGAACTGTATTTAAAGGGCCAGAAGGTTGAGAACCACTGATCTAACTGAATGTTTTAATGGTTACATGAGTTGCTTCAAAGCAAAAGAGCATTTTGCAGTATCAGGTGGCAATAGTGTGATATACTGGATGGTAGAATGTCAGCGATGACATAGATGCTTAGGCCAAACAAAATGGATAAAAAAGGGCTGATCATAATTGATGATGACGGTGACTTCACAGTGGCACAAGGTCCCTTGTTTAGTCTTATGTTGGGGCAGGAAATAAACACCTTGTCAGTGTGGTATTATATTTGGTGTCTGTGTGTGTGGCTTCAATCCTTAAGTTATATAATGTTAAGAAAAAAACCCCACAAGATAATTCTTGGGGTTCAGAGCATCCTGGAAATTCTGGGTAAATTATATGCAAATATATAATATAGTAATTGAAATTCTGGGTAAATTATATGCAAATATATAGTATAGTAATTGAAATTCTGGGTAAATTATATGCAAATATATGTATGTTAATATCAACATTCAATTTGCAAATTTTTTAAAAAAGAAAAATGAAGTGCATCTGCGTAAGTAAAATTGGCCTAGCATTTGCATCAGGGGGAGGCTGTTTTCATTAAATTTTGTTATCAGAATTATGTCAACCGATAGAACAAGCTGACCAATTTTCTCTAAGGATCATGCGTTATTTGGGGCTTTAACCTCTGAAAATGATCTCACTCTAAATGGCTTCGAGGGTCTATAGATAACTGACTATTTTCCGGATGTCTGGCTTTGGGTCTCTTCAGATCGTTTTCATGTTCTGGAATTATTTTTGGTAATTGACATTTTTCTAAAAACAGTCAAGTGACAGTAGATTTTTCAATCTTTAAAAGTGTACACAGCATTAAGTATCTTTTTAACAAATCTGCACATATGCAGTTACGTCACTCCTCGTCGATGATGCTTCAGAAGGCTTACTTTTGGATGCCAAGGGTTCTTGGAAGGGCCCTAGTAAAGATCACCACGGGAACCATGTTATACTTGAGATTTTTTGTTTCTCTTAAAGAGATAGGCACCCGTTTGGGGGTGTTCTTTTTTTGTTTGTTTTTCTGAGGTGGACTTGGGCAGTGCAAGTCTGTTCTCCTGGGGAATGTAGCATGGACGGAAGAAAATGATCCCAGACTTTAATAGTCTTCTTTGTATGATGGAATGGTGGAAGGGTTTTTTCTCTCTAGCATTTTCTTCTCTATTTTCGTACATTTTATAGAGAAAAAAATCAACAGATAGCAGAAGTAATTGTGATCTTCATCGCCATGGCAGTGTGTCTACACATTAGTTTTTTTCTCTCTGCCCACCTGTCTCCCATTGCCAGTCCCCCAGCTGGTTAAGCAGAATGAGGATGGACGGACAATGGTTTTCCATGATTACTTCCTTGGCTCCCAACAGGGATCCTGAGGAATCCCATTTCACAGGAACAGCCAGTTACAGACACGCTGAAGCGACCTCTTTCTGCTCCGGAAGGGTATTCTTTGCTCACGGAGGGGAGAGAGATCGGTGTTTCCCCTCCCTGAGCTGGACAAGTGTAAACTGTTGATTCTTCTTTTTGCTGCAAAGACAGAGGTGGCGTGCTGCTCCCAACTTCCCTTTCTGGAGGGGAGGAGTGGGAGTCGGGGAGGTGAAGGGAGCGTAGTCAGCAGTTACCTTCCCTTCGGAGGCCTGGAGTGCAGTCAGGAAGGCGAGGTGTGTAGCCTCAGGGCATTCTGTTTGGGACTTGAGATGCGGTGAAGTTGTTAGGCATTAATTCAGTTCGGGCTTTTGAAACAAACGCCGGCCTCACTGCAGAGTTTTATTCTGCAATCTGTTCTGAAGATTGATGACCTTTCTGAAAGATCTCCCTGTGACCATGCCATTAGGACATCAGTGTTAGCCGAGGACTGATGCGTGCATCCTGCGGGATGAGTTTCTGTGCGCGTGCACACACAGAAATTTCATTGTTCCCTGAAAATGTTATTTTTTAACGAGTTGACCTCTTTTTGTATACTGTTAAGGAAAGCTGTGGTGGAAATGCAACACTGAGATTGCGCGGACAATAGATGTGTTTTCTCTTTTTAATGTCAAAGACGACGCTGAAGCCCTTCACAGAGCCTTAGGAATCAGGACAGTCTCTTAGAAGCAACTGCTTTTATAATATTTTTATAGCAACAAAAGGAGAGTCACAAACACGGTAGTTGGTTTGTATACTTTTTTCTCTTGACAATTTGAGGAGGATTAAACAACCTCTAGGGTGGTCTGCTTGTTGAGCAAAATGGCACGGCCCGAACAGTAAGGAGGTTGAAGTAAGATGAGGGAGAAACGAGAAAAATGGGACAAAAGAAAATGCAAGATTAGAAAGATTCAGTGAAGAAACTGTACTTAAGGACATGAAGAGTAATCCGGCAGGAATTCTCGCTTTGATTATTCGTTATCAAGCAAGTGAAAGTGGAATCAATAGATGCATGCAAGGCAGAATGTATCTGTCTGCCTACCAACAGTCCGGGCCTTGGAAATAGGCTACTGTATGTTATTTTATAAATGATCTCTATATATAAAAGGCTAATATGCAAAGTGTCCCCCTGGGAGTTCGACCGTGAGACCGGGAGTTCGCTCGCTCGCTCGCTCTGATGTGTGCTGACCACCAGTGGGCGGCACAGAATGAAGGGAGGCCCCTGTAGGCAGCCAGGAGGCCCCGATCGGCCCTGATTGCCGGCCAGGCCTACGGACCCTACCCGTGCACTGCATGTTATGTTATAAATGATAAGTATATAAGCATAAATATAGGTGTAAGTTCCACTTTCCTTGTGGGAAGGCAACCCAGCGCGGCCTTGCCCTGAGTATTGCCTGGTGCTGTCCTCTACATGTGGGATATGATTGGAGCCAACAGTTGACTGACTGAAAATCCTAGTTACGGAAGAGAATGACAAAGGTTGACATATACATTTCTATAAACAGTTTGTTTTTAATTAAAAGCACATATTATATGGGAGTTGGCAAAAATAGGTTAATAATAAATAATACAAGAATAAACTGTTTTGCATACTCACAACTGTAAACCTACTTTGCCCATCCCTGTACATGAATATCTTTGGATGTGAAGTCCAGTTCTTTTCATTGATTGGGTCCCCTGATTGGGGACTACTGCTGTCGGTCTTGCATAGATGGCCCACAATGCTTATCTCCTGTTTTCAATCCCAATTTCCATAAAATAGGCCAAGAAGTGAGCCATTGGCAAAGCAAACTAAGTATGGAACCTTCTTGGTTTTTACATTTTTGTTTTTGTTTTGTTTTGTTTACATTTTTTAAAATGACAATTTCTCTTTCCTGATTTTCTAATTTAACTCGCCAAAGATTTTTATGTTTTCCCAAATCATTCCTTGTTTTCATAGAAACACCTTTTTAGAACTCACATTTCACAATGCTTCATTTTGCCATCACAAACTGCTATAACAGCGTGAACACAAAGCATATATTTTGACTCAGGAAAACAGACTGCGACAGCAGACTGCTGGTGGAGTAGGCTGGATCCAAGCATTTGAGTTGCTTCGGATAACTGGGCGTTTTTTAAAAGAGGAAATGGAGAGCTCGCCCATAAGTACAGTGAAGGCCGGCCCACATGGGGAGCTTTTATTGTGTTTGATTTAGCTAATGCCTATATTCTTCTTTAGGGACTTGGCTGTGATCGGCCATTATGGTTAAGACTTTTAACAGTAATCTTTGGTGAGACAAGTTTCTCCGGAGCTAAATATACACACACTAGTATGAGAGGAGCTTGTGTCCTTGACCACTGTGTTCTCTACAGCTTCGCCGGTGGGAAGGATTAGCCCACAGCTCTGTGTCCATGACACGGCACTTAAATTAAGACAGAAACGATGCAGAGTAAATAATGGAATAGTTGTGACTTACTCTCTCTGTTAAACAGAGTAGACTTTCTTTGTGGCTGTCCCTGGAAGAATTAGCCAAACCGATCTTCTATTAGGATAGCAGTGGAGCAATGAGTGAGTAAGAACAGAAATTATGCAAACCATTTATGCAGACAAAATCCAAACAGAATTATGAGTTCATAACAACACGAAAAACCACGTTGGCTGTTAATGGTTATTTGGGAGGAGTATTTTGCTCGCTGTGGATCAGTGTTAGTCTCCTACCTGGTGGGGAGCTCAGCCCAGTCCTCACCCCGATTCAGATCCTGAAGATAAGAAAGGATTACCTTTGACCCAGGGGCAACATAGTTTAGGCTCGAGGCCAGACTAACAAGTATGCCCAGCCCACACATTTTTATTTCACTCGGTAGCCACGTGACTCTGGGCAAGTTACCTAACCTTTCTCCTCTCAGTTGCCTCATTATAAAACAGGGATTAGTGTCTCTCATACAGAATTTCTATGAGGATTAAATAAATTCACGTCAGGTTCTTAGAACAGCCTGATGTGGGGCAGGAGGAAACTTGACCTTCCTAGGTTCTTTCGGCTGCTCTGTTAACAAAGTCAACATGAGACAGATTAACAGGAGAAAACAACTGAATGTAACTACATACATACGCATGGGAACCCCACGTACGTGAGGAGGTCAGGGGTGGAAACGTACAATGAGGAATACATGGCATTCTGAATAAGGTGCCTTGGGGTTTCGGGGAGGCGGGGAGGGAAGGTCATTGCAGGACCATAAGAAGAGCAGATGTTCAGTGATTAGTAGTTTGCCCTGCCCTGTAGATAGGTCATAAAAAGTTATTTCTAGTGATTAACTCTTATTATGGGCAAGACCCCTAATTTAAATTCTTTAAGGGAGAGGTAACGTTTCTCACGGGCCCACAGAGTCTCAGTTGCCTTCAGCTCAAAATAACCCACATGCCAAAGTGGCCCATCATGGGGAGGCCTGCTCTGAGCTCCGACACTCGTCTGTGGCAAATGCTCAGTTGATGGTAGCCACCGTCATCCTCGTCATCGATGAGAAAGGGGACACTGAGGGTGTGGTTAAACGTGCCCTGAGAGATGACCCCGAGAGGCGCGGTACTGGCGATGAGGCACAGAAGTGAGTCAGTAGGAGAACCAGGGAAGGCGTAAGGGAGAATTGGTGTGTGGTCTGGGATAGTTGTCATAGTCCTGGGCTCTACCTCTGGTTCATTAAAAGCTAAACACTGCGTCAAAGTAGAAATAGAAAATCAGCTAAAAAAAGGAAATAATAAAAATGACACAGAAGTTGATAAGAGAGAATAGAAAGATAGTGTGGTAAATATGAGCATGGACATTAACCCTTTTCTTCCCGCTTTAATGAGGTATAATCGACAAGTAAAAATTACATATATTTCTGATATACAATGTGATGTTTTGATGCATGTATACATTATGAAATGATTACCATAATCAAGCTAATTAGCATATCTATCACCACACAGGTTATCACTTTGTGTGTGTGTGTTAAGAACATTTAAGATTTATTCTCTTAGCACATTTCATGTTTACAGTGTAATATTAACTGTCATCACCACGCTGTACATGAAGAACTCATTCATCCTGCATAATGGAAACATTAGACCCTCTTACCAACACCTCCTCATTCTCCCCTCCTCCAGGCAGAACAGACTTTTTGAAAAGTCCCAATAAAATTCAGAAACCTCTAGCTAATCTAATTAAGGAAAAAAGAAAGAGGGGAAATGGTTTTTAAAAACAAATAACGAATATGATAAAGTTGGAAAGAGGTCTTAAAACTTATGAGACTGCAGAGTTTTGTGGTAATATATTTGGAAATCTTGATGAAATCTAAAATATCCGAGCAAATAGAGATGATGAAAATCTGGAGAGGTGGAAGCATCTGATATGCCATGCGTCTGCTTGAAATTCCCTTAAATAGCTCCCATGGTCCGCCAGACAGATGCCAGCACTGAACTTGCCCGCCATCCCGCGCTCTGACCTGCGCCGGCCTCTCCTGCCGGGGGCCCTTCCCCACTGGCCTCCGCACTCCAGCCACCTGATCTTTCCGTTCGTCTAACAGCCACCATCCCTTTTCACACCAGGGTCTGGGCTCGTCCTGTTTATTTTGCCTGGGATGCTGTCACCCTTGTTTCGAAGGTTAATATCCACTTATCTTTGGGGTTTCAACTCAGAAATTTCACATCCAGGGGGAAACTGCTCCTCCATCTCCACAGACCAGGTTTGGGTCCCTGTGCCACATGTTCTCATAATTTCCTGTGCTCGCGCTTCCTACCTAACCCTGTTAGCAGTCGTTTCTGATGATTTGTGTTTCTTTCCCCGCAACTAGACTGGACTCTGCGAGGACGGCATGATGGTTTTGAACACCAGTGCCTAGCAAAGAGAGGGGTTTTCCATAAATCCTTGCTGACGGAATCAACACCTGCACAGTCATACAACTTTTTCCATTTCTTCTTCTTTTTTTTTTTTTAAATATATTTTATTGATTTTTTACAGAGAGGAAGGGAGAGGGACAGAGAGTTAGAAACATCGATGAGAGAGAAACATCAACCAGCCGCCTCCTGCACACCCCCCACTGGGGATGTGCACGCAACCTAGGTACATGCCCTTGACCGGAATCGAACCTGGGACCTTTCAGTCCGTAGGCCGACACCCTATCCACTGAGCCAAACCGGTTAGGGCTCCATTTCTTCTTTAACGATGAGAATTACAAACCCATTCTCTCAAACAAAAAGAAAACCCAAATCAAATGGTTTTATGAACAGATTCTTCCAAACTTTCTAAGAGATAATTAATTTTCTATATTAAACTCACAGTATACCTATATGTGTGTGTGTGTGTGTGTGTGTGTGTGTGTGTGTGTGTGTGTGTGTATGGAACGCTATGCAGTTCATTTTGTCCCAGTATCAAATTTGACCAAGTACCAAAAAGTATTACAGACCTGGTTCAGTCATGAGAAAAGCCAATATAAAATTCAAGCAAATCACCTTCAACCGGATATTAAAAGAACAAAATGTTATATAACCAGATGGAATTTATTCACCGAATAAAAAAAAAGTGAGTGGATGTGAAGTCAAATATGAAAAACTATATGATTATCTTAACTGATGCCAGAAAAGTTTGATAAAACTCAATATTCGTTTTTATTCTTTAATAGGATGAGGACTACTTTAGTTAAAAAAAAAAAAAAAAAGAACTATCCAAATCAATAGCCAATATCATGCCCTGCGATGAAGTGTTAGAGACATCACAGCATAGAGTAAAACAAGGCTCACCAGTACCACCGTTAGTGAACCTTCTGGTTGTTGCCCAGTTCTGGACAAGGCAGTAGGACTCAAGAAAACATCTTACTTTCTACTCATTAGTCTATTATAAAAGATAGAAAGACACAAATGGACAGCCAGATGAAGAGGTGCGTATGGTGAGATCTGGAAGGGTCCAGTACAGGAACTCCTGCCCCCGTAGAGTTGGGGGTGCACCACTCTCCTGGCACATGGATGTCTACACCAACCTGAAAGCTCTCTAAACCCTGCCATTTAGGGTGTTTGGGTTTTTTGGGGTTTTTTGGTGAAAGTTTCATTATGTGACCATGATTACATCCTTGGCCATTGGTCATGGACTCGATCTTCAGGCCTTAGAGGTCTGTGTGGAGTTGAAAGTGCCAACCCTCACCCTCCCTGGTTTGGCTCAATGGATAGAGCATCGGCCTGTGGACTGAAGGGAACATGCGTGGGTTGCAGGCTCGATCCCCAGTAGGGGGCGTGCAGGAGGCAGCCAATCTATGATTCTCTCTCATCATTGATGTTTCTGTCTCTCTCTCTCTCTCTCCCTTCCTCTCTGAAATCAATAAAAATACATATTTTTTTTAAAAAGTGCCAACCCTCTAGTGTCCCATGGTTGCCAGCCCCCACCCTGTGGTTACTGAGGGGCTTAGGACGCTCACCTCATTATCCTCCACGCAGGTGTGTTTGAAAGGTCCGCATGTGAATAACAAAAATAACCTTCTCATCCAGGAAATTCCAAGGGTTTTAGGACAGTGGTTCTCCACCTGTGGGTCACAACCCCTTTGGCGGTTGAACGACCCTTTCACAGGGGTCGCCTAAGACCATCCTGCATATCAGATATTTACATTCCGATTCATAACAGTAGCAACATTACAGTTATGAAGTAGCCACGAAAATAATTTTATGGTTGGGTCACCACATGAGGAACTGTATTTAAAGGGCCAGAAGATTGAGAACCACTGTTTTAGGAGCTCTGTACACAGACACACACATGCAGCAGGGCTCTTTGGAAAAGACAGTTATGCTCGGAAAATAGAAGGCAGCAGGAAGAGAGGAAGACGAAATATGAGGTGGGTTGACTCCATAAAAGAAGCCATAAGCCTGAGTCCGCGGGAGCTGAGCAGGCCCGATGGGATGGGACACTGTGGCCATCACTCAGTCATAGGCTCCCACGGGAGAAGGGCCCACTCATGGCGCCGAACACGCACGTCTTTTGCTTTTGTGTCTGTAAAGGAGGTAGGTAGGCTGAGTGACCCCTAAAGTTCCCTTTGGTTTTCAAAGGCTGTGACCCTTTTAACCTGAACCCTGTGGCGCTGGGCTGCTGGGAAACTCTCCTTTTGTTTCTCTCTGTGTGGACGGTATCCGTGCTTTTATTTCCTTCAGTCCTCACTCCTTTTTCAAAATCCCCATAGCTCTGGAGCCCAGAGTTTGGCAAGGAAGAGGTTAATACCAGGAAAAGGGTGGCAGTTCAGGGGACCAGAGTTCACCCCAATGGCCTGCCGGTTTGGGAGGGCTAAACACAGTTTCAAATGACTAAGAATGACCAGAATGTAATCTGAGTAGGAATCTGGACATACTTTTCTTTTGTCCTCTAATTGAGGAATTTAATGGGGGTTGTGCCCCAGAAATTGGTTTCAAATTATCAGTGTAAGTCAGGAGAGAAAGTAGAATTGGATAATGCTACATTTTATAGATAGCAGTGGCTTTGTCCTATAGATAGATGGATTTAAAATTTTAAAAAGGCATTAATAAAAAAAGATGCTCTTCTTCCTTTGGGCCCTGCCTTAAAAAGAAAAAATATGCTTAAAAGAAAGTGCTTTTACTGAAAGCACTTGTTTTCATTATCTAAAAAGCAGTTCTTTTTATGGTTTAAATTTCAAGCGAGTATTTGCTGGGTGGTTTACAGATATTACAACTTTCACCTGTGCTTGCTTTTAAGGGTGGTAACTCGTTTTATGTGCCTATACTTACATCAAAATTATATTAATTTGGGGGAGCATAAAATGCTGGTATCCTTCATGGGTTTTGATTAATGCATCACTTTTTGTGACTATGCCTCTTGGATATTTTCATTACGCGAATAGAGTTTTGTGGAAATACCTATTTGACCCGTACGGAGTAAGCATGTTAACACTGATCGCCTATTTGAGTCTGAGACTGTGTGACGAGAATGGATCGACACAGACATTTTCGTTCCTTACCCAGTAAGGATGCTGAGTAAGTGTGTGGAAGTGGGGTCATGTGCTGCCCTCTGTACCTCGCATCTTGTCCGCAGCCAGGACTACATGGCAACGTTCATGGATTCCTCTCTGTTGTCTAAATGGCTCCTATTAGTTGACTACCTGGTTAGGGCCTGTTCTTGGTGTGGGAACGCCGCGGTGATCAAGATAGTTTCTACCCTTAAGGGGATTGCGGAGGGGGGTGGTTAGATAATAAACAGGTACAAAAGTAAGATCATTTAAATCATCAATAAGATAATATCGATTAAGGTGGAGAAGATGAAATAGGTATTGATTGATTGTGAAGGCACGGGGTGCGGCACGGGCTATTCAGCCGGAGTCAGAGAAGCCTCCACTGAGGAGGTGGCATTTGGACTGAGGCCTGGGCAGCCATGCACGGACCTCCGGTGAAAGCACTCCAGCAGGGAGAACTGCCAGGTGACAGCATGTGCGAGGACAGAAAGGAGGCCAGTGTGGCTGAAGAGCAGTGAGCCCGGGGGAAGAGTAACAGAGAGGAGGTTGGAGGAGTAGCCAGGGGCCCCGTCACATAGAGCCTTGTAGGCGTAGGAAGGAGCTGGGATTTTGGACAGTGTGATGGAAAGCTTTTAAGAGGTTTCCAGACTGGGGTGTCTGTGGTCTGTGTGCAGGACAGACAAGAGGGAAGCACAAGGCTAGAGTACGTGGAATTGGAGGTGCGAGCCAGGGAGATACTGCACCTTAAATTAACATATTAAGGCTCTATATTCATGTCCTCATATGAATACTCTATAGAAAGTTGCATACCAGCCCCTGATCAGTTTCTCCTTTTCTCTCTCTTTTTTTTGATGATAAAAAAATTCTGCTAGGACTTTTAGTTGCATTTTGTCTATTAGAGACAAAAAAATACGGAATACTGGCCTGCATGTCTAATTTTATGATACAAATCAATAGGGAAACATTGAAATCTTTGTTAACCAGATCTCAGTTCTCTGGGATACATTTAATACTTTAAGCGATATATACCTGCTAGCTAGATTTCCTTATCTTTTGGGGATTGTACAAACTAATAATTGCTCTCTGAATGATAATATGAATTGAGATAAGCATTTAATTTAGAATAGTCTAAAATTTGAATTAAGTTATTGTTTTCTTATATGAATGTTGCTTAGGATTATGAAAAACAAAGGTTCTGAAAGATATCTTACTGTTTTTAAATTTTATGTTTTGAGTTATAAATAATTAAAATTGAGGAAAATGTCTTGAAAATCTTTACTGTAAGTACTGATTTGCTAAAATATCTATTGAATGGGCCAGTTTGGAAGAATTGTGACTTGTAGTTAAAATACTGTTTCCTTAAAAAATAATGTTTCTCCAGAGAGTGTAAGGGTTATATTTCCATTGAAGTTGACTCTGATCACTTGAGAAATCTTATTTATCTGTTTTGGATTTAGAATGTGATTTTTTAAAAATTTAATTGTTTGGGATATCTAGTTATGTGCCAACTTCATAATTTTATGATTTAAGAGAATCAAAAGAACTACTTTACAACTTTTCATCTTTAGTCTTCATTTTAGTTATTTTGTGTTAAAATCTTAGCCCTCTGGGTTATATGTCATAGCTGAATATTGTCAGCCTGCTTAGACCATAAGACTTCCTGGACGAATTCTACATGATATTCCGGGAATTCAATGGCAATTAAAGAATACAGATGTCTTTTGGCTCCTGAAATGTTCCTGGTTGGCTTCCATTAGATGAAGTTGTTGGATGCAGAAAATATTTAGCATCATTGTCAGAAGTCCCTTCAGACTAATCCCAAACCTAGTCTCTCAAACTTTCCAAAGAAGCAACATCTCAAAATTCCTTCAAGTCGACTGTTTAAAAGTTCTTTGGTGTTAGTGATAACATAGTCAGTCACTTGGCCTTATTTGAGATAACATCTGCCAAACTATTATTTTACATCTTTCTGTCCCAAAATTTGTATTTTAACATTTATTTGGCCTCTTGGACTGAAGACAGAGCTTCCTCGATTCTCCCCTCCTTCCTCTCACTTCAACGCTGACTTCTTTCTTCCTCACTGTGGCCACAAGTTGAGGGAGAAAAGGTCTCCTCCAACGACTCTCTAGTATAGCGGTTCTCAACCTGTGGGTCGCGACCCCTTTGGGGGTCGAACGACCCTTTCACAGGGGTCGCCTAAGACCATAGGAAAACACATATATAATTACATATTGTTTTTGTGATTAATCACTATGCTTTAATTATGTTCAATTTGTAACAATGAAAATCCATCCTGCATATCAGATATTTACATGACGATTCATAACAGTAGCAAAATTACAGTGATGAAGTAGCAACAAAAATAATTTTATGGTTGGGAGTCACCACAACAGGAGGAACTGTATTAAAGGGTCGCGGCATTAGGAAGGTTGAGAACCACTGCTCTAGTAGAATCCTCCAGTATTACACCCCGGGCTGTGAAACTCTGTAGGACTGGGTCCCTGTCCAAGGGCTGGCCAGTTCATGTCTTTTGTAATTTCGAGTCATTCTTCGTGTTCCTGGTAAACCCTCCGCAGGTCCCGGGTCTCTTCTCCAGATTTTGTCCCTTAACCTGTCTTCTCTCTAGCCCTGCAGTGTCCAGCAGAGGTGCTGTTACCCACACACGGCTGTTGAACACTTTAACACATGTCTTGTTCTGTCCAGCCTGCCTGTGAACCCAATCCATGACGTTCTAATTTTTAGTTATTATCTTTTCCAGTTCTAGAACGTTTGGTTATTTTCCCTTCAACTTTTTAGTAAGAAAAATTTTGAAAATTTTAAAGATGAGAACTACCACTACTCATGTACTCTCTATCTGAATGTATCCGTTGAATACATTTAGCCACATTCGCTTTATCTCTGTATGTGACTCCGTTTTTTTTCTCCCTGACCATTTGAGAATAAATTGCAGACGTGTATCTCCTTCCCTAAATATTTCATGATACCCTCCCCCCAAATACTTGAGCATGTATTTCCTAAGAATAAGGATTTCTACTACATAATGTAATTAACACACTTTAAAATTTAAAATGTAATATAGAGTCCATATTTAAATTTTCCCAAGGGTCCCAATAAAATTCTTTATAGCTGACCCACCCTGATCAAAGATCACATATTGCGTTCAGTTGTCATTTATCTTTGGTTTCCTTTAAATTAGAATAGTTATCTAATTTAAATTAATAGTTATCTAGTTTGGGGGTGGGGGTGAAAAAGGTCTTCTTGGCATTGACATGTTTAGGTTCTAGGCCAGTTTTGCAGAATGTTCTCAATTTGGATTCGTCTGTTTTCTCATTATTAGTTTTGGATTAAATATTGTGGGAAGAATATACTAGGACGTCGTGAACTTAGTTGGTCTCATTGGTGATGTTTAATTATTTCATGAAGGTGAAAATGCTTGTAAAAATCACAGTCTCTAAACGAGTAATAGTCCATACATAGTAATTGATGTATCAGGGCATCTTTCCTTAAAATATAAAACTTGGCAGAAACTCAAATCATTTTCTAGTATTAGAGCGGTTTTAAGGGGAAGGACTCCTAAGTGCCGTTCACATTTTATGCCTGTCACCGACAACTCAATTAGCATGTCCACAAACAACTCTGTTTTAGTTCATTTTGAATTTTGATGGCTCAGCCGAAGGCTCTTGAGTGAGAGCTGATAGGGTACATTAATATACTCAAAATAAGTGCATGGGTTTTCTTAATAATGGTTTAAACTAGCAAGGTTTTGTGTGTATACTTGTTTTCGTTATTTTAAAGAATGATGGGTTCCAGATCTGCTGTGCTAGTTTAAGTATATTCTCAAAATAAGGCTGAACATTAACACAAAAACAACAATAACAAAACAAAAACAAAAACAATATAGGCATTTATATTGGAAAGAATCTTCATAGTTTTTTGTTAGTACTTTAATTTTTCTAATTTTTCTTAGGCATTAACTCTTGTAAAGTACCTCTTAGAGTATATTGTCTGCAGGCAGATGCTCCATTCACTTCAAGATGCAAATCAATTGGAGCATGTGTAACTGCTAAGTGATTGGAAACAATACTAAATACATGTTCTAAGAAATCATAAAAGTCTAAATCTCTTTAAAACCCATTTGCCAGGCTCTCATAAAAATGCAGTGGTTAATAGAGCAAGCTCCTCATGCTGCTTTAGAATTCAAGAAAGTTATTTAGCTTGTACATTTCCAAAGAATGGGGTTTTGTTTTGATTTAGCTTTTGAAGATACTGTACCTTTCTTTTTTATTTTCATTTTATTTTTTTAATGATTTCAGAGAAAAAGAAGAGAGAAACATCAATGATGAGAGGGAATCAATGCTCGGCTGCCTCCTGCATGTTCCACACTGGGGATTAAGCCTGCACCCCGGGCATGTGCCCTGACCGGGAATCCAACTATGACCTCCTGGCCTGTAGGTGGACACTCAGCCACTGGGCCACACCCCTCGATCTTTCTTTTAAGGCTATCTTATGATGTATATTAGGACTCCTAACTTTGTAAGTCTGTGAAGGCAAGATATGCTGAGTAGGAACTAACCCTGATTAAGATCATCCTGTTTATGCAACATCATTAATTTTAACAAGCAGATAAACTGAATAACCATTTAGGGCTAAAGTGTGTGCTTGTCATTAGGGATATGAAGTCCGTTATCTCTAGGAGCTTACAGACCAACAGAAGAGACAGAAGGAATAAGCAAATGCTTGTAATAAATTATCCATAATAATGCATCATAGAAAATACAGAAACACAACAGAGGGCTCAGCTAACTGTCATATTAAGGAAGAGCGGTATTATGATTCCATAAATCAAAACAGCTGACATCATTAGGCCTGTTATGATTCATAGAGGTCTTTGTCTTTGACGAATGGTTGTGCTGTACAATGACATTCCTAGGTTTTCTTTAATATTCCAGCGGACTGGTGGTTTAGAGGCTCTCAGCAGTTAAAATTACTTGTCAACTTTTAAATTTATTTGTTTACTTTTACCTAGTACTTATTTTAGCCTCCTTGTCGGATGAGGGAATTATGCTTTAATTTGCTGTTATTTGGCCCGTTAATGCTTTTTGAGATTTAAAAATATTGCAACTTTAATATTGAACAATAAACCTTTTCAGATAGATAATATACTTTAACTAGTGGCCCGGTGCATGGATTCATGCACATTGAAAGGAAATTAATTACCACAGCTCAGCAGTAAACCGGATTCAGGGCAGACAGTGCCCCAGTAACAACGTAACCCATGGCCAAAGGTGGAATTGCGCAGCCCGCAAGGAATCAGGTCCCCCGTCTCTGGTTCCGGGGTACATCACCCAAGAACCTCTGCTGCTGAGTCACCGCAGCTCGGCAGCTCCTGTGTTGAGCGTCTGTCCCCCGGGGGGTCAGTGCACGTCATATATACTGGCCAGTCGGACAGTCACCTATAATTTATATATATAGATTATTACTTCAGTTTAAAGTTTGCTGAAATTTGTCTTTGCCAAGGATAAGGTTTGTGATCAATATAAAGAGAAATATTCTGTGTCTTTGTTCCAGAAAATGTTGCATGTTTTTGAGTTTGAGGTTTGAATTAGGAGTGGCAATGGGTGGATGGATGAATGCTTGCTGTAGCTCACTGCCTAAGAAATCTTTACATGTGCCCTAACCGGTTTGGCTCAGTGGATAGAGCATCGGCCTGCAGACTCAAGGGTACCAGGTTTGATTCCGGTCAAGGGCATGTATCTTGGTTGCGGGAACATCCCCAGTGGGGAGTTTGCAGGAGGCAGTTGATCGATGTTTCTCTCTCATCGATGTTTCTAACTCTCTATCCCTCTTCCTTCCTCTCTGTAAAAAATCAATAAAATAAAAAAAGAGAAATCTTTACATGTGTTAAGTGTGACTGTCAGCACTATAAATAAATCAATAAGGAAATTACTCTCCAAACCAAGTAAGGGTCTGCAAAGTCTTAGAATTTCACAGACGGAGTGAACCTCTGCCTTGAGCGAATAAGCAATGATAATTCATTTCTTGTATATTATGTTTTGTTTATTTTATGTTTATTAGTCTGTTACTTTCTTGCTGTTATGATTGCATTTTACTGGGGAAGTGTTTCCTTATTTTTAAAATCACTTTGACCCAATTTTCAATTTTTTTATATTTTCAAGATGTTTAAATGTTTAGTGTTTATAGTTTTCTACATTTTTGCTCAGTCTTAGAATAGTACTGATTACCAAAGAAAAGTTGATCCTTACTTAATAAGCAAGTAAATTTGCTGGCTGGACACACTTTTTAAAAAATTCATGTTTATCTAGGCCAGATTACTGTTCAAGATAAGCGGATCTATTGCCTGAGGCTTGTTAGCTCTCTTATAAAATGCATTATATATTGCCTGACCCAAATATTATATTAGCTAGGTAAAACAATGTGATTAGAGCTTAATTTATTGAACTAGATTAAAGAAAACAGTGCTAAATTTTAATTTTCTTAATACTGTAACTGTCTTTTTCAATCTTCAGCTTGATTAACTTCTATAATTTGCAGTGATCCCAGTTACTAATTTCTATGCACTAGAATTTCTTAAATTGATCTTGAGTGGCATTTTCACTGAATAGTAATTTTCTGTCTGTATACAAAATATTTATATATTAAAATATATCCACATATACATTACATACCCATTACTTTACCATGGCTTTAAGGTCAAAAGCTGTGTTTTCCTTGTCTTTGTATTTTTGTTACTTGGCATAAAGTAGATAGTCATTGGAGGGGAATGAGGAAGGAGATGAATAATTTTTTGGCACTAAGAACATTATAATTTAATTACTAAGTCTGATGACTATTCTTTTATATATTTACTTAGTGTGGTTATTTCAGCAGGAATATGAGAAATATAACGTGACTCAGCATGAAATGAATAGAAACTCTGGAAAATGGGATAGAAAGGTCTAGAGAAGTAATAAGTATCTCATCACTGGAAATGAGCAAGCGGAGGTTCAGTTATTCTTGGACAGTGACGTTGAGGGTCCCTATGACGGATAAAAAGTTGAAGGTGACAGCTAGTATCTTTTTTATCTTCAAATTTCTGTGAAAAGTCTATTACTTTAAAAATTAGAATATCAATATTTTGCAGTGTAGTTAAAATATGAGAGTCAAAAGAGCCAGGTATAAAAAAAATGTGGGTTGGTTCTTAGCAAAGTACAATTTAAAGAAGATTTCTCATATTTTTGTGGAAAGGAGGAAGAGACTTTTATATTTAAGTAGAAATCATCTTAGAGAATGTTCTTAAATAAACAGGAATTCTAGAAGCTGGACAAGGAAAAAAAAGACTTTTGGCTATATCAAAGTTAAAATGCCTATGGTAAAATAGAACGTAAACTAAATAATAGTTCACAGCAAATTTGGAAAATAAAATATTTGCGATAAAGATATCAGATAAAAGTGTTTGTATCTATAATATGCAAAGACCTCTTACAATCTGATAAGACAAACAACCAAATAGGAAAATGGGCCAAGGATGTGAATAGGCAATTTTAGAAGAAGAACAAATTCTGATGGGCAATCATACTTCAAATGATGGTCAGACTTATTTGTAGTCAATACAGTGCAATTTAAAATAGCACCACGCTAACACATCCATGCCACTGGCGGAAATTAAAATGACCAGGAACACCTGGGCCAGAGTTGGTTCGGTATATTCTAGAGACCGGAAGACCAGAGAGCCCAAGGCAGAGAGGGTGAGAGGGAAAGTGTGGCTAGATGAGTTTGTCCACATTTCCTCACGTAATGAAACTGGATGTTAATCTGGTTGTGACGGCAAGTGATTGGAGGGTGAGGAGCACCGGAGCGAGCTCATTGGCGCTCGGGGCAGCTCGCTCTGGCTGCTGTGTGGAACCTTCTCGGGGGGCACCCGAGGAGAGCCATGAAGACTGCGGCCCAGCGTGGGCCAGAGGTGACATGTCTCTATTAGCAAGACGGTAGCGGAGGCAGTGAGAAAGGGCTCAGATTCCCGATGGGTTTGTGAGAGTTATGAGAGCTCTATTAATAGAGTTTTCATTGAGCCTACTTTGGAGTCACATTAAAAATACTTTAGAATTTGCATATACTTAGTACGCTCAGCCATAATAGAGTAAGAGAACCCTTTAGTTTAGGGTATTAAAAAGCAAAGCAGATAAATTAAAGGGGGGTAGTAATGAAAACTTCTCTTTTTTGTGAATCTCTCAGCAGTCGCAAATCCTCTCCAAACTTCAGTCTTTTTTTTTTTTTTTTTTTAATATAATGGTTCCAGATCACCCAGTGTTTTGCTTTTCCTATTCTTTCAGACTTGCTTTGACCCTCCACGCTGTTGTTGTGTTCGAATGCTAGTGAGAGTTGAGGGAACAAAACCATTTATAATTTATCACGTGCAAGGTGTTGATTTAAGTGCTGTGGGGTCCAGAAAAGTCCACCCCAAGATGTGCTCAGTGGCACGCAGATTACTTGGAGTTAAAGGCAATTTTAGCTTCAGGCTCAAGAGAAACTTTTGCCCTCCCCGACCCTTAACTGCCCAGAAGAATTTGAATCAGAGGTTTAGCCATGAGAGATCATCAGAGATAACTTCTTTTGAGCTGTCCATGGGGGAGAGCAAGCTTCTGTTTTCTGAAGGTCTTATCTTCATCTCTTCTTATCGTCCTGTAATGACCTTTTGAAGACTCCAAGGCACCTGGCCTCATCCCTCGATGGAATGTCTTACCTGCCTCAGTCCCCCTTCCATCCCTGACCCTCTCCTGTGTGCGAGGTCTCTGACCCCCTCACGTGTGTGGGGCATTAAATTCTATTTTCTCTTGTCAATCTGCTTCCTGTTGAGTATTCGGCCAGCGGAGGCAAAGGGATTGTATTACTTTTCCCTGCAGTGCTTTTCACATATGAAATGCTTCCATTCCCAAACAGCCCTGAGAGGTAGCCGCTGCTATTGCTCCTGTTGTACCCGCGAGGAAGCCTCTAGCACAGCGGTTCTCAACCTGTGGGTCGCGACCCCTTTGGCGGTCCAACGACCCTTTCACAGGGGTCGCCTACGACCATCCTGCATATCAGATATTTACATGACGATTCATCACAGTAGCAACATCACAGTTATGAAGTAGCAACGAAAATAATGTTATGGTTGGGTCACAACATGAGGAGCTGTATTGAAAGGGCCAGAAGGTTGAGCACCACTGCTCTAGCATGTGTGCACTTTGAGTGGCACCAGATAAGCCTTTGCATCAACCGCATCCTAGTTTTTGCTGCCCCCAACCCTACTTGTGAAGGGGTAGCATCTGTGTTTTCTCATTTCACGAATCTTTGTATTCTTCTATTTTACATGGTGTTGAAACTTGTAATGTTTGAGGAGCTAGACAATGTCTTATAATCATGGCAACTGTAAAATTTGCCTTTTTCCTATTATTCTTCAACATCCTATTGACTACTTCTCCTCAGACTACCCAAATGTCTTCAAAGTTAGCTTAAAAAAAAAACAAACAAACAGAAAAAACCCACAGTGTCTCTCAGGTGATATTTCTTATGCAGAAGTTACATAAAAATCTTCCAGCAGATAATGCCTGGATTTCTGTGTCACAAAATACAGTCCCCATTCTGCTTGCTTTTATATCCCCGGTACCCAGCACAATACTTAGCGCTCAGCAGGCGTTCAGTCATGGTTAACTGAGCGATTGAATGGAGGGACCCGTTTCTCTTTGGAAAATGGGATCATGTTTATGCCCTAAAGAAAGGCAGGTTTACTCTATAAGACAGGAAGACGTAACCCTGGCCTCCCCAGTTTAGCCACTAAGGGGAGAGAGAGATCCTGTCGCCCAGTATTCCCCTGCCACTCTTCACTCTTACTGAAGAACCCTGGCCCTTTGGGAGCAATCAGTCCTCCCCCCCGCCGGCCCCCCCAAAAATGAGACATGGCCAGGCCAGGCCACGGTATATTTCCTTCTCATGGTCGTGCAGGCAGGTTCTGGAAGGAAGCGTACAGGAAGCCGGAGCAAACCACCATGGTGACCGTCATTGTCCACCGCACAGATTAATGAGAATTCAGATTCCCAAGCAAGTCTCCTCTTAACCCTGCTAATTTATGAAAAAGTGCAAATCCTAAAGAGAGGAAAGAAACGGGGCATGTGGACAGGGGGCATGTGCAGTCCTCGTGTTTTGTCAAGGGGAAAAGAGAGACGGAGCCTGCAGTGATTGAAGGATGGAAGTCTTCAGGGCGAGCCCTCTCTTCATTTTTCCTCGCTGGTCACAGGGCTGGGGCCCCGGCTGCTGGCTGGCCTTGCTGTAGGCCCCACAGTGCCACGTTCCCCACTGTTTTCCTCACAGACGAAGGCCCTGGCAGAAGTAAATACACGTGAAGCGATCACAACTCCCGCCTTGTTAGCCGAAGTTGCTGAGAGCAAGTTATCACAGTTCCCAGCAGCCAAGCTTGTTCCTGACAACAGGGCTGGGGTGTGAGGAGCAAAAGAATTCGCTGGAGAACCATTTGATCGGCTCTCCTCCGCCTTGATCACCGCTGAGCTTCTGAGTGTCGCCCCTTGTCCCTTCCAGTGGACCCATGTCACCTTCTGTCCGGTGCAGCGAGGATTCCCTAATGGGAGGATGGAGCCGGAGCCAGAGGAAACCGGAGGCGTTATTGATCTGTTCCCACAACACTCCTCCCCACTGTGAAAACCATTGATGTTTTTTAAAAAAACAAAAACAGCCAGGAGCCTTTGTCGGATGTTGCCACTGCTGTTTCAGAACAGGCAAACAATGATGCATAAATGGTGTGGAGGAAATATTTTTCTTCATTTCTTTTTTCCCCCCTCCTAAAACCGAGTGGGAGGAAATGACACAAAATGAGTAAATGACGGTATTATTTATCAACAATCCCCTTTTCACTCGGGCAGCCCTAACATTCCCCGGAGGGTCTTGGTGAGGACGCTGCTGTTGTGTTTGCATATTTACCATAACCCTTTGATAAAAGTGTGTGTTTGTTCTTAAATTACTATTTCGAGATCTAGAAAATTTTCCAAAACCAAAAAAAAAAAAAAAACACCATATTCACACGGGCATTAAAAAACAAACAAACCCAAAACCTATTAATTACTAATCCCACCACTTGTCCACCTTAAAACGAGCAACTTCATGGTTATTTTTGCCGCCTTCTTACGAATGCTCTCAGCTGAATCAGGGTAAAGTTTCAGTTTGCCATCGCTCTCATGTGAATTGTGCCGCTGTTGCCAGTGTCTGTGGTGTGAGAATGAGCATGCCACTATGAAAATAATTCTTAAAGGTCGCCTCCGAATATCTTCTGTCTCACTGTTTCTCTGTCACTGGGTCTAGTCACGGTCCCTATTTTTGCTCAGGAGATAAAAAGTGCAAGTATTAAGCTTTATTTTTAAACCAAGTATCTGTAATCCATACTCTTCCGCAGATTGCTGGTATTGTAACTGCTTCTTAGGTAACAGAAACTTAATGAGTCTTTGATAAGATGTTTCTAAACATGATACAGAAGAACAATGAGCCGGGGAGATAAACAGATGTAAAATAAACTGCGTCCTAGGCCTTGACGAACCTGTTTCCTTTGACATGTGGGACAGTATTCTTCACCCCCAGGACATTTCACGTGTGTAAATATGCACGCGATTCAGGTCACCAAATATCCGTGTGGCCTTCTCAGCCTTATTTTTTTTTCTTTTTCTTTTTTTAAATTATGCTCTATTCATACATATTATTGTATGGAGAGTCCATATTTTATTTTATTTTTAAAAATATATTTTATTTTTTTTTACAGAGAGGAAGGGAGAGGGATAGAGAGTTAGAAACAGCGATGAGAGAGAGAAACATCGACCAGCTGCCTCCTGCACATGCCCTGCTGGGGATGTGCCTGCAACCAAGGTACATGCCCTTGACCGGAATCGAACCTGGGACCCTTCAGTCCGCAGGCCGACGCTCTATCCACTGAGCCAAACCTGTTCGGGCTCAGCCTTATTCTTGAATCCACCCTTTCTGCTGACAACTTCCGCTTTCACTCAGACCAGACGTGCACTTGGACGGGGACCTCTTCTGGAAGCGTCTCCGTGCTTTGGCGGTTTCTCTTTCGCACCGTTGCCAGACTCTCTGGACCGGAGGCCACGTCTTGGTCACATCACAGTCCCGCGTCAGTGTCTCCCACATGCTGAACTGTGCAGCGGAACCTTCCGAGTCCCTCAGCATCCCGGCCTCAGCCTGGCCTCCCGGTGTCATCTGCCCGGGGGTCCTCCCCCAACCACCACAGGGTGAGGCCTTGTTGCACGGCTCGCTCGTGGCTTCCAGCCTGGCCTTCGTGGTTCTGACCTCACACACTGTGCCCCGAGAGTCATTCTCTTATTTTTTTTGCGGCTCAGATGTCCTTTGATTCCTCTAGGACTCTGCATCCTTGTAACGCGGGTCCGGGTCTCTGTTATATCTCATTACATTACATTACGATGAATTATTTGTGTCTTTCCCACTAGATTGGGGACTCTTTAGAAGTGTGGACCAGTCATTATTTTTGTAAATTCACCCTCTGTACCTATTGAGTACCTATTGAAGTGCCTGGCATGCGGTAGGTGTTTCATAGACCTTCGGATGTTGAACTGGGGACAGATAAAGAGGTGAAACACTTTTTCCCCAAAAAGAATTGGTTTCAACTGTAAAAACGTGTAAGGAATATAGTATCCTCTGTTCATCACATTCTTCCAAAGTACGAACTGTTCAGAATAGTCTGATAATTTAGTTGTAGGTGTGGGGAAGTATCCTTAAAGCATGATTTACAAAACCTTATTAAAATTTACCTGGTAATATTTAAAATGAATTAGGTAGATATTGCAGGAGAGTGATCCTATGCAAACACAAGCTGGGAAAGATGGATGGTAGTCACTTTTCAATCATGCAAACTTAAAAGCAAGTTTTTTTTCCAGTATTTTGTATTAGTTTCAGATGTGCAGCATCGTGGTTAGACAATCAAACACTTTGCAAAGTGTCCTCCCCAATATTTCCTGTACCCACTTGGCACCATACACACTTATTACAATACGATGGGTTACATTTCCTAGGCTGTACTTTACATCCTGTGGCTTTTTTATAACCACCGATCTGTACTCCTCAGTCCCTTCGCCCATTTACCCAGGCCCCCAGTGCCCCTCCCCTCTGGCAACCATCCGTTTGTCCTCTGTATCAATGAGTCTGTTTCTGTTTTGTTTGTTCGTTTCTATTGTTTTTCAGATTCCATAAAAAAGTGAAATCATGTGGTACTTATTTTTGTCTTTGACTTATTTCACTGAGCATAATCCCCCCTAGGTCCATCCATGCTGTCACAAATGGTAAGATTTCATTCCTTTTTAATGGCCAAATAATATTCCCTTGTTTGTTTGTACCACTCTTTTTCCCCCACTGGTCTACTGATGACCACTTGGCTTGCTTCTGTATCTTGGCTATCGTAAGTAATGCTTCAGTGAACACAGGGCGCATATATTCTTTTGAATTCCCGTTTGGTTTCTTATACCCAGCAGTGGGATCGCTGGGTCAAATGGCAGTTACACGTTTCATTTTTTGAGGAACCTCCATATACTGTTTTTCACAGTGGCTGCGCCAATCTTCATTCCCACCAACAGTGCACGAGGGTTCCCTTTTCTCCACATCCTCGCCAACACTTATTGTCCGTTGATTTACTGATGGTAGCCGTTCTGACAGGTGTGAGGCGATATTGCATTGTGGTTTTAATTTGCATCTCTGTTGATGAGTGATGTTGAGCATCTTTCATATGTCTGTTGGCTATTTGTATGTCCTCTTTGGAGAAGTGTCTATTCTGGCCCTTAGCCCATTTTGTAATTGGATTTTTGTTTTTGTGGTATTGCGTTGTATGAGTTCGTTATAAATTTTGGATATTAGCCCCTTATCAGGTATTTATTTCATTGGCAAATACGTTGTCCCATTCAGTGAGTTGTCTTTTCATTTTGTTGATGGTTTCCTTTGCTGTGCAAAAACGTTTTAGTTTGATGTCATCCCATTTGTTTATTTTTTTTCTCTTGTTTCCCTGGCCCGAGGAGATATATCAGAAAAAAATATTACTAAGAGAAATGTTTGAGATTTTACTGCCAGTGTTTTCTTCTAGGAGTTTTATGTTTTCTAATTTTACATTTAAACCTTTAATCCGTTTAGAATTGATTCTTGTTTATGGTGTAAAAAGGTAGGCTAGTTTCATTTCTTTTGCATGTATTTGTCCAATTTTCCCAACACCATTTATTGAAGAGACTGTCTTCTCCCCATTGTCCTTGCCTCCTTTGTCAAATATTAATTGCCCATATAGGCGTGAGGTTACTTCTGGGCTCTCTGTTCTGTTCCATTGGTCTATATGTCTGTCTTTATGCCAGTACCCTGCTCGAACTCATAAATTACATCTAAATTTGAGCTTGTTTTTTTGCATGTTCTGTTTTCTGCTTGAATAGAAGAGTGGTCAGTGCAGAGCACTAAATGTTGATTACTTGGAAGCTTGTCAGTTGAAGCAGCTGGACCAAGTGTGTCCATGCTCGGAGGGGGAAAAATCAGTTTTGCTTTATATCATCTGGTTTGTTGTTTCCTCTGTTTCAGACAGCAACAGATCTGTTTCAAATTTAAACATAAGTCTGACGGAGCTTTAGTTTTTACTGTGCAAATGTGATAGCCGTGTGATACTTTTGATTTTTATGTCACCAGGTGATTAGCTAGAAGATTTTGATTCATGAAATGGCAGGTGTCTTTTCTGCCTCCACAAGGTAATTGCAGGTTGATTATGTTTTTGTATCCTACTATCTGCATAAAAATAGAGCTATCACCGCATAGACATGTGGCATACCACTACATGGAATGATTGCATTCATCAGGCAAATATTTATATTCATATTTACCCCCACACACACCCACAAAGAATAGACCAAAATATGTTTATTTAAGTAAAATCATGTTAAATTGAAGGATAAGGGAAGCCACCCTCCAGCATACCGCCTGCTGGGCGTACATGTCTGAGCTCGGAGGCACAGCTTCATCCCGTTGCCATGGACATGAGAGCTCGTCTTCCACATCTATCAGGGGGCCTACCTGGCGCGGACCGGGCAGTCAGAAGTGTTTCAGTGAACGCACGCACAGCTGGGAATTGAGATTATGTTAGTAGCCAGAGTGGTACTGCCTTTCCCACTTACTGTCTTCCTTAGTTTTTGCTAAAATATAAAGAAATTCTCTTATTTGAGGTCGAATTAGGGTAGCTTTGTTTGTTGTTGTTTCGCTCTCAGTGTTTCTTTTACTTTCAGGCCTTTAAAACTCAGTAGGAGACTTGACCATTGTATTAGGTAGTAACACAAAGTAGAGTGAAAATAAATCCGTAAAAAAATGTCATGTGTTAACTTTCTAGGCATCCTTCGGCAGGTCCTGCATCTTGTGCACCCCTCAGTTTTTTTCCACAGTACAATTAAAGGATTGAATCAGAAATCTGAAAGATTTCTTACTGGGTAGTAATAAGTGCCTCATTAATAATTTTATGAAAACTAATAAGGAAGGATGGCTAATGAAGCTGATATTGAGCTATAACTTAAGTGGTTTTGACCCAATGGAAGTTGAATTAATTGAGGAAAAAGTCACCTTTTAGGAGCATTGCTCTCAGGGGGGCAGCAAATTGGAGCTGACTTTTAAAATTACAGTAACATCATTGCGAATTATTATCTTCATTACACTCTCCGCAAACCCCCTCCTGACCTTGTGTTGATGGGAGGTAAATTAAAAAAAAAAATTCCTCTTTAATCTTTTTTATTTCCCTTTATTTTTTTCTAAATATATTTTATTGATTTTTTACAGAGAGGAAGGGAGAGAGATAGTTAGAAACATCGATGAGAGAGAAACATCGATCAGCCGCCTCCTGCACACCCCCTACTGGGGATGTGCCCGCAACCCAGGTACATGCCCTTTGACAGGAATCGAACCTGGGACCTTTCAGTCCGCAGGCTGACGCTCTATCCACTGAGCCAAACCGGTTTCGGCTTTATTTCCCTTTAAATTTGGAGGTCATTTAGTACTTTAAAGGGGGAAAGACAGTAACTTTAATATAAAAATATTTAATGGCAAAAAAATATCCCACATTTAACATCAATAAAGTAGTTATTCTTAGGGTAAAAAATGATTCACATGTGTTTGTGACTCTAAGGCAGTGGTCGGCAAACTCATTAGTCAATAAAGCCATATATCAACAGTACAACGATTGAAATTTCTTTTGAGAGCCAAATTTTTTAAACAAACTATGTAGGTAGGTACATTGTTATTAACTTAATTAGGGTGCTCCTAAGGTTTAGGAAGAACCACACACAAGGGGCAAAAGAGCCGCAGTTTGCCGACCACGGGTCTAAGGGATCATCATAAAGAAAGAAACATTTTCCTCTATGTCAAGCGTTAGATTCCTAAATCAAAGTCATACTTGGCAGAGGTTTAAGCACATTAATCTCCTATTCAGAGAACTAATAGACTTAAAAATGAAATGGTAAGATCTCTCTTTATTTGGTTTTAATTGTAAATTGCAGGCCTTGAAGAGAGCATAATTAACTCCATTACTGCAGCAGACACTTAACTATCTAAACATGTTTGCGTGTTCGATTTGAAAATTAGGGCGAGAACTTCTTTCTACAAAGCCATCCATCCGCCCCGCTCTCTATGTGCTTCTTATTCTGTCTCAGAATACTGTTTGTTACATTTGTAAGGAAGAGGAGTAAAAGGCTGCTTCGGGGTCACAATGGTTAAGATTTTTAAAGCCGGTTCTTTTCCTTCTGTCCTCTCTGGAGTGGTCTCCTTAATGGTGAGGCAAAGCGCTTGTACCCCTGTAGCTTCCTAAAACCACAGAGCCAAGATCCAAACAGAGAACTTAACTCCAGGACAAGAACTTAACTCCACTGGCAAGAACAACGACCCCATGTAAAATCTGAAGAGCAAGTAAGAGGCGTTTTCCTGCCCTAATAAGCCTAGCGTTCCGGGTCAGTGCCCTAATTGCCAGCCCCTGCCTGGTGTTTTTAAGCACATAGTATGCATCTTTACAAGTAAATCTGATGTGGATACAGTATGGCTTTTCAGATGTTGGTTTTAGCCACTGTATCAAAGTGTCTCTTCTGTAGAATGTCACCGTGACAGAATAAAAGCAGGAGGGGAAACCATTTCTTCAATAAAAAGGGCAAAAAAACAATAATAATACTGTGATCTCATTGCAGCGAACTCCCAGAGGCCGCTGATGTTTGTCATCTCATTGTGATACCTGCCTGATGTGACTAATGTTTCAGACCGTTCAGTTTTGTGACATGACGTTCGTTGGTTGGAATGGAATCTAACCTGTCAGTGGTGGGAGTGTGGCTTGATGTGTACAGTTTTGACTAAAAGGAATGAGAAAGTGAAGACTAGGAAATAAATTTTACTCTTTTCTTAAATGTTTGTCTAAAATTAGTTAAGAACTGTGTTACCTTAAAAAGCAGTTAAAACCCTGGCCTCGTAGCTCCGTTGGTTAGAGTCTTGTCCTCATACGCCAAGGTTGCAGGTTCCATCCCCGGTCAGGACACATACACGAATCAACCAATGGATGCATAAATAAGTGGAACAAATTGATGCTTCTCTGTCTCTTTCTCTTCGTTGTTCTGTCTCTAGAATCAGTAAATTTAATAATAAAAAGCAGTTACGTTGCGCAACATAACGCAAGTTGGTTTTATTTATCTGTGACCTCCAAAAGTGAGCTGGCATCTTTTAATGCATTCTCTGCGACAGTCCGTGTGCTAACTAAACCTTTCACATGATTACCTCCCTATCTCATTTAATCCTTAAGACAACCCCATAGAGTAGGCATTCTCTTAATTTACAGATAAGGAAAGTGAGGGACCAGCGATAAGTAACCCCCTTACCCAGCTAGTGAGTAAACGACGGAGGCAGGACTCAAAGTCAGGTCTGTCTGCGTCCTCCCCGTGCGTCTCTGCTGAAAGTGCTGGATCTGAACCGGAACGTGGATCCTGCTAATACCCTTCCTCTTCACCCTTTAATGTTCCTCCTCGCCTGCAAGGACTCTGCTGGCACATCCGAGGGACCTCTAAAGTCGAACGCTTCCTCTTCGGTGTCTCCAACTCACCTTACTTGGTTCTGTCGTAACCAACGCCATCCCACTGACATGGCTCTCGGGGCGCAGAGACCCGGCAACGGTTTAATTCATATTGACGAAGTGGATGAATGAGGTTTAGACTTGGGGCTATAGTTCTTATTCACTGTGTTCAACCTGACTGGTTTCCGGTGTTTGGTATCTCTTCGTGTATGGCTTCATAAACTAGCAAGCAGACTTTTTTTTTATTTATATGAGCAGTGGCTGTACATGGGAAAGCAGGGCAGTTAAAATTAGGCAGAAACCTTGCTGTGGTGTTTTGTTCTAACGTGTCCGCATGAAGTACAACAGAAGCGTAATCATTTGTATATTACACTTGGCTCTTTGGTTAGATATTGAAGCATTTCACCCATAATCAGAATAGCAAATCGCCTACCCCCATCCCTATTCCCATTTACCAGTTGCCTCTGTTCAGACTGCAATGTAAAGTTTCAGCAAAGCACCTAATCTCTCTGTAGCTAGAAGAAGAATCTCAAAGTGAAATTGCTATGAAACTTGTTAGGCCAAATATATTTTCCTGTGAGAGGTAAAAATGAGGATTGTGGATTGCCTGTAGAGAGACTCTAAGTCTAACCATTTTTACTTAAAAAGTAATTATATTTATTTAGAATGTTATTTAATACTAGAGGCCCAGTGCACGAATTCGTGCACTAGTGGGGATCCGGCCTAAGCTGGTAGTCAGACATCCCTCTCACAGTCCGGGGCTCTTGCAGTCTGGGACCCCTCCCTCCTTACCGCCCGCCTGCAGCCGAGGCAATCATGAGTCCGGCTTCTGGCTGAGCAGCGCTTCCCTTTTGGGAGCGCACTGACCACCAGGGGGCAGCTCCTGCATTGAGCGTCTGTCCCCTGGTGGTCAGTGTGTGTAATAGCGACCAGTCATTCTGCCGTTCGGTGGATTTGCATATTAAGGTTTTGTTATATAGGATTTTGCATAAAATAAGCCTTTTCTGAAATATGAATGTAAGAGTTCTTGTCAGTGCTTATTTATGAATGGAACTATATATATGATGTAGACGGCAGCTAATCAATTTTTTAATATATACTGTCCCCAAATTTTATTTCTTCTGAGGAGTGAATAACAGTGCGTTTCCCCCATTATTAGGAGCGACTCATCATTGTAGACGTAAAGGGGGACATTGATGCTTTCTGCCATCACCCTAATCCTGTCTATGAAACAGAAGCAAAAGCCTCAGGAAACTTTCCTTTAAAACGTCATCTCTGGGCTCCAGACACCTGTCCCAGAGGTGTCTACGGGGGTTGCTGTGGACTTTTTGATGGTGGAGCGGGATAGAAATGAGATTTCTTAAGAACAATTCCATTGCTTTGGAGGCTTGAGACATGATTCGTAGCTTACAGTATAATTGAATTTCTCATCATTAATTATCTTTTTCTTCCTTATCCCATGAGGGAGGCCTAGATAGATTAACCATCGGGTAGAAGGAAGTGTTATAAAACACAGTCCACAGTAAAAATCCTAGTGGCTTTTACTAAATTTCCTTTTGTTATGACTTTGCATGGAAGTGTGTTACATGTTTGATGATGTTCCTTATCCCTAATGGTGAGCTTGGTGCGGCACATCTGTGTCTCCAGATGGTCTCCAAGTCCACTGGCAGGTGCTAACCGCCTCGGAGGACCCAGACTCCGCATGCCGTCCTGCTCCCGGCTCTGCTTAATTCCTGCGACTGGGAAAGGCGCCGGGCACCGAGTCGGAGGGAGCCAGGCCCTCATGTCCTCCAGCACTGAGTTCGGAGGGCACACGTGCAGCATCGTCCACCAGGGAAGCTCGTTAGAGACCAGGGCCCAGTGTCTACTGGGCTGGCCACGCAGGCACCCTCTGCCTGCAGGTGCCAGAGCTCCAGGCTCCCAGGGGGAATCGGATACTCCGCATGGACCGCATTGTTTTCACAGACGGTTTAGGCCCCTGAGCCACTCTCATCGGAATGGTGGGAACCCTCCCGCAGTCCAGGCTCCTGGAGGCGAGCCGTGGGCCAGTCTTGCCAGCAGGCCCCTCTCAGCGTAGTCTCAGGTCTGCTGTGTGAAATTCTTTTCTGCGCACGTGCGATGTAACTTAAGTGACAGATCTGCCTGTCATAATTATTATAGCTTCGGAAGATGATAAATTCATGCCTATTTCATGATATGATAGCTGATTTCTACGGTTTAAAATATAGACACGGTCAATTCAGACTTGAATGCTTCAGGCATATTAACTTTTGGATCTGATGTTATTTGTTAAATAGAAATGAAAAATGACATGGTACAAAATGATCACAGTATGAATGAATACCTTGAGACTATTTTTCTCAGTTCTGTATAAAAAAGATTCATAAGCATGTAGAAGTTTAGCAAACATTTGTGTGCCTACTGTGTACCTATCTTTGTTTAAGATGCTAGGGATGCAGAACCGAACCAACAAGTAAATGTTGACAAGTTAACATAGGGATGTGATTTTGTTGATTAGATTGTGTTTCATAAGAGGTTTTAAAATACATTTCTTCCGGTCACTGTGACTCACAGGGGTATTGTGAGGGTTAACACACAGAAATATCCTAGAACAGGGTCCGGCCTGGAATAATCACTCAGTGAATATTAGCTATTTCTCCCCAACTTTTTTTTTTTTTTAGTTCAAACCTACCAAAATGGGAAGAGAAGAGTCAATAAGCATTAATATACTTTTTGTTTAGACAAATTTTAACTTAGGCCCAATTTGCTTTGTGTGTGTGTGTGTGTGTGTGTGTGTGTGTGTGTGTGTGTGTGATTTTTTTTAAGTCAACCACTTGGCAGTTAGTTGCACATATTACACACTCATGACACTTCGTATTATATCTCCTGAGAATAAGGACATTTTCCCGCATAGCCACACTATCTTTATTTTCACACTCAATGGATATAAGGATGAGACAACAGTATTTGCTATACAGGCTACGTTCAGATTTCCCCAGTTGTTCCAAAAATGTCCTTTAGAGTAACATCATTCATGGATTTTTCTTTGTTTTATGTCTTTCTATCTTTTTAAAAGTCTAAGATCCAAACCGGAGTCACGTTTACTTGTCCTGACTCTTCAATCTGTTAATTTAGTCCAATCTTCCTCCTGCTTTTTAGTTTCTTCCCTTTTTCTTTCTTTTTCGTGACATTGACATTTTGAAGAGTCTAGGACAATTGCTTTGTAGAATGTCCTTTTGAAAACTGCGTTTGGAGATGAAAAGACAGCAGACTTTCTTAAAACTATATTTTCTCACTATAGTCTTCACTTAACTCTACCGGTTCAAAGTTTGGAGGAGATGAATGAGTAATGTAGATAAGTGAGTAATGTGGAAGGTCATTAAAAGTAAAATACATGTTTGGAGTAGAATATTCTAGAAGATAAGATTTATAAAGAAAAAAAAATACGATTGGACCCAGAAGGTTGTGCTCTTTAGCAAAGACTTCCAGCTGTTTCGTCGCGTTTTATTACCTCTTCAGTCTCTCTTGCGTTCTTGCTGCCTTGTTCCTGTTCTCCTGATGCTGGTAATCCAGGGAGTGAAACAGACAAGTAATTAGGCAGTTAAAGGACCGTGGGATGAGGTGTGTATATTTGATGAGGGGATTACAGGGTCCCCAGGAATTAACCAAGAGCGGCAGCTGACTTAGAACTGGGGGATCAGGAGGCTTCAGAGAGATGGCATCCACGTGCAGACATGAATGCAGGTGTAAAGAGTGTGTAAGAAACGGCCAGGCCAGGGGTTGGAGAAAGTGTCCTGGAGAGA
Source organism: Myotis daubentonii (assembly GCF_963259705.1). Classification (NCBI taxonomy): domain Eukaryota; kingdom Metazoa; phylum Chordata; class Mammalia; order Chiroptera; family Vespertilionidae; genus Myotis; species Myotis daubentonii. The sequence continues at coordinate 36,428,053 of NC_081857.1, read as the reverse complement.
AGAAAGCGTGGCGTACACCGCCCAGGGAGGGCACTGAGCTTGGAGGAGTGTAAGGCTGGCAGTGGGCATGGGGTATGGAGAGGGAGCTGCGAGGAGTCGAGGCTGGAAATAGCTGGGGAAGGCTGCAGGCCTGTGACCCTAATGAACGGACTTGAATGCTATTCTGAGTTCAGCTGGAAGCCACTGGAAGGTTATGTGGAAAGCAGAGGTGTGATCTACTCAGATTTGCCCTTTTAGGAACATCGCCCTGGCCAAATCTATTTCATCGGGGGTTGCTAATTCTGTCATTCCGTCCACATCTGCGAGTTGGCCTTCTTAGGTAAAGAATTTTCCGCCCTGGCTGGTGTGGCTCAGTTGGTTGGGCATCATCCCTTACCCCAAAAGGTTGCCAGTTCCATTCCTGGTCAGGGCACCTACCCACATGGTGGGTTCGATCCCCGATGAGAGGCAACCTATTGGATCCACCAGCTATCACCAGGCATTCAAATAAACATTGCCCTTTAGGTTTCTTCTAGAAATGTATGAGCAGCATGTTTTGTCGTCTCTCCTGATGTTCTTCAGAGTTTGGTTCCCTTTTCCTGATGTAAATGTCCACTTCCTTATGTTTAATTGTTGTATAGTTAATGACCTGGACCACCATTTCCGCACTCTGTTCTCTAAATAACTGTTTTTAAAACGTTGGGTTGTACGATTACTCATTGTTCAAGGCTGATTCCGGCTGTCTGTAAATATTTGTGTCTGATTAGCTCATCTAAAACTTCCTACCAGAAGAAAAGGTAACCCAGAAAAGAGAAATAGCATAGGGCTATCCTTGTTTGTTTGGAATCTATTGTTTGAACGTCGTATATCACAAAGGCTAGAGACAAACTGCTCAAATGGAGCTTGGCTCATTTCAAAGCCCTGCAAACTTCTGAAGTGAAAGCATACAACTGAGCGTGTCCATCAGGGGCCAAACTGGGAGTCCTCCACGTTAAGTTCCACATCTAATTTAAGGTTTAAGAAATAAGTAATAAAGCGTCTAATTTGAAGCTTACGTATGATTAAAACTCCCCAGCACAACCGGGGCAGTTATTTAGCATTTGTGACAAAGGAGTTTTTTCAGGGTGTGTTTTATTGCTGACAGTTTTTAGAAATTGCTGCCACGTGACCATAGGAAGCAGGGCAACTTTTAGTTTTACTTCGTAAATTCTCTATGGAGAATGCACCCCGTTGCTGGGAGCCCGTGGCTGGTCTGTTTCCAGCCCCCCACCTGCCAGGGCGCCAGGAGCAGGGTATGGAAACAACCTCACCAATGCTGGTGCGTGTTTCATCAGTCCGATGGCGAGAAATGGCATCTCTGCGCTGTTCGAATTAGCATTTATCTGTTTGTGAGTGAAGTTGAATACTTCTCATGCATTTCTTTTGCTGTGAACTGTCTATAGTCATTTATTTTGCCATTTTTTTTCTTAATGGCTTTATCCCCTCCCTTTTCTCTCCCTCCCTTCCTCCCTCCCTTCCTTCCTTCCTTTTTTTCTTTTTGTCTTCTATATATTTTTCTCCCTCCCTCTCTTTTCAACTAATAAAAGAAGAGTTCTGTATTTAAACAGATGTTGTATTGGGGGGAAAAAAAGCAGGGCACCATCTTTGACTAAATTGATCTTGCTATGGGAGCCTTGATACGTAACACGATATTAACAGAAAACCCTGTCCCCCCTAAGGTGGCTGGTGCAATGCTGCTTAAACGATCTATTTTTGTACATTCAGAATACCTCATAAAATCTCTTTGAAGGTAGGCTTCTGTTCTTGCGAAATTTTTTAAACTACTGCTATAAAGTAGGGCTCTTTATTTAAAATTTTATAATGTATCATTTTTCAACGACAGATATATAATTATGAGCCAATTAGAAATCATTAATTTAACAAATAAAGTCAGTTAAAGTGGTTTCTTCACGGAATTAACTAGGTAATTTAATTAAAATAGTTATTATATACATATAGCCTTACTGTTAATGATTATCATATTTGGGAAGGAAAATGGTACAAATGATAAAAAATAATGTCATCACTGATTCTTTAAAAGCTCTTGATAACTAAGAAGTCTTTCCTGCAGTAGGTTTTGTGATGTTAGTCCTTCTTAAATAGGACAGATCGTATTCTTCAAGAGCAGCAAAAGTGGACTTGATTTTAATTTCAGATTTAAAATTTAACCAAGTATGTGAAGTTTACTGAGCTATAGACACAAATGGATCATTATCTTTTGAGGGTTTAGAAACATGAATTCCAACAGGGTGTTATCAAAAGGCCTCATAATGTCAGTTGCAAGGTGATATAATTTTATAATTATGAAGGTACATGTTTTTGAGGAGCCACAAAGAGGATCTGATGTTAGTCTTTTTTAAAAAAAAAACACACACACACATATTTTTATTTATTTCAGAGAGGAAGGGAGAGGGAGAGAGAGATAGAAATATTAATTATGAGAGGGAATCATTGATCGGCTGCCTTCTGCACACCCCCCACTAGGGATCAAGCCCGCAACCCAGGCACGTGCCCCTGACTGGAATTGAACCCGGGACCCTTCAGTCCACAGGCCGATGCTCTATCCACTGAGCCAAACCAGCCAGGGCCTGATGTTAGTCTTGAACTTACCACAAAGTTTTTCCCACTGAATTGTGGTCAATTTCTATTTCTCTCTGAAGCAGTAATTTGGGATTTTCCCCCATGAAAAATAAGATAGTCTGTGTATTGTGTCCACTTCCTATTGGTCTTGTTACCTTGCCTCTGTCTCACATTTCTTTCTCAGGTGTCACCTGTTTATTTCTTATCGCCGTGATAATAGTATAGTATAGTATTTGCCTACAGTAGCTCTAAATGATAAGGTTTTCTTTTAGCTTCAGTCACAGAGTTCTAGATTATTCCTGTCATTGTTCTCTGAAGAAAAGGTAGTTAGATGAAAAAATAATTTTTTTAACCCACCACTACCATCAAAGATCTGAAAGACTTTTCATTGCCTAGCAAATGGGGTACAGACATCACATGTCTCTCACCGTGGAGTTATCTTAATCTCTCTTAATTTTGACTCTAAATAATTTTTTTTTCCTTTTGGGAAGCTTAGAGACTCAAAAAAAGAAGAGTTTAAATTTGGGTCCTTGTGATGCTGTTTTCCTTTTCCTTGACGCACGCTGAGCCTTTCAATTTCCAGTCCCATTTCTCTCAAATGTTTTCCTTTTCTTCAGCCTCACTCCTTGTTTATTGATTGTTTAGTTCATTCTCTTTTCTCCTCCAGGGACTCCTATAATTTGAAGTTGGAATTAGAGCGCTCTGCAAATCTGTGAGCCTTCGCTTCGTGTCTCGATTAATGTCTTATGTTCTGCGCATGTTCCTTGAGTCGCCTTCGCCAACCCAATTTTCTGCTGCCTTGCTTCTTCTGTTACTGCTCCTGCCAGCATTAATTGAGTTGTGGCTGAACCCATTCTCTGCTGGTCTTACTGCCCTCCGACTGGTGTCCGGAGTCCACATTGTCACCGGAATGATCCACCTGAATCAAACTCAAGTCTTGGCTGTGCTATTTCAAATTTTTAGTGACTTCACTACAGAGTAATGTTCTAACCTTTTAGTGTCATAGGTACAGCCTGCTCTTCTGAGCTTCCTGCCTCTCTATCGGACAACCCACCGCCTCTGCTTTTCACTCCCCATGTCTGCTCTTCCCTGCCCAGAGTGCACTGTGCCCCCATCCCACCCTCCCCATCCGCACTCCCAGCCTTGATCAACTGGCTTTCCCCATGAGACACAAGTAGCTCCTATGAACCAGGGGGTCACGGTTCGATTCCCGGTCCGGGCACATAACTGGGTTGTGGGCTTGATCCCCAGTGGGGGACGTGCAGGATGCAGCCAATCAATGATTCTCCCTCATCATTGATGTTTCTGTCCGTCTCTCCCTCTCCCTTCCTCTCTGAAATCAATACAAATATATATTTTTAAGTCAAAATAAAAGTTTTTCTCATTATAGTAATAGATTTTTCAATGTAGAAAATCTGAAAACATAAAAACCGTGAAGAGAAAGGCTTTTAAAGAAAAAAAAAGTTTTTTTAAAGAAATCACTCAATTATACCCTGCAATAATATTTTAGGTATTATTAAGTATTTAGAATGAGTTTGCTTTATATACATCCCTTACATATTTTTAGTTGCATAGCCTCAGACGTGCTATAATTTGGGGCCACACTACATATTCTGTTTTGTGACCTTTTTCCATTTAAAATATGTCATAAGCATTTGTCCACATTGTTACAGTCAAAACATTACTTGTAATGGTCTGCTGATTGAAAGAATGTTTGTGTCTTTGAGGATTGAAGTGCAGGTATTTTTCTAAGCTGAATTCTGTTAAAGCCCCACCATTACAGCAATCCCAGTATTTAAAGTGCCAGCCTGGTGTGTTTTAAGAGAAGTGTTTATTCAGCCTTGTGTTAGGTAGTTTGGGCAACACAGAGGTGAACAAAACACAGTTCCTGGTTGTTCCCAGGCCTGAGGTGCAGTGAGGGAGGCCGACATGTATCCCATGGGGGGTGGTCCAGGTCCAGGCCTTCCTCTCTAACAGTATTTACAGGCACACAGCACAGGAGAGGGTCAGGGGTTAGACCCAAAGCTGAAACCACAGGGAGAGAGATGGGGGTGGAGCCTGGAGGGGTAGGACAGAGTGTTCACAGGAGTGGGGTGGGGTTTGCTCAGAAGTCGGACATACATACATACATACATACATACATACATACATACAGCAGCGTTTTCCTCTGGAGCACCTACTCTTTTTCTTTATAACTCAGATTCCTGACCACACATCAGAGGTTTTTTTTGGAGAAATTATTGTTATTTGCAAATATTACCCTCCACGGAAATACTAGTACTTGTTTTGTTTACCCAAATAAAAACCATGAACCGGTTTTTGTAAAGTATACAACATGATCATGGGTTTTATTTTTTTTTAATTTGAATATAATGAAACAATTCAATACTGCATTAATATTGAATTCTACATGTAATAAACACACAGTCTTAGGCTTTTAGTAATGGGTACGTTTAGTTTGGTGCAGTTCAGGGATTTTTCTGACGTATAGGCTACCCAAACCAAAGAGTGCTTTCTTTGGCTATACTCCCAAGTCTTTTGATTGCAAATTCAATGAAATAATAATAAGGAAGGGAGGGAAGGAAGAAAGACTTGACCTCACACTGCCAGAGATGTAGGACCCAGGGCGGTGGGCGAATCCGACCGATGTGTTTATGATGGCTGCTTCTAGGAATGAATGGAGAATGGGCACTTCTATTGACCATATACTGTTATCATAATTGACAGCATGGACAAAGAATGTGACCTGCAACAGAGAAAGACTAATACTGTATGCCTTCATTCAAATGAGGAATTAAAAACAACAACAACACAGAACTCTTACAAATGGAGACGAGATTGGTGGTTGCCAGAGATTGGAGGTGCGGGGAATGGGGAAATGTTAAGTCAAAGGGTACAGACTTCCAGCTCTGAGATGAATAAGTTCTGAAATCTAATGTGCAGCGTGGTGACTATAGTAACAGTACTGCATTATTGACTTGAAAATAGTTAAGAAACTAGTTCTTAAATGTTATCACTGTACCCACAAAAGATGGTATTATGTCAGGGGTTGGAGGTGCAAACCTCCATAGCAAATCATCACCTCATACACCTTCAACTTACATATGTCAGTGAAGCTGGGGAGGGCAAAAGAATGAGTGTGAACTCCATCAGCAGGAGACCGTCTCCTGTCTGGGGAGGTGGCAGCAGTATTTTGCAGAAGATATGCTTGATTGCTTTAGTTTGTGTTAATTCTTCAAATTAACTCAGAAGACTACTAAAAGATGACCAGTTTTCAAGACTGAAATGGCTCACAAGATTCCTGAGTATCAAATGTTTTTCTAATTTGAGACTGAGCAAGCATTCTACAAATTAGTGTTAAAATTCATTAAGTGCCTACTTGCCTGTAATGACAGTGGCATACTTAAAGAATGTTGTAGATGTGGGTCTTCTAAGCTTATAGCATTAAGTATGCTCGTCTAGATAGAATAGAAATAACAAGATGGCATTTAAATACAAATATGGAAAATTCCAACCATGGAATGTGTCCATAGTTGTTCATGTGTATAGCAATTATGAAGGGCCTTGGTGTCAGACCTGAGCTAGTTGATGTTCTTTTAAATTACTGTTACAAGGTTCTACTCAACCGACTGGTCCCTGGGTCTTGTCCCAGCTTGTGTGAGCTCTTCCTCACTTTCTAAGAACCAGCTCTACTGGACTTCTCTCGGGTCCTGTGAGCACTGTGTTCTTTCCCACCTCAAGTTAGTACCTTTGTGTGTCCTTCTACGTCCCCCCTTTTTTCTACCTGTCTCCTCTTTCTCCTTTAGGTTACAGCTCCAGTGTAACTCGGTGAAGCCTTCCCAGATTCCTCAGACTGAGGATCTATGGTAGATGCCCACAGTGCTCCAGACTTCTCTTTCATAATGCTCCCGGCTTTGGAATTTCTATTTTAATGTTCGTCTTTCCTTCAGGCTTTGAGTTCCAAATTGGGGAACTCTCATTCACTGCTTCACCCCCAAGCGCCTACTACCAAACACTGGGTAAATATTTGTTTACAGAGTAGATGTGACTGCTTCGTGGAAGGGTAGGTTCTTAGGAAGGAGCTCTTAAAAGCTGTGCTCTTATAAACTTATACTTGAGAAGAAACTCAAAAGATGGAGATGCATGGGTGGATGGATGGGACCCCCTGCCCTAAGCCAAGGAGCCGGTTTGGAGTTCGGTTTAGGCGTATCACTTTCACCGTTTCATGGAACTTTCTCTTACTGCTGAGGCACCCAGGGGCTGGAGGAAGTAATAAAACGCACTGCTCTTTGGAGTCCAGGTCTCCTGGGAGAGGGCTGGTCAGTAACCTTAGTGTTGAGCTAGTTAAATGGACAGTTTATTTGGGGAAAAACACTGAGCCATCTTACAGTCGGGGTAAGGAGGAGAACCGAGGCATGGTTTTAGCCATACTTTGCCTTTGAGGAAAACGGATTTTTCTTTACAGATTCCATAGGTGTGGTTCCAAGATGAGCTTTCTGAAAGAAAATTTACATGAAGAAATCCTTAAGGGTGCACAGAATGCTCTCAGCAGCTCAGATTTTTAAAAAGATGTATATGATTGGCAGGTGGAAGGAGACTGAATCACATTTCTACAGCATCAAGTAGACTAAGAAATAAACATTTAAGGGTTGTTGTGTTGTTTTTTTTATTTTTTTCTAAAGGAAGCTCACAAGGAGCTGTGATACTTCAGAGAGCACGAAGAGCTTTCAAGGTTGTGTTTGGAGTGAGAGCGACAAGAAGGAAAAGTAGGCTTACTGTCAGATGCTGTTAATGTTAGCTGATTGTAGGCCGATTTCAGATAGCATAGATGAAATTAGCAATAAGCAATGTGACTAGCAATCAGCATTGGTTAGGTCACTGGCTTCCATGATCTCGAACTAGCAGAATTACTTTTCCAACAGTAAAAGGGAAAACAACCCCAAACAGGTGAAATTACATTTTTTTTTTTTGAAGATTAGGAGATAGCAAGAGGATCATTCACTTTAAATGAATCTAAGTTTTTAGGACTCAACTGAATGGCCTCACAGGAGTTGAAGGGAATCTCAGACACGATCCTAGGGTTATTGTCAATATTCTTTGTGAAACTATGGAGGATGTGGGAAGTACCAGGAGAATGAAGAGAAACAAATGTCCCAGTTTCCAAAAAGACATAAAATCCATAAAGTAGATGGTGAAAACTCAAGTCCACTTCCCTCACGTTATTTATTTTTCAACTAGGGGCCCGGTGCACGAAATTCGTGCACTGGGTGTGTGTGGGGAGGGGAGTGTCCCTCAGTCCAGCCTGCCCCCTCTCACATACTGGGAGCCCTCAGGCGTTGACCCCCATCACCCTCCAATCGCAGGATCGGCCCCTTGCCCAGGCCTGATGCCTCGGCCAGAGGCGTAGACCCCCATCACCCTCCGATCGCCTGATCGGCCCCTTGCCCAGGCCTGACGCCTCCGCCAGAGGTGTCAGGCTTGGACAGGGGACTCCCATCTTCCCCCGATCACTGGCTCTGGCCCCCGCCCAGGCCTGAGGCCTCTGGCCCAGGAATCATGCCTGGGCAGGGGACCCCCATCTCCCTCTGATCGCTTGCTCCACCCCCCGCCCAAGCCTGACGCCTCTGACCCAGGCTTCAGGCCTGGGCAAGGGGACCATCATATCCCCCCAATCCCCGGCTCCGCCCCCCACCCAGGCCTGATGCCTCGGCCAGAGGAGTTGACCCTCATCACCCTCCGATCACCAATCACCGGATCGGCCCCTTGACCAGGCCTGAGGCCTCCGGCTGAGGTGTCAGGCCTGGGCAGGGGACCCCCAGCTCCCCGCGGTTGCGGGCTCCGCCCCTGCCCAGGCCTAACGCCTCTGGCCTAGGCGTCCGGCCCGGGCAGCGGGGACCTGCAGCTGCAGTGGCCCCGTGATCGTGGGCTCCACTTTAGGCCCAGGAAAGGGATCCCTAGCTCCTGGGACTGCCAGCTTCGACCGTGCCCAGCTCCCATCGCTGGCTCCACCCCTACTTCCTGCTATCACTGGCCAGGGTGGCAAAGGCGCCTGATTCTCCCATCATGGCTGGGGGGCAGGGCAAAGGCGGCCCCAGGGCCGCCTTTGCCCTGCCCCCCAGCTCTTAGCTCCCCCCTGGGTTTCCGATCACTGTCAGTGGCAGGGGGCTTCTTCCTGCTTTCCCTTTCGCCTCCCTGCATTGTGCCTACATATGCAAATTAGCCGCCATCTTGTTGGCAGTTAACTGCCAATCTTAGTTGGCAGTTAACTGCCAATCATAGTTGGCAGTTAGTTTGCATATAGCCCTGATTAGCCAATGAAAAGGGTATCGTCGTACGCCAATTACCATTTTTCTCTTTTATTAGATAGGATTACAGTTTACTTTCAACATTGTTTTGCATTAGTGTTGGGTGTATAGCACAGTGAGTAGACAATCACATACTTTACAGGGTGTTCCTTCCCTGTGATATATTTATATATAGTTATTATATATACTTATGGCACCATATATAGTTATTACAATACTAGAGGCCTGGTGCATGAAAATTCATGCACTGGAGGGGGGGTTCCTCAGCCTGGCCTACTCACAGTCCGGGAGCCCTCAGGGTCAGGAGGCGACACCCCCATCACGCTTCTGCTGCTGCCACTGCCAGCAGCACAAGCTTCGGCTGGCCCTAGTTACCTGAGCCTCGGGCATCTCTGGGCAGCTGGGAAGCTGCCGTCTGAGGCTTGCCTGCACCTCGGGCCTGCCCTGGGTGGCTGGGCAGCTAACATCTGAGGCTTGCCTGTGCCTTGGGCCAGCCCTGGGCACCTGGGGGGCTGAGGGCGGATCCGACCACACTGTGCACCTGCCGCCCTCCGCCCCCCCCCCCCCCCGGCAGGGCTGAAAGGACTGGGGGACTCTGGCGGGGGTTGAGGGAACTGGCTGCTACCATCTTGTGGCTATGGGCGCCGCCATCTTTGTGATGGTGTGGTGGTCAATTTGCATATTCCATCTTTATTAGATAGGATTGTTAACTCTACTCCCTGTGCTGTACTTTACATACCGTTGAATATTCTGTAACTGCCAATTTGTACTTTTTAATCCCTTCACCTTTTTCAGCCAGGCCCCCAACCTCCCTCCCTGCTGGCAGCCACCAGCTAGCTCTCTGAGTCTATGAGTCTGTTTCAGTTTTGTTCATTTATTTTGTTCTTTAGATCCAACATGTAAGTGAAATCATATGTTTTTTGTCTTTCTCTGCAATCAAAATTTGAAGAGATTATTTTTAAAAAATACAGTGTTGTAAGTGCTTAGAAAACAATGGGATGATCACCACGAATCGATGTGAAGTTATAAGAATAAGACATGTCAAACAGACCCCATTTTTCTATTTTTTTAATTTGATTTTTGTAATGACTGGATTGGCGAATGCTAAAGACATGTTGTATCTCGACTTCAGGAGACTTTGCCAACCACTTGCCAGACTCTCCTCATGGAAAGACAACGGCGTGTCGGCATTTAGGCTGATGTACAGCTGCTCCTGCGGCCACACCTAAGCCCACATGCCACAGGGCGTATCTAAGTAGCAATCAGTGACCCAGGAGTGGATGTTAATTTGCATACGTTCAGAAAGCGTGGATTTCTACTTCAGAGTTCTTTTGACTAAGGATTTATATGTCAAAACTAGCGTGCCTGAATTTATATGATTGAAATTTCAGTTGTAGGCCTTTCCCCACCTGAGCTGTATTTTAGATATATAGATCTGTTTGTAACTTTCATAAATCAGCCTGACTTATAAATCACTTAGAAGTCAGTGGACGAGCTCAGCGCCTAGAGCAGAGGCTGGCTGGGTGAGAAGGCTACTGTAAGGAGCCTTTTTTCTTATTTGTTTGACAACAACTACATTAACCCCGGGTAGATGTGTTTCATGCCCTTGACATACCAAGTTTCTGTGAAATGCTCCCTACACAAAAGGCAGAAGTTCATGTACATTTGATAATACAGGTTCTTCTGCAGTGACTGTTGGCTGGCCCTCTCGTCACTTTAGTCATCTGCCTGTACAAGTTATTTATACTTAAAATTTTTTCCTAGAATCGTATCAAAGAGGCAACAGTAACATTCTGTCCCCTTCTGAAAATTCTTTTGGTTTCCTGAAGCAAGGAAGTCTATGATGACTGCTGTAGCTAGTGTAGTTCATTATTAATTATCAATCTTAAGGAACACCAACCCATATAATTGGTTAACCTTTATAATTGACTTGTTGAACCCGTTATCGGATATGTTTTTATTCTGTAAGCAATGAGATTGTGCGGTATTGATTTTGAATTAGGGGTTCCTTCTACCCAGCGACAAACAAGTACTATAATATAAATAACAAATGAAATAATATGCTCCCATCTGGATTGTACTCCAGTTGATGGGGCCCCTAAGTGCCTGGCAGAAGCAATCTCTGGAATTAGGGATTCTTCTGTGTTCTCCCTATGACTATCTTTAAGTTTTTCCTTTTTTTTCTCTCTTTTCCTTTTTTTTTTTTTTTTACGGTTTTGTTTTTTTAATATTTTTATTGATTTCAGTGAGGAAGAGACGGAGAGATAGAAACATCAATGATGAGAGAGAATCATTGATGGGCTGCCTCCTGCACACTCCCTTCTGGGGATCAAGCCTGAAACCCGGGCATGTGCCCTTGACTGGAATCGAACCCCGGACCCTTCAGTCCACAGGCCAACGCTCTATCCACTGGGCCAAACCGGCTAGGGCTTTCAGGTTTTCTTTCATCATAAAAGTTCCTGGCTTCCTTAGCAGCTATTTTTGGCAAAACAGGGACATTTGGGTTTGTGTGTATTCAGTTAAGGATCTGAATATTATCTCTAACTTCAGAAGGACTCTGATTTCCTGCTTATATTAGCACCCTCTCATATGGGTGAAAAGAATGAACTGATCTGTAGTAACCTTTTGATTTATCTAACTTTGTCATAACTATGCTGTTCAAATAAAACAAAGAGCAGCCCGGCCAGCGTGACTCAGTGGTTGAATGTCAACCTGTGAACCAGGAGGTCACAGTTCGATTCCCTGTCAGGGCACATGCCCAGATTGCGGGCTCGATTCCCCGGTCAGGGCATGCAGGAGGCAGCCCATCAATGATTCTCTCTCATCATTGATGTTTCTATCTCTCTCTCCCTCTCCCTTCCTCACTGAAATCAATAAAAATATATTTAAAAAATAAAACAGAGTACATTTTAATCAAGCAGTTATTTCTTATTCGGTAAGATAATCTATTTTGTCTTAGCATTGCACTTTCCTAATTATCTGAGGTCTTTCCACTCAACAGTATGGATTGCTTTGGGTTTCATTTTAAGTTGGCGAGAACATATTTGAATAGAGAGGTGATAAGAATTCGGAAGTTGTCAGCATATAGATGGTATTTAAAGCCATGGGACCGAGTGAACTTACCTTGTTGTCTTCTCTGACCTATGCCATCTCCCTCCCCTACCTTGTAAAATCATGTATATATTTTAATTAGAGTGCCTTTAATAATTTGGTGTTGGTTATCTTGCTTTTAATAAAATATGCTGATTTCTCTTTATTGTTCATTTTCTGTTTATTGTTTAAGGGTATTTAGTCAATATTTAACTGGAGAGCTAACAGTTAACGCGTTTTGTCTTCTTTTGTTTTCTTTTCTTAGGCAAAGTCATTAACAAAGATTTGCGACATTACCTGAGTCTTCAGTTTCAGAAAGGATCGATTGACCACAAACTGCAGCAAGTGATCAGAGATAATCTCTACTTGAGAACCATTCCATGTAAGTAGGAAATGGAATAAAAGAAATAGATACTTGTGTAACTGGCTGAACATCTAGAACGAATTAGAGTAGAGCATCTCATATGAAATTGTGAAGACTAAGGTGCGGCCCTGGAATGCAACAAAAGTTGGAGAAAGAGAAACATTTTTCGGAGAACTTTCAGGGGTTTTGATTTTCAAAGTAGAAAAACCCAAAGATTCTATATTGGGACTTTTTGAAAAGTCAGTCTGTGTACATGTTGCTAACTAGATTTTATTCTTATAAATCAATTTCTACAGCCTGAGCAGGAAAAAGACTTCTGTGCTCTCAGTGCCTCACACATGGAGACATTTTTGTATTGACTACGAGGACTTTGCTAATTTTAAAGTCTGCCCCATCCCCAAAGGGAAAAAAAAGGAAGAAAAACGCAGTGCCTTCCTTTTGGCAACCATTTTGAATGTTGACATTAACGTTGGTGTTTCTACTCCCGTCTTAATGGTTTTCATAGGACCTCGTTGTTGTTGTAACGGTGTTTTGGGTTTTTTGATAAAACACATAACAAGAAATCATGTATGCCTAAGTGTTAGCTGTAGTTAGCGCGGGTTGGTGAAGAGTAAAAAGCAGTAGACAATACGGAGGCATAAAAGGACACTCGGCTGTTTTCCTTTTCACTATCTGTAACTCCTTGAGGATGCCAGCTTTTGTAATGGCTCTGAAATTCTCGATTTCTTTTTCTTGTTATTAATCTCACACAATGCCCAGTCCATTACCAGGCTTTTCCAATGATGCTTCTTAAACATCTATCCCTCTGCACTGCCTTAGACCTCACTCTTTCTTGCTTGGACTTAAAAACAAATAGCATTATGTAGTGACAAAGCGCTAGGCAAGACGGAGTTCATAATCCTGATAGCATCTTCCTAGTTGCTTCACTTAATCCTCCTGAGCCTCAGAGAGAGAAACATCCATGTGAGAGAGACATCAGTGTGAGAGTGAAACACCCATGGGCTGCCTCGTGCACACCCCCTACCGGGGATCGAGCCCACCACCCGGGTATGTGCCATGACTGTGAATCGAACCGGCAACCTTTCGGTGCACAGGACAGTGCTCAACCAACTGAGCCACACTCGCCAGGCCTATTGCTGTTCCTTCAGTGGTCACGGTTGTCTAAAGCTTGTTCTCCGCTAGACTTGCTAGGAAGAGCCACTAGACCACCGCGTCCATTTGCTTGTGGTTTTTATACTTCAAGTTTGCTTGGACGGATATGCAATGTCGGGCTCATATTTTTCTTTCCTGGTCTGTCTTAATTATGTTAGTCAGTTGTCTTCTGCTGTAAAGCATTGTTCTGAAAAATTCTGAAATAATCTGATTATCATTCCCTTGTAAGGAACTTGGTGCTTTGCCTACACCGGGTGTCTCGGGGTAGCACTTTTAGGCTCCTAGCTCTAGAGCTCCGTCGTCCTTGTTAAAACAAGTAAATAAAATAAGTGCCTGTACCTTCTGCTGCCCTCTGCCACTTTTCCTTGGATCTTCTTTCTTAATTTACTTCTGTCCTAGTTTTGCACTTTCTCCTCAGTGTGAGGTTTTGCCCTAGAAAGGAGCTACAATTTATGTAGTTTTAATCCGTAGGGTCCACACAGCTGCAGCCTTTCAGATCCTCACAGGACCTCTTCGCTTGCTCATGGAGGTGGCCACAACCCCATCGGGTCTCTGAATATTATTCTTTACTAAACGATACCAGATCTTCGTGGAGAAAATTCTGATTCCAGGTGTGGGGCAAGGGAAATACAAGATGAGCTTGGAACATCTCATTGTACCAGAAAGTACATAAATGCTTAAGAAATGACGGGGACACATCAGAAGGACTTAAAAAGGGGGGGGGGCACCTAGGGGTTCTCCACTGACAAAATCTGAGGCAATGGAGCAGCAAAACTAATGTCAGAGAAAGAGAATGGGCGCTGCAATTGTCTGTGGCCGCAGTAGAGACAGAGCGTGACACGCGAAGGGGTCCTCTGATTTCCTCACCCTCTTCCTGGGTGCATGCTGGGCCTCGCTCAGGGGGAGAGCCGGGCAGAGCCCAGCCGTCTGCCCAAGCGCCCCCGTCTGCTGCTGAGCCCTGAGCCGAGCATTGCCGTGTGAGACCCCCCAAGGCCAGGCCAGGGGCTCCGGGAGCTGCTTGCTTACCCAGTCACCGCACTTGCCCGGGGCGGGAGAGTTCTCACCAGCCTGCCCAGAGACCTGTCAGGCTCCCTCCTTGCACCAGCTCCTGCAGGCCCGTGTTCGCAAAGGCGATTAAGCCAGCCCCAAAGGGTCCAGCGAACATGCTTGTGACTGAACTATTCGCAACAAGAAAGGAAGGAAGTTGCCAGTGTCTTTCCCCCCATCCTGCCTGCAAAAAGACACTCTGCAATGTCAGCCCCGCACCAGCAGGCAGCTTCCCAGAGGCTGGTGGGTGGGGGTGGGGTGGGGGTGGGGGGGAGGTGGAGTGGGGTGCAGCTGTGGGGCTTCCCAGCAGCGAATCAGCAACACCTTCCCAGGAGGCTTTGTGAGCGGCACGGTGCACCAGTGACTTGTCCGCTTCCTGACGCGTTCCGTGGGCACCCCAGCGGCTCCCCACATTTCATTAATCTCCCCGCACATGGTTTTCCAGTGGGATCTGGCAAGTCCAGCCAGCATCCCAGCTGGTTCTCTAGTAAGTTACTAGCACCTTCCACACACCACTCCCTGCTGCCACCATAGGGAGCTGGCTTGTCAGTTTCATCCAGGCCCAGCAGACATTTCCTTGCCGCTGCCGCCGCGGCCGCCGCCGCCGCCGCCGCCTGAGGACGAGGACGGGGAGCCACTCCTTCTCCAATGAGGTCTGGTTCCCAGGCCGGGAGTGTCCCTCTCTTCCAAGATTTTTTTTTCCCCTCCTTAAATATATTTTGATTAATTTCAAAGAGAGGGAGAGAGAGAAACATCAATGATGAGAGAGAATCACTGATTGGCTGCCTCCTGCACGCCTCCTCCTGGGGATCAAGCCCACAAGCCGGGCATGTGCCCTTGACCAGGAATGGAACTGTGACCTCCTGGTTCATGGGTCAAAGCTCAACCACTGAGCCAGGCCGGAAGGGCTCTTCCAAGTTTGTTCCTCACTTGGGTGTTCTCCCTCAGCTCTAGGGCGGTGTGCTTTAGCGCTCCCTTTTACTCCCTCTTAGTTAGTTCCTCGGGAATCTATAATAATAAAAGCGTTATATGCTAATTAGACTGGACGTCCTTCCGGACGAAGCCGGGGCTGTGAGGGAAGCCCGGGTCCCGGGTGCCAGAGGGAAGCTGGTGCCGGCAGCCGGGGGAAGGAAGGCCTACTCTTGCATGACTTTCGTGCATCGGGCCTCTAGCGGTTAATAATTCTTTATATTAAGCTGTCCTTGTTCGGGGGACCATGCGGTTTCTCTCTCCTGCTTGGACCCTGGCTGATACAGCACTGGCACTGGCCGTGGCCCCGAGGGACAGGCCCCGCAGGAAGGAATTTTAGGCTTGGTTTTGGTTGTGTTCTTGGGCTCAGTTCAGTGCCAGGTGCCAGCCAGTGGGAAGTCGGGTGTTTGTAATTCAGGACCAGAAGTGGCATCACAGTTTAATCACAGGGTAATTTTTGGTTGATTGCGATAAAAGTGCCAGCTGAACCAAGTACCTTGGGACCCGAAATGACTGCGGCAGGTGACCGTTATGGCAATAAAGACGGCTCCAAGCACCGTGGGGCGGGGTGGCTTCTCCCCAGAGCTCCATGTGCTTAAAGAGAGAAAAGGACACTGGATCTGCTGGTTGTTACCATTATGGACTCATGTAGCACGATTATTAGTAACACTTTTAAATGGCCCCATAGTGCCGTTTGCAAATGGATCAACTTAAAAAGGGGGAGCGTTAACACAAAATAAAAATAAGTACCAAATTTGAAAGGAACCGTCACACATATTTACTACGTGACTTTTTCACTCCTACAATGAAAATTTAAAGCACACAAAGTATCAGTTACATTATCTGCTCGCCTCCCCTTTGTTGGGTAGCAGATATTCTAGACATAAAAGAAATTGCTCTGACTTGCGTTGATATTCACCAGATTGGAAGCGTGTATCCAAGAGCGTCTTTAAATTGGGCGTCAGTCATTGGCCGTTCATCTGAGCTTGCTTTCTGTTTTAATGATGAAAATATTTTGTCTCCTGGCCCTGATTGTGGTGTTGCCTTTGAACTCCATGTTGCTTCTACTTCAGATTTTAGACCAGTTTCTGAATCCAGTTGGCGTGTTCCACATCGATTTCCGCATCTTCTCTCTGCACCTCTCCTGTTAGTATTTGCAAAGCACGGGAACTTGTCGCTAATACTCAGACGGTGGAAAGTGCCAGAGAATGCTGTGAGGCAGTATTATACCATTCAGAACGCCTGATACGGCTAACGTCATTACCAGATTCACACGCCAGAACTGTCCAGTTAAGGACTCCTTTAGCCTTCAAAGTTGTAGTATTTTGGGAACACTGCTCACAGAATTACATAGTGTGCAAATGCATCTGATCTTAATAATATTGTATCTGCAAGGAAGACCAGCGTTAGCAGGCAGGGCTTGACCACGCACTGAATTGTGGGAACAGCTGCAGGGAAGACTGAGCAGGTGGTGACCACCGCTCCCCACACGCCTCTGTCCTGGTCCCTGGAAATGCCAACTGTAACTTTTGATTCTGCTTTGTGGCGTTTCCTGCTCTTCCCTTCCATTGCTATCGGTAGATTGCTTCAAATCTGTAGCATCTCTGTGTCAAATTGTTAACCTTTAATTCTCACTGGAGAAATATGATACTTTTTTCTCATTTCCCCTATCAATTGTGATGGTTCCCAAAACTCACGAAATTGTACTGTTAGAATTAGTGAATTTTGTTGTAGGTAACTGACATCGGAATACAGCGACCAACGGAGTTCCCACAATTACATTCTTTTATACCATCAACAAGATGGAAGTTTATTAAAAGATACCCTTTATAATATCATAAAAATTTGAAATACTTAGGAATTAATCCTTAAAGAACTATAAAGACCTCTGTAAGGTAAAATTAAGGGACATTGAAGATCTAAATATATTGGCAGAGATTTCTTACTTGTAGATGCAATATGGCAAAGATATCAGTCCTCAAATTGATTAATAGATTCAATCTAACTCCATAAAAATCCCAACATTTTTAGCTTGTTTATTTGGTTCCAGAATTTAGATGGAAAAGGCTATGTATAGAAAAAAACAAGATTGGCCCTGGCCAGGTAGCTCACTCAGTTGGTTAGAGCATCGTCCCAATATGCCAAGATTGTGGGTTCGATCTGTGGTCAGGGCACACAAGAAGCAACCAGTGAACGCATAGATAAGTGGAACAACAAAAACAAATGGATGTTTCTCTCTCCCCCCACTTTCTTAAAGAACAAAATCAGTAGACTTGCTCTACTACATCCCAAGATTTATCATGAAACGTAATTACCCCATCAGTGGTGCAGGGGTGGTCAGGTCAGGAGGCAGGTGGGATGTGCAGGAGAGCCCGGTGAGGGGTACCCAGTCTTGCACCGACAATTCTATGTAAGTTTCTGTGACAGAAGCCCTGTGGTGGGTCGGAGGGGAAGTAATGGTCGTTTCAGTAAATCATGCTGAGTAGCCATTTGGTAAAAAAGGAAAGTAGACCACTACCTCTCGCCAGGTCCCCTAATTAAACCATCTTAGTGCATTAAAGTATTAGACATGAAAGGCAAAGCTGTGATGCTTTTTTAAAAGAATATAGCCTCTCCCCAGGGTCTTGAAAAAAATTTCTTCAAGACGCCAAAAGCATTATCTATAAAGGAAAGGATTAAAGGTGAAAAAAAAAAGAGTGGGGAAAGATACTCTCTGTTCTGCTACCACATTTGTTTCCGTGATGCAAATAAGTTCCTATGTGATTGGTGAGTAGGCAGGAGAACGATGTCAATTTAATTGAGGTCATACCGGTTTGTATTCCATTTTCCTGAACACGTTCATGTTTTGCGTCATCAAGTAGCAGCAAATAAACACTGAATATACAAACACAGCTGAATGACGTGGGCTGTGCAGGATGCTCATTCATCTCAGTTTGGCCTCTTTTCTCAATTGGAACATGTGCTTTATGTTAAAATTGCTTATTGCACATTTTGCCTTATCTTCATGGTTCAGTAGCCTCACCCCTCCCTTGTACCCCTTTCTGTCAAGCTACCTTTTCTTTTCTTTAAAAAAGACAACAACCCATGAAGGCCCAGCTGGTGTGGCTCAGTGGTTGAGCATCGATCTATGACTCAGGAGGTCACGATTCAATTCCCAGTCAGGTCACATGTCTGGGTTGTGGGTTCGATTCCCAGTGGAGGGCGTGCAGGAGGCAGCTGATCAGTGATTTCTCTCTCGTCATTGATGTTTCTATCCCCCCCTCCCTCCCTCTCTGAAATCAATAAAAATACATTTTTTAAAGAACAAAATATTTTATTGATTCTAGTATTTATAATTAGGAATGTAACATGGCTCTTAAACTGTATTAATATTTTAAATTAGGATTGTTATCGATTTGGGGGTGCTAGAATGCTGACATAGGTTTTGAGGGTTCAACCCGGACCCTACTTTCTCCAGTCCCCATGGATACCAAAGGACGACAGTAGGTGTGTTTTGGGGGAGTCACAAGTTCTATGCGGATTTTCACCTGTGTGTTAGGGGGTTCGTGCTCCTCCCCCTCATTGTTCAAGGATCAACTCTACTTTAGCATGAATTCCTTAGCAGATAAAATTCAGTGCTCTGTTGCTGAATTTCATTGAACAGCTTACTTACTGCTTAATTTTTAAAAATTACTTGAAGAGAATAATGGCTAAGAAGCAATGTGTAAATACCTACCTTTATGAAGCCTTAAGCCTTTTTATTCACCTAAAATAATTTCATAATTAATATTTGTCCAAGTTTTTAAAATAGAGTTCATTAGAAGACCTTAAATTTTTTTCTTTTAATTGTCCTTTATGCATCTAGTAAGTAGAATGTTCGTTTCTTTTCTCTAAGGAAGGAAAAAAAATACACGTTAGCTACCTAAAAATGAAGCCTATCATTGGTGGATTGTTATATGTTAAGGAATGATAACTGAGGTTTAAAAGAAGAATTAACGGTTGTGTCTTAGAAAGTTAAGCTTTCTCTGACACTAAAATTTTATAGTCTTTGTAGTTTTGAATTTTATGGCTACCTGTAGGTTTATTCAAGTTTATTGACTCATCCTACGTTATTTATTTTCCTGCGTTCACTTAGGATTCTTAACTTGCCTCAGATTTCCTGATCCTCATTCTAGTAGGTACAATATATTCAATGTTCTGTTTCTCCATGTGTTCTCTATAGGCTATATATTCTATTATTTGCAATATTTTGTAAGTTTAAAAGCACTTCCATCCTATTTTTTTCTTGTTGTTTTTTTTCCTTAGGCACCACAAGGGCCCCCAGAGATGGGGAAGTACCAGGGGTGGACTATAATTTCATTTCTGTTGAACAGTTCAAAGCACTGGAAGAGAGTGGAGCATTATTAGAAAGTGGAACGTATGATGGTATGTCCCCAAATATTGACAACAGTAACCCAGAAAACTATCTGAATGACTGGAATTATTTCAGAGGGAATTTGATCAGTAAAATACCATTTTACAAAGAAGTTTTATCTGTCGGTTTGGGGGAAATTTTTCTCTTAATTAGGGTAATTGCAATTTGCTAGTTAAAATGGGATTAAACAATAAACCAAAAGCATTTCATCACATTATGAATAATATACTAAAATGATTCAAATTAGCTAGTTTGTATATTTCATAGTAATTCATATTCATCATATGAGCTCAGCAAATGTTGGTAGATTGCTTTCTATTTGTGATTGAGAATTCAAATACTGTAGACTTTAAAAAATCTATTTATACTTTGGATCGCTTAGAGAAAAGAGAATATAGAATGGGGGGAGAAAAGCAAAAACAGAGTATTTGGTTTTCTTTTCATATATCTCTCCTCTACCCACTTGATTCCAGGAAGTACAGATTTAAGATCAAGTTCAAATTTTATTGTTAATCCTCACTGAGGATATTTTCCCATTGGTTTTTAGAGAGAGTGGAAGGGAGGGGAGAGACAGTGGAGAGACACATCGATTGGTTGCCTTCGGTACATGCCCCGACCAGGGCCAGGGATCTAGCTTGCAACCTGGTATGTGCCCTTGAACAGAATCGAACTTGGGACCCTTTAGTCTGTGGACTGACGCTCTGTCCACTGAGCCAAACCAGCGAGGGTGTGTGTGTCTTTTTTTTTTTTTTTTTAAATGGGATCTCAATCACATTCCAGTGGCAGACATTCCTTAGATATTTACATATTTATTTCTGTATGAATCCCCTATTGGATACAGATATTTTCTCCTATTCTTCCACCCAGTAACCTTTTCCTGTGTTGCTTCATAAACAGAAATCCTTAACTTTCGTCCACCGAGTTTATCACTGTTTTCCTTATGATTTGTACTTTCGAAGTTTTAAGAAGTCCTTCTCTGCCCTTAGATCACAAAGATATTTTCTTCTGTTAAGTGTAAGCGCATGTTAGAAATACGACAAAGTGGCAAATTGTGCCCAATTAAAGGAAATGCAAATTGAAATAACAATCATACACCATTTCACACCCATCATGTTGACAACAGTTTTACAGGCTGATAATGGAGGGAATGGAAACTCCCATAGGCAGCTGGCGAGAGTATAAAATGATGCCTTCCCTTTGGAGAGCGCCTTGGCCACAGCTAGTAACTTCCAAGATGCGCGTGATTGACGCAGCAGTTCCCCCTCAGATGCCCATGGGAAACCCTGTCTGTGCGCATGTGTGGACAGTTCCAGAATAGTCCCTGTAGCGATGTTTGTGAGAGGATGGAAACAACTCTCTTCTCATAGGGGAATCAACCAAGTACATTTTAATTTGTTCATAAAAATGGACTATCCTACAGCAGTTAAAGTGAACTAGAATCTACGCGTCAACAGGAATAAGTCTTAGGAATATCTCTCTATATAAAAGCCTAATATGCAAAGTGTCCCCTAGGGAGTTCGACCAGGAGGCCAGGAGTTCGATCACTCACGAGGATGTGCACTGACCACCAGGGGGCGGCGTGGAACAAAGGAAGGCCCCGGCCAGCAGCTGCTAGGGACCCTACCAGTGCACGAATTTTGTGCACTCGGCCTCTAGTAATTGTATAAAAAGAAAGTTGCAAAAGGATGATGCATGCAGTATGCTCCTCAGAAAAAAGATATGAAATGTCATAGGATGCTTGTGAGGCTTTTATGAACAATGATATTTATACGTTATGTGTGCTCATACGTATGTCCTCGCGTACATACATGCAGGGAAATGCTAACTTCAGGATGACTTGGAGAGAGTGGGAGGGCAGAGACAGGAAGTTAGGGCTTTAATAGTGTATGTGACCGTACATGTATGTGCTCCAAGGGGAAAGGGGGAGAGCTGAAAGAATCTGGCAAACTAGTCCCCTGCGGATGTGTAAATAGGTAAGGAGGTTTCGAATACTCCTGTAAGACTATTGTCCGTGGTTGTATATATGTTTAAAATAGCTAATAGTTCCTTCGTAAAAATGAAAACACCTTCAGAAAAGAGAGAAAAAGGAAATGCCTCAATGCAGCTTCAAAGGATGAAAAAAAATTTCTGTGAATAACTATAGTCAGGGTTCACAAAATTTGTAATTATATACCTTGCTGTAATCTGCAATCTTCATATTTAACAATAACTCAAAAAAAATAGATCGAATTTACTTACAAGCATGCTTAGTACTAATACCAATAATTTTTTAAAAATAAGGGAACTGCCAGAATTTATGATCCAGTCCTAAAATCTTATCAGTGTCTATGGATAACAATCACAATATCCTGAATTTTTCTCATTTTTCACCCTAGAAAAAAATTAAACTTTCTGGAGCTAAAAAAAAATAATAATTAGCAAGGATACACACTACAATGTGTTTCTAGTAAAACTCCCATCTTAGGAAAAGTGGACTTTCCATTGTCTTGGTACATCCACACCCTGTCCTGTGGTAATGGTATTGCTGCACAGGACGCAGGGACTCCTAGCGCATCCTCATCCCCAACCAAACCTCCGTTTGGACCATTTCGCTGCCCTTTGCCCCAGAGAAGCGTGAACTGACTTTCCCACCAGTTCCTTGCTCTACTTCAGCGACAGGGATGTGTTTTGATGCCAGCCTTTGCGTCATCTGCGTGGCGGGAGTGACTCCATCTCAAACGTGGATTTGAAAGCAAGGGAGTAGTGGGGTCAGGCGGGCGAAATGTTGTTGCAAAGCTTTATAGTTTGATGCCACTGTTTTGTCTTGAGCATTTGACTTACAATCCCGCCTCAAGTCACATTTCCAAAGAATTCACCTTCGTGCTTTCCCCTTCGAAGCACGTCCCACCTGAGGTAAACTGTGTTATTTGTGGACTTGCCTCGGTGTTACGATCCACAACCCATGCTTTCTTCATCCAGGAAAAGGAAGCCATTATGTCCCCAGTGATTTATGTTGTGGGAAATGAGCATCTTAATTGCCTCCTTAGGAGCCAAGGAATTCGATGAGACAAAAAGTGATTTAAAAAATGAAAGGTCATGAATATTTGACTCCACAATCATATTTATCTTCCTATAACATTAGCATAGTGATTGATACAAGGTCAAAACTAGCAGGAGCCACAGACTGTTAACGCAGGTAGATCTAGTGAGCATTTTCCCATTGTATGTGGCTGCCTAATGAGAGCTACGTGACAAATTGAGAAGATATTCCATTGTTCTCATTCTATTCCGGAACATTTATTTTTACTGCAAAAATGACTGATCCTGAAGACTTAACATATTAAAGCATTTCTTGCTTCCCTGAGAGTAAGCCAATATTGAAATATGCTAATAATGTCTATTTGTTCAACAAATTGTCAGATAAAATGATATAATTAGAATCTCAGGAAAACTTTCAAAAATTACTTTTACAGAAACAGCCTACATTTCAACGCAGACTGGGTAGTTCTTAGCTTCATCCTTTGCCCACATATTTCCTCCTCTTACCAAAATAGTTCCTCATGTTGCACATCAGCACACAATTATCTGAGTCGGTTTCCTTCTCCTTTACTCCCACTTCCATGCCAGGGAGCCTTACACGGGAGCGTTAATGCATCTAAATTCACAAATGAGGCCCTACTTTAGAAGCCCTGCAAAACAGCCCTGCTGGGATCAATAAGCCACACATGCAAAGTCAGCTTCCTGGCTTTCTATCAGCGGTTCTCAACCTGGGGGTCGAACGACCCTTTCACAGGGGTCGACAAAGACCATCGGAAAACACATAAATAATCACATATTGTTTTTGTGATTCATCACTATGCTTTAATTACGTTCAATTTGTAACAATGAAATTGGGGGAACTCTATTAAAAGGTCGCGGCATTAGGAAGGTTGAGAACCACTGCTTTCGATGGTGAAGGGCACTTAGGAAATCAGTTATTTTTGCTCTTTCTACCTCCTCCTCTTCCAGGAAATGTCTTGGCCTCCTTTTGGCCGGTGGTGGTTGGCTATTCAGCGTAAGGTAACAGGGCAGCGACGTCCACGGGGTCAGATTGCTCTAACACTCGGTTCAACGTCAGTGTTCCCAGCTGCTGTTCCTGTGTTCACTTAGGAAACTTCTACGGGACTCCCAAGCCTCCAGCAGAGCCCAGCCCTTTCCAGCCCGATCCTGTGGACCAGGTCCTCTTTGATAATGAGTTTGACACCGAATCCCAAAGGAAACGAACCACCTCTGTCAGCAAGATGGAGAGGATGGACAGCTCTCTTCCCGAAGAGGAGGACGATGAGGACAAGGAAGCCGTTAATGGCACTGGACATGCAGGTTCGTAAAGGGATGAAGGACTTCTAAGTGAACCTCCCGGTTGGCTTTAACGCGACCCTGCCTTGGCGGTCGTAAGGTTTCCCACAAAGCCCATGCCGAGTGAGTGGTGGGGTCTCATGTTTCTGTAAAGGTTTTTGTGTGGAACAAAGTGTATCTCTGTTCATCATCTTGTAAAACTGCTCCAAGTGGCCATTTCGGTACGTCAGTGATAAGCTTTCCATAGCGATAATGTGAGATGGCATTGCCCTACTGCTTAAACGATGTGGGATTCACTTCCGAAGCTGGAATATGGGAATCTTGTTGGCCTACGTCCTACTTTGCAGGATATGAACAAAAGTAGATGTTTTAAGATACAGCCTTCAACCAAAACACAGCACAGAGTTTTGGAGATGTGCTAGTCAACGTTATCCGAGAGGTTTGCAAGCAGTACTTTGATTTTACGTTCAGAATCACTCAAAGAAAATTTCCAAACTTGCCTCTCCTATTTTTCGTTAAATGCAAAACCAACAGGAACTTACTGGTGGAGAATCTTACTCTTTCGAATTCCCCCCAACATGTGGCGATTGCTTAGGAGACTTCTAGTTGAGAGTATGGGTAGGAAACCACAGAATTGCAGTAGACCTGGTTTCAGTGCTATTCATTATAACACTTCCATTCAAGGCATGACGATAAAAGCTGTGTGAGGGGTGGAATTTTTGCTTGTTTTGTTCATTGTTGTATCCCTTGCAGCATAGACATGGCCCAGCATGTAGCAGGAACTAAAAGATATATTTCACTGGTACCCAATTTGATCATTTTCCCAAAGCATCCCGGTGTTTTCTTTATCAGTGGTTAACATTTGCTGTCTACACTGTATTTGTTGTTTCAATGCATTCATTGTTTGCGTTCCCCTCCAGAATGTGAGTCCTGTTTTATAGTCCTAGCATCCCACATAATCATGCCACTTCATACGTTTGATGTTTCATGTATTACCCCAATATATTTGGGTGAAAAAAGGTCTAAAAATGTTTAGGTGAATTCACATCTTATTTTTTAGGGGTTGTTAAGGGAACTCATCATATCATAGAGCCTTCAGCTTTGCTCACCCACAGAACTAAGTTTGTTAACATCTTTAAATGTGTAAGACTGGCATTAGAGACCGGGAATTTGTCCCAGCGTGGGAATGTACGTGTTCTCGGGTAGGTAGGGCAAGGAGGACATGGCTAGGGCGTGGATGGGGGTGAGGAGCAGTGAGAGGAGGTAAGTAGTGGGGTTAAAGGATGATGGCGCTTGGTTAGGTAAAGGATGGGTGGAGTGCAAATACTACTGTCAGGACAAGGAAGGCTGTAGAAGGATGTCGAAGGCCGCCTCTCAGAGTCTCTGATGCGGAGGCGTTGACTGTAGTCCGGGCTTATTACAGTTGGGTTGTCTTGTAAGTTCTAGAAACAAGTTTCAAGTTCATGAAATGTGCACTCCCTACAGTGACCCACGTTTAGTGTTTTTACCTACCTTATAGACTCTGGGACTCCAAAAGGATTTCACTGTCAACAACAGAAAATTATATTTAACAACAGGAAGTCCACTGCATGTCATTCTGAAAGGCCTGTGTTACATGGGTACGAGGCAGCTTGGTGTAGCATAGGCCACTGGGGTCGGAATCCTGGCTTTGCTGTCGATTAGCTGCGTAACCTTGACTACATTAACTTAACCTCCTGTGCCTCGGTTTCCTCATCTATGAAATGGGAATAGTAAGACGTACTCACAGGCTTGAGTGAGGATTGTGAGTTAATACATGTGAAGCGCTTAAAATAGCGCCTGACACGTGAAGGGATTGTACACGTGCTGCTGGGCTGTTGTTAGTGTCCTGTTGATTGATCTGTGTTCAGTATGAACTGACTTGATTCTAGAGTTGTTTTTTGCTTCTTTCCCAGACTAGCCCCCAAGGTGCTGTACGGGGTCAATGTCACTTAGCAAATGGGAAAAAACAAACAAAAAACCCCCAGTATGTTTCTGTTTGTTTTTTCTAAAGTTAAAGCAGAATGTGGACCCAAAAGACAAGGAAATGTGTAATCAATATTTGGCATTTTGTCACAAATGAAGGGTGCTGTTTGAAGACAGTATAAGCTCACTGCTTTGCATACTGTTCTGCTTTGAATAGAAAGCAGAGAGAGGCATTCTGAGTCCTCGGATTGGATGAAGACCGTCCCGAGTTACAACCAAACCAATAGCTCCATGGACTTCAGAAATTACATGATGAGAGATGAGAATCTGGAACCGCTGCCCAAAAACTGGGAGATGGCCTACACGGACACGGGGATGATCTACTTCATTGAGTAAGCCAATGTCTGAATCTCCTCTCACCAGCCCTGCCATGGGGAGGCTTGTCTGAGAACATGCTGAACCTCCTTTCTCAAGGCCTCCATGTCTGTCTTCTTTCTTTCAAAATATTTTCCATCCATGTTATAGTTGATTCTTAATCTGACTTTTCTCCTGGACGGTATTTTGTTTTTACTTGACTTAGATGAAGGAAGAGTGTATTTGATCTCTGGTTTTATGAAAACAAGAGGATTAAAGACAGACTTATCACTAAGAATGAAAAATGTAAGGAATAAAGAAGGTTTGGTTTGCTTTCTTTAAAAAAAGATGCTTTCATTGGTGAGAGAGAGAAACATTGATGATCTGCCTCCTGCACGCCCCCTACTGGGGATGGAGCTCACAACGTGGGCGTGTGCCCTGACCAGGAATTGAACTGGTGACCTCTGGGTGCATGGGACGATGCTCCACCACCTGACACACACAGGCCAGGGCTGCGTCGCTTGTCTTGTTGTTCTTGTTTTTTAACTTTTGTGTATATTGTCCCACTTAACACACATTTCAGGAATTATCGTAGGAGGGGGACATAGTTCTTATCTGAGCTACATATTTTCAGTCCTAGAGATTGGGGTTGATGTTTTCAGGCAACTGAGTCCAATAGTATAGGAGGGGAAAAAATCACTGGTCCTCAGAAGAATTGGTATAATATAAATCCCCACAAAAAACTATTTTATGAATAAGCACTATTAATATGCTTATATTTACAGAGATAGAGAGTACCGTATGTATTCAGTCAACCTAAAGGTTTCCATTGCTTGCACCTGAGAATATTATGTAAATAATTTATTAGAAGTTTCATTTGAAGTATTTTTATATTCTCATGCAGCTGTAATTCTCATCTTTAAACGAATTTACCCGGAGGTAGAATATCGAAGTAGTGAAGTTACAGGATATACTAATTAAAATACTGCGGGCTGGATACTACACCCAAAAGAACATGTACACAGACATGAACTAGGAGTGAGAGATTTGAGTGGGTTTCCTCAATTGGTCCCCCATTCCACATCCTTCAGATAGAATAAGCATCTTGCTGTACCAAGTGAGAGTCTAGCGTTTCAAAGACATAGATTTTGTGTGCAGGGTATTCTTTTTACCATGCGTGGTAAATGATTGATTTCGTTATATATTTATGTAAACATGAATGACCAGGATTACACACAATAGACAAAATCAGGTAGACTCTTCTCTGTGGCCAATTTGAGGAGTTTTTCAGGGTAATTTAGACTTTGCCTTTCATGCTGACTTGGGAACTAACCCCCTGGGTAAGATGTAGAGTCACAAACAGGAGCTAGAATATCTTTAGAAGCAGATTATGAGACATCAAATCTGACAGCACCTCCCCCTGCAAACGGAGAAGTGAGTAAATGACGGGGCTGGGGAATGTATACAGCAAATGTCTTCCTAGGTGAACATTTTTAAAGTGGATTGCGGTCTGCCTGTAAGATCGGATACTATAAAACCGCTAAAAGAAAAGCTTTGTGACACTGAACTTGGCAAGGACTTCTCGGGTGTGACACCAAAAGCACAGGCAGCGAAAGCTAAAACAGAGGAAAGGGGCCACATCAGACTGAAAGCTTCTGTGCAGCCGAGGGAAGCAATCAGCAGAGCGAAGTAGCTGCCTAAGAAATAGGAGAAAATATTTGCAAACCGTCGTCTCATCAGGGGTTAATATCCACGCTGGAGCTGAGTATTATTTGCTGCGAGATTAAGCCTTCTTGCTGCAGCTCATGTGTTTGGTCTGTGTGACTGCTGCCGTTACGACATGCATCTGTCAGTAAACAATGCCAGTCTGCAGTCTTTAGCTATTAGGTTTCAGGTACAGCCCCGATGGGCATGTCTTTCCCTTGGGAAACAGTGGGTAAAATCCCAGTGGGTTGCCTACACCTGCTAACCTAGCGGTACAAGTTTTGGATCATTGAAACCAAAGTTAAGCTTTTCTAAAAGTTATGAATTTGGTTTTGTAAGAAATGTCCATCATTTGTTTTAAACAATATGCATGCTGCTAGGCCTCAGTGGAGACCTGACCCTTTTCATTTTACTAAAATCGCTTTAGCCAGTTTTCGTTCGGGGAAATTCTCTCTGACAGAACGGGTAACAGACTTTCTAGAAGGAACCCCAGGGTCTCCTACTTAGATTACCCGTACTCGGCATACAGGAGTGTCTCTACCACAGTGGAGAGTCAGGCCTGGCACTGTGCAGGGAGGGCTGCCTAGCTAGCCCTCTCAGTAGCGCAGGGGTGAGGAAGGGCGTGGGAGATCTGATTCATTTCCGGAAACCACTGGCTCCATTTCCTAGGAGCGGCCAGTGTCGAGATGAGCGAGTTGATCTCAGGATATAGACGCCAAGAAAAGATAACTTGTCACAATGCTATCCTCGCATTCTTTGAGAATCGCTGTCATTTATATTTTGTTGCCTTCCTATGTATTTTTCTTTGGGGGTTTTTTCTTGCTTTCCTATCCTCATATTGCAGACACTTAAACTGTAGCACCGTGGGCCCAGCAGTGGTTGTAGCATCAGTGCCCACTGCACGGTGGCCTGGCCTGCGGTCACCGGGGTGACCAGTGGTGAGCTCAGGCAGACACTGCTCTTTGAAGGCGTCCGCGGCCTACTCCTTAAAGAGGGGTGGGGTGATCTTTTTGTTCCACCTTTTCTTCCTATTAAATACATGGTCCGTACTGATAAAAACAGCTTCGTAGAGTTGAGTTTAATTATACCCTTCATTAAAAAAAATTTTTTTTTTATTGATTTCAGAGAGGGAGAGGGGAAGGGAGAGAGAGAGACAGAAACATCAATGATGAGAGAGAATCATCACTCGGCGCCCCCTGCAAACCCCCTACTGGGGATCGAGCCCGCAACCCGGGCATGTGCCCTGACCGGGAATCGAACCATGACCTCCTGGTTCATAGGTCGGTGCTCAACCAAGGAGCCACACTGGCCGGGCTGTACCCATCCTCGTTACTTGCAGTGCCACAGAAACAGACACTATAGAGCTTTCCCTTTCATTTCACTCTACGTGATGTTATTTTAAATAGCCCTGTCAGTCCACAGGCTCAGTCTGATCATGCATCTCCATGTTCCCAGCCCCCAGCAGTGTCCACACGTCACAGGGACTCAAGAAATACAGTGGTTTATGAAGGGCAGGAGGAAGGAATTTGGGCAGCAAGCGAACCAGGTTCTCACGCGGCCTTTCCTGCTGTTGGCTGCGCACGGCGGGGGCCGTGGTGCGCCCTCGCTCAGAGAGGGCCTGTTACTCTGTCCTTGCTGCTTATCCCCTCCTTAGAACCTCCATCCTCAAATCAGTGCCTCTAGCATTGCCTCCCTTCATGGCAGTTTTGAAGCCACAGACTGAGAACAGTCGGATTATTGAGTCAGAGGTAGGCTAAACAGAGCCTGTCGGAGATGACTCTTCTAACAACATCTACCTTGTAGTCACTTTTCATCTTTGCTTTTGATATATGTTTCTTCATCTGTATTTTACTGTTTCTAATTGAAATCTTTATTCTGCAGCCACAACACCAAAACAACCACCTGGCTGGACCCTCGCCTTTGTAAGAAAGCCAAAGCCCCCGAGGACTGTGAAGATGGAGGTAGGTTCCCAAAGACAAACTTCAAAAAGATTCCAAATGAATGTTTTAATAAGTTCGGTACATTCTCCGCCCCAGGGTAGCCTCACCATGCCCGCTGAGCCTTCAAAAATATATTTAATTTAGTATCACTAGGATGGATAGTATTACTCTGGCTAATCCCTAGCCATTGAGAGCAGCGGTAGGAACCCAATGACAGTCTTTAATAAACCCCACCCCACAAACAGTCTTTACTGCTCAGTAGTAAAATTGTTCCTCTAAGAATCATCGGGTAATTATTATGATTGGATAGTAATTCTGCCTCGTATATTATAGACTCTATTTAGTGGCAGAGTCTTACAAGTAAGTATAGAATTTACCCCACCCAAAATGGTTTGCTATGCCTTCCTGAATATGGACTGCAGAAGAATAAAATTTGTTTTGAAGAAATCGATAAGCTGATTCTAAAATATTTATGTCAAGACAAAGGCTCTATTCCATTGTGTATGTATGTGCATCTTCTTTAATCATCTATCGAAGGGCACTTTGGTTGTTTCCATGTCTTGGCTCCGGTGAATAATGCTGCAGTGAACATAGGGGCACCTATATCTTTTCAAATCAATAATTTCAAAGTTTCCAAGTAGATCCTCGGAAAAGGGGTTGTTGGGTCACATGGTAACTCCAGTCATAATTTTTTGAGGCAGCTCCATACTGTCTTCCGTAGTGGTTTTAACCAGTTTGCATGCCCACCAGCAGTGAATAAGGGTTCCTTTTTCTCCACAACCGCATTGACACCTGTTATTACGTTACGAAATAATTTTTAAAATCATTTCTATAACATGCCCCCTTTGTGTATAAGGCTTTCAGCAGTAAGTTTCTGATGGTGAAATCAGCCCTCTGAGGGTAAACTGGCATGTATGACCCTATAGACTTGGACCGTTTAACGATTGTGAATGTGGTATTAGTCTTCTCAGCCATGTCTCTCTCGCTGGTCTCCCCGTTTCCTGCCCACTAATTGTTTCAGTTCAATTCTCTGCTGTTTCCTGTTTTCCCTGTAGAGTGTATTTCCGTAGCTTTAACTATCGATTCCCTGTAGTTGGGTCCCTTATCTACGTCTCCAGTATTGTCCTCGGTTCTAAATGCTATTTCTGTATTTCCTATTGACTTTCTTTTTTATTGTCCGACTAGCACTTCAAATAACTGTATTTAAAACTAAACATTTTTCTCCCGAAGTCACCCACCCCTCCTTCTGTCATCGACGCCATCCGCATAGTCACCTGCGCCCAAGTCCTTGCAGCCATATTTGCTTCCTCTTCTCTTGCTCTGTTCCCTATTGCTCTTTCCTTTTCTACATTTTGCCAGTATATTGGTATGAAAGTTGTCCAGCATACAGACGCATTGACAGAACTGTACAGTGAACACATGTGTCCACCGCTGAGGTGTGACAACGAGCACTTTGCTGTATTTGCTTTTCCACACAGCTGTCTGCCATCTACCCTCTTTCTCTCCACCCTCTGATCACCACACACTTGCATTCTCCTTATTACTTTCTTCAGTTACTTCTCCAATACATCCCTAATGCCAGTGGCCACCAAAGTGTTGCTGTTCAGACTACCTTTTGGTGTACAGGAAAAAAGTGTTGGAACTTATTTTCCACAATGTTTCTTTTAGGAAAAAAGTAAACTAAGGTTCTCTACTACTTTAGAGACAGATTGGCAATCCTACATGTGATTCTGTGTGATTATCACAGACCCACCCAGAGTGCCTTACTCTCGTCCAGGGCACCGTGGGCTTTTGCAGTTGACTGTGTCCATTCCATGGATTTAGAGACCATGTTACACGGTTTTTAATCCAGACCAAATTGAAAGGTGACTTTAAAATTGTTCTGCAAAAGATAGTACCGATTGAAGATCATACAAATACATAAGCCCAAGCTAACAGTAAGAACGCAGCAGAGCTGATGAGTTTTATGTCACCTTTTCACTTTTTTAAACCAGGTAGTATGGATCGGGTCGGGTACTGTCCATGGTTTCCGGCATCGCTGGGGGTCTTGGAGCCACTCAGACTCAAACTGTTTGCTCTTGGAAAGGGAGCCCTCAGCTCTCTGCCTCCCAGAAATGTCAGTTCACTCATTGGCGAGTCCTCTCCTGTCGGTTTTGAGTCTGGCATCTCACTCCGTTCTTTTTTCTTTCCTTTTCTTACAGAACTTCCTTATGGCTGGGAAAAGATAGAGGACCCTCAGTATGGGACATACTATGTCGAGTAAGTCTGTTCCCTCGGTTCCTATTCTCCCAACTGTGCTTCCTCCGCGGTTATGCAGCCTTAGGGCATCCGCGGTGCAGACTCCATGCTCCTCCGCCAGCTCCCAGGGTTTTCCGGGAGGGGAGGTGCCCGGGGGGAGGGCCTGAGCCTCACTCACCGATGCTGGGCTTCCTGGAGTTGGTTCTGGAGGGAATCGAGAGGGAAGCTGCCGGATGATGAGTAGTTATGGGCGCTACTACAGCCTCCACTGAGAGAGGTGGACAGCGGGCTGTGGGGTGAGGGCGCAGGACGGGTGAACGCTGAGGCCTTTCTAGCACGGACGCCTTAGGGTCCGAGAACAGTGGGGAACTGTAAGGACAGCATGTTCCAGAACGCTGAAGTGTCTGATTAAAAGTGTTCTCTTTTAAGGAATGAACCAAGGAAAATGTAGTAAGGGATTTTTTTTTTGGGGGGGGGGGGGGGGAGGAATGAATGGAAGTTGCTCCTTACACAGCTGTTTTGGTTAAATTTAAACACATATGTTGGCGGGCATTCCAAGCCCCTGCCTTTGTTAGCCTGAGAAATTAAGATGGCATCAACCTCTAATTTTTCTCTCCGTTCTCCCTTTATCGAATTGTTGTTATGACCATTGGGGCTGCTTTCCTTCCAAATGCTCTCGATACAATTCTGACCTCAGGCGTCTAGTGCCAGGCAAACAACTGCATGAGAAATGTTACTGTTTCCCGGGAAACGGGAGCCTGAACCTGCTGCCTGGCAAGTGAAGGCGAAATGACATTATTACCTGGCAAAAGCAGCAAACCTGAGACCCTTCTAGCTCTATGACGGCTTATTAATTTGTTATTGCTTGTTGGCAAAAACAAATGCCACTTCCTGGTATTTGTCCTGAAAGTAAGTACCTCTGACTCCGGTTGTACTAGTAACTCTAGTGTTTATTCCAGTGTGTGTGTGTGTGTGTGTGTGTGCGTGTGTGGATTATCCTCAAGTCACTGGTCAGGGAGGTTTGTGGAAATCCTTAAAAATGTAACTTGTATCCAAAGGAAGTGACTAGCTTGACACTTAGGTCTCTAACTTCTCAATGTCAGTATTTTGGCTCCTTTGCAAGGCTGTGCTAATTGTATGTCCCTTGTGCGATTTAATGTCTTGCTGCTACTGTGATGTGAAAAGTATACAGCAGCTCTTTGGTTATGTTTTTCTAAAGCATATGTAGTGAAAATAAAGAAACAATTATTTTTTAAGTCCAGGGCATATTTGAAGGCCAACCAGGAAGATCTCGTGAGATTTTCCCCCTGGTAGCTTAGTCTATTGGGATTGGTGGGCACAACTGGAGATAATGGTCCTCATGCTCTTATCATCCATCCCAAACGCATTCGAACACGTGGTCGGGCGGTGAAAGCCCTTTGCCTGTTAGACACCCTTGGGCCCGAGGATGCGGGCGTCACTAAGCAAGGCTGTAATGTTGAAGCAACGTCAGGGCAGACCCTGGAGCGACCCGCCCGGTGGCCGCGGAGGGCCGGGTCAGAGCAGCACGACGGGATTGGCTGTGGTTGTTCCCAGAACTGGCTCGTTTCACAGGAGGGTGATTGATTGGATGAAGGAAGAGCAGGCTGTACTCGAGAGGCACGCACGTCCCCGCGGAGCCCGTGGGGCTGTGGACTGTGGCTGGGCTCCCAGATGAGTGAGGTTGGAATCTGGGCCGCAGGCCTCCCAGCCATCCGCGGCGAGTTTGCTGATGGAGGTAAAAAGCTGTTGCTTGAACGGCTACTCTTTGGCTCTCTCCGTTTGTCAAACCAGATGGCACGGAGATCGCTCTTGGCAGGAGCCTCGCCGTAGTAGCACCAACTGCGGTGGCAGTGTTTCTGTGTCGGTATTTAGTTCATTGTACGAGATTCGGAAACGGATTAATCTATTTCTGAATATGAAATTGTTCCAAAAATGTGACGGCAGGCCTTCCCAAAGAATGCCTGTATGTATTAGGAATAATGTTTTCTTATTGTTTCACATCAAATGTCTCAGTGCACTTCGGTGACAAAGTCCAAATAGACATCTGCTCTAATATCTCAGGTTCTTCCTAAAAGAATAATGGTTTTGTTTGCTGAGATGAATTTTCAAAATCCACATAGCATGCACAGACCTTTAGTGCAGATGAGATTCCGAATTATATGTAATATTTCTGATCATGCTTCTTTGCTTCCCTTGTTTAATTTTTCTGATAATCTTCCATCTCCTTTCTTACTTCACAGCTAGTTCTATGGAAAACAAAATCTGTTCCACTTAGCAATAGTGTGGATTACATAATAACTGAATGGAAAAGAGAGTGTTTTTACTTTTTTGTTTTGTGTTTGGGTGGCATTGATCTAGGTACCTACGGTGACAGGTGCAGTTACTCCCTTCACGACAATCTTAGATTCTTCTGTCAGAGAATTTTCAGGGCTCCTCATTTGCATATTTCTGGTCTCTTCTCCCACTCATTGCAAAGAGGACAAATACAAATGACTACTTGTATGTTCTAATGCCTGGGCTGAAAGTCATTCTAGCCCTAGATGACATTGGGGTGAGCCAAGGTCCTTTCTAAACAGGTTTATTTTTTTTTTAAGGGTCAGTTTCTGGTTGTTTTATTTTTTTCAAGAATACGAAAATGTCAGTATTTAATAAATAAGTGTAAAAATAGTACCTTGCCTAACACCAGATGTCTTCATTTTCTCAGAGGGTTGCAGGTAGCTCAGCTGATAAGGCGCCCCTCGTGGTAAGAGGCAGAAACATGCTTGAGTTTTAGTGACATCAGAACCCAGAGTGTCTGTCACGCAGAACTTGCCTCCGTTAGAGCTCCGAGACGAAGTAGCACATCTGTCTCAGCGTTAACACTGCGCTCGACACAGAGACACAGAGGCCTAGCCGCTCCCCCGCCTCCACCTTTAATGTCCACACGTGGCAAAGTAATCATTCAAGTGCGTGACTATTTTTGTGCAGATTCTATAAACCTCAGCCCCTCTAAAGGCAATCATAATGTGAAATTCTGTTGACGTGATATTTAATTGTTGGTGTTCACTAACGCCACTTTTAAAAAACGGGTTGCACTGGATAATGCGTATCATTTGGCTGAAATAGATCTGTGCTTTGGAAGTGCTCGAAAGTCATTCCCGTCGCTTCTGTATTAGACCCGTTGGTGATCCTGGGTATAATACACCTGGGCAGTGGTTGCATTCTTACCACGACCAGGAAACCAGTGCCCTGTCCCTCTGGATGCTTACCGACTCCTGTTGGCTGACCGCTCACCCTGTTCGTCTCCCTCCGCTCTGCTTTTCGCTGTAGACTTGTACGCTTTCCAGGAGTCCACTGTGAATGTCCCCAATTCAGCAATGCCAGTTACACTTGCGTGGTATTTACATAATCCACTTAATCATTTTATAATTATGAAAGCATTTAAGCGTGGAAGAGTTGTTCTGTGCTATCATTTGGTAAAAGCAAACCTCTTTCTTAGTTGCTGCTAAGTCGATGCAGGTGAGTCCGTGGAAAAGTCGGTAAATTTCTAGAATGCTCTGTACTTGGATTTCTTCAGAAGTGTCTTTATAGCTGCTTCAGTTTAGAGAAACGTAACACCCTCCTGCTATTAAAAAATTAATCCATTACCAGACAGCTCTGATGGCATCCGTTTGAGGGCTTCTCCTGCAGTCTGAAGCTGCCGTTGGCTATTTGGGGTGCGTTGATGAAGAAGCTGAGTGCCTGCCTCCACAGCTGGGACTGCTAGGCACCTTCTCCAACTTTCCTTTGTTACAAAAGCCCTCCCGCTGTGGCCTGTCAGCTCCTGTGCGCCCCATGCCTGAAGGGACCCATTTGTCCCTTACGCCATGCTAACAGAATGGTCTGATAGTCTCTTTTAAAATAATGCAACTCACCCTAACCGGTTTGGCTCAGTGGATAGAGCGTCGGCCTGCAGACTGAAGGGTCCCGGGTTCGATTCCAGTCAAGGGCATGTAACTTGGCTGCAGACACATCCCCAGTAGGGGGTGTGCAGGAGGCAGCTGATTGATGTTTCTCTCTCACCGATGTTTCTAACTCTCTATCCCTCTCCCTTCCTCTCTGTAAAAAAAAAAAATCAATAAAATATATTAAAAATAAAATAAAATAATGTAACTCTTCCATCTTAAACTGAAATGCCTATTGTCTTTTCTCCATTTACAGCCACCTTAACCAGAAAACCCAGTTTGAGAACCCAGTGGAGGAAGCCAAGAGGAAAAAGCAGTCAGGGCAGGCTGATACGGGGCCTTCCAAACCAGGTAGAGGTCTTTCCTGACCGTGACATTCATATACTGAACGAACGGGAAGCGACTGAGCCTTTTGTAGTTGGGGCTCTCACATTCAACAGAGAACGTCTAATTTTTGTTGCTGTAAAAACAGGACTAATCGTAATAAAGCAGCAGAGGGTTTGCGGCCGCTGAGAGTTTCTCGTGCTGCTTATACAGAAAGTGTGAAATGGTTGGGAGCAGGGACTGAAGCCCTTGCTATGGGTTTGAGGCTCTGAGGTGAAGATCGAATTGTTTCGTAAAGTTTAAGGCCAGGCAGTGTCAGATCTCTCATTCATTGTGTCTCCCAAGCTAATTGCTTAGGTCTGATATCAGAACCCATTCAGGATCCCTCATTAACTGATATGAACAAATACTAAAGAAAGTCACCATATTACCTGCCTCTCAAATGGGAAGGTGTTAATAATACTAGGATCATGTGGGGACATTTTTAAACAATAGATCCTGAGAATTTGGGGAGCCTCACCCACGTGTATTTTGAAAACGCTGCCCAGAAATTTCTCACATTCTATCCACCCCTCCCCATTTCCTCCCTCTGACATTAGTAGCCCTAGTAACGGCCTTTGTGGTCATACTGTGTGAGGTTGAGTAGCTCCCCACCTGTTGCCCATGAGAGAAACATTCTTTCTTATAGCTGCTCCTCGTCCCCTCCCTTAAGTTTAGCCAAATATTCAGCCAAATATTTTCAGTTTAACCAATATTTTTGAGCACCTACCATATGCCCGGTGCTTTGCTAGGCGTGTGGTATTCCAAACCGATTGGGGGCGGGGAAGGGCGGGGAGCGATTAGGGGTAAAACGCGTCTTGCTCTCAAGAGCTCACAGCGGTGCGTACCAAGTGGAGTGGATGCAGAGTTCGTGTCCCTGACTTTCAGGAGCTTAATACTAAGCTGTCCCTCCCATTTTGACTCCAGATAAGGGAGTCTTTGGGGTGAGAGGAAATAAGTACAAGCAAGGAGGAGGAAAAGCAGGTGCTCTTACCTTTCAAATAACATGGAAGAACCTTAGAGAAGAGTAAGGACACTCGCTGAGTTTTATTTTTCAGTGATTCAGTTTATGAATTTAAATTCTAACTGTTCTATTACATTAGAGTCCCTCTAACTTTTTTCTTTCTCTGTGGTTCGTTATATTTAAATTATATAGACGACCTTGAATATTGCCTTCAAGGGCCCTGTTCATTGTAGGGATTTTTGTTCTCAAACCCATTTCCCATTTTCGCACAGACACAGAAAAGTCCCACTTCACGCGGGATCCGTCCCAGCTTAAAGGCGTCCTGGTCCGGGCGTCCTTGAAAAAAAGCATAATGGGCTTCGGTTTTACCATCATCGGAGGGGACAGGCCGGACGAGTTCCTGCAGGTGAAGAATGTGCTGAAAGACGGCCCCGCCGCTCAGGACGGGAACATTGCACCAGGTGAGCGATTTAATAAACGTGAGCGTGTGCGTCCTGGATACTATACACCATCGCCATTAGCCTCTGCGGCAGCGCCCCGGGCTCAAGCATGTTTAAATTTCTGTAGCAGAAATGTACGAGTAAGCCCTGGTTCAGTTGGTTGGGCATCGTCCCGTGCACGGAAAGGTTGCTGGTTCTATTCCCCGTCAGGGCACATGCCCGAGTAGTAGGCTCGATCCAAGGTAGGAGGTGTGCAGGAGACAACCCGAATGTTTGCTCTCACATTGATCTCTCTCTCTCTCTCTCTCTCTCTCTCTCTCTCTCTCTCTCTCTCTCTCTCTCTTTCTCTTTCCCACTGCCTTTCCCTCCCTCTAAAAATAAAAAATAAAAAAATAAAACTAAATATTTTTAAAATGTATGAATAAGTAGATAATTCTATAAAAAACATCAATATTATTATATATAATTTTATAGAGAGAGAACTAAATAATACAACTGAAGACTTCTGTGTTAAAATAGTTTATCCTTTAAGTGCATACTAGTTTTACTTTTTTTTATTTTTATTTTATTGATTTGAGAGAGAGAGAGAGAGAGAGAGAGAGAGAGAGAGAGAGAGAAACATCAATCTGTTGTTCCGACCATTCATGCATTCAGTGGTTGATTCTTGGATGTGCCCTGACAGGGATCTACCCCAACCTGGGCGTATCGGGACAGCACTCTAACCAACGGAGCGACCTGGCCCAGCCAAAGTGCATACTAGCTTTGAGGGAGGGCCGTCTTTGCAAATAACTGGAAACTTAGAAGAAATGCATTACTTTTTTAATAGTCTGTATAATTTTGAAATAACCCTTTGGCTGGACTAAACTAAAGATTTATGAACCATCTCAGAAAACTATTTGATTGTTTTGTTTTCTTCGATCATGTGGGGTATTTTTGGAGCTACCTAACAATGACCTATAACCTGTTTTGAAAAATGATCCATTGTGATGTTTAGAGTAACGCCGCACAAATGGTTACGTTCCGAGTTTTCTCCCAGGTTGTCTTGTTTGCTTGTTTGCTTGGTCTCACTGGTTGGGAATAAAGCTGAGCAGCTCTGTGAAAAATGATAGACGTGGATATTGCCATTGCTACAGAGCTGCATGAATTTGTGTTTAATAGCTTTTCTAACTTCTTCATTTCTAGAAAGTTTTCTGTGGCTGACAGTGTCTGTGGCAGAGGGGATTCAGGACTAGTTACAGACTATGAGGGAGGCTCAAACACATTTTTCCAGAAGGGTTTAGTTTCCCACTGAGTTTGCTTCCCATACTGTTGACTAGACTTTTCTAATCCTCTGTTAGTTCACACACCATGTAGGCTGCTCATGGACAGCTCCCGCCGCCATAGTTCTTTTCATGGTGGATGTTGGCTTATTTCCAATTAGGATAGGGGATCTCTCAAACTATTCCTTCCCATTTAGGTGATAGAGACTCAAAACATGAAACTTACAATAATCAAAAGTTGTATTTGTAAAGAAAATTATTTTTAGCTCTCCTCTATTACTTTATAAAATAAACTCTAGAGATTAAAATGAATAATAAGGGGTTTTTTTTTAGTTCTCAATTTTAACTTTTTGGACATTTTGTCCATGAAGTGGACATTGTATATGCTGTTGGGATTTCATAATATTCAGATTTGTCTAAATTTATCTAACTTGCACAGCAATATAATACTTCCATGAAAATTCTGGGATTTTTAACTAGGGGAGGAAAAGTCAAAACTTTGTTTCTAATTAGTCTAATTTCTGTATCTTCTTAGATTATGGGCAAATTTCCACAGACTAATGTTTTTTAATACCATTCATGTTGATTTTTTTTAAAATATGTTTTCATTGATTTCAGGGAGAGGAAGGGGGAGAGAGAGAGAGAGAGAGAGAGAGAGAATATGAATGAATATCATTGATTGGCTGCCTCCTGCACGCCCCGGACCTGGGATGGAGCCCACAATCCATGCAGGAGCCTGACCAGGAGTCAACCTTTCAGTGCCTGGGAAACACCCAACCAACCAAGCCACACTGGCCAAGGCTGGCCATAACCTTTTAAATAGTCATATTCAAAAAAATAAAAGCAGCAAACAGATAAGACAGTCGAGCACACGTTTTAAAACTTAAGGCTGCATCAAAAACACACAGCTGATGAATGTCAAGTGGCAGTGGTCATAATAATGCAAAATCAGGGAAGCAAAACCAACTTTTCAGGATTAATTTAGCTGACTTTTCAGTGTTTCTTTTAATATGTTCTCTGCTTCTGTTGACTGTTTTTGTGGCTTGCTTCTCCTTGTGACATCAGAATGACAGCAAATTGAAACTCTAGAAAAAGAAAAACACTAAAATACATTCATAACTACATTAGTCTAATCTTTCGCCCTACATTATGAATTTTAATGACATCTTAATGGCTTCTTAAAAGTCGAGAAACAAGGCAGTGTTTAAGGATGATCTGTTGGTACAAGTAGTCAGTGGAGTACTTGCTCCCCGTCTGTGTACCGAACACCCACTACAACGCACCGAGCCTGTGTGGCCACGTGGGTGGGACTCGGAGGACATGCTAACAATGACAGTGTGAATTTGCAGTTATTCTCAGCATGCTTCCCTTGAGAGTGAGGTCATAAGCCTTTGCTGCAAAGATAATGAAGATTTATACATTTGTCTCCCCCAACAATAAAAACGAACTTACTTGGTGGTTGCAGTATTTCTAACACGATTATCTTCTACCAGGCGACGTTATTGTCGACATCAATGGCAGCTGCGTCCTGGGCCACACCCACGCAGATGTGGTCCAGATGTTCCAGCTGGTGCCCGTCAGTCAGTACGTAAACCTCACCTTGTGTCGCGGTTACCCGCTCCCGGACGACAACGAAGACCCTGCCGTGGACATGGTTGCTGCTACTCCCGTCATCAACGGACAGTCACTGACCAAGGGCGAGAACACCCAGGATTTTAAGTCGGGGGCGATGGCTCTGGACCAGAATGGAAAACCGGGACAGGTCCTGGTCGGTGACCGTCTCAACGGGCCATCGGACGCGAGCGAGCAGCGAGCGTCCATGGCATCCTCGGCCGGCTCCCAGCCCGAACTCGTGACTGTCCCTCTGATCAAGGGCCCTAAGGGCTTTGGGTTTGCCATTGCCGACAGCCCCACCGGCCAGAAGGTGAAGATGATCCTGGACAGCCAGTGGTGCCCGGGCCTCCAGAAGGGGGACGTCATTAAGGAAATCTACCACCAGAACGTGCAGAA
Source organism: Myotis daubentonii (assembly GCF_963259705.1). Taxonomy (NCBI): domain Eukaryota; kingdom Metazoa; phylum Chordata; class Mammalia; order Chiroptera; family Vespertilionidae; genus Myotis; species Myotis daubentonii. The sequence continues at coordinate 36,386,661 of NC_081857.1, read as the reverse complement.
CTTGACGCACCTCCAGGTGGTCGAGGTGCTGAAGCAGTTCCCAGTGGGCGCCGACGTGCCCCTGCTCATCCTGCGAGGAGGTGAGTGCAGCGCGGCCGCCGACGTCGCTGCTCACGCCTGCGCCTCTGTTCCTTGTCCTTCCTGCAGCGCAGAAGGTCTTCTCCCTGTATCTCAGCTGGGCCTTCGTGGGCATGTTCCGGAAGGTTCTGTCTGACTGCTTCCGTAAGCAGTACCCTCTGCAGCAGATTCTTTAGTTATTAATGGTTTCCCTCCTGTCCATGATGGATTCCCTTCCCTCTCTATTTGTTTAAAACTCGGATTTACGGCTTTAATGAGAGGGGAGAGCCACCCCATGCAGTCGTGTTTGCTACTTCACGTGAAATAGATCCTCTTCCTTTTGTTTTCTCTGTGAATGACAACAGGGGAAATTGACTCTCTCCAGCCCCGGTGCTCGGCCTGGCCCTCGGTGACGTGCAGGGATGCTGGAGCCGGCGGCTCGCAGTGACCGAGCGGAGGGTCAGGCAGTGCGCTCATCCGTTCCGTAGGAACAGTCACGATAGCTTGCTTCCACCTTAAGCTTGAGTCTCTATCCTTAAAGGTTCATTAAACCCCACAGTGCTCACGTGAGAGAAATAAAGTTTTTATTTTCCGAGGTCCCCAGCCGACAGGGACTGCTCCGGGCGATTATACGTCCCGTTCCCATGTTAACGGGCTTCCTTAAATCCACACCCGAGCGTGGCTGGTGCCCGGAAGAATAAAATCTGGCCTCCACGCTTCTCTCTCTCTGGCTTTTAGTGTTCATTTTTGAGGCACGTGAGAAGTGTAGCTGCATTGGGCGTTCCCCCCCCCTTATTCTCATTTCTCGAACGAATTTGTTTCTTCTCTGGGTGGTGAGGCAGAAGGTGCTGAGGGTTCGGGGAGAGCCTCTCTGCTAGGGCAGGCGGGTCCCCGGTCTCGGCGGACGCAGCAGACCAGCGTTGGGCGCAGTCGGGACGCCACTTGCTGCCTTGAAGTTGTGCTACTCTCTCTGAACTTTGGTTACCTCGTTGTAAAACGGTAGTGGCATTTATGCCTCAGGATTGTCACAGAGATGAAATGAGGTCGTCTGTGTGCCTTGCCTGGCACGTAGGAGGCACCAGACAGAACCGCCCGGCCCGCACCGTCGCAGCCAGATCATCCTGCACCTTAACTGCATGTGTGACCTGGACATGCTTCCTCTGTTTTTAAAACTCAGCTTGTGTGTTTGTTTTTAAGGTCCTCCTTCACCCACGAAAACTGCCAAAATGGTGAGTACACGGGGCCCTCGAACGCTCCTTCCCAGCACACAGCCCACCCCCTCTGCAAGGACCGCCCCCTGCTGGTGCCTGCCGGGGGGGGGGGGGGGGGGGGGGGGGCGAAGACAGGAGAAGTCGGGGTGGGTCACCCTGCCGGGCTGTGTCAAACCCTCGGGGAAGCAGGGAATCAGAAGGCGGCCCGCAGAGAGCGGTGTTCTCGGGGTTCAGTGCGTGTATGGAGGGACGCGAGCGGCCCGGACAGCAGTCCCTGCCCCCCAGCAGGGCAGCGCGGGCACAGTGCCTGCTCAGGGCCCTCCCTGCCTGGAGAGGAGCTCACGGAGGGCCGTGGACACTCGCCTCCTCTCCCTGTGCCCAGAGGGAAGACGTGGCTGCCTCGCCCAGTCTCATGGGGGCTGTGAACGCCCACATGCAGGTGACCTCGCATGGAGGACTGAGCGAGACTCTCTAGGGAACTGTGGTCCCCTGTGCTCAGGCCACTTGTTGTCAAAGTGACAGGCTGTCAGCCTGGAACAGTGTTTCCTCAGCATCCCCCTGGGTCGCCGAGGAGCCGCCTGAAGGACCCGTGTAGAGAACGAGACCTATAAAGGAGGCACCGAATAATGCTGCAGACACCGGGTCAGGCGCACCGTGTGGCCGCTCACTTGCAGCGCGAGTGTAGCCGCGATTGCGTGGATGTGGACGCACAGACACTTCATTGTGAATCTGCATTCGTTTTCGTTCGCTTGCGGTGGAGTCTGTCCTCTCACGAGGGAGAGGTGGTCGTGCTGACCCGTAAACCAGGGGCTGGTAAAGGACAGGCCATCGGAGGTGAAAGGGGTGGATCTTCCCTCACCCAGCCTGCTGTTCTGTGGGTCCAAAGGAAAGGAGCTCTGCCCTTTTACAGACTGTACCACGCGGGCCCGGTGTGCTCGGAACTCGTTTTTTCCTGTTCAGTTAAAATTGCACTGTCGTTTCCTGCATTCTCTGGTTCCTCCAGGAATCATTGGCCACCCCTGTGCTTCTGTGTCTGCTTCATAATGGATGCTGGTGCAGCACGATGACCCTAACGCTTCAGAGCTGAGGGAGGTCTCCAGTGACCCCACTGCTCGGACAGAATCCCAGGGCGCCTGGGGGAGCGCGGGGAGGGCTGTCCGCACCTCCCCCGCCATCTGCCTGGTCTGGGTCAATGAAGGGTCCCTCTCCTTGCAGAGCAGGCCCCGCACTGCCCCCTGACAGACGGGGCCCCTGCAGCCTGCCAGGGTGGATGATTTCACCTCCCACCCGCTCTCCTCACAGTAATTCAGGACACACTGTTCTCAGAACCATACTTATTGCTTAGGCTGCTCATGGGGCTTCATTTTTAGGATGTTGTTAAAGAGCTCATTTCACTTGGCTATTATTTAGCGCAAGTTCCGTCTGAATGGGGGAGCGTGGAACTGTCCTCCTCCAGTTCCCCCGTCTGCTGGCCTGGCAGGGGCGCATCTCTGCTCCGACGCTTGAATCGGCCACGGAGGTTCCCACAGAGCCGTCTTCCCCGCGGAGTTAGTTAGCACTTCCTGTCCAGTCGCTTAGAAAGAATATCATCCTCAACGTCGTCCCTGGGCACTGGGTCCAGTGAGTGGGGTGGGGAGTTTCTCGAGAATTTTCTGTGTCCCTCCTGCTTCCCTGCCTCCGGTCTCCCTTCCTCTCCAGGCAGCGTGTGTCCGGGTGCAGGACAGGGCAGGAGGGCTCGGCCAGGGCTACCTGAGGCCTCGCTGTTGACATCCCTGCGGGCCTTTTCTAATGGTAGTGAACTGTGTCGACCGGCCCCTCGACAACCACCATCAGTTGACATACCCGGTTTAGACAACCGTTTTACGAACTCATCAACCATCTGGCTGTTTAGAATACTAAGTAAAGCCCTTCTCCATTTCAGAAAACGGATAAAAAGGAACATTCAGGAAGCTCGGAGGCCGTGAATGAGCCCGTGCCGCAGCCTCTGCCTTTCCCACCCAGCATCGTCCGGTCCGGGTCCCCCAAGCTGGACCCCTCGGAGGTCTACCTGAAGTCCAAGACTTTATATGAAGATAAACGTAAGTGGTTGTGGGATGTCTCAGGAGAGCATGCGACAAAATCAATGTGAAATTTTTTTTAAAACCGGGACCTACCATCTTTCAAAACCATGTCGAAAAGTCATTTCTTCATTCCATCCTAATATGACTCTGGGCTTCTTCCATTCACATTCAACATGCATTCATTCATTTTCTTTTTCAAAACCACATATTAAGTGCCTACTATCTACCCAACATCAAAGTAATGGGAATACAGAGATAAATAAATAGGTTACGTAGGCCCTGCACCCGAAAAGATGGCGCCACTCTGAGCGCTGGAGTTGGTCAGAGGCCTGAGGGGAGCCGGCGATGGTTTTGACCGTAGGGATGATGCTACTGGACTGTGTCTGAGAAAGACGTTGTGGCTGGGGTGTGGGGGGTGCCATCTGAGGAGGAACCCGGGAGCTCGCCCTGCGGAGTCCCGCTGAGAGATGCGGGAGAGCATAAGGCAGAAATTCAGGTCCATCCTCGTTTACTTACTAATGCTAACCTCTTCCGCAGTGAAATTGCAGATTGAAGTAGGTTTGCTTTTTTAATGTATTTGTTTTTAGGAAAAAGGTCTAAATCTACCTTGGAAAAGATGTACGTAGATGGAAATGTTATATATAATTAATTCCATACTTATTTCACCAAGTGTAGATGTTCATGGTGATTGTGCCAGGCCATATTCAAGAAGAGGAAAACCAGGCATAAGCACCGCGAAGCAGTAATTTAAATTAGTGTGACTATGGAGAATCCCTGCGCTCAGATCCCCACTCATGGCCTGACCCAGTCTTGGACTTGATAGAAACTAGTCAGCCCCTTGGGGCCTCACCCACACAACAGATGAGTTGGGCACATGAGGCCTTTTATCTCTAAAGTTCTAGGATTCTGATAGCAAGGATTTCTCAGAAGAGATCGCTTCTAAGGAACATTGTCAGGAATGACTATACGGTAGCTCACTTTTGAAAGCACTCCCTGACATGTCTCTCTTTTCCCTTCCTGGCAAATGCTTCCTACTTATAAGTAACATTCATGCTTTCGCAGAGATAAAATTTTAGTCATGCAGTAGCTGTTCCTGACTTACTGTTCGGATGACTACCCGCTTTGGGGTTAAGAGCCAGACCATGGAAACCAAGCTGAGTTTAAACCTCAGCTCTGCCATTTCCCTCCGTGTGATGCTGGGTCCTCAGTTTCCCCAGCTAGAAAATGGGGCCAATGATGGTGTTAACCGTTACTTACTTTTAAAATAATATTTTGCAAAATTAGGCTAAGTCAGCAGTTCATGTGGAATGCTTTTCTGAAACCAAAGCATTAGGTTAGGAGCAGAACTAAGACATTTTACGGACTCTCTTTTTCCAGGATTGGCCCCAGTGTTAATTTAGGTAATTGACACTATCAAATATCACACTTAAGTCGGTAATTTTTAATTTGATATTGTAATGCTGATTTGAAGGCATGAGGAGTTAATGGCAGTGTTAGCACTGAGCACATGAATGTGAGGGTAAATCTTTTTTTATATTTTTCTTAATTGATTTCAGAGAGGAAGGGAGAGGGAGAGAGAGAAACATCAACGATGAGAATCATGGATCGGCTGCCTCCTGCACGCCCCACACTGGGGATCGAGCCCGCAACCGGGGCATGTGCCCTGACTGGGAATCAAACCGTGACCTCCTGGTTCATAGGTCACTGCTCAACCCTGAGCCACGCCGGCCAGGCATAAGGGTAAATCTTGATACAAAGTTTTGTTTGGAACTCAAAGCAAAGATTTACAATTGAATTATTATTTTTTTGTGGTGTTTTACTCGGGTAAATGTTTGCATCTCAGAACATTCTAAGGATGTAGTTTATTGAACTCTATAACACTCTCCTACTAAATACTGAACTTAATTTCATTTTACTCCTTTTAACATAAGCCACAGTATTTATTTATGTATTTAATATCTTCTGGTTTTCCTTAGCGCCAAACACCAAAGACTTGGATGTTTTTCTCCGGAAACAGGAATCGGGGTTCGGCTTCCGGGTGCTGGGAGGAGACGGCCCTGACCAAGCTGTGAGTGTGAATCCTGGGGACACGGCTGCTCCTGGGACAGCCGTTAAGTGGCAGTTTGGTAGAAGAGGGTGTTTTTGTCGTTTTCTGTTTTGTTTTTTGTTTTTCTAAAGATTTTGTTTTCTCTGTCAGTTTCGTTAACATGAGAAGAATTGCATTTCTATTAAGTGTCGTAGTCCCTCCTTAATTTGGTGCAGCTAAAGCTGGAGGTGAAAACTGGATATGTTGGCTGTCAATTAGACAGGAATTAATTTCTCTATGTGCCTAGGGCTTATTTAAAACCCTTTCCTTCCTTTTGCCTTCATTAAAGAGATCTTAAGGCATTTTCCTTTTCTAAGAAACCTGTAATTCAAAATCCTATTTACCATGGTCACTCTATCTTCCGAATGTTCCGCCAACAGTTGGCACGAGCCATGAATATTATGTCACCTCATCCGTATTACTCGCCTTATTATTAATGGGTTGACATTTTTATGCTCAGAAATTTGCCATTTCATTTGTTACCTATGAAACCAGAAAGATATAAAATAATGAATGTTTCTGTCCAGGAAGCATGAGGGTTATGTTTTGCAAAGCATTTAAAATCCAGAATTTTATTAATACGCGATTCTGGTGTAAAATTAAAGAGCAAACGTGGTGGGTATCATTCTTAAGTTCTGCCCTTAGTTTGAATGACAGAGAAGTAATGTGCTTCTTTAGAATTTAAGAATGTATTGAAGTGGGTTTTTGTCTAATATCAAGAAAGACTGAATTATGATGATGCTTGGAAGTTAGGTGAGAACAATAATCTTTTCAAATGACAGGCTTTCTTCTGTTTCTGAATAGAACATTTGATTGCTGTCGTATAAATGTGTCCTAGTGAGTCCTATCGGTTACAGTTAATACAGTTTCCCCTATGTAGGCCAGGCATAGGAACCTTCATTATTTCTGATGATATAGTTCTGTTTGAGCCCGGCTGGTGTGGCTCAATGGTTGAGCATCGACAAATGAACCAAGAGGTACCGGTTAGATTCCTGGTCAGGGCACATGCCGGGGCTGCTGACTTGATCCCCACTAGGGGGCGTGCAGGAGGCAGCTAATCAATGTTTCTCTCTCATCTTTGATGTTTCTCTCTCCCTTCCTCTCTCTAAAATCAACAAAAATATATTTTTTTAAAAAGAGAGAGTTTTGTTGGATTACTTCCTGTTTTGTTGGCACTCATAGTGGTCATTTAGACATTTTCAAAATTTATCTCAAACAACTTGGAAGAAACCTTTCTCTTCAGTGTCAGGATTTGGCAGCTCTGAAGTTAGCCCCAGCACTGGGGCCTGCCTAATTGCAGGACTTTAACGGCAGCCAGCGGAATGACCTAGACACGCTCACCTGGAAGCCGCTGTACCTTAGCCACTCTGTCCCCTAAAAATAGTCACTGCTTTGAGATTTAGGAACCAGAAATGCTTCTGTTTGATGTACTGGACTTGGACTGATAGCGGTATGCGACGGCAGCGGCGTGAGAATTACCCAGCTGCTGTGAACAGCGTGTGAAAGGTTTTCCTGACAGCGACAGACTTTTGTCGACTCTTGTAGCTGCCCCGCAGAATTGGGCTTTTGAGTTTAATGGTTTAGTTTTGTTGCAGTGATGGTGGTGATGGCGGCACTTTTCAAGTTATTGCGCAACTGGGTGTTTCCTGTCTTCTTTGTGCCCCGCCCCGAGGGCCCAGAGGGATGGTGTGGTTACTGAAAGGGCGGCTGTGGGGAATGGCCACTGTCTACGGTGTCGCCTTTCTAAATAGGACCGCCCCAGAGCTGAGCGGCCGTCCCCTGTCGGTTTGCACTGCGCTGGGTGGGGGAGCCTTAACCGGGAGTTAAGGGTCGGGGCCGGCTGTCTTGTCAGATCTACATCGGGGCCATCATCCCTCTGGGCGCCGCCGAGAAGGACGGCCGGCTGCGCGCGGCCGACGAGCTGATGTGCATCGACGGGATCCCGGTGAAGGGCAAGTCCCACAAGCAGGTCTTGGACCTCATGACCACAGCTGCTCGCAACGGCCACGTGCTCCTAACCGTCAGGAGGAAGATCTTCTACGGAGGTACTCGCCCCGCAGCTCCGATGGGTTAAAACGAACAGAAACTCGGCCCCTTCCCGGGAGGGGGAAGGGGGGATTGCAGGTTCTTTTACATAATCTGTGGAACAGTGTGTGAGACAGCCCATTGGGCGGGACCCAGGGCCTCACTGTGGAAGGTCATGGAAGGTCAAAAGGATTCAGAAACAATAATCACACTGTCAAAAAAGAAAAAGGTGGGGGTCCATGATAAAATTAGATTAATATGTTGATGATTTTACCAGGTTAAACCTGCTTTCTGAAAACAAAGTTATCTAGTCGCACTGAGGCATCCCACTCGCTGAATATCAAAAGATTTTGGATCCTGATGAAATCCTACATTTTCAGAGGACAGAATGCCTCTACTTGAGAAGTATAATGTTTAACATTATAATAAATTTAACATTTATTGAGAGCTTACTGTGTCCCAGGCCTATGGATTCTGTCATTTAACCTTCACAACGCTGTGGTGTAAATACTGTCATGATCTGGTTTTACAGTTATTCCCAGAAAGGTTGGGAGACACAGAGCTGGCGGGGACTGGAGTGGGTGTTTAATTACAGAGCCCGCCGTCTAGACTGTGCACTCAGATACGAATCTCCCTCACATTTTCCTCATCAACAGCTTTGTGAATGTTAGATAGGAATTTTGAGAGGTGACTTCTTGCCACTTACCGTCTTAAAAGGACAGCCCTGTAGCTTGGACGGTGAGCCCCCGAAGGTGGGGGCACGGACCCCTCCGGTGAGGAGCACCCGCGCGGCACAGCGAGGACGTCCCATGTCTGCTGACGCGGTGGTCTTTGCACATTACCCCTTTTTCGTCTTTATTGGTTAAGGTCTGCATTACTCTGAAAGAGCGGGGCACTGTGTTTTTGATGGCAGCATCCTAAGCAAAGCCCACGGCGCTTCGGGAAGATGGGGCGTTTAGGGGTGCACACAGATGCCAGTGCATGCGGCCTCCGTGTGAGCCACACGCAGGGAACGGCCTGGCCACCCGCCGCTGGCTCGCTCCGGGGCGGCACCAGAGGTGGCGTCGGCCCACGTGGTATCACCAGAGGCATTAGCCCCTTCATCCTGACCGTGAATGATGCCCCGAAATTCTTCATTTTTTTCATTAATGATTGGACGTTGGTGGCACTTGGTTGAGATTCCAAAGCAGTCCTAGGATCGTGTCGATTTTGAGCCAAAGCAGACAATGTACTTGTGTAGTCATCAATGGTGGTGTGTTGTGGTTGTTAATGGTGGCTTGTATCAATGTATGGCACAAAATTTGCCTATTTAAAAAACTCAGTTAGGACTAACTTCTCTTCTTTCTCCAAGGATAAAATCCTTGGAGAAAAAAGGGGGAGGTTAACTGGCCATTTGCTGGGGACGCCGTGGGCCGACTCAGAGGTTGCTGTTCTGTGGGCAGCGCGCCACGTGCCTGCGAACTGCTCCTGGCTCCCTCGTCCGGTGTCATCACCAGGAAGCTGCGGCCTAAACGCCGCCATGTGGGAGCACGGTCCCACCTGTGATGGGCGGCACCCTGTCCTGGTGCGGCCGCTGCCCAGGCGTCATGAATCTCAGCCCGGCTCTCAGGGCCACTGAAAGTTGATCTTAAAGGGAAGCTTACTGCGCCATTTCTCATCATTGGCACTTGTTAAAATTACCGGTCAAGGTTAAAAGCTTTCTGGAATTCTAACAGTTTCAAGAACTGTTTTCCTATCAAATTTGACGGAAGCTTTGAAAACCCCCTTGAGAGTGAGGTCCTATTGTGTATTTCTCCAGTCGTTGACATTGAGGGTGTTTCAGTCCGCAGAAAGCCGCCGCCCACAGCTGCCCTCAGAGTGTGCCCAGAGCTTGGCGGGCAGCTTTTCTCTTCTGTTATTAGAAACTAATTTTTTTGTGGCAAGCTTAAGCACAAAAACGCTTCCGTGCTCAAAAATTATGATGTGTATTGATCCATGTTTATTGTAGAGAAACAGCCTGAGGATGACAGCGCCCAAGCCTTCCTCTCGACACAGAACGGGTCTCCGCGCCTGAACCGAGCGGACGCCGCGGCCAGGCCTGCGCCCCCGGAGGCCTATGAGGTCGTCTTGCAGCGGAAGGAGAATGAAGGGTTCGGCTTCGTCATCCTCACCTCCAAAACCAAGCCGCCCCCAGGAGGTGAGGGCCGCTGGGCCTGCCGTCGCGACCTCCGGGTCCGGCTTCCTGAGCCTCCCACTGGGGTTCACGAAACTGACCAGGAATGAGGCTCAGGTGGCTTAGAGACGTCACTCTTTAAGAACGATGAATATTTTCTTGGTTTCCTCCTAGTTTATGTGTCATCAGATTCCAGGAAAGAAGGGTTCGCAGCTCGGTTCGCATCAGGATTCTATGGCAGTATGTGGGGGACAGGACCTGACTCCTCGTCAGAGGACAGAGCTGAGTGTTCTAATGAGGGGGCACAGGTGGCGTTTTTAATTCGGAGAAATCGTGTATGCAGCAGTGAATGCCATGCTAGAAGCAGTTGAGAGGGAGCAAAACAGATTAACAGAAAACCCTTGACCCAAATATGTCTTCAATTGTCCCTTTGTGTTATTTAACAGTAATTGCCGTATTTTACCTCTAAAGCGACCTTCTTGTGCATGCTTCACTGAAAGGCAAACATTTTGTCAGAACCTTTGAAAATTAATCTAGATATCCCGAACTGGCGTAACGGAATATGCTCATCTGTGAGGCATGAATGTATTCACTCCCTCACCAGAGAGGAATTACTTCCAGTATGTTCAGGGCTGTTATGATTCACCAAATAGAAAATGTGTCTCATCTTAGTGTTTCTAAGAAATAATTATCTCTAAATGTAATTAGAAAATCCAGATGAATAAGAGGACCGGCAAATGATTCTTTATGTATCATGTTTGTCTGGTAACGTTATTTTTCTTAGTCAGGTGATAAGCATCTCTGACCACATGACAAATGCCTCTTGTCTTTGCCTGTGGGTTGATTTCTTGGGTCGTGAGATCCTTTCAGACGAGATGGTCACTAGAATCTTAGTGACAAAAGCCAACACTTTTGGGAGCCCACGAATTTGCAGAAATCTCACTAAAACGAATGCCCTCGTGTGAAGGAGGAAGCCAGTGACATGATGAGTTATGGCTCTAGTGTCAGGCCACTGCTCACTGCTACTACTTTCCCTTTTCCATAAGCAGTTGCTATGGTAACACTTGGAACTGTCTCTGGTGCTGTGAGGATGATTATGTGGCCTGATTCAAAAACTGAAAGAAAGCAGCTTTTAGGTGCCTTTTATGTTATGTCGTTGGAAATCAGGATTTCCAAAAACAACCATTTCAGATCATCGTATTCTAAACCTCAGAGCGTACAATAACCCAGCCTTCCAGATTAACCAAGACAATGAAAGATTATTACTCGGTATGATGGATGCTACGCACTTTTTATATCGAAGCTATTCCTTTTCTCAGACTATAAAAATCAGGGGGGAGTCCACCTTCACCATAAAACTGAGCAATATGGAGGAATTCAGTAAAATCAGTTGCATTACTTAAAAAGTAATTTCTTGCTGTTTCGGTGGTTGTGTGTGCCATCGGTCTCTATAAGATAGTGTCATCGGTGTTGGGCTCTATGACCTGGCGACCTTGGGTTCAGGCCCTGCTGGAGTCTTGTAACAGCTTCTGATCTGGGCACATGGTTTCCCCTCTAAGAGCTCCAGGTTCCTCTGTGAGGGGAGGACGGTGGTACCGATTCCTGTCTCGCTTGCGTCTGCGGATTAAAGGAGCTACAGCCCAGAGGCCCGCTGCCTGGACCCGCACTGGCCGGTAGCCGCTGCCGCCACCGCCATTATCCTCGGCATTATTTGTGAAATTGTTTGTCACTGTCTCTTGATCTTTTTTTAAAAGAAGCTTTGAGAAGTTTATTAATACTTGAGTAATGAGATGGGAAAGAAAGCTCAATTAAAATGTAAGAGTGAGGCAGCAGCTAATGTGCGGCAGGAAATGAGTGTTTGCAGCTCATTAATTATCAGCTTGCATAGTAAATTCGGCTGAGGTTGGCACTGCATCTTACATCAAGTACTTGGGATTTCAGTCGGGTGCAAAGCCAGAAGTGATCATCGCACTGACATGCTCGTTAACGGGCTCACAAGACGCGGAGCTGCGAGCAGCCTCCTAGGACCCGGGCGGCTCCTGGAGACGGAGGGAGGCCGGGCCGGTGAGCGGGACGAGGGGCCCTTACGCAGACAGAGCCAGCGCCGCGCACTGGGCGGCAGAGGAGGTCTGGTTTAGGGAAGAGAGCACATCAGAGCACAGGCGGGGGCCTGCCTGTCGGAAGGCCTGCCTTTATGGGCCTGGCTTTGGTCTAGGTTGGGCTCCAGCTCAGTATGGACTGTTTTCCTTCTGACACTTGTCACAAGGGCAGTTCCCAGGGGCGCCTCTCGCAGCAGTTCTGAAGTCCGCGGCCGGGGCCCAGGCCCAGCGCCTCGCTGGCGGGCCCCGCGGCATCAGTGCCAGGTGAGGGCTCAGAAGAGACTCCTGTTTTGGGTGGAGAGGACTGGCTGGCTCTTGCTTTGCCAGGACTTCAGCGTGTTCGTGTCTCTCCCTCATCCGAGACGTTTCAGTGCCGGTTGCAAAGGGCTCCTTTGAGGAGGGGCACTTCCAGCTACTGCCCTTGCTTTTCCTGAAACGAGAGGTTTGGAGGGCCCGTCTGAGATGGGCTGAGGCCGGAGCTGATGGAGGCGGATGAACGGGCTTGATGGCCAAGGTCGGCAGGCTTTTCTACCAGAGCAGCGCGGCAGGCGGCGGACTTTGCCGAGCTGTGTGTGCTCCGAGGGGCGGCCTTGAGGTCCCCGTCCTTCCTGGGCCCGTTCAGAAGCTGTCTTCCTCCTGGCCTCTCGCTGTTCCTAACCGGCTTGGCCGTGTCGCCGTCCGCGCCGAGACGAGGACAGTCCGACTGCTTTCACTGTCCCTCGTCCCGGAGGCCCCGTCCTCGGGTCTGAGAGGGAGCCGGGACTCAGGAGTTCTGGCTGATGCTTTCCCGAGTCCGAGCCACCCTCTCAGGCCGAGGGGCTGGGCCGTTTTCTTCCCGGGGGACCTAGAGCGAGCGCTGCGCCCGAGTAACTCTTTCTGGGAAGGAGAGTAGCTGAGGTATCGATTTGCAGAGTCACCAGGGCCCCGTGTCAGCCCCGTGTCTCTGGTCGGCCACTGGTGGTGCCATTAGTGTTGGCTCCCACCTGACACAGGACGTGGCCCTTCCTCCTGCCACTTGCCTCTCGACCTTGTTTGTAAGGAAAACAGCACTGTAAGTGCTTGAGATGACTCAGAGCTAAAAGGCACTTGCTTCCCACATCGACCTCCGCGGCTTTCAGATAAGATCTCTCTGTGAAACCCTGGGAGGGCTGAGGAACAGCAGCGTCCGTGGGGACATCAGTCACGGCCAACAGCACTTCCAGTCCCAGGTGAAGGCCTGTTAGGTCTCCAGCCCTCGCTGGTTCGGCTCAGTGGATAGAGCGTCAGCCTGCCGACTGAAGGGTACCGGGTTTGATTCCAGGCAAGGGCACATGCCCGGGTTGTGGGCTCGATCCCCAGCAGGGGGCATGCAAGAGGCAGCCGATCAATGATTCTCTCTCATCATTGATGTTTCTATCTCTCCCTCCCTCCCTCTTCCTCTCTGAAATCAATAAAAATATATATATATATTTTTAAAGTAAAATGTCTCTAATAGGCACCAAATAAGACCAGAAATACTTAAGCAAGGAGCCCATTGCTGTGGGAGTTAAATGCCATCAGAGTGCCACTTAAAACTATTAATTGTCCCTTCTCATAACAGGCGGCAGTCACAGGCCCAGGAGCCTGCGGGGTCCGCGGGGCTCAGGCGGGGCGTCTCAGAGACCCGGGAAGGAGTACCCGTGTCTAGCACAGATGCCCCACCAGTAACAGGAAAGTGTCCTGATAGTTCGTCGGGAAAGCCTTTGTGAGCCGGGCGTCTGTGCAAAGGGCGTGGCCCAGCTTTGTCCGATCAGGGTAGGGTTTTATCCATGGGCCAAATACTGTTAACATAAAGCGTTAATGTTCTAATTCCACTTCTTAAAATTTCTAACTTTAAGAAGATCTAAAGGCCTGAACACAAGGAATTAATTTTGCTCTAGAACTAAGTACGATTCATTTGAATGGTCAGTCGTTCCGCTACACGTGGATTTCTAACCAAGAACTTCCGAGTCCTCCCTAGAGTTTGAACTGCGTTTATTCACAAGGTCCCTCGTGGGAGTCAGTGCCCTGCGAGAGACCCGAAGGCTGTCTCATTGTAGCCGTTTCTAACGCAGCCCACGATGCGACAGCTGGAACGGCCAGTGGCAGACAAGGGCCAGCACACTGGCAAGATGTTATCGTATCAGCGAGGTCAGGCATCTCTCCACAGGACTGTAGGGTGACAGTATAAAGACTGTGAATGGAAAACAGCAAAGGGGTTGGTGTGCTGGGGCTGCCGCTATGTGAAGAGAATGCATGTGGCCTGGCCAGCGTGGCTCAGTGGTTGAGCATCGACCTATGAACAGGAGGTCATGGTTCAATTCCTGGTCAGGACACATGCCCAGATTTTGGGCTCAAGCCCTAGTAGGGGGCATGCAGGAGGCAGCTGATCAATGATTCTCTCTTGTCATTGATGTTTCTATCTCTCTCCCTCTCAGAAAGCAATAAAAAAAATTTTTTTTTTTAAAAAGAGTGCATGTGGGCAAGAAGGGGAAAGTTATAGATATGGAAATAGCAGCATTTAGATAGGAGGCTCACATTTGGTGCTTTTTTTGCTGTATTTTTCAAGAATTTTCTTTGATGTTGTGTTGAATTTTTAAACGATGCTGATAAATCTAACACTAACAGATATTTTAAATAATTGAAAACCTGGGGATTTTTTTTCTTACAGTTATTCCTCATAAAATTGGCCGAGTCATAGAAGGAAGCCCAGCTGACCGCTGTGGGAAGCTGAAGGTGGGAGACCACATCTCAGCAGTGAACGGGCAGTCCATCGTCGACCTGTCCCACGACAGCATCGTCCAGCTGATCAAGGACGCCGGCGCCACTGTCACGCTGACGGTCATCGCTGAGGAAGGTAAGGGAGCAGTCAACCTAGATGCCCCGAGGGGCCCAGGACCTGCAGAAGGCATGGCTCCCTCTAATGTGCCCTGGAGTCTCATTGTTTGCCTTTTCTGTTTTATATATATACTAGAGGCCCGGTGCACGAAATTTGTGCACGGTTAGGGACCCTAGTGGCTACCAGCCTTTCTTCATTCTGTGCCACCCCTGGTGGTCAGCACACATCTTAGCGAGTGACCGAACTCCCAGTTAGTCAAACTCCTGAGAGGACACTTTGCATATTAGGCTTTTATATATATAGATATTTCAGAGAGGAAGTGGGAGGGAGAGAGAGTTGGAAACATCAATGATGAGAGAATCATTGATCGGCTGCCTCCTGCATTCCCTACACTGAGGATCGAGCCCGCAACCCAGGCATGTGCCCTGTCCAGGAATGAACCATGACCTGGTTCATAGGTCAATGCTCAACCACTGAGCCATGATGGCTGGGCAGCCTTTTCCATTTAATGGATTAAAACGTTTATTATAAAGTGTCAGTAGCTCAAGACAACAGTAGCTCCGGCTAGTGAGTGGTGGCCATTTGTGTGCCGGGGAAGTAAGCAGCCAGCAGCGAGAGAGATCGGTAGACTTTTCCGACCGTGTGTCCTTTTAAATAGTCTTAAGTCTGCTGGAGTGAGAGAAAACCCTCTGAGGAGCTCAGAGTCACGGAGCCTCAGCGTCAGGCCCAGGCCCAGCTGCCTTCGGGGAGGCGGCTTCCTCTGGGCGGCCCCTGTAAGGGGGGGAGGGAGTGGGTGGGAATGGCCAGTAAATGGGGCGTGAAACACACTTAGTGTCTCGCTTTGCTTTAAAGCTGCCTTTGGTCAGGAATTCCTGCTTAGGAACCATCTTGAATAGCCCCATTCTGTTCTCTATGAATTACGTAGTGCTCATCTCATCTTTCCCGATTGTGTAAAGCCACCGAGAAGCCTGAAACAGCAGAGCTATGAGGGGTCAGTCTTGCATATTAAGATGTCGGGCACTGCAGTGCATATTGGTGTCCGTTTCCCCCATGACCTCTAACCCAGTCCGTCTGTTCTCTTCCTGCGGCCCCACCGCCATGTTTTCATCTAAGGAGTCACCCAAACTTCCTGTCTGCCCTGGGTCCTGGCGGACACCGCGTGCTGGGGGCCCCCCCATGCCCTCTGAGGCCCGGGTGACGGGCTCCGGTTTCAGCCCCATCAGCCCCGCTCAGTCACGGTCTTACTCACTACGCTGTGCGCCGCCCCCCCCCCCCCCCCCCCCCCCGTACTTCAATCTCCTACGTTTGCTGTTTGGACGGGATAAGACATTAGCCGTCTGACGGTCCGGGCCCACGACTGCTGTCGAGCTCTAGCTGCTGTGGTACCGAGCGCTCGGTACCACAGCTGCCTTCAGGGCAACAGACCTGGAGCTGCTGCCCAAGAGGCGGGGACAGATGTGCCTTTTCCTCGCCTCTTTGTGCTCTTAGAAAGCTCTGCCTGCGTCTGTTTTCTAAATACTCGTCCGCTCTGGGGTGGTCGTGGGCTGGAGTTGTGTCAGGCGAGGTAACTGCTCCGGATGAGGGATGCAGCTGGAGGAGCATGGGGCTGGCGGACGGGCCTCTGCTCCCGCCTCCGCAGACCTGTCCCCTCCTGCAGTGGCTCAGAGGTGGGGAGCTCCGGGACCCACAGAGGAACAGGCGAGGAGGGGGTTCCTGGAGCCCGTCCTCGCGGCAGGACCCACGTGGGTTCCTTTCTGACCGTCCTCTGTGTGGACGATCCACATCAGGGTGGCGGGGAGTGTGTGGAGTAGAATGTGACTCCCGTTCTCCTCCGTAAACATAAACATGACTCGGGGGACACGGGGAAGGCGGCCACGTTCCTCCTCCCGCAGCTGAGCAGCCGGCTCGTGCCGGCCACTGAGGCGGGAAGCGGCACCATGTGTTACCGCCTGGTGCCCGTGGACCCACTCGGCCTCCACATTCTTAGGGACAAATGCTTAGTTCTGTTTCCCCTCCTTTGAACAGAGCATCATGGTCCACCGTCAGGAACAAACTCAGCCAGGCAGAGCCCAGCCCTGCAGCACCGGCCCCTGGGACAGCCACAGGCCAGCCACGCGCCTGGAGACAGGTGAGGCTTCTCAGCACCCACTGCCCCGCCCCGCCCCACCCCGCCGTGATGCGGAGCAGCCGGAGGTCAGCACGCGAACCTGCATTTTCCACCGTCAGGTCCTTCCTGGTCCCCCTCCCTCCATCGCACCCGACACGTGGGGACCGGAAGGTTCCACGGCCACTCTGGGCCCTGGTTGGGGAGGGAAGCCCCAGCCCCACAGAGGCTGCCGTCTCCGAGGCGACCTGAGCAGAGCAGTGTTCACACCTGTTATTTCCTCTTCGGTCACAACCTTGGCCATCAACACTCGGTTACTAGAAACTCGGCGCAGCCCCTCCCGGCGTTGGCGCTCAGAGCCGTCTGGTGTGGGAGGTCGGCTCCCGGGCCCAGGCTGTCGCTCGGGTGCAGTTCTTTGGTGTGAGCTGCCCGGGACCCCTGGCCCTGCGGACGGGACGCTGGCGGAAGGGCCGGTCTCTGCCCGGCATCTCCGTCCGGTGTAGCCTGTCCCCACAGCAGTGTGCCGGCGGGTGGCCAGGCCCAGCTCTGAAAGGAAATGGGGAAGGTGCCTTGACGTGCAGCTGGTTTTGATTGCTCAGTTCAGAGGGGGCCCTGGCTTCTCTCCCGCAGTGAGACTTACAGACACTCGTGGGCAGACCACAAGCAACTCCCCCAGCCCGACGCGGCCGTGATCTCCGCTGTGGGCAGTCGGCACCACCAGGTGAGATGCCCACCCACCCCCGGTTTACACTGGGGTTTTTATTGCAAATCAGATAAATTTGTTCAAGTCAGTCACTCTTGAGGACCTACTGTGTGGTTGGCATTCCGTTTGCTTCCGGAGAGAATGGAGAACGAAAGGAAGGTTTGCCCAGCGGGTGGAGAAATTTGAACCCTGGTTGAGTGCTTAGAGCAGGGCTTGAGTTCCTCAGAGGAGCGGTGGGTTTTTCTCTTTTCAGGAAAATTAGTTAAAATCTACTTAAAGGAAGCACGTCCCCAAATTCTGTTCTCTGATTGACCAGCTAGTAGAGGAGACATGTAACCCCCCGATTTCGGCTGCATTTATAAACACTGCGTCGCCCTGGGCCTGCAGAGTCCGCTCCTTCCTGGCGCCATGCCAGTGCTGCTGAGGGTGGATCCTGTCACCCCCCCCCCCTCACCCCACCCCCCGCCGTGAGCCGGCGGCCCCTGTAGCTCACTTCCTCCCTTCCTCCCCCAGGGCCTGGGCTGCTACCCCGTGGAGCTGGAGCGCGGCCCCCGGGGCTTCGGGTTCAGCCTGCGCGGGGGCAAGGAGTACAACATGGGGCTCTTCATCCTGCGCCTGGCCGAGGACGGGCCCGCCCTCAAGGACGGCCGGATTCACGTGAGTCGGCCTCGCTCTTCACCTCTGCTTTGGCTCCAGCCGGGAAGTAGTTGCTCAAAGGGTGTGCGGACGGCTCTTGAGTCTAAGCAGCGAGATCTTGCGTCACTAAAACCCGAGGGGCACGTGCCTGCCAGTTCCCTCTCTGACCCAGGACGCCCTTCTCTCCCTCCGTCGCTCCCTTCCCGTCGCTCCCTTCCCATCGCTCCAGCACCCTCGGCACCTTGAGTGGTGTCCCTAGTGGGCGCTCCACAGGTATTTGCAGGAAGAATAGAATGGGCGGATAATGCTTCTAGCTAATGAGAGGATTACTGTTACTATTTAAGGTTGGTTCCTGGAATCGATCGCTGGCAGGCAGGACCTGGGTTATACGAAGCAGTTAGCACACAGTGTAACTCGCTAAAACAAGAACATGTGAACTTGTAATAGATGGAGAGCTGTTGAGAGTATCTGTGGGTCTCAGGCTGGTCCTTAAATCTGCTTAAAATGTAGAGAGGAGGAAATAAGGTTTCCGGCAAAGCTAATGAGAAATCGGCCGAAGTGGGAAAAGTTCGCGTTAAGGAATAATGTCCGTGTTTAACACGGAACCAAGTCAGAAAGTATAGGATCCGCCATCTCCCCGGCAACACGTTCTCCCTGTGTTAGTGCGAGTCTCACGGCCGTGAGGTGGGAGCCGGCCCCGTACAGAGCTCACCTGAGGCTCAGCGAGACGGTCCCTCGCCGGGTGCCGCAGCCTGTGGCAGCTGCAGAGGGACCAGGCCTGTGGGCTCTGGACATGTTCTGAGATGATCATGTGAACAACTGTTAGAAATACTATTTTTAGTGGATGTTTTAAAAACTGTGAGATTGCCTTAAAGATAGTGTTTTTAAGACAACCAAATTCTTCTTTATCCCTTCTTCCTTCCGTTCTCTTATTCTCCATCCCCCTCAATTTCTTTTTCAGTAAAACAAACCTGAACATGACTTCGTGCTATTTGCCAAACGTCGTGTTCTCATCCCATTTAAAAATTTTAAAGTAACCGAGCTGTGCCAGGATGTCTGCATTTCCCTCTCAGCGTGCCGCGGTCTGCCCTGGGCCCTGCACTGGTCCGTGCAAAGCTGAGCTGCCAACATCTGCAAGCCCTGGCCCTCTTCCGCTCCCCCCCAGTTTAGCTTAAAGTTAAACAGAAACGACACCTGGTGGCAAGTCCGTTCAGCTACAAGTTTTATTATAATTTACCTGTGCTAAAACAGTAAGAACTGTGCAGGTCTGGATAGGGAATTTAAGCCAAAGACTGTGCTTAAACTTCATTATAACCTCAGTCATGTTTTCTAAGAGGTACCCAGAGCACGCTTCACATGCTGTCTGCTCGAATTCTCTCTCCTCCAGCTACCAGCAGGATTGCACAGCTACTGCTAATTTGTCATCGACTTCCTCAGGAAAATGTTTCTTCTTCGGTCACTTACAGGAAATCTGGGCTTTTTAAAAATCAATTATCTTGCTTTTAAAGATTTCTTTTCCACTTTGTGAAATCTATTGATCTTGTTTCTGATATCCTCCTCCGTTTTTTTCAAAAGTATACAGCAAAACACTTATTCTCCTTCATCGTTTACTTGCAATTTTTACATTGTGCTCTCTACAGTGAACTAATTCGTACTCATGCCCTACAGCGGTTCTCAACCTGTGGGTCGCGACCCCTTTGGCGGTCGAACGACCCTTTCACAGGGGTCGCCTAAGACCATCCTGCATATCAGATATTTACATGACGACTCATCACCGTAGCAACATGACAGTTATGAAGTAGCAACGAAAATAATTTTATGGTTGGGTCACAACATGAGGAACTGTATGTAAAGGGCCAGAAGGTTGAGAACCACTGCCTTAGGACTTTTTTGGAAAGCCCGAAAATAGGTAACTTGACACTAACATACATTTGTGCTTGGTTTGTCATCATGTTCTATCCCTTTAAGTCCTCCCAACGCCCCCATTTCACAGAGAGGGCGGTGAGACCCCTGTGGGGGGAGGAGGTGGGTGACGGTCGTGGCCTCCCCGCTGCTGTTCCTGGGAGCTTAGCAAGCTCGGGCAGCTATTGGAATTGCTTTCGCTAATTTTCCCTTGTTTTGTTCTGAAGCCAACACCCTTAACTTACTTTTCACCTTGAAGTGTAGTTTCAAATCTGGAGTAAAGTCCCTACCATCATCTTTAATCAGGCCCTTTGCAGAAGTTAAACTTGTCCGTGTTTTTCCTCTAAAAAATAGCGGACGTTTCTAGGAAGTAGCAGAGGGACTAGGCATCTTATTCTCATCCCTAGTCTCCTAGGGCAGCAGCCACCAGCCGGTGGTCCGAAAGACTGGCGACTGCTGTTTTAGGGAAATCATTTTACACTACAGTAATGAACTATGAGCCGGTTACTGGATTTAAGTCCGTCTCCACAGTAATACATTCTCCAAGGTGGGTTTTAGTTTTAATCTACGAGTATTTCATTTGGTTCTTGATTTCGAGATGCCCAGCTCCTGCTTCCTAGTCATGTAAAGTGAGACATTTCTCTGCTGCCACCGCCTGCCCCCCTCAGCGCGAGAGCGGGCGGCGCTGTGCACGGGGAAGGTCTTACCAGTGGAAGGGGCGCTGGGCCAGGCTGAGCGGCTCTCGAGCCCACGGAAGCGGAACGGGTGACGGTGTGCTGCTCCCTGTCTAGGTCGGGGACCAGATCGTGGAGATCAACGGGGAGCCCACACAAGGCATCACGCACACGCGCGCCATCGAGCTCATCCAGGCCGGCGGGAACAAGGTCCTTCTGCTGCTGAGGCCGGGCACCGGCCTGATCCCCGACCGCGGTGAGCGGGCGCCCGCAGCCGCACAGCGGGAGGGTCCGGAGGGTCCGCCGGAGGAGTGCCCTGGGAGGGGAGAGTACCCGCCCAGTCCCAGCAAAGGCCAGAGTCATCGACAGCCAGCGACAGCGCATGGCTCTCATCCGTTATAAATAATATTACAGAATAGGTGGCTCCCGGCAGGACGTTGCTGGAATGGGATACACGTGAAGCTAATTTCAGCAGAAAATGCAGAAATGTGCCTGTAAGGAACAAGGTTGTCAGAGGCGAGTGGTTTAAATGTCAGGAAAAACACCTGAAACCTCTGCAGCTGGCATTATTCCGCAGCGGGCGCTGCTGAAATGTCTGCCTGGGCTGGTGCCCTGGTCCAGAAGGCGGTGGCCCCGTGCAGGGCCTCCCGCGGCCCCTCTCAGCCTGCCATCCTCCGACTGTCGCCTTCCGCCGCTGCGTGTAGCCGTGCGCCTGGCGACGTCTGTGCTAACTGCGCTGCGATGTGTTCACACAGTCCTGGGCTTTCTCTCTTCCTCCTTCAGGTTTGGCTCCTTCCGGTCTGTGCTCCTTCGTGAAGCCTGAGCAGCATTAAGGCTTTCAGGGCTTTTCTTGGTCTTTCCTTAAAAAGACTTGGTAAATCTGCATGTCTTGTCAATCACTTCCGTCTTTTATTTTTTTTCTTTTTAGTTAAAAAATGAGGCTGTGAAATACATCTAATTCTTCTGCTGCACTTTTCAGTTTCCTTTTGACGTTAAATTTGACAGCTTAATGAAGAAAACTATTGACAAATGCCCGCGGACCACAGTGCGGTCTCCTGTATTAGCGATTTAGCATGTCCTGAGGCTGTGGCCATTGGTTAGAGCTAAATTAATACGCCTCTTGGACCAGGTAGTTTGGTCGAATTTTAAGTTTTAACTGGGCTTTACACATAGTAACTGGGAAAAGTGAATCCTGTTATTTGCTGTGTATTTAAACGCCCTACCCTGGATGTACAAGTACAGCTGTCTGCACACACCGGCCTTTATGGAGATACTAGTACTAGTGTGTAGAGCTACCTAAACGCCTGTAATCTGTTCAGATGCTCATCTACTTCAGATGGCTGTCATAGTTCAAACCTTACGGCTCCTCACTCACACTTCTAACATTTAACCGTGTTCCACTCACCTCCTCCCCAGGCGATTGGGATACCACTCACCCTCCATCTCCCCGCGTGATCTACGACGAACAGCCACCATCGGCCCCATCCTCGCGTTCTGCGTCCACGTTTGAAGAGCCGCACGTGCCGGCCACTGGAGACTCCGCGGCGAGAGCTCAGACGCGGGACCAGGCAGAACAACTCCAGGACGCGGCGCCTGGGAGGAAGAGCGCTTCCCATCAGTCTCTCCAGAAAAACGCGAGCAAGAGGGACCCACCTGCCAGCCACGGCGACAAGAAGAACCTCTTAAAAGTGGAAAATGGTGTCTCCCAGCGGGGTAGGTCCGCTAGCCCCAAAAAGTCCGCCAGTCGCTACGCGGAGGACCATCTAGAAACGCTTCCCAGTCCTCTCAAAAGTGACCCCAAAAGACGGCCCCGGGACCGGTCCTCCAGCCCCAGGAGAGGGGAGAGTAAAAGCGGGCCCAGCAGAGGGCGCTCTTCGAGCCCCAAGAAGCAGCCGCGGGCCGAGGGCAGCAGAGACCTCCCAGGGGCCCCCGCCCAGCCGGCCTCGGACGGGGTGGGGCAGGAGGCGAAGCAGGGTCCGCCCGGGAACGCCAGAGCGCGCTCTCCGGAGAAAAGAAGCAAGAGGCCGGAGGAGAAGTCTCTCCCGTCCAGAAAGACGCCCCTGGTTGCCAGCCGAGGGGCAGCTGAGAGTGAAAAAGGAAAGCGAGCCCCCTTCGGAGAAGCGTCGGAAAAGAAGCTGAAGCCGGAGCCGGCGGCCGACAGCAGCCGGCGGGCGCCCATCACGCCGGGGCCCTGGAAGGTGCCCAGTGCCAGCAAGGCCTCGGGCTCGACTGGGGTGGCCGAGAGACGGCTGTGACCGGTCATGTAAGCGTTTCCCCCCAAAAGTTCTTCCGGAAACCCTCACGCCTGAGAACATTTTGACCTCACCGGTCGCCGGGGCCGCAGGACGGGCCCTGGTTCGCTGAGCCGCGCCGGCCCGGCCGCCTGCCTCGCCCTCGTGCTGTCTCAGCAGACGGCGGACGTGACGGTCACAGCTCACTGTAGGTCTGTGCCAAGCTCTCGGCTGCCCCGCGTCCATTTCCTCCTCCCCGCGAGGATTCCCACAGCAGTGGCGCCGAGGCATGGCCTGGAAGCCACGTCCTCATCGCATGTTGCATGTTTACAGAGGCCCATCGAGTCCCCGCAGGAGAGGGGCCTCTCGTGGCTACAGATGGCGGTGCCTCTTCCGACAGCTCCCGATGGCGTCCCCGCCGCAAAGAAACGCAGGTAGTCGGGCCTGACCTCGGGGTTTTCTGTTTCAGTGCCGCTGGGGCAGGTGTCCCAGGTAACTTAAAGGTATTACTTACCACTGCCCGTTCCGCGGGACACCGCACTGAACAAGCAGCGTCGTCCTCCCAGCCCCCAGCCGGGATCGTGGCCGCCCCTGGGGAACGCCGTGTGCTCCGGGCCGAGGAAGAACCAGCAGGCTCCGGGTTCTGGCCGTTTTGGTGGCACCTGCTGAGTCATCGGTGGCTAGTTCATATTTGAAGCGTCACAATCAGAGCCCGTCTGTCATGCCAGCAGCTTCCGAGGCTGTGACCTCAGCCCCCTCGCAGCCGAGGACACGCAGGGGACAGGCCTCCCTGCCTTCCTCACGCCACGGACTCCGTCTAAAGACAAGAAAGGGAGCCCACACCTCCGGTCGCCTGTGCGGACCCGCGGTCTCAGAACCACAGGAGAGCCGTGTTTTCAGCCCCTGGAGCAGCGTGCAGTAGCAGCTAGAAATCGAGGAACTTCTCAGAACAAAACCCTGCGGGGGTGTCTGGACACACTGCCTGTCTCTCGGGTTCCTCTGGTTGTGAAACGTCGTGTCCAGGCCCCTCCCTCTCGGCGTCTGGCTGTGACGCTCCCTCCTGGGACGAGGGACTCCGCCCTGTCCCGACCCCCCTCCCGGGACCCCGGAGCAGCGCAGAACTGGCTTGGTTATGCTCAGTTAGCGCCACAGACACGATTTACTCCCCCGTCGCCCACAATCAGTGGTAACCATCCTATTTCTGTTGTTAACTGTGACATGACCTGGATGTCATGTGTTGTCAGTCTGTGGCTGTTTCCTCAGTAACCTGTCACTGTATTGATTCTATTCTGACTTAGCAATGTGGCCTTGGAATGCTAAGCAAATATGGATGTACTGGTTGTAAATGTTTATATAGTGTACAGTACCTTTATATATACACCTGAGGTTCTGATTAGAGAAAAGATCTGTAAATGGCTCGCTATTTTTTATATAGATATTAAAAAAATCAAAAACCAACACGTGGTCTGAGTCCTCAAATAGATTTAGTCCCTCCAGGTCACACACACAGCCCTGCCATCAAAACGCTGATGACGATGACTTTACCCATACATGTTGACCTCTAAACCTGTTTTATACCTTTCATTGTGAAGAAAATAGCTTTACATGAGTAACTTACTGCCACCCAAAATCCTTTCTTATATGTACTGGAAACGCACTACTAGCCTTTTCTCACGGGGACAGCGTAAGCCCAGTTACCACAAGGTCACAAAAGCTATTTTCATCAGACTATGTGGTTTCACATTAGAATAACTTAAAAGTATTTACTACAGGTTACACTTACTTTTAGAATGAAGCGTTCTGACTTGATTTTGTTTAATTCTTGGTATGAATAGGCCTCAAACCTATTTCAAGACATGGTTAATTAAATCATCTTAAAGGGAAAAATGTGTTCCTACCATCGCATGAACCCAGCACTGAGAGCAAAGCCCAGGCCCACAGTGGAGATGGGACACAGCGGAGGATGCAGGAAGCGGCAGCGAGTCTTTTTCTTGTTGTTTGGGTGGATATTATTTTCTTACTGATCATAAGGACAGTTCTGGGTGCTGTTATGTAGTCCCACTAGGAAGAGCAGACCAAGCTCCTAGAACAGTGATGGCGAACCCATGACACGCGTGTCAGAGGTGACATGCGAACTCATTGTTTTGGTTGATTTTTCTTTGTTAAATGGCTTTTAAATATATAAAATAAATATCAAAAATATAAGTCTGTGTTCTACTATGGTTGCAAATATAAAAAAAATTTCTCTATGTGACACAGCACCAGAGTGAAGTTAGGGTTTTTCAAAATGCTGACACACCGAGCTCGAAAGGTTCGCCATCGCTGTCCTATAACATTATCTGTGCTAACCTAGTGACGCCACTGCAGTCAACTCTCTCAGAGGCCCTGGGCGCAGAGAAGCACTTGGCTGTTTATTTCTACGGAGACTCTTGGTTATTTCTTTTTTAACAGTAAGGTAGTCGCCTGTAGAAAAGGCCAATTGCTCCTACACACATGGCTACCTGAATTTCATGTGTCACAGGTCCCACATGCAAAGAGGCTAGGTTTACAGAAGCCAGGGTATTCAGTTTAGCTAAATTGTGACAGTCTGACCTCCCCAGCGTGTTCCTGACCACGGGACACGGTCTAAACACAGACTCCGGCCACAAAACATGATGCTCAGCCTGAAGAATACAGCAGAGCAGCTTAACCGTGGCGCGTCCGGGCCCAGGAACGGTCTGTGCTTCTGAGCAGTAACGGTTTATGTACTGAGCAGCTCTTTCCTGGTCCTGCTCTTAAGGGTTATCAGCAACACAATGACTTGCAGAAAGCATGCCACAGTGATCACATGAAACCCGTCATCTTTGCTTTCACTAACTCAAAGATAGCCACTCCCCTGGACCTCTTTTTGATGCTGCTGTGCAAATGGAGCCATAAGAAAGGAATTCTAGCTACTAGGGAACGCTGAATCCTGCTCACATAGACACCAAGAGACAAAAAACTGCCACGTGCTTTCATTGAGCCTAACGCTTCCCTCCAAGTCAAGCAGAACTCTTAGCAAACACACAAATCAAGAGGCCTATTTTGCCCCTGATAAACCACCACTGCTACCTTGAGTGATGTCTTGTTACAGCTGCAGGCCCCGGACGTGCGCAGGGAAGGGGTGGAAGTTCTTGTGAAATTCAGACGTCGCCATTCCCGGTGGGCACCCGTAACTGCGAAAGGCAAAGGGTTCCTTTAAATGACTAAACCAGCCAGTGCGTGTGTAGAGGAGATTAGGTTTAATACATTTTCTCGATAATCCCAAGTCATACATTACGTTTCGAAGTGAGACCCATTCGGTCCATTATGAGTATGTAGATCTAAAAAATGTCAAGAACGAATTTCATTCATTTGAAAGGAGGTTAATTTTACAGTCCACTTACCTCTAAATGCAATGAACCAAAACTACAAGCATCATCCATCAGCTTATACTTTGGGAGAGAACCTGGAACTGAGAATTCTCCTGTGTCTCTGAAAGTCAAGAAAACCAGTCCCCCACCAGGCCAGTCTCTGGTTATTCACCTTTTCAAAGTGATTCGCTTAGATTTCCACGGGCCACGACGTACATGTTCAGGGAGTCGGAGGTTGTACCTCCATAGCAATCAGGGGGAATCCCTTTTCCCAATACAACAAATGACAAAATTAAGTGACCCTCCTGTGGTTATTACTATTCCAATTAAATGTACGAATAGTTCTGTCTTTACACTTTGATTTCTCAGTGACATGAATGTCAGAGTATGTGATATCACTGCTTTTGGGGATCACAGCAAAAGCCCAAGTTCCTAGAAATCGTTATACAGATAACAAACAAAGCACTGAGGGTGAGCGAGTCATGAAGTGACACTCTCCCATCCCAACAGGAGAAACAATTGCCTGAGTGGTAAATTACTCGAGGTCTGTTTGTCATTTATTCTACCGATTTCTATCGAGTACCTATGATGGGGTCAGGTACTGACTGTCCTGCGTTCTGGGCACCTAGAGGTGAACAAAAATAGCGCCTGCCTGGAGGGGCTCAGCCCGTGGAAGGTCGAACAAGGAGGCAAAACAGAAACGGTCATCAGACTGGGAGAAGCACCGGGAAATGGACCTTCACCAGGGCCATCAGAGAAGCCCCACGGAGGACCCGGCAGCCGACAGGCCATCCCCGGGTGGGCCTAGAAAAACACATTCGAGAAGTCACATGGTGCAGTGGGGGACCCGGGAGGTAAGGGGCTGAGAAGGTGACCTGGAGAGGGGAGCAGGCGTGATAGTGCATGGCTTGGCGGCCGCCACAGGAAGCCAGGAAGGGTTCCAGGAGGAGGAGGTCATCAGAGTCTCCATATGTTTAAGTTCACTCGTGTGGCTGAGGAGAACCGACTGGGAGGCAGGAATGGAAGGGCCGTGGGTCAGCATCGGGTCCCGGTGGAAGTGCGAGGCCTCACCCGGAGCCGTGGAGTGTAGAACCGACAGGACGTGGCGGTGGGTTAGACGTGGAGGAAAAGGAGAGGCGTCGAAAATAAACCCGGAGCCTTCGGCTTGAACAACTAGGAAAACTTTGTTCCACTTACTAAGTGAGAAAAACATTTATTCTTCCACTTGCCACATCCCCCCATCACAGTGCTAGTGCCCCATAGCCAAGGTGAGTCACAGGGGACAGCCACCACCCCGGGTACACACAGCACCTTCCTTAACCAAAATGACGCCCATGCCACTGTGAGCCCAGAGGCCCAAATAGTGCAGGTGAGAAAAATAAAACTGTGCTACACCGCCACCTGCTGGACAACAGAAGAAACCACACCACCTATCAGCCTGCTGTCATACAACTATATGTTGTATGTTCACAGCAGCACAATTTACAACAGCTAAGACTTGGAAATAGCCTAAGTGCCGCCCATCAGCAGATGAGTGGATAAAAACACCATGGTACCTTTACACAATGCAATGCTACACAAAAAAGGTAACAAAAAAGGAAGAACTCTTACCATTTGCAACAGCATGGATGGACCTGGAGAGCATTATACTGAGTGAAATAAGAC
The DNA here is from genome assembly GCF_963259705.1 of Myotis daubentonii. Classification (NCBI taxonomy): domain Eukaryota; kingdom Metazoa; phylum Chordata; class Mammalia; order Chiroptera; family Vespertilionidae; genus Myotis; species Myotis daubentonii. Next base: position 36,358,849 of record NC_081857.1, on the reverse strand, counting down.
AGTCAGAGAAAGATAAGCATCACATGATCTCACTCATATATGGAATCTAATGAACCAAATAAACTGATGATCAAAAATAAAAATAGACCCAGAGCCCTAGCTGGTTTGGCTCAATGGATAGAGCGTCAGCCTGCAGACTGAAGGGTCCTGGGTTTGATTCCGGTCAGGGGCACATGCCTGGGTTGAGGGCTCGATCCCCAGTCGGGGCGTGCAGGAGGCAGCCGATCAATGTTTCTCTCTCATCATTGATGTTTCTCTCTCTCCCCCTCTGCCTTCCTCTCTGAAATCAATAAAAAATAAAAATATTTAATAAAAAAAGATAGACCCAGAGTCACAGGAGCATGAACAGACTGTTGAACCTCAGAGGGAAGGCAGGGGAGGGAAGATGGATGGGAAGAGATCAAACAACGAACCTGTATGCTTATATGCAAAACCCATAGACACAGACAATGGGGTGGTGAGGGCCTGGGGAGGGGGGAACGGGAGTGGAAGAGGCTAATGGGGGGAGGGGAAGGAGGACGTATGTAATACTTTTAACAATAAAGATTTTTTAAAAATACTAAAATTTCATTTTCCTTCTAAAACAACTCCCACAAAACCACTATCTAAAGAAAAGAGCTCACCATCTCCAATGCACAGGCAGAGAAACAATCCGTCAAATACCACTAACAAAGGAGAATGAAGTCTCCAGAACCAAACTCAACCAAGTTCAATGTCACGGGAGACTGTGGCAATGACAGAGTGTAAGACTGCAGTCACGAAGCAGCTCAATGAGATACATAAAAGATATAAAAAACAATCCAACTTCTATAGATGAAAATACACTGAGTAGGATTAACAGCAAATTAGTGCAGAAGAAGAGACTAGTGAGCTTGAAGATACAGAATAGAAACGATCCAAAATGAACAACAGAGAGAGAAGACTGCAACCATGTATAGAAGGTCAACAAGCTGCCGGACAACTTCAAGCGGCCTCCCATACATGTTACATACACAGGGACCAGAGGTGGGGGGTGGAAGTGGGTATTAAAAACACCCAAACGTTTTCCAAATCTGTGTAACTCACAGATCCAATCCAGTAAGTGCAACAAACTTCAAGCACACAGAAAAGGAAAACGCCAGTATACATTATAAATTGTACAAATTCAGTGATAAAAACCTGAAGAGCAGCCAAAACATGTTAAAGATATATGTAGGAATGACAGCAGCCTTCCTTTCAGGAACAATGCCATTCAGGAAGCAGGACAGCAAAATCGTCTTTAAAACCAGAATTTTATACCCAGCAAAAATATGTGTTTCAATGTAAAGATTCAAAAGTCCTCAACAGGGAGGGCCTGTACACCTTGTTAAAAGTAGCAGCAAGCCATTACTGGATTCTAAATTATTAGACTTGCTTTTCAGAAAAGAGACATTCACTTTTTGAGAGCAGATTGGGCTTGGGGTACAGGGGCGCCCTGCAAATGTAAGCGCAGAAACTTGTTTAAAAAAACAAAACAAAACAAAACAAATGATGCCGAGTTAAACTAGGGTGGCAGAGTGGGGTTACAAAAGAATGGATGGATTATAAAAATATCTACAAGATAATTATTCAGAGACTTGGTGATTGGATGTGAGATATGTAGAATAAGGAGTTAAGAATGATTCCCAAGTTGCTGATATGAGCAACTATATACTTATGTGCAGGGTGGAGCAAAAGTAGGTTTATAGTTGTGAACACGTGAAACAATTTGTTCTAAACATTAATATTTCTTATTGTATGTTTTCAACATGAACAACTGTGAACCAACTTTGGCCCCACCCTATAGAATTTTAACCGCCTGAAAAATAATTTAAACCAAGTTATACACCATCAAAATCGTAACAGAAACTGCATACGAGTAAACTATTCTAATACTGCTTTTAAAATAAGAATTCACAGTCTCAGGAGACATTACAAATTTAAAAAAACGAAAAGCACTGCATCGTTTGTGGGAGAAAGAAGGCGCCGGTCTTTGCTGAAATCTGCACTGAGCTCAACCTTGGATGTGAGACAACTGCTACTGTTCCTCACGGAACTAGGAAAAGCGGGACTTCTCTAGCCACCCGTGGCGACACTCGGGCCTTTCAGAACAGTTCCTTCTGAAGGTGAATCGCTAAGGGGGTTCCCCCTCTAAAAATGTAAGTAACTCATGCCCCATTGGGATAGCTGTACTTTTGTAACCACATTCAGTTCAGCAACCTTCCTCCTATGTTTCTGTTTTCACAGGAACCTATCAGCAAACATTTTAAAAAGGGTTTTAAGTATCGATAACAGCTGTTTATTGTGGATTTACTAAGTGCTCAGTACTCTAACCTGTGCTCAGTACCTTACAAGATAACCTCAGTGACAACCCTACAAGGGAGGTATCAGTCCATCTAAAGGGCAAGGAAACTGATACACAGAGAGGTCAAGGAACTTGCCCAGCTCATGAAGCTAATCCGTGGCAGAACCAAGGGGATGAACCCGGAAATGTCTCATCCCAACCCCTGGTCTCTTGAGAAATTCATCTTTAAACCTCAGACACCTTCCCGCACATTAGGGCACGTGGAACCCTGACGGTGCGCGCGTACAGGCTGGCCTCGGAGATACTGCAGGCTCGGTTCCAGGAAAAGCGGGTCAGGATCTTTTTGCTGCTGGAGGGCCTTGCCTTCTATTTGTAAAAAAACAAAAACAAGCACCATCGATGAAGCACAATAAAGCAAAGTACAATGAAACGAGGTATGCCTATACAGACTTCACATATAATAACTGAATTTTCTAACCTTTAAAAATTCACAAAATCTTATTACAGTGTTCAGGTTTTCAATTTGCCTCAATAGATGCTTCAAAACAGGTAACTCAATGACTAACAACTACGTGTAGCCTGCCAGAGTTTTCACTACCTGTGCATACGGCCGTGGGTGTCACCGGGGATACTGGTAGAGAATCTAAGTCGTCAGAGGCATCGTTTGGCTGAGAATAGACACCGAGGACCTTGAACCAAGGGCTGGATCCGTTAAACTGCACAACAGATAAGCCGTGACTGCTTCCCTTCGAACTGCGAAGGCAATCAGCCCAAACGATCGATACGGAGGCCGTGTGTGCTGGACATGATGAGTACGCACACACGTAAATCTCTCCATGGCATATCGTACGCATGACTCGTTCACCAACAACTGTACCGCTACCAAATTAACCTCAAATTTGTAAACAAATTAAAAACGTGTCCACAGTTTAACAGAAACTCAGTTTAAAAAGTTAATTTTTTCCTTCAACGACAACAGAAAGAAGCCTAGAAACTGACATTCTCCAATAAAGTTCTTTTATTTGAGTTCAACCTAAAATAGTTGGATCTCTCTGCCGGAGAAATGACATCTCCGATTCTGTTCACGTACTAGGAAGGACTGCATTTGCTATTTCCGTTAAAGCATGTTGGCGTCACGCTCCGGGTCCCCGCCATAGTTACCAGGAGATCATTTCCGGGAAACGTCCAGAACACACGTCCTGACTTGGAGCGCGGTCCCAGTGCTCCCGGACAGTCTCCAGTGTCCTTGCTGTCCAGCTGCCGGAGCCCCTGAGAGCAGGTTCCGAGCGCGCACGCCGGCTGGACACGCCGGCGACCAGGCCGCGCGGAGGCCCCTCGTGCAGCGCGGGCGGTGGCATCTCACGGCTTCTCCGTCGTCTCTTTCCTTAGTGGGTACGTGTCGCCAGCAAGGGGAGCGAGTCCAGGCGCCTGGCTCAGCTTAGGACTTAATTTTCCACAGCTAAGAAAGGAAAGTCACCAAATAAGTGGGTGTTGGGACAAACAGGTGGGGGTTAGAACGCTTAGGTGGCTGAGAACCAAGGACCCTTTAACAAGAAGAAAACTGGCCGTCGCAGCCACAGGCCGCCGTAGAGAGAAAAGCGCGAAAAGCGTCCAGGATGGAGAAGGCACCTGCGGTTCCGGTTCTGGGTGTCACTCGTTCTGACTGGACGTGGCCTTCGACCAGAGAGACCCCGCTCAGCCCAGACTATGAATCTGACATGAGATTCAAGCTCCATGTTGTGTGCAATCCAAGAGCACAGGATACTGTGCTTCCATGAAAGGAGGAAACCTAAGCTGAGAAGCCTGTGGGCCACCCGTCAAAATGGCTATTTCTTTACTTCAAGAGTTTTTTTGCCCTAGCCAGTTTGCTCAGTGGTTAGAGCATCAGCACGTGGACCAAAGGGTCATGGGTTCAATTCCCCGTTAAGAGCACAGACCCGGTCCCCGGCCGGGGTCAGGGCACATGTTGTAGGCAACCAATTAATGTCTCTCTCACATCGATGTTTCTCTCTCTTTCTCCACCCTCCCTTCCACTCCCCCTAAAAAAATCAATGGAAAAATATCCTTGGGTGAGGATTAAAAAAAAAAAAGTTATTTCCATGCCAGACACACACACACACACACACACACACACAGAGTGAAGAACAAAGGTAATTATTACATATAGTTTTTAAGACCAAGGCGGATGCTACGGAGTGGCAGTCCTTACTCGAATATTAAATCCTAGAAGATCACTTATAACGCCTGAGACCGCAGACAGGATGACGACACGTGTGATGTTGAAGATTAAGGGATTCATCGTCAGGCCATAGAGGCGGAAGGGGGTGTCCAGCTCCTACAAAACCACAAAGAACCGAGATGAGACACGTGGCTTCTCAGTGTCGGTGACTCCGGGCTGATGTTAAGTCTTAGGTGAGGGCGACTGCTTACGGCCGTCTCCCCTTGACCTTCAGTAGCTGTAATAGGAGGTGCCGGGGGCCAAAGGGGAGAACAGAGGGGACGTCTGCAATGCCTGCCACAATAAAGGGGAAAGGAAGAAACAGCTGTAACAGGGCCCCCCTTTCCCATTCGCTAAGTCTGTTAGGGTGGGTCCCAGCAGCAGGTCATTGGTTGTTTTTTTAAACGTAATGTAAGAGATGTGACGGACGCCCACAGTCGCCAGCACCCCGTAGCGACGGGGGCTTTTTCCTGTACAGCCATCAGCGTGAACTATCGAGTTGGCATTTGAGTCTCCTCGGCCGGCACCGGCCTGTTCCCGGGTCGCCTCTGAGAAGTAAAGTGATGGCTTGATTTAACTGGCAGTGAGTGTCACAGGGCCCTGCTCACCTTCAACAGCTTGGTGGACAGTTTTAATACGTTGTTTACTAGAGTAAGCTGCTCCTTCTTGGTTGGCTTTTTTTCCATCTTAAGATATAAATTAATCTAAGGAAAGGAACAGAGATTACGGTAAATGTCATAGAAAAAATACGAACACTGCATTACATCTGGCAGATTGTAAGGGTCATATTCCCAAGTAAAATAAGTTTTGAAATTCCAGCAGCTATTTCTACGGAGCACATCTGTCATGGACCCTAGCTCCCATCCCTGATCAGACATGTTTGGCAAAGAGAAACTATTTAGTAAAGAAAAAAATGCTAAAGCAATTTAAATACCAATACAATGAAAACTTTCATTATTTTTTCCCTTGTAGGACAAATTCTTCATTATAATTCTAAGGCAAAAAATAAATAAAAACAAAGAACTAATGATACCAAATACTTTCATTTAAAACTTATGGATAAGCATAAAATTATTTTACATGTTATATACTACTCTGTATTTATAAGAATCACTTCTCAATCGCAATAGCTACTCACATACTAAAGAGCAAGTATTTTCCAAACACTGAATGTATCCCACGGCTGATACAGAAGAAATTCAAGAAGTGTATTGAGAGAGAACCAAGATGGCGGCATAGGTTAACGCCGGAGTTTGCTGCTTTGAACAACTACTTCAAAAGTGTAACCAAAAAACGGAAGGGACATCACCCAGAACCACAGGAACGCTGGCTGAGTGGAAGTCCTACAACTAGGAGGAAAGAGAAACGCACACGGACACTCAGAGGAGGCGCAGTGCTGAAGTCAAATTCTGAGGTGCGGAGTGCGCGGAGCGGGCTGGCGGCGGAGGGCGCGGTTGGCGTTTTCAATCCGGAGGGAGTCGCAGACTCTGAGCACCAGATCCGGGCGAGTCTTTAGGGACCCAGACTCAAACGGCAGAAGCGGGTCTGTCTGGCTTCGGTCAGAGCGAGTGCAGCTTTCTCTCCGAGCTTTGCAGCGGGTGCTGGGGCTCAGAGAGGCAGAGCCCCTGGGGACAGGACTGAGAGTCCCCATAACTGCTCTCTCCAGCCCACCCTGTTGATCCTGTTCGACCCGCCCCGCCCAAGCCCTGCACAGAGGCATTTGCCGGATAGCCTCAGGCAAAGGCTAGATTAGCACCTCCATAGAGGACAGAAGTTCTCTCACTACTGACACAGCTGATTCTCATAGCCACTTGGCCTGGAGGTCAAACCCTCCCTGGAATTAGCTACAACAATCAAGATTTATCTATAAGACTGCGAACAAAGACCACTAGGGGGTGCACCAAGGAAGCATAACAAAATGCGGAGACAAAGAAACAGGACAAAATTGTCAATGGAAGAAATAGAGTTCAGAACCACACTTTTAAGGTCTCTCAAGAACTGTTTAGAAGCTGCCGATAAACTTAATGAGCTCTACACGAAAACTAATAAGACCCTCGATCTTATATTGGGGAACCAACTAGAAATTAAGCATACACGGACTGAAATAAAGAATATTATACAGACGCCCGACAGCAGACCAGAGGAGCGCAAGAATCAAGTCAATGATTTGAAATGTGAGGAAGCAAAAAACATCCAACCAGAAAAGCAAAATGAAAAAAGAATCCAAAAATGCGAGGATAGTGTAAGGAGCCTCTGGGACAGCTTCAAGCGTACCAACATCAGAATTATAGGGGTGCCAGAAGACGAGAGAGAGCAAGATATTGAAAACCTATTTGAAGAAATAATGACAGAAAACTTCCCCCACCTGGTGAAAGAAATGGACTTACAGGTCCAAGAAGCGTGGAGAACCCCAAACAAAAGGAATCCAAAGAGGACCACACCAAGACACATCATAATTAAAATGCCAAGAGCAAAAGATAAAGAGAGAATCTTAAAAACAGCAAGAGAAAAAAACTCAGTTACCTACAAGGGAATACCCATACGACTGTCAGCTGATTTCTCAACAGAAACTTTGCAGGCCAGAAGGGAGTGGCAAGAAATATTCAAAGTGATGAATACCAAGAACCTACAACCAAGATTACTTTATCCAGCAAAGCTATCATTCAGAATTGAAGGTCAGATAAAGAGCTTCACAGATAAGGAAAAGCTAAAGGAGTTCATCACCACCAAACCAGGATTATATGAAATGCTGAAAGGTATCCTTTAAGAAGAGGAAGAGGAAGAAAAAGGTAAAGATACAAATTATGAACAACAAATATGCATCTATCAACAAGTGAATCTAAGAATCAAGTGAATAAATAATCTGATGAACAGAATGAACTGTTGATTATAATAGAATCAGGGACATAGAAAGGGAATGGACTGACTATTCTTGGGGGGGAAAGGGGTGTGGGAGATGTGGGAAGAGACTGGACAAAAATCGTGCACCTATGGATGAGGACAGTGGGTGGGGAGTGAGGGCGGAGGGTGGGGCGGGAACTGGGAGGAGGGGAGTTATGGGGGGGAAAAAAAGGAACAAATGTAATAATGTGAACAATAAAGATTTAATTAAAAAAAAAATCAAAAAAAAAACAATCAAAAAAAAACACACAGATAATACATTTAAAAAAAAAAAAACAGTAACAGAACTTCTTCATAACTATATGATAATTAACATATACAATTAATCTTCATTATTCATGGATTTTGTATTTGCAAATTTATCTACTTGCTAAAATTTATTTGTAATCTGAAAATCGATGCTGGTAAATGCTTTTGAGGTCATTTAAGGTCATTTATAGACATGTAGAATGGTGAACAACTTGTTTCCCTGGGCATTCGTTACCAGCTGAAGTTGAACAAGAGAGACTCAGCCAGATTTCAGCTCTAATATAAAGATGATGAGAGGAGAGGATGGAGAAGGAAGGGAACAGTGCAGTAGTGAGAAGCAAGAAGCTCTGGCTTTGGGGCCAGTTGACAGAACTAGAATTTCAACTCTGGCACCTGTTACTGGGGTTGCTTCAGACAAGTCAAGTAATACTTCTAAACCTCATTTTCTCTTTTGTAAAATAAAAAATATAAAATCTAAAAAAAAAAAAAAAAAAAAAAAAAAAAAAAAAGAAGTGTATTAAACACAAGAGGCCTGATGCACGAAATTCATGCACTCAGCAGGGGGGCAGTGGGCAGGGGGGGTGTCCCTCAGCCCGGCCTGCGCCCTCTCGCAGTCCAGGACCCCTTGGGGGATGTCCAATTGACGGCTCAGGCACACCTGAGCGGCACTCCCCTGTGGGAGTGCACTGACCATCAGGGGGCATCTCCTGTGTTGAGTGTCTGCCCCCTGGTGGTCAGTGTGTGTCATAGCGACCGGTTGTTCCACTGTTCGGTCGATTTGCACATTACCCTTTTATTATATAGGATACTTAAATGACAAATACTCCTAAAATCTAATACTTGATGTAGAATATGAGATTAACAGTATGCTCCAGTCCCACCAATAAGAAAACCTTTATAGTATACAAAGTATTTTCAATCCATTAGGTCTTAATTCTTATAACAATTCCTGGAGCAGGTGGGGAAGATACTGTCCTCATTTTATAAGGAGACAATCACACAGGGACAAAGGTCATGTGGCTAGAAAGTGACAGACTGAATGCCACCCCGAATCTTCTGCACGAATCTTACGGTGCCATCTCTAACCACTGGGCAGGCCGGCAGGGACAGCAGTACCTGTTCAGTAAGCAGTATGGAGACGTTGCTGTATTTCTTATTGGTTTCAGACCCCAGTGAGGCCAGGCGCAGTAAGAAAAGCAGTAAAGCTGTTTCCCAGATCAAAAACTCCCAATTATAAGCGTCATTCAGGAAAGTTTTATGTCCTTGGAGAACCTATACGAAGGACCAAAAAAAGTAAACTTTTTCATTTGTCTTAAAATTTATAATTGCTTCTCTATGCCAGCTACTTAAAAATGTTTACAAGACAGCAATATCTTAACACTCAGAAGAGACTTAACTCATAAAATATTATCTATTTAATTAGTCAATATGTTTCTCCATGTTTACTAGACTTCTTCCTTTGCAGGAAAGACAGCAAGGGTCCGGAAGTAACAAAGGGGGAAACATAAGTAAAATAAAACCAAGGCACGCCCAGCCTCTAACCACCGTGTGCCCACTCACAATGACACGGTGACCATTTCCAAAGCCCTAATTTGCCTGTGACTGGTAGCGCTCCCTGAAACGCGTGGCCCATCCCACCAGGGCGACTAGAAAATCCTAAGGATCCGCTCTTCACTCCATTTTAGAATCTGAACAGCAGCAGAGGCAGCTACCAGTTATCCAATGCCTGTTACGTGTCAAGTTTTCTGGTAAAAGTTTTTGGTGTGTGTTTTTTTCTTCAATTTTTTGTTGTTGATTCCAAAGTAAAGACACTCATGCAAGCCCAAGGTAAAGAGGAATTTATTGAAAAATATACAGAGAGAGAGAATGCTCAGAGACCACATGCAGGCTTTTAAGAAGAAAGTCACCACCGCAGCAGCCCCCTCCCCAGGACCACTCCGGCTCCCCTCTCCTCTCCCCTCTCCTCCCTACCCCCTCACTCTTCTCCCCTCCCCTCTCCCCTTCTCTTAGCGAATTCCACTGCCTTCCAAGACCGTTGTTGATTTTGCCACCGTCATGGTGCGATAATTTTATCATCACTCAAAAATTATTAACAAAACAAAACAAAATTACCAACTAAAATTAAATCAGAGTGATCTTGGAGTCTTAAAGGACCTTTACTCTCATGACAAAAGTTGGGAAAATTAATAAGTGTTCAGAAGAGCAAAAGCAATTTAGACACATTATATATATATATGCACTTAAACGCAGCGAAGTGTCCAAAACAGAGATGAAACGCTCACCTGGGCGCAACAAATGAAAGCAATCGAAAGTGTCAGTAAGAAGACTGAAGAGACAACCACGTCCACGGAACGCTGCGGGCCCCGCCTCTGTGGAGAGACGCGGTTCATCGCCAGGTTACCGACAGAGACGGCCGCAGCGTGAATGTCACTGCGTTCATGTCTGTCTGGTTTTGTTTCCTTTCTCTTTGGTCTTTCTGCATTAATGTTAAAACATACATTCCTAAGAAGTTCCTGACATGGGATTCTAGCGCCTTCAACTGAAATTAAGCACTGAAACCCAGGCTGTTCCACAGTGAGGATTCACTGACCTATTTCCGCTGAGATATCTGCCCCGAAGTCAGAAAAAGATGCAATATCTAATGTACCGCTCTGCCCTGGGACTTACGTTTCCTTTTTCCTTCCTAAGCTCTTATTCACACACACGGGCCTGGAGAGGTATCACCTCCAACCCGCTGTCCAGCGAGTCTCCCGGCCACCGACACCCTCAGAAGGACCAGCCCCGAACTGCCCTGCCCGCGGCTGTCCCTGCAGGAATGTCGGCGCCTCCATGGCCCCTGCCCGGCCCCTCGGGGGAGACTCACCTTCAGGAAGGAGCGCAGCGAGAGCCAGATCTTGATGTTCTCCACCTTCTTCAGTCGGAAGTGAGGTATTTCGTATTTCCTAGCTTTCCTGGCGGACGTAATATGGCTGAAGAGTTTTGCAAACAGAAATCTCTAGAGGCGGCGGGAAGAAATCACAAAGGGAAGTGGACACGTGCGCCTGCGCATCTGTCTGACTGTAAGCGACAGTCCCGGCGTATAAAAACGGTCAAAAGGATTACACCGAGTCACCGATCGCTGGGCCGGGCAGTGGCGAGCCGTTACCGTTCCGCCTCCTGCTGCTCCCAGAGCGCAGAGAGGGCCCCATGCTTCCCGGCGAGACCCGCTCCTCACGTTTGCATGGACTTTTGTTGGAGGCTTTGGGGGTCCCGGCCTCAAAAACAAACGTTTACACAGAAGTCTGGCTTCCTCCCACATTACACTTCCATCCAAAGCCCTGTTTTTTGCACATGCCACTGATACATTAAGTCCTCAACCCCTAACTCTTACCAAATTTCAATCATTTTAATCCCCACTCGGGCATTTTTCACAGAATCCTTTTGCTGTGAGAATTACTCCATGTACTAGGGGTGAAAACCAGCAAAGGCACACTGAGGTGCAGGCCCTAAGCAGTCAGCGGGGCTCCCGCCCTGGCTCAGCCTCCTACTCCCCCCCCCCACACCCCCGACTCCCTCCCCCCCAACGTTAAACTCGCAAGTACCAGAAGCCCGCTGCTCCACCCTTCACTGCCCACATTAACTCTCGGAGAAAGAACCAACCAGGAGAACAGAACTAATCCCAGAAGCGTCAGACAAACACAGAGGTGAGCAACTGTAGTCCCACCAACCTGTTTATATGTCCTCTCCGCCACACACATCATGAAAAAAAAGATCCACGTGAGACACAGCCGTTCAACAAAGTTAATCACGGACAGAACAACAACAGGAGTGACAGGCGGAGCCCCACAAAACAGAGTCAGGAGCTCCTCGGCCGAGACGGACTTGAGCTGGTCCAGGCCCTTGACGTGGAACAGGCGATACAGGAAAGGGAAGAAGGCGAGCCCCACGGTGACCGCGTTGCCCAGCATCTGGTAGCCCACGCCCTGCTGGTACGCGCTGACCTGGGAATTAATTCAAAATGCCCGGCATTACACATACTGAACGGAGTTAGGCAGCAGTATTTGTCAAATACTACTGAGGTGATTAAAGACTTAACCTTTACATCTAATGGATGTAAAAATAAAAACCATGTCCGGATTTATGTCTTTTAGATCTCACTGCAAATCAGGCTCACAGGAGCTAAGGAACATGTGTAGGATATACCTGAACACCGGATCGTGCTCAGAGACCTTTGTAACACGACAAAAGTATTACCACCTAAAGACTGACTGCAAAATTAAAAATGCGTAAGTCTGTGTCTCGGAAACTGCTCGATCACTGAACAGTTCTGTGGAACCGCTGCTGGTCACGAAATAGATTTTTTGGAAAAAAAAAATCCAAAAACTCACGACGAAGAGCTCACCCTGCTCATGATGATGCCGCTGATCTCCAGCACAGACATGTCCATCTTCTTGCACTCGTTTCCCTCCCAGATTATGGCACTGACTCGGTCAGAGGCGGGACTTGAGTTCTGAAGCCAGAACAAGTGGTTCTGAGAAGAAAAACAGAGCTGTTTCTATCCACGCTTTCTCTCCTCCATCAGCATGTCCCCCGCGTCCAGCTCCCAGGCGACCTCGGCCACGGCCAGCCTCCTCCTCCTATTGTCTCCCTCACAAAGCTCATCACCCCAATGGCCACCTCCAAGATGCTGAGTTCTGGGCCCTTTTTCTTTGCTAAGCCTTTTTTTTTTTAACCTGGAGAGAAGCTGAAGGTCTTCTACAGCAACCGGACCACGATCTCCAAGGTTGCTTCCCTCTCTAAACGCACGGACGTGAGGGTGAGCTTGGAGTGCTCATCGGACAGCGAGGAAAGCTGTTCCAGAGTAACACCGCTCTCCGGGGAAGCAGGCAGTTAGCTATGAGAGGCGCGAGGCCGCGGGTATCACGTGAGTAACTGAGCAAGAAGCCTTTCTCCAGTCTAACCAGACACCAAAGCACAGGAACCCTCAGAAGAGACGGTCACAATGACAGCAGCCCCTCCTGGGCCAGGTCCTGCCTGTGCTTCTGGCAGCGAGCAGCTCGGGTCCCATCTCGCCAGCATGGTCCTCTCTGGTCCCCACAGGCCTCCTGTGGCCGTCCCTGAAACTAAGGCCTTACAGTCTACGTCAGACAAGTCAGCATCTAATACAGGCTGCATTTCGAGTGTCCTGGACTTATTCACCGAATCGTAATCTTATCCCAAACTGGACTATAACTTTCCAATAGAGGACCCTATGGTGTATGCTCTCTCTACCCCAATCCAATGCTTAGCATGTTGATGAGCACTTACTGATTTGGCAAAAAAAAAAAATTATCAGGCACCTACTATGTGACATGCACTATGGATACAATGTACACAAGACAGATGTGGTCCTTGACATGTGGTCCTTGCACATGAGCAGGGAAGGAGTGGTCAGAGGTGAGACTGTATCAAAACCAATAAAGGAACAGAATCGAATAATCCAGAAGGGGAGAAGCCACGGACGTTAAAGGGCTGACATGAGATCTGACACATGATTCTGGCTGCAGCGTGGAAAATGCAGTGCAGGGGCCGCTGTGAGGACCAGCTGGGAGCCATGATGGTGGGCACTGAGCAGTGGGCGGGGGAGGGGGCCCGGGAGGACAGACAGATGCTCAACAGCAGGATCGAGAGCCAGTGAGGACCCTGAGAAACACGGGGAGTGGGGGAGGGCATGAATGCCCACTGCTTCTGCCTGGGTGGCTAGTGGTGGCCTTCAGAAACATGGGGACCGAAAGCTGCTGAGGTGTGGGGACTGGGGCATGGTGAATCCCATTTGACATGTGAGTTTACCTTACCTAGTTATCTACCTACCAGAGGCCTGGTGCACGAAATCCATGCACGGGTAGGGTCCCTAGGCCTGGCCGCCAATCAGGGCCAATCCGGGCCTTCTGGCCGCCTGCCGGGGCCTCCCTTCATTCCGTGCTGCCCCCTGGTGGTCAGTGCACGTCATAGCAAGTGATTGAACTCTAGGTCTTCTGGTCGAACTCCCGAGGGGACACTTTGCATAGATATATGTAAAAGCCTAATATACATAGTGTCCCCTCAGGAGTTTGACCAACTGGGAGTTCAATCACTCGCTATGACGTGCGCTGACCACTAGGGGGCAGCGCAGAATGAAGGAAGGCCCCGGCTGGCGGCCGGCAGCCGCTAGGGATCCTACCTGTGCATGAATTTTGTGCACTGGGCCTCTAGTTCTTACATATGCCTTAAAATTATACTGTGAGTCCAAAGAGTACAAAGGAAGTCAAAATCATCATGCTAGGCTCCATTTCCTCATCTCTAAATTAGGGATAATAAAAGCATCTCCTAATAGGATTATAAAGTGAAACGAGACCATACGGTGCTGGCACAGGGGAAGCACACAGTACATCCGGCTCCTGTTGCCATCGCCTGTACAGACCTGCTGAAACACATCCTCTTTGGGGTCACGTTTGGTCCCCGAGTGCAGGGTGGGCGCTGTCCCCTCACTGTCGCTGGTGACGGAGGACCTGCACTCCGGGCCGTGCAGCAGGTCGTCCCACAGCATATCCTCGGTCTCCGAGTCGTGGCGGGTGCTCTCGGAGTCTCTTCTCGACATGTGGAGGCTGCGAGAGCCGCCACTCATGCCAGATCGAGAGCACTTTAAAGGAAAACAAAGGAATGTTCTCACTCATTTTTAGAAACGGTCACACATCTGAAGTAACAGGAACACGGTTATGGCAACGGCTGGCAAGCCTTCCCACGTCAACCACAAGGCTTCACCTCACGTGACGGAGATGCTCTACCCCTGATCACAGCATTCCCATGGACCACCGGCCCCTAGCTTTCATGAGGGGACCGTCCGCTCCCACCTCTCAGGGGTCCTTTCCCAACAGCCTGTCCTCATCAGACGTAACCTCCCCTTTTCAGGTGAATATTAAGCAAGCTTCTTGTTACCTGGGCATCACCTATGACCGTAAGACTAGGTCACAATGGGGCGGTGAGTAAAGGGTGGCAGGGGCCAGATATATGGCGACGGGAGATGATCTGACTTAGGGTGGTGAGTGCTCCATGCAGTAAATACACAGGTCATGTGTCATAGGAACGCACCCCTGAAACCTATGTAACCTTACTAACTAATGCAGCCCCAATAAATCTCATTAGAAAACAGTAAGAAAAATACACAAAAAAGATTATGTCAAATGAAAAGAGTTCATTCTCTTTCTGGGTGAGAAGCTGTTAGGTGGACAGAGCTGGAGGCAGGGGAGGGGCAGGGAAACTATAAACACCGCTTTGGAACAACTACCCGAAAAGGGATGAGAAAGTCACTGCACTTGGACAATGCTCTCTCCAGGGGACCCATTACCTGGCTGAAGGCTGCCGATTCGAACTCGGACTCGGCCAGACTGTCGGAATCCCGCATAAAGTGACACCACTTGGTGGTGGTTTTCGTTACCTGCCAAATATCAAGCCAGCGGGCGACAGGACACGTGTTAAACACGGTGTGACTATGCGATGACTTACAGGTTAACGCCTAGACTCGCATCAGCTACAAAGGCCACCTGAGAGCTGACGTGCCGCGGGAGCATCGACCTCCTGTTCCTGACGTCGCAGCCGTTGTCGCTCGAGGCCCCCTCCACGCTGCGGCGCAGGATCATCATCTGGTTCCGGGCCTCCCCGTCTTCCTCACTCGACAGGTCGTCCGACACGCCGTTCCCCACGCGCCGGAAAGCCTCCTGCAGAGAGAGCAGTTCCTCCAGGGCCCCGACACGCCAGCAGCTGCACGTGCACACACCACGCAGCACAACCCAGGACGCAGTGCCAGGCAACTCCACACAACCCACGACCCTACAGCGCTCACCGCAAGACAGCAAAATGCTGAACTTGAAACTAAACGGCCTAAGCCACGAGGCTACGGGGTGGTGAGAAGCACGGGCAAGAGTCGCACCAAGTCTGCGCCCCGCCCGGCCACCTCAGGCCAGTTCCTGTGTGTCTGGGGCTCGGTTTCCTCCTGAAAAGCAATGACAGTCAAAGTGCCCGTGTCGCAGGCCTGTTGAAAAAATGGCCTGAGTGACTCCAGGCAAAGGCCTAGAAGAGTGCCCGGTTGTAGGAACGACTCAAAAATATTCGCTACTTTTGTGATTTCGTAATGTCACAGTTTAACAAGTGAGAACACATTTTCGAGATAAAGCAGCAGTCCGTCTCCGACTCAGAGCAGAACACCTCTCCCCAAACCTAGAACGCAGGCTCCCACACCTCACGCCTCTCCCCGAACCCGGCGATAACATCCCCAGCCCCGCTGCCAGGTGGGTCCGCAGCAGGTGCATCCCAACTCCAGTCCAAGAAACGGGAAGAATAAGCTACAGCAGCGGTTCTCAACCTGTGGGTCGCGATCCCTCTGGGGGTCGAACGACCCTTTCCCAGGGGTCACCTCAGACCATCGGAAAACACATGTATAATTACATATTGTTTTTGTGATTCATCACTATGCTTTAATTATGTTCAATTTGTAACAATGAAATTGGGGGGTCACCACCACATGAGGAACTGTATTAAAGGGTCGCGGCATTAGGAAGGTTGAGAACCACTGAGCTACAGTCTTACAGCCTCCCTTTCACGGCCTGTGCGTTTATATGTCGCTTATTTGTTAAGAGAAAGTATACAAGCCCATTAGCACGATTTCCCATCTCTCAGGGTGTCAGAAGGGAAACATTTCACACGGAGAGAAAAGATCCTGTGAGATTCACCCACAGCTCTTACCCTGCGGCACTGCTCCCCGTCGGAAAACTTCGCCTTCTCTGCTGTCGGCCACGTTTTAACCTCTGGCCGAGCCTGTCGCTTCTTAATGATGGGACGCAGGTAGCCGGTGTCCTTGTTGGTCTCGGTCTCTTTGTTACATGTTAATTTTCCTCGTTTTGTCCTATTTTTTAACAAAGAAAAAAGATGACTGATGAGCATCCTGAAATTAGCATCTTCCATGAAACCCAGTAAATTCGATTTTACTCTGAAAATCTAGAACATTCAGAAGCCATCCTGTTTAGACTTCTCGCTTGCTGAGGTGGAGGAAGGCAATGGTTACCCCTCCCCCCCCCCCCCCGCCCCGTCTCTAAAGCCTCGTCAGTTCCTTGAGAGGAGGCCTGTGCTGCCGGTTCTGCCAGGAAGCAGGTGCCGTCCTCCCCACGTTCCCTCAAACACAAACGGCCCCTCCCTCCCAGCGCCTGACGGGCCGCTTTGTAGAATGTCCGTCCCTCTCCGGTGCCTCAAAGCCCGGCCACGCTCCGCTCCGGCGTGGCTCCTGGGGACTCCCCCCCTCCAGAGTGACCCTCCGTCTGGGGCTGCCTGGCCTGCGGTCAGCATGCGGTCATGTGGCATCTGTGCGGTGACCGCCCCCTCCCCCCACTAACTCCACAGTAAGCCAGCGGGTGGGGAGGCCAGGGCCCAGCACGATGCTCAGTAGAACTCACACACACCAGCTAAGGCGTGTACATATCTCTTTGGGGAAATATGTGAACATACTTCATCTTCAAAACGGTCACTAAAGAACTTTATTTTCGAGTCACACTCATTAATATGCAGCCAGTCTTGAGTCCTACGCGTGTGGTCACAGCCTGCAGGGCTCTGGGAGGGAGGGTGTCTTGGGCCCACTTCCCTCCGCCCCACAGCCCCCGACGCCAGCTCCGCCTCCCTTCCCAGGCGTGGACACTGAAAACGGCCTCATCTTTTCCAAATACGTCCTCGCCCTGACGTAGGCTCGCATGGCTACGACAGTTGCCCTTTCGGAGGGTTGTGTTTCGGGATCCTGTGGCTGACCATCACTAAAGGCCGAGCAGAAGGGGACACTGTGGCAGGCTCCCGGGCTTACAGGTGACTGACAGACAGTGGGGACCTGCCGAGTAGGCAGTTCATGCAGCGCCTCCAACGCCAGCCGCGATGAGAACTGGGTGCTCCGGAGCCCAGCCGGAGTCTACGCCACGTAAACACCGACGTGAAGACAAAGTCACGTAAACATTTCCACGCGAGGCTGCTCACCTGCTGCCAAAGAGAGTCCCCCAAAAGCCACTGGTGCAGGGTCCGGGTTCCACAGTTTCGACTCCTCTGACTTTATCAGAGGAGTTATTTCCATTTTCTCGGCTCCCGTCACCATTCACAGTTTTTCGTAATTTTCTATAAAAAACACAAACATTTCAACACTTCAGATGATTCAAGACCTTTTCTATTTCTGCCCAAAATATCCCGTCCAGAAAGTGATCCTAACTGCTGCCACCTGAAATTAAGGGTAATGAACTTCCTATAAAGAAGATCAATTAGCAGGGATATTTCTGACTTAAGAGCAAAAAGAGGTGCCAAACAAAGACCTGTGCTAGCATCCTGTTCAATCATTAGAGAAATAGAACCGCTATCCAAAAACACTGCGGGAGAGCAGCTTTCACCTGCATGACGCCGTCCTCCCGGGCACCCCCAGCAGAAGGCACGATGCCTGTAAGTTCGGATGTCGGAAATCCACCCATTTGGCGCATTTAATCAGGAGAGCACAAAATAATAGCAACTGGCCGCTTAGTCCTGCTCTCCCACGCAGTTAAAGGATGCGTCCTATAAACACCACCGAGACACAGCACAGCACCCGATTCCCTCAGCAAGCATTACATCAACTGACCTGAATTTTCAAGGAATCTTCTTTTGGGGGGAAAAAAATTTATTTTGAAAATAATACTCAAAAAAAGAAAGAAAATTACTAAAAAATAAGAATATGTTGAAATTCACTACATCAAATGGAAATAATCTTATTTAGCACCTGCTTAAGGAAACAAAAATCTACAGGTACCCTGAGGAAAAATAAAAGCACATATGCCTAAGAGACCTTTAACAATTTCAAAGCCCGCACATAGCACCCAACCAATCACGACATGAAGGCAACGTGGAGAAAAGTCAAATCAATCTTTACTAGAAGTTCAGAGCACTTAGAAATCCATTCTTATTATGCACTATTGAGACAAGGTGAAATTTTTAGTAGCAGTAACCCAATTGTATCAAGATCCTTGTTTATAGTGAGTTTTCACCAAATTTTTATTAAGACTGAATTCTGAAGAAGAATGTTTTTTCAAAATCATTATTTGATATATTTTTTTAATAAATAATAATATGAAAATAGTATAGGAATTTCCTTTTAAGCAACTGTACTGAATGACAAAGTCCCACCTGTGACTAAAAATTCATGACAAGTCTTCTTAGCAACCGGGAGAAAAATGAAAAGCAAAGCATTCTTTCCTTTTTTAGCCAAAAAATAATAAAAAATACATGCAAATGGGAAGATTTTTTTATTACTTTAATCCAAGGTTTTTCAGGGTCTACAGTGTCTCTCCCAGAACATACCCGACCACCAGTGCACGTCTCAGCTCACCTTCTTCTCCGACTCCCATTGCTTCCCGACGGCCTTGCGATCTGCGTGGACACGATCTGACAGTGGACGGTTCCCATGAGGAGCATAAGGCACAAAGGTCCAAGCACTTCGCTGACATTCACAATGGGCATCATCAGGTACAACACGAGTGCTATCACTGAAAAGAAGAGGTTTCAGAACGTGAAGCCTCAGGGGTCGTCCGTCTTACACAATTCTAACGAGTCTATAAATTATTTCTACAAAAAAGCTACCATTTTACCAAGGACACCAGTAACAGCACATGAGTCCCTGACACACAATCCACCTGCACATTAGCCGAGTGAGAACCGGAGCCCTGTCCAGCAGTGCGAGCCCAAGAATCACCGCACGAGTCGATGGTGCAGAACGTCTAGTCCAGACGGAGACCAAGAGTTTATGAAACCTAATACACAACTTACCTCAACACAAAAGAAACTCTTCAGTAACGAACACGTGGAAAGATATGGAACTTTCTCTCACAAGTGACCAAAGAAATGCACATTAAAGGAGCACAATACTATTTTTTAAATAATTATTGCACAATACCATTTTTTGTATATCAAATTAGGTAACAATTTTTTAATTTATAATAATGCTGCTCAGACTATGGTAAAACAGGCACCCTCATCTATTATTTTCCAAAAGAACTGTGTCACCAACAATTTCACTAGACAAGGTGGGGCAAAAGGAGGTTTATAGTTGTTTATATGGAAAAAATAATAAATAATAATGCAAGAATAAACTGTTCCATGTACTCACAACTGTAAACCTGCTTGTGCCTAACTCAGTATGTACTAAAATCCTTAAAATGCTGACACCCTTTGGTCTGTCAATTCTGGTTCAGAGAATAAGTGCTAAAGAAATAACATAAAATATGGAAAACTTTGTTCATGATGGTATTAAAAGAAAAAAATCAGAAACAACCTAAATGCTCACAATTTGGAAACAGTTATGTAAATTATGGAGCTATAAAATTTTATATAATGGATTACTGAGCAACTATAAGAAGGCATATATGGTAAATCCATATGACAGACTATTATAAATACATTAAAATGAGCCCTAGCCAGTTTGGTTCAGTGGATAGAGCATTGGCCTGCAGACCAAAGGGACCCGGGTTTGATTCCCGTCAAGGGCACGTACCTCAGTTGCAGGCTCCTCCCCGGCCCAGGCCCTGGTCAGGGCTAGAGCAGGAGGCAACCAATCGATGTGTTTCTCTCACATCGATGTTTCTCTCTGTCTTTCCCTCTCTCTTCACTCTCCCTAAAAATCAACAGAAAAATATCCTCGGGTGAGGATTAACAACAACAAAAAAGGCATTAAAATGAGTGTATGCCCATATAATGGAATATTATACAGCCATTAAAATGATAGTTATGAAGACTTCATCACAGTGAAATAAAATTTAAAACTCAGGTCCTTATTCACACTAACTACATTTCGAGCACCAGTAGCCACATGGCCGGCAGTTGCTGTGCTGGGCACTGTGGGTGCAGAACATTTCCATCGGCACAGAAATCCCACTGGGCGGCACTGTCATGCCTTTAGAAAATGAAACTTACAGGTTGTCATTTTTATAACTTAATTCAGAAAAACCAACATAACAAACACAAAAATCCCTCTCAATCCTTTGACCCAACCCGACCGCCACTGCTCTGTGTGCTAACCCGTGTCTTTTTGCACAGGGACAACCAGTGTCCACTGCCCTCCTGCAGAAGGCATCCGGGTTGGCAGTGGCCACAGAGTGCTAAAGAGGACAGCCTGGTCCCTGCACAGGGTGAGGAGGGCAAAACATCGGGTGGTGCCGTGTAACAGGCAAATGAGAATGGATTCCTGCGGCCAGGACTGGGGGAGGGGGGCTGATTAGGAAGCAGAGAGAGGATGGCCTCTCTGTGGAAGTGACAGCTTCCATCTGAGCTGAGAACTTAAGGACAGAAAGAAGACAGCCCCTGAAAAGCCTTAGGGTTGTTTCAGAGCGAAGAGCTCTGTGTGAGGGACAGAAAAAGGCCACTGCGTGGAGAGTGAGCACGGAGGAGAGCGGTAAGACATGACGTCCAGCGGTCAGCAGGAACAGGTCACGTGGGGCACTGCGGGCCACGGTGAGGAGCTGGGATTGATTTTATTTTAGAGGCAGTGAGGAATCACTAGACTAGAGGGTTTCCAGCAGGAAAAGGACAGGATATGGTTCCTGTGTTAAAAGATTCCTCCAAGTGCTGTGACGGGAACGGCTGGTAGGAAGATGACTCAGAGCAGCCGGGCTCCAGCGGCCCAGGCAGAGGGATGCCGGCTCTGGGGACGGCGATGGCTCGAGACAGATAAACAGAGTCAAGACGTGTTTCGGAGGCTGAACTTACAGGCTTGGTGACAGGCTGGATGTGAGAGCTGATGGCAGGGAAGACTAGAAAGTTAATATTTCACTTGAAAACTGAAAACTGGGTGGTTGATGACATCATTTAATGAAATGCAAGTCCTAAAAAGGAACAAGCTTGTACAAAAAAAATAAAAAGTTTTTGGATAAAAAAATCTAGAGTTCCATTTTGGATCTGACTAAGCTCAAGACCCCTGTTACATCTCCACGGAAATGTCAGGCCAGCAATGGCATTTGGAGTCTGAAGCTCAGCAGAGGGATGTGAAGACACACATTTGAGAACCATCAGCGTATCCATTATATCCATTATATTTAAAGCAATGGGGCTTGAGAATACCCAGAGGTTAGAGGAGAATGGGGATCCCACCTGGAGGTGACCCCGTGCTCAATGCCAGACCGAGGAAGAGACGGAGAGGCCTGGCGGTGAGGCAGATGGGGGGAGGCGAGTTAGACCATTGTGTCTGCGCTCTCCGAGCAAATAATTTTAAGATGATCTCCAAACGCTGTATGTCCCCAGGTCCCTTCATTTCTTTGCACTTTCAACCACCAAATGAAAGGGTCAATGTAAGCACAGTAAGGTCTGTACCATCTAACAGCAAAAACAGCAAAAAGAAATGGGCGTCACGTGTTCCAATTCCTCCAATTACCTTGCATGAGGTAAAGCAGTAGCAGCCAAACAAAGATTTTTAAAGAGGTGACCTGAATCCACCAGCTGCTGAACAACGGGAAAAACACCACTCGAACGAGCCCCTTCCGCGTCAGAGATGTCCACGGAATTTCAGGTTTGGCTTTGGCAAATGTTGAGCCTTTAAATGTATAATAAGACAAAACGTCAAGCATTTGCATACACTGTACACTGATGCCCACTTGTAACACTGTATGATAAACAGGTGAGAGCAAAAATCAGCACATAAAAAAGTCAGCATATAGCCGAATAAAAAGAATCCTCTTAGACGTAATAACTTCTTGCCGCAGTCATGAGGACACACGCTCAAAATGAGTCAGGCTCGCCTGAATGTTATACCATGCTGCATATCTGTCTTAACTATAAATTCATCTCTCCCTCTTGAGTCATGTGGAAAACCATGTAATTTGTGTAGCCACGCGGGACTTAAGCAAAGGGGGAGGGGGATGCTAATGCCTGAACGGTGAGGTAAGATTACTTTGGGAAATTTAAGTACATTCTCACATAGAGACGATAGCTAAAAGTAACCTTCAGTACCGCATGGAGTAATAATACACACGAGAAACCAACCCAATTTCGAACTCACCTCGGATTAAGTCAACGTCAATCAAGTCTGCCTTTATGTGACCCATCTTTTTTGGTTTGTTTTTGAAGCCCTAGGAGGGAACAGAAACAGGAGTAAAGAAAAGCCCTTTGAAATGCAAAGGTAACTGAGTTTCTTGGTCTCTATCTCTGACTCCCTCTAACTGGAGAGGCTTACTCCTCAGGCTCCTTAAAGGAGCTGGTCCTTTCTAGACTTTTCACCTATGTTATAAAATGAAAACGAGCACTGACCAGCGATAAATACCAAACTGTGAAAAGCTCCCTTAGCAACAGAAACACATTCGTTCATTCATTCAATCAACAAACATTCAAGGTGTGTCTCCCACGTGCCAGACACTCCACTGGAGCTGGGAAGACAGCGGCTCCATCTTCAAAGGCTGTGTCAGCCCTCTCTCACCTGCCCGTTTAAACAAATAATACGAATGGAGTCGCAGCTGCCACCCCAGAGCAACGGCCTTGCCCGTCTCACTCCTCCAACCTCTGAGACGTTCGGACTGGCAGCAACCTTTGGGCTGGGCCTCAACAACATTGTGCCCTAAAGGAACTGTTTGCAAGGATAACAAGGAAGCAGGTAATGTGACCAGGGGACTGAAAGGAAACACAGTTTAGAATTAGCGTCACTAATGAGCTGTCTGCACCTGTAGAAACGCCTGCCTTCCACTGTGTACTCGTCCCCTTCCCTTTCTCATAAGTGCCCCTGCCTTTGCCTCCTGATTGGGACACTGGTCGGGCTTCTGCCTGAATCCGCGCTTCCTGACTAGCTAAGCTTTTATAAAATCTGAAATAAATGCTGTTGCCTTTCACCTGGGCCTTTCATGTGTGTTTTTTTTTTCAAATATTTTTATTGATTTCAGAGAGGAAGGGAGAGGGAGGGAGAGTTTGAAACATCAATGATGAGAGAGAAATCGCTGATCGGTTGCCTCCTGCACGCCCCTTACTGGGGGTCGAGCCCACTACCCAGGCAGGTGCCCTTGACCGGAATCAAACCTGGGACCTTTCAGTCCACAGGCCTACGCTCTATCCATTGAGCCAAACCGGCTAGGGCCGGCCTTTTCGTTTTTAAGTTAATACCCCCAGCATAACTGCAACGACTGACCGTAGTCCTACCTTTAGCAGAGGGATGAAAGCATGGGGGTGACTGCCCTCACAGACTCTATTTAACAGGGAATAAAAGATCAGTAAGCCCTGCCATACAGCTCGACCTCTCAGCGTCTGAAATTGCCACTGTATTGCCATTAAAAGATCAAACTGCTCTAGAGCCAGGCGCAGAAAAGGAAGTCACCGCTGACTGAGGGCACACGGTGAACAAGAGGATGGCGGCAAGGCGGGGCCAGCATGAGGAACGCGTTCTGACTCAGATTTAAAGTCCCAGGAAGGTTCCCAAAGGAAAGGTCTAACCTGAGGCCCGGAGGATGGACACGAATTTGCCAGGATGGACATGGGCACGTGCGGCAGCGGGGACTCGAGCAGAGCCTAAGCAACGGGACATAGCATGACGCAAGCTGCAGGAACGTCAACAAGCGGAGATATCATCAAGCTGGGAATGTGAGTTTGCCGGGAGGACACTAGGAAGTCAGAGGACAGTTTCAAATACGAGAAAGACAGTCGGGTTTGTGTGGAAACGTGAACAAGATCACAACAAGCCAGCTTCGGTGAGGATGAGGGGCGAGGGGAGACAGAGGCAGAGGAAACGGAAAAAGCTGCCCCAGTCGCCAGATCAGCGTCGCCAAGTTTTACCTGGAAGGGCAGGCGGATGTCAGGCCCGTGGGCTCCGTGGGCTGCGCGGTCTCGGGCAGCCACCCCTACTCAGCGGCTGCGCATCAAACTGCTCAGACGCAGCCGATACGCAGGGAGCACGAAGAGCCCGCTGTGCTCAGCAGAGGCGGCCAGGCCGGGTCATCAGGAGCATGAACTGGGCAACGTGTTATCTCAGAAGGTATTAGCAGGCAGAATCCAGAAGTTCTGGTCATTGGAAATGTGGATCGGTGTGAGACGAAGTCACAGCGTGAGCCCTCTAGCTCCTCAGTGAACAGGAAAGACAAGAGAAGGGACAGGACCATTCGGCTCTCATGCGGCTCACCAAGCCTGAAGCCTGCGGGAAGAATTCTCCTCCCACCTGAAGGACTGCAAGTCACATGACCACACAGCCATCTTCTCACGAGACACTGGGATACCCACCCACCTATCAACATGCATATTTACTTCTATAACTATTAATCTACCTCAAACATATTCCATACGTCTATCTTATTATTCAGGTAATTTCATTTAATATATTTTCCATTTTTGGAGTATTAGTAAATGGAATTCTGACTCTTTATTTCTGTATATGATTTGGCCATATTACCCAAGGCAATATTCAGATACAATGCAATCCCCACCAAAATCCCAGTGTCATTTTTTAAAGAAATAGAATGAGAAATCATCAGATTTGTATGTAACCAACCACAAAAGACCCCGAAAAGCCAAAGCAATCCTGAGAAAAAAGAATGAAACTGGAGGTATCACACTACCTGACTTCAAATTATACTACAGAGCTACAATAATCCAAACAGCCTGGGATTGGCCAAAAAACAGATGCACAGATCAATGGAACAGAATTCAGAGCCCAGAAATAAAGCAACAGGAGTAACAGGCAGATAATTTTTGAGAAAGGAGCCAGAAATACCCAATGGAGAAAAGAAAGCCTCTTCAATAAGTGGTGCTGGGAAAACTGAAAAGTGACATGTAAAAGAATGAAACTAGATTACAGTTGTCGCCATGCACAAAAATTAATTCAAAATGGACCAAAACCTAAATATAAGATCTGAAATGATAAATTAAATAGAGGAAAACATAGGTACTGCCCTAACCGGTTTGGCTCAGTGGATTGAGCGTCAGCCTGCGGACTCAAGGGTCCCAGGTTTGATCCTGGTCAAGGGCATGTATCTTGGTTGCGGGCACATCCCCAGTAGGGAGTGTGCAGGAGGCAGCTGATCGATGTTTCTAACTCTCTATCCCTCTTCCTCTCCCTTCCTCTCTGTAAAAAAAAAAAAAATATATATATATATATATATTTTTTTTTTAAAAAGAAAAAGAAAGAAATTTTAGGAGACAATTTTCATGGGGAATATGTATGAATTTCTTGTATACAACATTATGATGTATCCTATTTTTTCTATTGATGATTGAAGAAAGTAGCTATGTTGAGGTATAATGTATACACTAAAAATATCCATTTTTTTAATTGTACAGTTTTAGTAATTAAGTAGGTAGATTTCTAATAAGTTTATAGAGTTGTACAACCATCAACACATTCAAGTTTTGGAGCATTTTCTTTCACAGTAATTTTTACTCATTAGTATTATTTTATCTGTTTCTCTCCCAGTTTATTGTAAGCTCCATGAAAATAAAAGTACTGAGTGTTTTTTGCTCATTATTATTTACACCAAGTACACAGCCTCCTGCCTGACCTATGGTAGGTATGTACTCAACAAATATTGTTAAATGAAGAATTCATAGTGACTGTTTCAGTTTTATATTTGGCATTTCTTCCCCTTCTTTACTTTGACTCACTCTTTTCTTTCTCTGGATTTTTCATATATGAACTTAAATCACTGTACTCTT
The DNA here is from genome assembly GCF_963259705.1 of Myotis daubentonii. NCBI lineage: Eukaryota > Metazoa > Chordata > Mammalia > Chiroptera > Vespertilionidae > Myotis > Myotis daubentonii. The sequence goes on along the minus strand of NC_081857.1, from coordinate 36,332,525 downwards.
TCTTCTCGGACAGTCTAGACTCTAGACATTCTTTTGTTAATATAGACATTTTGATGAACTGACCAACAAAGTAAGACCCAAAGCATGGAGACATGGAACAGACTAACATACCTCAATATATGGGGGGGGGGGGGATGAGGAGAAACAAAAAAACTTATATTTATATGCATAGTTCATGGACACATTCAATAAGGTGGTGAAGACCTGGGAAGGTGGGTAGGGGCTAGGTTGTAAGGGGGGAAGGGAGAAATGGGAGACATCTGTAATACTGTTAACAATAAGTATGTGTGTATGTATATATATATACATATATATACATATATATACACACACACATATATATATCTATATCTATATCTATGGCTGCTAAAATATACGCACACACACATACATTTTGAGTGATATAATTTCATCAAGTATTACTTGGGAAGTATTCTGTAGATTTTATTATATCTATATGACTTCTCTCCTTCCAAAGTACAGAGAGGATGTAACCTTTCTCTACTCAAAAGCCATAAAAAATTTTCCATCTTCTACAGAATATCTAAAGTTCTCAGTAAAACAAGCGAGTCAGCTTCAAACTGGTTTATATCCTATCATCTCACCTACAAACCTTATCTCTAATCAGATTGAACTTCTTGCTCTTCCCTTTACTTCCATTTGTAAATACTTTCTCTTGTGCCCATCACCTGGCAGAATGCCTTAAACACAGCAGCTCAATGACTGTTTGTGGAGGAGTTCATACCACTTTTCATGGTTCAAGTTAAGATTTTTTTTAAATTTATATCTTTTATAATTTTGAATTATATTTTATTATGTAATTTTTAATTTTATCGTACTGTGATCTGATATTATTCTTTTGTTTTTTATTTCCTTTTTTATTTGTTTTCAAAATATTTATATTTATTTTCAAAATATTTATACTTGTGTAATCTATTTGCTGTTGTTATTAATCCTCACAGGAGGATATTTTGTTCCATTGATTTTTTAGAGTGGAAGGGAGGAAAACAGAGAGGGGGAGAGAGAGAGAGGGAGAGGGAGGGAGGGAGGGGGAGAGAGAGAGAGAGAGAGAGAGAGGGAGAGGAAAACATCGATGTGAGAGAGGCACATGGATTGGTTGCCTCCTTCATGTGCCCCAACCCTGGGCCAGATTGAACCTGCAACCCAGGTACGTGCCCTTGACTGGGAATCTAACCACTGAGCTACATTTTCCAGGGCTGTGTGTAATCTATTTTTAAATTACATTAAATACTACTTTATATCCCATAGTTTGGTCAATTTTAAACTTCTAAAAAGGCTTTTCTCCTACCACCATTAGACTGTAGAATTCATGAAGGCAAGGGCCATGTCTGTCATATTGAGTGTACTAGTATCCTTAGCACCTAGGACATGTTGGCACTTGTTAGGGTTGTCTTTAATTGTATTATTTCCATTGCTACTAAATGAAAAGTCATACATTAAGGAGTTCTTGGATTACCTTATGAGAGAACAATGAATAAAAATATACATAACAGATGAGGTTCAATTAAATGCAACAACAGACACTGAGTTCCTATTATGAACCAAGATGTGTTACCGAGTAAGGAAATACAATTCCCGCCCTTGAGGCCTATGAAGATGCACAGATCAACAAATACCCTTGATCAGAGAACTAGAAGGAAGGTATGTGCACAATGGCTTGGAAGTAGACGTTGAGGAAATGTTTAAACTGGGTAGGAAAAGGAGGGAGGTAAGGGAATGTGGGAAAACAGTTTATTGTCTTCACTATCTGATAAACATAGAGAACCGCCCCCCACCCCCCCACACAAGGCTGGGTGCCTTTGAAGCCCTAGCAAAGGTTGGAGCTGGGCGCCACCTCTGTTTGTCCAGACAGTGGTAGCTGAAACTACTCCCCCATTTATTATTATGTAAATCCTTGCTGATGGGCTAGTCTGCCTGTTGCCAGGGGTCACCTGCCTAAGGGCTATGCTATGGGTGCATCCCAGATCAATAAAAGCTTGGTGAGGCCTGAGCACGGGTGGAAGTCCGTCCCCTTGAGTTGGACTTGCCCGCCTGGTCCCCCAATATTTCAAATTATTTCGTCTTTTCATTTTCATTTTCATTTGTGTGCGGCTCTGCTTCCAGTTCCTGAGCCCTGACCCACGCGGTACGTGGGAAGGAAACACTCAACAAGGGAATTCTACGGTAGTAAGTGAAATCCTTTAAAGGATAAAGAAACCGAACCCCCGACAAAGCATAGCGCGTGCGCCAGATGCAGCTAGAGATCACCAAGGAGATAAACGCCCAGTTCCGTGCCCTTTCCCTTGCACCCCGCACACCAGCCATACTTCTTAGCTGCTCACAAAGGAGTAACAGGAGAGGACTGAAAAGTGGCAAAATGAAACTTGGGAATTTAATCATCCTAACCCCATCTCCCATTAACGTAAAAAAAATCAAGGACTGGACAACATCGTGAAGTTAGCCAAGCACCATGTAGTTCAAACAACTTTCTGGTTGACGGGTCTATAACCAGAATGCACCCTAAACGTGTTGATTAAATGTCCTTCACCAGAGATAAGCATGTCCCAGGCCAACCAATGTGACGCAGGTAAACAGAACAAACTATTAAACTGTTACACCCGCCCTAACCGGTTTGGCTCAGTGGATAGAGCATCGGCCTGCGGACTTAAGGGTCCCAGGTTCGATTCCGGTCAAGGGCATATACCTTAGTTGCGGGCACATCCCCAGTGGGGAGTGTGCAGGAGGCAGCTGATGGATGTTTCTCTCTCATCGATGTTTCTAACTCTCTATCCCTCTTCCTTCCTCTCTGTAAAAAATCAATAAAATATATTTAAAAAAATAAAAATAAAAAAATAAACTGTTACACCCGCATACACGTATTTTTTTAGAAACATTAGTAGAGGGTCTGTAGCAAATCTTTAAAAAGTCCAAAACCACGAATCCGCAGCCCTTACTCGGCACTTTCCAAGGAAGTGAGACCCTGACTGCAGGTGTAAGTATTAAAGTCGAGAGAGAGAGACATTCTTTAGGGCAGGGCTGGTGTTTAGGCTTTCCCACATTTCAAGACTATCCAGTTCCAGGTGGCACCAAGCCCCCTTCCCATGACTAATCTGTACCATCCTTCCAGCCCCCATCCATGCTGACCCCACAACCCTGACTTTGGCACAGTCGAATGTGTAATGCCCCCTCCCTCATTATAAATTAACTAAGAGGCCCGGTGCATGAAATCCGGTGCATGAAAATCCTATTGCCTAAACCAGCAGACATCCCTCTCGCAATCCGGGACCACTGGTTCCTAACCGCTCGCCTGCCTGCCTGCCTGCCTGCCTGCCTGCCTGCCGAATCGCCCCTAACCCTTCTGCCTGCCTGCCTGATCACCCCTAACCCTTCTACCTGCCTGCCTGCCTGATCGCCCCTACCTTGCCCCCTGCCTGCCTGATCACCCCTAACTTGCTCCCCTGCCTGCCTGATCACCCCTAACCACCTCTGCCTCAGCCCCTGACCCAAGCTGGCCTCCCTCTGCAGAAGGAGACCTGGTGGATCAGGGGAAGGCGCCGCCCCCATTACCCCACTGCTGCTGCCACTGCTGGCCTGAGCCTGGGCCCTTCGCAGCTGCTGTGGCTGTGGCTTTGTCTGGAAGGACGTCTAGAAGACGTCCGCCCTAATTCGCATACTACCCTTTTATTAGTATAGATAAGCTGGCACTCTGAATCCCACATCAGTGTTGGTTGCTTAGTTAGCATGAAATAACCCCAAGAATTTGCTCGGTTCTAACAGCACTGTAGAAAAAAGTTTACTCGAAACCAGTAATTGAAAAGGTGATTTCCGAAACCGGTTTGGCTCAGCGGATAGAGCGTCGGCCTGTGGACTGAGGGGTCCCAGGTTCGATTCCGGTCAAGGGCATGTGCCTGGGTTGCGGGCACATCCCCAGTGGGAAGTGTGCAGGAGGCAGCTGATCGATGTTTCTCTCTCATCGATGTTTCTAACTCTCTATCTCTCTCCCTTCCTCTCTGTGAAAAATCAATAAAATATATTTTAAAAAAAAAGAAAAAGAAAAAAAAAGAAAAGGTGATTCCGGCCACAGATGGATTTTATTTGGCTTGGAGGGGATGAGGAAGAGAAGGAGGAGGGGGAGGGAAGGGAAAAAGAGGGGAGGGGAGGCGAGGGAGGGGGCACAGGTCTAGAAAGTCCAGCTATTTCATATAAAAATACACATTCCCAGCTTCTCTGGAAAACGCTGAAGATCTGTCGATAGCGGGCCTGTATTGGCCCAAAGCAAAGCGGGGCAGAGTGAAAAAGCCACCGCCCACTGAATGCGGGACATTGGTTTTCTGATTCATCACAGACCAACCACTTCTTTCTCGTCCCCGGTGCTGAGGCCAAAAGCCAACCGTCATTTCCCATGCTGCTTGCAGTGTTGCTTGCCTTACAAACTTCAAAGACTAAAGAAAGCCATACCTGATGGACCAGTGCAATCCACTCTTCACATTAACACCGTAAACAAAGCGAGGATCCGAGAAATCACTTTACCTTAATCTGAGTCTGTTCGATCGACTTTTCCCATATCTGCTGGTCATAGGCTCCAATCTGAAAGAGAGAGAGGCTATTTAAATGACACAAACCTCACAAAGTCGTAAACTACCAAATATCAATATATGTGGCAAATGCCTGTGCTGCTCAGACTTTGACTAAATTAAGTATGTGTGATATCTGGAAAACGTTTCCATGTCTTCAGGAAAACTAGAGAGGAATAAAAGGCAAGGGACAGACAGCTCAATAAGATAGCTGGCAGGACACAGACACCAGGGGGGTGAGGGCATGGGGGGGGGGCGCAATGGGGGAAAAAGGACACATATTTAATACCTTAATCAATAAAGAAAAATAATAATTTTAAAAAAACAGTTAGCAGTAACCACCCTTGCTGGTTTGGTTCAGTGATTAGAGCATGGGCTTGCAGACTGAAGGGTCTCGGGTTCATTTCCAATCAAGGGCACCTACCTCAGTTGCAGGAGGCACATGCGGAGGCAACCAGTTTATCTCTGGATCGATCTCTCTCTCTCTCTCTCTCTCTCTCTCTCTCTCTCTCATGGGTGTTTCTTTCTCTGTCCCGCCCCCTCCCTTCCATTCACTCTCTCTCAAAAAAAAAAAAAATCGATGGAACCTGGCTGGTGTGGCGCAGTGGTTGAGTCAACCCTGAACCGGGCGGTCACAGTTGCGCCCCGGCTTGGGGCACATGCCTGGGTTGCGCGCTCGATCCCCAGTAGGGGGCGTGCAGGAGGCAGCCGATGGATGATTCTCACCATTGATGCTTCAATCTCTCCCTTCCTCTCCCTGAAATCAATAAACACATTCTTTTTAATCAATGGAAAAAAAATATCCTCAGGTGAGGATCATTTGTAAAAATTGTTGATGGCGTGCAGATAGAAGTTTCGGGTCTAAGAAGGAGCGGTTTGATCAGAAGCTGTTTCCAAGTGGTTCTGGGGCGCGATGGTGTCGCCGCAGAAGGAGGCGACCGGGGGTCGTACTGGGGGCCTGGAGCAGATACCGGGTCCCTCCGTCTCCCCAGGCCCGTCGGGGCGCGTGCAGGAAGCCGGGGCCTAACGGGAGCTCCTCGGGGCGCCCCGGCAGGAAGGGCGCTTGGCCAGTAGGACGCGCCGACGTTACCTTCTTCTGGTACCACGATATGGCATCGCGCTCGCCGGAGGCCATCTGTCCCCCGGCCGGAGGCGGGGATCTCACTGCAAACGAAGGAAACCCGGGGTGAGCGCAGCGGCGGAAAGGCGCTCATCCCGGCGGGGGCGGAACTCGGACTCCGCGTCTGCCGCTCTGCGCGCTGCCGTCCGCTTCCCTGACTGTTCGCCAGGAAATGTGGTTTTTAAAAAGCAACCCGAAAGCGTCCGGGCGACGTTTTCCGCGAGTGTGTCCGCGGCTGCTGGGGGGGGAACGGGGGAGAGCGGAGGGCAGTCCCCGGAGCCGCCCTGCCCCCCGCCCGGCTCTCACCTGGTGCCCGCTGCTGGGCAGGCGGGCGGCCGGGACCGTCCTCTTCAGTGGCCCCGGCCGGGCCGTGAGGCTGGGGGCCAGGCGGCGGGCCCCGCAGGCCGCATCTTCCCCCCGAGGCGGCGACGCCGGCGGGGCCGTTACCATGGAGACCGCGGAGGCCGCCTTCCGCCCGGCGCCCGGGAGGACGGTCTGTGGTTACAGACCCGGCGTCCTCCAAGCCCGACGTACGGGGTCAGCGGAGTGACCCTAAAATAAGCAAAGAATGAATGGGGGACGGAGGGGGCGGAGAAGGGCTGGGGCTCGCCGCCGCCGGGCCCCACGGCGGTGGCCCAGGCTCGGCGCCCGCTGGAGAGCCAGGTGCCCCGGCCCCGGGCCCGGAGGCGGCCGCCGGGGAGCTCGGGGCGTCCTCGCGGGCGGTGGTGACTCAGCGGCCGGAGCGGGGCGACAGCAGCTCCGCGGACCCCGAGCGGCCGGCGCGGCTTCCGCTTTCCGGGTTTCGCTGCGGAGGTGGCCCCGCCCCCGCCCGGCGCCCCGCACGCCCCCGCCGCTCCCCCCGCCGCCTCCCCAGCAGTGACTGTCCCGGGTTCGCTCCCGAGCAGATCGCTGTCGACAGTCGAATGGATCCCCGCTTGTTTCTCGGTGGTTCGTCCTTTATGGTCGGTCTTCCCCGTGGGCGGTGGCTGCACGCCCCGCACGGGCCTGGCGCACCTGTTCGCGATTTTGCTGATGAACCGCGTGGGTTTGCGCTGTGCTGGGCGCGGGGCTGGCAGGCTGCAGCTGCGACTCCCCGTGGGGTGCTCGGGAGTGAGGGATGCGGAGGGCGAGGCTTGCGGGGGACCGGGCTCTTCCCCAAATTACGGGGCGGGGGGGGGGCGGGGGAGGCCCGCAGGACCGTCTCCAGAGTAAGAATTCAAGGAGGCCGGCCGAGGCAGGACACAAGCGCAGCTGCTGCTCCCTGACGTGAAGATTTAAGGATTAAGGCTTTCAGCCGCTCCCTCCTCCGTGGAGCTGTGGTTTGTTTTGTGCTTGGTTGTCATTAGGGAACCAGACCCCACCTCGGTGGCAGCGGTGTCCTGGCTTGCCCAGCCTGTGGCATCGGGCAGCTAACGCTCGGCACGTTGCCGAAGACGTGCGGTTCTGAATGCTTTACAGACATTTCCAATCACCCGTGGAAGGTGGAGTTATCCCCGTCTTATCCATGAGGAACAGGGCGTGAGAAGGGAGCGGTGCCTCCACAGAGAGAAGGGGAATGACTTCACCAGGCTTCTTTCTACATCGCCTGTTGGCAGGGGTTTCCTTTCTGCTTCTGCTGCTTGGCAGCTTTTCCCTTCTAGGCTACAGTAAACATGACAATTCTGTTGGGTCTCAAAGACAAATGGCCAAGTTAAAAAAGAAACACTGGATAAGTGACAAATGAGAAAGTCATTTTTTGTGTGTATCTAAATATTTGAGACAAAAATTACGTTAGTAGCAAACACTTCTTCATTGCTCAGCACTGGATAGAGGCTTTGGGGGAGTTTGTCGAAGAACTGAATCAGGCAGATCACATTGGGGAGGAGTCCCTGGCGGGTGGATCACATTGGGGAGGAGTCCCTGGCGGGTGGATCACATTGGGGAGGGTCAGTATGTAGCAGATCATCTTTCAGAAGTATCTACACTCCAGTGCTTCCTAAGGCTGCCACTGAGCCAACATGGCTTTGAACCCAGAACTGCCTTCAGAGCCCTGCTCCACCAATCAAATCTTCCACAATTTGTCAACCTAGCAAGCCTGCTTCCTCACCTGTATTATGGAGATTGTTTTGTTACTTTCCTATGGAACAGGCTGTGAGAATTAGAGTGAGATTCCCTCATATTGTCTGGCCCACCGCAGTTACTCAAAACACGAGTTCCCTTTTTTTTCCTTTACTAATCAGAGCCAAAGTTTGTCAGTGCTTAGGACGTGTCCAACTAAAAAGTTCACACAAATAAAAACAGAGGGAAAAAATCCACTGTGTTGTCATTTAATACATCAATGACATCTGTTTGCAAAACTCTACACACCACCTTAACACTGCATGCATGCACTTTCAAAAATAATGACAGCAGCAGCATGAAGATTTAAGATTGTCCTCATAAGTAGATATAAACTAGTTGAAGCAGCAGGAGACATAACTGCCTCAATGTCAAGCATGGTTTTTCTTCTTCCACAAAACTAGCTGTATCTCAATATGGATGGGCTTTTCCCCAGACACCTATGACCTTTTCTAAATTATTAGGAAGTGATAGAGGACATGGATGAAGGGGATTAAATACTTTAAAAACAGGTTCCTGGTAGCTAAGAATTCACACATGCTATTCATTTCACCATGAAACATCAGTAAAGGACAAATCAGACTTTGTTTATTAAAAAAATACTTTACAGGAAAAAAAAAAAACCTCTATGCATTCCATTGTCCTATTTTACAAAGAAATAGCTTAACAAGTTAACACACTTCGACAGCTACAAAAAAGCACTGTGCTAAAAGATTATTCACACAAATTTAGGTTTAAGACTATTCATTAAAAACCTTTTTAAAACACTTGTTAATGTCAATAAACAAACTAAGGCCACACAACGCAAATAGTCCGCCAGGCAAATTATACATTTCATCTATATGCAAAGACCTTAGATAAATTAAAGCCACAGGAAAAAAAGTCTTAGCTGCCAATCAAAATGGAGTTTAGTCACAAAAAAACACCATTACATGAAAATTTACAACATGTGATAGAAGTAGTACATAAGTATTTCTTTAGCGAGAATTGAAAAGTGCTATATTAAGAGACAGTGGTCTCAACTACATGCACAAGTGGATCCTAAAAAATGTATGAAGAAAATGGAAGGCCATAATATTTATGGAGAGATACTTGCTTTTAAAGCAACAAACTTTAGCATGGGGATAGGTCCCTCCTATGCTAAAGCAAAACACCTCTTGTACATTTCCTCTACTTACTGCATGACCAATAAATACAGCTACAACCTGTTGTTTTAAATAAAACTTAGCAGAAATACTAGTGAAAGGTTCTTTTTTAAAAACCTGTAGCAATGACAAAACAGATTCATTAGAAAGACACCAAGTCAATTATCCTGAAGGCATAAACACCAATTTTTAATGGCAAATACAGATGAAAATATATTATGGGCTAATATTAATGACCAAGAATATATTCACTAAGGGTTTTCTTGAATTTTGGAGTCTTGTTCCTAAATTAGCTTTCATTCTAGACAATATTTATAGAGGGGAAGGCAATAAGCAAAAGTGTGAACTTTATGCCTCTTAAGACTGATGCAAGATGATGCAAGACATCTTTTCCTAACGTTTAAAGAATTTTATTAAATAAGCTCCTTTTTCCTACTACAAGAGCTTGTAATATTAATCATCTGATATTCCAACTGTCTCTAAGGGGGAAGGGCACCTTTCAAAAGTCTTTAAAAATAATGAAGTACCAATGAAACAAATTGTTAAGTGCTGAATAAGCAAATTAATAAACGCACAAGTAAGCCTAGGAATTCCTTCTTAAAGAGTTAAAATTCTGAAGGGGGAAACTCATGTAGGTTTTATTGTTATTGCTTTATGAATTTGGAATACCTCTTTGAATCCTAACCCTACTCCTAGCATATCTTGGTGTAATTATAGAATGACTTCTGGGGCAGGGGGAAGACTTTTATCCTTATTCATGAATACCATAAAATCGTTCTAGTTACGACATTAGAAATACTCACATATTGGGTCCTTTCCATAAGCACATTTAAAAATATGTGCTCTACAATAGCGGTCACCAACCGGTGGTCCGTGGACCACTGATGGTCTGTGAGGTCCGAAAGGTTGGCGACCGCTGCTCCATAAAATACTAAAACTTATAGCCACATTCTGCAAGTCATCTCAAAGAGTTGGCACAACAGATAAGATACCTAAAAGGAAGATCAGCTTAAATTTCAGTTACAACTTCACTGCCATCAATACTTTACAAATCAGAAGACGCCAGTTTGCTCCATGCCTCACTCCACCAAACCAAATAATTTAATGAGTTAGAAAAGTTGCAATCATTTGTATCACTAAACTAGGATACAGCTTGGAAAGCAGTAAGAAACTCAAAACTTGGGCTTTTATATTGCTCAGTCTTTAAAGCATGCTATTAAAATCTAATACTCACTCACATAGGACATTCAGTTTCCAGATACATTACTAGCTAAATGTTTCTCTCGCCATCCTATTGCAATTCTAACATACAATGAATTTATTAGTACATGATTTTAAACATTTTTATACTCTTTTAATGTGTTAATATTGGAGGTGAGGGTAGAATGTGTCAAAGGAAAGTGGGGATTTGCTTTTGATTGTAGGTCTTTGCAGATCCGCTGGTTCCTGAGTGATTAAACACAGTGCTGGCTGTCAGGAGACAGACTCCTTGTGTATTAGCAATGACCAGCTCAGATGACAGGTGGCATCTGCTGGATGGCAAGTGGGAGATGGGGAAATCGGATCTTGGAAGACAAGGAAGGAAAATAAAAATGAAAGTTTTTGCTTTAGCAACCTTGTTCTTCATGATTATTTTAAAAAACAAATGTTGCCTGAGAAGAATTTTACTTTGCACAGCCTCGTAAAGCTCTATGAAATTCTTCTGGACAGAAAAACAGAAACAAGAAAGAACCCAAACCCACATACTTTGTGATTAACCCCACCCCCCGATAACAAAAAACATCCTTAAAGGCAGGTCCCTTAAAAACTAGTCTTGATAAACTAGAATTTACCCTAGAATTTATACCCAAGATTTAAAAACACCCCTGCAATAATCACATTACTTTTCATACCATTCTAATTACCTTATTTACAGAGATAACGAAAACCAACATCACTTCCAATTCATAAATGGTTTACAGTGAAATGTTTCTCTATTTGTCTTTATCCTTTTTAACAGAGAATACATACATATACATATATATAAGGAATAATACAGATTCTAACTAATCACTGCAGTATTTGCTGATGGTTACTTTTCTATCGGTTTACAGTGACCTCTATACTTTGCTAATATGCATTTAACTACACAACAATATTGCACAAAGTAATATTTATATAAGATTTAACCTATTTCAGAATATTTTAGAGAAAATTCATATTTGATATTTCAAAAGATGCAGCTAAGTTTTCATGGTGACAGACATAAAGCAGCATCTTTTTTTGCCTATGTTAATGTAAATATTCCAAATCTCACCCTCCAGGAAAAAAAAATCTCCAAATTGCACTATAAACAGGTAGATATAAGAATCTGGTCTTAGGTGTGGGGAGTACTCTTCCTTTAATAAACAAAAGGCCTACAATATTATTAACTAAGAGAAAGTAAAATGTGTATCACATTAACGTTCTAAAATAATAGAAAGACTACACTAGCTATATGAACTGTGCCTGTGTAAAAAAAATTTAAATACTCAGGCACTAAGCACTGGACTACCTGAAACTCTAGGATGAAGTCGGTGCCATATTCTTTATTGGAAAGTGGCTACACAGAGTCATAGCAAATAAGCTCTGGTATTCACTGTTAAAACTGAATTGAAGGATCTCAACAGTAGGTCTTTATCGTGAAGAGGTTGGTGCCAGGAGACAAAAAGATTTTCCTAAATGTCATGCACAGAATATGGCAGCCTCATCAGAAAGATTGCTATCATTCCCTCAGTTTGATACTCATGATCAGTTTAGGAAGCAAAAGTATCCACACAAAATGTGAGGATGCCAGGAAGCAGAACAGTAGAGTATCAAGTCAACGTTATCTCTTTTACCCAAAATATTTTCCATAGTTACCTTGTATATGAACCATGGATAATGAATGAGCAAGGACTATACATCTTTAGATATTTTTAATTGAAATATCCACTGGGCTTTAAATAACAGACACAAAGAAGACAGTTTGGATCAGAAAGTGCTGTGCTTTCTCTTCTGTTAAACCAGAGAGCCACTGAATTTTCCTTAGAACTACCTGTTCTTTATGGTTGGAACTAAATAACTTACTTGCTTTTGAACAAGATACAAGAACTCTTTCCTGCAACCTATACCGTTTTACTGTAGAAATTGAATCTGTGCCATAAAGACAGAGTACTAAACCATAAATCTGATCTTCTACCATAAAAACAGCAACTATGGCAAGAGACAAGACAAAATTAAGGGAAATGAATAATTTACCAAAAAAGAATCTGTTATTCCAGAGAGTTATTTTGCTTTGAAGAAGAGATTGAATTATTACCTCACACCTTGAAACGGAAAGTAGCAGCAGACCCACTATTACGTACTGTACTAACGGGATAAGATACAACTCTTAACTTTGCATAATCTGTGTAAAAAAGATATGCTTGACATTTGTGGAATGTCATTTCTCTTTTTATAGAATTATAGGCAAGATTTCTCCAATAAAACTTAACTTAAGCCAGTTATAAAACTATAACTTCACATCAAAATTTAAAAAAGTTAAAAAATGTGTTTGAATATGTACATATCACACAGGAGTGCTTGAATGCTCCTGTAGCTTGTGTTGCTGCTCGGAGTCCAGTCTGCTTCCCACCTTTAAAACCGGGACAGGCTGTGTCATCTGGTCTTGCTGCAGATTCAGTTCTGAGGACGGTGGGACGGAAGATGAAGGGGTTGTGAAAAGCTGCATCTCTGCGCATGTTTCTTCAGGTTCCGTTTTTATCCTCACACACGGGGAGTCAACTTCTAATTCTCGCTTTCCAGTTAAATCGCGGTCCATGTTAGAACTGCTTTCTGTGTTCTGAGTGGCTTCCACAACAGGGTGGTACTGTTTGAGCCTTATATGCCAGGCTAGGCTGCACACTGCGGACACCGTTTTGAACTGATGAATGACATTTCTGGGGATGAAGTAGATATCATTGTCGCACAGCTGAATTCTAGCATAACGAATGCCTTCCCGCCTCATTTGGTTTAGTTTGGCTTCATCCACCCACTGCACACACTAAAGAGAGGGAAAGAGTTGCATGAGACTTTAAAGTAAAATGCATAATTATTTAGTCAAATAAAATATTATTATTAGCACAGGAAAACAGAGGGGCCAAATGAAAGCTAAGCAATACTAAATGATAACAGCTTTTAATTTCCTGTAATGTCTGACAAACCTTCTTCCTCATGTTTTACTACCTCTCTAGCAACAAAGGACTGGCTAAAGTCAGCATAGGCCTAGGGAACCATTTAAATTAGTATTTCAAAGTGCAGTTAAAATCAATACTCTTTGCCACACAGGAGGGCAACATTTATCCGCTCCTTTAGTCTTTCATCCTTTTGCAGGTGAGGCACCCAGTGCAATGGGGTTAGCAGCTGAGGCTGCAAAGGGCCAGAACTGGCATCTCAAGTTAAAGAGATTCTCAAACATTCTGTTTGGGAAGCTCTGTTTCAATGATTTTTGACACCCTCCACACACAGCCTTAAATAGTAATAAAATTCTAACTGTAAGATAAAATGCTAAATAAAATGGGTAAAGATACTTCTCTCCAATTTCTCACTCAAAGGGTAATAAAAACGCAGGAGTTATTACCTGGGAAACTGGAGGTTCGTGAAGGTCTAACTGAAGTCTCTGTACAACATCAGTGAAATCCTCAGCATGAAAACAAATCACATCTTTGGTTATGCGAGGTTGGTCACTCCTAAGATGGACACAATGAAGTTTTAGGAAAATCATCTCATAATGGAAATAAGGACAAATTTCAGTGTTCCTGTTCCTGGAAATGCTGCTACTAGCACAGAAATAGGTATAGAGCTCCCAAGGACAAAGTATACATTTGCACCTTTAATCAACTTGAACAATAAACAAAACACTAAAAAAGCTGTTTAAAAATAAGAAAATTAGATTAGTTGTTATAAAACTAAAACAACAGTGACTAGAAGCAGAGTTTTAGTCTAACCTGGTTTCATTTGTAATCCTTTCACCACTTTACCCACCATCTCAATGCCACCCTGTGATATCATCATCAACCACACAAAGATCACACCTTCCAGTTTTCAAAGTATTGAAAGGGGGGAAAAACTGAATAATCTTTCATTTGAAATACTCAGATCAAACTCTATAATAATATTGAAGGCCCTGACATAAATATGAAAAACAAAGTAAAAAAAAAAAAGTTTTTAAATGAGCTGAATTCTATGTTCTGAGCTTTGTTAAAACTGTGCCCCCAAATAAATGTAAAAGGGTGCAACCATTATGAAACACAGGATGGTGGTTTCTACAAAAATTAAAAATAGAATTACCACATGATACAGCAATTCCACCTCTAGGTGTACACAAAAGACTGAAAGCGGAGACATAGGATATTTGTTCAGAGCAGCCAAACGGTGAAGCAACCCAAGTATATCCACTGATAGCTGAACGTCTGAACAAACTGTGGCATATACATATAATGGAGTGTTATTCAGCCTTCAAAAGGAAGGAAATTGACTCCTGGTTCAATATGGATGATCCTGGAGGATATTACGCTAAATAAAAGAAACTCACAAAAGACAACTACTGTATGATCCCACTGATATGAGACATTTAAAGTAGTCAAATTCACAGAAACAGAAAGTCGAATGATGGTTAGCAGGAGCTGAGGGTGAGGAGGAAAGGGAGCTATTGCTGGTGGGCACAGAGTTTCAGTTCTGCAAGATGGAAAAGTTCTGGAGATCTCTTTCACAACAATGCCCATATCCCTAACACTACTGAACTGTACACTTAAAAATGGTTCAGATTTTACTTTTAATTTTGTTATGTGTGTTTTACAATTATAAAAAGAAAAAAGGTCCCCAACCTTTTAAATTGAGTCTACATTTTCTTAGACAACATTAACCAACTTTGCAGTTGAGTTCCATTAACTTACCATTCACCAAACTGTACAGCTTTCAAAACCCCAACAGCGGCAGTACTCTGCCAGTCAAACCCCTGGCCCACATGATCAGCATGCGCTCTTGTCCTATCTTCAAAGAGGACTTCCCGGGGTTCACTGGTCCGAGGTAGGTACTGGAGATTTTTTATTTCATTCATTGATCTGGAGTTGATTTGGTTGTGAAGTAAAGGGAAGGACAAAAGTATTAATAGTAATTAGGCAAAAAAGTTGACTAAGACACCAAATTTCAAATAAGAGGAGGGCTGAGAGGGTTCAATGACTTTTATCATTAGTATTTAACAAACACACTCTATTGTAATGTTTAATGTGATTACCTTTCTCTCTTGGTATGTCATGATAATATAGAAACTATGTCTTAGGCTCAAATGTAGTGTTTGAATATATAAAATTTAGTTGTCTAGTAACAGAAAATAAAATTCAAAGTTCAAGGCTACATGTGGCTTTACTCTGAGTCATTTTTGACTCTCAAAATACCTGTAACTCTCACAACATTCTAGGTGAATATTTTACAACATTGAATGAGAGTAGGCCTTGAAAGCTTGCCACTATGAGAGAAACCCCAGAGGAAAAGATATAGACTTGACAATATATAAACAAAAATTTCCTAAGGGGGGACCTGAAACATAAAGAAATCTGAAACTAAAAGAAAAACAACATTAAAAAGAAGTTAATAGTCATAATCTATAGGGAAAATTTACAAGTTAATATACCCCAATAGAAATACGGGTAAAGGAAATTAAAAGGGAATCACAAAAGAAGTACAAACCACTCAAAGAAAAGCAAATTAAAATGACACAGATCTATCCAATCAGATCAACAAAGTTAAGAATGTTAGTAGAGGCTATGGGGAAAAATTTATATTCCCATCCATATAGTAAGGTGAGGATTCACAAAAGAACAAAAAACAAACAGAGGAGGCCTCACTCTGATGACTGTGAGCTGAGTGGACCAGACGAAGGGACTGACCACTAGAGACTTACTTAAGATAGCTCTTCGAATCATCTAGACAAATGATGTTCAAACTGTGTTCAAGTCTCAATCATTTTTATAAGTTGTCAACTAAAACAAGTGCTTTTGCTTATTTGAGAAAAGTGATTGTTTACCGTCGTCGTTTGAAGGGTGACTTTGGCATATCTGCTGTAGGGATCATCTGCTCTCCTGGCCTTACCCACATGATGGGCCCATCATCACTCTGGGACCGACACTGGAGTCGGAGGCTGGAAAGTGTACCCCAGGGCAAAGTCATCTAGAAGTCAGATGAATTAGTCACATAAAAAAATTTTAGACTATTTACAAAATAGATAGTCTTTAGGTAGCCACCCCACCTAAAAGAAAACTCTGGGAAGCTTATTTTGTGTATGTATATGAAGAAATAAATGTATTAGATAGTAATTTCTATAAACAAAAGAATACTGAAGTTAAATATTTTATAGCAACCGTTTTTTAAACATTTCTATTCAAAACATTGGGTAAAATTTCATTTTAACAGACAAGATTAGCTTAATACTTTTAAATGAAAAGTATCCACTTACGAATGATCCGAACTTTAATAATATGAATTAACACTCACTTTCAGAAATGGTGATTCTTCTAACATATCAAGGAACTCTGGGAAATAATCACCAACTTCTTCATCTACTGCTCCAACAAGACTTATCTGCCGCATAGGACCTGCTCGGTAGGTGCCACAGCAGTACGTCCTGTTGACCTGAGATAAAGCCAAAGAGGGGAAGAAAGGCCTGAAGGTACTCTATATTTAAAGAATCAGAATAGGGCATTGTTTCCAATGTTGCTATTTCGTCTTCATACTAAGAACTCAAAGGTCAGTACCTTGGACAAAGTCAACCGTTACAGAAAAGCACCCACACACACTGACAAATACATTGATATAAGTTCCACATCTGAAATTGCACGATGCAAGTTAGTCTATGGTCCCAACATCTCAAGGAAATATTGAAGACATTACGATAGACTTAAACTTCTTTAAGAATAATAATTTTGCACTCTGCAAACACTTGAAAGTGATCTTTATTTAGGAAAATTAGTAAACAGTAAAATTGGCAGGGCAGACCATGGTCAGATTAATCGATTAATCCTCTGTATTCATTCTGTACTCTCTACCTTGAGAGCCTTCCCATCAGGCCAAATAGCAGGCTGACTGTTAACCAACCCAATCTTCCATATAAGATCCTCCACCTTAGGCAGGCTCATCTTTTTCTCTATCAAACTTACGCCAATGATTTTTCTCTTGAATCTGGTCTACTTGGAATATCCTCTTTAAATGTCACCTGTTTTGCCTTAATAGAAAGCATAAATGACCATCTAGTATTTCTTATACAATTCTTTACTATTAGTTCTTTAGCAGCATTTTCAGAACCAACCATTTTTTTTTTCATAGACAATTTAACATCACTGTCATGCATACACACACACACACAGAAAAGAAGGTCTTAGATCTTGTTCTCAAATAGCAAACATTTATTTTTTAATTCCTTATAAATTTTCCCCCCAAGATCACCCTAGGACTAGGTGATGATCTTTAAGCAGCAACAGCCCAGCCCAGAATTACCTTGCGTATATTTGCACGAATTACCTTCCATTCGTTTGTATGATCATCATGCTATAAAAAGCCAGGGGAGGCAGACTGGGAAAGAGAATGGTCATGGGATGTAGGAATAAAGGGAGGAAGAGGAAGTAAAACAGCTTTTCTAAGCATTGGTCTAACCTTTCTCAGCCAAGCACCCCAAAATGATTAAAGCAGAGTTAATTTTCAACATCAGTTCTAGAAATAGTCTCTCCCATTCCCAATTACCAGACGTTTCTCTACCTAAAAAGACTTTCAAACTATACATGATGGCATCTTATGAGAGAAAATTCTAAAGACTTATCACAATTTAAAGTTCATGTAACTCAATACCAATCCTGAAGTACACTGCCTATAGTAATTTTCAATTTACTTGGTCTGCTAGCTTTGAGATTATGCAACTCAACACATTTTTAATCTGAATTAATATTTTTAGATCATAGTACTCCAAGTTTTCCTAATTTAAATACCATTTAATTCAACAGCACTGAACCTGAAGACAACTTAAAATGCAAATACCTAAGATAATTCATAAAATATCCTTTCCTATTTAAAAAGAGAAAGTAAACCTGAAATGGGGGAATTGTTAAATTTATGTTTGCTGAGGCTAGAAATGAAGTAATCAGCTATTAAACTCTGGTTTAAAAAAAAGTAGTGGTAGTAGTAAAGCTGATTAGAGTGTCTATCACATGAGTAAAAATGTTTAAATGCTAATGTTTGTTCTGCATTTAAATAATTAACAGCAAAGTTTAGAAGATGGACGGCATTTATTACCAGAAAGTCAGCAGCTACCACCTATGTGGCACTGATGCCAAACAAGAATATTACGAATTATCCCCTAGTTAGTATCTGATCTACCGTTCTTACCTACCATTCTGGATTTTAGTAACAGAACTTCCTGGGCATACAGCTCAACTAGGCTCCTTGGCAGCTAAGCGTGGCCTGTGACGAGGTTCTGGCCAATGAAATGCTAGCATAAGTTACATATGCAATTTCCAGAACATGTCTTAATAAGTAAGCAGCCTGCTCTCCACTTCCTCTTTCTCTCTTTGGAGGGCCAGGTTCAACCATGCGTATGACACCAAAGGGAATGGCAGAAGGAAAGCAGAATCCTGGATGACCTCATGGAACACCTTTGGACTTACTATTCAAGAAATTTTTGTTTTGTTCTGGCCACTATCTGTGATTTATAGTGGTTTAGCCTGCAACTTGTATCTTGTATACTCTTGTACTGAGGAAGGCAATAGTCTATTGCACAGATAACATCTGGATTATTATCTCCTGCTCTGGACTAAGAAAAAAAGTCTATAACTAGAGCACTCCCAAAACAGAACAATTAAGATAATCAGAATTTCCAAGACAAGAACCTGAGATTCTAATATGTATCTGAAATGAACAACCCCAGATTATTCTTAGGATCTGGCAAGTTTGAGAAGCTTTGGCCTGGAAATCCCACTCAAAAGCAAAGAACAAGTTGAGTTCTACCACCCAAGTGTGTATACTGCCGTGAAGGAAGAAACAAGTGTTAGGCTGATTGGAGGAAGGCAAGTAGAGACCAAAGAACAGAAAAACACTAAAGCTGCCATGGGAGCATGGAACATAATGCCAAGCAGGGAAAAGTTAGCCTTTAGTAAAATCTGAAGGCGAAGTGGGGAGGGGAAGATTGTGATATCAAGGAAGAAAATACCTCTAAGAAAATAGTAACCAGCTTTGCATGCATTCAAAAAATTTAATATAATAGCCATAAAAGTTTAAACAAGTATGTGTGAATACTATACATACTGCTGTCAATATATATGTAGTCCTTTAGATTAGACACTCAACTTTAAAAGTTATCCTGTACCAATTGCTAGGAGAGTTAAACATGCTCAATTGTGCTCTCAATACATATATCCCTGTTTGTTTGCTTTTTAACCCTCAGCTAAAGATATGTTTCTCTTTACTGATTTGAGAGAGAGAAAGAAAGAGAGAGAAACATCGATCAGTTGCCTCCTGCATGGTTCCTACTGGGGATGGAACCACAACCCAGGCATCGAACCAGAGACCTCTCAGTGTGTGGGACGATGCTCAACCAACTGAGCGACACCAGCCAGGGCTACATACACCTTTTAGTAAGTCATTTAAAAACTTAGAAGATATAAGCTTCATTCATAACTGCCAAAAACCTGGAAGCAACTAAGATGTCTTTAGTAAGTAAATGGATACACTGTGATACATCCATATACGGAATATGACTCTGCTAAAGAGCAATGAGCTATCATGCCATGGAAAGACATGGAGGAACCTTAAAATGCATTTATTAAGTGAAAGAAGCCAATTTGAAAAGGCTACATACTTCAGGGTGGAGCCAAAGTTGATAATTATTCATACGGAAAATAATATAATAACACAATAAACTCTGTTTCAAATACTCACAACTGTAAGCCTACTTTTGCCCCATCCTTATATGACATTCTGGAAAAGACAAAACTATGGAGGGAGTGAAAAGATCAGTGGTTGGCAGGGGTGGGGATGGGGGTGAGGGAAAGGATGAATAGGCAGAGCACAGATGATTTTTAGGGCAATGAGTCTACTCTGTATGTTACCTGATAGGTACATGTGAGTCAAAACCCACAGAATGTACACCAAGAGTGAATTCTAGTGTAAACTATGGACTTCAGGTGATTATGATGTGTCAGCACAGGCTTATCAATTGTAAGGAATGTACCACTCTGGTGGGGGGTGTAGATAATGGGGAAGGCTATGCATAGGTGAGGGTTGCGAGTATTTGGGAAAGAGGTCTGTACCTTCCCCTCAATTTTGCTATGAACCTAAAATTGCTCTAAAAAATAAATTATTAAAAACAAAACTTAACACTAACCTAGAAATACACTATGTTGAAAACCCTGTGTGTGGAGTTAGGGAGAATAATTATTCAACAGAACTCATGTTTCATGAAGAAACCTATTTAAGCCGATGGTTTAAAAAACAGAGAGGAAAAAGCTAGCCAGCAATCTTCCTAACCTTGTGGCCTGTGAATAAAAAGGCATTCCCGGTTTAAACGTATAGTAACACAGTAGTATGAGTCAAAAGAGTATAAGCTATACTTAGAATGACAGAAAAAAGAACCAAGCATACAATTTTTATGCTGTTTTATTTTATAAAATTTCTTAAAGTATGTTTTCCTTTTCTCTAACACACTGATGTGTAGCCCTTAAGAGTTTCTCCATTACCATCAAGCTCCAAAGCACTCTTCTATTCTTAATTAGTACCACCAATTCACCACAAAATGTTAACTGTCCTAATCAATCATGGCCCCTATAAGCCCATTGTGGGCCCTGCCACCACACACAATAAATGAAGAAATAACATTTGTTGATTTTCTCCGGAACAGTAAACATTACCACGTTATAGTAATAAAAGCAACATTTTATAAGAACTTCTAAATAAAGTTAAAGAGCTATGACCCTCAATAAAAGACTTCAATATTATATAAGTTTTGCAGAAATCTTTTTTTTTTAAAGCAGAATTTAAAATACACATTTGCCAGGTAAAGAGAAAAAAAATCCCATTATGGTAGATACACTTTTTAAATTAATTCCCTCTTCCCCCAGCATATACATATACACACTTTCTTTGCCATACATATGCTTCAATTACTTAGTTGCTGTAAGGTGAAAATAGTCTCAGATGGTGATATTTCAAACAACTCCCCATTTAACTTCACTATATTTTTAGTGTTTTTGTTACTTGTTTGTAATTCATGTACAGAATTTAAGACCTACAGCCTTGTTGGTTTGTGGACCAGCAACATCAGCGTCATCTGGGAGTTTGTTAGAAATGTAGACTATAAAACAATTCCTCTTTGAAGAACTGCCACTCTTTACCCTTGGAAAGGGTCACAAACAAAATGCGATCTTCCTCACCTATGAAACGAAGGCTAGGAAATGACCCCACCCACTCTGAAATCCTGTTAGTCCGTAAGGTGACTAGAAGGATATCTGAACTGCTCATCAGTTTATCAGAGGCCACAGGATTTTTATAGGGAGGGGAGCCAAGTAGTGCCTACTTATTGCAGAACACTTCAAGGTTGTGTGTGTGTGTGTGTGTGTGTGTGTATTCTTTGGGGGGGGGGGGTGAAATACATTTATAATTTTTCTCCATTAACTGACCAAAAGATTCCACAAACACTTGAATTCTTTGGTCAAAACAGTTATTTGGCTAATGACTATTTAAAACTAATTAGACTTGAATAATTCTACAGAATTGTAGCCCTTTAAATCAAGAACTCAAACTTTACAAAGTTATCCTTGCATCAACTGCTGAGAGTTAAATTTGAGGATCAGCTTGGCGCTTTAATTGACATTTATCATGAACTTACCTCCTTTGGTGTTAGAATATTTAAGTTTTATAGAATATTCAAAGGAAAAAAAACCCACCTATATGTGCATCCTAGCTTTACGACTATAATAGTTTAAAAATATAAAAATAGCAGAAGCTACAGGTTTTCTTGCCCCAAACAAATTATATTTTACTTCCTCTGGCTAGTGGAGGTGAGTTCTACAGTAGTGCTTCTCAAACTCTAGTGTGCATGTGTACTATGTGGGTATCTTGTTAAAATGTAGATTAAGATTCAGAAGACCTGGTTAGGGGTCTGAAAGTCTGCATTTCTTGCAAGCTCTCTGTTGATGCCAAATTCATATATTGAGCACACTTTCAATAGCAAGCTTTTTTTAAAAAAGCATAACTTACAATATTAAGATGGCTATGGTTTGCAAAGCACTGGTCTTGATAATGTTTCCATTTTAATTCCCAATTGAGCAACCTAACATTTTCCCCACCTTATCTTACTTCATTCCTCGTATGGATATGACACTTAATCACTCCAACATTCATAAAAGCTAGAAAATCTGTCATCTAACTTCCTTCTACCTCTTTGTCTTTATCTCTTCCCATTCCACACGTGGGTGCAGCACAGGATTCCATTCTCCACTTTCTCTCTTCCATTCTAATGCTGTCCCTGATCACCTATAGGCTAATGGATTCAATTTCTGCATCTCCAGCCTAGACATGTCTCCCAATCATAGATCCATATACTTAACTACCTAGTAGACATGTCTAATCCTAGCCTTCACAGGTACCTCCAACACAAAACACCTCAAACAGAACTCATCAATACCTTCCACCCCCAAAACAGCTTTGTCAACCCTGTATTGACTTTGTGACCAGCACCACCATCAGTCAGTCCATTGTCAAAATCACATCTTAAGACTCTACGTATACTTCTCCCTCACCAAGTGCAAATAATCCCATCTTCTAATTACTGCTCAAATTTCATTTCTTCCTCTCTGGCATCAGTATCAGTTTGGACATGAATCATTTGTCTGGTTACCACAGTAACCTAACCAATCTTCTTGCTTCCAATCTCATTTTCCCACTACTGTGTAATCTTTGCAACCATAACTTAAAAGCACACCCCTCTTAAAATTCACCAATGATCCCCCATTACCTCTAAGAAAAAAACACTATTTTTTTAGCACATATAAAGCTCTTCGCAATCTTGATTTCTGTCTATCTCTCTGGTCTCAACTCTCACCACCCCCTAAGTCAGCATGTATTCTTGCTATATTAAGCTATTCCCAGCTTCCTGAAAGTGCTGCATTCTTTAATATCTGTGTGTTTGCATAGGTAGTATTCTTTTAATGCCCTTCTTAAGCTAAGTACTAATCTTTCAAGACCCCACTCAAGCATTATTACGTGCTTTAAAATGTCTTTTCTAAGCCCTGACTGGTTTGGCTCAGTGGATAAAGCGTCAGCCTGCGGACTGAAGGGTCCCAGGTTCGGTTCCAGTCAAGGGCATGTAACCTTGGTTGCTGGCACACCCTATTGATGTTTCTCTCTCATCGATGCTTCTAACTCTCTATCCCTCTCCCTTCCTCTCTGTAAAAAAAAGTAAAAATAAAAAATAAAATGTCTTTTCTAATCACCTCGAGCCTGAGTTAGGTAACACCTCAAACTGTGCTCCCTCTGTTATAACTGCTTTCCCTATGCATACCTCTATGCTCTTGCTTGTCAAACTGCATTATAACCGCTGGTTTATTCATCTTCTCCACTAAACTGAGCTCATCAATTAGTCCTTTTAAGAACAGAACGTGCAGTACATGATAGGTTCTCAATAAATATTTGCTGAGCAAAGTATCTTGAAATATACTCATGAATAATTATTATGGCTACATATTTAAATTATAACCTCTAATAATTGTGTCTTTAAGGTAATAAAAAATTTACTTCACTTATTTTTGGCTCAACAGAACTTGATAAGACTTCACAAAACACAGAAGTCCAAAACACTTAAGGTATTCACTTAATTCCCAACAATCTAAGGGTATTTGTTGAAAATATTAGAATAGCCTCTGAATATTGTGTTAAACTGAGATATTTTCATTTCACTGACTACAGTGTTAGACAAATAAAAGCACTGGTCTCTCGTCCAATGGCTGAAGGAAGGAAGGAGTATGGTAAAATGATGCACATATTGTTCCAGTGGCCTAAGTTTGCAGTTTGCTCCCCGACTTCTACTTACTAGCTACATAACCTTGGATAACAATAAACATCCCCAACCCTCAGTTTCTTTGGTGGAAAACAGAGATAAAATTGTTTACCTACCACATGAGTTGTGTTTAAAATATTCAGATATGAATGTGAAAGCATTTCTATAAATCATGAAGTGCTAAATAAATCTGAACTACTGTGTTAGTTTAGCTTCCATCCCAACATCTGCCAATGATTCCACCGCTGCAAATCTAAAGTTTCTTAGGCTATACCAACTTCCACACCCACCTCATCCTTCTCCTCAATGACTCAATATTCAGAAATAAAATGAAGTTCCCTCACCAAGGATCATCAGAGCTTGACAATTACTCAATAGTCCTCAATATTCTCATGTGGTTAAAGTATTTAATGACATCAAATTTTTAAATAATCTGATATGTTCTTAGAAAGTGGTTATTTTATAAATATGAAAGTAAATCTCAAGGTAAGTTGTTGGTACAGTCATTGAAATCTCAGCTCCATTGAAAAAAATCAATTGGAAGACAAAAATCAGCAGGGAATATTTAGAGATATCTGCTCTAAATATCTTGATCCACTAAAACTAACTAATATTAAAAAGTCATCATCACAAAACCAAAACTCCCCACCGTCCCAAGTTTCTGGCTTACTTCTCAGATATGCTTGCTGGTCTATCAATCAGAAGAGAAAATTTGCTGCAGCTTTCTAAACTAAAAAAGTGAAAGAGCGTATTAATTCTGCTCTCAGCAAGATCTTTGTTGAATAAGGACTTATGGGGACTATGGACTACATTAGGAGAACTGTTTTCTGTCCCTTCTGCAATATTGATAAAAATAGGATTCCTTAAGTTTTAAGGGGCTATACTCACTCCTTTGAAAAAAAAAAGGAAAAAGAAAAAACAAAATCGACTACAAAAGTCAGCACTTCGGTACCTGATTGTGGTAACAAGGCCAAAATCCAAGACGAAGCCCTTTATTGCACATCGTGTTCCAACATCTTGGGCAGCCCCATCTTGCGACCTCTCCACACTGGCTGCTCCTGCTCTCTCTACTGCAGAGAGAACTTCAATTAGAGAAACTGTGAAGCTCATAAATCTAAACTGGATACTCCCCTCATTGGAGGCAAGGATGGTAAGAAGCACTAAAAAGATTCAAGTTAGAGGAGATTTCATATCTAAGTGGCTTGAAACCACTCTAATGCAGACAGCCGAGAGAGAGTCTTATGACACAAGAGTCTATTTACCTACAACAACAAAAAAACACCTCTTAAGAATGGCAGCAAATTATCAGATAACCTGAAAAAAAACAGGTTATATCATTATAACTCTCTAAGAGTGTCACATTCTCCATGAAACTGCTGTAGAATTTGTATCTATACCACAAACTTACAGCTGACCATCCACGTTCACAATCCTTATGAGAAAAGCAAGAAAAAAATCTAGAACATATTATCAACTGCAGTTTATGCCCTAAGATAACTTCAATGAAAAAAAATGTTTTGTTTAAAACCACTGGATAGGAAAGAGAGTTTCCCTGCTGACTTAAGCCTGGCTGCCCAAGCAAGGCTTCAGAAAATGTCTTCACCCACAGCAGTGCATAGGCAGAAGGAGCGGCAGCTATGGCGGTCTTCCCAGTGACACTTCCAAGTCACATGGAGAAGGGATGTTTCTGGGATAGACTGCCAACAAGTTACTGAAAGAAAAGCAAAAACCCGGCAAATAAATAGGTCAATGCCCTCGGATGTTTTATGATGACACAAAAGATGAAGTTTACGAGAGTTACCTTGAGGCTACCAGTTCTAAATCACACCGCCCATGCTAACATTGCCTAATCTGCAAAAGAATGCATTAGTTTTCAAGCTGGTTTTCCATAAAGACGTGTAATCATGTGTAACAGTTTATGTATAAAGCATTTCTTAGACCAAGCAAGTCATACGCCACATCCCAAAGAACTTCAGCAATCAAGATTTTTCAATTAGAGAAATAAACAATTTGAACCACATTTACCACCAGGAGTTTTTATTAAAAGTGTGCTGGTATGTGCTGAGCAACAAAATGTGGGTTAGCATGTACTGTAACTGTACTTACTAAATAATGTAACAATGAGTTCACCTTACCTGAGTGTGGAAATTTGAAATGGTGGTTGTTTCGATATCTTTCTTGCCCAGAATTTCCATTTTCACTGGAGTGTTGGGGAAATTGAAAGCAAAATAGTCCAAGAAGTCCGGGAGATAAGCAGCCGCCCCGTGCACTATTGCTAAAGCATAGTAAGCGGCATTTTTCTCATTTTCACTGAATGTCAAAGCAAGAAACTCCTCAGAAAATCTCTCCATCTCCATTGGAGACAAAAATGAGAGTTCATCCATGTACGCATGAAGGATCAGAGCACCGCCATTGGACTGGTGTTCCTCATGAATAAAGTTGCTAAACTTAGTACCTGTTTTTAAGAAATTTCTACGAATAGAATGCTCCTGGTGGGTCATGAAAGGTGTTTGTACTCCCTGGGGCACCCGATATTCGTGCATGCCCAAGTTTAACCGGCACAGCTGTTCATCTCTCAGATACCTGCAGGACTCCTTGTTAACTCCCGCCGTGCTATTTGCTTGTCCCTGGGTGAGGACTTCCTTACTGATGCGCGTCAGGCCAGCACAGACCGTCTGTACTTCCTTATTGTACATTTTAAGGCGTCTTCCTCGCATGTCTTCTCGGTGTTTCTTTTTCTTTTTCTTCTTTATTTTCTTCAAAACAAAATCATCAGCTCTCTGGGTTTTGCCATTTTCATCTGGTGTTTCTGGCCACAATAATTAAAAAGAAGTCAGTTGCTAGGTCTAGTGTCAACATACAAACTTCTTACGGTACTTTCTATCAAATTAACTAACCTATTCTTAGTTTCTATGAATTTGTCATTATTACAGCTTACATGTTTATAAAATGAGACAAAAATCTTAAAATACAATAATATTCTGGTTTGAGGATTATGCTAAAGAGTAGATAATGCAAAGGTCAGCATATAACTTAATATAACCTGCAATCAAAAAACAAAACGAAATAGAGAAGTTATTGATTTCACATATGCTATGCAGTATGGTAACCACTGTAAAATCTACATTGGAGCTCGTCGTATTTTGCTATCAGTTACACATTACTATGATACATATAGGTGAATCAAACAAAGGCAAATTAAGCTGTAAGACACCATTTTGCCTACAAAATTGGCAAAAACTTTTTTTTTTTTTTGCATTCTCATGTACTGTTGCTGAAAGTATAAGCTAGGCCGAAACCGGTTTGGCTCAGTGGATAGAGCGTCGGCCTGCGGACTGAGGGGTCCCAGGTTCGATTCCGGTCAAGGGCATGTACCTGGGCTGCGGGCACATCCCCAGTGGGAGATGTGCAGGAGGCAGCTGGTTGATGTTTCTCTCCCATCGATGTTTCTAACTCTCTCTCTCCCTTCCTCTCTATAAAAAATCAATAAAATATATTTAAAAAAAAAAGAAAGAAAGAAAGTATAAGCTAGTACAACTTTGATGAAGGGCAATTTGGTACTCTCCAAAATTAATATGTGCCAAAAGCCTTGAAAATATTTCTAATTTTCAGACCCAAAAATTCCACTCCCAAGTAAAAATTACCTAAGAAAATAACTGAAGACACATAAAGACATCTGTGAGCGCACTAGAGGCCCGATGCACGAAATTCGTGCAAGAGGAGGCCTTCCTTCCCCCAGAAGCCGGCACAGGCTTCCCTCTGGCACCCGGGACCCGCGCTTCCCTTGCAGGCCCGGCTTCGTCCAGAAGGTCATCCGGAAGGATGTCCAGTCTAATTAGCATATTATGCTTTTATTATTATAGATTATTTAGGAAATCCCCCAATTGTCTATTAATAAGATACTGATTAAACTCTGGTACTTACATATGATAAAATACTATCCAGCCATTGTAAATTATATTACAGATGAAAAGAACTGACAAATTACAAGGTTACAAAATGCTTACATTGTCACTCTTCCAGAAAGCCTTCTCTTAATAACTCCTACTGTATGTTTCCTATTACTGTACTTCTCATCACAGTACTTACCACATTCAGTGCTATTACTTATTTAATTTTCCACCTTTCCTCTAAATTGTAAGCAATCTACTCCTTCCAGAGCAGCTAACATATGTATAAATCTTATCCCATTTTTATAATATTAAACATTCATCATTCAGACATTTACTTATTTAGTACCTATTATGTACCGAGGGCACTTCTGGGCACTAGGAATGTCGTATTAACTAAGAAACACATGATCCCTACTCTCTTGGATCATACAATCTAGTTGTACAAGAAAAAGGGAGTTATCAGTAGGTTACTCTAGATCAGTGATGGCGAACCTATGACACGCATGTCAGGTGACACGCAAACTCATTTTTTTGGTTGATTTTTCTTTGTTAAATGGCATTTAAATATATAAAATATCAAAAATATAAGTCTTTGTTTTACTATGATTGCAAATATCAAAAAATTTCTATATGTGACACGGCACCAGAGTTAAGTTAGGGTTTTTCAAAATGCTGACACGCCGAGCTCGAAAGGTTCGCCATCACTGCTCTAGATGCTGGGGAAGCTCTCTTTGGGAGATGACATTTAGACTAAGTCCTAACTAGAAGAGAAGACAAGCATGTTTTTGAGAGAAAAATATTCCAGGGAGAAGCGAAGTACCTAAAGAGAGGAACAATTCTGACTTATCTATAGGTATTTTGTATATATACAACACAGAAAATACCTGGAGAAATATATACCAAAGTGTTAATGGTAGTTATCTAGGCTGGTAGGATCATGAATGTCTAGCTTTCTTCTTTACTTACATGTATTTTCCAACTTTCTACAAAAACATATATTATTTTCATAATTAAAAAATGTATTTTTCATTTTAAGGGATCGTCATGGATTGGCAAATCCAAAATAGAATGGCATCTTTTATTTACTAGTTGGAAAATATATCTAGCAAGAATTCTTTAGGATTAAATATCAGGTACTGTCCTGACCCACCTTCAAGCACGTTGTGGTATGTACTGTGTAGATTTTATCCAGCCAACTATAGTATTTCTGACACAATACAACTAATTCAGTGCTGGGATAGCTACGCCCACTAATCCTATCACTATACGTGGGAAGAACAGGCTCAATAAACTTTACAGTAAAAAATTTTCTTGGTATAAAATATGTAAATATATGATAGTTGCAGTAGTCTATACAAAATCATTCTAATAACCAGATACACAGGTTATAAAATCTTCTAAAAAATTTTTTTAAAGTGCAAATCAAAGACTTTAATGTGATACCAAATGATTTTCATTCTATTTAATACTTGCATTTAAGCAATAAAAAGAAAACCATCTGCAAACATCACTTGTAATTAAACTGAGATCATTTACCAAAATATACATGTATTACTTAAACTGGCAAGAGAAAAAGCACTCTTTTTTTGGAGGGGGTGGGGGATCATTTATCCTCACCTGAGGATATTTTTTCCACTGATTTTTTAAGAGAGAGTGGAAGAGAGGAAGGGAAGGAGGGAGAGAGAGAGAAAAATATGTGAAAGAGGCACATTGATTGGTTGCCTTCCCACATATGCCCTGTCTGGGGCCCCAGACTAGGGAATTGAACCTTCAGTGCCCAGGCAGACACTCTAAGCATTGAGTTACAATGTCCAGGGCAAAAAAAGTAATCTTTTAGCCCTGATCGGCTCAGTGGATAGAGCGTCGGCCTGGGGACTGAAGGGTCCTGGGTTCCATTCCGGTCAAAGGCATGTCCCTTGGTTGCAGGCACATCCCCAGTGGGGGGTGTGCAGGGGGCAGTTTCTCTCTCACCAATGTTTCTGACTCTCTGTCCCTCTCCCTCTCTGTAAAAAAGCAATAAAATATATTTTTTTTAAAAAAGTAATCTTTTATTCTACATACAACTAAATAGTTGAGTTAATTAAAACACCTAGTAACGGTCATTTATATTTCTTACCAAATAAATTAATCTAAATACTTTTCCTATATATCAAATCAGTAATTTAGGCAACTCTCCCAAGCAATTAAATGTTAATGCCATTAAATATAAAGGTTAAACCAATTTTTAAAAAATTATCTAATTACCCGTTGCTAAATGTTTAGCAATTTCACAGAAAAAAAAAATCTCTGAATAGATCCTGTTATTTCAAGCTTCAGAGGATGTATTTGGTATGCAGAAGATGAATTGTGACCTAGATCCAACACTGAAATTAACACCAAAGAGTTACCTTGATAGTAACACATTTTCTATATTACTATCAGATTACCAACGGTACTTCTAACATGGCCAAATCTCTGTGGGTTTTATTCCAAAACTCATTATACGAGAACCATTCAATTAATTCAGCATGGTCCATCTCAAAACAACCACCACATAAGGAAACGAAAAAGCCCTAAATTGGTTTTAATCTCATATTTCAACATGATAAAAGTTTAAAATGTGAAATTTTATTCACTAATCCTGTTATTCAAATTTTGATTTTTATCTAAGGCTAAGGCTGAGATAGAGAAAGCTCACCTTTGATTATAGAGAAATCTGAGACAACTTGTCACACTAGCTGATGAATTTCCATGAATAAACTAATATTAATTTTAAGTTATTATGGTGGTAACTAATTGAGAATGGCACACATATACAAAGTTGTTAAAGGTTATTATACTAAGTTAGCCATCGCTGCTTCCTGAAAATGATATCAAGGTTGCCTTGCCTTGAATTAAAAATGTTATTTAAAAGTCAATGTCTCTGCAATATAAATTATATCAAATCAATATGTTGTACATCTCAAACTTACACAATGTTATATTGTCAATTATATCTGTTATTTAAAAAATCAATGTCTAAAGAATGAACAATCTTCTCTTTTTTGGTAGAGTGTGTTAATGGTCCAACAGAGAATGTATTCAGGCCAACTATACTTAAATAAAGTAAAATAAAACAGCCTGAAACATTATATGTTATTTATATTAGGTTACAAAGTCAGTAGGTGACAACCAAGATTCAAACTCTTGCTTGTCTGACTCCAAAACTCCAACTCTTCCAATGCACTCCTCTCTGTTCTCTTTCTGCTTCTCTCTCACCTCCTCTCTGCCACTCTCCACTGGATGATCAACTACAATGACCTCATCACCATCAATGGACTTGAGGTGACTTGGAGGAACCTCAGATAAAGGGCGCATTACTTCAACGAATATTTTACGGAGTGCCCGCTACATAATTCTGCATGATCATAATGACAGCATTATGTTACACAAAAATACAAACACTTTCAAGGCCTTAAAGGCTTTTTTGCCTCTCTCTGAGTAAGGAAAAGTATAGTCCCTGAAGTGGTTGCTCTGATAAATGAGATTATCTGTTTACTTCAGTTCTCTGTATAATCCCGAAGTAATTCCTCACTCTTATCACCAAGACAATCAACTGTTTCTGGATTTAAAATTCCTGCCAGTAGCTCTTTGACATCATAGAAACTTTCAATTAGGAGTTTGCCCTCGCGACACTCCCTGTGATAGCACAGCTGATCAAAGATGAAAAAAATGTGAGAAAGGAAGGCTGACTCACTGGAAATACATAAAAGCAACCCTGTCATTTAATGACATTGGAGAAGAGAGCTACAGGAATCAACTCACCCCTTTCCTTTTTTAAAAAATATTACTACAATAATAAATTTAACCAAAAATAATTAAAAAGAAGCATTCCTTCCTTTGATGGGTTTTGTGGAGGAAGTCTAAGTTTTGAATGCAGTTAAAAGGGAAAGGAAAAAAAATTAACATTTCAAAAGACTCAGGTAACTCAGTTTAAGACTCAAGCCTGTTCCTTATAAGAAATAAAAAAAAGATTTTTATATCTCTTAACATTTAGTATCTTCTAGATTCAGTTCTACCACTTTCTAACTAGAAAATTTTAAGCATGTCACTTTACCTCTTCAAAAATCAATTTCTGTACCACTTTCTAGATAAAGCAAGTTTACCTTGGTATTTACAGATTAAACTTTCGTTTCAACTATTTATGAGCAACTCCACATGTCTAGCATCCGACACTTATGGGAAGCTACACGTGAGCTTGGACTGAGTACTGCAGGGCTGGTATGCAGGGGCTGGTGTGCTGAATGAGCCGCCTCAGGGTCTGCAAACTTTTTCTATAAAAAGCTTTGCAGGCCATCTGATCTGTCTCCACAGCTCTCCTCTGCTGGGGTGGCGCAAACACTGCCGCAGACCATCCATGGGAATGGGTGGAGCGGTGTTCCAATGAAACTCTATTTCTGGA
The DNA here is from genome assembly GCF_963259705.1 of Myotis daubentonii. Lineage (NCBI taxonomy): Eukaryota > Metazoa > Chordata > Mammalia > Chiroptera > Vespertilionidae > Myotis > Myotis daubentonii. Next base: position 36,300,203 of record NC_081857.1, on the reverse strand, counting down.
TGCTGAATCTGAATTTCATTTGACTTTCACATGTCATGGGGTTTTTTTGCCAAACATTTATAATATAAAAAACATTTAAGAATATATTACCTGTAATATATAAAGAATTCTCAATTCAATTAGAAAACAATTCAATTAGAAAACGGGCAATAGACATTTTAATAATGAGGATATATGGAGGGCAAACAATGACACACAAATGTTAAATATCACTAGCCATTGGGGAAATGCCATGATGAGGAATCTCTATACATCTATTAGAAGAGATAATATAAAAATACTAACAATACCAGATACTGGCAAGGATGTAGAGGAAGCAGATCTCTCTTACACTGCCAGTGGGACTGTAAAATGGAACAGTCTAGAAAATAGATTGGCAATGTCTTTAAAAAAAAACAACTAAACACACACTTACCCTATGACCTAGCAATTGCATTCCCAGAGAAATGAAAATTACATCCATACATAAATCTGAACATGAATGTTCATAGAAGTTCTACTCCTAATAGCTAAACTGAAAACCAAAATGTCTTTTAAGAAATAGTTAAACGGTGGTATATCCATACCATAGAATACTACTCAGTAATGAAAAGGAGTGAGTTACTGATAAATGCAGTAACTTGAATGTATCTCAAAAACATCACGCTGAATGAAAAAAATCTCAGAAAATGGCACACTTTATTATTCCATTAGATAACATTCTCAAAACCATGAAATCATAGCCCTAAGTGGTTTGGCTCAGTGTAGAGCGTCACCCTGAAGACTGAAGGGGCTGGGTTCAATTCCAGTCAAGGGCACAGGCCTAGGTTGTGGGCTCAATCCCAGTGCGGGGTGTGCAGGAGGCGGCCAATCAATGATTCTCGTCTTTGATGTTTCTCTCTCTTCCTCTCTGAGATCAATAAAAATATATATATTTTTTAAAATCATGAAATTATAAAGTTAAATAAGTGGTTGCTGCAGAATAGATTAGTGGTTTCTAGGGTTTAGGGAAGGTGGGGGAGACATAGGAGGTTTCTAAGACTATACATGGGTAGCATGAGGGGGATGTTCATGGTGTTAGAATAGCTGTGAATCTTGACTGCAGTGGTAGTTAAATTAATCTACAGGTGATAAAATGGCATAAAAGTACACACACACCAATGTCAATTTCCTGGTGTTGATAGTATGCAATAGTTATGTAAGATGTAACCATTGAAGGAAAGAACAGGTCTGTACTATTTTTGCAATTTCCTGTAAATATTTAATTACCTCAAAATAAAAAATTAAAGTAGTACCTAAATATCTGAGGATAAGGGAAGTCATAGCTTTTTAAATAACAAAGGTCTAGCCACTCTCCTTATTAATCAAGGATGAAGCAAGAGAAAAAAACAAAGACAGTTTTAACAGTGCCTAATATCAGCCAGACACTGTTTTAAGTGCTTCCCACGTATTGCCCCATTTAAACCACATAATAACCTTATAAAAGCAATACCACAGCCTTATTCTACAAACAGGAAAAGGGAAGCTGATGGAGGTTAAAGTAGTCTGCCCATGGGCACACGGTAAGTGGTAGAGCCGAGATTTAACTCAGATGGACTCAGAGGCATGCCTCCTGCGTGCCTCGGTAACAAGGATAAAGATGCTCAGCAAAAACATAAAAGGTATTCAAAGTGTGTGCAAAAGTCTGGATTATTTATTGATTTATTAGAGAGAGGAAGAGAGGGAGAAAAGAAGAGAGGGAGGGAGGAAGAGGGGGGAAAGAGAGAGGAGAGATGGAGGGGAGAGAGAGAGAGGATTTGTTGTCCCACTTATTTATGCATTCATTGGTTGCTCCTTGTATGTCCTGACCAGGGACTGAACCTGCAACCTTAGCAAATCCAGAGGAAGCCCCAACCCACTGAGCTACCCAGCCAGGGCAGAACCTGGATTAAACAAGGTTAAACCCGATTATTTTATGTAGGGTTCTAAGAATGCCAATGTGTACCCTGGCCAGTGTAGCTCAGTTGATTGTCATCCTGTGCACCGAAAGGTTGCCAGTTCCATTCCTGGTCAGGGCACATGCCCAAGTTGTGGGTTCCATCCTAGGTCGGGCACATGTGGGAGGCAACCAATCAATGTCTCTCTCTTTCAAATCAATATGAAAATATACACATATAAAATGCCAGTGTATGTCATGTACCCAGAAAGTAATGGTATTTGGCCAGGAAGCTTTTTCCCCCCATAACAATGTTCTCATTCAAACGTTAAAATATTTAAACTAGATTTATTCTGATCATTTCACAATACATACAAATATCAAATCCTTATGTTGTTCACCTGAAACTAATATAATGTTATATCTTTATTTTTTTAATCTTCACCCGAGGATTTTTAAAATTGATTTTAGAGAGGAAGGGAGGAGAGGAGAGTGAGAGGGATGGGGGGTGGGGGGGGAGAGAGACAGACATCGATTTAAGAAACATCGATAGGTTGCCTCCCATACTCACTCCCAACTGCAACCTCCATATGTGCTCTGACAGGGAATGGAACCTGCAGCCTTTTGTATACAGGATGATACTCCAACCGAGCCATCCGATCAGGGCAATTATATCTCAATTTTTTAAAAATAGTTTAAATGACCTGATCTTAACCCACATGTCTTCTTTACCTATTGGCAAACTACAACTGCTTCAAGCTACGCTGTCCGATGTGGTAGCCACTAGTCAAAAGGAACTATTTAACTATAAATTAATTAGAATTAAATAAAATTTAAAATTCAGTTCCTCAGTCACACTAGCCACATGACAAGTCTTTTAGACTTGCTTCAGCCTGGCCAGTGTGGCTCAGTGGTTGAGCGTTGACCTATGAACCAGGAGGTCACGGTTCGATTCCCACAGGTTGGGCTCCATCCCCAGTAGAAGGCAGCTGATCAATGACTCCCGTCATTGATGTTTTTCTTTCTCTCTCCCCCTTCCTCTCTGAAATCAATAAAAAGGTATTAAAAAAAAGGCTTGCTTCAAGGGCCCCAAATGATTAATGGCTACCATGTTAGACAGCACAGATACAGACTATTTCCGTCACTGGAGAAAGTTGTTGGTTGGACAACACTGGGTTAAAGGTTTGCTTTTGTTTTTTAAAAAACATGAGGCCTGTACAATTTCCAGAAAAGCACGTTGTGAATTATTTACATGGAATTACCACTGTCCCCCCATAACGGAGGTGCTGTCAGGAATGCTTGGTGGGACTGGCTACTGCCATCTCATACCCAAAGAGGGAAAATGAATAGGAGAGAAAGCAACACCGCACAGCAGGGAGATGAAGCTGATCCTGGGATTCGGGAGATCTGGGTTCTACCCCCTAGCAGGTCAATGATTTGTTTAAGAATTTTAAAATCTTTTACGCGGTACTACTTGGGGCCTTAGTTTTTTCCTCTTTTACTATATAAATTTGAATTGGGTGATCTTTAAAATTACCTCTAGCTCTGAATGGTTAAAACACACACACACACACACACACACACACACACACACGAAATGAGGTGAGAAATAAAGGTAAAAATAAAAGAGAACAAGATCACTGCATATTGATGGTGGAACTGGCACTCTGGTCAGCCTGGCACAAGTTCTACTCCTGAGATTAAGATTTGGATACCACCACCGGAAGAAAGATTTACCTGGATTCAATAAATGCCATTGAGCAATTATTTACAATGAACTGTGCTATTTGGAAGTAGCACCCAAAATAAGTAATGACTGGTGGTCGTCTTAAGTTTTAGCCTAAGACCAAGTTTGTGAAGGAATCCAAGACTCACAACACTTAAGATTGGAAGACGGGTTCATTAACATGTTAATAACCTAACTGGCCCAGTACTAAGACACACAAAAGAATCTTAAAAACTTCTTGAGAAGATGCAACTCACAAATCACATAAAATCATATACAACGTACAAACTCAGGGCATAATCAAAATTCTACGAGAATATAAACAACAAATGCTACAGGAACTTGGAAATAGGAAGACGCCAATTCTGCCCACCCTAACTGCTCTAGAACCCACACTTAACTAGGTAGCCCTACATTTTCTGTGTTAAAGATTCGTGACTTTAATCGGGGTTACAGGAATTAAGTAAATTATCCGTTGGTTGTGCCAGACAAAATAAAATGCAACTGGAATTCTCGCCTCTGATACCTACTACTGCACACCCCACGTTTTAGGCGGCCCGGTGGGTTCTACTTCCTAGGATCCAAGGAGAGAGGAAACCTTCCCCATCCCTTTCCTGAGGATTAAGAGCTAATATGAAAATGAAAAATGATTTTTTTAACCTGCAGACTTAAAAAAAACACACACAAAAAAAAACACGAAGATGAACTGCGTTTGACATTTTACCTTGCAGAACCTCAGGCGATCAGAGTGAGTCGAGTTAACCTCCCTACGAATTCAAACTCGTTACAGCCCCAAAACATACCCGGCAAGATTTGGGAGCAGAGGAGAGCGAGTACGAAAGCCACCACCGAGGGAAACAGGAAGGAAAGGATTTCAGCGACAAGCCTTCCCTTTGGAAAGGCCGTCTTTTTGGATGCGCCACCTACAAATCCCACGCCGGGGACCGCATCGCGCGGAAACCCTGCCGAATTTGAAAACAAACGTCGGCCAAGGCTCCGGGCGGAGCGGGCGGGGGGGACGGGGCAGGGGGTTGGTGAGTAACTGACAGCTCGGCCTGGAAACCGAGAGCCTCAAGTAGGTCAGGCTGTGCCCACGGGGTGCGATCCAGGGGCCGCCCCGGTGGGCGCGGGGCAGCCAGGGGCGGGCAGGGGCTGGGCGTCTTTCCGAGCCAAAGGGGCGGGATATCTGCGCCGAGAGAGACCCAGAGCCCCAGCTCGCGGCCGCCCGCCGGCTCTCACCTCTCTTGGGGGCCTTGATCAGGGGCACCCCACCGGCCCTCTCGCCGTTTTCCTGCTTGTCCTTGTGTCGGAGATCGCCCGGGACGCAGGAGCTGGGGCCACCGTCCGAGCCGCGGTGATGGTGGTGCCGGTGCCGCTCCTTGTGGCCCTTATGCTGCTTGGGCCCGGCGGCCGCGCTCACCGTCAGGGGCGAGAAGGTGAAGAGGGCCGAGGTGCCTGGGGCGGGGAGCGGGGCGGCGACGGCGGGCCCGGCGGGGGCCAGCGAAGGCGGCGGCGGCGGCGGCAGGAGCAGAGGTTCCACCGGGCCCGGGAGGGTCGGGGCTGCATTCGTTGGCGGCAGCGGCCCGGGATGTTGGCGGCTGCGACGCCGCCGGTGAGAGGGAGCCAGAGGGGAGTCCTGGCTCGGCCGCCCCCGCTTCTCCTGAGACCCCCCACTGCTCGCTCGGCGCTGCCGCTTCACGCCCCGCGGCGAGACCCCAGCATGGGGCTTCTCCTTCCCCTCTTTGTCCGGCTCCTCCTGCGCCGCCACCGCCCGTACTACGCGCACCGCTCCGACCTGCGCAGCCATTTCACCCACAAACACACATTTAAATGGCCCGACCGCCCCCCCGTCCGCGTATCGCGCAAGCGCATCCCGCGCACGGCCCGCTGGGCATTGGAGTCCCTCCGCTGCCCTCCACTTGTCGGCGGAGCCCGGTCCGGAGCTGAACATGCCGGAAACGGCCCTTCCCCGCCGCTCTCCGCAGGCCTCTCCACCAGCGCTGGTCCACCCCCCGAGCCGCGCGGAGCCTCCTGGGAGCGGTAGTTCCCCCCGCCCCCCGCCGCCTGCCTGGCTGCGGGGGCGGAGGAGCGGAAAGAGAGCGTGCGCCGAGTCACGCTCCGGGCTGCGACGCAACCGCCGCTGGGCGGAGAGTTGCCGCCAACCGCCTTAACGGCCCAAACAGTGTTGGTGGCTCTCCGAGTCGGGCGGCGCGTTCCCATTATCTTCTTCTTCCCTCCTCCGTCCTGGCACGCGGACTAGGTGGTCTCCATAGTTACTTTTAAATGGCATGTTCCTCTTTTGACCTTTGTGAGGTAAAGGAACCTCCGGCCTTTTCTCCTTGAACGAGCGATGAGATGAAGAGGGAAGGGGAACTTGGTGTCTAACGCGAGGGCGGCTTTGCTTTTAGAGGCTAATGGCCCCGCCCGTGGGCATTGCCATGGTGACCGCTCCTGGCGTAGCGAGGCAGGTGCCCGCGCCTCCGGGGAGCCTGGGCGCGCCGCCCCGCCCCGCCCCGCCGTCCGCCCACCTCCCCCAGCGCCTGGGAAGGCGGAGTCCATCGCTATTTTGAACACATTCCTACAGTTAGAGGGAAATTCTAGATGGAAAAGGGTTTTTAATGTGTGAGGTGTTTCACATCCTAAGTATAAGGTTGCATAAATCTGAGATGTGTGCCTGTCGGAGAACACTCCCCAAATCGCCTCTGTCCACCAAGGCTTCCGCTCAGAAATTGATGGACAATTTCCTAGTCGCTTGAGTGGTACCTAGGATTCTTTTAGCATATTTGGTCCTTGGTGAGGTATTGGGGATGGTTGATTACGATGAAGTACGCAGATAAAAGCCAGTGGTTCGATGCCACACTCCATCGAGCTCACTGAAAAGCAAGCTTGCTGAGCACCCGCTGTGTTCACTGCGCTGCAGTGACAGGTAACGTCGCCTTCACGGGCTTCCCAGTGAAAATACGACGTATCCCATGCTTCTAGAGGCCACAGACTTTTTAAAAAAATTAAAAGCAGTTGAATCATTTCGGAGAACTCTGGAGAATCCTTTGTAATAATTACTAACGTTTGTTACATAAAATTAGATTGGAAAGATCAGATACCCTTAAAATATGTCAGATCCATACTCATTTAGAAAACAAAACAAAACACTTTAAACTAGTCGTGCTTCTGATTGGCTGTAGGTTGCACATGTTTACACAGAACCTGTGAAATGAAGAAAATGCTACCAAACGATAGCTATTTTGTTAATCATTCTAGATTTGGTGATTGAGTAACTTTGGTTAAAACTTATCAGGGATGTAATTGAACATCTGGTTAGTTGATATATGTAAATAAAAAGATTACAGTCATTTTTTACATATTTTATTCTCTTAAATATAACTTCTTTTCTTACGATTCTAGTTTCCCACAACATTTGAAAAGATGTTCAAGGTATACTCCATTCAGGCAAAAATAACTCCCAGGGGACAGTCATTGTCATAAGCAGTAATTTTGTATTTCAACCACAAGATAAGGTTTTTTTAAAAAAAAATTGTTTAAAGTAAATTCTGGCAATGTAGACATTTAATTGAGATCCAATTCTTACCAATCCTTCAAGTTTATATTTATGTGAAAAGTAAAGTCAAATATAAATAACTTTCAAAAATGAAAAAAATCCATTCCCAAACTCTTTCTCCTGTGGCTGAAGTGGCAAACTTTCTCTGCTGTTTCCAACCCAATGTAAATGAGATTCAGTGTAAAATTTTTGGCACTTAATTGTGCATTGCTTTTCTTAAGAGCTGTTACCACATTACCACATCTGCACTGTTGACATTACGAATCTAGCGCACTTTACTGTAGCTAGCTGTGTTCTGGTAATTTTTCTTTGCAGGTGCACTTGCAGCCTGTAGTCCACAGTTCTGTTAAATATTCCAATTTGATGGTGGGTTCCTTGGTCCTTTGGGTTTTGAAAAACGATTTGCAAAACCTGGGAACAAAAATAAAGCTGAGAGTGAAAAGGGGGAAAGGATTAATATGTACAAATTGCCAGTAAAAAACAGTCATGGGGATATAGAATATCGTCAATAATAATTTAATAACTATGTGTGGTGTCAGATGGGACTTACCCAGGTGATCATGTTCTAAGGATAAGGGAATATCGTCAATAATAATTTAATTACTATGTATAGTGTCAGATGGGACTTACCCAGGTGATTACTTTTCTAATCACTATGTTGTACACCTGAAATTAATATAATACTGTATACCAACTATTATTGAAAAAGTACAAATTTTTTAAATAAAACTGAAAAAAGTTTTTTATATAAATATGAATACATGGGTTTTAGAGTATGTTATGACATATTCAAACACATGGATTTTTTTTAAAGGTTAGGCAGCATCTTTGATCAATTTAGTAATAGACTGTAAAGGCATAACAGTAATTAAGTTAATGCTGAAATGATAACAATAGAATGCTAATAACATTTTATATTTGTAGAACACTTACAAATTTAATAATGGTAATAATTAGATAAAGAAATCTGGTATAATGGTCTTTAGTAGTTCAGCATATTTTTTTTCAGCTTTGTTGAGATATTATTGATATATAACATACAGGGTGGGCCAAAAGTAGGTTTACAGCTGTTTGGATGGAAAACAATACAATAATAAATAATAATACAAGAATAAGCTCTGTGTTTTGCTTACTCACAACTGTAAACCTACTTTTGCCCTGCTCTGTATCTAAGTTTAAAATGTACAACATGGTGATTTGATACACATATAGTTAACTAACACCTCTATCCCCTCACATAATTACCATTTTTTGTGGTGATTAAGGTTTACACTCTTCAACTTTCAAGTGTATAATACAGAACTGTTAGTTATCGTTATCATGCTGTTCATTAAGTCCCCAAAACTTACTCATCTTATACCTGGAAGTTTGTACCCTTTAACCAACATTTCCCCATTTTTCCCCATCCCCGCAGCCCAGGCGACCACCATTCTGCCCTGTATTTCTATGAATTCAGCCATTTTAGATTCCACATATAAGAACACACAGTATGTATGACTTATTCACTTAGCATAATGCCCTCAAGGTCCATTCATATTGTTGCAAAAGGCAAGATTTCCTTCTTTTTTTATGGATAAATAATATTCACATCTATAACTTACCTTTATCCATTTTCTTTATCCATTCATCTGTCAATGGACACATGAGTTCTGTGTTTTGGCTACTGTAAATAATGCAGTGAACATGGGGTGCAGTATCTCTTTTGAGATAATGATTTCATTTCCTCTGGGTTTATATTTAAAAGTAGAATTTCTGGGCCACATGGTACTTATAGTTTTAATTTTTTGAGGAACTTTCATACTTTTTTCCATAGTGACTGGACTATTTACATTTCTATCCACAGCCTCACCCACACTTGTCTCTTGCCTTTGATAATGACCATTCTAACAGGTGTGAGGTGACATCTCATTGTGGTTTTGGTTTGCATTTCCCTGATGATTAATGATGTTGAGCATCTTTCCATGTACCTGTTGGCCATTTATCTGTGTTTCTTGGGGGGGAAAAAAGTCTACTCATGAACTTTGCCTATATTTTAATTTGACTTGCAAAATAAAATCCTTTATCTACATCTTTTCACCTACCACTAACTTATCAAAAAAATAACACTGGGAAATTTCAATTTCAGAAAAATAAGCATTATCCTATATATTAAAACCCTAATATGCAAATTGGCTGAACCACAGAACAACTGGTCGCTAGGATGCACACTAACCACTAGGGGTCAGACGCTCAACTCAGGAGTTGCCCCCTGGTGGTCAGTGTATTCCCACAGGGGGAGCACAGAAGCTGGGCTCATGGCTGGCGAGCACAGTGGTGGTGGTGGGAGCCTCTCCTGCCTCTGCAGTAGCGCTAAGGAGCAGCAGGCGGGCAGTAAGGAGCGAGGCATCCCGGACTGCAAGAGCCCTGGACTGTGAGGGGGCGCAGGCTGGGCTGAGGGGCCCCTCCAGTGCATGAATTTCATGTACCGGGCCTCTAGTTGCTTGATAAGATTACTAGAGGCCCAGTGCACAAATTCGTGAATGGCTGGGGTCCCTTGGCCTGACCAGCAATCAGGGCCAATCGGGGCCACGGGAGGTAGGCCAGCCAACCTGATCAGGGCCATTGGGGCGGGCTGGGGCGATGGGCCGCGGGAGGTTGGCTATGGGAGCGTGCTGACCACCAGGAGGCAGCTCCTGCATTGAGTGTCTGCCCCCTGGTGGTCAGTGTATGTCAAAGCGACCAGTTGACCAGTTGTTTGGTTGTTCAGTCGTCCGGGTGTTCGGTCATTCGGTCACCTAGGCTTTTATACATATAGATTGTATTAAATTCACTTATACTTCTGCTTCAGTCCAGAAAGCCCTCCATTTACTGAGAGCTTATGTTTGAAAAGCTTAGAAAAAATAAAGTAATAAACAATCCTGGAGAACTAAGTATGTAGCTAATCATTTATATCTCTCCCTCAAACAATCCCCCCTCAGCTATCCCAAAGATGGACAATGCAAAAATGTTGCACAACCAATGATGGCTTTTTCTTCGTCCTTTCAAAATATATGAAGAGTAATGACGGTTGGTTCTTTATCACTTCAGCAACACATGACTTCTCTTTTCTTTGATGGAGGATATTTTCAAGGTTCTCTTACACTTAGCCGCTTTAGGAGTGCAAAGTGAGCAATGAAAGATTTGAAATACAAAAGGAGAACAGAGAGTGGTAAGCTTGAAGATGTTCCTGAACCTTTCATTGCATCATCATCTTGCAAAATTGTGGGTAGGCCCTGCAGAACTGCTGAAAGCATCAGTGAGATATTTATTAAAGCATCCAGCACAATGCCTGACACATCCTAACTCATGTGTTGCTTACATCTGAACCATTTGGTTACCTAGCTTTATTTTCTGCATATGCTAGGCAAATCCATGTAATAGAATACATAGTGGTATGTAAGATGTTAAGCGGTAGCTGGGGTCAAAAATAAAAAGATAAATTGCATGAAAAAGAATATAAATATAAGGACCTATACATGCAACCTCAAATCCTATTTAAAGTTGTATCTCTTATACTATAAAAGAATAATTTAGGTACACATAAACTGTGTTGTAAAATAACACACATACCAAAATTTAGCAAGGAGCTGGAGTTACTTGACTGAACAGAGTCTGCAGGCTTGTTTGGTGAGGAAGAAGTACAGAGACCTAGAATGAAAAGAAAAAATGTGAGGGAAAGAATAAAGACAAACTGAGATAACTTTTTACCTTTTTATTGAATCTATTGCGATGACATTGGCTAATAAGGTTGTATAAGATTCAGGGGTAAATTCTATAATACACATCTGTATATTCTATTGTGTGTTCACCACCCATCACCATGCACACCCTTACTCAAATCATTTGTTCTCCACAGCAGATCATCCATGGCAAAGCCTGTGATTTTTCTTACACTGTCCTCTACTCCTGTAATATCTTTCTTCACTTTCCAGGCTGCCTTTTTCCCATTATAGATGATTCTAGTTAGGCCCAGAATCTCATCTCCCCAGAGCACTATGCTTCTTTGTTTTGCCATTTAGCTACTTCTTGGTAGGCTCAAAATATATAGTGTTTCTCTTCCCAGAACCTTAATATTGAGGCGTCAGTTTCTGCCCAATTTTGAAAGCAATCCAGTGAAAACATGTCCCACGTTTTGCGGGAGTACTGTCTAGCAGTGAAAAAAGATAATTTCAGGTTCGTATAAACTTTCTAAGAAGCAGCATATAACTGGGGAGAAATTATTAGTCATTTTTTGTTTTGTTTTCAACATTTTTCAGAATACAGTGTTAGGACTGTGTATGTTCATATACACATACCTAATACTAGGATTCTAGAAACATCTCCCCATTCATGGAAGTACTTGAGTATGAATCACTAAAGTACATACTGAATTTCAGTCAGATTCAATTAAAAATATATTTCTTGAATACTTACTATATGCCAAGCATTGGGCTAGGCACTGACGATGGAGACAGAAACATCAAAGATGATAGAGAATCATCTATTAGCCGCCTCCTGCAAGTCCCCCACTGGGATCAAGCCTGCAATCCAGGCATGTGCCTTGACTGGGAATTTGACCAAGACCTCCTGGTTCATAGGTTGATGCTCAACCACTGAGCCACACCGGCCAGGCTGATATGTTCTTTTAGAAAAAGAAACCTGTGTATTTCATAAGCTAAATTGATCAAATAAATCTTTGGCTATTCAAGTCACTCATTGCTTTTTTTTTTTAAGCTGTTTAATTCTCCTGTTTTATACTATAATTTCCTCCTGTTGAAATGCTTAAATTCTCTTTTGACTGGCTTTAGCCATCTTACTGTTCCATTATACTTAGTCATCATACGTGAGAAATCAGTTCATTTCGGAGATCAAGTGTGGTGGCAATGAGAGCAGCCTGGCACAAGTTTATGGAAAGATAGAGTGAGAACTCAGGAGAAAAGAGTCAGATTCAGCTATCAACCTTCTCACTTGGATAATACCTTACATCAAGTTTTCTCAGTATTTTGTCCCTCCCTAAAATACCAACCAACTGTTTGGTCCTTGATGATTAACCAAATTGATCAAATTTGTAAAACTATCACCATCGCTCAGCCAGCGTGGCTCAGTGGTTGAGCATCGATCTATGAACCAGGAGGTCACAATTCAATCGCCTGTGTTGCGGGCTTGATCCATAGTGTGGGTGTGCAGGAGGCAGCCAATCAATGATTCTCTCTCATTATTGATGTTTCTATCTCTCTCTCTCCCTCTCCCTTCCTCTCTGAAATCAATAAATATATACATATATATAAACAACAATTGTATCACCATGTTTTATATACTTTATAGTTATAAATAAGGATTTCTAAGATAATCAAATTCCCACCGTTTCAGGAGTCTTTGAGTTTGTTTTCATTACAATATAGCAAAAGTAGTAAGCAACAGACTATTGCTAATAATACTTGGTAAAAATAGAAATGACTCAATACTTTGCTTACTTTATTAAATCAACACATTTGTTTCACAATATGCTTTGCTGTGACTGTTTTCAAAGAAAATACATCTGAGGTTAGACTGCTGGGAATTTTAAATAACACACTTGGGTGCCAGCATCTTAGGATGAGTAGAAAGTGACAAACAGCATTCTATTATTCCACACACCCCCGCCCAACCCTTCACTCCGTACTCAGTATTATATTATCACTGTGGAGCCCAGCACAGTGCAATGTTTGGGGGTGATCTGACCCATAGGACCCAAGCAAGCTTCTGTTTAGGAATAATATTAACTTTTCATAGAGTGGTTATATAAGGAAGAATTAAATAATCATGAAAGTAGTATACATATTCTAAAAAATAAGTATAAAGAAGCTTACTCTTTTTCATGTTCCGCAAAATTTTCAAACTCTGCAAAAATGAAGAAGAGGAAAGTGTTGATTTTTGGTGTGAAATCCAAACTACTTTAATCAAGTAGAAATACAGATGTCAGTCAAAAGGATTAATTTCCTTTAATAAGAGCCATCAAAGTGTACAAAACCATTTTGCCATTTTAAACTCAGTGCAAAGTCTCCACTTGATTTTATTTCACTCTTTACCCCACCCATATGAGAATGACACTATGTATTTAGAAATAGTGTATCAGAATATCAGGGGAAAACAGTTTCTACGTTTCTTTTTGGGGACCATTCCAGAATCCGCGATGCCTTCTGAAGATAGCTGTGACACACAGCCACTCCCATTCTAGCCGGGAATGTTTACCAACCGTATTCTGTACTCCATTTCCTAGGGTCCACTCCATACTGTTAGCCATGCCACTTCCTTCACCTTTCTTTCAGCAAACCCATGGACTCTGCCTCGTTCATAAAGAACCTACCCACATTTTTTCTTTTCTCCACATAAAATTACCTACCCACATGTTTTTCTCCACATATCCTTAGCACGTACATTTTTAATCTGTTCTGTAATATTCAATGCCTCTTGATAATTTTCAGATTATTTCTTTTTTTAAATATATTTTATTGATTTTTTACAGAGAGGAAGGGAGAGAGATAGAGAGTTAGAAACATCGATGAGAGAGAAACATCGATCAGCTGCCTCCTGCACATCCCCCACTGGGGATATGCCTGCAACCCAGGTACATGCCCTTGACCGGAATCGAACCTGGGACCTTTCAGTCCGCAGGCCGACGCTCTATCCACTGAGCCAAACCGGTTTCGGCCAGATTGTTTCTTATGTAGGCATTCTGTTCAGTAGATTAACTGTCCTCTTCTCAAGGGCAGGTAGATGTCCTCTATGACATTTCTATTTTCCTAACACCTAACAGAAATGTATTCTTCTACATAATAGATATGTAATAAATTCTCTTTTTTTGAAAAATTTTATTTTGATTTTAAGAAATAAATCCTTTATTTATTATTCAAGTTATCTTAGTAAAAATGCTACCATTCTTATTTTCCATCTACCCAGTTTCCTAACCCTCCCCCACATAAAGCCATCGTTATTAGCTTCTTATGTATCCTCCCAGTTACATATGAATACAGAATACAGATATAAATCATATTTTGTTCCTTTTAAGCAATAGTTAATGATTATAATAAATATAGTGAGAGACTTCATTTTTTAACCTTCATAGTATTCCAATTTCTGCACATACCATGATTTATTTAATCAATTTCCTTAATGATTAATATTTATGTTGTTCCTAATCGCCTGCTCTTATAAATAATTTTTCAGTAAATAACCTGGTATACCCTTCGTTTCATATATGTACACACATATTTGAAGGATAAATTCCTAGAAGTGGGTCAAAGAGTACATGCATTTGATATTGTTAGATTGTCCTCCATAGAAGTTACACCACTTGACTTTCCCACCAATGCAGGCATGTGCTTATTTTCACAGTCTGCCTAACAAAGAATGTAGTCGGACTTTGGAATTTGCCATTCTGATGAATGAAAAACACTATGTCAGAGTGGTCTTAATTTGTATTTCTCTTATTATGAGTGAGGTTGAACATGTCAAATGTTTAAAGGGCAGACCGTGCATATTTATTTGGCTTAAACTATTGGATCATGGGGTTGTTTTGTTTTTTGTTTTTTTGCCCTCTTTTCTATTAAAGTTATCACCAATGAATTTCTAGGAGCCTTTATATATTAAAGAAAAGCCCTGGCTGGTTTTGCTCAATGGGTAGAGCATCAGCCTGTGGACTGAAGGGTCCCAGGTTCAATTCCAGTCAAGGGCACATGCCAGGGTTGCAGGCTCGATCCCCGGGGGGGTGAGGGTGGGGGTGTGCAGGAGGTAGCCGATCAATGGTTCTCTTATCATTGATGTTTCCATCTCTCTCCTTCTCCCTTCCTCTCTGAAATCAATAAAAATACATTTTTTTAAAAAGAAATAACTCCTTGGCTATGATGCCAGTTGCAGATATTTTTCTCCAATTTGTTCCTTGTCTTTTGATTTTAAGTTTATTTTTATTTTTGCCATGCAGAAATTTTCTATTTTATTTAAGTGGATTTATAAATCTCTCTTCTTATGGCTCCTGGATTTTGAGTCATTCCCACTCCCAGGTTGTAAAGTAAAATTTCCAAGTTTCTTTAGTACTTTTTTTGGGTTGGTTTTTGTTTCTCTCTTTTTTTTTTAACACTTAAATCTTTTATCCATCTAGAATATATCCTGGTATAGCTGTGAGATATGGATCCTATTTTTTTTCAGGTGCTTATCCAATTTATCCAACAACAATTAAAACATCCATCTTTAATCATATACTAAATTCTTATACATATTTAAATCTGTTTCTGGACTTCCCATCTGCTATGCTGGTATGTGTTTTTTTCATACACCAATATCATACCATTTTAATAATTGAGGCTTTACAATGTTTTAATGTCGGGTAAGGCAACCAACCCTCCTTCCACTGCTGTTACTTCTATTTTTAATTTTTTGAGTTTACTGGCCATTCTTGCTCTTTTTATCCCCCCCATATGAACTTTGGAATCAGTTTGTCTCATTCCAGTAGCAAAAAAAAAGTTGACGGTTTTATTAGGCAGGCTTTAAACTAAGTTGTATTTTTTTGTTGTTTGTTTCCATCTATTTTATTTTTTTTTAAATATATTTTATTGATTTTTTATAGAGAGGAAGGGAGAGAGAGAGAGTTAGAAACATTGATGAGAGAGAAACATCGATCAGCTGCCTCCTGCACACCCTCTACTGGGGATGTGCCCACAACCAAGGTACATGCCCTTGACTGGAATCGAACCTGGGACCCTTCAGTCCGCAGGCTGACGCTCTATCCACTGAGCCAAACCAGTTAGGGCTCCTTCTATTAATTTTAATTGTCATGAGACCAACAATGTTAGTGACCATATTTAATCTAATTTTCCATCTTAATGCCGGCAGCTGGTGGGAGAGAAGGGAGTAGCGGGTTAGGTGACACTTCCAGTAATGAAAAGCTTCTGGTGTATTTCCATAAACTCCTATCTTTTTTACCTTACTCCTTGTGAAACATTTTCCAGGAGTCTTCAATGTTTGTTTTGAAGATGTTGAATTTTCCACGGTGTTAGGACAGCTGGCAGAATAAGTCTCCATAGGTTGAGCCTGCATACCTGAAAAAAAAAGTAATTTGTTGCATAGCTTCCTAAGCTATCAGGTTTTATATAAGTATATATCTAGTAATTCTTGGCTTGGCTTTTTTATGCACTACTTTTACAATACAGTATGGGCCTTTAAAATGTCTTATTTTTATCTCACTTAATCATTTCTTGTACCTTTTTCATTTAGGTCCCACTTTATTGTTAGCCTTTTAACAGTCTTATTTCTACAACTTTTTGGAGAGAAAGTGCTGCACTTACAGTCCTCGTCAGCGAGGAAGAAGGACTCTCGGGTCCTTTCTGGGAGTGGAGGGGGAGGAGAAGAGCGATCTTCATGCAGATCTGTGATGAGAACAGGGCACAATAAGCAAAAACATCCATCACTTAAAGTCTCCAGGAAAGACCCCTCTTTGATTTTGTATAACTTTTCCAACTTCTCAATATTAACCTACAGCAACCAAATAAAAAATTATCTGAACTATGACTGGAGCCTCAGGAGTTTGTCCTTCCAGCTCTTTAGCCATTGAGCCTCTCATTCGCCACAAACTTGTAGCTCACTTACAAAAGTGTTTTTCCAAAGAAACTGAACCCGAATTGAATTAAGTTTCTAGTTCTTACAGAGCATCCTGAAACAAAGCAAAACTCCTAGCCTGGGAAACCCAGAAACAGATCAATAAACAGTGGAAGCTATTATGGGAAGCATGCCATCTCCTGAGGTGAATTACTCTAAACTTAATGAGCCATTCTCACAGTACAGATGCTTAGGGCTAACATCTCATCTAAAGCTATGAGAACTTATTTACCTGATATGGGATTCCGGAGTTTTACAATCTAAAAAAAAAGAGAGAGAGAGAGAGAGAGAAAGGAAAAGTGAAGGAAGAATATGTACACAAATTTACAAACTCAAAGCAATGCATGGCATTTTTGAAGTTATATTGCATATACGGATAAAGATAGTTATGAAATGTTGACCCTATTTTTTATAACATGTAAGTGTGCTGAGTTATGAAAAGACATCAACTCTTAGTGATTTTTATATGTCACGACAGTTGGTCCTAAATTTATTCTGTTTTGACCTATTTCCTTTCTACTCAGAACATTTCCTGAAAATTTAATTGAGGGTAAATTGTTGAAATGGAAATTACTTCATGACATTGAAAAAGGAGTGAATTTTCTTTTCTCTGGGAATTGTTAATTGAAACACCATTACTTGTAGAATATTATTAACAATAATAATAACAATTACTAGTAAATTAAAAGTATAATTAAAAAGGTACAGAGTATTTGCCTACTACATTGTGATTGTAGGCATGTTTAACTGTTTTAGTTAATTACTTTTATGATCTCTTAAATTGTAAGAGAGTTGGTTCATATAATATATACAAATGCATAACAGATTGTTGAAAGTGTAGAGTTTTCTTCTAGAGGCAGGGAACATTATTCCAAAAGGTTTAACTCAAATAATATGAACATGTGTCACTCAAAAATTTACTCTCTATAATACGTTATCACAGCTAACACAATACAGTCAACCAAATGACTATTGCAAACAAGCTACCTACTTATGAAACATTTACTTTTGCTTTAAGTATCCTTCAAGAATCAGCTCAAATGTTTCCACTTTCACTGTGTTTTCATTTACCACTTCCGACCTGAAGGGATCTCCCACACTTTCAAGTCTCTTCTCTTTCCCATGGCACTGGTCATATTTGCCTTGTTATAATAAACTAGAGGCCCAATGCATGAAATTCGTGCAAGGGGCTCAGCCCTCGCAGCCCCGGCTTCATCCGGAAGGTTGTCCGGAATGTCATTCAGCTGTCTGGTCTAATTAGCATATTATGCTTTTATTATTATAAATAGACAACAATACTTGTATATACACCCTATATCTCCACGGCTAGACTATGAGTTTCTTAAGGGCAATAATTGGATCTTATGCATCCTCTAGCACATTGTTTTATAAGTAGTATCTACTTAATATTTATTGGCTGATAGGTGTTAAAAATACAAGCAGTAGGACTATAGTCTGTCGAATCCAAATGAGTCAGAAAAAAAGAAGTTATGGACCTTGATTGGCCTGAGTCTCACCAAGTCATCAGGTTTGCTGGATTTAGGTGTTCCACTCCATTCTAGTGATGTTCCAATTTTTGTCATCCCAGCTGAAGGTAAAGATTGGGGAACATGCAGTGGGACTTCTCCTGGAAGGAAGTAAATATGGTCCAATTCTTAGGAGAGTTGTAATTCTTTTAGACAGCAAATGTTACTCAGCAATAGCGCGTACAACATTGAAAGGACTTGAGAAGTATTAGTAACCTAGCTTTGTGTTACTTACTGAATGATACTCACCAGCTTCCTCTACCACAATGAAAGATTCAGGTGTCCGCTCAGGAAGTGGAGGGGGTGTTTCATCGTCTATTTTTGGAGAAGTTGCTATCCAAAATGTCAGAAGTAGAATTATAATTTTTAATTAGGAAAATCCAAAGAAAATTCTTACATTTCAACTTGATGGAAATCCCATCAAGTGCCATTACAATGTTTAAGCTGGTATCTGTTCACTCAAGGAAAAAGCAAAATAAATTCTCTCATCTTAAGTTGCAAACCCAGGAGCTTTATGCTTCTTCAAAATGTATGATTTCTGTTAAAAGCCCAAAAGTATTTTGATTGAGTCACTGAGTATCAGCTAACATAACAAAATATTATATTAACTTAAATTACATAACTCTTCCTTTTGTTTTACATAGAATATACAATACAGCATCATAAAAGCATTTTGACATGCCAGAGATTGTTACAGACTTGGTGAAATCAAAAAGATTGTAGTATCTCTTATTCATTCTACAAGGATGAAGAATATGTATGTCTTTTTGTCTATTAAAAAACAATGTTGTATTCTATATTTCTGTAGAAATATTCAGAATTTTTATAGAAAAATGTAATGCTATTATAAGAAACTGCCACCAGATGGCACACATGTAAATGTTCTTACAACCCTTGAAGATAAGGATTTGTCTTTTAACATTGATGTTCAGAGAATTTAACGTATTATAGGTACCTAGAAAAGTAAAATTCCTTTAAATTATAAAACAAGATCAAAATATATAAAATAATCTAACCAAAGAAGGAACTAGATCCAGATAAAGTATTTTTTGTAACAAACCTATGTGTCGACACATTTATTAAGACACTACTATACAATAATGTTATAGAGTAAAAGCTCTTTCTACTTCCTATTCAGGTAAAACATTTTTAATAAATTTCTGATGATACACCTAAGAGAGTTAAATTTACTCTTTGCTTTTTTCCTCTCACAGCCAACTTATAATCATCTCTAACAGGATATTTAAATCTATTATCAAACCACCCAGTAAAACAATATGTATAATATGCAAAAATACTAGTATAGAATTGTAAAATAAAGTATGAAAGTAAAGGTATATTTATGATTAAAATCCCACCCAGAGCCCAGCTGGCGTGTCTCAGTGGTTCATCATCAACCTATGAATCAAAAGGTTCCTAGTCAGGGCACAGGCCTGGGTCCCTGGCTCGAGCCCCAGTGTGGGGCATGCAGGAAGCAACCAATCAATTATTCTCTCTCATCATTGATGTTTCTATCTCTCTCTCCTTCTCCCTTCCTCTCTGAAATCAATAAAAATATGTATTTTTAAAAAATCCTACACAGAATATGGAACACATATTCTCACCTACTAAGTTATTATAAGAGGGCAGGAGGAAACTAGGTTCTCTTTTTGCAACCGCCTCAGCAAGTATAGCCACATGGTTGGGCAGTAAAAACTCTGAGTGACCATGTAGTGCCATAGGTCATATCTTTTCTTAAACTCATTTGGTAGTTGCTTCTGTGTGTGAAGGGAAAATTGTGGACCTTTCATATACGTTTCCAGGAATGAGAACTGCCTCCTTTAAAAGCACTCCTGTTGGCTTCATATCAGGGATGGGGAATGTCTGGCCCATATAAGGCTGGAGAAATAATTTGGTCTGGCCTTCCAAGGCACTAGGGGTGAGTTAATTAAATGTTTCACCAAATATAGCAGGCTGATTTTTAAGTTGATGATTTTGTATGACCGGCAAATGATATTATAAATATCCAAATGGCCCTTGCAGAAAAAAGGTTCCCCACCCCTGGCATGGATGATGGATCATAGATCATATGGATCATGGAATGTTACATGTTTGTGTTTGCTATTTTCAATTTATCACAGCATTAAAACACTCCTGGGATTTATTTCTTAGAAGGAGAAGGAAGCAGAGAAGGACAAGGGGGAGGATGAGAAGAAACCAAATCTTTTGTAGAAACAAAGTGAAATCTAAAATGCCATATAAACAGACTGTGAATCTCAAAGGGAAGGTGGGGTTGGGTGGGTGGATGGGAAGAGATCAACCAAACAACTTGTATGCATATTTGTATAATCCATGGACACAGACAGTTGAGTGGTGAAGGCCTAGGGCAGGGGCAGGAGCAGGGGTGGGCTTGAAGGGGTCAATGGGGGATAAAGGGGAACATATATAGTACTTCCAACAATAAAGATTTTTTAAAAAATAAAATGCCATGTAAGCTTTTAAAAATAACTTACCGACATCTGCTATCTCTTGGTTCAGTGTGGAGGGGAAATTGGTTGGAGGATTCAGTGCTAAAGAATCATCTGGATCATAATAAGAAAATAGGGTTGCAGAGGATGTTGGCAACGAAGAACAAGGTAACACAGTTCTAGCTTGTTCCTCGGGTAAATCAAGAGACATCTTAGAGCCAGCACTTCTTGGAGACGATGGAAAATAAGGACTATCCACTAAAGACATGTGGGAATGTGCATTGAAAGCCCTAGCGTCATGCTGCTTTGCACTGGAGGCATTGCACACTTGGTGCTTTGAGTCACGTGACAGCGAATAATTCAGTTCTGCTGAAGAAACGTGCATCGCTTTTTGAGCCTGCTCAAAACAAGAACTATTCGGTTGAGATGCCAAACAAGAACACTTGTCCTTCATGCCCAGCTCATTGGTGTCTCTCTGTTGTATCAGTTCAAAGGGAGTTGACTTGGTCCGTGTTATTGGCCCCTTTGCGTTGAAATATCTTCCTGCTGCATTCACAGGTTTAGAATCAGGACCTGCTCCAAGCAGAACAGAGCTCAAGTCCAAACTTTGGTATTTCTGAAGAGGCTCCCCAACTATTGGAAATGCCTTTGTCTCCCATTTCAGGGTTGTGCCAGCATTTTTGTTACAACCATAATTTAGTTCCAAAAACTCACAAGAACTATTCTGTTTAGCAGGGTGCAAAGCCAACCCTCCCTTTTCACTTATTTCAGAAGTCCTCGGCTCAAAGGAAGGAGCTTTTGCGTTTTTCACCTGAATCCTTTGTTTGCTCTGTCGGTTCATCACTTCTGCTTCTTTCATGCTGCCAAAACCAAGAGGAAGAAATAATGATATCATAACCCCGGAAGGCTGCTTCCATAGCTTTTCCCAGCATCACAATGAGTGATAAGCATGAGATATGCCCCTGAGACACAATTAGACAGCATGTAGATATGTAAAATTATACTCACCTTTTTGGTAAATCAGGAGAATAAGCATTTGCTTCCAGACTGGGATTTTGCTCAGGAACTGGATACTTTGCTTGAATCTTCAAGAAAAATAAGAGATTGCTTTTTATTTTTATTTATTTTTATTTTTTATTTTATTTTTTTAGAGAGGAAGGGAGCGGGATAGAGAGTTAGAAACATCGATGAGAGAGAAACAGTGATCAGCCACCTCCTGCACACTCCCCACTGGGGATGTGCCTGCAACCAAGGCACATGCCCTTGACCGGAATCGAACCTGGGACCCTTGAGTCCGCAGGCCGACGCTCTACCCACTGAGCCAAACCGGTCAGGGCTGAGATTGCTTTTTAAGTGAAGCAATGAAAGTGTGATATTTTATATTCATAAGGCTGGAAAGTTATTTTTCAGAAAATATAAAAACAAAATAATTCATAAAAGAGTTAGATGAATTTCCAAAACATTGAACCCAACAAGAGCATGTTCACAAACTGAGACCAAACGGATGAGAATAAAGGATTGACAGTGTTATAGAAATTAGAAAGGATTTACTTAATCACCTTTTAAAATGGGGGCGTCTTAAAATGTTCTTGGGAGTAGCTTTATTCCTAAGAACGCTCTACCTTCAGAAGTCTCAGCATCTTAACTCTGAATGTTAATAGGTGTTTATTAGGTCCCCATACCTACCTCATATTCTTCTACCTTTTCTTCCTTACAATGCTCCAGCTACAATTGGTTTTCGCCATTGCTTAAGCATAGTAAACGTGTTTCCAATTCAAGGCCTTTACACTTTCTGTTCCCTCTGGTTGAAATACACTTGCTCCAGATTTTGCATGGCTGGCTCTTTCTAAGTAATTATTTTCTACTTAAATGTCAGCTGCATAAGGAAACCTTCCCTGAACACGCAACCTACAATCACACTCCCACACACTTGCCCAGCCACTCTCAACCTATATTTTCTTCATAGCAATTATCATATTATGAATTTTGTTACTGAGGCTCATGGAACCCAAGGTACCATTGAGTGAAAACTGTATCTTGATTTCAGAGATGTTTAAATGTAAAAAAAAAAAAAAGTCATCAGCAATTGTAAGATTCCACCTCTTATGGGTTTGATTGTGACTTTCAAAAAGATATGTTAAAATTTAACATACCCCTGATATTAACTGACCTTATTTGGAAGTAGGGCCTTTGCAGATATAATTAGTTAAGATGAGGTCATGCTGGGTTAGGGTGGGCCCTAACACCATGACTTGTGCCCTTATAAGAAGAGAAAACACTCTCAGAGACACTTAGGGAGAACACCATGTAATGATGGAGACAGAAACAGGAGTAATGTATCTGCAAGCCAATGAACACCAAGAATTGCTGGCAAATGCCAGGAACTAGGAAGAGGCAAGGAAGATTTATTTCCCTAGAGCTGTGAGAGAGAGAGAGAGAGAGCACGGCTCTTGCTGACACCTTGATTTTGGACTTCCTGCCTCCAAAACTGAGAAAATAGACTTGTTGTTTGAGCCCTCCTCAGTCTGTGGTACATGTTCCAGCAGGCCTAGTAAACTGAGTCAGAGGCTTTACTACTCCACTGCCAATAATGGATAGAACAATGAAACAGAAGATCAATAAGGAAATACAGGGCAGACATGAGCAACGCCATAAACCAATTAGGCCTAACAGACACACATACAATACTCCACCCAACAACATGCACATTCTTCTCAAACATATATGGAACTTTCTCCAGGATAGACCATATGGCCACAAAACAAGTCTTACTAAATTTTAAAAGTATCTTTTTAAATCACAGTGAATTGAAGCTAGAAATCAACAATAGAAAAAAAACAAACATGTGCAAATATATTGTAGATTAAACACTCAAACAACATAATCACACAAAAAGGTGCTTAACATCACTAATCATTTGGGAAATGCAAATCAAAACTATGAGATACCACTTCACACTTATTAGGATGGCTATTATCTAAAAAACAAAACAAAACAAAAAAACCAGAAAATACTAAGTATTGGCCAAATTGGAAACCTTGTGCATTTCTCATGGGGATGTAAAATTTTGCAGTCACAGTGAAAAACAATATGACAGGACCTTAAAAAATTAAACAAAATTACAATATAATCCAATAATTCCACTTAATGGTATACACCCAAAAAATTTAAAGTAGCGTCTTGAACAAATATTTTTTACATCAATTTTATAATAGCTAAAAGTTGGAGACAACCAAGTGCCCGTTGAAACAAAATCGGTATGCACACACAATGGACTATTATACAGCCATAAAAAAACTTCTGATACATGTTGCAAAATGAATGAACCTTGAAAACATGCTGCATGAAATAAGCCAGATAAAAAAGAATAAGTATGTGACTCCACTTATACAATGTATCTAGAATAGGCAAATTCATAGAGACAAAAAGAAGTTACAAGGTATTGGGGCAGGAGGGTATTGATTTGGATGATGAAAATTTTTTAGAAATAAACAGTGACTGTCATACACATTGTAGGAGTACTTAATGCCACTACATTATACACTTTAAAATGGTAAAATATGAATGAGGAAGTGTCTCCTTCTCTTCTGCTTTCTGGTACAGAATGTATAAAATTGGTGTTAATTATTCATCAAACATTTGGTAGAATTCTCAAGTGAAACTATGTGGACCAGAAGATTTCTTTTGGGGGAGTTTTCAAATGGCAAATTCAGTTTCCTTAATCATTATGGGGCTATTCAAATATCTATTTCATATTGAGTGAGTTGTGGTAGTCTGTGTTTTTCAAGGAAATAACCCATTTCATTTTGTCTAAGGGGTGAAATTTATATGTGTTGAGCTGCTTATACTACATTCCTTTATTAATTACCCTTCTGATATCTGCAGAGCCTGTAGCGATATCCCCTGTTTCATTCCTAATATTGGTAATTTTCATCTCTGTCCTTTTTTTCTTTCTCTTTTTTTAGGGAAGAGTGAGAACACAGTTCCCCACTACAACAAATTATGCAGTCGAGTTTCCCACATTTGGGGAAATTGCAAGAGTCAGCACATCCGGAGTGCAATGGATAAGCCTCGCCCTGGGAAAACCACCTTCATGATCATGGTATCTCCCCCGCCACATGCGTATGCCCCTTCCCCCCCTTTATTAGTATTCCTCGAGGTCTGTAAACTTTATTGGTCTTTTCAAGGGACCAGCTCTTTGGTTCACTGATTTTTATCTATTGTCATTGATTTTTTTTTTTTTTTGGCTCTTTTTGTTTTCTAGATTCTCAGAGTGGAAGCTCAGATTATTGATTTGAGACTTTTACTGTTTTCTAATGTATGCATTTGGAGTGCTATAAACTTCCCTGTCAGCACTGTTATAGCTCTGGCCCACAAATTTTGGCGTGTATTTTCATTTTTATTCAGTTCAATTCATTTAAAAAAATGTTTCTTGATACTTCCTCTTTGACTCAATGGATTATTGAGAAGAATGTGGCTAATTTCCAATTTTTGGATCTTTTCCTGTTATCTTCCTGTTATTGGCTTTCAGTTTGATTTCATTGTGGTTAGAGAATACATTTTTTATAGTTTCAATTCTTTTAAATATTTCAGATTGTTGAATGGCCCATGGTATGGTTCATCTTGCTATACGTTCCATCAGCACATCATGTGTTATTGGGTGGAGTGTTCTAAAAATATCTATTTGATCTGGTTGGTTGATGGTATTGTTGAGTCCTTGCTGATTTTCTGTCAAGTTTTTCTATCAATTGTTGAGAAAGGGATATTGGAGGTCTCCAACTATAACGGTGGATTTGTCTATTTCTCCTTTCACTTCTATCAGTTTTTGTTTCACATATTTTACATCTCTGTTTGGTCCATATGCACTTAGGATTGCTATGTCTTATTGGTGAATAAACCCTTTTAGTGTTATAAAATGTCCCTCCCTATCTGTGATAACTTTCTTTGCTCTATTTTATCTGATATTAATACAGGGTGAGGCAAAAGTAGGTTTACAGCTGTGAGGATGTGAAACACAGAGTTTATTCTTGTACCATTATTTATTAATTATTGTATTATTTTCCATGCAAACAACTGTAAACCTACTTTTGCCCCAGCCTGTAGAGCTACTCCTGCTTACCTTTTATTCGTGTTTACATGATATATCTTTTTTTCCAATCCTTTAAACCAACCTTATATTGGAAGTGTGTATCTTACAGACAGCAAATAGTTGAGTCAAGTTTTCAATACACTTTGTCAGTCTGTCTGTTAACTGGTGTATTTACACTACTTACATTTAGTGTAGTTATTACTTTTTTTGTTTAAAATATTTTTATTGATTTCAGAGAGGAAGAGAGAGGGGGAGAGATAGAAATATCAATGATGAGAATCATTGATAAGCTGCCTCCTGCACGCCCCACACTAGGATCGAGCACACAATCTGGGCATGTGCCCTGACCAGGAATCGAACTGTGACTTCCTGGTTCATAAATCGACATTCAACCACTGAGCAACATTCGCTGGGCTAAATTTAGTGTAATTTTGAATGTTCGGGCTTAAGTCTGCCATTTTATTTTATTTTTTTCTGTTTGTTCTCTCCATTTCACATTTCTCTTTCCTGCCTTTTTCAGAATTTGATCTTATGTATAGTTTTTTAAAGAAATGTTTTGGTATAGCTTTTGTAGCTGTAGCTCTTGGTATTACATTAACTATACATAACTTATCACTGTCTACTTATCATTTTGCTAGTTAGTACAGAAACCTTACCTCCCTTGGCATTCATTATTTTTCCCCTTGGCATTCTTAACTCTTCCCTGCATATAATGTCATTGTCTTACATATGTTCTCTGATACATTTAAAACCATATCAGATAGTGTTATAATTTTGCTTCAATCATCAAAAAATTTAGAAAACTTAAAAGAAGGAAAACCTATTTTGTTTACCCATGTTTTTGCTTACCATGTTCTTCCTTCTTTCATAATTTCCTTTCTGTTTAAGAAACTTCCTTTGCTATTTTTTTAGCGTAAGTCTACTGGTGACAAATTCTCTTAGTTTTTCTTCATCTGAGAATGTCTTGATTACCCCTTCATTCCTGAAGGATATTTTCACTGGGTGTAGGATTCTGAGTTGAGAATTCTTTTCTTTCAGTACCTGAAAAATATTGTGCTACTTCCTTCTGGCCTCCATGGTTTCTGATGACAAATCCATTGTCATTCTAATTATTTTCCTCCTACAGTTAAGATCGTTTTTTTTCTCTGGCTACGTTCTATAATCTTTGTCTTTAGGTTCAGAGGTTTAATTATGATGAATCTTTCAGTACGTTTATAGCTTTGCCTTTTTTCTCCTCTGCTTCTTAGATTTCAATGACACAAATGCTAAACTTTTTGTGATAGTTCCTTAGTTCCCTAAGGTTCTGTTTTTTGTTTGTTTTTTAGTCTATTTTATTTCTGTTGTCCAGGTTGGGCAATTTCTATTGTTCTATCTTCCAATTCACTAATTCTTTCTTCTATACCCTGCATTCTTTTATTGAGCCTATCTACTAAGCTATTTTGTTTCAGTTACTATATTTTTCAGTTCTAAAATTTCATTTCTTCTTTATATTTTCTGGTTGTTTTTTTTCTGAGTCTTTATATTTCTTTGCTAAGCCTTTCTATTTATTCATTTGCTTTTTTGTTTTTGTTTTTCGTCATTTGTTTTAAGCATGTTTGTAATTGCTCATTGAAGCATTTTTATCAAGGCTGCTTTAAAATCCTTGTCAAAATAAATAATAAAAAAAGAGAATAAAAAATAAAATTTTTGTCAGATAATTCTAACATCTCTGTCAGCTCAGTGTTGCCATCTATTGATCTTTTATTCACTTGGTTTGAGATATGAGGCTCTGTATCTTAGTTTAACCTTCTCTTTTAGCTGTTCCTTTGTTTGTTTTTACTCCATTCTGACAGGAGAAGGGGGTGCTGCTAACTTGTTACTACCAGGTAAAATCTACCTCCGCCAGTCTCCTCATTTAATCTGTGGATACTCAAGGGAAGACACCATGGGAGAGGCTCCCATGTCATCTCTGACATTGTGGTGGAACTGGCCTCATTATTGTTGGATGATGGTGACGGTCCTGACTGTCCATGAGGTCTCCTCTGACCTTACTTCAGTAGGGAGGCATGGCGGTGCCGCGTTTCTGCCAGGTGGAAGCTCAGGCTCCCCATGTGGTCGCCACTGGCACTGCAGGCAAAACACATTGCAGGCCACTGGGAATGAAAGTCCTAGCTCTCTACTTGACCTTTCTGATGCCACCCCAGAACTTTATTACAATCTAGGGGATGGGGTTCTAGGCGCTGCACTCAGCCTTTGCTGGCATGGATGGGGTTGGGGGCCATTTTTTAAATTTGGTGTTGACTAGAGTAGAGTGGTTATTATCTAAAAGTCTTACGCCTTGCCCTACCTAGCCGGTTTGGCTCACTGGATAGAGCGTCGGCCTGCGGACTGAAGGGTTGCAGGTTCGATTCTGGCCAAGGGCACATGCCTGAGTTGCGGGCTTGATCCCCAGTAGGGGGCATGCAGGTGGCAGCCTATCAGTGATTCTCTCTCATCACTGATGTTTCTATCCCTCTCCCTTCCTCTCTAAAATCAATGAAAATATATTTCAGAAAGATAAAAGTCTTATGCCTTGCTGGGCCACCCCTTTCCTGGTCCTTTGGCTAGAGAGAGTAGGCTCTTGTTAGTCTTCTTTTGTCTGTACTGTTGTCATTTCCAGGTTATTGGCTTCTTCAATTCTAAGCCTGGAATATATGAGGCAAAGGAAAATCCAAGGAACTCCCCATCATGTCTTTTCTTGGGTCACAAGTCCCTAGCTGGTCTGCCTTCTTATATTTGTTTTAAATATAATGTCCAGGGTTTTTTGGTTGCACTTAGTGGGAGGAATAAGGAAAAGTATATCTACTCACTCTTCCCAGAAACAGAAGTTCTCTTGGCGATCTTTAACCAGTTTCTTCAGTGGGAGCTTGAGCCATGTACCCATGTTCCAATTTACTGACTAAAGACCCACTCCAAATAACCCAACTGACTGGAGTCACAGCATGGCCACTGGGCTAAATTTGAGTATTGACAATTCCTGAAACCTAAATAAACTATTAGCCCACATGCTCTAGCAACACATTATAAAATATTTTTTTGTTCTGGAAGGGTTTTCCTAAGAGTAGAAGGATGGCTTGATTTTAATAGGTTAAAGGAGAAAATCATTGTGATCATTCCACAAATGCAAACATATGCAATTGACTGAATTTAACATTTTTTCTGAAAAAGATTCTTAATAAAATAGAAATCAATGAATACTTTCTTTAAACAATTAAAATATAAACATCTCCAATCAAGTCAGCATCACACTTAGTAGATGCAGGTACGGAGGCAAAATAATAATAATAATAATAATAATAATAATTAATAATAATAATAATAATAATCCTGCCCATTAAATTCGGTCATCCATATCACTTCTATTATTTAACCTTGTTCGGGCAGTACTAGCCAATGATATAGTCACAAATAGGATATAAGTAACATTTTCTGGCAATTATACTTTTATTTCCATCATCTTCCACCATGTTGTGTTCCCTTGGAGTTAACATTAAGTATAGGATTGCTTAATTCATTCCCTATCCTCAACTGTTTTTTTGGCTATCTTTCCCTTTCCATGTTCCATAATGAACTGATAAAATTATGATCAGGGTCATCTCTTATATATTTTGTATTCTTAATACTGTGAAAACAGTAGGTCTTTGGTGAATATTTTCATGTTAACAATCCAAAATGTGATATAAAAATTAAATTTATATATATACACACACGCACACACACACACCCTGGGAAGGTAAGCCAGCAAGTTTGTTTTCTTAAGGTTTGTTCAGAACCTAATACTTTGTGATTACACAGTAAATATTTGACTTACCAACTTTTGAGATAAGATCAAAATAGCACATCCTAGAATGCCCAATATTTTTGAATTGGAATTTGGTCAAATCATAATTGCTTTTATACCTAAGGCCTTCAGCTAAAAGTCCTTTGGATATCCTAAAACATTATCAAAACTTGATGAGACACACGCAATAAAAAGGAGGCTAGTGTAACCTGAAAAATTACATCAGTACTCAATTATGGTTTCGCTTTGTAACTGTCACTCTCATTTCTAACTCACCACACAACTGTCTAAAACATGGGAACAGAATATATGCTTGCTCTTTCACACCTATGGTTTCTAAATTTAGCTAAAAGTTGTATGCAAGAGGTTAACCAAAGGCCAAATTTTCTAAGTTAAAATACTTCAATTATTTGTGTTCTCCACAGGAGATTTGCAGCGCAGCCCATGCACATTGGATCGGACACTCCAATTTAGTTATGATGATAAGTAATAAGCTAAGTCCTGCAACGAACCTAAGATCCTTTCACCAAATCTCATCTTTAAAAAACAAAAACAAAAACATCAAATTTAAAGTTTACCTCTGTTCCAGAGTGTCTATCTCTGATGACATCCATATGCCTCTTAAATAGTTCTATGACGGCTTTGTAGACCAGTTCATACTGTTTCTGGGGAGCATCACAAACCGGAACAAAGGAAAACAAACAAAAAACTTGGTAAACTACAGAACCTGATTTCAGAAATATGGACACCAATCAAATCCTGGGCTAGCAAACCTGAAGAGACCATTCACATTAGTTCAACGACAGTGCCTTGTGCTTGTATAGCCCGTTTCAGATTTCAGAGCACTTTTAGGCTGCTAGGAACAGCTAAATATTTGATCTACCTCTAACTAATATACAAGGAAGGAACTTGCAGCATGTTTTCTATGTTCTATCCTCCTTTTCTTACTTATCTTTCTCTCTATCTTCATCCCTCTATTTCTGTTTTCCTTGCTCATGTGTTAAAATTTTTATCTAATATTGGATGCATTTTTGTGTGTGTGCAAGCCACCTTTACCTTTTCTGGAAAACGGTAGATAGATGGTTTTAATATGTAACATTTAACTTGACCCTTATAATTAACCTATAAACAAGCTAGGATGTCATTCCTGTTTATAGACTATTTGTCCAAGGTTATTCAGAAGTAATTTCCAGGATTTGGGTTAGAACCCGTATCTTCTGACTCAGTTTAGTGCACTGAGATCAAACTGCTGAAATTATGTCTTAGCAAAGACATCAAAGAAGACTGTTGAATAGAGTTTGAAAATGTATGGTTATAAAATTATTTCATTATAGAGAAATGAGTCCTCTACATTTACAATGTTTATGGGTTTTTACTACTCCATTTTTGACTCCATACCTGCTCAAACACTTGATTTTGTATGTACCTTCCATCTGAATGGGCCTAGTCAGGGTTTTCCCCTGACTCTTTACACAATCTTATACAAATAAAGCACAACTTTTTCCAAAGATAATTTTAGCAGGAGAACAATGAACAGTCGATGTCAACCAACATGACCATTGGTACACTCTTTAAATTTCTTCATAGAGAAAAATCACACAGGAAACACTCGTTTGGTTACTGTGCTATTTCCTGGTTAGAGTAGTGTCAGAACAAGCAGGTACAACTGGTAAGATATTTGTTCCACTAGTCGTTGATAAAGCCAAAATATGAAGACTAACTTAAAATTATTTCAGCTCTCTTCCAACTCTTAAAAATAGGCTAGATTTGGACTTTTTCTGAAATGGGTATGGTTTTATTTATTGATTCAGTATTACAATTTAATATTATACAACTTGGTTGTGTACATTGACATGGATCAGCTTTCTCTTAACTCTGACAGCCCTAAACTATGCTTTCATTTCATATAAACTTTCCCCCTCACAGATTGAATATAGAACACACCTACAGTCAACACATGAAAAAAAATTATTTTTTCCACTAGCTATTAGTGGAAAACCTGTGTGGGCCAAACAGAATGTTTATATTATAATAGCTCTTCATTTTTTCCCTTCAATTCACAGCTTCTAGATGAAAATATCTGAACTGCCACTGTCAATCGTTTTACCTCTAAACCTATGTGTCAGTTAATTTGCCTTAAACACGTTAGGGTTTTGCTATTTAAGCAGTAAAAAGTAGTTCTAACAAATTATGCAAGAGTGACTGATCCCTAATATCAATAAATGTGTGATGAATGAATGAATGGGTGAATGATAAACTGTATCTTCAACATGGAGACCAATTAGATATGTGGGTAAAATTATTGGTGAGGAAATATGGGTGAAATTAAATATTGTAGAAAGTGAGAGATTCAGGCTGGTATTGTTTCACCTAGGAGGGAGAACTTGAACTTGGAAAGGAGAGGAGAAAAGGGAAAGAGCATTACTAATGGAGTGATGAGTGAGTGTGAGCAATGTGGGCTGGGTTCAAATTTTGTGATACATATATAATCATATATATAGTGTGATTGTAATTATGTTTTTTAAAAAAGTATGCATAGAATAAGGACCAGGAGAGACTATAGGAAAATAGTACCAGTGGCTACATAGGTGATGGGATAATGGTTGATTTTACCTTCATTTTTCATTATTTCCTAAAACGAGCATAGACTGCATGCTATAGATTCTGTTACCACCTACTGAAGTAGAAATATCTCTGATTTTCTATGGTTTCAGAGATAAATTACTACTACAAAGTTTCAAATTAATATGAACCAACTATTTCTTTCTAGGAAGTCAAAAACTTGTTGAGGTGGGTTTTTTTAAAACATATTTTGTAAGAAATATTATATTGGTTTCTCAATATTTTCTGGAAAGTAAAATATAAGGGATGAAAAGAATTTGACCCACGGCAAGGGATACCAGAAAAAATATTGGGATATTCAGAGTTAGAGAAAATGGGAACAGACTAATGTACTTAATAGTAAATTGGTGTTATGACTAAGGAATCAGCTGATTTTGGATCCTTACTATTAAACAGAGAGGTAGAGCAAGACTCAGACACATGTTATGATCCATTCACCACAGTCCATACCTGAGTTTGAACTAATGAAGGCCTCTGTGTTCGCATTTCCCGAATCAAAGTGAAAATACTGAAGTTCTCGGGAATTATCTATCAAATAAAAGAAAAAAATATCTTACTCCTTTGTTTCTATCTTTGTTAATAAATTATTGCCACTTTCTCATGTCTTGATACTTGCATGATATCTGCTCTCCAAACATGGGATAATATCAGAAAATAGAAGTATTTTTAAAACTAATGAAGATTCTCATCACTTGCATCACAATTTGCAGCCTGCTGTTTGCCCTAGAAAAGACTGAAAAAGCCCAGTCGGATGTGGTCAGCAGCTGAGCATCGATCCAGGAACCAAGAGGTCACTGGTTGATTCCCAGTCAGGTCACATGCCTGGGTTGTGGGCTCAATCCCCAGCAGGGGGCATGCAGGAGGCAGCCAATCAATGATTCCCTCTCATCATTTATGTTTCTATCTCTCTCTCCCTCTCCCTTCCTCTCTGAAATCAAATATATATTATATGTATATTTGATCATTAGAGGCCCGATGCACGAAATTTGTGCAAGGGGCTTGGCCCCCGCTGCCCAGGCGGCCACCTCTTCTGCCTCGTCTCACAACCCCGGCTTTGTTGGGAAAGTTGTCTAGAAGAACATCCAGTCTAATTAGCATATTATGCTTTTAATATATATATACATATGTAACTACACTAATAAAAGAGAAAAATGGTAATTGGCGTACGACGATACCCTTTTCATTGGCTAATCAGGGCTATATGCAAATTAACTGCCAACTAAGATTGGCAGTTAACTGCCAACAAGATGGCGGTTAATTTGCATATGTAGGCACAATGCAGGGAGGCGAAAGGGAAAGCAGGAAGAAGCCCCCTGCCACTGACAGTGATCAGAAACCCAGGGGGGAGCTAAGAGCTGGGGGGCAGGGCAAAGGCGGCCCCAGGGCCGCCTTTGCCCTGCCCCCCAGCCATGATTGGAGAATCAGGTGCCTTTTCCGCCCTGGCCAGTGATAGCAGGAAGTAGGGGTGGAGCCAGCGATGGGAGCTGGGCACGGTCGAAGCTGGCAGTCCCAGGAGCTAGGGGCCCCTTGCCTGGGCCTAAAGCGAAGTCCACGATCGTGGGGCCGCTGCAGCTGTGGGTCCCCGCTGCCCGGGCCGAACGCCTAGGCCAGAGGTGTCAGGCCTGGGCAAGGGGCCGATCCTGCGATTGGAGGGTGATGGGGGTCAACGCCTGAGGGCTCCCAGTATGTGAGAGGGGGCAGGCTGGGCTGAGGGACACTCCCCCCCGCCCCACACCCAGTGCATGAATTTCGTGCACCGGGCCCCTAGTATATATATAAAAGACTGAAGAAAGTCTTCAAAATGATTTCACATGGGGCGATCAGATGTCTAAAGTTAGAGGTAAAATGAAGAAGACTCAGTAGATATGCATGTGCAAGTATGAGTTTTATGAAATAGAAGAAGTTGGCAGATAGTTCTAAGGCCCATATCTTAAATTTCCCATTTCTTATCAAACCTTTAAAAAACAATGTGTTGGAACACAGTTTGATTGTAAATTGAGTGCATCTACTAAAGCGATGTGCATACAGGAAGGGTGACTGTAACGCAGAGCAATGGTCCTCCAACTACACCATTGCATAGGAAGCACCTGGAGGGTCACTGGGCCCAACCCAGAGTTTTTGCTTCAGTCCATCCCGGGTGGGGCCTAACATTTTGCATCTCTAACAAGTTCTCGGGTGATGCTGACATTAACGCTGCTCCTCTGGGGACCACACTTTGAGAACCACCAACTTAGGGACTAGTTTAATCATCTGACAAAGCAGGTCTCCATGTCAACATTCTAGAGAAGATGAATTGTGGAGATAGGTGTTTTGAAGACCCAAACAATTCCTAAGTCTGAAAGTAGAAGGGTAAACCAATGGGAAGTGCCTGCTGAGAGAAACTCACCCCATCTTTTAGCAGCATCCACGTATAATCGATAGCACAGATAACACCAGTTCTTCCACAGCCGGCACTGAAATAAAAGATCACAGTCGTAGCATCTGTAATTGCAGACAGTGGGTCATTGACAGTAGCTGGACAATTTCCCCAGCAGATTTGAGGAAGTCAGAAACCTGTAGGCAATAAAACTTTCAAAACACTACCATTTCCCAAACCTGTTTGCAAATTGCCACATGTCACACTGAACTTCAGGACACATCCTGGGCAACTGCTCACAGCAAGAGTCTCTAGAGCTGTCCCGTTCACAAGCAACTTATCAGAAAACTATTCATTTAATTCCCATGTTGAATTTTTTATACCTTGTTTCTGCTGTGACCTTTCTCTTTCTACCACTCATTTCTTTTGCTTCATTCCTTTTTGATCAACTGGACAAAGTGAGGCGAAGATCAGGAGCCTACGTCCCATGTGCTCATACCGCCTTCACTTCCAACAAAGTCAGTCTTCCTTCAGTTAAAGCAAGAGTCCTGGCCGGACTGGGACACATGGGTTGTTCTGGGGAGAAGGTTCACACAACAGCATCATACCTGCAGTGAATGCATATGGGAACCCTGTCATCCGCTTGGTAACAACGCACATCCCAGATGAGCTCAAGGATAGGGTCGATAGATGCAGGCACATCATGGTCAGGCCAGTTCTTGTAATGAAACTGGTAGATAGTTCGAGTTTCCTAAAAAAATAGCCAGAATAAAAGGAGAGTTCAAGGTTGGGGCTCTACCTCATTCCACCACAAGATTACTCTGAGTTATTAGGTAGCAGCTAGATCCTTTTTGCAGTTTATGCTGCTTTCTTCTCTATAGACCTCTGGTGACCATATTACCTTTGAAGAACAATTAAGTGATTTCACATCATTTACTATTGGCCTGTCCCTATCTGTCCCAATCAAAAGAAGAGATAACTCAACCAGAGCTCCCCAACTGGGAAAATTCAAATGGGTCACAGATATGCCGATAAATTAAATTCCTCTGTCTTAGCAAGACTGGGCAGCCTGAGTTCTCAAATTGTTTCGTAGTCCCTATTCACTGTACAACCTCCACTCACCCTACATAAACTGTTTATATGTGGCCACGGTGTGGAATAGATTGGGGAGCCCAGATTACACCAAAGGTCTTTTTTTAATATGAAGATTTTTCCAAAACAT
The DNA here is from genome assembly GCF_963259705.1 of Myotis daubentonii. Taxonomy (NCBI): domain Eukaryota; kingdom Metazoa; phylum Chordata; class Mammalia; order Chiroptera; family Vespertilionidae; genus Myotis; species Myotis daubentonii. Next base: position 36,264,339 of record NC_081857.1, on the reverse strand, counting down.
CAAAGGCTCCACCACTCCCCATTGTCTTATGCCCAGCCCGAGTCACATATATATTCACCTGCCTGATCTCTGTAGGCTTTTGAATTTCTATACTTACACTGTTGAATCTGACTTTTAGAGTCCTGATTGTGTAATCAGATTTTCTATTTTCAGCTTCCTAAAAAGTAAATTAAAATATTAGTGATTTCAAAGACTAAGATTCAAAAACTACCCTCTGTAAAGCAGAGCTTGGAGCACTGGCTCAGCCGTATGGAAACAGGTGTCATACTTACACAGGAGACGGAGAAAGGGCCAAGTTGTAGCTGCATCTCTCCCGGCTCAGCCCAATAGCGCTCACACTTTTTCTGTAGCGCAAAGCAGAATATAGTGATTTTCCTCTGTATATTCTAGTCTTTTCTGAGTAACAACACCCGCTCCCTCATTCAGAAGTAAATTCAGCTCTGTGTCTTTCACCTAAGGAACTTCTAATCCCCTTGTCCTTCAAACCCAACTATATGGTCTGGAATCTCCAAGGATGGGAAATCAAACATTAAAGGCTATATAAATTACAGACTTCCTAGAAGTCTGAAGAAGTAGAAATGGGAATCTGACATTTCCAGTATTTCAGAAAAATTAACAAAAGTCATGTCTCCTAAGAGTTGCGCAAGCTAACTGAAACACCAAATTCCCTTGGTTTTAGCTGGAATTGTATCAACTCAGAATGGCAACAATAGGTTAGAAGAATGCTGCTCAATAGAAATATAATGTGAGCTACATATGTAATTTTAAATTTTCTAAAATTTTGAATTGCCACATTCAAAAATGAAAAAAGTGAAATTAATTTTAATATCTTACTTAGCCAATATATCAAAAAATTTTCAACATGGGATCAATATACAGCAGTCATTAAATATTTGACATTTTAAACTGTCTTCAAAATCCAGTGCATTTTTAATATTCATAGCACATCTCAGTTAATATGCTAAATTGTCATTGGAAATATTTTATTCCCATTTAGATTTCAGAAAATTTATAGTTGAAAAGATTCACATACCAAAGTTGTTCCAAACATACTTAAAATTTTCTAATCACTGAATTCAGTATCAGTTTTTAAAATGAAATTCATTAAAGTAAAAATAATTGCGTTCCTCGGTCACACTAGCCATATTTCAAGAGCTCAGTAGCAATGTGTGGCCAGTGGATGCCATGTTGGACAGCATGGGGTTAGAAGCTCTGACTGGCAGTTAAAGATGTCTGATTAATAAAATAGGAAGATGAATGGTTACTTTAAAAAGCATAACTCAAGTTTTATTAAAATACAGTCTACTGGGGAAATGGACAAAAGGAGTCCTTAGGAGTACAAACAAAACAAAAACAAAAAAAAAACAAAGCCTTGTGAGTCATTTCATTTGGCAGCTTAAGGAAAGTTTTGCTACCAATTCCCCCCTTCTTTTTCTTCGTTCCTTTACCTTTAAGTATACTGAAAAGAACTCACCTTCCCCATTTCAAACTCCATGCATGCCATAACAATGATCTGCGGGGATGAAATAGATAGAAACTTAACTGTTGATATAGTTAGAAAGAGCAGTTAATACTTGGGTCCCAGAGCCAAGAAGTGTTCATTATTCTTTTCTGTTATTTTTTAAATGTTTTTATTGCTTTTTTAGAGAGAGAGGAGGGAGAAGGATTGAGAGGTAGGAACATTGATAAGAGAATCATCTATCGGCTGCCTTCTGCAAGCTCCCTACTGGGAATCAAGCCCGCAACCTGGGCATGTGCCCTGACCAGGAATCGAACTGGTGACCTCTTGGTCCATGGATTGGCACTCAACCACTGAGCAACACCAGCTGGGCTTCTGGGGGGGGTTTTGTTTTGTTTTGTTTTTTTAACCAAAAAAAAAAATCTTGATCAATTACAAACTGTTGATCCTACCCATCCTTCTTTCTGTCCTCACTTCCCTTTTCTCTATTCAAATCAGTAAATTCTCATTAACAAATGAGCTGGTCAAGATGAGAACTTTCATTTCCTTGAAGAGTGACATTGTGATTTTGACTAAAAGGTACCGGAACACCGAAATTCTAGTGCCTGACAAAAAAAAAGCACTATTTTAATACATAGGAAACCTCAATAACATATTCCAATGCCCTCACCCCCTCTGTCCCTAAAAATGAGAAAAGATAATAACAAAAATAACTCTGCTCTTACCAGGACACTGTATTCCCAAATCATCCTCCAGAAATCCAGGAGAGTTGTAGACAAAGGTCCCTGCGTAGCAATATAAGCCTGGGGTCCATAAACTCCCTAAAGGGGAACAGAAATTACATGCGGTGACTACAACTAGTAACCTTTCGCTCTTGTCTAGTGTATTTCCTACCCCCCTCCCTTTTTTTAGGAACCTAGAGAATATGCAGTGTACCTTAATGAAATTGGCATTGATGTAACTGGAATCTTCATCAGAGGTTATTAAGGACAGCTCTACTCGGCTATGATCATCTATAATACAAAAGAAAACTATAGAATCATTAAGGGGGCTTAATCAGAGGCCTTTGTGTAAGTCAGGGACTAACACTGTGAATGGTGGTCTGAAGAGTGAGTGAGTGAGTGAGTGAATGAATGCATATTCTTTTGTAGTCATAAATAGTACAAACTACATTGGCAAAGCCATGTTCGTTCCAGGACTAAGAACAGCAAGCAATGGGTGAAAAGAGATAGGGATCATTGAATTGGGGGGAACGTACAAGTCCATAGGGAGAAATGAAACTTACAGGGCAAGATATCCTTATATCTGTTTTTCTTGATATTCTTGGGCCTCTCAGCCACAGTTGAGGGATAGGTTTTGTCTGCCTTATACTTGGTGGCGAGTCTTTTCAGCTTCTGTAATAAAATTCCAACAATGAAATCTTCCCAGAGAAAATAGGTGAGGAGCTGTCTCTAGAGAGCTTTTGAAGGAACCAAAGTTTCACCACCCCGATGCTGCCTTTTGGGATATTAATTTGAAGCTGTTTCTTAAGAAACAAGACTCAGAAAGAAACTTTGACCCTCCTCCCTTTCCCGCCCAAGAGATTCAGACAGAGAAACTTGCTTCAGGAAGGAAATTTTAGGATGTCCCTTTTAGCCCAATTTGAATTCAGTATGATTTATAGAGGGCTTCAAGGGAGGTAGGTCCCAGTGTCCCGTGGTTTCTGAGTTGCCTAGTTCCTGCCGAATACCTGTAAATCGCCCATTCTCACTTCTGAAATCTAATACCCAGTTCCCCCTCCCACTTTCTCATTTGCCCAAAAATGCCTTATACCCAATGCTGCCTCACTGTTTTTGGAATTTTCCTGGAATTACCATGCCTGTGTGAATGCCTCATGAGCATGTATTAAACTTTGATTTTCTCCTGTTAGTCTGTCTTTGTTAATTTGGTTATTAGCCCAGCCTATAAGAACTTAGAAGGTGGAAGTATTAATATTTTTTCTAGTCCCCACACTTTCCTTCTCCACTACCCAAACATTCCATTTCGGCCCTTTTAGCATCCGCTAGGGCTGAATCCATTCGTGACAGAGCCCCAGGGCATACAGATGGAGAGTTCAGTAACATTTGGAGAAGTGAGATGATCACACTTACTTCAGCCGAGCCACAAATAGCTAAAACTTAGAGGTGAAACTGGTGAATATTTAACTAATGAACATCTTCTGAAAACAAACTTTGGGCACCACCCAAAAGGTCAGTTGTTATAAGTTTAATTTACTTTCTTTACAGCTACTACAGGGTTATTTTAAGTAGAAATGGAGCTTAAGCTGAATAAAATCTCTCTAGACCTAGCTAAATTTCAAAGATTCAGTCCCAAAAGCAGTCTTTTTTTTTTTATATAGGATCCAAACTTCAAGCCCACCCCATCAACCAAACGATGACCTTTAAATAGTACCATATTCTGTTAGTAGACTATGATCTGGGTCAGTCTGGGGCTAGCACAATATGATTGGACAACAGTCTGTAAGATAGCGAAGTAACTCCTTAAAATTATTCCCATTTGCCAATATTATACTATAGACCCAAATTTCAGGTCAGAGGAAATGATGGTTCTTCTTTAGAACCTTCTTATAAAACAACCTCGCACCAAATGTTGTTTAACACCCTGTCATTCAAAGAAGCAGGCAGGATAAAAAGAAGTTAGGGAAAATTCCAAACAAGTAGAATGAGGAAGTCCTCTCACCAGAATCCACACCCCAACACATGATCAAAGGGAAATAGTTTATTGCAGGAAACTCCTGGCCGCAGAAGTCAACAGCAACAAGGACTGGCTAAAACCTGATCAATCCAAGATGGAAGAAAAACAGACCAGAGAACCACCCAGAGGTCAGAGTACCATCTGATCATGAAAACGGACACAACTGAAAGGGGAGCTGACGGGGACCAGCGTCATGACACTTCTGGAATGAACCATATTAGGAATAAGACACACACACACGCCCTCACCCCCCAATCAGAAGACTGAGTCAGAGTTTGGCAGCACAAAGTTTAGAAACAACCCACCCTTGGAAATACAGAAAATCCCAAGAACTGACTAATCCGGCACGCAACTTACATAAGTCGCCCACGTCCACTTGGAAGTGTGCTTTAGCTGCCTTCACAGTGGCATCCTGTGAGACTTGCAACCAGAAGGGCAGCGGGCAGCTCAACCTCTGATCCTGTCTCCAGGAGCCTAAGGCCTACTCTCTTTTTCTTGCCCTGAATAAAACTTGCTTTTACTCTCGCTTGGACTCGTTCTGAATTATTTCCTATGTGAGTCAAGAGCCTGGAGGTCCCAGACTCTGCGGGGGCAGGGACAGCCTCCAACACAGAACTGGTCCAGTGACAAAACCGCCTTTAATCTGACTTTTGGGAACCCTTGCTCAACCTGAGAAAGATAAGGGGAAAACATCTGTGATAGCTAATAAATATTGGTTGAATTACAGAAAGTAGTTATTATTTGCCCACTAATAGTTGGTCACATGAAGATCATGAATTACTTCCTATGGTCAGATCCCTCAGGGTTTGCTCAGTTTTCATTCTCTTAACTTCCCTCTTGAAATTTCCTCCTCCTTCGGACCTTATTACTCGACATTATTTTGGTTCTCCTCTTTCTTAAATGACTTCCCCTTCCCATTTCTCACTCTTACTGGCTCTCTGTCCATTTCCATCTTTTAATTGTGAATTATCCAAAATTCCCAAGTTAAGTCCTCAAGTTTCTGCTCTTCTCTCAACATATACATATACTCAGAAATATTATATACTCTTATAGAAGGCATACCAACATTTTTAAAATTTGTATGTAACTGGTCAAAATTGAATTATACTTCCAACCCCTATTGAATGTCTCAAATTTATATATTGAGATTAGATTGCTAAATTTCAATCCCACCCATGTCCTAGATAACTTGGGTAAGTTATCATTGTTGTTCCCACTGTTAATGCCAATGGCACTGTCTTTTTTTTTTTTAATTTTTTTACAGAGAGGAAGGGAGAGGGATAGAGAGCTAGACACATCGACGAGAGAGAAACATCGATCAACTGCCTCCTGCACACCTCCCACTGGGGATGTGCCCGCAACCAAGGTACATGCCCTTGACCAGAATCGAACCTGGGACCCTTCAGTCCGCAAGCCAACTCTCTATCCACTGAGCCAAACCGGTCAGGGCCAACGGTACTGTCTTTATCCCAAGTAGCCGTACTCTAGAAGCTGAGAGTCACTTTGGTTCCCCCTTCCCAAAATTCTCACTTCTAATTCAGTCAGCAAGTTCAACTGATTCTTTCTATGCAATATATTGCATCAACCTTCCTTCCTATGCCCACTGTACATACCTAAATTCAGGCCCATTCCCTTCAAGGTTGAACTGTTAACAGTTGTTTCTTAACTCATCCTCCCACTTTTCTGTCTTTCCCCATGGAAATCCATTAGGCATGATGATGCCAAAATAATATTACTAAAGCATTGCTTTCTTTATCTCTCTCATGCTCAAAACAACTTCAGTAAATCTCCCTTGTTACTAGGAAAAAGCCTATACTCCTTAGCCAGGTACTTAAGATTCTCCCCACTTGGACCCTAAAGGGAGCCAAAGTTTTGTCACCCTGAAGCTGCCTTTTAGGGATAAATGATTTTTGTAAAAACATATTTTATTGATTTTTTACAGAGAGGAAGGGAGAGGGATAGAGAGTTAGAAACATCGATGAGAGAGAAACATCGACCAGCTGCCTCCTGCACACTCCCTACTGGGGATGTGCCCGCAACCAAGGTACATGCCCTTGACTGGAATCGAACCCGGGACCCTTCAGTCCGCAGGCTGACGCTCTATCCACTGAGCCAAACCGGGTAGGGCAGGGATAATGATTTTTAAGCTGTTTCTTAATAAACAAGACTCAGAAACAATCTTTGACCCTCTCCCCTCTCCTGCCCAAAAGGTTCAGAGCAACCTGCTCCAGGAAGGGCGATCTGAGGATGTCCCCCTTAGCTTACTTTGAATTGAGTCTGGTAGATGGAGAACTTCAGACAAGGGCCTGTTGGCTAGATGCGCTCTGTGTCCTATTGTTTCTAAGTTGCCTAGCAAGGATTTCCCTGCCATGTGTGTTATTCTCTGACTACTTGTAAATCGCACATTCTCACTTCTGAAATCTAATACCTTGTCCCCCAACCTCTCCCTTTAATCTTTGTCCAAAAATGTCTTATATACCCAGTGTTGCCTCACTGTCTTTGGAATTTTCATGCCTATGTGAATTCCCCATGCACATGTATTAAACTGATTTTCTCCTGTTAATGTGTCTCTGTTAATTTAAAGGTTAGACCAGACAGAAGAACTTAGAAGGTGGGAGGACAAGTATTAATTTTTTTCTTTAATGCTCTGATAGGGAATTGAACTATGACCTTCTGGTTCATAGGTGGACGCTCAACCTCTGAGCCATGCCAGCCCGGCCAAGTATTAATTTTTTTAGCCCTCACAGAATTCTTGTGGTTTTTCAGAATTGGACTAGGAGAAAAGATACTGAACTAATAACTACCCTGCATGTTTTTACACCAAGATGCATGCAAGTTTAGGAATTAAACTAAGGACATGGCCACAGACATGAGTGACTCTAAAACAGCCGTGGGCAAACTACGGCCCGCGGGCCGGATCCGGCCCATTTGAAATGAATAAAACTAAAAAAAAAAAAAAAGACCGTACCCTTTTATGTAATGATGTTTACTTTGAATTTATATTAGTTCACACAAACACTCCATCCATGCTTTTGTTCCGGCCCTCGGGTCCACTTTAAGAACCCATTGTGGCCCTCGAGTCAAAAAGTTTGCCCACCCCTGGTCTAAAACATCTGCACTCGCGTTATACTCTCAGCTCTTTTTGTTTGAGTGCACCTTCAGAATGATCATTTTCAGGTTACCATTGCCTCCAGTGCTGCTGAAAAGATATCAAGTCTCAGAACTGTTCCTTCTAGAAACCTCCAGAACTGAGCCTAGTGCATCTCCTTGTTACATTATCTGTTTGTTTTGCTTTGCTTGCGTGTGGAGTGCTTTCCAGGGAGAATGCCATAAGCAAAGCCCTTTTTAGAAGATATGCCTCAGTTAATTTGGTAAAACTTATAATAATAAAAGGGTAATATGTTAATTAGACTGGACGTCATTCCAGACGTCCTTCCTGATGAAGCCAGGGCCAGAGGGAAGCCAGCCCTAGTCCTGGGTGCCTGTGGGTGGCCTGAGGGAAGCCAGCCCGGGTCCCAGGTGCTGGAGGGAAGCCAGTGCCGGCAGCCGGGGGAAGGAAGGCCTACTCTTGCACGAATTTTCATGCATCGGGCCTCTAGCGTTACAGATAAAAGGTGTGTGTGTGTGACCAATGCTTGTTTCGCTGCCTTGACTGCCACCTTCAACAGTGGGGCAGGATGGCTTTTTCTCTCTACTCCATTCATTCTCCTGGAGTCTTCAGGGTGGATGACAAAGTGAGACACTCGGGGAACATCACAGAGGAAAGTCCCATAGAATTTGGAAAGTGGGAAAGATTTTTACCCCTAGATATCTTACCTTGAGCTCAGTCCACTGTGAAATCCTCCTTTTTTTTTAATTCTTTTTCTCCCCACCAGACCCCCAGGCTCTAATGCCCCAAGAGTGAACACAACTGAGTAGAACTGGGACAGAAGAACTGACACACCTCACTAGAAAAGGAGAAACTCTGAGAGTGGGGAGGAAAAGGGTATAAAAGAGAAAGCAGGGCCATGGAGGCAGGTTGGGGTCAGGGGAGAAGATAGGTCAGAGGGGGGAGGTAAATTTCTCTGCAAATTACAAAGTAGGGGATGTGAGCTCTCTAGAGGCAGCACCAATGAGCGAAATGAAGGGAAGAGATGCTGAGAGAATAAATAAAAGAGGCCCATACAGAATAGGGAATATAGTCAATAATACTGTAATAGTTTTGTATGGTGCCAGGCGGTACTAGACTTATTGGGGTGATCACTTCCTAAGTTATATAAATGTCTAAGCACTATGCTGTACACCAGACACTAATATAATATTGAATGTTTACTATAATTGAGGGGAAAAAACCCAAACATTAAAATTGAAAAGAAAAAATAAAAGAGGCCAGTATCCCTCCTGGGCCTGATAAGCTAAGAGTACGCTCATTTGGTTTGTGGGCTCTATTACCCCTTTTCCTTTCAAGATAGAAAAACAGAACCTCGCCATAAAATTCTAGAAATCAGGACTGAATCCTTGGTGTGTTCTTTTCACTGATTAGTCAATTAATTGCTGATAAATGAATTAAGTTCACTTTCAAAAGAGAACAAGAAAGAGAAAAGAAAGCACAAGACCACAATCTCTTTGCTTCGAAGACGGCACTGTTGTACAGAAGCCATCACGTAAGCTGTATTTTGGAGTGGGCAAAATGAAACACGGTCCTCCTGTGCTAGCTGGGAGAAGGGAACCAGAGCTCCTAAAGATAGGTCCTCAGTGCCTTTCAACTGCAGGTCAGCATCATCTCTCCCTTGGCTCCCACAGGACTGAGAGTGCATGAGTGTGAGCAAAAGGAATTAGGAGCGTGGGCCTCTAACCCCAGCAAACAGGGCGGCTGCAGGAAGGGAGGGCGAGACTGGCCTGGCCCTGAGTGGCCCAGCTATATGCAAAGATGGATTTCATAAATATAAGGTAGGAGAGAAAAGAAAGGCATAAAAAGAAACAACATGACTTCATTTACATAAAGTTCAAAACCCAGTAAGATGAACGTCTAATTGTTTCGTGATATAAAAATAGGTCTTGAAGCCATGCGACAACACAGAACAAAAACAATGTCGGCACAGTGTTGACCTCCAGTCTGGTGGGAGTTGGGGGCAGTGAGGATCTGGAAAGACACCCCTGGGATTTCTGGGGTGTGGACAATGTTATAATTCTTGATCTTAGTGGCGCTTATGTGGGTGCCTGTTTTATTGCTAGCTGTTAAGTTGTGTATGTGTGTTTGAAGCATGTTTCTGTGTCTATGTTAGATGCTGCAATTTTTAAGTTAAGACCAGTGGATAAACTTGAATCAATGGAGTGTGGATAAGGGTAGGGAGCTAAGACCACAGGCTCATACTTAGAAAACTTTCAAGTTTCAGAGTTTTAGACCAAGATTTCAAATCCTGGCTTTGCCATTGTATGGGTAAAATGAAGCTGATACTCTCCTCTTGGACGGGTAGCGATTGAGATTATATATGGTAAACCACTTAGATTGCCTCATATATGGTAAGTAGTAAAAAATGTATATTGTTTTTTATAGTTATTAAATTAAGACTAGCAAGGTGGTAGAGAAGATGATAAATTCAGATACTGCAAATTTAAAAATCTCTTTTGGAAATACATTTGGCAACACTTAACCAGTGAGATGCTAATATCCTTTGACCTTCGGGGGCTCTCGCCTCAAATCCAAAAGAAAGGAAAACCCACATGGACAAACATGGCTACTGCAGTATTATCAATAATCATGAAAAATTAGAAACAGCCTAGATGTCCAACAGTAGAGGTGTAATTTACTTATTTGGGTGCCTGCTAAGTATCAGGCATTTTGTATATTTATTCTAGTACCTTCTCAGCAGCTCTGTGAAGTGAATATTATTTATTCTCACTTTTTATTACTTTGTTCAAGGTCACAAAGCTGACAATAGGCAGAACCTAAATTCAAACCAAATTTATCCGACTCCAAAGTTGTTACAAGTACAGATGGTAAAGCAAGACGACCTGAACTCAAAACTCACTTCAACCGCATGCTAGCTGCATGACCCTGAGTGAGTCAATTAACCTCGCTGTGTCTCCGTTTCCTCGTCTATAAAGTGGAAATAATAACAGTGCCTTCCTCAATGGATTAAATGAGTTGCTATGTAAGTACTTAGAAAGTTTCCATCACAGGTACAGAAGTATTAGCTATTATTAGGATTATTTTTTCATTATACCCTGCTGTGTGAGAGGTCACGAATGCAGATTTTAATCAACATGGTAATATTGGTGTAATGTTAAGCGAAAATAAGAATAATAAATTGCATTTATACTTATAATTACAATAATATAAAAGGATAAGAACTAGAATTTCTACACAAACAAAAACCCCCAAACTGTATTTGTTGGGATGTTGATACTACGATGAATTTATTTTCTTTTAACTTACAATGATATTATTTTATAAGAATAGCGACAATGGGGCTTTATTTAAAAAGAAATTTTCAATAGCGTGGCGGCACACTGCAGTTTCTGCTATATAGAAACTATGTTACACTGGTAGAGAAACTATACTAACTGACCCTCAAGTCAGGTAGGCCCTTTGAGGGACTCAATGTTATCAATCGGTTGAAGCAAGATACTAATTTCACAGGCTCTGGAATGACAGCTCCAGGTTAAATTTCATGTCTACGGCTGAACGCTGAGTGAGCTTAGACCAATTACTTAACCTCTCCAGCCTCAGTCTCCATGCCTGTAAGTCAGAGATTATAATCAAATCATAGGATTGTGTTTTTTTTAATGTATAGTAAATAAGATAATGAATGTGATGCTTCCTTGACACCCCACCAGGACTAACAAACTATAATTAAGTATTTTATGGCGGAATCCGTTGTTTAACGTCTGCCTCGCTAAGACTTCCTCCAGTGTCTTAGGAAACATTGTCACCAAAGCAGGAGCACCGCGCTGCCACGCCAGCTTCCAGCACGATGCTTTGCACACAGTGAGCACTCAGTAACTGTTTGAATGGCTGCCTGAGAACCTTACAGGGTGGTCAGTGGCAGTTTCAACTACAGAAAAGCTACTGGATTTAGTCTTGGCCCCGGGAACCAGACCTGAGCAGCATGGTATTAGCTTTTCCGGCCACAGCAGGGCTATGTGCTCTGCACAGAGATAGCCAGCCAAGGGGTCGCGGGAACAAAGTCTAAGCCATGGACCCAGTGGGGTCTTATGTCACAGAATCAGTCCTTAAACCCCAGAAACGCCAAATCCTGAAAGAATACATTAAGGGATTAAGGTGGGATGTGGGACATGATTAGGTGGAATGTCCCCTCCTTCCTGCCCCCCGCCCTAATTTAATGGCCGTATTTACCTTGTCCAAGCAAGCAATCTGGCTTCATTCACCATTCCCTAACCCCCAACCCCTCAAAGCTTGTCTCTCTGGTATCTCAGCTGAACCTTTAGGTGGGGCTGAAAACAAGACTTTGTTTTTCCACTGGAGGACGTGAGTCAGTGAATAGTGAGGTTCCACTTAATCACCCAAAAACAAGGTCCTTAAATCAGGAGCTAGAAAAGCAAGGAAGTGATTAATGTAAAAGTCAGGGTAGTGGTTATTCCTAGGGCAGGGCAGGTCAGGGTGGGGGTGGGGGTGAGGGGGGATGAGGAACCCTATGGGGAAGGGATACATAGAAGTCTCCTGAGGCTGACAATGTTCTAGTCCTTGACCTGGGTGGTGGTTGCTTTATAATTATACGTACACACATTTTATGTACTTTTCTAAATGGGCATTGTAGTTCACAGTTTTAAACAGCTGAAAAAAACACACACACCCATCTATAAAAGGTTTCTAAGCAGGGAAAAAATGATCATATTTGTATTATTAAAAGATCATTTGGGTGTTGAATGGAAAATTGATTGAAGGGGGAGCAAGGCTGGATTTGGTGAGAGGTTACAATGACTGAGCTAAGAAAAGGTGAAATATTAGGGATATAGTCTATATTATTTTTTAAAAACACAACCAAAGTAAAACAGGCTGGCCCCCTCGGCTCACTTTTTACCTCTGTGCATTGGGTGAATTTGGCTCAGGAATCACAGTCCAGGGCAGGTACCTGCCTAAGCAGACACATAGGCCCCAACTCCCCCTAACCTCCGTCCCTACTCAGAGGGACTCAGACGGCCTGGTAGGTGGCAATTAGAGCACTTATTTTACAACAACGCACTATTATCGAAGTAGAGCTGACAGAGGGATTTCTATTATAATATATTATAATTCAATCATAATATCTGGTCACTAGAGACTTTACAGAGTACTTTTCCATCTACTATCTGGTACCAGAATGTTTGCCCCATGAGGGCAGAGATTTTTATTCTGTTCACTATTATATCCTCAGTGCCTGGAACTGAACTTGGGACATACTACTAGGTGCTCAATAAATATTACTGAATGAATGATCACATTTGATTATTATTGATATTTAATCTTTACAACCCTGTGAGGATAGGTAGGACATGAATTCTTCTCCCCACTTGAGAAGTTGGAAAACAGAGGCTTGAGGCAACATGTCAAATCATTGCTAGTCTGGTTGGAGACAGAATTACAATTTCATTTCAGGTGTTGTACTTCAATTCCCTTGTTTTTCCCACTTCTCCACAGCCGAAGAGCTAAGGTTTGAAGTTGTGATAGCTCTGAAACACCAGCTGGGAGTATTCCAAAATACATGCTGAGCACCATCAGACACCCCATGTCTCTGCTGTGCTGGGTTACGGATGAGTGAGGCCTGCCGGCTCCATGGCATCAATAACCACAGCTCCTCAGAGACGCGGGGCTCCTGGGGGAATCTAGCCCCGCTGGGCCTGGGCTACCTCACGCTCATTCTTCTTCCACAGCCCTCACTTGTCTCTGCTCTCCATCCTGGCCATCCCACCCTCCGAGCAAAAGGTTAAGGAAACACTGTTATTGCAAACACACATGCTCTAATCTTTTTTTTTGTCTTAGAAGAAAAATTAGAAAACGTGGCAGCAGCAGTTTGGGTGGTCTAGAAGAGTCTGTCATCCAGTGAAATCCCACGGGGAGGCTAACAAAGTGTCCCATGAAAAGAGAGACCATGTTCATCTTGGTCTCTCGCCTCTTAATGAAAGTTCTCCACTGGAAACACACATTACAACAGAGACACCTGGGAATGCCAGATGTTCCATTAATATTAGTATTTATACACCTGGGATGATGTATGTCTGCTGTAGATTCCTAGTCAGACTCCAAGAACTAGCAAAGAAAATACTAAAAGCTGTATTTTGGAAGGAATAATTAAAATACACACAGCACACAGAGAAGTCAAACTCTCAGGTTGCCTTCCTTCGCTCCTCTCCTGCGAGGTCCGATAATCACCTATCCCAAGAGCAAGTTGGTCTGGGAGAGTTGGACCGCCCGAGTCAGTTATGTAGTCTATGTAACTCCCCTGAGGGTGTCACACGTCGGACTCACCAGAAATTCATTGGCAAACTCCTCGTTGTTAATTTTCTTGCTCTGGGCCTCATCCAGGAACCTCTGCAGAATTTCCCTTTCGTCCATGCTGCAGGGCCAGAGAGATCATGTACAACTGGGTTAAGGGAGGGCATGTCCAACGCGAGTCATGGCCGAGACACCGGCGGGAAGCCACTGGTACAGACCCAGCAGAGCATGCTGAAAGCTGTGGTTTACTGACTTCATCACAAGCCTGAGAGGAAATTAGTACGTAACCAGCCTCTGTGGTCACACAACAAAGCCATCACCTCACTCCAGGGCCCTAGCGCCTTCCTCCTCAAGGAAGGAACCTGGTTGCAACTCAAGTTTTTAACGAACAAGACACTAGCCAGAACCTAACGTGTGGTCTGCTCAGCCCAGCCCCGTGTTGCACCCCATCGCCCTTAAGTGAAATTCACCTTCTTTTTGTTCCTACTGAAAAGGCAGAATTTACACTTTTCACCCAGAGATTTTGCCTCTCCCCTTCTCCCCAGTGAGCACAAAGGCCCTGTTGACACCTGTTTCTTCATGTCCTGAATGAACTCTGCAAAGTTCTGTTAGGCCCAGAAAGGGAGGCAGACACTGTTTGGAGTTGAGAAGTTTTTTTAAAAGTTTCCCATCAGTGTGATCAATGGCAAACTCCTGTTTAACCGAGAAGGCGTTTCCATTCAGAACTCTGAGGTCTGCCATACAGACCTCAACCTCTCACAAAGTCAGCTGCTTCTGACAAAGCCGGTGCCTCACCCAGGGCTGGGGAAGCTGGCCTCCGTTAAGGGAAGTGTTGTGGATTTCAGGACTCCCGTGAGCCTCCAGTACTTTTTGAGCCTCAGTTGAGCTCAAAGACCAAGAGTCCTGGTCTATATAGGACCCAGGAGCACAGGAAGTTGGTCACAATATCCCCCGTATGTAATGAAGGGAACTAGGAAGAAATAGGAAAAGAGCGAGTCAACTACCTGCTGGCAACAGCTTGACTTCCAGGACAAAAAGCCTGAGAACTATTTCTAGTTAAAGACATTTATATTCAGAAAAAAAAAAAAAAAGTCATTGTTTTCGGAAGTCACACACTATGTGTGGCACTTGACCCCATCTGACAGGCAGGCTGCTCTAAGAAAAACTTCCCACATCTCAGATGGTCTCCTCAATGGGTACAAACCTACCCGAGAGCGTCTCACTGAGCGAGAGAACAACCCAAAAGCAGCATGTCATCTGTTTGAGGACAGAAGTCCCATAAATGTGGTAACAAAATTAGTCTGGCCCTAGCCGGTTTGGCTCAGCGGACAGAACGTTGGCCTGCAGACTGAAGGATCCTGGGTTTGATTCTGGTCAAGGGCATATGCCCGGGTTGCTGGCCTGATACCCAGTAGGAGGTGTGGAGGCGGCAGTAGATCAATGATTCTCTCTCATCACTGATGTTTCTATCTCTCCCTCTCCCTTCCTCTCTGAAATCAATAAAATACATTTTTTAAAAATTAGTCTGAAATAACCCTGAAGAAAATTCACAAATGTGCTGTCAGGACTTCCTCTAGTTATTAGCAATGCTTTCTGTTTTGCAGCATTATTCACAGTCTCCGTAGGAAATCATGATTCTAAACGCTATTAGGCTTGATCTACTTTGCTGAGCCTTGCAACATGAAAGGAACAGTCGCTGAGGAATACTGCTTAGAGATCATGTGATGCCAATAAAAAATTTCAACCCCAATCCACACAATAAATTAAAATGAACCATAATTCTTCAACAGTATTTGTTGAGACTAGGATAGTATTTGTCAAATTATCCCCTTTAGCATTAAAAGAGAATTTCTTGCTGCTCTAAGTAATGCATTGTTTAATTTGGCTATTTTAAAACATATAAAATATGGGGCAATTTTCAATTATTATTTTTTTTTATTGATTTCAGAGAGGAAGGGAGAGGGAGAGACAGAAATATTGATGATGAGAGTGAATTATCAATCGGCTGCCTCTTGCACACCCCCTACTGGGAATTGAGCCCGAAATCTGGGCATGTGCCCTGACCGTGACCTCCTGGTTCATGGGTTGATGCTCAATCACTGAGACAAACCAGCCTGGAAATAGGGGGCAATTTTTAAAAGGCCAAAATTTAAAGTTCACAATAACTGAAACTATGTAAAACTATGTACATGTTTAAATGAAGACTAAAAGATGTAAAAAAGAATCAATTGTGTAGGTGTTGGGATTAAAAATGCTTTTAAAAAGTATTCTTAAATTACTACATAATTTTTTAAATTAGAAAATCACACACAAAAATCAATTAATTTGTTCAATAAATTTATTGAGTATTACTAAACGCTGAGCACTACATGTTGGGCTGGGTATACAAGAGTGAACAAGCCAGAATACAGTGAAAAAACATCCTTAGAGAGTTAAGAAAGCATCTCAGAAACTAAAGATGTGAACTTAATTACTGATAAAAATTAATATATTCCAAACGAACTTGCTTATTTGCAGAGTAGCAAAGCATAATCCAAAAAGGAAAATGATTTTTCTGTATTTGGTCAAAAAGAGATACATACAGTTTCATAATCTGTCCACTAAGAATGCCTTCACTTCCATCAAAACCGGAACTTTGCTATTATAAACAAGAAGATACCTAATAAAATGAAATTTAAACCTATTTTCCTCAAGTCCATATTTCAGAACAATCTCTAACTTTCTTCTCTTCTTAGGGAGGGATAAAATGGAGATAGGGATAAGCAAGAAAACATGCTTAGATGCCCTCCATAGACTTTTACCCAAAATATAAGGATCTGAAAACAGTGTCTTAGCAGAACTGCAGATCTTTTTCAAGCAAGCAGCAATTCTTAGGAGTCCGTTCAACTCTAAAACCAAAAGGTATAGAAAATCGTGAAATAACCAAACCTCAAAAACCCACTTAGCTAAAAGGTCATTTCCTGAGCAGACCACTCAAGCAAGCAAACACCAAAGTGAAGGAGATAAGAAAGAAGATGTTTTATTTTGAACGAATCTAAGCTACTGCTTACTTTTTCACACCTCCTTTTGCAGGTACTGGAGGGCAACAGGCACATAATGCTTTTGGATGATGAAGATTCTGGTAACTCATTTGTATCTTGTGGGAAGATCAAGAACAGGGAGGGGAAACAATTCATGCAGCAAAGATTGGCAGGTACTTAAAATTTTCCCCCCCAGAATTTACAATGAAACATTTAAACCAGTGTGGCACAAGCCCTGAGTGAACACAACAATTCCATGCAGTAAAAGGCGCATGAACACTTCATCAGAACCATCCAGGGTGAATGCCAGTGGAAAGTGAAGTCGTGAATGAGCAGCTGAAGGCTGAGAAAGGAACACGCGACTGCTCCCTCCTGTGGCTCTGAGGCTTGCTCAGCAGGAAGATGACAACAGAGAGGAGTGCCCATGACACTGTCACCTGTTCCCACAAGAGGAGAGTGTGCCACTTGAAGGGGAAATAGCAGTGTCACCGAAGTCGGGAATTAGATGACAACAAAACTTTCACCAAAGAGGATGTCAGGGGAGATTATGAGCACAAGATACTAGTAAACTAGTCAATGGGTTTCTGAGAACCTCCTTCTCTCTCTATGAGGAGGCATGGTTTACCCGGGGGAGCCACTTCCCCTCCGTCCCAGGGTCATGGATTTGATATGGGCTGTGTGTATTCTCTGTGAAACACTCCGTCCTTTGCAAACATCCTCTTGGTCACTGAGGCCTAGTGGTCCTTTCTCCTCAATGTCTTTTAGATTCAAGCTGCCTCTTCCATTCCCAGGCTAACCACCACTCCCTTTTCACAACTGGACTCCCACAGCAATAAGCTACCTCCGTGTCTATACATTTCCCACTCTAGTATCTACTAATAACCAAGGCTGGGTGAACGTTCTGAAAACTCCACTTTAAGGCTGAAGAACCAAAGTACTGACTGATAGTCTATGGGAATAAGTCCGGATTCCTCAGCTCGTCACAAGCCCCTCCCCATCAAGTGTCCCCACTCGTCTATCCAACCACATCACCCATAGACCTGGCTCTGCTGCTGCCTCTCACCTTTCCCCCTAATTTTCACCAAGATGAAAAAGAAAGCCATAAAACCTAGTTACTCTTAAAAAAGCCTGTCCCTAACTCCATCTCACTGTGACTTTCTCTTAGCCTGGATCCTTTTGGTATAAATCTTTATATTTATATTCAGAAATTTTCAGTTTCTTCACATGCTCTTTGTCTCCCACCAGTTTATTTAAGAGTTCATGCAAAAGAAAACACATAAAATGTCCCCTGTAGCTTTGTTTATCAGAGGCAATGACAGTATCTTCTATGCATTTGTATAACCCATAGGGCTTAACGCGATCTTGAGCCTACCTAAAAGCAGTCTATTGGATGAAGTGTGCTGCATACAGGGATGTGCTTAGGCTTTGGTGAGAGGCCCCCGCTGACTTGGTCACTCGCTGCATCAGCTACTCCAAGCCTCTTGCCTGGCACAGTCTGTGCTGGTCCCTGGCTGGGCACTTTCGCTGTGCTGGGAGCAGAGGGAGGTCCAGGAACCTGGCAAAGAGGCCCTACCTGAATGTGGCTGCTCGGGCAGCAGGGCTATTATGACAAAAGGAATGGAGCTACTAATGAGACACACAGTCCAGCCCCGAAGCGCTGCAATGGACAGAAAAAAAAATTGACCTCCTTTATTTCCAGACTAGCCGTCCTTTCTTCTTTTGTAAAGAGAAACAGAAGAGGTTTCTAAAGCATCTCTGCTGAAGCCTTTTGCTCATGTTCTCACATCATCCACAGCAGGGAGGTGCCCTGCCCATCTTCCAACCTGCTTCTCGTCACTACAGCATTCTGAGACTCTCCAAGCGTGTCAGTTCAGCTGCTGTCAACTTCATAGTTTCCCACACACACCACTCAGGGACTCGTACTCTGCCTTTGGTTTCACAAATACAGTCCTCAGGAGGCAAAGGTCAACCAACAAGTTGCAACAGAAATAATTTACCTTTTTTTAAATTTTTTAAAAAATAGAGGTTCGAGATACTTGGTGAGGCTTGGTTGGCATCTTATTAAAACTATAATCAAACTTGAAGTCTCATCTTTCGTTTGATGTTCATTCATTCATTGAGATCCACACACGTGCAAGAGAATGGGAAGAGAGGTGCTGCAGAAGTGTTCAACAAATTATTTTCATTCGAGGATCCTTTACTCTAGTAAGGAAGGTAAGTACACAAATAACTGTAATTTAAGAGCATTTGTGATAAGACCATAGATGTGGTACAAACAAAATTTTGAGAAGGCAAAATTCACTACCTGTTCGGGTTATCTGGCTAACCTCATGGGGGAAGTGACCTTTGAGTTGGGTCTTCAAGTTGTCTACAGAGCCTGAGAGAAAGCAAGACAAAACACAGAGGACAGCGAGAGGCAGATAGCGTAGTGAGTGGCTGTTTCACTGGAGTATTGGTTATGTGCAGGAGTCTGGAGTGATAAGCCTAAAAGGGCAGCTGAGGTCAGACCCGGGAGGAAATTTGACCCAGGCTGAAAAGTTGTGCTTTATTTGATGGGTAGTGGAAAACCGCTGGAGGATATTTTTTAACAACTTTATTGAGGTATTACTGACATACAATAACCCATACATTTCAAAGTATGTAATGTGGTAAGTGTTGGTGTGCATATGCACCATAAAACCATCACCACAGTCAAGATAATGAACATATCTAATCTAATCAAAGTTCTGATGAAAGGTTTTAAGAGAATGGTAATCAAAGCAATGCTTTGGGGAAAAGTTTCTTGATTTTTTAAAAAGTCTTTATTGTTGAAAATATTACATATGTCCTGCTTCCCGCCCCCCCCCCATTGACCCCATCTAGCCCACCCCCACCCCCAGCCTTCACCACACTATTGTCTGTGTCCAGGATTATGCATATATATGCATAAAAGTTCTTTGGTTAATCTCTTTCCACCCACCCCGCCTTCCCTCTGAGATTCCTCAGTCTGTTCCATGTTTCTATGTCTCTGGATCTAATTTGTTCATCGGTTTCCACATATGAGTGAGATCATGTGATACTTGTCTTTCTTGGACTGGTTTATTTCGCTTAGCATAATATTCTCCAGGTCCCTCCAGGCTGTCTCAAAGGGTAAGAAATCCTTCTTTTTGATTGCTGCATAAAATTCCATGATGTAGATGTACCACAGCTTTTTTATCCACTCGTCTGGAAACTTGGGCTGTTTCCAGATCTTAGCTATTGTAAATTGTGATACTATGAACACAGGTGTGCATATGTTCTTTCTGATTGGTGTTTCAGGCTTCTTAGGATATATTTCTAGAATTGGTATCACTGGGTCAAATGGCAGTTCCATTTTTAATTTCTTGAGGAGATTCCACACTGACTTCCATAGTATCAGGATGCATTCCCACCAGCAGTGTATTAGGGTTCCTTTTTCTCCACATCCTCACCAGCACTTGTTGTTTGTTAAAGTTTCTTGATTTTTTAAAAATAAATGCTCCCTTCTGGTAAAGTTTTGTAAGTCTCATTATCTCCTTCAATGGTATATATAATTTCAAAATGAATTATAGCATATCTAAAATGGATAAAACCATGGACAAAGGGACCACAGCTTTGGTCGATCCAGTGGCAGGCTGTGTATAGGACAGACTGGAATGGGACAAGCCTGGGACAGGAGGATTGATGAAAGCTTAACTAGCAGGCTTTACCAATGGCCCAGGCGGGTGTTAATAAACTCATATAGGAAGAATCAGAACAAAATGGAAGGAATACATGAGAAAGGCCTGTTGGGTGAGTAGAGCTGGGGAGAGGAAGAGGGGAAAACTGACGGAGGTTTTGAGCCAGCTGGATGGCAATCAGGAAGAGTATGGGAATATGAAGGATATACAGAAATAAAGAATGAGAGTTTGTGGATATGGATGTTGGAAAAATTGCAGTCAGACTTAAAAATCACCCACATCAAGGTGAAAGGTAAAACTATACACTGTTGGCTTGCCTTTGTGAAAAACAGAGTTAATGAAGAGAAAAAAGTTGAGCTAGAACTTCAGGAACTTCAAGGCACAGGGGCTCCGGACTGTTTAGGCAGTGCTCTCAATAGCCCAGGCACTGGGTTAACCCCTTTACAGAGTGCCCTGCTTCATTTACCCCTCACAAGAATCCTATGAATCAGTTACCAAATCATCTCTATTTTAAATGTGGGAACTAAAGTACAAAGGGATTGGATTACTTATTTAGTTTCACCATGATCAATCTATGGTGAAATTAAATTGTGAAAATCAGACGACCTGAATGCATTCCTTTCTTTTCTTTTTTTAATATATTTTTATTGATTTCAGAGAGGCGGGGAGAGGGAGAGAGAGAGATAAATATCATTGATGAGAGAGAATCATTGATCAGCTACCCCCTGCATGCTCTACACTGTGGGGTTTGAGCTTGCCCTGACCAGGAATCAAATCATGACCTCCTGGTTCATAGGTCAATGCTCAACCACTGAGCCATGCCAGCCGGGCTAATTTTTAAAAAAATATTTTTATTGATTCCAGAGAAAAGAAAATTGTGTAAATTTAAGGTATACAATGTAACGATTTGATATATTTGTATATATATTGAAATGCTCACCACAATAAGGTTAGTTAACACATCCATCACCTCACATAGTTAAAATTTTTTGTTTGTTTGTAAGAACTTTAAAAATCTACTCTCTTAGCAACTTTCAAATATGTAATATAGTTACCATGCTGTCTTAGATCCCTGGAACTATTTCATCTCATAACTGGAAGTTTGTACCTTTTGACCCCCTTCACCAATAGCTCCCAAACCCCCATCTGCTGCCCCTGGCAACCACCAATCTGTCCTGGTTCTATATCATTTAATTGAAGTTGCACTTGCTGAGAATTAGTTCAAATGCATAGACAGAAGAATCTTATTTCATGATCAGAAGAACATTAGTCTAAGTGAAAACAGTGACTTCGTTTAAGAGGTCAAAAACCACAAAACTTACCATGTTGAGTTTATAGTAATATAAGGGACAAAGGAATACATCAAGTATCTTCAATTGGAAGCAAAAAAAGGCGCTAATTTCTACTAAAGAGAAACATGAAATCTTATTTCTGGTTTACTAACCTATTGTGATTTATCTAAGAATAGAGGAAATAGCCTACTTTGAAAAAGTCAGAATATGTTTGTAGGGCTGTGTCTTTATTTCTATATAGATAGCTGGCTGGCTGAAGAGAGGGGATGTGGTTAGCTCTGTAAACTTTAGCCAAAGACATTAACACCTCTTCAAAAATAGATATAGCAATGTTTTCCTTCCTGACATGTAGGTAGCTAACCTGGTTTCACAGCTTTTGGATGAGGTCTATGTACTTGATGATTGCCTGCTAATCTATGAGATTATTAAGGACTATTCTGATATATAGAAACCATATGCTTTGCTTCCAATTACCTCCACTCTCTTGTGGTGGGTCATGGGAATGTATACCCTCTCTGGACAAGTCAGGAGTCACAAAATGCTCTAATTTGCAAAAAGTCCTGGAGAAAGTGTAGACCATGTAAGAACTAACACACGCAAACTAAATTCTGAAAAAAGAGTAAGCCCACTTACACTTGTGTTTGCCGGGAATTATCCTGATGCAACAGGGTTTAAATTTCTCAATGATAAATGTTCATTTAGCTTTATGGCAGGGGTCTGCAAACTTAAATGGCCAAGAGTATATATTTTAAGCTTTAAGGGGCCATAGGGTGTCTGCCATAACTACTCAACTCTGCCATAGCCATGCTAAAACAGTCACAGATAGTATGCAAACAAGTGAGTGTAGCCGCATTCCAATAAAACTTTATTTACCAAAAAAAAAAAAAAAAAAAAAAAAAGCAGCAGGCTGGATGGGCCTGTGGGCTACAGTTTGCCAACCCTGGCTCTAAAGTGACAGTTCTTAAATTTGATCTGTACATCAAACCACCTGGAGAGCTGGTTAAAAGGTAGGAACGTAGGCTCCGACGGCCACCCCCGCCCCCACTCCCGCCCCATCCCCCACCCCCGCCTTTACAGGAGCAGAATCTCTAGGATGGGACCTGGGAATCAGCAATGTGTAAGGGCCACAAGCGGCACGTGCCTCACTGTGAAAGCCAATGTGGCACGCAGCTAGCTGCATCTAAGGTGGATGGCCCTCCTGTCCTGGACGTGGGCCGGCACTTCCTGCATTCTGTGGCAGAAAAAATGCAGCAACTGTTTTATCTTTCTTTGACCTTTCCAATAGAAGGGCAAACTTCTAGTTTCACTTCCAACCTTGAAAATGCATAAAATAATCCTGCTCAGATGAAATTAACATGAAACTGAGACTATGAATTTAAAAGAAAATCCTCAACTTAAACTAACAAGATTTCCCAACCAAAAATCTCTCTTGGCTGCAAAATTAGTAGACAAGATTCTCACCAAAGATAGAGCTAAATCTGAAGGAATAGTTTACTGTGTGCTCCCTCTTCCCCCAAATAACTCCAGCAAAAGCCTGTCCTGGAATTCCATGCTAACAAGGCACCGTTCTGTGTCTGGAGGTCTTTGCTTCAACAGAAGCTCATTAAAACTCACATCAAAACAGAAGTACAAAATCTCGGTGGACCTCTCAAAGCTCCTCCCAACTTTATTGATAGGAAATAAATTATCCAACTCAGTTCAGTTGTGTCCAAAAGAAAGTGATTTTTGATTTGGTTGTTTCTGTTGTAATTGCCAGAAATCAGTCACCTGATTAGTCAGAGAGGAAGCGATGTTCAGGCTGGGAAGGAGCTCTCCCTCTTCTTCAGCTCTCCAGATTTTCCTAGAAAGGACAAGGAACAGCCAACTGTCACAGGGATGCTCATCAGGGGCTTCCTGAGGAAAGCAGGAGTGATCTGAGGTTCCACCAGGGAATGCAGTTCTTGCTGGGACTTCTGCTGACCCTGCCGTGAAGGGGGTGCTCTCTGAGAGCAGATGGTCTGATGACGACTAAGACTGGGCTCAGAACGCCTTGTCTAGTTAGCGGCCCAGCAGACACCACTAATGTACCAGCTAACAGAGGGAAGCCAGGCCGAGACTAGAACTCAACCACTATACCTTACAGATGTGTAGGGAGTGGAGATCTGCATTCTATAGTCAGCAGTCAGTGTCTTAGGCAGCATGACTCTGGGGTCCAACATCACAGGCTGGGCTTCTGAATGCTCCCCTTTCCCATGGCAAAAGCAACCCTGGCATTTTCAGCAAAGTAGGGAGCCATTTTCCTGCTTGGTTTCCAACTTACAGAAAGAATCATAAATTGGAGTCCCAGGTATTAGTAGCAAATGGCTAGCTAAGCCAGGGGCCCCAACATACTTACCCAACCTCCCTGGCCCTGGATGAACTCCCGGATGGCGCCATTCCCATTGATCATATCTGCCATGGGGGTCGCCACCTGTCTTGCCATTTCTGGAGCTAGGCGGACCACACATTCAAGCAGTTTCATTGAAACTGCCAAAAAGGCTCTCTCATAAGCTAAGCTGGAATTCTGAGCACACCAGGCCTTGCTGAGAGATTTTACTGTGTTCTGAAGGACAGCTCCTACCTGGGGAGAAACATAGGCTCTATCAGTGGAGTTTAACTAAAAAGTGCAGGAGTCTGCAGGTACGGAATCTAGTAAAGCAGGTGTTCCCCAGAGAGCAGCCAATGTCCACTGGTTGTATCTAAAGTAATGTTAGGGAGTAAATGGATAGGCTTTTCTCATTTTAGTATTTTATTTATTGTAATGACTATTAGAAAAACCAGAAGTAGCTCATCAAACCCATGATTTCAGATATTGTTGCATAGGATGAACCAAATAATTGAAAGAGAGACAAATGCTTTGAAAGAAAATTATTAAGTACATGATAGTACAGCTGGTCATACTGTTTGAACGACTGAAGTCTGGGAAGTTACAAAGTAAGAAAAAAAAAGAAGAGTAGTCTTCCCAAAAAAATTTGGTCCAAAAGCCATTAGGTAGGCCTAGCTAGTTTGGCTCAGTGGATAGAGTGTCAGTGTGCAGACTGAAGGGTCCCGGGTTTGATTCTGGTCAAGGGCATGTACCTTGGTTGCAGGTTCCCCGGCCCTAGTTGGGGTACATGCAAGAGGCAACCGATCGATGTGTCTCTCTCACATCCATGTTTCTTCCTGTCTTTCCCTCTCCCTTCCACTCTCTAAAAATAAATGGAAAAATATTCTTGGGTGAGGATTAATAAAAAAACAGAACACAAAACCATTAGGTAGGGCCAAGCAAGATCTATTGCAATGTGGTGTAGAGGGAGGGGGCATGGCCATCAGAGCAGGGTGTCAGAGCCCAAACAAACTGAGAAGGGCATCCACCTAAGGGTAGCTAGATCTTGATATCCAAATATTGTTTTCCATGAAAAGGAACCAGAGCTCCCTGGAGAGTGGCTGAATTCCGGATAAAGATGAGAAAATACAGATCTTCTGATAGAAATTAAGGAAGTACTCAGAAAATGACAAGGACATGCCAAAAAGAAATACTCCAGATTGAAAGGACTCCCACTGGCCAGAGCTGGGTAAGGTTAGCATTCAAATAAACAATGACAGTAACAGATTATAACCCACTGAATAAAGTAGGAATTCATAAATCTATGTTGATGTAAAAAATAAATTAATAGGTTGAAATTTTGATGAGATATGGGATTTGTACATGGTTTCAAAGTTCTGCCCTATAAAGCAATTAATTACCAAGGTGAAAAGAGTAACTTTACAGTGGAGAAGCCTTGCAGACACCATTGGGAGTGATTCAATTTACCACCAGTAATGGGACCAACTGAAATCAGTGCCACTTAATAGAATGACAACAACACAGCAACACTTCTATGATTTTCCAAAGGTACATACCCTAAGTCTATTTAAGAGAAAACGTCAACCACACCCAAGTTAAGGGACATTCTACAGAATAAATGAACCATAATCTTCAATCTCAAGGTCACAAAAATCAGTGAAAGACTAAGAAGCTATTACAGATTGAAGGAGACTAAAAGGTCATAACAACTTAATGCAATATCTGTGAATCTGGCCTATGTCTTTCTGCTATTAATGACATCATTAGGACAACTGGCAAAATTTGAATGGAATCTTAGGATGAGATGAAAACGTATCCATGATAATTTCCTGGTTTTGATGGTTAGATTGTGATTATATAAGAGAATGCCCTTGCTTCAAGGAAAATAAAAGGATTAGGGGGTGATGGAATATCATGTTGGCTATTTACTCTCAAATGATTTAAGAGGGAAATTCCTTGTATAATACAAGCAACTTTTCTGTGAGTTTGAGGCTGTTTCAAAAAAATCTTAAAATTAAAAAATTAAAAGTAGATTCAGCTCTCAGCTACCGAGGAAAGCATCAGTATGAGCAACTAAGAGTAATAAAGCTAGTCCTGCCTGAATGAATAGTAGGTATACTCCTCACACTATGTTCAGTAGGAAGAATATAGCATAATGGTGTTGGGATCTGTCTGGGTTCAAATCCTAACATCAATAATTATTGCTTAGGGATGTAAAGTACAGCATAGGGAATATAGTCAATAATATTGTAATAACTATATATGATGCCAGGTGGGTGGTGGAAATACTGAGGGGAACATTTTGTAAAGTATATAATTGTCTAATCACCACGCTATACACCTGAATATATTACAAAATAATATTGAATGTAAACTGTAATGGAAAAATAAATTTTAAAAAAGAAAAGAAAAAAGAAGTTACTGTGTAACCCAATTAATTTTTTCCCTAGTTCTCAGTTTCCTTTCTGCTTAAATGGGTATCAAGCCAGAAAATACTTTCTGAGGACCTATTATGTATCAGGCACTGTTCTAGATTGTGTAAATACTGCAGTGAACAAAATGGGTTAGGTGTTTGCTCTCATAGTGTTACATGCAGGTGGGGAGAGGTTGTGCTTTGAACAAGTTTCTATAATACCTCATAAAGTGGTGTACGGCTTACATGAGATAATAAGTGTAAAGCATTTACAAAATCTCCTGACACATGGTAAGTGAAGAATTTATATTAACCATCACTACTGATGTCAATCAGCAACATTATAGAATATTGTCTATGGTCTATCTTTATATCCAATACAGAGCCCAAGTGCTTCTGTCAGTAATCAGTATTCTGTTAAAGAGCTAGATACACCCTAGTGGGCTCCTGTACCATTATCCTTCATTGCATCAAACTTGTCCACTGCCCATCCTTCCTAATGTAATGTCACTGCTGGGGGGAAAAAAGGTGCCCACATCCAAAAAAAGAAGCATTAAAGCAGGTGTATGAAAGAATAAAGTGCCTTATATATGCTCTATGCCACCAAGCACAGCTTTGACAAAAATAAAAGTATTAACAATGTGAAGGCTGACCAGCCTATGCCCAAAGCTTTTCATCTCAATACCACTTAGCCTTTGCTTAACTCCTAAAGAATTGGCCATCGGAAATTCATGTTGTATCCTCTTGGATAAATATAAGTCCCCAAATCTCTCACAGAACATTTCTGGTCACACTCCTGGAGTAGTAAGAAAAGGGTGTCTGAAATAGGAAAAAAGCAGTAAATAGAAAGCAGTAGGAAGTTGACCTGTCCCCGAACGGTTTCTGCAATGACACTTCTGGCAGAAGCTTCCAGTTCTCCGTTGAACTCGTCCCCCAACATCCGAAGGCGACCAGCAATGATGGCCACGTCAAAAGAGCAAGCCTCTCCTAAAACAGAGCAGCACAGTCCACAATCACATTTGTCACAGTGTTTGAGGGGGGGGGGGGGGGCAAGTCCTTGGAATCCGAGCATTGAAGAAAGTTCTCCAGAATTTTAAACAATTTGGGCATCATTTTCTCCCAAGAACATCTTCAATGTTCTGTCCACACCAATAGTCAGAAAGTCTCCCTTCGCTGAGAATCCATTTCCTTTCCATGAAGATGCAGTTATTGCCCAGCCGGCTGGCTCAGTGGTTGAGCGTCAACCTATGAACCAAGAGGTCATGGTGCGATTCCCAGTCAGGGCACATGCCCAGTAGGGGACATGCAGGAGGCAGCTGATCCATGATTCTCTCTCATCATTGATGTTTCTCTCTCTCTCCCTCTCCCTTCCTCTCTGAAATCAATAAAAATATATTAACAAAAATAAAGATGCAGGTATTGCTGAAAGCTTAGAGGTTGCCTATTGAAACTTAAATGGAAATAAGAAAACATACTTCCATTCTCCTATGGCCCTGCAATCACCACTGCAGGCCAGGAGCCTTACCTGAATCTGCTTCAAGTTCACCTTCACCACATAGGTCCCGGTTAGTCACCTTTGAAGGTATGCCTAATAAGTCTGTGAGTAGAAAGTCCATGATGCATTCTGTTTGCTCCTCAAAGGTTTTAGGGGTCTTCATTTTAGAGATTTGCTGCCAAGTTTTGTTTTCCCACCAAACAAGCAATTTTCAGTTCAGTGGGAAGTCAGAAACACTGGTAAACGAGCAGGTGTGTTTATCTCTTGTGAAGTTCCCTAATGGGACACAGAGTCCTTAGAGCCTTTCCCACCAACTTTCTTCAAAAACAGGTGCTCAGACATGTGGGACTGCTCTGAAGAGCTTACCATCCAGTACTGGGAGATCTGCTGAAGACTTTCAGTTCCTTTTCTCAGAACCACACCCTCAGCAGTATATCTAAAGTTAATGAATAACTGTATAGTTAGGTTGCCAATTTTGCATTGAGATGAGGAAGAGCCTCTTGTGTAATTTCATTAAGAAACACTTCCTTTGTGGTCCTTAAAGAAGAAAGGTCCTGAAGCTTAACAGACAGGCATTCAACTCCTAATGATTTGCCAAAATCACAGTGATTATTTACTGAGTAGCTATGTGTAAGGAACTATACTTGGCACTACAAATAACACAGAACAATGACAGAGACAAAGTCCCCGTCCTCATGGAGCTAAAGTGTACTTTAGCATGAGTGACAGATGTTAAATAAGTAACCACATAATTGCTGTGCTTATTGGGATACAGTGTGTTATCGTATATAATAAAAGGCTAATATGCAAATTGTCCTCTCCACCAGGAGTTCAACCAGGGGGCAGAGCTGGCTGGCCAACCGCCCTCGGCCCCTCCCCCCAGCCTGCCCAGCCCAATTGGTCCTGATCGGGCCAGGCTGGCCGGACCCCACCTGTGCACAAATTCGTGTACTGGGCTTCTAGTTAGTGTATAAATGGGAAACAAACCTAAGGGATTAGGAAAGCTTCCTTGAAGTAGTAATATCTGAGATGAGCACTGAAGGACAAGTTGTATTCATTTTAAAAACACATACACATACACAGACAACTTGGGCATTTGAGGCATTGTAAATGGAGATAATACAAAATATTTCACAGGGATTAAATAAGATAATGTCATGTGGAATGACCAGCAGTGTCTGACATGCAGTAAACATTAAATGTCTTCCTTTCAGCCCAAGGCCCAATGACCAGGATGAAAGGGATCTGGGATTTACTCTTTAACAGGATTAAGTAGGATTTTCCTAAAAGGGTTAGACTCCCCCACTGTTTTACAAGGTCTCAGGATTGGACATTTGCCCACAGTGGCTTCCCTCTTAATGCAGCTACACCTAGATATTGGGTTTGGGTCCCAGAAGCAGCACACAAACCTATCAGCTCTTCCGGGGTACTCTGACCTGGTGAACTAATAAGAGATTCAAGCATGAACAGTAAGGCTGTTGCTCAGAATGGAATTTCTGTCTTGCAAAATAATCAGAGTCAATCTTCTGTTTTCTATTTCATTCTATAAAAACAAATGATTCTATACTGCTTTGCACTAGGAACGGGAATTAGGTGGCTAAAGAGCCATTTTCATTTGTCATTATCTATCTCCAGGGTTGAAATGTCAGTTACTACTAAGTAGGATTCAGACCTCTAGGGTCAGAAGGTCCCTCACAGATAATTTGAGATCTTGCTCCCAGCATATGTCATCAGTTTGGCTCAAATAAACTCTTATTGGAAAAAAAAAAAAAAGAAGAAGAATGTATCTCAGAGATAATCCTAGGCCAATCTCCTTTCATAAACAATCTAAGGATTCCAACACATACATTTACAACATACTTTGAAACAATATACAAAACAAAAAATGTGTAAAATAGCTTGCCTAAGGTAAGTGGTAGAATAGAAACCAAGTCTCAAATAGTAAACCTTTTCCCACCTTCCTCATTTCACTACTGATATGCTTATGGGAAAATGCTATTTGTGGTCTCAAATCCTATATAATAAAAGGTTAATATGCAAATTGTCCCCTCGACCGGGAGTTCAACCAGGGGGTGGGGCTGGCCAGCCAACCTTTGGCCGGACCCCACCCATGCACGAATTTGTGTACCGGGCCTCTAGTCTTCTATAATGAATATTGTGAGGCTATAAAAGCAGAGTATACACTCTCCTGGGCAATGTGAAATCAACCTTCTTCTTTTTTTAATTTCATTTTGGGCCTCTGAAATCATCCCCACACCCCACCCCCAGCCCACATACCTTTTACTCTTGCATTTCTAATACTGGACTCCCAATTAATACTGAAAAATGAAGCCAGGTTTTTTTCACTATCACTTGCTTTTTTTGCCACTCTGACCACAATTTACATTTTTCTCCCGAAAGCCTCTTCTCATTATATCATTTCACTGGCTCAAAGTCCAGGATCTTGTTATGTGCACATAACAGGTCCACACGTGGATGAGAATCCTTGGATACAATTCCTCTCAAGGTGGAAACCTATAACGAAGAAAATAAGTTATTTGTCTTCCCCAAACACCCAATATATGAGCAAGGGATAGAAAAAGTGTAACAGAACTCCCATTCAAAAGGGAGGGTGGAGTGGAGGCATAACAATCACTGGTCCACGGCAATAAAATTATCGTCAGAAACTATGTAGATTGTCTCTGCCATGTTCCAAAGCAGCATTGTCATTACATGTGTTACATTCTATTTACCAACTAAGACAGACATTTGAAGACCATTTTTTCTAAAAAGTACAGTATCAACTACCCCCTCTAGTTTTTTAAATGTCTAACATATCATCAAACCGTATGTCTGCAGAGGCTTCTAGGGGGAAGAAATATTAAATAACTACATGATATGCATGGTTTAGTGATTTTGCTTATAAATCAGTAAAACCAGGCTACAGTTCAATCAGCTCTTTATTGAGATCATCTTAAAACTACACTTTTCAAAAGCAACCGTTTCATATTCTACTGTGCCCCTTACACGACAAAAAAGCAACCAATAGTTGGGAATCCTTCAGTAAAATTTATTCAATTGCTGAGCCATACCTAATTTTATTTTTTAAAAATCTTTATGTTGAGAGTATTACAGATGTCCTTCCCCACCCCCATAGCCCTCTCCACCCAGTTCCTGCCCCACCCCAGGGCTTCACCACCCTACTGTGTCCATAGATAAGATCTTTGGTTAATCTCTTCCCATCCTCTCCTCCCCACTTCCCTCTGAGATTCGTCAGTCTGTTCCATGCTTCCATGCCTCTGATTGTTTTATTCACCAGTTTATTTGTTAATTAGATTTCTTGTTTGCTTATTTTGATTTTTAGATTCCATTGTTGATAGATATGTATTTGTTGCCATTTTATTGTTCATATTTTTAGTCTCTCCTCCTCCTTCTCCTTCTTAATAATATCCTTCAACATTTCATAAAATACTAGTTTGGTGGTGATGAACTCCTTTAACTCTTTCTTGTTTGTGAAGCTCTTTATCTGACCCTCCATTCTAAATGAGAGCTTGGCTGGATAGAGTAATTTTGGTTGAAGGTCCTTACTATTCATCACTTTGAATATTTCTTGCCACTCCCTTTTGGCCTGCGAAGTTTCTGTTGAGCAATCAGCTGATAGTTGTATGGGCACTCCCTCGTAGGTAACTAACTGCTTTTTTCTTGCTGCTTTTAAGATTCTCGTTTTGTAACCCTTGGCACTTTAATTATGGTATGTCTTGGTGTGGGCCTCTTTGGGCTCCTTTTGTTTGGGACTCTTCTGTGCTTCCTGGACTTGTAAGTCTATTTCTTTCACCAGGTAGGTAAAGTTTTCTGTCATTATTTCAAATAGGTTTTCAATGTCTTGCTCTCTCTTCTGGCGACCCCATAATGCGAATGTTGGTATACCTGAAGCTGTCCCACAGGCTCCTTACACCTTCTTCATATTTTTGGATTCTTTTTGCTCTCCTGATTGGGTGTTTTTTGCTTCCTCATATTAAAAAACATGGGTTTCTCAGAATCCTCTACTCTACTGCTGAATCCTTGTAAATTGCTATTTAAGTTAGTGTAAGCTTAATTTCTGACTGGAACTTTTTTATGTCTTTGACATTCTCACTAAGATCCTTGAAAGTCTCATCAAGATCCTTGAGTAACCTGGGGAGAACCAAGATGGCGGCGATATAGGCAGACGTGTCCCAGGTCGTGTCCCGGAGCAAATGGAGCGAGCAGCTGAAGCTAGTAACACTCACACCGAATTGGCGAAATTGCTCAGCTGGTGAGAGGGTTTGCAGCCGGGAAGAGCAGAACTCCCCTGGAAAGGTAAAAAAAAAACAGGGATTTGGGCAGGAAAGTTTGCCAGACCTCTGAGCCCAGAGAGTCGGAGGGAGACCACGTGGCAGACAGCCGCGTCCCTTGGGACAGGCACAGCCCCTGACGGGGGAAAGGAGAACCGCGGGATTCCTGGCGCCGCCAGGGAAATTGAGAGCTGGGTTCTGTGATCACGGAGGACTGAGCCTAAAGGGGGCAGCCTGAAGAGCTGACCTGACCATGCAGTCCCGGTAAGAGAAGAAGCTCACAGAAACCAAGCCTTCCCCGTTTCCGCAGCCGGCATTTGTTTGTTTGTTTTCACTGAATCCTGTTCGTGGGACATTTCGGATACAGACACTCACCTGTGCTGAAGAGAGGGAGAGTGTGCTGAGGAGTGGAATCTGGGGAGAGACTGGGGAAAGAGGGGGAGCCGGGAGAGGTGGTAGTGAATTGAGTGCTGAGACACCCCTGAGCCCAGGACTGGGGCAGCCACCCTCTCCGGAGAGTGAGACTCCTCCCCCCAGCCCCCAGGCAAGGAGCACAGCCACACCCAGATTCCACCCTGTACGAGATCAAGGATTAAGATAACCTGATCAGTCCCTGGGAGTTAACAGGGTCTGGCCTATAGGGGGATTTTCAATCCCAGCAACAACATAGCGCCGGTAACTAACTATTACGCAGTCAGCTCTGGGCAGTGAACTTCCACTGAACAGAGAGGCCCTATAGCCTCAGAGGCCAACCCCAGAACACTGCCACCCAGAGGCTGACCCACAAACTGACTCTTTGCTAAACACAAAATAAGGCAGTCTGGGAAATAAATGCGGCATGCTTTAAAATAAGGACTGTGGTTTACAAGATCCTTGAGTAACCTTATAACCATGGTTTTGAACTCTGTACCCAGTAGTTTGCTTGCTTCCTTTTCTTTCATTTGTGACATGTTTCTTTGTCTCTGCACTTTGGCTGCTTCCTTGTGTTTGTTTCTATGTACTAGTTTCTACGTACTATGTCTCCTGGAATTGGGAGAGTGGCCTTGTATAGTAGGTGTCCTGTGGGGCCCAGTGGCTCAGCCTCCCTAGTCACCTGAGCTGGGCAGTTTAGGCATGCCCCTGTGTGGGCTGTGTACACAGTCTTATAGTTGAGCCTTGATTGCTGTTGGTGTCACTGGGAGGAATTGACCTCCAGGCCAACTGGCTGTGAGGACCAGCTGCAGCTACAGTGGGGGAATACTGCTGTGCAAGAGGCTGTGAAACAAGGCAAACTGGTGTTAGTGCTGGGCCTTGGGCCTTTTATTGATGGGTTTGAAGCATGCTGTCACCAGCGGTAGTTTGTCTGAGAGATTTTAGCAAAGTCTGAGGCCTGAGCCAGGACAGGCCATTCACATAGAAAAGCTGCTACAAATGGCTTGGGTGGTGCTGTAGATTGGACAGGGTGGGGTCTCAGGGGATCCCCAGAGTGGAGCAAACAGTGTGGGCAGGCTGACTGAGACTCAGCTATGGCTCCCAGTCAGCCCTGTGACAGGGGAGGTCCCAGCATAGGAACAATGACCCTTTCGAGCACCCGTCTGGTGGAAAGCCACTCCTGAGTTTCTGCCCCAATTCCAGACAGTCCAGTTCCTCCCCATATGTGTCTGGGTCCCCAAGAGCCACTCAAGTGCTGGAGCTCAGAGGCATCAAGTCTAAGTACGTTTGTGCGCTGGCCCTTTAAAAGGAACAGCTGCATCGCCAGCAGCCTGTGTGTGTCTGTCACAGTCCCTGCTGGACAATCCCTCTGCAGAGATGATCTTCCTCCCAATTAAAAAAGCAGCACATGCCCAGCTAGCATGGCTCAGTGATTGAGCATTGACCTCTGAACCAGGAGGTCATAGTTCAATTCCCAGGCAGGGCACATGTCTGGGTTGTGGGCTTGATCCCCAATAGGGAGCGTGCAGGAGGCAGGCGATCAATGTTTCTCTCTCCATCGCTGATATTTCTCTCTCTCCCCCCTCTCATTTCCTGAGATCAATAAAAATATATTTTTAAAAAATCAGTTTGTAACCTTTCTTCCTCAGAAGTTAATGGCATCGAGGGGAGTTGCTTCACTGGCCCAGGACAGTTCTAGAAGTTTGTACATGCTTTGAGCTCCTTGGCTGTGAGTTGAAGGGATGCGCCGAATCCCTGAGCCCGAAGGACACCACCATCCCCAAAAGCAGAGCACGGCCTCCAGCATCTACAGGACCTGGAGCCTGAGTTCCTTCAGCTGGTCTCCCTCTGTGCATGGCTGAAAAGGCAGGGCAAATTCAATGCCTGGACTGCTGAGAGGAACTCTGCCTTCGAGTGCGGGGCTCCTAGAAGGGAGTGACAGGTATCATCATGCAGGGGCCCCCAAATTTTGGCCACATCCCGAGTGTGGCAGCCTACAAGGTGGCCCACAGTGATGGTGCGTGAACAGGACTGAGTACAGGAACCAGGGGCTGTAGACGGCAAGGTCTTCCCAGGCAACTAGGACAATAATTCCCACAAGAACATTTGAGACGCCCTTCTTGGCTTGCTCTTTGTGCATCCTGCCCATAGCCTGGCACAACCGAATCACTCTGCATGTGGAGCTGCTGGGCTGTTAGTAGGCCCCGCTAAAGTGACCAGGGCAGCCATGGGATACCTGCCCCTTCCCTGGTCCTCCTGACCTTCTGCCTCCTCCACCAACCCCCTTCCTGATTATAGTGACAGGGGTGGGAGGGGCATGGGTTGGGTTCAGTTACCTCTACCTCTCTCCATCCTCCTCACACCTCACCTCCCACATTCCCCATCTCCCACCTCTCCCTGGTGCCCAGCACTCATTCCATCCCATTTTCTTAGGCGTGTGGGAGTTGAATAGGTCTGGGATGGTCAGGGAAGAGCGAAGTCGGAGGTGTAGGTTACTGGCACTTTTCCAGATCCCCAATTCCAGCCTGTGTGTCTCCAGAGGCCGCCACCCACACCCCATGTTCCCATGGCCCTGAGGCGCCAGGCTGGAGATAAGGCTCCTGACCCTCAGCCCTGACGCATGATGCTGCCACTGCCACAGCTGCCACCTAGACCTCTGATACTGCCCCCTTATCTCCCTGGAGACCCCTCTTGGCACTTGTGAGACACCCTAGAAAGAGACAGAGGGAGTGGGATGGGTCTGTGGAGACTGGAGGATGTGGGTGGGCATGGGAGGCCCTGAGTGCTGGCTCTTCACGGGAGAATGCACAGGCAGCTTCCAAAATACATTTATATCACTTAAAAAAAAAAAAAAAGTGAGGCAGAATGACAAGACAGCAGTAACAATAGTACTGCAATAGCAATAACAATAACAAATGTACTCATTGCTTTGACAGTGTGAAGGAGACCCTTCCTGAAGGCAGTGAGGGTCACGGGGAAGTTTTCTGTGACGCTCACAAAACTTTCACCTAGTCTATCTTTCAGGGTCTGAACACTGATAGACTAGGTGTCACTTAAATAAAGATCTGAGGTGAGAAAATGTTCTAGGCAAAAAATAAAAGCAGGTGTCAAAGCAGAGGAGAGAGAGCCTGGTGTATTCAGGGAACTGCAAGTGGCTCGCTTTGCCTACAGGGTGCTTGGGGAGTGGTGAGACATGACACAGAAGACTTTGAACTCTGGCCTAAGCAGCACGATTAGAAATATGAGAATAGTCAGAAATTTCCTGCAATAACCCAGAAGAGAAAATGATGCCCACCAATGATGACTCCAGTTTCCACACACATCAGGCCCCTTTAATTAGTAAAACACCCTTAAACTGGGTAGAAAAGAATCCACACCCTATCCTGACTCCCATTCCTATCCCCTCACCACCACTACCCTTTACAACAGCAACTGGAAAAATGGGGTCATTCAACAGCAAGTCTGAGAGGAATAATTTGATGGTCTTTGGACAAAAACATAAAAATCTTGATTCCTAGATTTCCCAATGCCCTTCGCATTTGATATCCTCTGGACTTACAAGCATCTGCAATAAGAAAAATCAAGGAACTCTGAGAGCTCTTCTCACTCAGGACAGGTGGCAGAACTCTTACGGTTTTATGTCTCCAATTGTTCCAATCACAGTTTCTAACACAGAAATGAAACTGCTCAGTGTCTCCGTCCTCGCCTCACTCTGTTTCACGGAGATCTGCATCTCTAAGTTCTCAGGCTCCAACAGCAGCTCTGTTAAGAACAGACAACCGGTGTCGTCCTGAGCACTGAGGTAGGCTTTCCATGGCTGAGCCCCAGCCCTGCTCACTGCGATGGTCTGGATGTGCACCACTTGCAGGGCCATCTGGAGGGTGTCTGGGTGGACTGCTCCCTGCCATGGGACCACCTGCTGATGAGCAACTTGGAGGCTAAGCCAAGTTTTCTCAAAATACTCAGCAGTAAGCTGGAGATTGGGGACTAGCATGAGGGCTCCAGAATCAGAGAGTTCTTGCACCCTCTCCTTGTCCTCTTCAGGAATCAGGGGTCCTAAAAGAATCACAGAACTTGTGTTAAGAGATGTTCTTAAATCTATAGAAACTACATTTTTTTTTTAACCCAGATTTCCAAAAGTATACAATGTGACTTTCATCTTTGGATAAATGCCTGACAGAGCCCATGATGAACTTCTTTCTTGCTCACAAGTTCAGGCAACAGTCTGAGATTTAGGGTATTCTACTTTCTACTAGTCACTGCTAAAGATAACAATGTTTTGTGACAAGATATAAAGCAAGGACTATTTTACCTGATGCGGCCAAGGATGCAGTGTTGGGAAGCTCTAGGCCACGACGCTCTGCCCCCTGGCATTTAGAGATGGTTGCCCAGCGGGCTTTGCCATATACTGGCACCAGCGTGTTGAAGTCCAAGGCCCAGCTATTCACAGGTCTTTCTGCCTGATCCTCCAAAAGTCCAAGAGAAGGGTCAGATTTAGGGCTACATAGGATCCGCTTAACTTCATCAATGCCAGCTAAGAGGAGGCGATAATAGAAGAGACCACGGTCCCGTACTGCCATATCCTTTTCTTCCTCTGAGGCAAAACAACAGATGAGTTCATTAAAAACAAAAACACTCTCATGCCATGTCCAGGTGAGGGTGGCCATTGAGTTTTTCAGGGCTGGTGTCACCTTGTCTATAGCCTCTGTCCACACTGCCTGGAATGGGTTGGTAGAGCTACAGGTATGGGGTCTCCCTCAGTTACCTTCTGCCCCCTCTACCTCTTTTACTCTTGTGGGAACCTCTATTGCTTATGAAGATTAAGGGTATCATTTCTTAAGGAAGCAGAAAGTTTAATTAGAAATCCACAGCCTGGAAAGAAATGTTTCCTAGCAACATAAGCAAAACGCAGCACACGTTAAATTCTAAGCGGTCCCTTCTCTAGCGCTGCTTTCCCATGACTTTCCAGACATCAGGCTGTTGAGGGGCTTCAGGTGGAACAGTCTGGAAGCTGAGCACAGCTTGGTGGGCAGGAGGAGAGCCCAGGGAGCAGGAGCAGAAATGAACGGTCTGGTGCTTTAGGTTTCCAGAGGAGGGCAGAGAACAGCTGGTCTCCAGGTCTGCGGTGGGTGCTGCCTGTGTGTGCATGTAGGTGAGAGTGTGTAAGATGGGTGGGTGCAGCACACAGGAGCTCATGCAAGAGCAGATTTCAAAGTCTTGGCAAAGAAACAAGCTCACATTAGAGATCTATCTTTATACTTTTAAGAAAAGGGGTGTGGGGGACAGCTGAGGTCCATCACCTTTTTTTTTTTTCCTCCTCCTCACTCCCATAGATTGTCAACTGTAAGTGAAACTTTTAGTGGAAAAGAGGGGAGCCCTGGGCTAGGAGTCCCCATGAACATGTACTATAATTCTTTGTATATAGAAAAAAATTACTGTAAAGTTTAACTTTACTCTTAAAACAAAACAACACAAAAAACACACTCTCCTCCTATCTCTGTGCCAACCAAAACAGGGGGAAAAAATAAAGGACAGAAACTCTAGAAAACATTAACATTTTCTTCTTGGTCCCAGACATGACTCACAAACCAGGAAAGCTGTGGGAATTTACTATGGATCATGGCAAGTCCTCATTCCATCGGGAGAACCTACCTATGCAGTAATGCAGCAAGCGGCCCAGCGTGTCCTGGCACTCAGCGGGCCGTGAGAGGAAAAGGCGCAGCAGCGCCGTGAGGAGCTCCATCTTAACAGCCGGAAATGTCTCCGACTTCACGTTCTCTACGAAGTCTTCCAACACGTAAGGAGCATTGGGAATTCTTTCCCCATGGACACCGAGTAGCCAAATGAGCGCCTGCTTCCCCTGGGGAACGAAGGAGTACGAACAGGTGCTCAACCTCTGGTTGTCTAAAACACTGCAGACAGCACACAGTTATAGGTTTTGTTTTCCCACTAGTGTCAGCAGAAAAGGTGTCATCTTTCGTTTTTATTTATTTATTGAGTTTAGAGAGGGAGGGAGGGAGGGAGGGAGGGAAGGAGGGAGGGAGAGAGGGAGAGAGAGAAAGAGTAACACCGATTTATATATTCACTGGTTGCTTCTTGTATGAGCCCTGAAACGCGATCAAACCCACAACCTTGGGGTATCAGGACAACAATTTAACAAACTGAGCTACTCAGCCAGGGTGGTGAAAAATCTTTTATTTATTTCAACTTGCACTGTATCAATCCTCCTCCTACACTTTCTACAACTAATAGGAATTAAATTCTACTGCACAAAAGGAGACTCAAGACTCTTATGGCCGATGGTGATGAAGCAACAAGGCTTCCTCAGCTTTGGGGCCTCTGCCCCAATTAGGGGTTTAATGTTTCAGTGAAATAGTTACTGACAATTTTCTCTAAATTACTTCGTGGTTCTAAGGTAATCATGGGGATTAACCTGTAGCACACACACATCAGAGTCATATGTGAGGCTTCTTAAAAAGATATGTGGCTGGGTCCTCACTCCTGGCACATTTAAGTCAGTAGAAGTGGGTGAAGCCCGAATATTTGTAAAAATTCCACATATGATTCTGACATTCATTCCAGCTGAAAACTCCATGGTCTAAATCTGACTCAAAACTGTTCAAGAGAACAGTGATATAAAGTATCTGTAATAAAAACCATAGGTAAAACGTAATGTTTTTGTCATTTACATCCCATCTGCACCTAAAACAGAATCTGAGGCGGCCATCAATTCTAAGAATATCAGACACTGGGCAGAAAGAATAGATTCCATTTCAGAGGTCAGGGTCCCACCCTTCACCCTCTGCCGAGAAGTAAAGGAGAATTACAGTCTACCTCGCTGTCCTGAATGTTCTCCTCACAGCCGGGCAGGGCCTGGCACACAGCTTCTGTACACTGAGGACACAGCCACACCAGGTCTCGGAAAGTCTGCACCACCACTACAACACAGCTCAGGGCACAAAAGCACAGGATTAGAGCCTCCATGCAGGAAGGGACCTTAAGAAAAGTCCTATGTTCAGACTAGATTCTAAGTGAATTTCTTTAATGGATGTTGAAGGGTTGGTCAATGATTATCGGAGAGATGTCTGATGTGGGCAATAATTTTTTTAAATATTTTATTTATTTGAGAGAGAGGAAGGGAGAGGGAGAGACAGAAAGAAACATCTATGAGAGAGAACCATCAATCGCCTGCCTCGTACATGCGCCTTACTGGGGATCAAGCCCAAAGCCCCAGGTATGTGCTCTGACTGGAAACAACCAGCGACCTCTTGGTGCATGGAATGATGCTCAACCAAACTGGGCGTGGGCAGTTTCTTAAGTGAATGTTGCTCTTAGGAGAGTGCTTTGGGGATAAATGAGCTAATGGATGTGAAAGCACTTGGTAAAATGCAAATGTGGGGCAGTGTTGTTGAGTGATACTCTGCAGACAGTATAAATGGAGCCCCCAGGGCTGGGACTATAGTGAGCCAAGCAAGGTGTATAATTTAGGAAGACATGCAGGGTTAGCCCACGCATGAACCTGAGAATGAGTGACTCTTAAAATTTTTGCATCCTAGGCACTTTGCTTGCCTCAGCCGAGTTCCAGCCCTAGAAGCCACCGCTTACATTATACTGCCATTGCAAAAAGAGAAGTAAAGGTGGGGACATAACAAGTGAGGTCCTCCTAAACACCCTTCATTGTCCACAGTGCAGCTTGCAAACACATGGCCACCTGAAGACTGCCGTGTTACATCCATAGGTACTACGTTTGTCTGACGGCAAACGTGATGATGCAAAATAAAAGGTTAAACATCTGTCATTCAACAATATTTTTTGAGCAACTACTCTGAGCCAGGCAAGTGACAAAAAGTCCTAGAAAGGTAGCCATTACCCGTGGTAATGTGCTCTTGTCGAAGCTCCAGCAGCTCTGTTAGAATCTGCACACACTGATCTGTGTAGGTCCTCGCAATACCACCTGCAAAGGAGGGAAAAGCAGAGGAAATTGTTAAGTCAAATACTAGCGTCTCATTCTAACGTAATTTCCCACCAGCCAAAGACAACCAGAGATACCTAGAAACACTGAAATACAAATCTAAGTTTGTTATAAAGGGAAAGTTGGTAAAAATGAATCTGTTGTTTGTTTTTCACAGACCAGTAGAAAACTGAAAGTTCACAGAAAAAGAATTGTCCACTGACCAAGGTTGAAAGCTTTGGAAACAAAGGTATTTATTTGGCAACCAGATAGGAGGCAGCAGCGCTTGCTGAAATATACGCGCACAGGAATGTTCCTGCTGGGAACACGTGGCAGCAGTGTCCTGACTGCAGGATTTTCACTCTCCTAGTTCCCTGTCTCTGCCCCCCAAAACAGCCACACTTCATTCTATGCAGGAGGGTTCCTTCCCCTCCTCCACTTGAAGCCCTCCAATACTTAGTTCCCCAATCGCTTCCATCTTGCGAGTTCCTTTTGGGAAGTTAACCTGTTGGTGCCCGAGTTTCTTCCGCTTTAAAATGAAGCTAATAACACTGCCTCACAAGACAGTGGTAAGTAAGATGAAGAACAGGATAGCAGACAACAAAAAGCAACATCAATTTTAAGTATTATAGTTTGAGTTACCTGTATACTCTATCCTGGAAGATAGAGCCAATAAAACCCTTCCTCCCTCATTTGTCATCAATGACCCGATTCTCTGGTGCATGGTACTCTGCCTCTGAGGTAAGATTCCTTCCCTTTTGCTCTCTATGGTTCCACCGCTTTCTAGCTGGGTAACATAGGCAGACACCTACCTATGGCAAAGATGGCAGCCTGTGCAAAGTCAGCAGACACGTCGGTGCAGTACCCTCGCAGC
Organism: Myotis daubentonii; assembly: GCF_963259705.1. Lineage (NCBI taxonomy): Eukaryota > Metazoa > Chordata > Mammalia > Chiroptera > Vespertilionidae > Myotis > Myotis daubentonii. The sequence continues at coordinate 36,222,963 of NC_081857.1, read as the reverse complement.
TCCTCGAGCACCTGCTGCACGTTCTCGTCGTTCACCAGCTCACACAGCACCTCCACCTTCTGCAGCTTGATATAGTGGGGCTCCGAGTAGGAGCAAAAGAACTTTTTGTAGTGGCTGCTAAAGTGGCCTGGCAAACTATGCAAGATCTGGCGCACGTGACAGAGGGCAGCAAAACAGAGCTCGCGGCTCTCCGAAGAGCAGGCAGCCAGTAAAGGTCCCTTCACCTGCATGAGCACATCCGTTTGCACGTGGGGGAACTTTTTTGCTAAGATCAGAAAGAGTTTGGCGGCTCCCATCACCACGCTTGGGCTACTGCTCTTGAGAAAGCTGTCCAACAGATTGAGAATGTCAAACAGCTCCTCCTCACTGCGGGGCTGGTAGCGCAGCAGGAAGTTCAATACTTCAGCCTGGCCCCATTGGTCCAGTTTGGACATTCTATCCAAAAAAGAAAACAAAAGTGCTATTTTAGCAACAAAATTAGGACTATTTGCATACTACTGCATGTCACCAGTCATCTGTTCATCATAACAAAGGGAGAATTCTTAAAGATAGGCTGTGCCGTAATCAAATTATTCTTTTTATGTACTACTTAAAGTTTACACAAAATAGTCTTTAAATTCTAATACAAGTTTACGGTACAAATGCACACTCATCTAAGGCCAAAGACATGATCATGATCACTTTACCCTCGATCCAGATCCTCTACCTTTTAAGACGGCATAAATGGCTTAGTCTGAGGGACATGACTAAAAGGAGGACAGAACCCACAGGCTGTTTCTGCCATCTCTCTATATCACTAAAAGGAACTAAGGCAAATGAAAGAAATTCTCTCAAATGAAATATGGGGAAGTTAATAGCTATGATAAGCTTTCTTTTTTAAAAAATTAACTTTCTTTACTATTCCTTAACTCAACACATCGATAAGATCCCACTAGGAGCAGATCTCGTCATAATTAAAAGAGCACTGAGGTGAGGCATCCACACCGATTTAAGAGATGGTGGGCGATGGGCTTATTGATGACAACACCTCCTTCCTGTTTCAGAATTTCCTCTAGAGACCTCAAGCAGTTCACCACCACAATTGGATCCTGGTCACGCAGCAAACTGTATAATTCATTTACCAGGGCACCATCTAGAAAAGAGAACAGAGACCTCAGATAAAGAAGAAAAGCTTCAGAGTCATGGGGATAAGGGAATAGAGCCCGAGTAATAGCTGTAAACAAAGCTGAACTTCCTGCTACAAAAATCACAAAGGCAATACCAAGTCAGGGCCCAAAACTGCCATCTGCTGCATACCTAAGACAAAGGATCACACCTGAGCCTCAAAGAAAGGATTCCTCTAATCTCAGAAAATATCAAGCCCTGCATCCTGCTTAAAGGGACATGAATAGAGTCAGGGCCACATTATTACTTTCTACAAAAGCTACATAATCTTTCCCAAAATCATATATATAATGCAGGCACAAATAAATATTGATCAGGATGGATCACACTGAAACTTACCCACTTCAGAGTCTCCATGAAGATTATGCATCTTGGCACAGCCAAGGACCGCCACCCTCCTGACGTATGAAGCCTTATCCCGCAGACCGTTGAGAACAGGCTGTTGGATATACTCCTGTACACCAGGCATCCTAAGCAACACATCCTGCAATCAGCCAGATCTTGAAATCCTAGTTTTGACACAATTCAGCCCCTAGCAACTTAACGGACGGTTTAGTGGATGTTTGAATGTCCATCTATCAGATCATGAATTGGAGAAAGCTGTTGTCAAACTAAAAAAAGCCTATTTGACTTTATATTTGGAATAATGCTACACACAATTGTTTAGAAACCTTTAACCCAACCCAAGAACTATTTCATCTAGAGTGAGAATGAAAAACTCCCTCTAATGAACCAATCGTATCCTATATAATAAAAGGCTAATATACAAATTGACCAAACGACAGAATGACCAGTCGCTATGACATGCACTGACCACCAGTGGACAGACACTCAATGCAGGAGCTGCCCCCTGGTGGTCAGTGCACTCCCACAGTGGGAGCACCGCTCAGCCAGAAGCAGGGTTCACAGCTGGCGAGTGCAGTGGCGGTGGCAGGAACCTCTCTCGCCTCTGCGGAAGTGCTAAGGATGTCCAACTGATGGCTTAGGCCCACTTCCCAAGGGTGCAGGCTGGGCTGAGGGACACCCCCTACTCTCCCCCCGTCTAGTGCACGATTTTCATGCACCGGGCCTCTAGTGTGATATAGTTTTCCAAGCTAAAGTGATGGCTGAACACTGTGACAACAGCGTTCTCACGATAAAAAAGCTCAAATAAATTGTCATCATTGAAAACCTACCCCTTGCCCTAGCTGGTCTGGCTCAGTGGATAGACTGTCAGCCTGCAGACTGGAGGGTCCTGGGTTCGATTCCAGTCAAGGGCACATGCCCACATTGCAGGCTTGATCCCCAAAAGGGGGCATGTAGGAGGCAGCCGATCAATGATTCTCTCATAATTGATGTTTCTGTCTCTCTCTTCCTCCCCCTTCCTCTCTGAAATCAATAAAAACAAACAAACAAAAAAAGCCCTACCCCTTCATGGACATGAACAACAGCATGGTGCTTGCAGAGGGCAGGGGAGCAGACAAGGGATATAGAAGAAGGCATAGCTAGAGGGGATAAATGGTGATGGAAAAAGTTAAATTAAATTTAAAAATGAAATAAAAAACCTACCCCTTGACACCCTAAATTCATCAGCCACTGAGAAACGAGCAAGCAAAAGGGTGCTCACCTGAGGCTGCACATGCTCCGCAGCGCCAGCCCTCGCACCATCGGGTTGGGGTCCGAACAGTCTTTGCACAGTGTGTTGATGGCCAGGAGAGCCAGATCTGGCTTCAGGGGAGCGTATGTGCACATGTAGAGATAAACCAACTTCTTCTGAACAATATCGACGGTGGCACTGGCCTTCACCATTTCCATGAAAACACCAGACATGTCCACGCCCTGAGTCATGTGCCTGAAACCAACACACATAGTAGGAAGAAGCAAAAACACGTTAATTCCCAACCTATAATGAAGGGTTTTTTTGGGTGTTTTTTTTTTATACGTGTCCTGGTTATCTAACTAGATTAGGATCTCTGCGAGGGAAGCAACCAGGTCCACCTTGTCTATTATGTCACCCAGGGGCCTGCAATAAACATTCTTCTATTTGTTCAACACTTACTGAATTCCGAATACATTCCAGTGAAATTCAGCCTTTACATCCCAGGGATATGATCTGGGGACATAATCTTGAAAAAGGAATGATCTCAGATGTCTAGGAACTCAAAGTCTACTAAGGAACCAGACAAGAGCACCACTAATTACAGTACAACAGATAAGTACGATAACAGAAGACAAGGGACAGTGGGAATCCAGAGCTGAATGCGCAGGACTCACCAGGCAGGTGTGGTGGATAGGTAACAATACGTGCCATATGGCAGGTAGGCCTGAGCAACAATGGTACATTCTTTTGAGAGTCTGCAGGTAGTTGAGTTAGCCTGGCATTCCTTGGGTGCAATGATAAAACATTTGGACGTGCCCGGACCGGTTTGGCTCAGTGGATAGAGCGTCAGCCTTCAGACTGAAGGGTCCCAGGTTCGATGCTGGTCAAGGGCACATGCCCGGGTTATGGGCTCGATCCCCAATAAGGGACATGCAGGGGGCAGCCAATCAATGATTCTCATTATTGATGTTTCTGTTTCTCTCTCCCTCTCCCTTCCTTTCTGAAATCAATAATATATATATATACACACACATATATATAAAAATATAAATTTTGATGTGATTCTGTAGATCGCCGTTTCTCAAACTATGGTCTCCTGCAGGAATCAGATGGGATGTTTGTTAAAAATGCAGATTTCTGGGTTCCATCCCATCCTACTGAGATTAGAATGACTGGATTGGATGAAAATTTTATATTAAAATTTAAAAAGCACCCCAAGGGGCTTTTGCGTATACCAAAGTTTGTGAGCCACGGTTTAGGCAAGACTTTTATATGCTCAAATTCGTACGCTGGAAAGATCTCTCTGCCTGCAACGAGGGGGCAAGGTGACGTGCTGGTACCTAGGCTACTGCAATTGCTTTGGCAATGAAACCGGGACAACAGCAGTGCCCTTTTTTCTTTTTTTAAAGGATGGTTATTCAGAACTATGAACCCGTCCGGCTTGAGACGTGAAGTGTCATCAAGACTGATTCCCACGCTTGGCCAGCGGGCCGCGATGTTCACCAGCAGGTTTGGGGCGGGGGAGGATGAGGAACTATTTTGCATGACTTTGAAGAAACATCCAGGCGGAAACGCCAAGCAAGCAGTTAGGCGCTGCGGGTCTGAAGATAAAAAAAGGTCCGAACTGGATGTGTGACAGGTAGGGAGTCAGCAGTTAAAGAGGGATGAACCGCCCAGCTGAGTAAACGAGGTCGAAACTGAGCCTCGCGGGGGAGACGCCACGGCCTTAGACTCCGGGCGGCGGGAAGCCCGGCCCAGCCCACGCGGGAAAGCGCCTTCGCTCTGGCGGAGGCGGCCGCCCCGACGGGCTGCGCGGGGGCGCGGGGGCGCGAGCCGGTACCTAATCACTCGCTGGATGACATTCCGGTAGCGCAGCCGGTCCGCCTGGACGTGAGGGTTACACAGAGCCTTCTTCAGCTCCTTCACCGCGTCCTCGGAGCCGAGGTACGGCATCTCCCCGCACGGCCCGACGGGGAACCTGCGCAAAGGAAGTGCCCGTGAGGGGACCAGAGGCCGGACCCGCCGCAGCCAGGCCGCCCCCCCGCCGCCCCCGGCGAGCCGCCCACCCCCGCAGGCCCGGGGGTTCCTTCCCCCGGAGTTTCCCGCCGGCTCGCACCGCTCGGAGTTCCAGCCCGGCAGGCCACAGGCCGCAGACCCAGCCTCTCAGTGCCAGCCTTTCTGGCGCCTCCTCGCGGCCGCCGTCGCCCAGGTCCTAGCTCACGCTCGGCGGAAGTCCCGCCTCCTCCTCCAGAGGCTACGCCCAGCAGCTGCCACTCACCCTCTCCCCCGGAGCGCCGAGCGCCGCCTGGCCCAGACCTTAAAGCGCCCTTCCCCCAACCTCTCCCGGAGAGTGCGGCCGCGCTCGGTCCGGCCGGGCGGCGGCGGGCGCTCGGCAGTCGGCTACCTCGGCCTGTCCCGCCGGCAGCGCGCGCTTTGAGTGGGCTCCGCGCCGGCCCGGCCGGCTCCCGCGCGCGGGTGGGCATGGCGCTCCGCCGAGCGCGGTCGCTGCCTTCTCTTTCCTGCCCACTCCGGTGACTTACTCCTCCCCGGGGCTGGCTTTTCCCTCGGGGTCCCCGGCCCCGCGCTCGCCCCGGCGGGACTGTTCTCGGGGCGGCTGTCGGAGGCTCACGCCGCGGGGCTGTTCCCATGCGGATCCCACGGCGACGGCCACCCCGCCACCATGAACGGGGTCCTGATCCCGCACACGCCCATCGCGGTGGACTTCTGGAGCCTGCGCCGGGCTGGCTCCGCGCGGCTCTTCTTCCTGTCGCACATGCACTCGGACCACACCGTGGGGCTGTCCAGCACGTGGGCGCGGCCCCTCTACTGCTCCCCAATCACCGCCTTCCTCCTGCACCGTCACCTACAGGTACGGCGAGCTGGAGTCGGCGTCCGGGACTCCCATCCAGCTCAGCCTTGGGGGCCTAGAGGGGCCAGAAGACTGGTTGTTACTAATGGGGAAGTTGTGCGAACCCAGCAATGCATCTTTAGCCGGAGCGAGAGTGTGGATGCCAACGGGCGGGCTTGGGATGTTTCAGCTATAAGCTGGAGAGACCTTTTAGCCCAACCAAGGAAACTCCTGTTCCTGCCTCGTCACATAGCTAGGCTAGTGTTTCCCCAACTGGCCTCATCATAAGAACCCGCCCGATGTGCTGGGTAGATAGATTCTCCCCCACCTCCCCTCCCCCATCTGGTTCGGTAGATAGAGCTGGCGCAGGTCCTGGATATTTGGTGGGAAATTTTTTTTAAAACAGGTGCCCCCAAGGGATTATGATGATCTGGAAAGTTTGAGCATCGCTGACTAGACTGTTTTCTGGAATCTTCATTTAAAATTGTACAGAGGGTGGGGTGGTGAGTGGGAGAAGGCAGGAATCTGCATTACAGCTTCTGCTCAGCATTTGGCCAGCTTTCCCTCAGTCGGGAAAGGAGTAGCTCCTGGCCCAGGGAGGTATCAGGGAGGGGAAGGCTGTGTTCACTGGCCTGACCTACTGTTTCCTCAGGTGTCTAAGCGGTGGATCCGAGCCCTGGAGGTTGGGGAGAGCCATGTCCTGCCTCTAGATGAAATTGGGAGAGAGACCATGACTGTCACCCTGATGGACGCCAATCACTGCCCTGGCTCGGTCATGTTCCTCTTTGAAGGATACTTTGGAACCATCCTCTACACAGGTGGGCCTCCCAGGAACCCCTCCCACTTCCTCAGCCTCCACACGACTTCCTTGACCAGCCTTAACTCGTAATAGTAGAATGCTCGTTTCAGCAGCACATACGCTAAAATGGGGACAATACAAAGATCAACGTGGCCCCTGCAGAAGGATAACACGCAAATTCCTGAAGTTCCATCTTTTTCTTGAAACCTATGGAACCCTATTAACCAGTGCCACCCAATAAATTTGTTATAAAAAGAAGTCTGAAGGCCTCCTAGCGTAACCCCATAGGAGCACTGACCCTTTCTGAAGACTTCTCACTCCTTCAGGGACCAAACCGTGCACAGGAACGGGATAGAAACATTTCCACAAGGAAGCTGTACTAAGCGGAGTAGTTCGGGCCGGACTCCAGGTTTCCCGAGAGCCAGAAAGCTAATGCCCATTTGTTGTGGGAGGTGGGAGGCTTGTCTCCTATACTTTTGTCTCTGTCGCCGCCCCCAGGCGATTTTCGGTTTACCCCGGCCATGCTGAAGGAGCCCGCCCTGAGCGTGGGGAAGCAGATCCACACCTTGTACCTAGACAACACCAATTGCAACCCCGCGCTGGATCTCCCTTCCCAGCACGAAGCGGCCCAGCAGATTGTGGCGCTCATTCGAAAGCACCCACAGCACGATGTGAAGATCGGTGAGTGCTTTCCGTTCCTTTTCTCTCGCCCGTAGGGAGCGCGCCGAGGGTCTTTGTGGGCGTCTCACATCTCTCAAGTCTTTGTGCAGACCCCCCCTTCTCCAGGACACCTACACCTCTCCATCTTTTTCAAGTTTTCAAAAATACACTTTTATTGATTTCAGAGAGGAAGGAAGAGGGAGAGAGAGAAACCTCAGTGATGAGAATCATCGATTGGCTGCCGCCTGCATGTCCCCTAGCGGGGATTGAGCCCCCAATCCAGGCATGTGCCCTGACTGGGAATCGGACCGAACCGTACCCTCCTGGAGGGCTGCGCTGTCCATCTTAATTTAAAATGGCCATCTGCTCGCCGTCCCTGCCTCCACATTCCCAACTCCTGATTGCATCTGAGTTATCTGCATCTCTGAGTTTGTTGCTTTGTTTTATATCCCACATGAGTGAAATCATATGCTTCTTGTCCTTTAACATCAGACTTATTTCGCTTAGCATATTACTCTCAAGATGATCCATCCATGTTGTCGCAAATGGTAGTATTTCCTATTATGGCTGAGTAGTATTCCGTTGTATGTATGTACCACATCTCTAATTACTCATTGAGGGTCTGATGTTACTGGTATTTCTTACCAGTTCCTTCTTTGTACTTTAGTAGCAGCAAACTGACCCCGCTTAACACGTTCTGCCATTTCCTCCCCCTGCCAGCTTAACCTGGACCCATCCTTGAAGACAGCGCAGTTGTCGTTTTTCGGGAAACCTTCCCTAACTTCATCAACTGGAAGATACTTTTCTGTGCCCCAATATTACTGTGTGCGTGCCTCTAACAGTGCCTTAACCACATGGTTTCTGGGTTCCTGTGTAGATCATGCTGCGAGAGGACTGAGACTTTTTGTTCCCATAGTGCCTAACACTGGTAGATGCTTTTCTGTGTGGAACTGAATGAGTGAATTCTGTGCTTTTTCCTACCCCATTTTCCATACATGTCAGCTCAAATGCCATCCCATCCCTGATGCACTCCGATTGTCCCGTTATATTGTGTGTTTTTGTTGAACATTTGGTTGATTTATTAGATTCCCCAATAGCTTCATTCTCTTTCTTCCTTTACTTTCCCCAATACTGTTACCGTTATTCAGGACTCTACAGCCTGGGGAAAGAGTCCCTGCTGGAGCAGCTGGCCCTGGAGTTTCAGACCTGGGTGGTGTTGAGTCCTCGGCGCCTGGAGTTGGTGCAGCTGTTGGGCCTGGCAGATGTGTTCACAGTGGAGGAGAAGGCTGGCCGCATCCACGCCGTGAACCACACGGAGATCTGCCATTCTGCCATGCTGCGCTGGAACCAGACCCGCCCTACCATTGCTATCCTTCCCACAAGCCGGAAAATCCACAGCTCCCACCCCAATATCCACATCGTCCCGTACTCCGACCACTCCTCCTACTTGGAGCTGCGTGCCTTTGTGGCAGCGCTGAAGCCTTGCCAGGTGCTGCCCATCGTCAGTCGCCAGCCCTGTAGGGACTACTTTCAGGACAGTCTGGGCCCCAGGCTCCCCGTGCCCTTGGTTCCAGACTCTGTCCAGCAATACATGAGTGCCTCCTCCAGCAAACCAAGCGTCCTCTGCCTGTTAGAAAGGAAGCTCAGGAGGCCGAGGACCCAGGGTGTCGTGTTTGAATCTCCTGAGGAAAAGGCTGATCGATTTCAAGCTGACGGGGACTCCAAGAAAGCCAAGAACGAGGACCTTTCTGGGAACCTTGAGAAGCAGCCTTCCCTCCATCCTTTGCGGACCAAGAAGCAGTTGTTCCCAGACCGCTGCAGCAAGCAGGCAGTCCCTTTTTCCGAGTCCCAGAAGATGGTGACCGTGCTGACTGCCCCCTTGGGTCTTTCAGTTCATTTAAGGTCTCCAGAGGAGGAATTTCTCCCTCCGGAAACTGGGGAGGAAATTGGTGGAGGGCCCCACTTGGTCCCCAGGGGAGACAATGATGGCACAGCAGTCTCCAGGAACCTGTGTGCGTGGGGGGGCCAGGATTCACCCCAGTCTCCCAGCAGCAAGGCTGTCCCGCTTCTGGCTCCTGAGTTCAGCGGCCTGGCCCTGAAATACCTCCTGACTCCACTGAACTTCTTCCAAGCAAGGTTCTCTTCCAGGGGCTTCGACCAGCAAATGGAAAAATACCATAAATCCTTGCTGAAGTGCAGACGGGAGCACAGCCTTGTTTGAGCCAGTGCCACAGTTTTAAAGACAACGGCTGATGGCTGGTGGGGAGTTTGTTTAGGGCCTTTTCTGTCTTCCCAGGATTCTTTTGGGCTCACATTGGAGCAACACTCCTCAAAGTGTGATCATTGGAAGCCTAATGCTTATGGAATCCTCAGTATGTAGTTGACTGTTTGAAAAATCATCTTCATTAAAACTCCTTTACATTGTGAGCCCCTGTAAGGTGGCCTGCAGTAATAATCTGTTTACATTTTTTTATATTTTTTTTATTGATTTCAGAGAAGAAGATAGAAACATCAATGATGAGAGAGAATCATTGATCAGCTGCCTCTTGCACGCCCCCTACTGGGGATTGAGCCCACAACCCGGGCATTTGATGTTGACCGGAATTGAACCCAGGACCCTTTGGTCCACAGGCCGGCACGCTATCCACTGAGCCAAACCAGCTAGGGCCTGCTTAAATTTGTTAATACAGTGTTTCTCCAACATTTTGGAATGTGCAATCCTCTTAAGTGGCTGCAGAAATAGTTAGAGTCTGAAGCCAAGGGGCCCAGGGTATTCCCGTTATTTTGTGTGTCATGTGCCATTCTCCATGTCCCCTCCTCCCTTTTCCTAGACAGAAGTCCCGAGGTGGTTCTGTTTTCTCACTTAGGAACTGTAGCGCTGGAGGATAAAGTGGGGATCCAGGCAGCACGTTCCAATCCTGGAGGTCACTGACTTGCCATGACCCCATCCCAGCTACTTCCTGTCTCTGTCTTGGGGAGGGAACAGGAAGTGAAGAGCCTTGGAACATGCAGAAAAATTCCATCTTTGCCTCCACGAGAGTTTGTAGTTGTCACTGGAGACCTACCTGGAATGGTGCCAGCTGGAGCATTGGGGACCCTCCCCAGGACGGTACCTGGAACCGGGATGAGGGTATGATGGGCCTCCCAGCTGCCTGGAGGCCCTGATTGTGACTGAAATAAAATTACAAAAGATCACATGTGCTGTCAGATATTCCTGATTGTTCACATAGCTGGGATGTTTACTGCCTTCCCCCCTTCAGGCCCCCGCCCTTGGGTTGAGTAGGGAGCCAGAGCACACAGCCTGTTTGTTTTAGTATCCAGGGCAGAGACCAAGGAGCCAGCTGGTGGAAGGGGTGGGGGTGTGCCGTTCTGCCCTGTTCTGCTCACAGCCTGACGGATGCCAAGCCAATAAGCAGGAGAGAGCCACAGGGCACCGGCATGTAGAGCCATTGCTTCAGAATGGACCCGCCAGCCCTCACAGTAATGCAGCCTCTGTTTCTTGTCCAGGAAAAACAGTTTCATACTTTGGGAGGAAGATATGAAGAGTTTAGATATCAAAACAGGGCCTCGCTCTTGGGCAAGCTGTCCACAGCTGTGTTTTGTCAGTGGCCTTCACTCTAAGCCTCCTGTGGGCCCACGGGGAGCCGCAGCTGGGGAGCCTGTGGGGCAGCAGGAAACGGGCATTGTCCTGGGCTTGAATCCATGCTTGAACAGCAGAGCCTCTGTGAACCAGGGGCTGGGCTACCTACCTCTCCTGGTTGTCGTGGAGGTTAGAGAACAGGAAATTCCTATCTCAGTGCCTACTACTAGTACCTGATGGGTATTTCAAATATTGGTTCTCTTAGCTCCTGGTTCTTTATGAAGTTTATAGCTCCAGCCGGTTTGGCTCAGTGCACAGAGCGACAGCCTGTGGACCGAAGGATCCTGGGTTTGGTTCGGATCAAGGGCACATACCTCGGTTGCAGGCTCCTCCCCGGCCCGAGCCCTGGTCAGGGCACATAGAGGAGGCAACTAATCAATGTGTTTCTCTCACATTGATATTTCTCTCTGTCTTTCCGTCTCTCTCCCACTCTCTCTAAAAGTCAATGGAAAAATATCCTCAGGTGAGGAGTAAAAAGGAAAACTGTTTACATATAAACTAAGAAACCTTGGGAATCATGGAAATATAAAGAAAAACTTTAAGTATAATTGCTCCATGTAGAGCAATTGTTTTAACTTTTTTCTGTGCACGTGAATGTATTAAATATATGATTTTTCAAAATTTGGGTAATGCTGTATATAGTTTCATATCCTGTGGGTTACTTAATAGGTTAAGCATTTTTTGTATCATTAAATATTCAAAATGCCATTTTTAATAGCATATTTTAATTGTATAATGCTCTATCATATGGGTATATCTTAAGTCATTTCCATATTATTCATTTTGTGTGCCCTTTTTCACAATTATGCACATCACAATGAGCATCCTTGTGCATATATCATGGTACTTTTGTTAGATTATTGGAAATGGGATGCAGTTTTAAGTTCTTAATGCAAATTGTGCCCAATTGCCCTCTAGAAAGATTTTCTTACCCTCCTTTTTGCAGAAGAGGATAGCATTAAAATGCCTGGAAGGCTTTTTAAGTTCAATGATGTTACTAGAACAGTACATGTAAACACTTAGAGAGTCATCTCACGTGTTAAGATTCACTAAGCTGTGTGGGTAAGGCTGAGCCTGGCTCCCTCCAGGAGCCTCCAGCTGGCTCACTTCCGTGCTGCCCACAGGTGTTTGGGAGAGATAAGGTACCCAAGCCGGCCTTATCGCCTCGTAACAGAGGGAGCCTGCCCACTCTTGGCGGATGCCGTGTCACCCATATTCCTTGAAGAGGGATCTGTATGCATTCGAGTGGGGGAGCAGAAGCAAAGGGCTTGGAGTTTAGTTGTTGGTACAAGTTTGTGGTTTAGTAATGGGAAAATTCCTTACTATTCTAAAGTAAATTTGTCTGGTCTCTAGTAGAGATTGGCAATTGCCTTATTTGTTTTTATTTCTCAATACGCATATAAAAATGCTGCATGGCATAGATCTGAGTAGGCAATTATTTTTAGAATCTAAGGTTGACCCCCATAGAGCTATGAAGATCTTCCATTAGGCTTGAAGGTACCGGGAGAAAGGAAGTTCCCTGGAGGTCAGTTAGTTTTTTGTCTCAGGATCTGTGAGAAAACTTGTACTTTTCCACAAGGAGACCGGCAGTGACTTACATCCCTTTAGAGGAGAAAATTGGCCTCGCTGGCTTTGAAGGACCATCTCTCACTCCTGACTCAGACTCCCCTTCGTGGCAGGAAATAGGAGGTAAGTGGGTCTGCTTGTTCAAGAAAAGGGGTTTGGACCTGGGTTCTCTGTCTCAAGTCCACTCCCAGGGACAGAGTTCACTCTACATTCTCGAAGTGGTCCTTCAGCAGGAGAAATGCTGGGGGTGCATATTTTGATGCTACCGCTAGTGAGTAGCTGTCAGGCTGTCGCCTGCCTCGCACTCTTAACCCTCCCGAACCAGCACAAGCTATTTTGTCTTAGGTTCATGGCACTTCCCTGGGACATCCCACCGACATTGGTACAGAATGATTCTGCTTGCCCTTATGATCATAAAATAGCGAACGAGACAGAGACTGCCCTACCCACATGGAACTCACATTCTAAAGGAGAGAGACAGTAAGTAAATACCAGGTAGTGAAAGTGCTAAGAAAAAAACAACTGGCTAACAGAGTTGGGGAGAAGTCAGATACAGGTCATGGAAGGTGTCTATGGGTTGACACACATAAGCTGAGACCTGAGTGCTGGAGAGGAGCCAGTCAGATGAAAGACCACGTGATGGGCGTTAACTTGGTGCCCGAGGCACATCAAGGAGAGCATATGGCCAAAGGGAAGAAGAGGAGATGAGCTCAGGGAGGGAGACAGACCTTGGATCAGAAGTGACTTAGAGGTTAAAGTAAGAAGTTTGGGTTTTTATCTCAGTGTAATTAATGGGAGGCTACTGGAGTGCTTCCCTGGAAGGGAGTGATACGATCTGATAAATACTTTTAATGTTTTTCTTATTGTTTAAAGTGTTACATATGTCCCCTGATGATACATACTTTTCAAAGCAACAGATGGAGCCCTTGCCGGTTTGGCTCAATGGGTAGAGCACCAGCCTGTGGACCAAAGGGTCCCAGGTTTGATTCCCGTCAAGGACACGTACCTTGGTTGTAGGCTCCTCCCTGGCCCTGACCCTGGTTAACAAAAAAACAAACAAACAAACAAATAAAATCAAAGATGGAGAAAGGGGCAGGGATGAAAGCAGGAATACCAGTTAGGAAGCTCTTGCCAGCAGTGAGAGGTATTGGTGAGCGGGACTGGGGTTTTCGGAAGATGGGCTTTGGATGGTGTTCAGATCTATTAGACTCTATTAGCGTTACCTCTTTAGCACAAGCACGTATAGGGACTAAGATAAACCTTTCTCCCACCAAAGCTTACCCAAAGGAGAAATGTATATGTAACCATATATACACCCACAGATAGCATGTAGATGCACATATTTGGAGGGAAGGAAGAAAGGAAGAAAATAATGCGTAAGTTTATTTACAACGTTAAGTGAATATCTGGAATACTTTATGAATTAAGACTATTTCCTATAATAGACATGTTTTGTAACTGTGTACTTAGGAAAAAAGATATGGTTTACTTGCTTTGGAGTCAACACAAGCCTTGGGGTTAGAGGTTACATTTCCTGAGAGAATAAGAGTCTTCAGTAAAAAAACTGCACTCATCAGAGAATACTTGCCTTTTAAATTATTGAAATTATTATGATGTTTTAACCATAAATGTTTATGAGAAAAACATTGGTCCTGATCTGTGAGTATCTGCGTCTGTGAGAAGAGATCTATGAGATGTAATGGAGAACGGGGCACAGTTGGAATCAGTGTGAATTGAAGCCTTTTTAATTCACCAAGTTGTAATAGTCTGTCTCCTTACAGGGAGTACAGAACGAACAAGGTAATTTTTAGTTGATGAGAGTGCATCCTCCCGCTGCAAGGCTCCGAGTCAGGATAGACATAATTTACACCTGCCGCCCCTTTTAATCAAGGCAGTGGAAGTCCGTACCTGTTATTACTCCATCTTTCACTGCTCATAGACTTTCTGGTTTCACAGACAGGATCAGCAGATAGGAACAGCAGTGGATTCAGAGTTATCTTGGAAGTAACATTAGGGAAATGCTCTGATGGATGGAATGAGGGAGGTAAGAAAAAGCATTATCACCTCCATTTCAGGGATGAGGAAATCGAGCAAGTCCACTCACACCCTAGTAACTAGAAGAGTCGGGCTTCCTACTGACGGGCACCGAAGCCCACGCTCTTCTGTACTGGACATCCGGGAGCACTGAGCTTGGTCAGGCAGAGCCTACGTCACACGAGAGAATTTTGCCTCTAGTTATTACATACATATATCTATCTATCTATCTATCTATCTATCTATCTATCTATCTACCTATCCACACACATATTTTATTGATTTTCGAGAGGAAGGGAAAGAGAAAGAGAGACAAAAACATCAATGATGACAGAGAATCATTGATCAGCTGCCTCTCGCATGCCCCACACTGGGGATCAAGCCTGAAACCCAGGCATATGCCCTGACTGGGAATTGAACCTCAACCTCCTGATTCATAGGTCAATGCTCGACCACTGAGCCATGCTGGCCTGTCCGTCTCTAGTTTTGATAAGACACCTCCTACCCCACCTTGGTGGAGAGAACCACTTGCTAACCACTTGATGACAGCTTACCAATTTTATAGAAATGCTTCCAAAAGTAATAAGAAAAATAAGTTAAATTCACAGCCAAAGATGAAGATTGTTATTTTGAGATTTCTTAAACTCTATTCTATAGTTAACCAAATTTCGCTGCTTTGAACACTGTGAATAAACACTCAGTTATTTACTCAGTAAAATAGTTATTAGTGCCAACCACATTCCAGGAATTTTGTTAGGCAAGGGATACTGCGTTGGGGCCTTTTTCATTTCTGAGTTTGTAGGAAGTGCAAAATGATCTAGCACAAATAATACCTAATTATGAAATTTCGAGTTCCTGCCCTGATTCATTGCCCTTCCCAGAGCATTTATTTTGGCTTTGGCTTTGGCTTAGAATTAATGAGAGGGAAAGATACGGAATGCAGGTGCCAAAGGCTTAACAGTTGGTCAAAGATGATCAAAGAAAAGGGAGAAGATACAGAATGGCAGAGGCATGATGAGAAATGACGATGATCCAAGGAAAGGGAGAGAAAAGCACTATCCCTTAGTTTTGTTGAATAAAGAGTTGGTATATGAAGAGCGTGAGGGAGGGTTAGATGGTTATGTGTAGACCAGGGAGGAAATAGACATGATTGGGGAGGCGGGGGAGGAATAAACATGGGTTGTATGAGTATTCAAGGTATTTGCTCTTTCCCCAGAATAGTCTCTGGGTTGACCCTTGAAAATCAGTTCAATTAGGGATAAAGTCTCTTGCCCATTCTCTCTAATTCCTATGAACCTCCCGTGTTTTTTTTATTGGGGTGAAATTCACATAATGCACAATTGACCATTTTTAAAGTGTACAGTTCAGTGACATTGGGTGTCTTCACAATGTTGGCAACCACCTCTCCCTAGTTTCACCTTCCCTTTGTTTTAATTACTGGTATTTGACTCTTATTCTTTCACCCAAACTCTTATTCCACCAAAGCCATCATTTCTGCTGGGAACCAGTCCCCAGAATGCCCTATTCTGATGCAAAAAGCAGACAGACTAGCAAGACTTAGACTTGAGAGCAGGCAGGTCACACTACTTAGCCCAGCAACCAACCCAGCCTTAGGGAGTTGAAGCTGGGGGGAGCGTGGAGGTGGTGAGGAGACAAAGCCTTCTCCCAACATGGGGGAGGGACCTTTTCCACAAAACCCACTCGCTCACCTATTATTCTGGGCGGGTCCCTAATGCCCGTGCGTACTTCTCAGCTTTGGATGTACCACACTCTAGAGCAGCACACCGATAACCCTTTCTTCCCAAGAGAGTACTTGTCTCACCTAAGACCTCATGGCCCCTGTACATGATGGTATAATGGCATATTTATTCTTCTGTTCACAAGTTGCTTTAAAATGTACTTAAGATAGTTACTAAAGCCCTAGCCGGTTTTTCTCAGTGGTTAGAGCATTGGCCTGAGGACTGAAGGGTCCTGGGTTCGAATCAGGTCGAGGACACATACCTCCTATCTCGGTTGCTGGCTATTCCCCAGCCGAGGTTCTGGTCGGGACTCCTGCAGGAGGCAACCAATCAATGTGTTTCTCTCACATCCATGTTTCTCTCTGTCTTTCCCTCTCTCTTCCACACTCTCTAAAATTCAATGGAAAAATATCCTCAGGTGAGGATTAAAAAAAAAGCTACTAAAAGCAAATAACATCTCACCGATGGCCCAGCAGACGTAGTGCCATCTTCTTTAAGTCCCTGCTCAGTCAACAGCAATACTTCTAGAAGCTTCTACAGTGACCTCCAGACACAGTTAACTCTTATATTCCTCAGTATTTTTAATCCCACTTTGAAGACCAATATCATAGACTTGTGATAATTATTCCTAGTTGGCCACCTTGTGAGATCCTTGGGGGCAAGGAATATGCTTTACTCATCCTTCCATTGTAACTCGGTGCCTGGTACTTGTACAGACAATGAAATCCTAGGGGGAGCGAGAAGGTTCTCCTCTAACCTCCATCACACATGCTGGATTTGCCCTCCCTGGAACCGGTTAGGAGGCCACAGCAACTTTGTTTTTTTGTCAATCCTCACCCGAGGATATTTTTCCATTGATTTTCAGAGAGTGGAAGGGAGGGGGAAAGACAGAGCCCCATGGAGGACTTGATGTTCTCTCAGTTGCTGTGAAAATAAGCAAACAGCCATCCTGTTTTGCTAACCCTGGTTCTCTAGGGAAATAACTTCCCTGTTCCCAATAAAACAGAACTGCTCCCAGTGGTGTTAAAACAGGGAGGGGGGGAACCCACAACAACTCGAAGGTAATAGCATTAACCACTTTCGCACATCGTCACAAAAATGATCTTTTTTGGTGTGGGCAGATGGGTATCCCAGGAGGCCAGGGATGCATGAGTGAGACCGAGGAAGAGAGGCTGCCGGCAGAATCTCGGCAGAATCTCGGCAGAATCTCGTCTGGGCCACTCCTGCCCACTTGTGGGGGAGTCTGCGTAGGTGCCCAGGGTGCTGGGCAGCCCCTTTCCAGGGCTCAGACCATGCAGCCTCTAGCACTGTGGGCTGGAAAAAAACAGAGCTCGCTTATACCACTGTCTCCCTAAAAACGCCCCCACCCTAGAAACCAGAGCACTTTCCGCAGCGGGAGGTACAGGTGCGGTCAGTCCCGCGGAAGCTCAGGCCCCGGGAGATGGCGTCGGTCCTGGCACCGGGGCAGCCAGTTCTCACGCAGCCCGTTCCCTCCGCGCGGTGGGTGCCCCACGCCTTCCGTCTCCCCGATACCCGGCCTTGCGCTCCGGGTGGAGGCAAGAAAATGAGGGCACAGCTTCTGCTCGCCGCCGGTCTGAGGGGTTGGTCCGAGCACAGCTGTGCCTCCTCACCTCCCAGTGCACGCACAGGTCCCCGGCGGCCACGGGGAGCCCCCTGCGGGCGCTCAGTGCACCGAACCCGGCGCCGATTGAACGCCCGTAGGCGGCCACGAAACCGGGAATCCCCAACGGAGGGACCTCCTCCCCAGCAGGGGGGCTGCCCGGGGCGCCCCGCCTCCCCGCGCGCGGCCCACTCTCGGGGGGTGTCACACCGGCCCGCGGTGATGTCACACTTGCAGGGCTGAGGTTTTCCAGCCGGACCCCCTCCCGCCACCGGGCACCTTCAGATCCTCGCGGGGTCGGTGCGGAGGGGCGGGGAGCCCGGCCCCCGCCCGCGATCCACGCTGGCTCCCCACGGAGGCCCCCGCGGGGACCCACGGCGAGCCCCCGCGCCGGCGCCCTAAGGCGGTCCGGGTCCGCCGGCTCCCGGCACTTCCGCCTCCCGGCACTTCCGCCTCAGTAGGTGTCATGGCGCCGGCGGGTGCGGAGTTCCCGCGGGGCGGGGCCGGCCGGATGGGGCGGCCGCTCGGCGCTCGGCTCGTCGGGTCTGGCGACAGCAGCAGCAGCGGCGGCGGCGGAGCGAGGGGCCCGGCGGCGGCCCCGGACGGCTGCGGGAGGCCGAGGCGGGATCGCGCGGGGCCGAGGCGGCAGCGACGGCGGCCAGGGCCCGGGCGGCGGGGCGAGCGGGGAGCTGTGGGGGCTCCCCCCGCGGGACGGGTGCGGGGACGGCTCCGGGGGGCGGGGGCCGGGGCCCGGGCTGGCGCGCGCGGGGGGTATGATGACCCGGCGGCGGGGCCCCGGATCCTGTCTCCTCCGCCGCCTCCTCACGGCAGCCCCAGCTCGCGGCTGAGAACCAGACACACCGGCGGTGAGTCGGCGCGGGCGGGCGGGCGGGCGGGCGGGCTCCTGGGCCGGGAGCGCCCTCGGATCGGCTCCCCGCGGGGCTCCGGGCGGGCCGCGGGCTGTCCGGGGCGCCCGGCCTGCGGGGGACGCCTCTCTCGGGGAGCCCCCCCCCCCGGGATCGGGGTCGGGGTCCTGCGGCCAGGCCGCTCTCGGCCGCGGACGGGATCGTGCCCCCGGGAAAGCGGGGAGGCTGCGGGCTGGTTTTCGGGGCAACTCCCCCTGCGTCCTGCCACTTCTTCCTGGGCGTGTTGTTCTCGAATGACAGGGGCCGCCGGCGTCTCCCCGCCGGCTTCTCCGCGGCTCCCGTGGCGGGTGCCCGGCCGGGCGGCGGGTGCGTGTGTGCTTCCCGGCCCCGCCGGTCGCCGCGGCGGCGGGTCGTGCGTGCCGTCTGGGGCCCGGCACCGGCGTCGGGAGGGATCGGTGGTGGCGGGCGGGTGTGGGCGCTCCCCGCTCCCCCCCGCCGGTGCCGTTGAGCCCCGCTGGTGTGTAATCGTTCCGCTTGTCGTTTTGTAACGATGGGGAGGCGGCGGGGGACCAGCCCACCGATGGATGCATCTGTGTGTGCGGGGCCGAGCCCGAGGTCTGGCTCCGGGGGAAACTTTTGCTGTTTGCTGTCTGCTGTCACTTTCCCAAAGCTTTCGTTTAAGAAAAAAAAAAAAATCATAAAAGGGCGAGGAAACAACCCAAACTCCACGCTCTTCGCCCGGCTCCGTGGGAAGGAGGAGCCCTTTTTGTTGCTAGCAACCCGGACCGGGAGGTCGGTCGCCGGGAGCGCGGGTCCGCCCGCGGGTTTGCCGTGACCATCCCGAGCCCGGGCCTGCGTTTCTGCTGGGCGCGCTTTTCCTGTTTATGGGGGGGGGGGGAGGGGAGGGGAGGGGAGTGGAGGGGAGGGGTGCAGAGCGGGGGGCCGGGGAAGGGGGAACCACCCGGGGCTCCGCTAGGTCTCCCCGGCTTACGCCGCCGACTCCGTGGTAGGTGCACCCGTTCTGAGGCAGCCCTCGATGCTTGCTTTTGGGAATTTTCAGGAATTGCATCCAAATATGCATTTCCACTGGAGCCTGTTCTGCCCAGTATGTCCTTTATCTTGTTTGTTTCCTAGTAACTCTGATGAAAACAGCCGTGTGGCTTCCTGCCCCCGGTGAAGTGGGGTTAAATTAAGTGGCTGATGCCCTGAGCAAAACCTGCAATTTTGCTCTTGTTTGTGTAAAGCTATTTTTGATTCTTGGTCTGCAGTTTTGTGTGTGTGTGTGTGGTGGTTTTTTTTTTTTTTTTTTTTTTGGCTTTTTTTTTAAGATTACAGAGGGTGCAAATCATTACCAGCTTTTTTTTCCCCGCATCGAGGTCTAAAGCTTTCTGTAAAACGGTTTTAAAAATCTACTAGCAAGTCACTTTACCCAGCAGTTGTTATTCAGCAAGGGAGTTTGGATATTTCCATGTAATGATCTCGGGGTTCTGTGCTATAATACTGGTATGATGAAGGATATCATGGACCGAAAGATACTATTCCTGGTTTGAAGGAACAAAAAGGGCCACCCTTCAACTTGTGGTTGGAACTGGAGGCAGCCAAGCCAGTAAAGCATCTGATGATTAAAAAATGGTGAATAAGATCTTGTAAATATACTGGCTCTGATTGGTAAAAGGACTTTTGCTGGTGACATGTTCATGACTAGTTTATCCTCACTTTGGACATTGTCGTTTTATGGATTGCAGAGCAAGTCGATTGGTAACTTGAGATTCAAAACCAAACCAGAACTCCCTTCTAAAAGTAAAAAAGGATAGTCTCAAAATTCACGGTTCTCAGGAAAATGGAATTCTTTCATCCTGTGGTTTTGTTTTCATAAGCACAGCTCAGTCGTTGTGTTGGTAGAAACCAGCCAGCCAACCCTGCCTTGTAAACTTATGATACTTGGAACTTGTGCAACTTGTTGTTAGTTATATATTGTAACCGGTCCTTTTGTAATTTGAAGTAAATTGTAGACATGAACTTCCTGATCTGCCCTCTTATTTTCATTTTCACAACTGTATAAAGTATCCATTACCTTTTTTTTTTTTTTAGTTTTTAAAAAGTTAGTTATTAATTCCTTCCCAGTTTCTTTTTTTATTATTTTTATTGATTTCAGAGAGGAAGGGAGTGGGGGAGAGAGAGAGAAACATCAATGATGAGAGAAAATCATTGATTGGCTGCCTCTTGCATGCCCCATACTGGGGATTGAGCTGGCAACCCGGGCATCTGCCCTGACTGGGAATTGAACCATGACCTCCTGGTTCATATATAGGTCAACGCTCAACCAGTGAGCCACATAGGCTGGGCCCTCCACAGTTTCTTCGCTTACGTTTCATGTTATTCTGAACACAAGTCATCAAAATCATTTTCCTTCCAGTAGCACTTCAACAGTCACTGATTTGCTTTTGATTCCTTTTCTGTTCCGAATCTTGCAGCTCTCTAAACGCCCAACGTATTTTGGTAGAGCATAATTTGGCACTTAAAGAAATTTACATCCTGTTTTTATATTTTTCTCTTTCTTTTTGGTGTGTCATATCACCAAAGCACATTTCTAAGCTCTTGGGAGGTGGGGAAAGTTATGTGTATTTCTTTTGGATTCTTTAAGGACACCTGGTACAGTGCTTTCCCAGAGAGCTTAAGGGAAAAGAACCAGAAGGCCTGAGTTCTTTGCCAGCCTCGCTACTCATTAACTCTGTGAAACTAGGGCTTTCTTGGGTCTCCTTTTCCTCATCTTGGAATTAGGGAGTTTTAGAAAGCATATAAGGTCTGTTTTAGCTGTAAGAATCCCTGTCTCCCCCCCCCCCCCCCTTTTTTTTTTTTTTTTTTTGCCAGTGTCTTCTCCAATGCAGTACGTTTTTTATTCAGATTTTCTCCTTGCTCTAAACAGTTCATTTTTCCATGGCCCCTGGCACACTGGCAATAGTCATCTCATTCATCTGAAAGAGCGCTTTCCACCTTCTGCCTGCCAAACGGTTGTTACCTTGCCTGGGTCCTGTTTCCCTTAGACTTTTGCCTGTTGATCTAAATGGGGTCCCCTTTTAGTGTCTGTTTCAGATTGAGCTATGCTTTAGTTTGACGTACTCCTTATACAGTTTTCTTTAAACTGTACAGGCCTGTAGACTGTCCTGTGCACGTACTGAGATAGCACCTTTTTACCAAACACAAAAGCACCTGCTTTCTTTTCTTTTCTTTTTTTCTGTTACTATAGATTCGTCATTCCAAATCCTAAGAGAGCTACTGGAATTTAGGAAACAATATCCTACCTACAAGGAAAGCCCCCTCAGCCAGTTTACTGAAAAATTACAAAATTGGTTTAAATGGCTGGAAATTGTATAGACTTGGAGAGTTACTTTGTCAGCTCACAGCACCTATTTCACACCCTGTTTTTGTGTGCTAGTTGGGGAACTGGCTTGTTTCACATGGTTCCATATGAAGGAAGTGCTGCAGGAAAGGGGATGGGGAGCTTTGATTCAAATGATGTCCTGAGGGTTTCAAGCTTATTTTTTCCTTCAGTATCATTATATTTAGAAAACTGATTATATATATATATATATATATATATATATATATATATATATATATATATATATATATTTTCTTGTAGACGTGAGATTCTAATTTCTATTTTTCATCATGTATTTCTCTAATCTAGTCAAAATGACTTCTGAACTCTTATGTTTATATATATATATATATATGAAGTAATGTGATCTCTCTATAGTCATTCATTCTAGCAAACATTTTACACATACAGGGTGCCAACCATTGTGGTAGATGCTGATGATTAAAAAAAGGGGGGACACTTACTCTTCTGTTGAGATTTGCCCATGACACTTGCAGTTTAGAAGTCAACTTTTAAATAAATAATTACAAATAGTCATATTTAGAATAAAATCCAGAGCGGCCCACAGGTCACTAGCCCTGTTTCCTCTTTGGGTCCTGTTTCTACTGTTTTCTCTCCGTCCTTTCCATCGATACTGGTCTCTTCTTCAAGGAGGCCAAGAGTATGTCTTGGCACTAACTCTTCTTTTTCACTTTCAGTGGCACCTTCTTGTCTGTTCGGTCTCAGTGTAAGTGCCACCACCTTATAAGGGCTTCCTTGGCCACCAAACCCAGGGTCTCTCCTTGCACCTTCACTATCATGTCATTGTGTTTTGTTTTCATAACATTTATCACTAGCTGCTATTTTGTGTGTGTGTGTATGTGTGTGTATGTATGTATGTGTTTGTCTCCTCAATAGAAAGTAGACTCCAGGAGATAAGGGATCTTATCCATCTGGAACACCTCATCTCCTGTGGCTAGACCAGTGCCAGGCAGATAGACATGTTTGTTAATAAATGAAATGAGTAATTACAAGTGTAGTATGTAGTAGTGAAGGATGCTACGGGAGCCTTTACCAGCAAACCTACCCTCTTATGAAGTGGTCTGGGGAAGGCTTTCCTGAGTATGTTTGTCAGCATAAGGTAGACTAAACAACAGTCTAGCTGAAGGGAAATAGTTTTTCTCTCATGTAGCAGCCTGAATGTTCCAGGTTGCCGTGATCATTGCTGGTGGGGGAGGTGGCTTCGCGCTCCATGGCCATTCGGGGACCCATGTTCTTTCCATCTCGTTGCTCTGTCATTCTTCGGTGTGGTTTCATGGTGGAAGCTGAGTCTCCATGAGTTCCTGCTGGTGGAGAGGGAAAGGAACATGAAAGCCTCCTCCCCCCCCCCCCCCCCACATCACTTCCTATTAGAGAGAGGGGCTGGGAACCATAGTCGAGCCTAGGATGAAGGAGAAAGGAAGTTTCGAGCCCAAGCAACACCCTGTACCACACTGAAAAAGGGAGCTGTGAGGGGAGATGAAAAGGATAAGTAGAAATTAGAAAAAAGGAGGCTGAAGGGGAAATGAAGTTCAGAGAGGGGACATGATGTTTGAAGGAACTAGGGCAGGAGAAGGCAAGGCCTACTCTAGGAACACAGAGAAACGTGGTACTTCTGAAAGAGAGAACCTGGGATGGGTAAAACGAGGCTACAAAACTAATCAGGGTCCAGATCTTACAAGGCCTGGAGATCCCAGCTAGAAACACTTATTGGAAGGTTTTAAGTGGGGGACTGATACGCATTTTTGTAAGGTGAAGAGTGAATTGGGAGAAGGAGGCATAAAAAGGGGGCCTTCGGGGGAAAGGAGACATATGTAATCCTCTTTGTAATACTTTAAGCAAGAAAAAAAAGAAAGAAAAAAAAAGAAAATTCCAAAAAAATAAATAAATAAAAGTGGGCCTTGAGAGTTCAGATTGGGGGAGACAGGTTAGACTATTGAATTGTGCAGTAGGGGTAGAAAAAAAAGGGTGGAGTAGAGAGATGGTGTTCTGGTGAAAGAGTTTTCTTGCCAAACTTGTCTTGCTTTATTTTTACAGAACATGTATTCTTGTTTACCTACTTTAATGATGTGAATGCTCTTTATATATCGTGTGCTGGAGAGTATGTACATCTGTGTACATGTCAGCTGAGGACAAGTACTAGA
The DNA here is from genome assembly GCF_963259705.1 of Myotis daubentonii. Lineage (NCBI taxonomy): Eukaryota > Metazoa > Chordata > Mammalia > Chiroptera > Vespertilionidae > Myotis > Myotis daubentonii. The sequence goes on along the minus strand of NC_081857.1, from coordinate 36,198,903 downwards.
GGAAGAAACAATATACTGTTTTTAGGTTATTTAGATCACCAAGTGTTAAATTATATCAAAGAGGCAAAGATGACACTAAGTGAAAACAGTAGGAATATGTTATTGGTATGTCAGGGAAAAGATGGGAGTTACTGAAAACTAAAGGCAAAGTAATCACCTTGGTTGTCATACCCAGTTGTTCTATTCCTAGTTATAATATTTGAATTTTTTTTTTACTATTTATTTATTTATATTGGTTTCAGAGAGGAAGGGAGGAGAGAGAGAAATATTAGTGATGAGAGAGAATCATTGATCCGCTGCCTCCTGCACACCTCCCACTGGGGATCCAGCCTGCAACCCGGGCATGTGCCCTTGACTGGAATTGAACCTGGGACCCTTCAGTCCGCAGGCTGACACTCTATCTGCTGAGCCAAACCGGCTAGGGCTAATATTTGAATTTTTAAAAAAATATATTTATATTGATTTCAGAGAGGAAGGGAAAGGGAGAGAGAGAGAGATAGAAACATCAATGATGAGAGAGAATAATAGATTGGCTGCCTCCTGCACACCCCCTACTGGGGACTGACCCTGCAACTCTGCATGTGTCCTTGACTAGAATCGAACCTGGGGCCCTTCAGTCTGCAGGCTGGTCTGTCCACTGAGCCAAACCGGCGAGGGCTTAATTCTTTATTGTAAGATTCTCCCTATGAAGTGACTTAGTGTGGGGCACCCAACAGATGTTGAGTAGATGTGACCATGGCAGGGAGTGGGGTAACTTTCCTGGTTTTGAAAGCCTTGGATTCTAGCAAGACTCGTTTCTCGTTTTAGTAGTAAGTAGAAGTACCAGTAGCTTTTTGCCTTTTCATTTTAGTTGGGGATTAACGCAGTGGGCAAATTTGTCATTACGTTTAGATGGTTAAATCCTTGGAAAGTCAGGTTCGAAATGAAAAGGCTAGTTTATTGCTGGATCGAAGTGCCACATTTTCAGGAAGTCAGAGAAATAACGTCTAGTTTATTGGGAGCTGTTCTCCTGTGAATTGAAAATATTTGTGCTGTAGTTAAGTTTTGGAGGGTTTTCAACTGTGCAGGGTCAGTGCCCTTAGACCCCCCTGCATTGTTCAAGGGGCAGCTGTAATTTCCTTCACAGAGTCGGCTGATACATGATAGGTTTCCCACAGTGTGAAGTCTGTTCCATGTTTTTGTTTGGGAGGTCTCAGCCTAGGTAGAACATTGCCTGCCCATGTGCAAAGGCAAATTTCGTGGAACATGGTACCTTTATCCCGTGTCTACAAATGGCTGTTTTCAGCTGAATTTCAGAGTGTTACATCAGTAAGAGTGTTGATTTTTGTAGGCATCTTTGGTTCTGTCTTTTCTTCTCTCCTTGTGCTCGTTGAGGTCAGCATGAGTCTCAGCCACCCTGTGAGTCCTGGTGCCACCATACTGACGTAAGCGTACCCTCCACCCTGGCTGTGGGGAAGGCCCGTGAAATTCTGGTTGTTCTTTTCCTGCGGGGAACTTAAATTTTTCTCACTGAGTGAGAATTATATTCATTTATATACTTGAACCTTCTGAAACATTTTCTAGAACTGGTGCCTTTTGCAGTACTGAGTTGAAGGTTGAAGCCATCAGCATCTGCTATTTTGTTTATTGGGTGAAGAGTTGTCAGTAACATTACTCTGGTGAATGCAATATTTTTAAAAAGTGTCTAGTTATGAACATGCTTTTAAGAATTTGCTATTACATTTTATGAATTGTTTTCAGTATTATTTTAAGGCCTCCTGTTCCCAGACATAGAGCTACAAATTGCAGTTTGTGTATTCTAATTCTTTTACTAAATTCTTTTAGTAGCTCAACAGATAGACAGCGAAAAGCAAATTTCGCAAATTTTCTCCATTTCTTGCTCAATTTTATGATGACAAATATTTTTGCATATATTTTAATAGGTACATTTTGTACAGGCCCTGGTACAGATTTTTCTGTTACTATAATTTGGTATTATGTCAGCGATATAGGTAGAACAAGTTGATTTGTAAATTTATAGCCTTGGAGTTAAATTGCACTGACTCTAGCCTTTAATTTACACTTTTTTCTCTTCGAGATTCATATAAATTATGGAAACTCTTGTTTGAAGTACATCCAGACCACATTTTTAGAAATTGAAGGCTGAGGGTTTGTTCGTTCCAGCTGTCTAGTCCAGTGCAGATGGTTTTCAGTTGCATTCAGGCACGAAGAAATGTACACACTGCTTTTTTATGTTCTGTAACATCCTTTGTCACGCTTCCTTCCTTTCTACTTGTGTGTGTTTATTCTCTTATGACTAGTAAAATTATACTGTGTGTCCTGGAGTGGAGACTTCCCCCATTTTTCTAGGACTGCACAACTAAAATGGAGGGACATTAAAAAACGAAACCAGCATCGACAATCCTGCAGTTTAATATGAATGGTAGGGAGTAGCTCTGCCTTCGGTAGGCAGGGGTTGCATCACCAACAAATATTGAGTGTCTGTCAATTGCCAGAGTCCGTGGTAGGTTCTGGCAATATAAGCGAAGCACAAGACAGTCATGGTACCTGCCCTCATGGAACTGATACTGTAGCTGGGAATGTAGTAAATAATTTCAAGTTGTAAGGGAGGAACAGGGTGCTATGGGAGTTTATGGAATGCGGCAGGGCAGTGGTGATGGTGATTGGCGCAGGTGTGTGTGTGTGAACAGTTTTCCCAGCAGAGAATCTATGTTGAATCAGAGAGCTTTCTGAAAACTGAAAGAAGGGTGGTATGGCTGGAGTGGAGGATTCAAGGGGGGAAGACTTTGGAAGTCACAGCAGTGGAGTTTGGGAGCTTTAGGGCAGGTTGAGGATTTTGGACTTTATCCCCAAAGCAGGGGAAACCTGGGAGGCAGGAGGAGAGAGAGGACTTTGCATCATCATCCTGATGACTTTCTTTCTCAAAAAAGAAAGAGCAGTCTTTCAATTTGCATAGGACTCCCTCCCAACCTCAAACCTCCCATTCAAGATTCAAGATTAGTTTGGAGGCTACTGGAAGTTCCAGTGAACTAGAATAGTTCCAACGGGTAGAGAAAAACGGCCGATTGGAGATACACTTGGGAGGCAGAATGGAAGATTTGGTTATAGATTAGATGTGGGGGGATAAGGGAGAGGAATGAGGGTAATAACAGTGAGTGAGTCCCAGGCACTATTACATGTATCAAATCTTTAGATTCTCACAATAACCCCACCAGGTAGATATTACTGTCAATGTTTTATAGATGAAGAAGCAGACTCATGGTCTCCCTGGTTTTTGCCCTGAGGTGCTGGGTGTATGGTGGTGTCTCATAACTGAGTTAGAAAACTGGGGTGGGATGGAGGCTCCTTAGTTAAATTTTGGACACGTTGAATTTGAGGTGTCTGTAAGTTAATCCAAGTTGCAGTGTAGAGTGGTTAGGTTATTTAGAAATAAGAATTTGGGGGCCTTGGATGGGTAGCTCAGTTGGTTTGTCCTTCTATAACAAAAAAGGTTTATCCTTCTATAACAGGAAACATATTTTGGAAAATGTAGCAAATTAAACCCAGCCAGATATGTTTCCTGGTGGCTTTTCTAAACGAGAAGTTGTGACCTGGGGGTCTGACTCTTCCTCTCTCCGTGCAGGTATGGCATCACAGCTGCAGTTTTCCCCCCCATCAGTGTCGTCGAGTGCCTTCTGCAGTGCGAAGAAACTGAAAATAGAGCCCTCCGGCTGGGATGTTTCTGGACAGAGCAACAACGACAAATACTATCCCCACAGCAAAACCCTCCCCGCCGCACAAGGGCAAGCCAGCTCCTCTCACCAGGTAGCAAACTTCAACATCCCTGCCTATGACCAGGGCCTTCTCCTCCCAGCCCCTGCCGTGGAGCACATTGTTGTAACAGCGGCTGACAGCTCGGCCAGCGCTGCGACATCCACCTTCCAAAGCAGCCAGACCCTGACGCACAGGAGCAACGTTTCTTTGCTTGAGCCATATCAAAAATGTGGACTGAAAAGAAAAAGTGAGGAGGTCGACAGCAACGGTAGCGTGCAGATCATAGAAGAACATCCCCCTCTCATGCTGCAAAACAGGACTGTGGTGGGTGCTGCTGCCACGACCACCACTGTGACCACAAAGAGTAGCAGTTCCAGCGGAGAAGGGGATTACCAGCTGGTCCAGCATGAGATCCTTTGCTCGATGACCAACAGCTACGAAGTCCTGGAGTTCCTCGGCCGGGGAACGTTCGGACAGGTGGCGAAGTGCTGGAAGCGGAGCACCAAGGAAATTGTGGCTATTAAGATCTTGAAGAACCACCCCTCCTATGCCAGACAAGGACAGATCGAAGTGAGCATCCTTTCCCGCCTCAGCAGTGAAAATGCTGATGAGTATAATTTTGTCCGTTCTTATGAGTGCTTTCAGCATAAGAATCACACCTGCCTTGTGTTTGAGATGCTGGAGCAGAACTTGTATGATTTCCTAAAGCAGAACAAGTTCAGTCCACTGCCACTCAAGTACATCAGGCCCATCCTGCAGCAGGTGGCCACCGCCCTGATGAAGCTCAAGAGCCTGGGTCTCATTCACGCCGACCTGAAGCCAGAAAACATAATGCTGGTCGATCCAGTGCGCCAGCCCTACCGAGTGAAGGTCATTGACTTTGGTTCTGCTAGTCACGTGTCCAAGGCCGTGTGCTCAACCTACTTACAGTCACGCTACTACAGGCAAGTGGCCAACGCTAAAAAGCTTGTGTCAGACTCGAGATCTGTCTTTATAGTTAATATATAGTACATAAGGCTACATAGGACAAGGAATGTATTTACAGAGTCCAAGGTAGAAACAGGATCATGTTTTAGTTTGTGTGGTATTCCTATAAGCAACATTATTGTATATCTGAAATCTTTTTTAACACTAGAAAAATTAATTGTCTGATTCCGAAGCTTGTTCCTAGTTGAATTATATAGTTGGCCCTTGAACAACATGGCGGTTAGGGGGAACCTGCATATACCTTTTGACTCCCCCAAAACTTAAGTTGTTCTCCAGTATCTGTAGGGGATTACTTCCGGGACCTTGCAGATATCAAAATTCACAGATGCCCCAGAATAATATCCCACTGTATGTACCTACCATATTTTGTTTATTCACTCATTTGGTGGTGGACACTTGTTTATTTTTACATTTTTAGCTGTTATGAATAATGCTGTGATGAACATTGGTATTCAGTTGCTTAAGTGTCTGTTTTTAGTTCTTTTGGGTATAGAGCCAGAAGTAGAGTGCCTGGGTCATATGGTAGTTCTATGTTGAACTCTTTGAGAAGCCACCAAACTGTTCCACAGCTGCTGCACTATTTTGCATTCCCACCAGAAGTGCATGAGGATTCTAATTTCTCCACATCCTCACCAACAGTTGTTATTTTCTGTGGTTTTTGTTTGTTTGTTTTTGATAACAGTCATCCTTGTATGCATGAAATGATACCTCATTGTGGTTTTGATTTGCATTTCCCAAATGATTAGTGATGTTGAACATCTTTTCATGTACTTGTTGGCCATCTGTATGTCTTCTTTGGAGAAATGTCTGTTCAAGTCCTTTGTTCATTTTTTAATTTGGGTTGCTTTTTGTTGAGTTGTAAGAGTTCTTTAGATATTCTGGGTATTAATCCCTTATCAGATAATATGATTTGCAGGGTTTTTTTTTTTATCTCCCATCCAGGGGGTTGATTTTTCACTTTTTTTTTGCACAAAATTTTAAAACTGTGATGAAGCCCAATTTGTCTGTTTTTTCTTTCGTTGCTTGTACTTTTGGTATCACATCCAAGAAATCATTGCCAAACCAATGTTATGAAGCTTCTCTCGTGTTTTATTATAAGAGTTTTATAGTTGTAGCTCTTATATTTATTTATTTATTTATTTATTTTTAATATATTTTATTGATTTTTCACAGAGAGGAAGGGAGAGAGAGAGAGTTAGAAACATCGATGAGAGAGAAACATCGATCAGCTGCCTCCTGCACATCTCCTACTGGGGATGTGCCCGCAACCCAGGCACATGCCCCTGACCGGAATCGAACCCGGGACCCTTCAGTCCGCAGGCTCTATCCACTGAGCCAAACCGGTTTCGGCTAGTTGTAGCTCTTATATTTAGATCTTTGATCCATTTTGAGTTAATTTTTGTATGTGGTGTAAAGTAAGGGTCCGGTTTCACTCTTTTGCATGTGGATATACAATTTTCCCAGCACCATTTACCGAAGAGACTATCCTTTCTCCATTGAATGGTCTTGACACTCTTGTCAGAATCCTTCAACTGTATATATGAGGGTTTATTTCTGGGCTCTCTGTTCTTTTCCATTGGCCTATATGTCTGTCTTTATGCCAGTACCACACTGTTTTGATTACTTGTAGCTTTGTAATAGGTTTTGAAATCAGGAAGTAGGAGACCTCCAGCTTTATTCTCTTTCAAGATTGTTCGGTTATCTCAAGGAATCTCTCAAGATCTTTATCAATTTCAGGATGCTTTTTCTCTTTCTGCAAAAAAACCTCATTGACTTTTGATAGGTATTGCACTGAATCTGTAAGTCACTTTGGTTAGTATTGACACTTTAACAATATTGTCTTCCAGTCCACTCTCATCTATTTTTTTTATAGTTCTATAAAACTATGGTATTTCTTACTTGAGTGAGATAAAGAAATTCCTAGAGTCTTTGATTTCTAGTTTCATGTTGTCTAGGCAACTTGATCAATTTTGAGAATCTCACCTCCATTTATTTATTCATGACTTGGGAGAGTTAGGTTCCAATTATTTTTGCTTCTGATAGTCTCCTTTGAGCAATCCTACCACCACCCACACGTGCACATGTGTACAGCACATTCACAGGTGCACTGAAGAGTTCAGTTCTGTGTCTTATTTTGAGCACTGGGGAAGTAAGAAGGAGAGCACAGCTGAGGAGTGAGGGCTTTCTTGATCTTTCATCTTGTCAGTGCCTGCAGGTGTTTAACTGTTTATCTGCCCTGTCAAAGACAAGGACGAGGTCTGAAGCCCTTTTAAGATTGAAAAAGAGCAGTTGAGATAAAAATTATTCATGAAATAATTGTGTGGTTTTCTTTTTTGCTTTTAAATATATTATTATTGATTTCAGAAAGGAAGGGAGAAGGCGAGAGAGATAGAAACATCAATGATGAGAGAGAATCATTGATCGGCTGCCTCCTGCATGCCCACAACTGGGGATGGAGCCTAACCCGGGCATGTGCCCTTGACCGCTATTGAATCCAGGACTCTTCAGTCTGCACGCCGATGCTCTAGCCACTGAGCCAAACCAGCTAGGGCAATGAAATAATTTTTTATGGAATTTTCTCATAAAAGGTAAAGGAGATGTGAGGGATTATAAACATTTCTGGCTATTTAGCTTTCTCTAGTATGACATTTAAATAATTTTTAGTCTTATGTTGCTGGTCTTTGCCCCTTTTCTTCTCCTTTTAATTTAAGCTGTCATTTGAGTAATTTGGTGGTTTTGTTTTTATAGAAAATATGATTTGCAGAATTTTAAATCCACTAGTAATTACTCTTCAACAAAGTCCTGTAAATCCGTGGCTTTTAGTTATTGACTATATGAGTAATTTTAAATGGAGCTAAGTTTATCTCTTAAAAACAGTAGTTCACTCTGTATATGACTGAGTAATGCTTGTGCATTCTGAGGTTCAATATCAGGTCTCGACTGTGTTTAGGATTTAACGTGAACGTTCTGTTGTGTCACAGAAATACTTGATACTGAGCCTGAGCACAGGGAATAGCCACTCAGGCATTCCTTCTCTGTCATGTGTTTTACCCACAGTGACTTCATGTTGCTTTGTTGCCTTATTAGAGTCTATTAGGTCCTCACCCTCTTTTCAGAAAACCTCCGTGAACTTTGGCCAGTGAAGCATTCTGCCTCCCAGGCTGCCTTCCTCAAGCCCTCCTTTTTAGTTTACATTGCTTCATCTTGCTGATAGCATGCCAAACTATTATCAGTTGACGTACATTTTTGCCACCATGTTGTCTGTTGGCCACGGCATGGCTAAATAACTCAGGCAGTGGAAATAATATACTTTATTTCCTGCCCACTGTGAATGTAGGCTAATTGCAAGAACAGTTGCTGTCTTTGGCGGTTGAGTTTTATGCACAAAGGTTTCCATGCTTATAAGCTCAATGCTTTCACATTCTGAACCAACCAGCCGGCCTTCATTGAAAACCGAGATCACTTTATTTGTTCTGTATGGAAGGACAAGGTCTACAGAAGGAAAGCGTATTTTCACTTTGTCCTAGACAAACAAACAATCTGGTTTTATCTGACAGTGAAACTGCAGCTTAATCTAAGCCACAGATGCAGGAAGTTTGCCTTTATGTAACATCTCTGATCTAGGAAGGTTGATGCCTCTGCAATAGACAGGAAGAAACAAGTGTGTTCATGAAAATGAGTAGAGAATGATTGCTGTTGATTCTCACCTCAGCTTGCTCTCAGTTCAGGTGAAATAAAGCTTTACGACCTTAGAGGATTCTTCAGTTTAAAGAAGTTTGAAATTGGGAAATCAGAAGGCAGGCATTGCTATTTCTGCCACCTGGTTTTAGTCACTAGCGCCCACTTAGTATTTGTTCTTTAAGGATGGGATGGATCTTCAAAGAGGAGACCACCATGTCCGAAGTGCAATTAGCGCCATTTTTGTACTAAAGTGAACACTGCCAGTTTTGTTTTTCCCCCTCTTGCCTGTGCTTTAATAGGTAATCTTTTTTACTGCCCAGCTGTTAGAACATCAGAGCTGGAAAGCGATCTAGGAGAGTAATTATCTAACTCAGCCTCCTTATTTCACAGATGAAGTAGAACCGGAATTTCAGAGTCTAGATAAACGTTTATATTAAGGGATTGAGAAATACTAGAGGCCAAGGGGCAAGATGATACAGTAATGAAAATATTAGCAAGAATTATCATTGGAATTCAGAGTTGAAAACATTCAGTCTTTAGAGAGGAACATGCTCTAAATGATTTCCTTTCTGTTCAGTGTCTCGGTAAGTCTAACATTTCTAGGAGTAATGATAGTGAAAAGTGCTTCAGGAGACTGAACAGCCTTCTTTTTATTTTATTTTGACTGCTTTCATTTTTTTTTCTTTTGATACCTTTTTGTATGGTAGATGGTAGAGCTTACTGTTTTGAGTGAACTTGAAATCCTTAGCTGCTTTTATTACTCTAGAGGCAGGGTGAGTCCAAACGAAAAACTGATTCCAGCCAATTCCAAAGGTTTTGAGTTTTTGTTGTTGTTTGTTTAATAGGGTTTAAGGGCTGGAATTAGTGTTTCTCTGAAAGCTAAAGTTTTATCACATATTACTGCTCCCTTTTTAAAGAAGTAAGTTATTGGGTGCTGGCCTCTCCCTGTGACCTACCCTTTGGGGTTTAAAATGTCTTCCTGTTATAGTGGGAATGGCAGAATCAATCCGCGCTCTCCAGCTGATGCTTAGGAATGCTCTAAGCCCAGTTTTTACTTGGGCACAAAGCCATTTGCATGCTCCCTGCCAGCTATTTTTGGCACTGTCACGAACTTGGAAATTAATGATTCTACTCACTGAAAGTAAAATTTTGTTCCTTTTCAATTTTAGAAAAGCTTTTATGTTTCTGGGTCCTCATACCCTCAAACTTGTGCTGCCTTAAAACATGCCTTAGTGGTTGGGATTTAATTGCACTCACTCTGAAATTCCATCAGTCATGTGGCTCTAGCCACCTGCAACAGGAATGGCACTTCTGATGGTTGTTTCTTTGGCTAACAAAACCACAGTTCATTCACATTAAATAGCACAGAAACGGTCTATTAATGGCTCCATCCATAGCTGTCACATAGTATAAGTCTTGACAGGCCTGGGTCTTTCGCTCTTTCTCTGCTAGATCAGGGAAGCTTCTAGACCAGGGGTGGGCAAACTTTTTGACTCGAGGGCCACAATGGGTTCTTAAACTGGACCAGAGGGCCGGAACAAAAGTATGGATAGAGTGTTTGTGTGAACTAATATAAATTCAAAGTAAACATCATTACATGAAAGGGTACGGTCTTTTTTTTTTTTTTTTTAGTTTTATTCATTTCAATTTTTTAGTTTTATTCATTTCAAACGGGCCGGATCCGGCCTGCGGGCCGTAGTTTGCCCACGGCTGTTCTAGACTCTATAGAGCCCTCTAATTTACCCTGTTTTCTCAGAAAATAACTTGGGGAGGATATTCTTATTTAGGGAAATATCTTGATACCCTCCCCCACTCAACCTCCTCCCTTTGCTCCCTCCACACACACCGAGGAAGCTCACATGACCTGAAAGTACAGCTGGGGAAATGTGGGCGCTCCACAAGAAGACACGGTCTGTTCGATGCTTCCCAATGGAAAGATCTGCTTTTCCATTTTTCTCCTCTAAAAGGAGGGGTCTGGATCTGGGGTCCTTACAGATTCAAATGCCATGACTTGTAAGAAGGAAAGGGAGTTGTTTGGAGAAGGTGCTAAAGTGTTTAAGAGCTCAGACCTTGGCTCAAGCCTGCCATCACCCAGTCCTTGTGTGGTCTTGGGCACCTACCCTCTCAGTGCCCAGTTCCTCCCATCTGTAAAGTGCATACTTTATTACATAGAAGCCAAGATACCTTGGTTATAAGATGAAACATTATTTAGGTGCCAACGAGAAAGTAAAAGCACTGCCATTAAACTAAAATACACCATGGTTTGCAAGAATTTTCTTAGTTTCAGAGATGTTAAAATGTAAAAGAAAGTGCATCTTAGAATTGATGGCTTAAAAGTAGTAATACGTTCATAGGATTGTTGTAAGGTTTAAAATGACCGCATTTATAAAGAACTTGGAATAATGCATGGCACATAGTAAGCACTATGTAAGTGTCACCTATTAGTATTATTGATAATAGTGTTACCTATTATTTTCATTCCTGTTCTGAACCCATTTATTGATCTCTTAAGTTTCGACACACTTTGCAAAATGCCATGGTATACCACCATGCCAAAAAGATTGTTATAGATAGGTATGTACTTAACTTTTACTTAGTTAGACACAGCATAATATACTCAACTCCATAGCTAGACTGTCAGAATTCAAATTCTAGCTCTGTCACTTATGTGATTTTGGGCAAATCACTTAATAATTTGCCTCGGTTTCCTCCTCTATAATTGAGGATACACAATTTTCCTTGGATGTGTTCATATTTACAAGCTCTAAGTATATGGGATTGCCTTAGTCTTCTCTTTAAGGCTCCTCATTTCTCACTTGGAGCATTAATGGAAATGAAAAGAATTCAAAGTTTAAAAATAATGATCATATATATTAATAGTTATTATTATATCTAACACTTATACAGTACTTTATATGTGCTGAGTACAAGAGCTTACTGTCCAAGACCTTTGATACTTACTATTATTAATTGCTTATTTAAACCTTATAACACCCTATGTAGTGGGTACCTCTTCTTTTCATTTTATGAATGAAGAACCTGAGGCACAGAGAGATTAAGTAATTGTCTGCAGCTACGAAATAAAGGAATTGAGGCTCTGAACCCGGGTAGGCTGGCTCTAGTCTGTGCTGTCAGCCATTGTATCTCTATAGGACGCGTTTCTGTCCCGCAGAGGGATTTATTGACCAAGCCATTTAATTGGTTTTTCCATAATTAAAAAGGTACTAAGTAAAAAGAATAATTCCCCGATTCCTTATTTACGATTTCAAAATTCAGAAAGTTCTAAAAACTAAAAATCTTTTCCTGAGTTTGGTATAAACTCATTGATTGGAAAGATCTGACTTGAACCAGTGTAAGGCAGTTGGAAGTCTTTGTTTAGCTGACTTAGTATGACTGCTCATATGTTTTGTTGCAGAAACATTAATGTGTTTGATTCTGAGCACTTTCCTAAACTCCTTTGGGATTATTATGCAATATATAGTATAGTCATCGTAGTACCTTTCTGAAATTAAAGAAATTCTGAATTCCAAAACACGTGGCCCCAAGAATTTCAAATGACGGATTTTATACCAAAGATCGTTTTCAGTTTCATTAAATCAATGTATCTTTAGTTGATACTAAAACAGAACTTAGTCAACACCGTTCATTTTCCCAAATAACGTTTATCTTTTTATCAACTATTTTTGTTTTTGCTAGAGCCCCTGAAATTATTCTTGGATTGCCATTTTGTGAAGCTATTGATATGTGGTCCTTGGGCTGCGTAATAGCTGAGCTGTTCCTGGGATGGCCTCTTTATCCTGGTGCTTCGGAATATGATCAGGTAAGAGTGTGTATTAAATTTTTTAACGAATAGAATTTTCTCCTCCTGCTTCTTAGTCTGAAGTTATGTTTGCAATTCTTCAATGAAAAGGGAATTTTATTTTATGTTATGTTAGACTGGTACTTTCCCAGATCTGTAATGATTTATTAGAGTATTCACTTTGGTTAACAAAGGCATCTTGTGAAAGAAGACATGAAAGCAAAGTAAGGATGAGGAATTGAGATTTTAAGAATGAATTTTGGCTCATTCACACCTGCTACTTCCTCTCATACATGACACACACTGAAATGCATGCTCTCGGCATGCTGAAACACTTTGGGCCCCAGAGGCTGGGATGTAGAGGGGGTTCTCGGTAAGATTGGCTTTAGGAGGGCAATCAGAGGACTTGAAAAGTGTTGCAATAAATGACCTGTCTCAAACAGACAAGCTTTAGATGATATGCTACATTTCCTAAAGAGCTGGTGCTGAGGGCAACAGTTTTGCCATGGAAATAAATTGCAAATTCTAATTTTTTGTTCTTTAAAAAAAGTGGTCTAACCATTTATGCTTTAATCTCCTTAAGGGCATTGACTGTTTCATTCCACCAGTGTATCATCGGCTGCTACATGTGTCTTAAACATAGTAGGTACACAAGGTGTAGAAAGTGGGGGGGGGGGGGTGTTGTTTTTGTTCTAGTTTTCTATTTTTTTATTTTTTTTTTGAGAAATAAATGGTTATCTGGAATTGAAAGGCAAAAAGAGCAAAACAGTACTTTTCCTATTCAGCCTAGAATTTTGACTCCTTGATATATTGAGTATATGTAACATTTACCAACTTCTAAAAGTTTGACTCTTTGGACATGCCTTTGAGTGAAACATAACAAATGAGTTAGTTACTCATGTCATAAATAACCTGTTACATTGTGCTTTGGAATTTTTTTTATCTTCTACCTTGGGAGGAGCAAGTCAGCATCCTTATTTTTTTTTTAATTAATTTAAATCCTTTATTGTTAAAAGCAGCTTCCTTATTTTACAACAACAAAGAAGTATTTGGGAGATTAAATGATACAAAACCATAGCTGGTTTAACTAAGCTTTTGATTCTCCTTTTTGGGTTTTAGACCTTTTTGAGACTCTGATGAAGCTATGGATCTTCTCAGAAAAGTATGCTCACCATGTCTTGTGTACAAATTTAGGGGACTCATGGACCTCTGCTTCAGAAACCTTGCTCTGAGCAATTACAGCCGCCAAAATGCCATTCCTAGCCCAACTGTTTACTGGCATCCCTTAAGCCTTAGTAAACAGATTGCCATTATGAAATTTCCTAGGAAGTGGAACCAAATACAATTAAATTTAGAAGCTAAGGTACAGCTGGGGCTTTCCTTGAAAAAAAAAAAAAAGATCTGGTAGTTTGGAGAATTTTTGTTGGGTGCATAAATGTGAAACTGTGGGTGGAAGGAGGAAAACCACAGTTGGTTGAACCAAGCTGAATAAGTAGGATGCTGCTATTATAGAGCAGGAAAGGGGGTGGGGGGTGGGGAACAGTTTATCCTGCATCTCTGGTTGTACGAAAGATTCCTTTGGCAGCATCCTTATTCTTATAGCTGACTTTTTAAAAAAAATAAGTTTATTGAGATATAACCCACATATCACCTAATTCAGCTATTTAAAGGGCACAGTTCAATGGTTTCATTATGTTCACAGGGTTGTGAACCATCACAACAGTTTTAGAACATTTTAATCACTATTAGCAGCCAATCCTCATTCTCCCCCAATCCCTGCCCTAGGCCCTTGTTGGTGAAGAACTCCAAAAACTTGGGCTCATCAGTTTTAGATTTGGCAGTTGATCTGAAGAAATGACATGTAGCCTTGTCCAGATTCCTAAGAACTGTATTAGCAGGAAAAACTTAACGAATACAGGCAAAGCAGCTGCTCCCAGTGGTGAGGGCCAGGAAGAAACCATACCCCCTCCAGGACAGGGCCCTTTTCAAAGGAGGTTAACTAATAACAAAACAATATGGTGGGTAGTCACATAGGCCACCGAGAGAACAATACATCCCTAAGTTAAAAGATCACATCAGGCAGTTATTACACTCTATACATTCGTTAACCTCTCTCCTGGGGCCTGGCATTTACCTCCGGGTGGCATTCTGGCTTTCTGGATAGCCAAGCCTGAGGTTGTAGAGAGTTCAACATTTCCCAGATGCCTTTGCTGCGAGAGCCATATTACATCTCTGAAGTGAGTTCCCCTATATTAACCACTAATCTACTTCTGTCTCTAGTTATGCTTATTCTAGTATATCATATTCATCACAAAATATGGTCTTTTGTGACAGGCTTCTTTTACTTAGCATAATGATTTTTATCCATGCTGTAGCATATATCCGAACTTCATTTCTTTTTATGGCTGAATAATATTCCATTCTGTGTGTGTGTGTGTGTGTGTGTGTGTGTGTGTGTGTGTGTGTGTTTGTTCGTGCATGTGTGTATTTTGGCCTTTGTGAATAATGGTGCTGTGAGCATTGGTGTACAAGTGTTTTAGTCAAATGTGTAGTCTGTAGATATTAGTGGCTTTGAATTCGTTGGAAACATTAGAATTGTTTAAAATAACAAATGACAAATACTTTCTGTTTACATAGATATGGAGCTTTTGTTGTTGTTCTATCTTATGCTATGTGAAAAGTAGTATCTGGATAATATTAAAATCTTTAAATGTTTTAATTCCATAAGTGCATCACTGTAGAAAAATAAAAAAGATACAGTAGGCCAAGAGACAAAAATTTGAACCTCCAATAGTTTACCCCTCAGAGGTAACCTTTTTAAGTTTTGGTTATATTTTGCCTTTTCTTAATATATGTATAAAATTTGTTAATTTTCATCATGTGTTTATTGAGTACCAACTTTGTGTCAGGTCCTCCGAGCGCTGGGGATGCCATGCTGAATAAAACATAGTCCTCGCCTGGAGGCTGTCGTTTGGTGTGGGAAACAGACATGAAGTAAATAAGCATACCAATAATTATACACTGCAATTAAGATAAATTGTGTAAAGAGAAAAAATGTAGTTTGCTATGTGTGTGTGCACGCACGAGTGTATCTTCTGACCATTTATGCCCTCATGCCTCTTGAATATACTTCTTTTTCTCCACTGCTACTCTCTAGTCCAGGCTGTCTTACTCATGTGCCTGGGCTACCAGGCCATCTCCTGTTATTTATTCCGGCCTCCCTTCAGTCGACTTTCCAGAGAGATTTCTTTCAAAACAGAAATTTGATCATTCCACTCCCCGGCTCTTCAGTGGCCTCCCATCACTTTTAGAATAAAGGGCTAAGTCCTTAATATGACCTCTGAGCCCCTGCCTAGGTTGTCCTGGCCCTTCTGGTCTTTCTCTCTCGATTGATCTTATGCTGTTTCTTCTTGATTTTCATACTTTAGTCCTCTTGGCATCATTTCAGCACTGCTTCCTTCCACACAGGCCCTTGCACATACTGTTCTCAGTCTGGAGCTTCCCCACCAGCCATCCATTTCATCCGGTCAAAGTCTAGTCATTTATCAGCTCGAGTGTCACTTCCTCAGGGAGCTTTCCTCAGCAGTCCCCAGTCTAGGTCAGGTTCCTTTTTTAAGTATTTTTATGGAAGCCTACTTATTCTGATTTGAATTATGCATTCACCGTCTGTCTTCCTCACTAGACTGCAAGGTCTATGAGAGCAGGAACCATATCTATTTTTAAAATCACCACTGCCAGGCGCAATAAATACTTATTGAAAGTATGAATGAATATATGCTATATATAGTTATGTTCCAAGTAAAAATTTATGGACATAGAGGAAGATATATATAGTATTTCATCAAATCTACAACACCACTGATTAAAAGATGCACCATTTTTCTGTACCTCTGAGAAAAAATGCTGCCAATTAAACCATGCCAGTATCAGCGCTAAGACATATCCTGATTTCAAAGATGTGCATGTGAAAAGATATGTCTCTTAGAACCAGTGCAATGTAGTAATTTAAAAGAAAAAGAGATTATATTTAATTTGTAATCTGCTTTTTCTATTTAGTATATTGCAAACTATACATAACAAATATAGGTCTACCCTATCATTTTAAATGTCTGCATAGTATTTCATTGTACAGATAGAGCTGTTTTTTTTTTTGGTTTTTTTTAAATATATACTTTATTGATTTTTTACAGAGAGGAAGGGAGAGAGATAGAGAGTTAGAAACATCGATGAGAGAGAAACATCGATCAGCTGCCTCCTGCACATCTCCTACTGGAGATATGCCCGCAACCCAGGTACATGCCCTTGACCGGAATCGAACCTGGGACCTTTCAGTCCGCAGGCCGACGCTCTATCCACTGAGCCAAACCAGTTTCGGCCAGATAGAGCTGTTTTTAAAAAAATACTTTACCTCTTACATGCAAAAGAAGTTTCTACTTAAACTTTTTTATTCACATATAAAAAGTTTTCTATTTTGCTAATGCTGTGTTTTGGTTTTCACAGTTTGGGGTAATTTCCTGCTAAGATTGTCTCAGGATAGATAAGCATACCAGATTTTGCCTGTAGGTCATAGTTGGCTTACCTGTGCTTTATACTCTTAAAAATTGGTGAGGACCCTAAAGAGCTCTGTTTATATAGTGCATACTGAATTAGTATTTAAAACTGAAGATGGGGGGTGGGGGAGGAGGGATAGATAGGAAGTAAGATTTATTTCTTTGCTTACAAGTTTTTCTCTAATTTTATCTTAAGTATAGCCATTCATATATGAAGATGGGGTGGTGAAAAGAATTGCCTCTCACCCTAGCCAGTTTGGCTCAGTGGATAGAGCGTCGGCCTGCAGACTGAAGGGTCCCAGGCTTGATTCTGGCCAAGGGCACATGCCCCGGTTGCGGGCTCGATCCCCAGTAGGGGGCAGGCAGGAGGCAGCCGATCAATGATTCTCTCTCATCATTGATGTTTCTATTTCTCTCTCCCTCTCCCTTCCTTTCTGAAATCAATAAAGAAATATATTTTTTTAAAAAGAAACGGTTCCTGAATACAAAATTTCTAAAAAAAAAAAAAAGAATTGCCTGTTGTATTGCTCTTAGTAGTAGGAAGAGAAGCAAATTGCCTCTTCTATCGCTTTCCTGGATTGGGAGAAACAACCAGAAGTATGAACAGTTAAGTTGGAAAATTCATAAAACAAACATATACAAGTACACATTTCATTAGCCATCAGAGCAATGACATCATTACCCATCACCTCTGGAAATTTCTACTGTACACCCATGAGAAGAGAATGAAAAGGCAGATAACTTCTTAGTATTATTATGAAAATAATTTTTTACTTCACACCTCCCCTCCCCCAAAAGGGTCTTGGAGTCAGACCCTATGGGAGTCCCCAGATCACATTTGAGAATTGCTGACCTAGTCCGCAGTAGGTGGTTCAAAAATGTTGAATGTATGAACACAGTACTTACAGAGAAGCTAAATTAAGTGCTTGAGTTTATGGTACAAGAAATAAGCTCTGTGACAATTTAGAGTGGGGGGCAGTTGATCAGGAGCTAGAGTAGCCAAGGAAGAAAGAGGTTTATAGAAATTTTTCCTAATCATTTTAATTTGATAGTGTATCAAAAAACAAAGACAAAAAATCCTTGGTAATCCATGAAGTATAATTTCTTGAAAGCCATTCTGTTCTGTCCTAAAAAATATTTCCTAAAGTTTTCTGAACTTTGTATCAGAACTTTACAAAAAAGCAAGAGATTACACACAAAAGTTTTGAAACAGGTTTCCTTGTAAATCACAGATATAGTAACAAGGAAGTTTCTGAATACATGTTTGGGAATTACTTCTGAGTGCATTAGCTTATATATTTGTCTTTATAAATAGATTTCATTTTTCTTTATCAACGAGTTTATTTCTTTGTGATAGCTTTCTTTTTTGCCTAGGGCAATAATGTTTTAGTGTAAAAATTCTTTAAAATCTTCCTTTTTATCCCAAATCAATGTTTTGATGGTTTTGATGTTTCAGATTCGTTACATTTCACAAACACAAGGTCTGCCAGCTGAATATCTTCTCAGTGCCGGGACCAAAACGACCAGGTTTTTCAACAGAGATCCTAATTTGGGGTACCCACTGTGGAGGCTTAAGGTCAGTCTCCCCGGCTATACTACCCATACCTGTACTTCTCACTCTTAACTGCAGATTCAAAGTTTATTTTTACTTTAATTTTTAAGGTTACATCACTTTTTCTGGTTGGTCATCAAAGTTTATTCTTGAGGTGAAGGAGGAAAAAGGGGTGAATATACGTTGCAGGAGGGAATACTTAGAAAAATTACTTTATTGTCTCCTTCCCTTAATTAAAAAACAAAACTTTAAATGCGGGTTCAGTTGGCGAGGTTATTTTGACTATTTGAACCAGCAGCTGAGAAAGGGAGAGTATGTACTCACCATTAAGTCTTAGAAAACTAGAGTAATTAATAATGACCTTTTTTTAGAGGATTCTCAATAAATATGACAAAACAACATAATTTCCAAACTGCCCTCAGTAAGTCCTTCTATATTTTCTTTAAACAAATGTCTGCTTTTTACATCAGAGCCTGTTCCTTTAACTTGAGCGATCCCTGAATAATTTGAGTAACCCTGTGACTCTCTGCCTGGGTCTTTGAATAGATAGCATTTGAAATACCATCTCATGTGAAGGTAGCTATAAGAGAAAAGTGGTAATGCCCCATCTTGTCTGACATTCTTCAGGAACTGGGCTACATCGTTGCTTGCACATTTACTCTGTGGAAAAGGTGGCTTCATATCAAGGCCACATCTCTGCACTGGGAGATTTTCTAGTTGCAAATTACTTTCATGGTTGTCATCTCTGGTTGGCAAGGTGACGACACTTGTTTCTTTGTATTCTGGCTTTTAATAGAATAAAATGTGGAAATAATATAAGGATGGAATTTTTAAAAAAATCTATATTTTATAGACACCTGAAGAACATGAACTGGAAACTGGAATCAAATCAAAAGAAGCTCGAAAGTACATTTTTAATTGTTTGGATGACATGGCTCAGGTGAGTATAGTATCTTTCAGAAAGCCAGACATTTATGTATCTGTTCAGAGATATACTTCTGTTGGTTATATTAAAGGCTGACTCAATCTGTTATCTTCCAGTATATGTCTTTATTTTTCGCAGAAAAAAAATGCATTGATATTTTGCCATGTAATAAAATAACATTTGAATCCTAACAAAGGATACTTTATATATTTCTTCCTTGGTTTTGTTAAACTGGTTTTACTACATGTCAGCATTTTTCAAAAGATATTTTATTGATTTTTAGAGAGAGGAAGGGAGAGAGAGAGAGAAAGAGAAACATTGATGTGAGAGTGAAACATCGATCAGCTGCCTCCTTCACACCCCTCTTGCCCCCCTACCAGGGATCAAGCCCAAAACCCAGGCATGTGCCCTGACTGGGAATCAGACCGGCATCCTTTCGGTGAATGGACAATGCCCAAACGACTGAGTGACACCAGCCAGGGCATTGTCAGTATTTTGATATATTGTTTGTGAAAGTTTTTTCTTGTCCATATTCTCTACTAAATAAATACAGGATGTCCCCAAGAAATGTATACACACTTTGAATAATTAATAATTCCAATGGGTTAAATCTGAAAAGAAAAAAACATCAACTGAGCTATCAGCTGTTAAAGTCTGTATACATTTTTTGGGGGACACCCTATACTTATTAAGAGCTAACATTTATTGAGTACTTATGTCCCAAACTCTAGTTAAACGTTTTATGCTTTGTCGTTTAATCTTTTTAACAATAGAAACATATTTAAATAATACTAGTCATTTTTGCTTAACTTGTTTGATTCAGATTTTGAATGAACAGAAAATTAGTTAGCTTTATTCTACCAACATACTCTACCAAATTGAAGATTTTATTTAGAATAAGAAGAGCTTCCACCTGTGAAAGGGATTAGTCTAATAAAAATAATTTCCTCAAAATTTTTTGTGTACTTTATATAGTTTGGAGAGAAAGTAGATAATTGGTGGCAGCATTGAAGATTAAGTAATGAAGCATAATATTTCTTAATTTTCCTGGGAAGGTGAACATGTCCACAGACTTAGAAGGAACAGACATGTTGGCAGAGAAGGCGGATCGCAGAGAATACATTGATCTGTTAAAAAAAATGCTAACAATTGATGCAGATAAGAGAATTACTCCTCTGAAAACCCTTAACCATCAATTTGTAACAATGACTCATCTTCTGGATTTTCCACATAGCAATCAGTGAGTATGATATGGTTTGGGGCATTTTACCATGATGTGCTCATCTGTTGTGTTACCATCTATCTAATAGGTAAATGGAAATACCACGTGAGCAGCAGCTTTGGGGCTTACGTATTTGGCTGACTGAAACTTTTCTTTCTCATTGAAAAATTATGCAATTAAAAATCAGATATATATGTTTCCCTATGGTTATAAAAACTCTTATTCATTTGATCTGAAAATACTTGGGGGGAGCGGGAACGTTGATCCATATTCATCTTGAGTTATTTTCATCTGTTTAAGTCTCAGCATTCATTTCAATGAACCTTTCATCTCTTTTTTTAGTGTTAAGTCTTGTTTTCAGAACATGGAGATCTGCAAGCGGAGGGTTCACATGTATGATACAGTGAGTCAGATCAAGAGTCCCTTCACGACGCACGTTGCCCCAAATACAAGCACAAACCTAACCATGAGCTTCAGCAACCAGCTTAATACAGTGCACAATCAGGTAAATGATTTTGGAAACTCAAGCTTAAGTGGGATAGAAACTGGTAAGAATACAGGTCGAAGTAAAGAACTCAGTCTTGGCTTTGGTGGTCTTACTGCTTCTTAAGAATTTTCTATTTGGCAGAAGAGATGCTAGACAGGGTAGACTGATAATACCTACCGGTCATGTGCTGACAGAAGTTAAATATAAAGACCTTATCTGTGCCCTCAGACTTAGCATCGTCAAATAAACGCAGCCTGGCTATTGTACTCCTTTCTGCTGTTAGTTGTACTAACTTCAGCCAAATGACGCTGTTAGAAGGATTTTCTGTGTCTCGTTACATGTAGTGAAGGGCGTTTCCAATAATTTTTTATATGCTGAACTGGAGTCCCAGAACTTACTCATCTATTCAGTGGAAGATTGTATACCCTTTGACCATCTTCACCCACTCTCCCCTTCCTGTCCCTGTTCTACCCTAGCAACCACCAATCTACTGTCTGCTTCTATGAGTTCAGTTGGGTCCCTCCAATAATTAACTTTAAGAGTAGTTTTGCATGTAAGCTTCCTGCTTTCTTAGCTATGTCTATTTTTAAATGAGATTTGGTGGAATCCAGCAACTTTTTGCATAGAAAGAAGAGAGAGGGGTTTATATAACCTCAACCAGTACAAGACCATTTTTTATGCTTTTTTTTTTTTTAATCCTCACGGGAGTATATGTTTATTGATTTTAGAGAAAGAAGAAGGGGGGGAGAGAGAGAAGGAGATTTTGATCAGTTGCCTCCTATACACACCCCTACCAGGGATCAAACCCAGAACCTAGGTATGTGCCCTGATGGTGAGTCAAACCCGAAACCTTTTGGTGCATAGGATGTGCTCCAGTCAAATGAACCACCAGGCCAGAGCCCATTTTTTATTCTTTGTGTTCTTATTCAACCTTAAACATGTCTGAAATATAGAGACTGGGAAAATTTCTTAAGCAGACAGCATTACATTTTAACACTTGAAGTTTTTCTGGACCGATTCCCTGTGTATAAAAATATTGTTCTCTCTGTACCAGTGTACAATTCTAATCCTTTTGTTTCTAGGCCAGTGTTTTAGCTTCCAGCTCGACCGCAGCAGCTGCTACTCTGTCTCTGGCTAACTCGGATGTCTCACTGCTGAACTACCAGTCAGCTCTGTACCCCTCGTCTGCAGCACCAGTGCCTGGAGTGGCCCAGCAGGGCGTTTCCTTGCAGCCTGGAACCACCCAGATTTGCACGCAGACAGATCCATTCCAACAAACCTTTATAGTATGTCCACCTGCTTTTCAAAGTAAGTGGGGAACGCCTGTTCATAGGGTCTTATGTCAGACTTACCTGCTTTGGGCAGATCCCTCTTAGTTTTGGTCTTTGACAAGTTTTAACTATCTCCGGTTATGAAGATAACGAAAGTTAACAAAGTGGATTTACCCTTTTTTATTTTTATCTAATTGGGTATTATCTGGCACATGACAGGAGTCCACTTAATGTTTCCTTATTTGAATTGCCTGATTTCCGTTTTCTTGCCCATTGAGGCCTGATATCAATGTCATATATCTTGTTACAAGCCTGTATCTCAATATGCAGAATATATAATCTTGAAAAAATTTGTGTAAACACAGTTGCTATATATTGAATCTTATTTCCTCTATCATTCCATATAAAATAGGAGGTAATTTCATTATAAAGTGTAAAAATCATGTTTAAGAATATGGAAACCTCTTAAGTTACATTTAGAAATAAAGATGTTTATTTATTGCATTGGAAAATTCTACAAGCTGAGGTGCTTGTATGGGGAAGGCATTAAGATTATCTGCTTCAGCTCATGAATCCTATTGTTCCTACAAACTCCTTCAACAGAGGAACAGAATAGCTGAAGACAGTGCTCTAATCCCCCAGGTGTTGCAATAAGATTGTAATTTTCACATTCCCATCCTTTGTCATTTTCTCCTTGTTGTTCAGTCTGTTCAGTTCCTTTTTTCTGAAATATGGGAAATGCGTGCTTATTGATCTAGCGAGCTATTTAAAAGGTAAAATTAAAAAAATATATTTTTTAGCCTCATCTGAGGATATTTTTTCCATTGATTTTTTTTTTGTTTTTTTTTTAGAGAGTGGAGGGGAGGGAGGAGGAGGAGAGAGAGAGAGAGAGAGAGAAACATCAATGTGAGAGAGACACATAGATTGGTTGCCTCCCACACCTGCCCTGACTGGGGCTGGGGATGAGCCTGCAACCGAGGCACATGCCCTTGACCAGAAATCGAACCTAGGACCCTTCATTCCACGGGCTGACACTCTAACCACTTAGCCAAACCGGCCAGGACCAAAAGGTTAGGGTTTTTTAAGGATGTTTCCTGACGACACAGTGACTTTCCCATTAGAAAGTCAATGTCAGTACCCTGTGGGAATAAGCCAGGATTCAGGCTTCTCATAGCAATTTCCATAGGAGCAGGTAGCACTTTTATCTTTTTACTTCAGTTACTTATTGACCGTGACTTTTTTGTTTGTTTGGTTTCTGACAGAGTCGGAGCAAGCAGAAGGAAAAGAGGGGCTAGGGGAGACTGAGAGATTGCCGGGAGGAGAGGAGAACGATAGTGATGTAAACTGGGGAGAAACCCCAGGGAAAGCGGAGGAGCAGATTCAAAACCCGTAAATGCAAATTTAGCCTCACTTACCCAATTGTTCCCTGCGCGTGCTTCGCAATAGTACATTCTGTCCTTTGGGTTGTTATATGCTGAGTGGTTCCGCTACTGAATTTAGCAAATAGCCACCCCCCGCCCCCTCACCTTTTCCAGGTTGAGTTTCATTGGAACAACTTTCCCATGTGGGACTCCCAGCCTTTTTTCTTCTTCTCAGATAATAGTTAAGAGATGAGGTACGCGACCTTTTTAGTTCCTTTAACAAAACAAAATGTCAACTGAAGAGGTACAGGGCTAAAGCAGTATCACCAACTCTTGATATAATTAAGAAAGTATAAGCTCTGGAGAAATTTCCCCCATTTGGGAAGTCTAAATCACCCGAGGAGTAGGTAGAGCACATTTTAAAATTTCCAAATGAAAGGGAGTTTTTAAATTAAGGTAATGGTGGTGATGAAAGCTGAAATGTGTTACCACATGCCAGTTAGTATTCTGAGTGCTTTTCCATGTGCTAATTCATTCTCATCAACAACCCTAGGAGGTGGGTAACATCATGCCCAATTTATAGATGAGAAAGCTGATTCCCTCAGCTGCCCAATTTTTTCTAACTAGTCAGTGGTAGAACCACAGTTTGAACCCAGGCGGAGGGTTCATAGCTTATGAGTTTTGCGGTATTACTCTATACAACCTCTCGGTATTTAAACTCAAATAGCTGTAGAGAGACGTCCGTAGATTTGCCAGCCACAACCATGTGCTGGTTTCTGCCGGGCAGTTCTGTTTATTCCAGGCTGTCTACTTTTCCTTCACCATCTGCTCTTTTGCAAGATGCCTATACTCAGAGGAGAAATGGACCCTCAGGATTAGATAGTTCTACTCTTCTTTCCAGACTTCCATGGTTTTTTATTTAAAGGGCTGTGTTCCACAAAAATAAAACACAAAATAAAGTTTTAATCCTTCTTAGTTCAGGGAAGAACCTTCGAAAAGTATTGCCTTTTATTAACTTCTTTGTTTCCACTTGGGTTTCCTGAAACTAGCTTGACTTCTGTGGCTTAGCCTAAGTTACTATTGCAATACCTAGAGTCACAGTTGTAGGTCAGTACTATAAATACTACTTTCTGTACTCCTCTAGTGGACCAAAATAGATGCACATTTTGCTCAGTGGAAACTTTTATTCTGCAGTTTTTGTCCCCTTTTACTTCATCATCCTGGGACACATAGATGATCTTCTGTAGTGACCATTTCTTCCTGAGTTTTGCCTCCTTACTGTCTACTAATTTGTAGGAGGCTATTACAATAACATTGTTTTGTCATTAGGCGTGTGTCCTTTTAAAAAAGTTATTAGAGTGTTTTAATTATGATTTTTGCTAGTCCCTCTTACGTTGCATGTTGTGTTTATGTTCCTCTCTATGACAGTTTGTTACTAAATTAGTTGGAAATTACTGAAATGAAATCCAACGACAACTTGCTGTAAGCAGCAGTATTAGAGTTATGTTCATTGGCTACCTCCATAGTAATATTTAGAAAAATTAATTGGTGATAGCTTAAAAAATACCACTGATGGAGGATCTAATTAAAGTGTTTGCATTCTTACTTAACAAATCTGAAGGCATGAATGAGCTAGAGGCCTGACAGAAACGTAAGTTCCCTCCCCTGATGGTTTTGAGAGGGTAGGTTTAAAAGAAAGCTGTGACCGCTCTCTCTCAACTCGGCAAAGGGAGACCATCTTGAGCCCCTCTTTTCCCCAGAATGATACACTCCTGTTTGTAGGAAACATTTATTCAGTATTTGTGCCAGAGCATAATGAATAGAAAGATAAGGGAGACATGGTTTTAAAGGGAGACATGGTTTTAAAGGCAGCTCAAAGTTTTTGATTTTCCTAGCTGTCCAAGCTACAAAAGGGCCTTGTTAGAAATCTGTCAGATTTCTAAAAGAGTAGAAAAAAGGGTTTCTGTAAACCCACAGGTCTACCTTTTAAGTATTTTTATCTTGGGCATAATTTAATTCACACATTGGTTAAAGAAAAAATATTGGACTAATTTGTGAACTAGGTGGTTGCTTTGAGGAGTGGAGTAAAATGTCCCCCTAAAATACTCTGAACAAAAGGTTAATTTACTTGATAAATTATTGAGCTTTTCATAATATTTTTCTTATCTAATTTAACCTAAAGTTACAATTATATTTTATTTAAGTCTATGCTTTTTAATTGATTACATTTTAAGAACATGCTTTTTTCCCCCCTAGTGGATGTGATTTACTAAGTGAAAGGTTTTTTGTTTCTACCTATACTGTTTGTTAATGAGAATGGGATGGGTGTTGTGCTTTAAGTTTTGTAGGATAAAAGATATTTCAGAATTCCCTTAAATCAGCCTTCCATGTATCAGACATCTTTTCATTAATCCCACCTGAAGGGACCATGTCTCCCTTTCCTTAACAGCCCAGACTTCCATGAAACTACTTTGTCTTAAGTGTCTAGAACTAAAACTTAAGTGGCAGATTATTCGAACAGAAAAGCTAAAAACAAACACCCTACACTCCCAGTAAGTAAACAATAGCCCCAGACCTAGCAAAGCAGTTTAACTGTGATGCTGTTTTCCGCAGCTGGACTACAGGCCACGACAAAGCATTCTGGGTTCCCTGTGAGGATGGATAACGCTGTGCCGATTGTCCCCCAGGCGCCAGCAGCTCAGCCACTGCAGATTCCGTCGGGAGTGCTCACGCAGGTAAGAGCCAGAGCCGCGTGCATCTATGTCGCTGAAGCACTGTTGAGAATCAGGTATTTTGTCCTACAAAATGGTGTTTGCTTTGAGTGTAAGATCTTTCTTGGCCATGATTCAGTGGACTTGAAGGGAAACATCTACAATGGAACAGTGTACTCATCCCACCTCTGCCAACATCTGCCTTAGACTTGCAGGGACAAATGGCCAGACTTGGAGAAATTGTCTTTTGAGTAAATATACTCTCATTCTGTGAGATGAAGTTAATTTTTTACGTGGGCACTTTTAGAGGTCAGTACACGTGTAACAACATTGTGATTCTAAAAATGAAAGGCTCCCCTTTTGCTCCCTGGCGTCCCCTTTGGTCCCTCTTGCAGGATTTCACCACAGTTGAGAGGCTGGGTATATGAGACGCCTCTTCAAGCATCACATGCCTTTATTCCCTGTGCCTTGCTGGCCTGTAGAGAGCTTTGAGTCTTTATATCTGCCCCAGAACTCACAACTAAGAGGTCAAGAAAATCATAGAGTATTCGTACAAGTGACAATAGTATATATACTTTCCATTCTGTGTGTAAATGTTTATGGCCCACGACACATGGGCAATTCTGAAATCCCAGCCCCCTAATTTGTGAACAGGACTTGAACTGAGCTTGGTAGAACTGACCCTCTGAATCTGGCCCAAGAAGGATGCCTATACTTTTTTGCTTTAGGCCATTGACCTTTGACCCAGTGGGCCCCTGCTGTGCAGAGTTGAAGGGCAAAGTTGTGTTTGGTATGTGTGTTCCAGGTGATAGGAAATGAATTACTGCTTACTGTTGGTAATAACTTGGGGGGAATGAGAGCCCTGCTGAATCCAGATTACCTGCCTCCGTGTTTGTTTCACTCACCTGCCTAATCTGCGTTTCAGGGAAGCTGTACACCACTAATGGTAGCAACTCTCCACCCTCAAGTAGCCACCATCACACCGCAGTATGCGGTGCCCTTTACTCTGAGCTGCGCAGCCGGCCGGCCGGCGCTGGTTGAACAGACCGCTGCTGTACTGGTAATTCCCTCACTTGATTGTTACTAACGGAGTTTTTGTTTTCTTTGGTTTCTTTCTTTTTTATTTTTTTCGTTTTTGTTCTGTTTTCTCATTTTTTCAAAAACATTTTCAACTTGGTCTTTGCAGAGGGGGCATGGAAGCATGTGCCATCTTGTGGCTGTGTTCTCGCTGCATCTTTAATGTCTCATTGTTTTCCTCCCCATTTGCTGAGGTGCCGTTTGACTTTGGGGTGCCGTGTGGCTCTGTCAGGAGCCAGGCCCCGACTCTTTGCCAGCCTAGTGTGGGAAAGGCTCTTGGTGTAGCTCAGAAGAGCCCAGCACCCTCTGTCTTCTGCCCAATCTTTTACCTCTGCTCCTTGAGAGGGAAGACATGGCTGTTAGTGTGGCTCTGCTGCAGGCACCCAGGTGGCCAAAATCTGAACTGCTTGCAAGTTAGCATCCTTCTTTATTTGCTGTTTTAAGCTTCTAAAACTTTTGTGCTGTAGACATGTTTAAGATGCTCTCAGTTTATTGCTTCCTCTGTTGCTATTAACTTTCCTCTTTTTGCCACTCACGATCAGTGGCAGTTTATATCTTCCATTGAAAGATATTGCCTTAGAATCACTGTAGATCATATTTGTTGATTGAAATAAAGGTGAACTCATTTTTAGGGGTTTATGGATAAATTCTTTTACAAAGAAGTCTTTATACAAAGGTGAAAATATGGATCAAAAATTTTATGCAAATACAAGATTTGTTACTAAGAATTCTGAGGAAAACTTATTAAATACAGCTGTGAATGTAGTAGTACAAGGCTTAGAGAGAGGAAGAACATACAAACAGCACTTTGAGGAGTATTTCAGGATTTGTAACTTTAAGAGTGTTTTTTTTATATGTTGTTTGGGAGAGTTAGAATTACTTATTGGACGTCCATCATTTCATTACTTTGAAATTTAAAAGCAGGCAAGCACTTAAAACTTAACTGATACCAGGAGTCCCGATACTTCTGCAGTCCTTCAGAGAGGCTTCAAGTTCTCTTGTTTCTCAAGGACTCGTCTGAGTGAAAGCACTTCCAAAAACATACTTTGGTTGTTGGAATGTGTTTGTTTTTCAGTTTAAAAAGCCCTTTATCGCCTCCAGATTAATTATATCATAAGCATAACACCTAAGTGCAAGGAAGTCAGATATATTTCCAACTGGACTCATCCAAGCCACTGGTCTGGATTGCTCACCTGTAGGGTCTACGTTGGGAAGGTAGTTGACATTTCTCCTCTCCGCTTCTCTTAAGTTTGCACTGGCCGTTTGCTAAGCTTCGCTTATTTTTGTTCTTCTTCTGTCAAAACAGTTTCGTCGCTTGGAACGCCAGATTTCTGCCTCGCGTTGGAATGTTATTTCTTGCTTTGTATTAAACTACATGCTTTGTCTCGTGCAGGTGTTGGCTTATGGAAAGACGCATGGTGTGACTTAACATACTTTCTTATTTTTTTGTTTTGTTTTAAATTCTGCTTATGGTAGCAGACATGTTTGCAGTTTCTCTGCTTTGAAGTCTTCTTGTTTGGAACCAGTATTTGTAACAAGTGGATCTGTCACTTGCAGAAGGATTTTTCAAACAGTGTCTGATGGCCTTGCAGTTTGAAATGCAAGAAATATAGAACCATATGTACCTAAGCACTGTAGGTGATTGTAGTACTGTAGACTTCAGGTTTTAAAAAGAAACTTTCAAATCTGTTGGTATTTTTTTAGAAAATGCCAGAATTTCTGTAAGAAATACAGACAACATATCCGTTGCTGTCTATTTCAAGTGACATGGCTTGTGAAAAACTAGAAATGATATATTTTCTTGTAGTGATTAATTTTATGTTGAAATATGTTTCCACAAATGATACATAAAACACTATGTTTTAGGTAACTATAAAACAAAATATGGTGCTCTCTGCATCTGTTTCATAAATATTTTACTTCCTGCCTTATTTTAAAATTCTACTAACTAGCTATAAATGATGGCGCCAGCTTTCTCTTGCCGGCACCAGCTCGATTGCCAAAGGATTTTGGTCTTCAGTCATCCACATCTGGCTCCATTCTCCACGTACTACCTTTTCAAAAAAGGAACAATTCTCCCCTTTGTTTTATGGGTTTGAAGGATCTGATGTCTTATCTGATTGGTGCTCAAAATTTACATTCCTATTTTGAATCTCAAGGGAGCCATCTTAACACTTTCTGGGATGTTCTTTAAATCTCTGCACAAACGGTACTCCAGCACTGAACCAGAGTTGACCTCTGAACTTCCAGACCCCTTTGCTCTAGAGCAGCGGTTCTCAACCTGTGGGTCGCGACCCCTGAAAATATATTCTGCATGTCAGATATTTACATGACGATTCATAACAGTAGCAAAATTACAGTGATGAAGTAGCAACAAAAATAATTTTATGGTTGGGGGTCACCACAACATGAGGAACCGTATTGAAAGGGTCGCGGCATTCGGAAGGTTGAGAACCACTGCTCTAGAGTACATACAATAGAGTCTCTAACCAGGGTCAGGTTGTGGAGGTGGCCGAGAGAAAGCAGCATGTTCTCTTTCCTAAACGTAAGACATATAACCTTGAGCCCCTCTGATCTTTCTTTTTTAATCTCTGCAAGTTAATAATCTACAAGTGACTTCTTTTAAGATGTGAATTTTTCTTTCATCTAAAAAAACACAAAGAGAAAGCCAAGAATGAGTCCAGTCTGGATCTTTCTGTGTGTTTCCTTGCAGCAGGCTTGGCCCGGAGGAACCCAACAGATCCTCCTGCCTTCAACTTGGCAACAGTTGCCTGGAGTAGCTCTGCACAACTCCGTCCAGCCCACGGCAGTGATCCCAGAGGCCATGGGTGGAGGCCAGCAGCTCGCAGACTGGAGGCAAGTTCCTCTCTGGGAGATGTGCAAGGACAGGTCCCCCAGGGCAGGGGCTCGATTTGGGGCGACTGGGGAGAAAATGAAGGAATGGAGAGATTTATCTCTGTTTGAAATCCTTCGAGAGGAGAACCCATATCAGGCTAGGAGATGGAGTTTAAGCAGACTTTGAATATAGGAAAATAATGGGTGCTAAGTCAGGAATTGTGGACTTCAGATTTAAAGGAAGTCTGATGCAATTAGGAACCCTCCAGGGAAAGCCTGCAGCCTTGTGGTCCACGTGTCACATGACCAATCCGATGCAGCTCCTTTGGGCTCTTTGGCCCTGGTCTGCAGTGTTTGGGGGCATTCACTCTTCTCCATCTCTTCCCGTGGATGCAGGAGTGCCCACTCGCATGGCAGCCAGTACAGCACCGTCATGCAGCCGCCGTCCTTGCTCACCAGCCACGTGACACTGGCCACTGCGCAGCCCCTGAATGTTGGCGTTGCCCACGTCGTCAGACAACAACAATCCAGTTCCCTGCCTTCAAAGAAGAACAAGCAGTCGGCTCCGGGCTCCTCTAAGTAAGTCTCGCTGGAGCTGGGAGTTCAGCGGGGCCAGTTTGGGAGCAATGTGGCCCCGCACGTAGCGTGTTGTGTGTGGACACTTTGGAACGAGGCAGCGAGTGCTGCCAGGCCGAGGAGGAGCTACCCTCTCCTCTGGGCGTGCGCACCAGGTGGTCCAGGCTGTGCTGATCCCTTCTCTCTGCTGCCACCTGGGACCCTGGCCTTGAGGCTGCAGTCTGGTTTTCTTCTGCCCACTTTACAGAGGGAAAGTTACCCTGGGGTAAAGCGCATGTAAAAATAAGATTTATGTTGTATTTTGGTGTGCTTGTGCCTGGAAATCCTGGCTAGAGTGGCTAGTTTATTTTTTATTGGCACTTTTATAGTTAAGTGTATTGGCTTAATGATTAGGTAAAAAGGAACCAAAGAGCAAATTGGAGAGTTTTGAAAAAAAGATTGTACACAGTTTTGGGGGCCAAGAACTGAATGGTCTTTCTTCCGACCTTTTCCTACAGGTCTTCTCTGGATGTTCTGCCTTCTCAAGTCTATTCCCTGGTTGGGAGCAGTCCCCTCCGTACCACATCTTCCTATAATTCCCTAGTCCCTGTCCAAGATCAGCATCAGCCAATCATCATTCCAGATACTCCCAGCCCTCCTGTGAGTGTCATCACTATCCGCAGTGACACCGACGAGGAGGAGGACAACAAATACAAGCCCAATAGGTAAGAGGGGTGAACGGTTCACTATCTTGGCGGCTGCTACCCTTGGCCGTAAACTGTTGGCTTCAGGCAAGTGGGAATGGGAATGGCTGAGGCAACATGAATCGTTGTTAGAGGCGTGTACTCTGGAGCCATTCTGTCCTGGGTCTGAATCCTGTCTGATCACTGTGTGCCCTTGGTCAAGTTTCTTCTTTTTCCTATGCCTCAGTTTCCTCATCTTCAAAATAAGGATAATGGTAGCTACTTCATAGAAGTGTTCCGAGTATTCAGTGAGATGTATGTAGAGGGTAAGAACAGTCCTTCAGAAGTTTGCTGCTGCTATTATTATTACTATTGTCACTGTCATTGTCGTCATCATCATCATCATCGTTACCATGGGAGGACCAGAGACCATCAAAGAAACATGGCTAGAAGGAGGCTGAATGTTCATGTATTTTCTCCTCCTCAGCTCTGGCCTGAAGGCAAGGTCCAATGTCATCAGCTACGTCACTGTCAATGACTCTCCCGACTCGGACTCTTCCCTGAGCAGCCCGTACTCCACCGAGAACTTGAGCGCTCTCCGGGGCAATAGCGGGCCCCTTGTGGAGGGGCCGGGCAGAGGCGTGGGCGACGGCGCTGGCACCCGCACCATCATTGTGCCTCCGCTGAAGACGCAGCTTGGTGACTGCACTGTAGCAACCCAGGCCTCGGGTGAGTGTCTCCAGCTGGAGTTGAGTTCTCCTTTGATGCGCGTATCCTTCACATTTTGCTAGCGTTACTTGTGCCAATGGTGGAGACCGTGCATAGATTTCCTTACAGATTACTTCATTCAGAAACTAGTTCCTTGTGTGGTGAAATTAATTTTGGCCATCAGTTTCTCTTCCTGTGTTTATTTTGCCTGGATTAGTATAAAAACGAATGTGTAGTCTCACAAATACACTCACTGTTGATGAGAGAAAGTTGACAAGACATATGTTACGTGGCAGGGAGAATTAGCAATGTTTTGTTGTTGTTTTGCCATAGGTGATTTGATTTTGACCATCTAGAAGTGGACAGGAACTGATAATATTAAAAATGACAGCAAAAGTGTTTTTGGAAAACAGTATGAACTTTAGTCCTTTTCTCTGCCAGTGTCATAGCAGCAGTCCTTTGTGGGCTTTATTATCAGCCTGATCCCTCGGTCTTTTTTGCTGTTAGATGCTGGGCGTGCTTCTTGGTTAAGATTTGGGTATTGCTCACTGCAGTACCAAGCCCCAGGGTTCCCCGGCTCAACACACTGAGGCTTCCTTCTCACATGACTTCCCAGACAAGTGTTTCTGGTTGGCAGGCCTGCGGTGAGTTAAGGACCAGAGCTTGGCCTCCTCAGCATCCAGTCAGAAAGAGGGAGAGACACACACATTTGTTAACCTCTTTAGCCCTAGAAATAGTGAAAACTACTCACAGGCCACCCAGAGCAAGGGGGCCCGGGATACGTAGTCCTTGACTAGACAGCTGATTTCCAGCAGAAACTTACACCTGAAGAAGGGGAGCGTGCATTTCTGGTGTCAGCACAGCTCTCTGTGCCGTCCTGTGTGCATTCGTGTTTTACAATGAATTACGCTACTGCCTCTAATCTGAGGGTATCGCGTTAGGTGTAGACCACTGTCCATTGTCAACAAGGCAGGCCTTCCCGACGCCAGGCCCCAAGCAAGAAGATGAAGAGCTCTGGTCACGGTTGGGTCCCGAGCATGTAGGCTGCTCCACAGTCACTGAATCACTGCTCCAGCCTCCCAGTGGGGGGGGGGGGGGGGGCAGGAGGACGCAGAGTGCTGGAAGGTGAACTTGCTTACTCAGCTGCCCTGCATTTCTTAGAACTTGAAGACAGTGAGTGCCCACAGATATAACGTTGCCTTCCTTTCAACCCTGTGAATATTCAGCCGTCCTGCTATCACCAGGATCGTACTCGGCTTTTCTACACTTGTTTACTCCCGTCCTACATAAAGCCAGGCTCCTCGGGGTAGGAACTGGGCTTTGCTTGTATTTCAGTTCCTGCTTGGCACCTGCAGAAGGTCAGAGAGTATCTGCTGCAGTGAGTGTGGTGAGGACCCTTTCTGAGCTTTGGAGCAAGCAGGAGGGAAAGGGAAATAGTGTGCTGGTGTCCATGGAACCAGGAAATAAGATACACCTGACACCTTCACTCCTGCAAGCCTCAGGCAGATGTGGACTGATGACGCTGTGCGATGCCATTTGAGGCTCAGCCCATGTCTGAGCCATGTCTCTTCGTACCTAACGCGGGCCTGCCCTCTCTTAGGTCTCCTGAGCACTAAGACCAAGCCCGTGGCCTCGGTGAGTGGGCAGTCCTCTGGATGCTGTATCACCCCCACCGGGTACCGAGCGCAGCGCGGGGGGACCAGCGCAGCACAGCCACTCAACCTCAGCCAGGTAAGCGCCAGGGGCTGCTGGCTTCTGTTTGGGGCCCCCCCTGTTGTTACTCTCTGGAGAACCCCACTTCTGGCTGGACTGCTGAATAAAGCCCAATGAAGCTCCTTTTGTGTCAAACGGTGTGGTGTTCTGTGGCCCGTGTCAGATCCGCACACGCTGTCTCTTCATCCATGTGTAAATGTGTGCAGGATGCACATCCCAGGGTTTCCATCAGACTGTCCTGTCTGTCCTGGGACATGAGAGAAATGTTTGGAATGCAGAAGGAGCCTAAGGCGCTTTAGTCTGTGTCTGGTTCTGCACCACCACACGCTTTGAGACCAGATTCTCCTGCTTCATCTCCCAGATCATAAATAACATGAGCCTCACACTGCTTGAAGCAAGAGACAGGGAAAAGCTTTCTGGCCACTTTATCACCAGTTCTACTCCTACATGTGTGAGTGCAGGGTTTGGGGCCTTTTCCTCCCATCCGAGCCTCTGATAGGGTACAGGGAGGGGTCACTATTCTATCTGCACTCACGCTTCCTCAGCTCAAATTCTGGTGCCTGTGTGATGTCCCCTAGTAGTGAGAAAGTGTACATATGAGGATGTAACTGCATGTGTGTGTGTGTATGTGTGCACGCGTGTGTGAGAGAGAGCACACGCATGTAAGTGCAAATGTAAATTCGAGTTAGTGCATGTGTTTTAGGCTCCACAATTCACGAGGGAGATGAAGAACTTAGAGGAGAACAAAAGAAAACATTGCCAAGAAAGAAAGGTTAGGAAAAATGCAGACTCACTGACGCCAGACTAGGGTGAGTTGAGCCACCAGTTACTAACTTGCAGGAGTGGGTAGCCCTCCTGACTCCTGATCCGCCTTCCTGTCATGCTTAAGAGCAAGGCGCTGCCATCTGGGCTGGGCTAGGATGTGCTGCCAGGAGGCAGAGGGCTGGACGGCTGCCTCCTGACAGCACGGCCCTCTGGGAGGTCAGCGCTCTGGCAGCCCAGCGGCAGCGGAAGTTAACACCTCAACTCTCAGCTTGGCCTTCGGTGCCCTGAACCACTGACTGAGATGCCTGACTCCCTTCTTCCTCCTTCCAGAACCAGCAGTCATCGTCAGCTCCAACCTCGCAGGAGAGAAGCAGCAACCCTGCCCCCCGCAGACAGCAGGCGTTCGTGGCCCCGCTCTCCCAAGCCCCCTACGCCTTCCAGCATGGCAGCCCGATACACTCGACGGGGCACCCACACCTGGCCCCAGCCCCTGCTCACTTGCCAAGCCAGCCTCACCTGTATACGTACGCTGCCCCCACCTCTGCTGCTGCACTGGGCTCCACCAGCTCCATTGCTCATCTCTTCTCCCCCCAGGGCTCCTCAAGGCACGCTGCAGCCTATACCACCCACCCCAGCACTCTGGTGCACCAGGTCCCTGTCAGTGTGGGGCCCAGCCTCCTCACCTCTGCCAGTGTGGCCCCTGCTCAGTACCAACACCAGTTTGCCACCCAGTCCTACATTGGCTCGTCCCGAGGCTCAACAATTTACACTGGATACCCACTGAGCCCTACCAAGATCAGCCAGTATTCCTACTTGTAGTTGGTGAGCATGAGGGAGGAGGGGCCGTGGCTTCCCTCTCTGGCCCTGAGTTCTGCAGAATGGGCTGTGCTCAGCTCCTCCCCTACTCTCTCCTGAAACTCCTTAGCCAGCCCCTCGCTCTGCAGGGCCCACTGACAGAAGGTTTTTCTCTGGGGAACCTGTCTCAGTGTTGACTGCATTGTTGTAGTCTCCCAAGTCCGCCTGTTTTTAATTCTTTATTTTTGCGACAGCATTCTGGTATTTGGAAGAGTTCAGATGCCCATCTTCTGCAGTGACCACGGGAGAGAGGTCATTCTGAAGTCACCCTTCAAAAAATATTTTCTCTCTGACTTTGTTTCTATAAATGCTTTTAAAAACAAGTGAAGCCCCTCTTTATTTAACTTTTGTTTTATTGTAGTTACTGGTCAGAGGAAAAATGCTGATAGAAGGACTTGGAGTCTGTTAGTGAGAAAACAAAAATCATTGCTTTTTGCTTGTTTAAAAACCAAGACTTAATTGCCTATTTTAAGAGTAGCTTTCACAAGTCCTTATTTTCCTATCAGGCACTTCTCCTCAGAATTTTACTTTTGTCTGTGAGATATTTAAATTTACAGTGTTTTAGTTTTGTTTTCATGTCATATACTTAGCGGGCAATTGTTATTTCTGCATAACTGGTTGTGTACTGCTCTGAGTTACTATTGGGATTCTCTCATTGCTCTGTGTTCATTACAAAGTAGCGTTAAAAAGGCAGCTCGCCGTTGGCTGGTAACTCAGCGTGAGAATCCATGCCTGCCATGAAAACACAACGCACCAGGTGTTCTTCTTAAACGAAGCACCGTGCATTATTTTGAAATTATTTTTTAAAATGTTCTCTGATTCAGCTCAAATTTTATTATGGAAAAGCCATTGAGGTGGTTGCTATTGTATGGTGGTGGTGGTTTTATTATATGCAAAATCTCTTTGTATTATGCGCTACTGGCATCGAGGAGCTTCGCCTAAAGATTTAGTAAGTATTTTCAATAATCCACCTCTCTCTCTTCTCGCCTCACCTCTCCCTTCTGTTCTCTGTGATTGATGTGGGGAGAAGGCGAAAGAATCCGAGACCAGATGAAAACATTGTGTATAGCTTTTATACTTTAGACTAGCTTCCTTTGTATGCCAGCAGCAGACTGAATGCCCTCTTATTAAGACTTATACAATAAGTGCATGTAGGAATTGCAAAAAATATTTTAAAAATTTATTACTGAATTTAAAAATATTTTAGAAGTTTTGTAATGGTGGTGTTTTAATATTTTGCATAATTAAATATGTACATATTGATTAGAAAAATATAATAAGCAATTTTTCCTGCTCTCCCAAGATGTTATTTGTAATCAAATGTGTAGTGATTACACTTGAATTGTGTATTTCGTGTGTACCTGATCCTCCAGTGTTACCCGGGAGATGGAATTGGTGTCTCCATTGTATTTAAACCAAAATGAACTGATACTTGTTGGAATGTATGTGAATTAATTGCGATTCTTTAGAGCGTATTACTGTAGTGCTGAAAGCGCAGGGCGAAGCCTGCCAGGAGGGGAGACCGTTGGAATTGTTTTTGCACAGGTGTGTCTGGTGAGGAGCTGGTCAGTGTGTGTCCCTCCCTCCCCTCTCTCCTTCTCCCTCATTGTAGTGCCTTATATGATAATGTAGTGGTTCTAGAGTTTACAGTGAGCTTGCCTTAGCATGGACCAGCAAGCCCCCGGGAACCCAAAGCTGGTCACTGGGTTGATAGAAGAGGATTAGTAGCTGTGCTGTGTAAATGCATTGTTCTCAGTTTCCCTGCCGACCCGGAAACATTCAAATAGCAGCTGTCCTCCTTTCCCGCCGCCTCTGCCCCCTCTCCATTCCAGCGACTCAGCCTCGCTCTCACAGAAGCATTTCCCCACGTGGCTCTCTCACTGCGTGGCTCCCTGCTCCTGTGAGCGTTCAGGAAGCAGGTGAGAGGAGTCAAGCCAGTATTCCATATGCATTGTTTCTTCTTTCCAAAAAGGATGTGCAATCACTTTGAGAATGAGATTCCGCCCCCCTTTTCCCGTGTGGTAGTCCTTCCTGCAGATAGCTGACATTCCTAGTAAAATATTTGCTTGTTGAAAAAATACATGACAGATGTGTTTATACCAAAGAGCCTGTTGTATTGCTCACCGTGTCCCCATACTACGAACAGTCTTGTGATGCCCCTGGTGGCAGCGAAGAATATTAAGAAAGTACCAAAGCCACTGGGCTTTGAGGTTCCTTGTTACCAACGCATATATTCTCAGGGCCCTTCCGACTGTGAAACTGCCCTTGTCCTCTCAGCTCCTGCCTGGATCTGGGTCAAGTAGAGGGGACTGCGGACGGGATGTTCCTGCCCATGAAGATTTGGGGGAAGAGAGTTAACCCTAAGGCACAGAAGTGTTCCATCTGAAGAGAAAATGCCGGTTGAGGGATACGTCTGGGACGGGTTCTTTGTGGAGATGGTGTAGGGAGGTGCAGGATGGAGATGGGGGATTTCATGGAGCCCGGGCGGCCAGCCCTGCTCGGGGTCGAACACCGAGGAGCTGTCAAGGTATCGGGAGTTTCTTCTTTGTGAGGAGTCTGGGCTTCTGGGAGGGGCAGTCAGCACAGCCTGCCGGGAAGGTGTCGGTCGGCGCTTTCTGTGTATTTTAAATTATATTGCGTCGTGTTTTCAGCACTCTACTGGCCAAGATACCCAAGCAGTTAGTATCGTTTCTGTCACTAGTGCGTTCGTGTTCTGGTCGGCGTGTGTGGTCTCTGTGTCTCCTTTGTGCCAAGTCCATTCAGAGTTTCTTGCTTCAAAGGCAGAGCTAGTTTGTCATGGAAACTTTTTTGTGTTCCTTTTCTTTACAAGAGGTAGGAATTGTTGTTTTTGTAAGAAACAAGATGCAGGAAAACAACCACAAAACACTCCACTCCTGCCCCCAGTCCAGTAGGTAGATACCGTTTAAAGATGCGGGAAAAGACGATGCCAAGATTTGTATTGTTACCTTAATCACCTTACTAGCATTGTGTGGCTTTAGGGATTTTAGAGCTTTTCAGTCAGTCTGTCAGTTGGCATTTCAGATCCACCCAGGTAAAAACCCACCTGTGTCTGCTGAATGTCTGTGTGCTCCGTGTGGCTTTCGATCCTGTCCCTGGGGTTTGAGCAGCTGGCCTGCGTCGAGGTGGCCTGGCCTCCGACCACGTTAAGGCTGTAGGCCCTCTCAGGAGTGCACTTCCTGTTTCTCCCCTTCAGGGTGAGAGAGAAGGTGGGAAAGGGTTAATTAAACGCAGCCTGATCACTCCAGAGTTCTTAATCGCTCCCAGGAGGTGGTCCTGCAGTCAGTGCTCAGCTCCCAACCCCAGGAGTAAGTACTCCGTGTCAGGCGGTCTGCCACCCACCATCCTCCAGGAGAGGGGGGAAGCCTGAGGGCCCTCAGCCAGGCAAGTCCAGTCACAGGGCGTTTTTTTTCCAGCATTATTATGCAAAAACCCACTGGTTAGGGTGGTCTGTTTTAAGTTAGGAAATGAAGTTGCCTCCCACTGACAGGAATGGCCCAAGCCTGCTTCCTATTTTGATTGTGTTTTTAACTGATGGATGGTGCAGCATGTCTTCATGGTTGTTTGTGGCTAAACTTTATATAATGTGTGGTTTTGATTCAGCTTGAAAAATAATCTCACTACATGTAGCAGTACATCTATGTACATTCTATGTAATGTTAGTATCTCTGCTTTGAACCCTTGATATTGCAATGGAATTCCAACTTTAGGCTAGTTATTGTGTGCGACTTAAACTTTTGTTGCTTCCTCCCTTTTCTGGTCGCGCTCTTCCTTTGACAATGAGCCTCTAGAAGCAGTTTCTGAGAATTACTGAGCTATGTTTGTAATGCAGATGTACTTAGGGAGTATGTAAAATAATCATTTTAACAAAATAAATAGATATTTAAAATTTAATACTAACTACGGGGAAAAGGGTCCATTGTGTAAAACATAGTTTATCTTTGGATTCAATGTTTGTCTTTGGTTTTACAAAGTAGCTTGTATTTTCAGTATTTTCTACATAATATGGTAAAATGTAGAGCAATTGCCATGCATCAATAAAATGGGTAAATTTTCTGATTTATGTGGCTTTTTTACTTTTGTTATATTGAGTTGTGTTTTCAGCACTCTACTGGGCAAGATCCCCAAAGGGAGTCACCAAATGGCATCTTTGGATACCTAAATACACCTGAAAATCAGTAGACGCATTATGTATTAG
Organism: Myotis daubentonii; assembly: GCF_963259705.1. Taxonomy (NCBI): domain Eukaryota; kingdom Metazoa; phylum Chordata; class Mammalia; order Chiroptera; family Vespertilionidae; genus Myotis; species Myotis daubentonii. Next base: position 36,159,197 of record NC_081857.1, on the reverse strand, counting down.
AGACCAATTCATCTTTCATACAGACCTCCAGAGTGGAAATGAGTGGGCATGGGAGGGGACATTTCCCAAGAATGGAGTTGCATGGCCCTCACTGGAGATCTGGCCCTTTCAGAGGCAGAAACCTCTGACACAGGCTAATTAAATAAATGTCATTTCCTAGCGAGTTCCACCCGACACTTCACATAGCAGAGTGAACATCAGAGTCACAACCAGACTGCTCCTCTCCCCTCCGCGCCAGCTGGTTGGAAGCCAGGTCCTTGTAGAGGAGGAGCACTTGTCATCAGAGCTCTCTTCATCCCAAAGGGAGAAAAATTCCTCCGGATCAAGAATTAGAGGTTTGTCTGGGTTAATCACTGCAGGTCTCTGAATAAATGCTACATTCAGTTGACTCCGTTGGACATGGGTTTCAGGGCCAGTTAACCCTCCAGGGGCCATTCACTCATTTGGGGCTCCTGAAGTCATAGTGGGGATCTAGAAATGAGACACATTCAGAAACACCCTTGTGGACTGTCACCAAGATTAATGATCAGTAGTCCTCTCCCATAAGTAGGGAAGTCATAATACATTTATACTGATTGACACTGCACATACCTACTTTTCAGATTTTCCCCTGAATAAAATGAATGTAAAGTTAGGGTGAACTTGCTGAACACTCCCCAGTTCAGAGAATGTACCTCAAAGCATTCAGGCCAAGGAAAGCCGTATACAAAGGCTCTGCTGTCAATCATGCTTCCAGTTAATCAGGAATTTACCGACTTCTCAATGACCTGTTTTGTTTTCAATTTGTTTTTTATCTGTTATATTCTTGTCTTTAGGCTAAATAGGAGAGAGGCTGGCATAGCCCCATAAGTATTTGGGTAGTTTGTAGGGAAATCTGCAATTTAATGATGAAAACACCTATAAATTCAGTCTGCTTGGCCTGCTGTGTGGAAAATTCCACAAGAAGTTGAAGTGGAAGCCTTGGTTCCCCTGTTAATCCTGAGATGATACCCTGTGTTCAGCACTAGGTGGCGCCAACGAGCTACGGTAGACCATGATACAGAAGACCCACTGTAGCCCTTTCCCCCACCTCTTCCCCTCAAACCTCCTCTCCCGCTTCCAGCTTTCACTGACCAAGGCAGAAAACAGCCCATGCCCTTCTTGCTGGGAAAGATTAATGAAGGCTATTTCTTATGTCAGCGCTGGAGGCCTTCTGAAACATGGGAACAGAGTTTGCTGGGTTTTCTCTGGGGCCTCCCCAGCGCCCCCTTCTCCTGGGTGACTGCCCAAAGGCTGTGCCCTGGGTTTCCATCGCCTCCTCTCCTGGGGAGCCTACAGCCTAGGCAGGAGGTGGTTAAGGCTTCTGGCTGCTCTGCAGTGGGGCCATCTGTGTTTGATCAGTCCTGGCAGAAAGGAGGAGGCGGGGGGCCGTGAAGGCCTGAAAGCATTCCAGAGGAGTGAGAGAGACCCAGAGATCCAGAAGGAGAAGGCCCGCCCCCACCCCGCCTCCCAGGCTCACCCACGGGCTCCAGGGGCAGAGGCGCCTGCACACGGCTGCCTGTGCACTCCTGCCCTGGCCCCACTCTCCCGCTGCCATGGGACCCTGCGCTCCTCTCCTCCTCCTGCTCCTTCTGTCATGGTCCGGACCCCTTGGAGGACAGCAGCAGCACCTGGTGGAGTACATGGAACGCCGGCTTGTCGCCCTAGAGGTGAGTGACCCCTCTCCTAGCCCAGCCTGGCAGGGCGGCACATTTTTTTGTTGGTGCACTCGGTCTCTCAGGCATCGAGGGATGACAAGACAGGGCTCTGTCAGAACCTACAGAAAACTCCATCTTTTAATAAGATTCTCAAAACTTAAGCCCTCTCTTCCCCACATACACAGAGCGATTCAGACCTTTGCGTCTTACCCCTGGGATTCGATAGAGTAGAGGGAAGAGTGCAAACGGAAGCTGAGACTGTGAGGACGCAGCTCAGGACGAGCTGGTGCTTCTGCTCAAGTTGGAAGCTTCCAGAGAACTAACTCTGCCTGTTTCAGGCCAAGGAAAGCCGTATACAAAGGCTCTGCTGTCAGTCATGCTTCCAGTTAATCACGTTGAAGTCTGGAGCATCTTAATCCCAGGAGAACTGTGCCGTGGAGCAGAGAGCCCTCCCCACTGTGCACTTAGATGGCCTAGAGCAGCCGTGGGCAAACTACGGCCCGCGGGCCGGATCCGGCCCGTTTGAAATGAATAAAACTAAAAAAAAAAAAAAAAGACCATACCCTTTTATGTAATGATGTTTACTTTGAATTTATATTAGTTCACACAAACACTCCATCCACGCTTTTGTTCCGGCCCTCCGGTCCAGTTTAAGAACCCATTGTGGCCCTCGAGTCAAAAAGTTTGCCCACCCCTGGCCTAGAGGCTGGTGGCTCAGGGGCCCTGCTGGCAGAGAAGGCAGGCCGGGGACGTGCTGCGGTGGCAGGGGCCTAGGTGAGCCCGAGCCAGGCTTTCTGCACAGTTAGCGTCTCTGAACATCTGGTTTCCTTTCTATGGAGGCTGCAGGGGATGTTGCTGCCCGGCTGAGTGTGTGCTCTTCCCCATTCCCGACTCCCTGGTTGGGCCTCTCCCTGCCTGGGAGTCGTACGTAACCCTGCATCCTTTCCTTCTTCCCCCATCCCCTCCTCCCCCCACCCCCCATCCCTTCAGGAACGGCTGGCCCAGTGCCAGGACCAGAGCAGCCGGCATGCTGCTGAGCTGCGGGACTTCAAGAACAAAATGCTGCCGCTGCTGGAGGTGGCGGAGAAGGAGCGGGAGGCCCTCCGAACGGAGGCGGACACCATCGCGGGGAGAGTGGACCGTCTGGAGCGGGAGGTGGACTATCTGGAGACCCAGAACCCAGCTCTGCCCTGTGAAGAGGTGAACGAGAAGGTGCCCGGCGGCTCTGGGACCAAAGGCAAGGGCAGGAGAAATGAGAAGTACGACATGGTGACAGGTGAGCGATCTGGAGGCAGACGCCTGGCTCCGAGAACCCGTGTCCTGGTCCTCGGGCCGTCCGGAGGAATCCAAGCCTGCGCGGGGAATCCTGAGCTGTCCGCCACAGTCCCCTCTTCCCTCCTTGCCCCCATCCGCTTCGGCTGAATACAGTGGGGCCTTGACTTACGAGTTTAATGTGTTCCATGACGGAGCTCGTAACTCAAAATTACTCGTATGTCAAATCAAAAGTGAACGAGTGAGACACATGATGCTGGGCTGATGTTGTGACGTTCACTGTGACGTTCACTGTGACGTTCGTTGTGCCAACCAGCTGTGGGGTATCTGAAGCTGGCTCATAACCCGAATTTTAGCTCGCAACTCAAAGCAAAAAAATCGGCCCAGAGACGGCTCGTATCTCGAAAAACTCGTTAGTTGGGACACTCGTAAGTCAAGGCCCCACTATATTCTGGAATCTGTTTTAGGGCAACTTGGTAATGACGGGCCCATCAAGGAGGGTTTCTGGGGACCCTTTTCCCCATAGCAGTGGAGGCATCCACCGGGCAATTGCCCACTGTTCTCCAGTGGCCCACCCTGGGAGCCGGCGCTTCCTGCGTTGGGCATCTAACTCTTGCCTCTATTTCCTGTGCTTTCCTCCTTCCCCACAGACTGCGGCTACACCATCTCACAGGTGAGATCCATGAAGATCCTGAAGCGTTTCGGGGGCTCAGCTGGGCTCTGGACCAAGGACCCGCTGGGACCCACAGAGAAGATCTATGTGTTGGACGGGACACAGAATGACACGGCCTTTGTCTTCCCGAGGCTGCGCGACTTCACCCTGGCCACGGCTGCCCGGAAAGCTTCGCGCGTCCGCGTCCCCTTCCCCTGGGTGGGCACAGGGCAGCTGGTATACGGTGGCTTTCTTTATTATGCCCGGAGGCCTCCTGGAGGACCTGGAGGGGGTGGGGAGTTGGAGGACACTTTGCAGCTCATCAAATTCCACCTGGCAAACCGCACGGTGGTGGACAGTTCAGTGTTCCCAGCAGAGGGTCTGATCCCCCCCTACGGGCTGACGTCAGACACGTACATCGACCTGGCGGCCGACGAGGAGGGCCTGTGGGCTGTCTATGCCACCCGCGAGGACGACAGGCACTTGTGTTTGGCCAAGTTAGACCCACAGACACTGGACACGGAGCAGCAGTGGGACACACCGTGTCCCAGAGAGAACGCCGAGGCTGCCTTTGTCATCTGTGGGACCCTGTACGTCGTCTATAACACCCGCCCTGCCAGTCGGGCCCGCATCCAATGCTCCTTCGATGCCAGCGGCACCCTGACCCCTGATAGGGCAGCGCTCCCTTACTTCCCCCGCCGATACGGTGCCCACGCCAGCCTCCGCTATAATCCCCGCGAGCGCCAGCTCTATGCCTGGGATGATGGCTACCAGCTGGTCTATAAGCTGGAGATGAGGAAGAAGGAGGAGGAAGTTTGAGGAGCTGGCCTCGTGTGAGGAATCGCTCCCATCTCCATACATTTATAGCCCCACTACCTTTCCTGCTCATTCTCTGAACGTGGGCAAGTTGTAGTTCAAGTCTCATCTTTTAGCCCATGGAAGCCAAGTTCCGATGGCCCCTTTGTTTCCTAGGGGACTCTGGATCTTGTGTACCCCTTTTAGAGCTAAAAGAGAAAACCCAAGGGTTCACTCCTTTCTCCTGGCCCATGTCCACAAATTTCAGGCCTAAGATGACCCAGAGCTCCGGCCCTCGGATGGGGGCCACCCCAATGAGAGGCAACAGAGTATTTGTTGCCTCCGTGTGAGTTGGAGGAGAGAGGACTTTCAACGCTGCCCTCTCCCATCAACGCCCTCAAGAACGGGACTCTCTCCACCTCATTTTGTACTGACGCGTTTTGCATTAAAGGGAAAATCCACGGCTCCTCGCCTGTGTCTGTCTGGGGCAGCCCTCAGATCGTATTTCACCCCATGACCCTCTCTTTTCCCCTCCACCCCATCCCGGCTCCACCAGCCACATTGGGGACTTGGCTGGGTTCCCTGGCTGAGGGAGAGGCACGTCTCTGGTTACAGATTTCACTGTGAGGCGCCGGGGAGCAGCAGAGCCCGCCACTTCAGGAGGCTGGCAAAAGCCCTCCACACCCACCTCGTCCTCCTCAGCCCTCCCAGGTCCACCAGTGGCTCCCGCCTCTGGCTGGAGACTGCCCAGCGGCCGAGCTTCCGATTCCAGCTCTCGGAGGTGTTGAACCAGAAAGTGGATTGATTGTAGCTGCATGGCAGGCTCATGTGTGTGGAAGCCAGCGCCCTGAACGCATGTGTTTTCAGTAAGAACTTGAAGTCCTACCTCCGGAGTGGACTCAGCCGCACTCCCGGCTCCAGCGGCGGGCTGGCCCCCAGGGTTGCACAATCGGACTTGGTTTGAGCCTCCCTGATTTTCCTGCTGCCACAGCGTCTGCGGTTTGGGTGGAGGGCAGTGACCATGTCTCAGATGTGAGGCCTCCAGTTTCCCAACACACTCCCTCTCTCCACCCTCATCCCCCCACCTACCCACCCTGGGCCTGCCCTGGGCCGGGAACCTGGTAGAAGTCTGCCCAGGAGTCCTGGAAACTTAACCCCTTCTGGATGGCCCCCTGGCCTCTGGTTTGCAATGGCCGGAGACCCTCTGGGAGGAGGAAAACCCCGGGTTTGGGACCCCAGTCCCTGGGAATCTGCTGAGTTCTGGACCAGGCCCGCCCCAGCTTCCTCCCGGTGCCCTGGACAGCACTGAGCAAGGCTGTTGGACGGCCGACCCCCTGCTGTTATGGGGGCGTGGGAGTCCTCGTGGTGACTTACCCCAAAGGGAGAGGGAAAAGGAAGATGGTCTCCCCACAGTGACCAGCCCCCCCCACCCCCCATGGGTGGGTCAGCCAGGGCCCCACCAGCCTCCTTTGCCTTCTCCCCGCAGGCTGAGCCGCCCCCCACGTGGGTGGATGAGGAAGGGGGGAGAAAGGCAGCAGGGGCCGGAGGCGGTGGGGGCGCACCCGTCCACTTCTCTCCTAATGGGGGGCTGGCAATGGCTATCACCCCTATCAGCCCTCGGAGGGGTCTGCCCACAGAGCGTGAGGCCCCAGCACAGGTGCAGGCGCAGGCGGGAGGGGAGGGAGGCAGGAGAGGGAGGGAGGGTTCTCGGTGCAGCCTGGGGGGGGGGGGTCCGGGTCCGGCCATAGGGTGCGCGCGCGTGTGTGTGTGTGTGTGTGTGTGTGTGTGTGTGTGTGTGTGTGTGTGGCCACGCCCACTGCGGCTGAGCGCGTGCGTGCGTGCGTGCGTGCGTGCACGTGTGCGCATGCGTATGCGCACCTGGCGGGAGTCGCCTCTCGCCTCCCGCCTCCCGCCTGCTGTGCGGGGCTGGAAGCTGCTAGAAGGTGGGTTGTCCTCATGCAGCACCGAACATCGGGAATGGCTTTTCGGTGACGGGACCCGAGGAGAGGACGGTCCGACTCGGCGCCCGTGACGCCATGTGAGTATAAAACCGGGGTGTCCTTCCCCCGCCCCCCTCATGGCGTCGTTCTTTGCCTGATTCCTCCAGGACAAGAGTTGTTGTTATTTTCTGGCCTTAACATTTCTTCGGGGAAGTTCCCTCCGACTTTTCTGAAAGGGCAGACATCTCTGGGGCCTTGTCATTTACTTCTTTCCGCCTCCCCCCCACCCCCCGCCCCCTCCTTTTTGGCTCCCGTACAAAAGCTGGTGCTGTGGCGGGGCTTTGGGGAGGCGGGTGGGGCGGTGCGGGCGGATCCGGGGGACTGTCCAGGTCCGTTCAATTAGACGGCCCGCCGCTCAGATCCGGGGACTGTCCGGGTCCATTCAATTAGACGGCCCGCCGCTCAGATCCGGGGACTGTCCGGGTCCATTCAATTAGAAGGCCCGCCGCTCAGATCCGGGCACTGTCCGGGTCCATTCAATTAGACGGCCCGCCGCTCAGATCCGGGCACTGTCCGGGTCCATTCAATTAGACGGCCCGCCGCTCAGATCCGGGCACTGTCCGGGTCCATTCAATTAGACGGCCCGCCGCTCAGATCCGGGGACTGTCCGGGTCCATTCAATTAGACGGCCCGCCGCTCAGATCCGGGGACTGTCCGGGTCCATTCAATTAGACGGCCCGCCGCTCAGATCCGGGGACTGTCCGGGTCCATTCAATTAGACGGCCCGCCGCTCGGGTCCGGGGGACTGTCCGGGTCCATTCAATTAGACGGCCCGCCGCTCGGGGCGGCCTGGGTGCTGTATCTGTCACCCGTCTTCTCGGACCCTGCACCGCCCGGCTGGGCAGAAGCGAGTCCTGCACCAGGAGGAGGAGTGAGGTTGCAGGAGGCCTGGCCTCTGGTTTGGGTTGAACAAAAGGCAGCGAGACCCTGATGGGGGAGCAGGGCAAAAGCCCAAAGAGAAGGCGGCCCCACACCCGCCCCCGAGGCCTGGCCCCAGGACGGTCAGGGCAGGGAGGGCTGTGGGAGCGGCCGCCGGAGGCAGGAGGGACAGCCTCCCCGGATCCGGTCCAGTTGCTGCCTCTCCCTCACCAGGCAGGGTTCAGGGGCTCCCTGCCCCGACTCTGGCCCCACAGTGTCCTGTCCCCACGTCCCTGCTCTCCTCGTTCTTCTCAGGGTCCCTTCCCCTGGCGCGGGCCTTGGTGTCTCCCTGCCAGAGCAGCCACAGTGCCCATCTTGTCGTCATCACGGACCCGAGCCAGTGTGTGTGACCCCTGCATGGTGGGGAGGGAGGGGCAGAGATGCAGGCGATGGAGTGTTGACTCAGCTGTCAGGGCTTCCTCTGGGACGGGGGCTGAGCCAAACGGAGCCCAACCTGAGCCCTTTCCCTCTCTCTCTCTCTCTTCTCCTCCTCCTCCTCCTCCTCCTCCTGCCCTCCGAGTTTCTGGATGCTTTCTCAATCCCTCTCCTTACACAGCTGCGCCTTCCCGGGGCTTCTGGGAGCACCCCTCCTTGGCTGCCCTTTTCTCCACCCGGTGCAGGTCAGAACACGCTCAGTGTGAGAGCTGGTAGACTCCCCTGGTGTCTCCCAGCCTTCAGGACGGTTCCCTTTAAAAAAATTATTTTTATTGATTTTAGTGAGAGGAAGGGAGAGGGATGGAGAGATAGCAACATCGACGAGAAACATCGATTGGCTGCCTCCTGCACGTGTCACACTGGGGATCGAGCCCACAATCGAGGCCTGTGCCCTGACCAGGAATCAAACCGTGACCTCCTGGTTCACTGGGCGGTGCTCAACCACTGAGCAACACTGGCTGGGCAGGATCGTTCTCTTTAGGGCCTGTGCGCAGGCTCTCTGTGGCCGTGTCTGGCCCCTCTGCCCTCAGCCCCCAGCAGCAGCCACAGCCTCTCTTGCCCCTCTGCCACGCGGCACCAGGGCTGAAGCTCAGCTCTGCCTGCTCCTTTTCAACTCCCGCTCTCACCATGCAGAGCTTAAAAGATTAAATCTTTATTTATGGATTTAATAACTCCGCAGAAGGATTAGACATGTGAAAGCCAGTGTATGAAAGGGCAGAGTGAGAGAGTAGAAACGACGCCCTCTCAGCCCGGCCCCTCCAGAGCCCAGGCTCTGACAGCCCTCGCTGGCCCTGCGATCCTGGGCAGATCAATTCCCTGAGCTTCGGAGAGCATTACCTTCCCCAGAGACCTGTGAGTGGACGAGCCGGTGTTTATAAACTAACTGGAGCTCTAGACATGCCCATCCCCAGGCCATGGCTCTCAACGCCTTCCCTCAGACACTCTGCCGGTGGCCATGTCTGGTGTTAGAGACCCTCTGCCCGGATCCAGTGGCTCTTCGGCCACCTTTTCTCTCCATCTGCACATTGTCCGTGGGAAAACATGGCGCCTGTTCCCCACATAGGTCTCTCCATTAGCAGTGACAGCCATCAGATGTGGACACATCTGCCCCTTCTCAGTGCCTGAACCAACTCCACCAGGAGAGAGAGAGAGAGAGAGAGAGAGAGAGAGAGAGAGAGAGAGAGAGAGAGAGAGAGACAGTGTATTGGGGATTTGGCTTTTTTTCTTTTTTAACATAGTGCTCCCAAGCTGCCTTTTTCCTCAAGCACATTTCCTCTGAAGATATTTTAGTTGTTCAGCATGTGCCCTTGTAGCCCTCACTGTTGACTTTTTGGACTTATTTGCTGTTGATTCTGACAGATCCTTCAAGGCCGTTTTGGTTGCATTTGGTCTTAGAGATATTTATTACCGTCCGATTGCACAAGGTTTTCGTTCTGTGGCTGGTTGACGTCGTGTTCCAGACCCGTAAATCCGCCCAGTTGTCAAGCGCCCGAGCTGTTCTCCATCCATTCTGATTGCCCGTTGGAGGGAGGAAGACAGTGCGGAAAGGGCCCAGGGGTGGGAGTAAGAGGACCTCCCTGTTTCGGTGGCTGAGAGTCCTGGCCCTGCTTCCCATGAGCTGTGTGACCTTGAGCCAGATGCCAACCCCTCCGAGCCTCAGTTGGCTCCTTTGCAAAACAGAGTTATGTTACCTGGGTTACCACTCACAGGACTGTCCAGGTCCAAGCCCTAATGCCTAAAGCTCTTGGTGTCATTTCTTTCACTGAAGAAACAGAAGTCCAGAGAGCCTTTGAGGGAAGGACCGTGCCTTCTGTCTTCCCATCCCCAGACCCAGACAGGGTCTCGAGCACACTGGGTGTCTGATAGATACCTTGCCAATGAGTTGAGTGACCAGCTCCTAGTGACACACCTATGACTTAACCTCTCCTGATGCCTCAGAATTATCCACATCAATTATGACGCTTGCTGCTCTGCGACGACGCCTGCAGGGCCCGCGATACTGTGTGGAGCGTGGCCATTATGCTTGTCTACTCACTGTTCCTTCTCTCTCCTCTCTCACTGTCCCCTGTCCGTTCTCCCTGGAGCCAGGGACTCCACTCCGAGACACCTTCCTCGCTGTTTCTAATCAACTGTCCACTTTGGGCTGGGACAGCACGAGAGTGACAGGGCTTGGAAAGATTTCGAGTTGACACACATGCCCGGTGCCTTTATTGAGTGTGGCAGAGTATTCCACAGGCCAGAGACATGGCCTGTTCTAAGCAGGAAGAGGCCTTAACATCATCTGGTCTGGCCCCTCACATCATGCAGGTGGTTTCTATCTCACGGTGCCCTGTCCAGCCACTTGTGAAGCAGGCGTTTTTGATGCTGGTAGTGGCGGAGGACACCATCGTTCCTACCCCCTGGACTCTCTCTACCCATGACCTGGGTTCTTTAGCATTTCCTCTCCCAGCCCAGGGGACGTTAACACACATAGATGTGATTTTCTCCTCTCATTCCTGATAGTGACCTGCCAAAGTCCCTCCTCTTCCTCTCTCGGTCCTTTCCAGTCCTCCTTAGTCCTGATGGAGGTGAAATACAGGGTGGGGCCAACATAGGTTTACAGTTGTAATACAAATAAGTGATACAATACTTAATAAGCAATAATACAAGAATAAACTCTATGTTTCGTGTACTCACAGCAGTAAACCTACTTTGGCTCCACCCTGTAAGAGTGTTGAGCTGCCTCACTGGCCCTCATTAAACACCCACAGAACATAAATCACAATTTATGGCTGGTCATTTGTCTGCAACGTATAGGCTTTCAAATGAATGCTGAAGTTTGGTTTAAATGAGATTACTCCTATCTCAATTTAAAATCCAGGGATGCCACTAGCATTTCCCTTGTCTCCCCTTACCTACTTAATTAGTGAGCTAGTGCTTCTAGTTACAGCTTTAAAGCTTCCCTTCGCTACTTACACAATATATGACAGTCAAAATACGGAGGTGGGCAAAAGTAGGCCTGCAGTTGTTCATATGGAAAGTACTACAATAATTAATAAATAAGAATACAGGAATAAACTCTATTTTGCATACTCACCACTGTAGGCCTACTTTTGCCCACCCCTGTAAAAAGCCAAAAAGCAATGTTGGGCTGCAAAGTCACAACACCATGACAGTTAGGGCCAGGCCCACTGCCTACCTAGTTCATGGGGCAGGAAGAAAATGAGGGAGGGAGCCAGGGGTCTGAGCCAGGGAAGGCCACGGAAAGACGGCAAAGTCTGAATGAAGCCCATGGGAGAGGCAGCGTCTGTGGGAACACTTTAATGTCCAAGCCAACTGGGACAGGCCAGTTGATTAATTAAAAATCTATTGCATATTGATGACATATTGACTATGGCCGTTCAGCTACGGCTGAGAGTGGGGAAGCTCACTTTGGGGGCAGGGATGGAGTTTGGGACCAACACCGTGCAGTGTCACGTGGCCGTGCATTTTTTTCTTCAAAGTGAAAATCCAGCGGGAGATGAGAGGGGTGTTGGGCCGAGGGTAGAACTGGGCGCCTGCCCTACCCCGCTCCTGCCCTGGCCTCAGAGGGTGTCTCCTGCAGACGTTTAGAGGAGGGAGTTGAGTGTGGGTTTCTCCCTAAGCAGCTCTGCCTCCATTTCTCACAAGCTCGGGCTCAGGCAGGTGTCTGGCTGTGGCTTGACTCTGGTTTGTTTGCATTTCTGTGGCAGGCAGCTGCTGTGACTGGTTGCAGCGGAAGAGATTTGCACATAATTTAATCCCACGGTTAGTTAATGAGTTTGCTTCCCCTCTGTCAAGGGGAGCAACAGGCTCCCTCAGCCTCGCCTTCGCTTGGTCATTAGCAGCGATGTTGCTCTGCGTGCCTTGTTAGATCCACGTGACCACAACTCTGGTGATTTACTGCGGCTCCTCATATTAAAAACGTCCGAGCGAGACATGTGGAATGAATAACGCTCTGTGGTGAATTTGTTAGTGAATTTCCTCTCTGCCCCCCAAAAGATGTGACTGGCAAAAAAAGGGGGGGGGATCTTGGACCAGAGAAAGACCATGGTACTCCATAAGTCAGGGTTCTTGATGATTCTGGAAAGAAAAGTAATCAGAAATTGCTTTAAAAATAACTCATGTTCTGTTCCCCAAAGGACTGTCATTAATTTCAGGGTAGAAGATGGCTTGGCATTTTTCTGATATGCTGAAAATAGAATAAGTAAGCATTCATCTTTTTTTTTTTTTTTTTAAATAAAAGGAGGTGATGACCCGGGTTTAAATAATCTTGGCTGGCTTCTGATTTGCATATATATGATAAAGGATGCTGCTGCTCCAAAGGGTGACTGCTCGGAAGCTGGACTCACAAAGAATGAGAATTTGTTTACCAACAGGTGAGGAGGCAGCGGGCCCTCCCGTCAGCTCCCCTGGGCGGGGTGCCGATCTGCAAACCCGCACTTGGTGGCCAGTGTCCTGCTCCAGGCCAGTGACCAGGACACCTTCCTGGGCATTCCCTCGGGGGCCCCACACTGAGAAGGTGCTACACCTGGTTTAATGCTCTGCTCTTGTTGTCTTAATTCTTAATTTTTGCAAAGGCCCCTCCCCCTGTTTTTATTTGGTTCTAGGTCCTGCCGATTATGTAGCCTGCCTGCCAATGGCTCTTTCGTTGGTCAGTGAACTGTGTTCATTTGCCCCTTGTAACTCTGGCTTTTCTCAGGGAGCAAAGTGTAAGAAGTTTGCTCTACGAGTATGTGTATTGGGTAGAATGATGTGTCTGTCTTTTAGAAAGATGGACCACGTATTGCTTTGTATGTCCTGTTGAAAAAGTAATACATGTTAACTGTGGAAAATCTGAAAAGTACAAAGAAGAAGAAAATCATCCATATACTCACCATACAGCAACCTATCTTTCCAGTCCTTTTTTGCGTGCATATTTTGTTTTGCTGTCTTTACATCATTGGAAATATGCTGAAATCATGTTTTGAAAAATGCTTTTTAAAATTCCCAATACAGCATGAGGTTTTTCCCCGCATGTTTTTTTCAAGAGTTTATACTATTCCACTGGACAAGAATACCGTCATTTACTCAATCTCTTGTTGCTGGGTCATTTATGTTTATTACAAATAACAATCCAAAGAGAACACTTACAGATATAAAACAAAACAAACATTACCTTCTGGGGTTAGCTTTCTGAAAGTCAGACACGGTAAGAACTTTGCATACATCGCCACCTCACTCTCGGAAAACTGGCCCAGTTTACAGCGGGAAGGGAGGAAGGAGTGGTTGAAGGAGGTAGAAGAAAGTGACAGGAGAGGAGTGAGCCCTGCCTGGGTCCTTGGGCTCTGTGGGTCCTCAGGGGATTGTCTTTCAAGTTCCGATTGAGGTGCAGTGATTTAGAGCCTTTCCTGGGGGTGGCTGGTCCGGGTGTCTGCCTCCACCAGCGCTGTCACAGGTGATCTGAGAGCTGGGGAAGGGGCTCCCTGAGGAGCTGTTTCACCCCCAGTTGCGGTAGGTCAAGGGCACCTTATGTCCCTGCAAAGTTGCCACTGGGACCATTTTAGGGTGCTAGGCTTGGCTTAATGCCTGGACTCTTTTCAGGGTCTGGGGAGGGGGCGGGGCAGGAAAAGAACCTGCCGGGCTTGGAGGTCTCCAGTAAGGGTCTCTAGTGAGAAAACAGCTTCAGAGAGGCAGCTGCCCTGGGCATTCCCATGTCGGTGAGGCTGGCATCGCAGGATGAGTTTGCCAGCTGCTGTCGGGATCACTCAGACACGCGTTTAGGTTTCTGGGAGGGAGAATGGTGAGTGGCTGGTCTGTTTACTACTGAGGCCTCAGGATGTGGGAGGAGCTGCCTGTGCTGATGGGGAGGGAGCCTTGGAGATCTCTTTGAAATGCAAGTTGGGAAATCTAGAGGGTTCCCCTCTGGGTCGCCCAGAAACAAGCTAATGCAAGGGGGGAGGGGGAGGGGGAGGAGTGTGTTCTGGACATTGTGGGGTTGAGAAGTGGCATTTAGGGACCAGCTTTGCAGCAGACCCCAAAGGCTCCTCACTCAGCCCCTGCAGGGTCTGGGGCCTGGAAGCAGGGGGAACAGGGAATGAAGGAGAGAGGGAAGGAAGGGGGGAGGGAAGGAGGGAGAGCCAGGGAAGGAAGGGGACTGGGGGCCCTCTTACTTTAGTTGTTGAGGTTCTGCTCCGCTTGCCTTGGCGATTTTCCCAGCTGCTGGAGACACAAAATTCCTCCGTTACTTTGTTTTCTCTGTACTCCCTTCTGCCCCTGCCCACAGTGCCTCTCCCCTCTGTCCCTGTCCAGGGCTCTGGTGGGAGGTTGCTCACACCCACAGGCTGGACCGGCTCCAGGCTAGCGTGGCCAGGGACACGCTGGTCTCCTGGCTTCTCCTCCCTAACCCCACCCCCATGGGAAGAACAAAAGGCCCGTCTCTGCAGACCACCAGGAAGAATGTCCCCTGGAAGGAAACCTCGCCGCCAGCCATGGCCGTGGCCTCCCGCCTTCCTCTGCCTTTGTTTCTGCCCAGAGCCAACTGAGTAAACAGAGGTCCCCAGATGGGGGTCTGTGGACACAGCCTCTGCAGGTTCTCCAAGAATTGCTTGAATTTTGATTTTTCTATTTGGTGAGAAGCTTTACAAAAGTGTTCGCACCATTTACAAAGCAAAACGCCATTTAAGTCCGTATCTTTGCATGTGTGTCCTCAGCGATCCTCTGAACATTTTTCTCTTTTCAAAGGGACGGACGGAACTTTACAGAGAAATTCTCTGCAGTGCCTCTAATGATAACATCCCCCCACCCCCCCACCCCCGCCCATTGAGCCCTTCATCAGTGGCAAATCCTGCCCATAGCCCATTCAACTCCTTCCATAGGGCTAGGAAATAGGCATCACCATTGCCACCCCCATTTTTCAGAAAGAGAGAGAGAGAGAGAGAGAAGCTTAAAGGTAAATGGCTGGCCAAGGCCACACAGGTCAGGAAGTCGAGATGAAACTGCCAGTCCCATCCCAAAGCCCATCCTCTTAATTTTCCTAGACTCTCCCTGCGAGAGGCTCCGGGTGGAGTGGGGATGAGGGTGGAGTGTGGTTATCAAAATTCATTCCGCGATTCCTGGCCAGTGAGTTTATAACCAGGAAGCGATATCACCCATGTCCACACATAGCCAATAAAGGAGGCACTGTGATAACTGCTAAAAATCAATCGCAAGGCAGAGGTTAAGAGTGGAGGAAAGGTTAATTCTAGCTTAATGGGCTGGGTTCGAAGAGGGTAGGAAAGAGGGGAGGTGGGTAGAGGTGGAAGAGGGTATATGAGGGATAAGTGGTGATGAAAAAAATTGTTTTTAAAGAAACAAACAAACAAACAAAAAGAATGGGAGTGTTGATCCTAGAAAGCTGATGGCAGCATTGCCAGGTGGGGCAGGCAGGGTGCAGACTGGAGTCCGGGAGGCCGGACTGGAGGTGATAGCAGTCATGCGGGTCACTGAGGCTCCCCCATGCACTCAGCGTAAAGACTTCAAAACCATTACAACAACCTGCCAGGCCCTCCAGGCTGACCAGTTGTCTAACTTCATCTCCCACCCGTGTTCCCTGGCACAGCCACATGGACCTGCTAGCCGATCCTTGTACATGTGTGTCATACTGACCTCAGGACCTTGCAGTTTCTCTTTCCTCTGAATGGTCTTCCTTCAGCTGTTCGCACAGTTCACTCCCTCATCTCCCCCAAGCCTTTGCTTAAAGTCTCCTTTTCAAGGAAGGCTTCTTCCTCATTTTAATTAAAATAGTTTCCCCTCACCCCTGACTTGGTCCCACTTCCATGTTTTTTTCTTTCCCATCCCCATACTAAATCTTTTACTTACCCATTTTCTGTCTTCTTCCAGTGGAATGGAAGTTCCTTGAGGGCAAGGCTATGTCTGTGTTGCTCACTGCTGTGTTCGTAGTGTCTACCTCAGTGCCAGGCACACAGTAGGTATCAATACATATTGGCTAAATGAGTGAATTATTGGATGAAAGAAAAAAAAATTCATGAAATCAAGGGTAGTAGCAGTGAGGTTGAGAGGAAGAGAGAGATGGGAGAAATTTAGGAGGGACTGCCGGCGGGACCTGAGATTGCTGGATGGGGTGGTGTAAGGGAGGGAGAGGGATCAAGAATATCTCTCAGGGTCTGGCTCCTATACCAGGTTAGTGGAGGCTGGGATAGTGGTTTAAACCATGCCTGGAGGACCCCTGCTGGAGGACCCCTGGGCGTGGACCCCTGGGGTTTCCTGGAGCCACTGCAGAGGTCATCAGAGGGAGGTAGGGGAAGCTGAGAGACCATGCCATAGCCAGAGAAAAATCTGCATTTCTCTTATTTTGTTTTTGGTTTCCTTGTGTTTTACTTTCATCCGTGAATTCAATAATTCACCCATTTAGTCAATATTTATTGACACCTACTATGTTTGGTTTAATTTATGAATCACTGAGACCAGAAATTATGCTAAATTACAGTTGATTAAGTTCCTACTATGTTCAGGATATTAGACTAAGTAAGCATGCTAGCTTAGGGTAGGGAGGAAGGGGCAGGAGGGCAGGACCCGCCTGGTTTCCACCCACCCGTCCACCAATCAGGAGTGGGGGGAGGAGTCCGGCCAGCTCCTCTGCTGGGGTAGGTCTCTCCCCAGGAAAGGAACTCCCAGCATTGGGAAGAAGAGCTGTCCACCCAAGAAGAGTTTGCATGAGGATGTGCTCCGTGTGAGAGAGAGTGGAGAGTTACCTAAAGTAGCGAGCAATGGCCTGAAACCAGAAAAAGCCAACTGCTGGGAGAGACACATGACCTGTTTTTGAAGATGTAAAACAGAGGACATCAACTGGGGTCAAGAAGGCAAAACCATCAAAAAAGATTGTCTGGTGGGGACTGTGGGCAGCCCGGGTCCCCTCTGAAGGGCAGTTGCTGGCCCCATCTAGCCAATTCTTGCCACCAGGGAATGTGCGCGTGGAGTTGCCTCAATTTCCTTTTTTTTTTAAGCTAGAAATAGATATTTTTGTGCAAAATCCTTTGACTTTTAAATGTTGCCAAAACACTGTGTGGTCCAAACCAATAAGCTCAGAGGTCACATCTGGCCTGCGGCCCTGCTTCGTGTTCTCTGACAAGGAGTCTTAACCTCTTTGGGTCTTGAGAACACGATGAAAAGCATGGACTTTTCCTCAGGGAAAGAAATGCTTGAACAAATACAAAAATTGTGGGTATCTTTTGTGGGCATCTCTGTACCCCTGCGATCATTCTGTTTGTAGAGACATAAGTGACAGGGCTTCTTGTGAACAGGCCTGAGGTCTGGGAAGGGACAGCTGACCTGTTGGTACCTGGGTGGGGCGTGTGCTGTATCTGAAAGAGATGGTCAGGTTTGTTGGGGTCAATCCGTCCACTTCTTTGCACCCTGCTAACCACACTGTGCACCCACCCTTCCTCCTCAGTCATGGTCAGTTCCATGTGGATCGGGAAGGTTGGCCAGGGGAGCAGGGCAGGGTCTGGGAGGCCTGGACACTGGACTGGAGGAGGTGGAAAAGCAGGTGTGGAGGAGAGAGGGAGCCTTGATGGACAGGAAGCTTTTGAGCTGAACTCTGAGGCTCCATAGAACTTGAAAAGAGGGAATGAATTATTTTTCTGCTCCTGGGCGAGGAGGAGGAGTGTGGATTTAAAGTGGGAGTGTCGTAAATGCCAAGGCCGCCTGCATCTAGGGCAGGTATTACACACAGCAGGCTCTCCTTCCCGCCAAGCATGTGTCCTGGCGAGGCCTCAGAACTTTTTAGGTGACAGCCCATCCTGAGCTCAGCCTAATAAAGAATGTGGATCTACCCTTAATCGGTTGCAGGGAGGAGCTGAACTCCATGTACTTGTCAGGAAGCATGACTTGAGCGCCTACATCTCGTCATTTACCAAATGCTCAGTTGCAAAAGAAAATAGTATTAATGGAGGCAAAAGACAAACATTCCCGCCATTCCTCTAGAATAGATTGCCTAAGTCTCATCCATAGATAAGTCAGACCTTCGGCGATCTTCAGAGAAGATCTCCTGAAGACAGGACTGTGGCCTCTGGTTGGCTAGCGTTATTGAACAGGGCTTTCCTGCTACCCGCTGGCCTGACGATGTACCTATAAGAATGGTAAGGATGAGGGTCACATTATGAGGCAAGTTTCTTTTTTTTGAATATTTGTATGGCAGCCTCCAAGATGGCCTCACAGATCCTTGTCTCCTGGTAACTCGTGTCCTTGTGTAGTCACCTCCCACACTGTATAGGGCTGACCTGAGTAACCAATTGGATATACCAGATATGATGGAGTGTGATTGCCCACTCTGGGGAAAGTCGGCCGCCATGTTGTGAGGACACTCAAGCAGCTACCTTGGTTTCCTACAAGAAACCTGGAACATCATCCCTGACCATCTCTCACTCCTTCTATAGCCCACCAATCAATACTTACAACTGATATTTGTGATTACTTGAAGCACACTGTTTATAAGGTATCTACCTTTTTGAATAACACACCTTCAACACATGTTGTTATCACTATCCTCTTTTTAGAGATGAGAACATTGAGGCTCAGAGAGGGTAAATAACCTTCCCAAGACCACACAGCAAACAAGTAGCACAGTTGGAAATCAGATCCAGATCTTCTGATCACAGGTGCTGTGCCTTACCCACTACACCTGATCAAGGACAGAAGTCCAGTTTTTCTCTAGAATTTCAGGTTGATGCCTGGGACTCTGCATGAAGATGATCCAATAAAAGGAAATTGCTCAGGTCTGTCCAATGAGTCTCCTAACTGGAGCAACAGTGTCATCCATCATTTAGCAACTGTGCCCAGAGCCCTGCTGGGTGTGCAGCCAGCTCTGTGTGAGTGAGAAACTTGCAGGCCTCCTGTCCTCAGGGTGACATAACCATCTCCCTGTGAGTCACACATGACTAATTAAATGCATGCTCTCCTGGGCTCCCCGGTTCATTCTTTCCCAACCAGGCATGGATGCGGGTGAGAGTGGAGTTGTTGAAGGATGGAAAGAAAGCAGGAAAAGCAAAAGAGAGGGCTTTAAGGAATGGAAGGGGAGAAAGGGAGGGAAGGAAGGAAAGCTTATCTATTTTTTTCCCCCCAAGGAAAACTAGTAAATTTTCTAAGTCTCCAGCAAATTTACATTTGCTAGCATTTTCCAAAGTGCTCTCAGATGTCCTCATCAATACTTTGTGTTTTAAGTAAAATATTATTATCCAACTTTACAAATGAGGAAGCTGAGATTCTTGGAGATTAGGGATCATGTAACCTTGGAGACAGAAGAACTGGAAAGACCTTGAGTTTTGATGCCCTGAGACCTGGATTCAAATCAGACCACCTCTGAACTAGCAACATGGTCTTTGTCAACTTCCTCAGCATCTCTGAACTTTGGTTTCCTCTTCAGGAGAACTGAGGATGACAACAGCACCAATCCCGTAGGGTTATTCTGAGGATTAAATATAATATTGCTTGGCACAGAGAAAGATCTCAGTAGGTGCTGGCTTTCTTGTTTCTGTATTATGGTCATTACTATCACTGCTATTACTAAAGTATCAGGCAGTACTATTACTTATAATCCTATATAATACAAGGCCAAGGACCATAACATAAGCACAACGACTGGAACGACCACTCCACCAGTTGCCATGAGGTGCATTGACCACCTCTCGGTCCCTCCCCTCCACCCCACGAGCGGCAGCAGGCAGGGTGGCGGGTGGGGTGGCGATCCAGGAGCAGTGGCAAGTGGCAGTGAGCTACTCGTGCACGATTTCGTGCACTGGGCCTCTAGTAGTATACACTCAGCCCTGGCGTGTGTGGCTCAGTTGGTTGAGTGTCGTCCTGTGTACTGGCACCAGTTTGATTGCCAGTCAGGGCACATATCATGTTGCGTGTTCAGTCCCTGGTTGTTGGGGTGCGTACAGGAGGCAACCAAGCAATGCCTCTCTCTCTCTCTCTCTCTCTCTCTCTCTCTCTCTCTCTCCCTCCCTCTCTCCCCCTTTCCCTCTCCCTCTCCCTCTCCCTCTCCTCCCTTCTTCCCTCTCTAAAAATCAATTACAAAGTATTAAAAAATTATAGTATACATCCAGCAAGTGTTAGTTTCCCCTCCTTGACCCCATATTCTCACTTCACTCAGGTATCATAACTAGTAATTGTTGGAGGCAAGTTGGCCATGGCTTGCTTTTTAAATCCTCACCCGAGGATATTTTTCCATTGATTTTTAGAGAAAGTGGAAGAGAGAAGGAAAGATAGAGAGAAATATTGATGTAAGAGAAACACATTGATTGGTTGCCTCCTGCTCGTGCCCCAACCAGGGGCCCAGGCCGGGGAGAACCCTGCAACGGAGTTATATGCCCTTGACCAGAATTGAACCCGGGACCCTTCAGTCCACAGGCCAACACTCTATTCATTGAGCCAAACCGGTTAGGGCTTGGCTGTGGCTTTTGACGTTAGTACTAGTGCTCATCCATAGTACCTTGCTGCCCACTTCTCTAGTACCTTAAAAATGTAACTAGACCATACAATCCACCTCCACAACCCTAATATTCTTTCCATTTCACAAAGGATATCCAGATACCTTAAGATCAATTCTTCAGAACATCCAATTATCCTCTGCTGTTTGTCAAAGGACCCGCGTGCCATCTGTATGCGGCCCAGTATCCCAGGATGTGGTGTTTCCTGTAATTATCTTTAAGTTTGAGAAGAGGATGCATTCTGTACAAGCAATAAACTAAGAAGCTGAAAATAATGGGCAGAGTTTAATGCTGAAATTAATCTTAAAGCAAAGTTAATCAACACAATCATCTTTGTGCTACATGGTGATTAGGTATAAATGAAAGCGATTTGTGTAAATGAGAATTGTCAGTAATATTTTGTGCAATCAAACCAAGCACTCACAGGGGCAGCAAAGGGAGAGCAGCAGTTCTAGGTGTAGGCGGGTAATACAGTTACAGCTCCCAGTGTCTCTAACTTGCTCAAGGAGAGGACCAGCCACGGAGTCCCTGAGATGCTTACCACAATGCGTGGCAGTCCTAAGAGTTCAATACACCTGCTCCTCCTCTTCCCCGTCTATTTCTTCTTCGTTACCGTCCTTCTTCTTCATCTGATTGTTATTATTATTTCTTAGCCTTAATTAAAATGGTCTCAGGTCCACTCCCTTAGTTCCCAGTGTTTGGGGGTGAATCATTATGAGCTAAGGGTTTGGAGACTCCTATTAAGACATTCAGAAAGAAGTTTTAAAAAACCCACAAAACTACTCCAGGAAAAATAATTCTAGGAGTTTTAATAACAAATGATACTTTCTCAGAGAAGAAAAGCAATAAATAAAGAGCCAGATGACAGTCATTGTTTAACACTCTACAACTGCTGGAGTTAAGGGAACAGAACAGCAATCGTGGCAGGTGAAAGAGTAGCTGGTTCCCTGTCCGTGAGGGTAATGGTGCGGTAGAGGCATCTCAGGGATAGCTGTGCAGCCCTCAGTTACTCTGTGAGAACCCTCCCTGCCTCGTGCTCTTCAGGCATTGGGATGGTCCCACTATGTTAGTAAGTGCTCACTTGGCTGGGATAGGAATGAATCAATCCTGGGAACTTGGAACCCGTGACTCAGGGCCAGTGAGGTCCTGTGTGTGGCTTGAACTGAGGGTTCAATGAAGGCTGCCGGGTAGAGGGGCGGGGGGGGGGGGCGGGGGAGGTAGAAGTACAGAGAGAAGCAGAGATGAGAGTCCATGTGATCCTGTGGGTTTTCCAGCTCCTGGTCTAGGTCTGTCCTGAGCTCGTGGGTTCTGTGAGATACTCTTACGTCCGTAGAATGCATCCTCCTATTGTGTGTAAGCTAGCTCAGGTGGGGTTTTGTTATTTGCAGCCGTGACAGCCTTAACCCAAACACGTTGCTTAGTCAGATGGCTTTCCCACCACCTTTTACCAAAGGAAGAGGAATGTGGATCATTCTGTTGAGAGAAGATGTTGCTCAGAATAGACACTGATGCTTCCTTCTTGGGGGCTAATGCGAAGCTTCAATCTCTTTAAGTCACTTTCCTCCTTTCAGGTAAATGTGGGGACAGTGGGCAGGGACAGGACACACACAGCTGTGCCGGACACTCGCGTCTTTGTTTCTCATAAAGAACTTGATTGTATGTGGTTGGCATTTAACAGAAAGAGGGTTGAGATGATCTGTTTATACTTAGAATCGTGGGATTTCTAGAGTTCGAGGTGATAACTTAATCCAACTCCTTCCTTGTGTGATTGGGAACACCACAGCCCAGAAAATGTGCTGTGATTCGGCAGAGGTCACACATTTGGACAGCAGCCAAGCCAAGCCCAGGAAGCTCGTCTTCTCACTTCTTAGGTAATGTTTCCCCGACTCTATGTATTTCGTCCTGCAGTGCCCTGCCTTGCCTGTACTGTCCCACAGAAACTGCAACGAAGACTTTTGTCCACATTCCCCCCCCTCTCTCTCCTGACTGACCCTGCTGCTTCCCCATGTGGCCCCCATGCTGTGCTCCCTCTTGGGAACTGTGAGTGACAAACTGTCTTTTCAATGGCAATCATCTCCTGATCTGTTGGCCTCACCATACCTGAAAAATAATAAAACCTACACTTACAAAAGTGTAGTATCCTCACGTGAGGAGTCCAGAACCATGAATGGGCTGGGGAAGGAACACCTTCCTTGAGCACAAGGGAGGAGAAAATCAGAACTAAATCTGAGTTCTGATGACAAAGGTCATGAAGGGACTGTGGCTGTTGGGTAGGCAATCTACCTTGTTGGTCACAAGCCCTAAGAGAATATAAGAAAGAGGCAGGGTTAAAGTTGGGTTGATCAAATTAAGGAAGGCCTTCTGGAGTGCATGAGCATCCCTGAGATCTAGAGTCCTAGCTGGACTGGATGTGTGTGGTACGTGGGGATGAGAAGGCAGCTGAGGCAAAGGAAGACAGAAAACAGATGAGCTGTGCCTTGCCGAGAATGGGGACGGTTGATGTGGGTAGAGAGGTAGCCTTGGGCAGGGACATGTGTTTGAAGATCCTGGTCCTTCTTGACTTTAAGTCTCTTATCTTTGGAATGGAAGAGGATAGACATCTCACCAAACTGACCAACCAGGCTACAAGGAGCACCCGAATTCCTCCCCACTCAGGAGTCCTGGTGAAAGCTGCTACAAGATGTCTGTGACAAGGAACAGGGTCATAGATCTCTTTCTGCCTCCTGCCTATGACTCATGGGATGACTCAAGGTGACTCTACCCATCTCCGAGTCCCCAGCCCACATCCTTGAAGAGCAGAAGCTACTTGGATGCTTCCCTCCCGGCAAGGTTGGCTGTCCCAGCAAGGGCCCGGCAAAGACTCCCTGACTGCCCTCTCCGCCGCCCACTGTCTCTTCAGCTGCCGGGGTCCAACCCCAGCGGGTCCAGGGGTCCCCAAAGGTGTGGACGGAGTCGGTGATGGAGGAAGGGCACGGAGACAGTGTTCAGTTGATCAGCAGCCTAGCCAGGTTCTGTAGCCACAATCTCCAGCCAGGTTCTGTCCAGGATCTCCAGTCAGGTTCAGTGTCCAGGTTCCAGTCAGGTTCTCCTGCCAATCTCTGTAGTCAGGTTCAGTCCAGGATCCCTTGCCATGTTCTCCCGCTAGGCTCTGTCTCTAGGCTCCGAGGCCAGTCCCTCTCCAGGATCCTCCGGCATGCTCTCTCCAGCGAAGTTCTTCTGTCTCTAGGCTCCGTGTAGGCTCTGTCTTCTTGATCCTGTTCTAAGTTCTGTCTTCTGAATTCTGTTCTAAGTTCTGAGTGTTTCTGTCTTGTTACAACTGTATTTATACCAGTTGATTCAATCCTATCAATCTCTATTACAAAGGTTAGGGCGCTTCTTATCTCCATTCCAGGGAGAAAAGATTACGTAGTTTAAGCATGATTGTTCGTAGTTAAAGGGATTAATTACCCGCCTGGCACTTAGTTGAGGGGTTTTATTCCCTCCCTAACTTCAGGGGAAAATCCCTACCTGGGGATTCAACCTTTCTCGGAGAGGTGACTTTGGTTAAAACACAGCGCCAAGAAGGTGAGCAAACATATTAAGAACCGTATGCCATATATGCCAGGTTCCTTGAAACAGCAAGGATGGACCGGCTCCCGGCATTCAGCCGTTCCAGCTCTTTCTCCCCCTCCCTCTTCCCCACTTTCCTTTTGTTTTTCTCCTTTTCCAAATAGCATGGCTCCAAAGCAACCCAGGCACACATCCTGGGGATGGCTCTGCGGGCTGCCCGGAGCTGTGGGAGCAGGCCCAAGATTGCTTCCTATTAGCCACTCCATTTGCAGGATAAATAACGTGAGCCTGCGTGCTGCCTCCTGTGGGCTGGGGCAGATCTCCGTTTGCAGTGGGGCAGCTTCCATCCCTCTCGGGGCGTGTTGAATGTTAACAGACATTTCTCCCCAGGTGCCCTTCTCCGTTCTTTCCAGAGCACCAGTCCTGTGGGACCTTCCACTGGAAGCCTACAGAGACACTATTACTCTTCTCGTTGTTTTCCTTACAAATTAGTTTCCGGATGTAATGGCTCTGATTGCCGAGCAGACATAAAATTGGGGTGAAGAGGGGAGTGAAGCGGAGTACCCATTATGGGCCCTTGTTTATCGGGGGCCTCTGGGAGCGTGGGGCTTGAGATTTAGGTGGAATTAACTCTCATTGGTTTCTTGGAGACTTGGGGGGTAGGGGTGAGCCTTCTCTTCCCCTGGAAGGAGTAATGTTTGCTGCTATTGCATGTTTAAGAAATGCCTAGAGATTGTAGCACTGGGCTACAATAGAGAATGAGGCCCTCCGTGGGGTGTGGGGTTGTATTGCTCAGCTGTGGGAAGATTTGGAGTCAGAGTCAGAACTGGGGCTGGAGCAATACTGTACCACTGGCTTGCTCCTGCCACAGAGCATGAGCGGAAAAAACCCAGCGATGCCCTGGTGCTAGGAGTGTGGGCACCAGAGCACACTGGGTGGGTGGACAGGGACCATGTTGAGAACCACAGTCCAAGGAGGACAGGGATGGGATGGGGTGGGCGAGGAGGTCACGGGGTCTGGGAGGAAATTGGCTGGAGCTGGTAACCCTAGTGACTCATCCTTGTGTGTAGGATATGTTAGTCATCTCTGCAGTGAGCTGGGACCAAGAGGTGCCCTTCAGGCTAGAAACCATGGCTGAGTGGGAGTCCCCACAGGGGCTGGAGCTTCGAAATGGGAAGAGGGAAGTGGGCAGAAGGATAAGCAGCAAGAAAAACAACTATTTTATTAAAAGAAATGTGGGGATCAGAGAAATGATACCGAATGGTGCCATTAAGTCTTCTGATTCAGGCGGAAGGAAGCCTTCTCAGTTAACGGGAGATGCTTTGTAATAAAAACCAGGTCAGGAAATGGGCGAATGGGCCTGGAGCATAATAAGGCCGGGATAATTACTTCACAAAGAGCAGGGTCAAAGCTGTGTTAATGGAAAGAATACGTGCTCCTCACATATCCTCGACTGCGGTCTTAGGAAGAAAATGAATTGTTGCCGTAGCAAGGGGTGCTCGCTTGTAGGTCGTTCAGGGAGACGCAGACTCGTGCATTTGCTGGTGGAGAGACGTTGAAATGGAATCGAGACACCCATTATCTGCTCATCGTCCCATCCCCACTCATCCGGGCTGAGCCTGTCTTCACCCTATTGGTGGGGAAGACTATCCCAACAGAGGGACAGCTTAAAGGGAGAACAGTGTGGGGAAGACATGGGACAAGGAAGGAAGGGAGAGAATGAGGAGACTTCCACAGGGCCCTGCCTCGCCTCGTGTGCAAATAATAGTAGCTGTCATTTACTTAGGACCTGGTCTGTGCTAAGCTCTCTTACATCCATGGTCTGGTCTCACTTACCCCTCACAGCAATCCTAAGAGAAGGCACTGTTCTTAACTAGCTCTGTGGTATAGATGAGAAATCAAAGGATTAGAAAGCTCGAGTGACCTGCCCCAGGTCTTTCCTAGAATGGTGGAACCAGGATCCATCTTGGACAGCATGAGTCTAGAACTCAGCTCTGAAACCTTGCACGGCACTGGTAAAAGGAGACGGGAGCAAAATGGCCACAATCCCAGGGTCTGGGGTCTTTCCAGCTTCGGATGCATTTGGTAAAGAACTGCTTCGGCTGCCATCAGAAAGGTGCTGTAGAGTCGGACATAGAGCATCCAGGCTGTGCTAGGAAAGGGGGAGTCCACACTCTGTGATCACCTGACTCTCCGGTCGACAGCTTTGGTCACCCAGGCAGAGAGGATGACCAGGTGGCAGGTGGTTCCCGTGGCACTTGGAGACTTGTAGGGACCTGTCGCATGAATTGAGTTGGCAGTGGCGGTGCCAGTGCACCACATCACAAGGCAACTAAGGAGACTCAGCTCTGATAGTGACTCAGGTCAGCAATGTCACAGAAGAGCTGGCCCCACCTTAGCACTCACCTGTCCACGAAGTCAGCACTCTTTGCAGCTGCATGTGACCGAGGCCAAGGCGGGTCTTCCAGAGAACAGAGCCACAGACACCTGGCGGAGGGCAGTGAAGGGCCTCTATTCATTCCTTCATTCAATCAGCAAGTGCTCATTGGAGTAAGTATGGCGAGGCAAGCCAGGTCCTGTGTTGGGTGATAAAGGTACAAACCTGGCTGATGCCTCCCGTCTTCCAGGTGGATGGTTCTGGAAGGGACTCGGTGTGCATCGCAGGGTCTTTGCAGAACTGTGAGCCCTGTTGCCTGTTGTACCCACACTTGGCTTGTTCTCCTTGTATTTCTCTTCCTGCTTCCTCATGCCTGCTGTCTGGACAACTTCATGATCCATCTGTACCCAAGGCTTAATTATAGGTCCTGTTCTCAGGGAACCCAACCCAGATTTATTCTGAAGGCAAAGGGGAGCCCTTGAGGCATTGTTTCCTTTCTGATAATAACCCTGTAATGAACTTGAGGTGCTCTGCTAGGCAGAGAGGATACAAGTGTAATACAGTGCAGTCCTTGAATTTAAGGAGCGTGTAACTCCTCCTCCTCCTGTAAACTTTTCAGTGTTTCTACTTTTATGATCTCATTTGACCCTCAGTAACCTTTCCAGGACAGTGGGAACATGACTATTTGTAATTTATAGGAAAATCAGAAGGAGACATAGAAAGGGCAGAGCCATTTACAAGGTCACACAGCTAGCGAGTGGCCTTTTAAGCAATTAAAATCTTGGGCTGGGTATATAAATTATCGTTTCTCCGAGAAAAGCAACACATTTACTATAATTTAATTATTCACTTGCCTTCATTATATTTTCTTTGCACTCTCTGCTTTTCAACTTTTCAAATATTGTACTGGCTTTTAATCAGCTGCTATGTAATTTATTCTATGAAACTAGGTCAATGTACAATGTGTTAACATAACTTGCCTTTTACAGTTTAAACAACATTTTAGTAAAATTGAAACTTAAAAGAAGAAAGAAAACCCATTGATTGCCACTGCATAATTTCAAGCTGAATGGCAAGATTGGATTTGCATTTTTGAATGTTAAGTCCAAATCCAAGGGCAGCTCGGAGGAGAGACGCTGGAAGGGCAAGATTCTGCCTCCCTCCCTAGGTGCTTTTATCTCATCCCATGGCTTTAAATAACACCTGTATGCCGATGATTCACACATTTCTATCTCCAGCCCGACTTCTCTTCTGAGCTCCAGATCAGCACATCCAGTCCCCTAACTGACATCTCTCTGTGGATGTCTCACAGGAACTCAAGCTTAACTTGTCCAGAATAAACACCGAATTCCACTCTTCCCCCAAACTTCCCCTCTGCCAGTGCTTCCCATCTTGGTTAGCGCATCACTATCCGTTGTTCAACCCAGAAAACCTGGAAGTCATTCCAGATCCCTTCTCTCTCACCCTCTGTATCCAGTCAGTTAGCAACTCTGGCAATTTACATATTTTCCAAATAGGTCTCACATTCGTTTACTTCTCCCCATCCTGGCCACCATCATCTCTTGCCTGGACTATGGTCTTGGTCTCCTACCAGTTCTCTCTCCTTTCACGTTTCTTCCTAATGATACAGAGGTGGGCTCATTGGATTCATGTTTCCATGTGGAGGCACCTGCATTAGATGAACAGTCCTGGCCTCGCAAATGCTCTGAGTGGCGAGCTCAGCAGCATGCAAGGCTTAGCTTTCTTTCACAATGATCTGCCGGCCTCGGAGAAGCTGTATTCATTTTCTAATACCGTGTAACAAGTTACCCCAAACTTAGCAACTAAAATGACATACATGTATGATCTCAGAGTTTCTGTGGGTTAAGATTTGGGGCATGGTTTAGCTGGGTCCTCTGTGTAGGTTCCCGCAAAGCTGCAATCAAGGTGTCAGCCAGGGCATTTTCGTCTGGAGGTTTAATTAGGGAAGAATGTGCTTCCTAGTTCATTTGGGTGGTTGGCAGAATTTGTTTCCTTGACGTTGTATGACTGAGAGCCTGGCTTTTTCTGGTATCAGCTGGAGGCCACCCTCTGATCATAGAGGCTACCTGTAGTTTCTTGCTATGTGGGCCTCCTCAGCATGGCTGCTCACCTCATCAAGCCAACAGCAAGACTGTCTTCATCCAGCTGCTATGGTAGAGTCTTATATAAGGTAATGGCACCATGGAGTGTCATGCTGTCACCTTTGCCATGTAATCTAACCCAATCAAAAGTGACACCCATCACCTTTGCCATAAGGTTAGAAGCAAGCCACAGGTTCCACCTGCGCTCAAAGGGAAAGAATTACATAAAAGCAGGGACACCAGAAGGCAGGAAATCCCTGGGGTTACCTTACGGTTTGACTGTTAGAGAGGCAGGTGCTATGCTCTGCTTCTCCACCCAGAGGTTTATGGGAATGGCCCTCCAAAGGGGACTCATTGTCATAGACAGAGCTGCCTGTTCCTGGGGAGTAAAGGGTTGGAAACGGATTAATTCTGGATAAAAGTGTTAGAAAGCTCATGTTGCCACACCCGAGTCACATTCTCCAATCCAGCTTTTGTCAGTAACACAGATGCTGTGTTGATTTCCTGCTGTATGGTTGACTCCAGAATCTCTCATGTATTCAGAACCCATTTGGAAAATAGATGAATGTTATGTTTCTACCTCCTCATACCCCAACATCCCCCACCATTCTATTATCCACAGAGAAGACAACAATCTCTTAAAAACATACATTAGCAATATTAGGAAGGCAAGGGAATATTATGAACAACGTTATGTCAATAAATCCAACAACTTAGATGAAATGAAAAATTCCTTGGCAGACACAAACTATTAAATAAAGCTCCTTCAAGGTGAAACAGATAGTCTTAAATCTGTTAAAGAAATTGAATTTGTAGTTAAGAACCTTTTTACAAAGAACTCGAGGCCCAAACATCTAAGAAAGAAATAATCCCAATTTTAAACAGATTCTTCCATAAAATTGAAGAGGAGGGAATACTTCCCAATTCATTCTTTGAAACCAGTATTATCCTCGTACCAAAACCAGACAAAGACATTATAAGAAAAAAAACAACTACAGACCAATATTCTTCATGAACATATATGCAGAATTTCTTAAAATTTTGGCAATTCAAATCCAATGATATATAAAATGATAGTAAATCATGACCAAATGTGTTTTAGCCTAGGAATGAAGGGTTGTTTTACCATTTAAAAAAAAATCAGTCAATGTAATTCACTGTATTAACAAACTGAAAAGAAAAACCATATGCTCCCCTCAATAGATGCAGGAAAACTGTTAAAAGCCAGGAATAGAATAAAAGTTTCTCAACTTAATAATTGGCATCTATGAAAAACCTGGAACTAATATCATATCTAATAATAAAAGCTAAATGCTTGCTCATCCAGATCAGGATCTAGTAGACTAAACAACACTACTAACTGATCTAATTATATTTATAGAATACTAGAGGCCTGACGCACGAAATTCATGCAAGGGGCTCAGCCACCTTGGCTGCCTTGGCCCTTGCAGCCCCAGCTTCGTTAGGAAGGATGTCCAGTCTAATTAGCATGTTATACTTTTATTATATAGGATTATACCCCCATCCTCTCTTACCACTTCTCTTCAACATTGTACTAGAAGTTCTGGCCTGTGTAATCTGATAAGAAAAGAAATTAAAGGTGAAAAGATGGGAAAGGAAGAAGTACAAATGTCTTCATTCTCAGATGACACAGTTGCCTATGTAGAAAATCTGGTGGAGTTACTAGAAGAACTACTAGAATTAGTAAGTGAATTTAGCAAAGTTGTAGGATGCAGATATACAAAAATCAATTGTACTATTTATATATACCAGCGATGAGCAATTGGAAAATGAAATTCGTAAAAACAGCACCATTCACAATAGCATCACTGGTCACAGTGATGGACTCAAAGTTGGGCATGTGACCTTAGTTTGACAAAACAATGAATTTCATGATTTCTGAATGGAATACAAGGACAAAGACGCTCTCATTCTCTGCTGTATCTGATGGATTTGGTGGTAGCACCACTGACACCCCTCTTGTGATGAGGATGCATCCAACACAGAGAGAAGAAGGAGGGAGAGACAACTGACTCCTAGTAAGATCATTGGAGCTCATGGATCAAGTTGTGCGTGAACCTAAAACTACCTATGGCTGTTCCAACTAATTTTCTTTGCATT
Source organism: Myotis daubentonii (assembly GCF_963259705.1). Lineage (NCBI taxonomy): Eukaryota > Metazoa > Chordata > Mammalia > Chiroptera > Vespertilionidae > Myotis > Myotis daubentonii. The sequence continues at coordinate 36,128,836 of NC_081857.1, read as the reverse complement.
AAAACATTTTGGATTTTTTTTCACTTGTAACTAAGAGGTCTCACCGATGTCAAGATGTTTGGGAACCATCTTGGTGGAAGTGTTAGGTGGCAAGTTTATATGGTTCAGAAACTCAGACAGTCTGAGCTGGAGACAAACAGTGTGTGGGTAGGAGCTGAAGCCAGTGAAGTGGCTGTACACCGAGGAAGAAATACAGACTAACAGGGACAAAAAGTGACAGAGTGAGTCTGAGGAGCACCAGCATTTTTGAGCTGAGTGAGTAAGAAGAAACCGGAGGAGAAGAGGAAGGGCCACTCATATCAGGTAGGAGGCAAACCGGGGGTGGGAGGATTAGGAAACTCAAGTGAGGAGAAAGTGTCAGGAAAGAGGACATGAGCAACAGTCTCAGATGCTGTAGGAATTTCCCGGGGGAATGAACATGTAAGTGTTCATATACCTTAGCACCTAGGAGGTTGCAAGTGACTTTGGCAAAGACAGCTTCAGTGGAATGTGGGGGCGGAGAGTGACGGGAAGGAAGGCAGCAGAGGCAGTAAGTGTGGACTTATTTGGCAGAACGTTTGGTGGCGAAGGGAAAGAGAGGGCTAGTCAGAGCGAGGCAGGGCTGTTTCTAGCCACACACCTTTGAGTCTGTCCTTCTGCTACTCCTAGAGATACTGTGAGTTACCTAGTTACACCCAATAGTACCTTTTTTCGAATTAATTACTAGAGTGAGTTCTGTTGCCTAAGATGGAGAATTCCCTGATGAAATGGCGAGCTTGAGGAAAGTGATGGTCTGAAGTAGTAATTGTGGAGCAAGGGAGAGGGCTTTGAAAAAATATTTAAACAATGGAACATACGTGAATATGGCTTGTCATCGAAAGGAAAGAGCCAACAGAGAAGGCAGAAGATAAAGGGTTGAGAAGGACTGATTGATGGATGGATGTCCTTGAGGTGAAGAGGTAGGAGAAGTGGATGTGGCCTGGCTGGCCATGGACAGGTGGAGGGATGACCCGTTTATTGACATAGGACAGAGTACAGATGGAAGAGAGGGGCGTACCTGCATGGGTGTTGTGCAGGAGGTGGAGGAAAGCCATCCTGATGGCTCTATTATTCTCTGTTGAGGATGAGATAAGGTTGCTTTGCTGAGCCTGAGAGAAAAAGTGATGACAATAGAAGGTGGAACACACACCCATGATGTTATAGTTTCCCAGTTCCTTTTTTAAAAAATTTATTTTTTATTTTGAAACAATCTCACACTTATAGGAAAGTTGCAAGTACAGTTCAAAGACCCTTTTTTTCTGAATCATCAGAGTAAGTTGCCAACATGGTGCCCCATCACCCTCAAGTACTTGATTGTGTATTTTCTACGAAAAAGAATATTCCCCCACATAAACACAGCATAACTACCAAAATAGAGAAACTCGGGTAGATACTGGACCCAATTTGAGTCCCACTGCTTGTTCCAATAGTGTTCCTGGCAATTGTCATCAGTTTGGCTCAAACTCGTAAAAATTCTCTACAGTTTTGGATGTTTTTCACATTGATACACCCATTTTAAGAAAACTCTATGTACACTAATGCAGCTTGGTCAGGTTCAAGCCCGAGTACCACTGGTCACTTTTGTGTGGTCTTTGCACACAGTAAAACTTTCAGAAAATCCTCATAACCCATATTTCTCACCTCTCGTTATGGCCATTGTTCTTGACAAAGCTGTCTTCACTCTCCTTCCAGAATCTTCCAACCCATCTGGCTTCTTCACTCCTCTCTATTCCATCCCCTTCCTCTAGCCTTCTGAGAAGGCAAAGGTAGAAAGATTGTGAATACTACTACAATAATATTTTTGCCCCAGACCAAAGCATTGTGATAATATTAGTTAAGGTTCTTTTGATACAAGTAACCGAAACCAACTCAAGCTATTTAAGTCAAAATGAGCATTAGTCATGTACACCCATGGAATGAAAAAGGGAATTGATGGATGGGGTGCCTGAACAGTGAGAATAAGGGCAGCTCTGTGGACTTAAAATCAGATATTTGTGAATCCTTCCCCCAGAGTAGTGGTCTCTGATTTTTCACTGTGATTCACTAAAGAGGAGCAAAAACTCTGAAACCTTTCAACTAATCCTAATTTCCATGGGATAAAAGCCAGAAGTACATGAATTATCACTGTACTAATGAAATTACAACAGAAGTATTACTCATGCATGCATAGGGGCATGATGATGCTCAATGAATTATAATGCATAGTTTTAAAGCCTCATTATTGAAAAAGGATTCATCCAAAAGATCACTACACACAACAACCACAATAAACTAACCTGATAATTATAAAGCTAAATCATCCAAAAGCCAAATTTACAGTAATTTACAATGAATGCAATTTATAATTAGTGATCAGTGTAATTAAGCTATCCAAAACCCACAGTCAACTCAAAACAACACCGATGAAGCACTGACAATAAAGTGTCGTTATCCCAAATCGCAGGGATTCTAGCTCTGTGTGCGCCTGCGCCTTGAAGCGTCGTGTCACGTCATTGCCAGTTTGGCCCTGCAGACAGCTTCCCAGCAGAATGTGGGGTGAGAGTGCTCAGAACACGGGGACAATCACTTTAGTTTGTGAATCCTAAATTTTAGTAACGCATAATAACCCATTCAGTAGATTACTCAAAACAGTTCCTCACGGTGTATAAAAATTTATGGACTTACATAGAACGGAAGCACAGACTTGCGTTTTGGGTCCGTTTGAGGCTCACCAGGGAGCCCCTGTAGTACTTGGAGTCACGCTCTGGAAATTGGCCATGACTTCCAGCAACTAACAGCTCATCTTCCCCAGATCCAAATCTCAAATCCCAAGGCAGACATTTTAATTGGCCCAGCTTGAGTCACGTGTCCACCCTGGACCAATCATCCCTGAGATTGGAGTTGGAGGAGGAGCAGGGGCAGGACCTATTCATGGGGAGATGTTTTGTTTGTTGGGCCTGCCTTGTGGGTGTGGAGGGCAACTCCCCAATAAGATGGGCTCCACAGTTGAGAACATCCACTAAAATAAATACTGAATCAAGGTCATAAGACTTATACCATATCTTGGATGTCCAGAAATAATTGGAATCTTTGATTTGTCTCTAGCCTCTAAGTGGCTGGAAGGAAAAAATCTAGGTTCAGTTCAATCCAGGGCAACAATGTAAACAATACCTTTAGGAAATATTCAGTCTCTCTCCACAATCCCTCAGGACTCAAAGGAGAAGCTGTCATCATTTTATGTCATGGCTTCTTTGGCTCTCTAAGAGCTGGTTCTTAATACATTAAAGAGGAAGGTAAAGGAATTTTGAAAATGACAGCTTACGTTTATTGCTTACTTTATTATGTTCCAGACGCTCTCTAACTACTTCTAAGAGTTACGGCGCTTGGGATCTAGAAGGAATCCAATTTGTTCAAGGCAAGCTTTATGGCTACCAGCTTGTTGAATTCTCGTAACCGTTCTCTGAGGCAGGTACTAGCATTACTCCCATGTTACAGATAAGGACACGAAGTCACGGAGAAATCCAGTAACTTCCTCAAGGTCACACAGCGGGTAATGACATAACCTGTATGTGAGCCCAGGTATTGTGCCTCAGAGCCTGTCATTGTCGCTAACTGGCAATCCTGACTCTCTCAAGACAACAGCCTGGATCTAAAGATTAGTGTCTTGCTGAGAAATCTCATTTTGAGTGTCAATAGAAGAATATTCACTCTTTATTTCTTTTGCATTCTTCTGTAACAATTTAATCTCTCCCTAGGCAAAGGGAGGCCTGGGGCTAACCAAGGGGAAGGTCATACCCCCTGAAAAGCAAAAGAGAAAAGCACATGAGTAATTGTTCAAAACATCGCCTTCTTTATAATAATGATGATGTAGAAGCATAAAAATAGGGATGTAACAGGGGCATTTGTGGATGGTGCCCATGTAGGCACTGCTTTGGGAAAGGAGTTCTTGGCTAAGCTACTTGGTCAAGGCTACGTAGCTTGGGAAAGGCTACTTGTCAAGAAGATGCCTCGAGAGACCCTCAAGCGCTCAGCTGAGAGCTATAGTCCAAGAGGATGAGACCCAGAACTGCTGGGGGATTTACTGTTACTTGTTCACGGGGCCTCTCAAGTTTCTCACTCACAAGGAGGAGATCCACTGGTGCACTCAAGTCTCTGGTTGGTCAGTTATATCTTGGATGGTAGCTACCTAAATAGTGGGGTATCTTATCCTGAGGCACGTGGGCAACATAAGCTGCCCCTGGGAGAGATCCTCTCCATTTGATTCTGAAAAATGCAAATTCCTGAACCAACAAGGCTGAGGGTCAGACATGGAGAACAAAGAATTAACCAAAACCAGTGCCCTCTCACAGGACCCACCAGGGCAGCGAGGTGTTCTGAGGGGTCAACTTCTCCGTCTCTGTCTGAGTCTGGAAGCAGCCAATACGAAGAACCTGAGACAAACGCTTAAATGTGAGGTTTTATCGGAGAGGGGGAACCAGAAGGCATGTGTAAGAGTCAGAGGAAGTGAGCCAGGGAAGAAGAGAGCGGACTCCAAGATGCATTGTCAATTGGGCTTCTTCCCGGTTACCCGATTGCGTGGACTGTCTGAGAAGCCATTTGACCGACATCTCAGAACCACCTACCTGAAGGAAAGAAAGAGAAAGCATGTATCCATCACTTCCCATCCCTCTCTGGTCAGAGATTTGTCCCTCCAGCCACTGGCCAAAGGTTACCTCCTCAGCACTTCTAGGTTTCCCTGCATACGACACAGAAGTCCTGGCTCACAGTGGTCCATGGGAATACTCAAGCTCTCTCATCCCAACGGGCCCTGAAGTTCAGGCTGAATCCGGTCCTGCACCCTCTGTCCTGTTTCCTAGGTGAGAGTCAGGCACAAGTTCAATATCCACCCCACCCTTCTTCCCCTCTAGGCAACCTGCGAGAACACAGTAAGCTCGCTAAGCGGTCCTCTAAACCCTCTCTCTCCCCATCTTATCCCTTCCTCTCCTGTGGACGCAGTTGGCTTTCTTGGGACAGCAACAGCACCTTCCAGAGAAATCCTCTATAAATCCTTCCTCTTTTGGTTTCTTACCTTGTTTATATACTGGATCTGGCTGAGGGGCTCAACAATCCTGGAAAGGTTCTTGACCATTTCCTTTGTGGGTTTCATAGAGGGATAACTAGCTTTGAAATTTCACATCCATTGTATCTTGGTGTTTGGGTGGAAACTTCTATTTAATGTTCTGTCGTTCTGTCGCCCTAAAGAAACCAATGAAGGCGAAGGTGCTTTCAGATAGTAATAAGCTGCATGAAGGCGTGGAAATGGGGTGATGTGATAAAGCGTGGCCTGGGGGAAGAAGGGCTCATTTAGAACGTCTGATCCAGTAAGGCATCTCTCTCTGAGGAGGTGGCATTTTGAGCTGCGACCTGAAGGTCAGGAGCCAGTTTTGCCGAGATCTGGGTGTGTGCGGTGAGGGAGGATGGCGCATTTCAGGCAGTGGGAAGGGCAAGTGCAGAATCCCAGGTGGGAGTGAGTTTGGTGGGTTGAGTTGAGTAGGTGATGAGAGATCAGTGGAAAGGGGGTAGGGCCTGCATCACACAGGGCCTTGGGCATGGTACGGGTTTAGCATTTTATTCTAACTGCATGGGGAAGCCATTGGAGGGTTTGGGGCAGGAAATGACCTGATCTGATTTATATTAAGAGCCCGGAAGGACATAACAAAACACAACGTCTAGAACTAGTGTGGATCCTTATTCCAACAAACTGAAAAGAGATATTTGAGGCAACCTAGGAAATTTAAATGCAGACTAGGTATCAGGTGATATTAAATAACAATTGTGTGATAATAGCATGACTCTTAGGTTAAAAGTCTGTATTAGTTTGAGCTGCATAATGCACAGGTGTTTGTGGATAATACGCCATAATATCTAAGATTTTCGTTGACATATACAGACACACACACACACACACACACACATGCACCAGGGCTTCTTTATGCTGTGCTCTCTACTGGGGTATGTTTTAAAAATGCATATTAAAAGTTACAAAGAAAAGAATTTGGCAGTTGCGTGGAGAATGGATTGCTGGGGGTAAGGATGGATGGAGTAGGAGCCGGTTAGGAGGCTTTGCTGAAATCCAAAGAGATGAGAAGGTGGCTTAGCAGTGAGTGGCAGGGGCAGGGTGGAGCTGGAAATAAAGACAGATTTCAGAGATAGAGCTTGCAGATCAGATGAGAGGGTATGGCAGCCGCCTGGGCCAGAGTAATATTAAAGTGACTCTGAGGACACAAGAGTTTCCATTCTCAAATTAATCCCCACTAGACTGGGAATGGGAAATGGGAAAGCAAGGCTCTTCAAATTATTTATGTCTCAGGTCAAATTCATGTTATTGGACTTGGGGCTGAGTCCAAGTTAGCAACGCAGCTGTAGGGAGCTAGCAAAGAGGTGGGGGGGGGGGGGCGTGCAGTGGCTGGAGGACTGGTGAAATGTTTGACTAGCTGGAAATTCTGTAATTCTACAAAATTCCACAAGGTGGGCAAGAAGAGATCTCTTCCCATTGGGAGTTGTAGTTCTCCACCTTCAGGTGAAACCCTTGGTGTATGCGCTCCTGGAATACATCGCTTCTTCCACACGAGGCCATGCTGTATAGTGCATTTCATCAGCGGGGCCCAGGAATACAGACCGCAGATTTGCTCTTGGTTAGATCAATTATGCAAATACCCATTGAACTGCCAGAACCTTTACTTCACATCTAGGGAGCTTTAACTCAGCCACAAGTACCCATCCCAGCGGGGGACTCCTGCCCGCCTGTGATCCGCCCATCCGCCGGAGGCAAAGCTGTTTGTGGGTAGCTACTTGTTTCTGGTGTCACTCTTTTCTTTTGCTGCCTGTACATCTGGTAAGACAAATGGACATGTGCACCTGTCATTGCGGATCTATCGATGGCTTGGGTTTTCCGGACATAATCTTATTTAATGGAGCTGGGTCTTTTTTTTTCTGCCTGAGTTTTTTCCCTATGAGTAAAGCATTGTTTTTGTTGTTGCTAAAGTGCTCTGATGTCCTGTAGCTAAAAAAAAAAGGGGGGGGGCTCTTTTTGAGACTTAAGAGTGGAGGCTCTGAAGCTCTGAATGATGCTTGAAACACAATTGGGGACAGAGATGGGCCGGCCTCTCCCTCACAGGCAGCAGCTGTTTGGTTTTCTGCTGTCCGCCCTGATCCTTGGTCTGCTTCCTCGGCTTGGCCCACCTTGTCATGTTGTTCCCTAAAAATCAGGTCACCCTGTACCTCCGGTTTCGCTGGCCAATGGTTTTTAGCTGCTTATTGAGCTGGCTGTGTTGCGTCTAATCCTTGCTCAGCCCTGCCATGAGCGCTGACATTAGAGAACACCATTCATCATCATTTACGGACCATAATATGTAATTCTAATGGTGAGGACACAGAGCTGCCCTCCTCCTTGCGTCCAAGTGGCAGTTGCAAACTGCTGGAATGGCTCTCCTATTGTCTTCTTAACAACCTAGCGTCTCCTGAGTTAGGGCCTCAAATCTCACAACTCGTAGTATGTTTGTGTTTTTAGAACACGCTCATTCATGTGCTTTCTCTGCTGCCAGAGATTGGCACCTGCTCCCCAGGTGTCTGGTGGGTTTCTCCAGTAGGAACCAACCCTGGCCACTTGCCGTCAGGCAAGTCACTGAATATATTTGAATCCTGTTTCCTTCTTAGGGAAGTAGCATTTCTTCCTTGTTCCTTGTCACGGGGCCAGGGCTGGAGGGTTTGCTGGAATGAGCCCATGTGACACGACTTGTAACTATCCTTCACAAAATATAAGATCCTGCACAGAAGCAAGCAATCATGATAGGAAAACAGAACTGAATATAGGAGGTGGGTGGTATATACAGAGCAACAGGTAAGCGTGTCTGTTTGAGTCAACAAACCTTATCAAGTACGTGCCCAGCACAATGATCAGTAAGCCACGGCCCCTGCCATTAAAGAACTTAGAGTCTTGTGGTGTATACAGATTAAAAAAACATGTGCTTACAATAGAGAGTTATAAGAACTATGCAATGCTAAGTGCCTTATGCGAGTGCACAGAAAACACATCTAATGTAGGTTGAGAGGCCAGGAAGACCGCCGGGGAGAGGTGGGCATGTGCAAAGCTGAGCCCGAAGAGAAACTGGGAAATAGTGGCCTCTGAGACCGTGGGTGTTCAGTGTGGCTCTGAGAGTGAAGTCAAGTGGTAAGACGGAGGGTTTGGAACACTGGGCACTATTGAAGAGTGACAGGGTCCAATTTATCTGAAAGCCAATGGGGACTATTTTGGAAGGAGGAGAGGCTGAATGAGGAAGGTCAGTTAAAAGGCTCCTGGTATAAGCTAGTTAAGAGATCATAATAGCATGGTCTAAGACAGCCGTGGGCAAACTACGGCCTGCGGGCCGGATCCGGCCTGTTTGAAATGAATAAAACTAAAAAAAAAAAAAAAAGACCGGACCCTTTTATGTAATGATGTTTACTTTGAATTTATATTAGTTCACACAAACACTCCATCCATGCTTTTGTTCCGGCCCTCCGGTCCAGTTTAAGAACCATTGTGGCCCTCGAGTCAAAGTTTGCCAACCCCTGGTCTAAGATAATGCTAGAGGGTTGAAGAGAAGTGGCTGAGTCCAAGAGATATTTGAGAGGTAAAAAAATCAATAAAATTTGATGTTTGATTAGATATGGGGATTGAGATAGAAGAGACAGGGAGGGTAACCCCCTCATTTCTAGCTTGGAGAACTGTATGGATGGTGGTGATATTCATTCAGTTCAGGGTTACAGAAGGAGGAGAAAGACTGATGTCTATAGAAATGATCATTTCAGTTTGGGCTGTGACTCGTTCTCAGAGCCTAGAGAGTCCACGTGGAGACATACCGATGTTTGTTTCACGATGCTGGGCTGCTCATAACGCCAGGAAAGGACAGAATTACAGACTTCTGGTTCTCCCAGGACTGTGACGCTGACTAGACAAGGAATAGACGCCAGGCGCCAAGGCAGCATCCACACGGCTGACAGGTAGCTTTGCCCGTGTGCTCGGGGTCAAGCCATTGAGCATACCCATCGGATGTTGTCTCGCCAGAGTTCCAGCCACACCACTGAGTGTGCCAGTCATTCATGGCCATCAGGGTCTTGGCGAGAGTTCCAGCCACACCACTGAGTATGCCAGTCATTCATGGACATCTGGGCTAGAAGGTCGTATAGCGACAGGGGATGTGACAGCAGCTCTTGGGCCAGATGTAAGCTGCTAAGAGGGCAGCAAATTGATCCCCCATTGTCTTCCTGAAAGGCCTGAAAAGCGAGGAGGCTGGAGCAGACACAGATTGATGGAGAACTGGGTGACCACCCCTGAGAGAGGAAGAAAGAGAAGATGCTTGTTTTGTTTGTTTTTTCCAATATTCAGTCCCAGTTTCCCTGAGCCTGGCTGCCTTGTTCCTTCTCTTTCACTAGATATAGACAGACAGACAGATAGGTATTTAAATATTAAATTTACATTTAAATATTTTTTACTTTAGTTGTTTTAAGTGTGAAACCAGAAAAGTTGTCATTAGAATAGCATTGGTACCAGGAGTGAGGTTTTAAGCAATAGAGCCTTCAAACCTGAGACTAGCTGTGGTATCACTGAGATGAGATAGAATTTAAAAATTTTCGTTACAGGATAGGAAGCTTTCAGCCTGTGATTTTTTGGTTAAAAAACAAACAAGTAATTAAGTTGTCACCTGCTCTCCCTTGAGACCCAGGCCATATGCCCACTGAAGGTGGAGCTTTGGGAGGCCTGCTGCCTGAATGGATAATGCAGCAGATTGCGTGTTGCTTATAACCTTAGATAAAGGCCAGTAGCAGACACAGGTTTCTGTCCAGAATGCCTAAGAGCAAACAAGCTGAGCAGGGCCGTCATGTGACTCAGGTGCAGGCAGCCCACGCGGCCTGTAGCGGGAGCTCTCTGATGACTTAGAGCCACGTCCAGGAACCAGTGGGCTTTGCCAAACTGTGGTCTGGTCCTAATTTTCTGTCTCATTAAGTGGCTAGTGACCAAGTTAAAGCCCTGATTGACAGATGTGCAGGCCGTTGGAAAAGAAGTATTTGGGAAGAAAAGGAGCTGCTGGGGAACAGGCATCTCTCACTCTGGCAGTGGGAACAGCAAGAACCGAGTAAGAACCTCCCCACCGAGAGGCCGGTCTTCAGGGCTGCGGTGGGAACGTGGATGAGGACAGGCAGCCCTCGGCCTTTTCAGCCCCATCTCCTCTGGACCAGGCAGCAGCCAGTAGGCGGGCAGGCAGGCTGTGGGCCCGGTCTTCACGATTCATTTGGGCTGTTGCGGTCGGCAGCCTTCCAAGGACCTTGGCCTTCTGTGCCAGCCAGGGGCCCCCTCCTGCTTTGGGATTTTTTTGAGATGTGCTTGGTCCAGGAGTCAACACAGTTCTGCCGCCCTAGAGATCAAGTTCTTCCCTCTCGTTTTCTCTTTCTTTCCTCTATTTTCTATGTAAATGTCCCCCCCTCCTGGTTTTGCTGCATTATTCGATATTGGGGATTGGCAGAGATTAAACGGATCATCTAGTTCATAGGTGGTAAGAAAGTGAGCAGTCACATTTGGACAGGATCTCACAGACTGGAGGAGGCTGTGTCTGTGCCCCAAGTTTACTCGTTGGGCTGGGTAGTGGGGACAGATGGTAAATGGTATTGTGTAAAAACAGGGCGGCATGGCCAGATTTGGGAAATGCTGAGTTAAATAAACACAAAGAGATTTCTTCCCGCAGTTCTCAGCCTGTTCAGTGTGCTCATGTGCATCTTCCCGAGGGGCCTGTTACGGGAAGAATTTCCCAAACTTACTTGACACAGAACGACTTCTGAATACGGTTGGGTTTAAAGCAGAAATGGGGAAGGGGAGAAAGATATTACGGAGGGGAAGCCAGGGGCTTACAACACCATCTCAGAGGCATCTCGGGTTCGCAGCCACCTCCTCTATATCGGAGTAACTGGCCTTGGCTTGAAATCTTGGGCGTGTGTGTGTGTGTGTGTGTGTGTGTGTGCGCATGCACCCTCTCACGTAGGCACAATTCCTGGCTGTGGGCTCAAAGGCAGAAACCAGGTTGATTCTTAGCCCTTAGCCCAGAGGCCTCTTATCCCCTGACATTTGCCCGGGTGTCAGTGGGGCTCCCTGTTAAATAAGGCATAGCCTGCCTCCCTGTTTCTGCTGGGCTGGGGCTGGCTGGGGCGGGCTGGGGTGGGGTGGGGGAGCTCATGATCATTCTGGAAAGTGTAGGAAGGAGACAAGGCAAGTTAGGACGCTTGTGCCCCTCCTACTGGCCGCGACCCCTGGGGGCACTCTCTCTCTGGCCCGCCGGCTCCTGAGAGCATGTTGGAGGAGCCTTTCCAGGGACTGTCTCTCAAGCTGACACCCTCTGTTTATTTTTGCAGCCCTAATTACCCTTTCAACTTGCCTGGTTTATTTTTAGAGGTTTCCCATCCACCTCATTAACATCTCGTAAGAGCTCCTGTCTCATATTTTTACCATTTATACCCTTAATTAAACATGGTGGCCTTTGTTATCTCCAAGTACAGGGCCTTGTTAGAATTTACACGGGGTGACAGCGCAGCTATCGCCTAACTGATTTTTAAGTATTCCTTCCCCTTCCTCCAGCCCTTCTGGGCCACAGGGCTGTCCTGTCTCCCCAGGACTCTGTTCCCCTTTGGTTATTCTTTCCATAATCAGGGGCTGAGGGTGCAGAAGGAGAAGGCTTGGGCTGCTGGCTGCTCTGATGTGTTGATTTCTTTTCTTTGGCTCCCCTTGGCTTCCTTGCTCTACCCCCACCTGGAGTCCTGAGGGGAGATGGTGGGGATTGCATCAAGCTTTGCCATCCGATGTGTGAACAGAACAGCGATACTTAATTAAATGCACCCCAGGACTCAGCTCCCTGATCCTGCACCCGCTGACCTGCCCATCCCATCAGGAGAGCTCGGCCTAATTACCCTGTCCTGCTGGCCCAGTTTATTTTCAAACCTTCTTAGTGGGACTGGCCACTATATTGAGAGCATCCATCATCACAGGCACCGATCCTAGGTACCACCTTGCAGAGGGAGGGAAGCTGGCATGGGCCAGAAGCAGCACTTTCAGTCTGGAAACAGTGGCATGGGCTCAGGGTTCTAGGGCACAAAGGAAGGTGTTTTCTGGGCGGTGTTTGGGGGCCTGGGGAGGAACCTGAGCTTTGGGCAGGAGAGAGCAGTGGTCTGTCTTCCGTGGCCTGAGTCGAATCTGCTGTGTGAGCTCACAGTGTCCCTACTGTCTGATGGGTCAGGAAGAGCCAGTGGGGTGCAGGCTGAGGTGCACCGAGCCCTCCAGAGGCCGGATGGAGCAGTGAGGGTCAGACCCACCCACGTTTGAATCTCGGTTCATCCCCTTGGCCTTGGGCAAGTGACTTTTACTTCTCTTGTTTCCTCATCTATATCATGAGGCAATACTAATGGTGCCTGCCTCATAGCTTGATGTCAGAACGAATCAGGTAACACATGTAAAGAAGCTGCCATGGTGACTGGCACATCATAATCCTTTAACAGGTGGGAGCTGCTATTATCAATATCAGCATTATTGGAAGATAGTGGCCAGTGTGGTCATAAGTGGCCACTCTAAACCATAGCAGCAGTGGGAGCCCATAGAGAACCTCCGAAATATGTATTCCCTTCAGCCTGTCTCTCCCAGAAATGACCCTGTGGTCTGTGGCTGGTGTAGGATAATTCTGGGTCATTGTGATGATGTGGATGTTGGCCTGTAGGAGAAGTCATCTACTCATTCATTCACATCCTGATGTATCCAACACACATTTATGAAGCACCTACTATGTGCCAGGTGCTGTGTAAAGTGTAGTGGAAACATCAGCTCTTAAATACCCTCAGTTCTGATGAGGAAGATCCTAACGGTAATGTACATCAGAATGAAATGGGTTCTAGAAAGAGATGCAAGCATTGAGTTGGGGAGCGGTAGGCGGAGGGGCTCTGGGAGAGGTGCCCAGGCCCGGGCAGCACTTTGCGCTGCCTCCTGCCCCTGCTGGTGCCCAGACTGTGGTCAGTCTGGTTAGAGCAGGTGCTCTCAGTTGTGGGGGAGGAAGAATTTTTCCTCTAGCCTTCTAGGTTATTCCAGTTGGTTTAATAATTAAATCGAAAAGAGGCAGATTAGCAAAATAGCCAAATTTAATTACATACATACGTATGGAACCCCACATATGTGAGATGGTCAGAAACCCCACATACATGAAAGGTTCTGAAACAGGAAGTGAAAATGAAGTATATATGACATTCTGAGCCAAGGAGTGAGGGAAGGCACCCTGGGGCTTCAAAGCAGATGTTCAGTAATTAGTTGTTGCCTGGCCACGCGGCTCAGTGGTTGAGTGTTGGCCTATGAACCATGAGGTCATGGTTTGATTCCCCATCAGGGCACATGCCTGGGTTGTGGGCTCGATCCCGTGTGGGGTGTGCAGGAGGCAGCCAATGAATGATATTCTCATCATTGACGTTTCTGTCTCTTTCTCCCTCTCCATTGTTCCCCAAAATCAATAAAAATATATATTTTTAAATGTTTTAAAAAATAATTAGATGTTTGCCCTGCCCCATAGATAGGCCATAAAAGATTATCTGGTAATAACTCTTGTTGTGGGCAAAGCTCCCCAATTTAGATTCTTTTAGGGAGAGGTCAAATTTCTTATGAGCCTGCAGGGTCTCCATTGCCTTCAACTTGAAATAATCCATATGCCAACGTGGCATGTCTGGGGGAGCCTGTTCTGAACCCCTGCGCAGCCATGATCAACCTCCTGTCTCTGCTTTAGCTCTGTGGTTACAGAAGAAAGGATGCAGGGATGGGAAGCAGATGGCGCGTCCTGCTCCAGTAGGGACTGAACTGCAGTGTCATTGGCTGGGTGACCTTCAGGGCCCTGGGCAGGGCTTCTGGAGCAGGCGCCTTACACCCCATTTGCTGCTTACACCCTCTTCCTGTTCAGGTCCACAGTGTGCTGCCCCTGGGGCTGTCAAACAGCAATGCCCAGGAGGCAATAATCCCACCCAAGACTGTCCATGAGCACAGCCCTCTGCGACCACCTGTCTGTGGAGCTCAGAACACAGTCACCCTGGGAGCTGGCTCTGGGTCAGGGTCTTCTTGATGAGAAACAACTGTCTCACTCCAGGTGAAGCCAAATCTCTGATTCAGGGACCAGATGTTCCTCCATGCGTGGGCCTGAACTTGACTGGCATCACAGTCCTCTGCCAGCTTGGCGCAACACAGGCTCCACGGCTCCACTAGTGCACCGGAATCTCCGTGGCAGCAATTTACCTTTTTAACCAGCTTTCCGGGCGGCTCGGAGGCACAGGAGCGTCTGAGAGCCGTGGCTGGAGGCCGACCTCAGTTCCCATTATGCCGGGGTTTCTAGACGCTGTTTCCTGAGCCAGAGACTTGGTAATCTGAATCTGGGTACTTGACTGGTTGTGGCTCATGTGCCCTCCCCCTTCTGGCAGTCGCTGCTTCTCTCTGGCAGGCTCACCAGGATGGGCACCTGGATAAGCGGGACAGCGGGAGGGAGCCAGACAAGGAAAAGGCTCTGACGCTGGTTGCTGGTGGAGGACAGGAGTGTGTGCATGGAAAAGAGTGATAAGACAGGAAACACACACTGACATCCAACAAGGGCGTGTGGGCCAGCAACTGCTTTGGGAGGATGGGAAGGAGTCACTCTCCCTGCAGGGCTCTGGGAGGGCTTTTCCAGGAGAGGCTTGGGTTAGGCCTTAAAGAATGGATGGGCGCCGGTTGGTATGGATCACTTGGTTGGAGAGTCATCCTGTACAGTGAAGGTCGCAGGTTCCATTCCCGTCAGGGCACATACCTAAGTTGTGGGTTTGATCCCCGGTCGGGATGCGTGCAGGAGGCATTGATGCTTCTCACTCTCTCAAATCAATTTTTTTAAAAAGGAGAGAACGGATGGGTTTCCCAGGGGAGGGTGGGCATCAGTGCAGCATGGTGAGAGGAGGGGTTGCATTTGCCTGTGGAAAAGGTGGAGACCCATGAAGTGTCCTGACTTTTAATCCATTGCCAGCTTCCTGTAAGACAAAATTCTTGGTGATTTTTAAACTTTATGCAGACATTAATCATTCCTTTTCCCCTGTGGGCAAAAGGGGAGTCAGGAAAGGTTTTGTGTACTGTAATATGGAAGGCATACTAATCATATAAAAGTGGTCAGACTACCAGGGAAGTGGAGGTGCAAAGTCCCTGTCCAGGGAACAACTCTGATTAGTTTGCCGAGAGGGTTTTAAATTTTTAAAACTTTGAATGTCTTTAGATAGAGCTTACACTGTCTGGTGCCCACAACCTGCCACTCATCCTTTGTCTTACAGCCTCACACATTCATGCCACCCTTTTAGCCCAGAGGTCTTCGAGTTTTCAGTCCCTGGAGGGTAATCTGGGAGGGAAATAATAAGGGTCTAGAGAAAGAGTGGGCAGTGAGACCACACAGAAGAAGAAATAAATATGACTTAAGGGCTGATGGAGGGAGAGAAGGGAGTCAAAGATTAAACCAACGAGGCTTCTGAGGTTCAAGGACAGCTGAAGGAGCAGCTCTGGGAGACACTCGCCGTGGGAAAGGCGGGCTTTAGGCTGCCTCAGGACTTCCGAGGCCTGGTCTGTGGCAGGTGGCCGTCTGGGCCGGGCGCTCCGAGAGTCGTGGCAGCTGGGTGTGGATCAGCTTCAGCACAGAGGCAGTCGCTGATGTGGAGGCGATGGTGGGTGAAACTGTCCAGGAAGAATGAGAGTTGGGGAGAGGCCAGGGCCTGGGTCTGCGGGCCTTCTCATTTCTAGGGGTGCGTGCGTAAGAGTTGGGGTGGATCCCATGGAGGAGACCAGAGTCGGGCAGGGAGAGAACCTCAAGGAAGGACGCTGCTCATGCGGGAGGCACTGTGGGAGTCACGAAGAGATGGCCTGGGAATGAGTAATAAGCCACTGGCTCTGTATGAGCGAGAAGGCAGCGGGGTGAGTTCATGTGGTTGGCTCTCCTCTAGATGACGGTACACTTAGGTGGGGGAGCCCCTGTGTATTTGGCTTTGCCTGAGAGGCTGGCATGGATTCCTGGCTAAGAGCTGGACCATCGAGGGTGGCCTGTCCTCTGACATGTCACTGTGTACTCCCTGCGCACCTGGGCTTGGCCAAGGCCGAGCTGTTACCATTTGTCCTGAGCTGGCTCGCCCTGCCCTGCTCCCGGCAGCCTGGAACACCGTGGCCCTCCTCGGCTCCTCCTGGCAGCGCTGCGCTTGCTCCATGAGCCGCACTGGCCGGAGCTCTGTCGTCAGCCTCGGCCACGTCAGCTTCCAGGCTGCTTGCTCACCAGCCAGTTTTCCACTTGGGTCTTAGTTGCTCCTCCTGTTCCCACCCGGTGCCTGGGAAGGTCACAGAATGGCCGCTCAGCTGTGGCTGACAGGGGGGAAGCTCACTTTGGGGGCAGGGATGGAGTTTGGGACAAAAACCATGCAGCGTCGTGTGGCTGCACATTTTTATCCAGAGTGAAAATCCAGCTGGTCACTCCCCCGTCTGTCTCCGAAGCGTTATCTGGTATTTATAGAGGACGGAACCAAGGGCCAGTGGCTCAGAATGGAAATTTCTGAGCCTGGAGCAACTGGCTCTTGGCTTTCTCTCTCCCTGGAGTTCAGCTAAGGTTTTTCTCCTGAGAATTTTCAAGCTCTGAGAAGTTTGAAGAGGCACCGTGGGGGGCAGGGGGGGGCGGGGGCGGGGGGGGGCACCTTCCTCTCAGTGGACACCTCGTGTGTTCTCCAGAGTTGATGGCATGAAGGAGGGTGAAGGGCAAGGAGAATGGACCAGTGGGGGGACCCGAGGAGCAGCTGCCGTGCCCGGCTCTCTGGGGTGACAGTCATTGTCCCAGCCTCTAGGACTTCCTGCTTCTGAAACCACGTGCCCATGCTAACCTAGGGGGCAGAAACCAGAGTCGGTGCTTGTCATTGGCACAAACCTTCCAGCTGCAAGGAAAAGGAGCTGTGAGATATTTGACATTTAAAAAGACAGCTGGAATGAGCGAGATATCGACTGACACATTCATTAAATGTCACCACTTTTGTTTCTCTTCAACGGCTCAGTGCTTACATTATTCCAAATTAATTACACAGCCACTCGGTTTCTTCCCTACACCCCCTCCCTGCTCCTTCCCACCCTCACCAGGGTTAAGAGCAGCACAGTGGCCGGTCCCCTTTGTTCTCGGTTACCCGTTATGCACGGTGACAGGGCCTGCAAGGGAAGAGGACGGTGTGCAGGCAGATACGCTGTGACATGCTCTCAGGGTGCAGATCGGAAGCCGAGCCTCAGAGGGGTTATCTGATCTGCCCAGGGTAGACTGGGGACGTGGGGAACCAGGGCTGAACCCTGGACTCTGGCTCTAGGCTCTCAAGTTTTCCAGATGTATTGATGTCGAAGTGATGACTCCATCCTCGTGGCCAGCCTGGCAGGAAATAGCGCGCCCTGTCAGGTGGCCCCTGGGACTAAAACACGGGAGAATGCGGTTCAACCCCCAGCGTCAGGGCCAGGGAGAGAGCGAGCTGGGGCAAGAAGAATGGGGCAGCTGCAGGTTCCGAACCAGGAGGCAGAGGAAGAACCCGTGCATGGCAGTCACGCATGTTCGAACCATTTGAGAAAGAAAGCTGCTGGTCATGTAAGGAAGGCGGTGTCTGAAGTTCGTCTGGTTCTTTGATTTCACAAGCCACAGGGTGTCATTGCCAGTCATTTCTCCGGGGAGATGAAAGGCCATGGTTCAGAGGGCCACAGCCCTTTCAACCGGGATGAGCTAGTCTGCGTCTCAGGGACTCGCATTCCCCCAAACACTTGGGATTTCTAGCCACGGGGGTTCATTCCTGACTGCCCAGCCCGAAGGGTCCCGCAGGCCTGGCTCCGGCACAGGCTGCAGGTGAAGCTGCAGAGAAGACAAGAAACGCTCCCTGACTCAGGAAGCCGGAGGCACCTGCCACGTGGGCGCTCCGGGTCCCTCTGGATAATCCCTGATGTCTCAACAAACTCCCCCAATCTGTGTGGGAAAAAGAATCACCTCAGGGAAAGGAGTCACACGGCTGCCCACTCCAGCCCCAGGCTAAGTCCCTGCCAGTCAGTCTCCCTGCTGAGACCTCCTTGGGAGGGGAGACGCCAGGAGGCAGGAGCACTGAGCCAGCCTGGATGAGAGTCTGGTTTGCAGACACTGAAGTCTTCTGCCTGCCCTCTCCCATGGCAGCTCATCCATGGGTTTCCCTGTTCAAGTCGAACGGCACCGGCTTTGTTGGGAGCTGAGTATTGGAGAGTAATGAGCCCTCCTGCCCCGACGGAGCTCAGCACCGCTCTCCAGCTACAGCCAGCCTTCACTCTTCCTTGTGTTTTCTTTTTTAAAAAAATATTTTTATTGATTTCAGAGAGGAAGGGAGAGGGGGAGAGAGGGAGAAAGAACCATTGATTGGCTGCCTCCTACACGACCCCTACTGGGGATCGAGCCCGAAACGCAGGCATGTGCCCTGACCAAGAGTGGAACCTCCTGGCTCAACCACTGAGCCACACGGGCCAGGGTGCATTTTCCAACATACAGCACGTTTATGGGTGACTGGCCAGGGTTGGTGTGATGGGCGGACTCCACACTCTTTAGCTGTTCCTGAAGAATACCTGGTGGAGGGGATCGAATTAGTACGCGTGACCGATGGCTCACAAAGAGGTCGTTGCAGGTCCCTGACCTCTAAATGTTGATGGTGCCCAAAGAATCTCTCTTGGTCAGCTTGTGCCCTCATGGCAGAGTGCCCCTCCTGGCTTCACACCTCGTTTTGGTGCGCAGGCTTCCTGTGAATTCACGTCTCACGCTGACCTCTCTGCCGAGCTGCACCTTGAGCTGCAGCTGTCGGCTGGACATCCCTCCAGCATCTCAAACTTAGTTTGGCCCAAACTGGGCTCATCATCCCCCCCCCCCCCCCCGTGTTCTGCTGAGTTTCTGGTTTCTGGAAGGCACTGTCGTTTTTCTCCTGCCTCGGATGTAAAAACATAGAATGCTTTGCATCCCCCTCCCCTCTCCTGTCTTCCAGATCTGCTCAGCTGCCCGCCCGTCTGTGATCCTGCACAGGCGCCCTTGTTTCCCGGGGCCCTGCCCATCCTCGCTCAGCCCTTCGGGAGCAGAAGCCAAGCCAGCGCGGGAGGGGGAGGGGCAGCAGGTCCATGCCCAGTGGAGGCAGCAGCAAGAACGGGGCAGGGGCCGTGTCTATGGCCTGGCAGGAGGGGTGAGGGCGGGGAAAGGAGGGCTCTGGGGCAGAGGTCCAGCGTCTGCCTGGGCTGAGCAGGGCAAGCCAGGTGGCAGTTGTGTTCATTGTCCCCCTGGGTCCAGGGTGCTGGGCAGCCCTGGGAATTCCTCAGCTCCAGGCCGGCACCTGGTGGGCCCTCTGGAAGGTGCACCCTCCTCACCAAGGTCTCCATCAGAGGCCCCTTCTCTCTCGAAGCTGTCGCTCACCTGCCCGTGGGGTGTTCCCCCCGGGACTTCTGGAGCCTTTGTTTCACCGCCCTCCCTGCACTTACCACTTCCTACCTTGGGCTGCGTTACTTGTGTTGGCAACTTACTAGACTAAAAGCTTTTTGTGGGCAAGATTCAAGCCTGAGGCTGGCACAGTGGTGTGGCCCAATGGGCAGTCCTTCATCTCATCACCATAAATAAGCTAGTTTCCCTTTACTAGTTTCTCTGAACCAGCCCTCCCAGGAGTCAAAGTTCACTGTGGTCCTCCCAGTGCCCAGAACCAAACAGTTCCAGTTCTTCTCCCCTAGCGCTTGGGCCCCTCACATTTTGAGAGGTCACATGAGTAGTTCCGGGCGATAACCTGTCAAAGGAAGGTGACGTGTTCCTTTCGGGCCAGAGCATCGAGGCCACTATGAGACCCGTCTGAGCTCTTTTCTGGCAGCAACTAGCAGCGTTTGAGATGTTGGCTGCTGTGCCATTCTGAGTCCCTCTGAATAAATCCGTGAGCAGATCCTCCCGCCCACCCCCAACCCCTTGCTGACCTTCAATAGACACCTGACATGAATAAATAAGCCGTTGTTGTTTTCAGCCACTGAAATCCGAAGGCTGGCATTGCTGCATGACCCAGGCCGCCAGCCGGGCACATTCACCCCGGGGAGGATCAGCTCTCGATACCGCTAGCACATCACCGCATGGGAGCGTGCTGCCTCGTGGGTGACCTGATGAGGAGGCGGAAGCGGGGGGAGCAGCAGAGTGCTTCTCTCAGCAGCTTAGCTCCCTGGGTGGCATCTCACTTAGATGCAGAGATGCACAAAAGGGTGGAGCCTTCCCTCTCCTCTCTATGGGCTGCCTTCTAAATTAGGAGCTGTGGTGAGCAGAGATGGTATTCTATGAAGTTTGAATGCTCTTTTTTAATGTATGATTTTGATTTTAGAGAGAGGGAAGGGAGAGGGAGAGAGAGACAGAAACATGAATGATGAGAGATCATTGATCAGCTGTCTGCTGCACACCCCCCACTGGGGATTGAGCCCGCAACCCAGGCATGCGCCCTGACTGGGAATCGAACCTTGATGCTCAACCGCTGAGCCACACCGGCCGGGAAGAATGCTCTTTTTAATCTGCCAGTCTGCTATTGGACCTTGTCACTCAGCCGCGGTGTGTTTTATCAGAATTAGCAGGATCCCTCCCCTGGTGGGCGGAGCACCGTGCTTTCCAGATTGAGGGTGTGACCCACTTCCCTAGAGAAGTTTCGGCATCTGGAGGGGCCACGGATGGCACCGAACAGCTGAGGAGACAGCCCCACCCATGCCCCAGGTGCTCTGAGAGCCCCCAGCCTGGCGAACACAGGTGGCTCCAGCTGTCTGGGCTGTGCAGGAGTCCTTGGGCAGAATCAAAGCCACCAGCCCTCTTGCTGTACCCGGGAGGGACGTGGTCACCTATGTGGAACGCAGATGAAAAATAAAAGCTTTGCAGCGCCCTGTGTGCGCGCTGACTGACAGACCCCAGGAACGCACAGTGACGAGAGAAATGGGCAAGAGACAGAGATTTAATTGAATAAAGACTCCAGGCTGTGACAGGGGTAGGGAGATGCGAGGCAGTAATTAACAACATAATTTTTTAAATGACGATGCAATTAATTAACATCCCGAGTATGGGGGGAGGGGGGAGGGGGGGAGGAGGCATGTTTCAGTCCAGGAACACTGCTGCGTCAAGGAGCAGGGAGCTGTGCAGTTTTAAAGAAAACATCTTTGTGCCGAGGCCGCGATTATCCCAATGTCAGCAAAGCTCACAAGAGCAGCCCAGGAGGTTTCTCATGGCGGAGGAAACTAACAAACGAATCAACCCTGTGTTTTATTTTATGCAGAAACTTGTAATTCATTTTATTCTCGTCTGTGGGAGAGAGATATTGGGCCAGATAATGAAGTTGGCAGACATTCAGGTTTCATTCAGGCTTCCGGTCAGAAACGGTTTCCCCTGAGGACCTGGGGGAGGAGGGGCGGGGAGTAGGAGGGGGCCTCCCAGCCTGTGGAAATCTACCACCTCACCAAGACTGCAGTTGGTTAGGCTGTGTGGGGGCTGACCATAGTCTGCTCAGGAAAGGATTTTCCAAAACCATGTGTGAGAGCTGCTTGGACAGAAGAGAGATGGCTGAGAGCAGGACTTAGTCCAAGTTTCACACCGATCACACTCCCTTCTCCAAAAGGTTAGAGTGGTTATCTGCAAGTGCCTGCAGGTTTTAATTGTTTTCATTTTTATTGATTTCAGAGAGTAAGGGAGAGAGAAAGAGAAACATCGATGATGAGAGAATCATTGATCGGCTGCCTCCTGCACGCCCCCTACTGGAGATCGAGCCCACAACCCAGGCTTGTGCCCTGACTGGGAATTGAACCGTGACCTCCTGGTTCTTGGGTCGACGGTCAACCACTGAGCCACACAGCAGGCATGCCTACGGGTTGTGGATGACAGCTGGATGTGCATGTGCTTGAGCTCACTTCTGGGCTCCTTTTGGCCCAGGAAACTCAAGTGTCCCCTCATGGTTGCAGGACCCACAGCGTCTGCTCAGTGACTGACATGGCCCTCTTATGGGGTCAGTCAAGAAAAATGAAGTTTATGGCTGGATGTGAATCTTGCCATGACCTTGGGTTTTTTCTCGTGCTCTCAAGAGAACATCCGCTGCAGGACTGCCTGACTAGGAAGGCCTGTCTATCCATCACAAGACATTTGGGAAGAAAATGTATCTTTATACCAATGACTCAGTTGCCCCTAAGTTGAAGGCTCAGTACAGTGGGGAGTTGGGGTTTATCTACAGTTACTTTTCTAAGCTTAAAATGTCTTCTGCCACCATATCCTGTTACCTCATGCCCAATCTGGTCATTTTTAGGACTAGAACACACTACCCAAAGGTATTATCAGCAGAGAAACCTGGTACCTTGGCTTAAAATGAGGGTGACTTTATTGAGTTGCAGCTCCTAAAGTACGTGACATATAAAGAATAAGACACGGTGTGCGAGGAGCTTGTATATTCTTTACCTCCCGTGGTTGAATGGAGGGGTCTTTCAGCAGACCTGCCTTTGGGACGTCACACACGGCTCTGAGCACAAGTTCAAGGGGAAACTCCCCTCCCCCATTGACTGAGCTGAGCACATCAACCTAGTTACAGGGGCGGGTGGGGAGGCCAACTCAACAGAGATGTGCTCTGACAATACAGAATAGTTCAGATATATTTTTCCTAAACTGAATTTGGCCTAAGCTAGATATCTAAAGAAAGAAAAACAAAACCCTTCATCACCACTGAAACAAACAAACACAGAAGGAAGTACTCAGTAGTTTATAGAACTAAAGTTCGAGATGAAGGTTGCCCCAGAGTCAAAGGGGCTGAACTAGGTCTAAGCTGCCTTGATCTCAATCAAGAAGAGACTCTTCCTAGAAAGATGGGCTCCCACTATTCCATGAACTTCACGCCTCCCCATTCAGAAAAGGCATTTTACCTAGGGTTTTCTCTGGCCTGTGTAGGCATTTGAAACAGCCGCTTGGTGCCTTGTGGAATTATAAAGCCACGTATAATACAGAAATCACTCCAGGACACGTGCCTCCTTGACAAGGCAGGTTATTTTCGAGACCAAAGATCCCGTTTCCAAACAAAGATGGTCATTAACGGTGGGGCGCGTGAAAACACGGGGCACGTTGAGTTTCAGCAGAATCATTCCTCAAGAAAGTGACTAAGTTCCCAGGAGGGGTCAAGACCTTTTCACATCACGAATGAAGTCCATGGGGAAGGGGGCGAGGAGCCCTGTCCAACCCCCTGAAGGTCCGCAGACACCGCAGGGCGCTCGTGTTTTCCACAGGGGACCGGGAGTCCGCCTCTCGGCTGGTGTCACAGAGCGAAGAGCTCCCAAGAGTCTCATAAAGGCTCTTGCATGGATGGGCACCTGCAGGCCACCGAGAAAGAGGCCATAGCCCCACCCCACGTCCTCCTTCTCCAGGGTAGTGGCACTTGATGGGGACACACATTGCAGAAATTCACATCACCTTTCCCCCAGAGACGACTATTTTACACTGTCCTTTACTGACCCGACTTCCGGGCTCTCCACTCTGTTCTTGCCCACTTTCTTTTTTCTTCCTTTCTTGACAGCAGATCCAGAAAAAGTGAAAGCCACACGCACACAAAAAAACATCACCTTGGGAGACAGAAAAGACTAAGACAGATCTGAGCGCAGGACAAGTGTCTCGGCCTTGACCTACACAGGAGCAGGTAGGACCCCGCGCCCCGCGCTGCCCCTGGTGCGCCGACGGCACGGCGCTGTGTTTAGACGGTTGAACAGGTGCAGAAAGAACGGTGCTGGGTCCCGTTGGTGTGGCTCGGCCGTGCGGCTCATGGGGTCGGAGGTGGCTTCGGAGAGGGGCACGAGCTCTCGCTGTCGAAGCTGGCGGCGCGGCCCTGCCACTGCTGGGAGGAGAGAAGCCGGTTATTGATTGCGGAGGAAACTGACAGCTCAGCTTCCAGAACTGGTCTGGCTCATGCACTGAATTCACTCTTGGAAGCTTTCTTGGCTGTTGCTGTCAGCCATGCACAAAACGTAAGGGAACAGCTCTAGGGCTACTGGCTGGGAATACCTGATTTTAGAAATAGACCTACTGCAGAGATCGTGAAGGCGTGCTTGTGTGTGTGTGTGTGTGTGTGTGTGTGTGTGTGTGTGTGTGTGTGTTGAGGAGGTGCGATGACTGGGCCGTTTCTGAGCTTCTGCCATTTCTCACACGGAAAATCGGATTATGTTAGCGAGAGAGGCAGGCTGCAGAGTATGCCCTCCCTGTCAAGAGCCCGATCATGAATTATTAGCGATTTGTCTGCGAGCTGTTAGGACAGTTAAAAGCCCGATGTTGCTCTAGCTCTGGGCGTTCTTCAGTCTTAATGCTTCCTCGGGGCATCCGCGCTGACTGGTGAAGAGGTAGGAGGTGGAGGGCCGGCAGCCCCTCCCCCTCCCGGGCGCCCGCCTTTGTTTCCCTTGGCTCTCTCGTCTCGGGGTTGCCTCCTCTCAGCCCAGCCCTAGCCCCTCTGTGAAAGTGGGTGATGTCATGAGACATGATGGGGTGAAGGAGAGGGTAAGGCTGATGGACCCGCACTTGAGCATCTAGCCCAGTGATGGCGAACCTATGACACGCGTGTCAGAGGTGACACTTGAACTCATTTTTTGGTTGATTTTTCTTTGTTAAATCGCATTTAAATATATAAAAGAAATATCAAAAATCTAAGTCTTTGTTTTACTATAGTTGCAAATATCAAAAAATTTCTATATGTGACACGGCACCAGAATTAAGTTAGGGTTTTTCAAGATGCTGACACGCCGAGCTCAGAAGGTTCGCCATCACTGATCTAGGCCTTGCTTACATGGAAAGGCCAGCCAGTCACAGCTACAGCAGTGTTTGCTGGACCAGGAGCTGATCCTGCGGATGGATGTTCCCAGCCTGCCTGGGGGCTGTGAGCTTCAGAGGGAGACAGTCCAGCTTTTCCATGAGCGAAGGAGACCCAACACTCTCCTAGGTGCCGCAGGACAAGGCCAGGGAGAGTCGGGGAGGGCAGGATGGCCTTTCTGGAACTGAAGTGCAGCCTGTGCTGCTGTGAGCCTCAGGGTCTCCCCGGGGAGTGACGGGGCTGAGTGGGGGCTGGATATGCATTTGTGCATGTGTGTGTGGAGGGGGGAAAGGACGCCGTTCCCCCCTCAACACGGCCATTTCCAGACAAAGCCGGGCCCCCTAAGGAATAGGCCATTTGCCATCAGCATCTCCTCTGGAGAAAGGCAGAGGCCCCGGTGCTGAGGGGACCCAAGCCTTCCGACCGCCTTCATGCTCCCCGTTCTCAGGAAAGCCAGCTCTGCCGTCCTCCCCCCCCCTCAGCGCCTCGTGGCCCCTTCGCGCTTCCCGTCTAGGCCGAGCGGCAGCGTTACAGCCAACCACAGCTGGACAAGCAGCACTGACCACCACTGCGTGACCCAGCACGCCAGACCCGAGGCAGGCCTGGGAGATCAGCCCATCTAACTCTCTCCTCTTGAAGATAAGAAAACAGACACAGAGACGTGAGGACACAGCTAGCTCGGGGCAGAACCAGGATCCGAAACCAGGTCTCCTAGCTGCCATCCTGGCACCTGGCCGCGCCAGGGGAAGGAGAAGGGGAATGCAGTGAGACGCCTAACCTCTTTGGTACTTACTCCTAACTCCGGGCGGCAGTCTCTGCTCGCAGCATCCACGTGAATGCACTCACAACCGAGGGTTTCCCTGGTGAAATATTTTAGATCAATAAATGCCTGCTTGTTGAGCCCACCGTGACTTCCGACTCAAGTCTTTCTTAACCAAAAAGGGACATGACATGAGACGGTGACTAAGGCTTTCATTGAGCAGACCTTCATTTTATTAGTAGAAGTTCTCCTTTATCTGTGATGACCATTAATGTTGGTACAAGGTCCCTTGTAATTATTGGCTTCTCCCCTGGGTTCCCACGCTACCTAAACCACCTGACTGATGGGTCAGATCAGAGGGAAAAATGAAATCTCTACACAGAGCGCCCGTTTTTCCTTCTGTAACAGCTCAAAGAGAAGGCACACAGAGCAACTTGTTTATCCAGGGCAAAGGAAGCAGGCACACGGGCTCCCCACTAACCCGATTTTCCCATGACGATAAACACAGAGGAGACGGGTTTATGGACAGTGGGCAGGCGAATGAATGACCCGGAGGCTTGTCCGGGGGTTGTGAACTAGCGGAGACCTGGTCCCCACAGGCGGGAAGATGGTCATTCCTGGGGGCAGGGCGGAGGGGGGGGGGGCTGCACTCCAGGAAGACCTTGTACTGTCCTGAAAGGGATCGCATTCCAACATAGACCTCAACTCTCTGGCAGGTGGTCTGAACTTGGCCCTTCAAAATAGAACACCTTGGAGAAAGTGCTGGCCATCCCGGGTGCGGTAGGTGGTGACAGCGATGACAGGCAGAGACGGAAGGATGCTGGCTGTGGCTTCATCACTTAGCACTCATGGGGGGAAAATCCCAGCAGGGAAAAAATACCTTTCAGTTCATTTGCTCCCCTCAACCTTATGTTAAAACCCCAAACAAGCGAGCAAGTACGGAGCCGTCTGTTCTCGTTAATAAAAAGAGAAATGATCACAGCACTCGAAACTCCTCTGAGAAACGTGCAGTATAAATACAGATGCTTCCCAGGTGCGATGCCATCTATCCTCCCGGGAGCTGGAGAGTGAGCTTTCTTCGCGGATTATACAAACCCGAGAGAGCGGTCCCGGGGCAAGACTCTCCCTCAGTGTCCAGAACAGGACGGAAGAGAAGGCGGGATGAGAGCTCCAAGGACGACTGACATTAGCGTTCAAGTGCAACGCGTCACATGAACCCAAGAACGCGGACTTCATGTTAGCCCGGTGGGCTTTGGATGCATGTTTATAAAGATCCTTAAGCTGTGGGTGCTCAAGGTGTAGATAGAATTCTTATACACGTTTGTACCGATGGAATCCTAGGTTGCCAAGCCGAATGTCATTGTCAGCTCCTTCGTTCAGAGAACCCATCAGCTGAGCAGAAGAAGGCAGGACAGCGAGTGGGGAGGAGCGGTCTGGGGAGCTCCATTGGCGAGGTCAAGAAAAAAGTAGAACCCAAAGGATATAAATCAATTTATTCTCTTTTCGTTTCCCATATACTGTTACTTTCCCTTTACTGTCTCATCAAATATTCATTTTCAAGGGCTTGATTCTACTTTATCTTTCTTTCTTTTGTAGTCTGAACGAGTGAGTTGGACTCATAAAAGACAGGATTTGGAATCAATTATTTGGCTTAATTAGGTTGCATTCATCTCAAAGAAGAGTGATTCTGGGTCGTACCACCTCTGTGCTGCCCTGCCTCCACCCGAGCCCCCGCCTGGCTGGTTACATCCAGTTTATGTGGGCAGCCCAGTTGGGTAACAGTGATGGGTTATTGCAGACCGCAGGTTAGAAAGGGGGTGCAAGATTCTGGCTCCCCTGCCTAGTCATCATGGAGGGTCAGAGCTGCCTGGGAGGAGCCTAGCCCTCATTCATCAACCAGGAAACTGAAGACCAGGTGGGGACCGAGAGCTGCCTGAGCCCATCAGAGCCTCTTAGCTCCCATCCTATGCCCCGCCCCTAAACCAGTAAGTAGCTGCCTTCTGTGTAGGTGGAGGCTGGTTGTGGAACCCTACCTCCCCTCTCCAGAGAGAATCTTCTGGAAAAGAGGAGGCAGAGGCTTCCCTGAGGGCTGGGAGCTGCATAGCTGGGGAACCAGCCTCGATCACTCAAGCTCCACAGCTGTGGTCAAAGCAAGGCCACCACAAGACGGAAAGGCGAGGCCGGGGGTGGACAGGAACTTTGCGTCCATGTCTTATCCCTCTTGGGGGCCCCAGAGGCTGCAGGGCGGGAGCTTCAAAGGCCCTCACCTACCTGGGAGGTAGATCAAGAGCCTGGCTCCCCGAGGCCTCGCTCCCCCAGGACTGATTCCACTCCTGCAGCCCTCAGCTCCCCGCCTCTCTGGAGACACCTCCCTGCTGGAAGCAGCTGGAAAGGGGCTTGTCCACTGAGAAGGAGGGGGCAGGCAGGTCCTCTGGCTCGGCTGCCGCACCTTCTCTGTGTCCCAGAGTGTGGGGACGGGACTCCTCTGTTTTTAGGTGACTCTGCTTTTAAGTGCGGGCCCATGTGGCGAGAGGGACGATGCTTTATTTTCTTATTAGCGGATTTTCCAATTGTACGCAGCTCCCTAGACTTGTAAGGCATGGAGTCCGTTAAGATGAGTGAATGATCACTGGGCTTTCCAGGATATGGAAGGGGGTGTCATTCGGAATGAGACGCAAAGCCTGCCTGGCCACCCCCACGTCCCAGCCCACGTGAGAAAAGCAGGCTAGGGCCACCAAGGCGGATACATCACAGGGCCTACTGTGGTGGAGGCCCGTGGAGGTGGGGCGGAGGAACGGTCACGAGAGGGGACGTTCTCCTTGCAGTTGAGAGAGAAAGGACTGGCTCAGGGTTACACAGCAAGGCAGGAGCGGCCGAGTTCGAAGCCCGAATCCTGGGAGCCCCGGGCAGTGCCCGGTCCACTGCGTCTCTGTTAGACCCGCCAGAAAGTGAGGCCCTACAGCCGCGCTCGCGAGCACCAACGTAGATTAGAGCAGCGCTGGTCTCTGGCATCTCCCTCCGAGTGAAAACTGCCCTGACTGCCAGGCTGCAGCCTCGGGAACTTGCTGCTCCCAACAGAGGTCGAATTTCTTGCCAAGTTCTGATCTCACCCCCATGGGGTTCGCTCCTCAAGGGCTGTCTTGGCCCAGGGCCTTGGTGAAAGCATTCGGGGCTTCTGGTAAGGCTCCCTCTGAGTTTTTATTTTCCAACTAAAACTCAGTGTTGCTTTCTGTCTGCCCCACATCAGAAGCTCTTTGCCAGGCAGCTGCCCACGGTCATCCTCCCTGCCCGTCACCCTGGGGGAGAAGCGCATGGCCCCACGCCCCCTGCCCCCAGGAACCAGAAAGGCGAGGCCTCGCAGCAGCCCACGGCCATTCTCCAGCGCGCGCTGCCATGCAGCAAGCATGCCAAGGGCCGAGGGCGACCTCACCCACCTCTTTGAAGGATTTCTTTACCTCCACCAAGGAGTGCCAGTGCGCGATGGGCTTCCGCGGGTACGCCAGCATCTCGTTCCAGTGGTCCCTGCCCAGGCCTTCCGCGTTGATCCCCACGCGGCAGACTCCTATGATCTCATTGTGGCCCACTCTGCGGGAGAGACAAAAGACCCCCCATGGGGGGCCAGGCGCACACTCAGAGAGGGTGGGCTGGGGCTGGGACTCTGTTGGCAGGTCTAACTCAGGGCACTGAGCTCTGAAAACAGGTGCTCGGCAGGGCCGCAGGGTGCCAGCAACAGTGATGCTTTGCCCCGCCTCCTTGGGTGGACACTGGACACAGACGAGCAAAAGGTGATACACTCGTTTGGAGTCTCAGGAAACGACGGGCAGATGGCCTGACTCTGGGGAGTTGGAGGGTCCAGGTCTCTTCCCTTACTGGACTCGGCTTGCACATCACACCCGGCTTGACATGCTATCAGCATGTGGAAATAAATCAACCTGCTCTGAGCACCATTGCTCCATACCCCCAGCAGCTGGGGGGTGAGTTACTCACTCAGCAAGAATATCAATCATCGCTCAACTATGCTCACCGAGCACCTCCTAAGCCCGAGGTCTTGTACTAAAAATCCTGGAGGGAGGCTTTGCCGCATGGTTTCCTTCTCCCTCGGCAGAAGTGACAAGTGGAGAGAGGAGTGCTGGCAGCTAGAGTAGTCGGAAAATACTTTGAGCCAGTCTGGATGGAGGAGTGGGATTTGGATAAGTGGAAGAGAAGATATATCTCCAATAAAGGAGAAATCAAGGATGGACGTGCTGGGTCCAGATTATGGAAATCCTTGAGAGTTCAGGGGAAGAGCCCGGGCACCAGGAGCCAAGGATGGTTCTTGAGAAGGGCGGGCCCGGAAAGAAAGCGGTCTCTTATGAAGAAGGCGTGCCCTTCGTATGTTGCTGGGCAGAGCCAGGGAGTGATGGAGGCTGCACAGCCATCCCAAGCGGGAGTGGTAGCGGCAGCAGAAATGGAGAGGATAGAGAGGCCTTTTCAAGAACAGGTGACAGGACTTGGTGCCGGAGGGAGGGACGGGAATAGTCAGGACTGAATGCAGGGGAACTGGTGGGGGAGCTGCCCTGATGGAAATGGAGCAGCTGGGAAGTGAAGCTTGAGCTTCTGCCTAGGGGAACCCAGGCTCTTGCTCAAGTTCCTGTACTCTCCGTGACTATAGCTAGGCCTGAGGCCGGTGGACACCGGGCTGTGAACCACAAGGTCCAAGGTCAAGAAGCCCTGTGCTGCCAGGAGACGGAGGGAGTCGTGTCCCTCTGGGGCCCGTACCTACCGGTCATAGTCCATAACCGAGATGAGCAGGCTGACTTGGTCCATGTTCTCTGGCGGGATGTCAAAGATGATGGCCTCGTTGTAGACAGGATTGAGCGTGTTCTTCTTTATGGTGGTTTTCTTCTTCTTCAGCCTCCGCCCGTCACAAAGCAGGGACACTTTGACGTAAGGATCTGTGCCGACGGGGGCGGCGGGAAGGAAGGGAAGGCAGCGTGTTAAACAGATGCCCTCTAACACCATTTGCACCAGAGGGACAGAAGCCCGATTACATCTACTGTTGGTCAGCAGATGCCCCCAGTGGGTTGTTAAAACAAAGCACACCTGTCTCTGAGGACACGCCATGCTTCAGAGACCTCAGGATTCTGGGAGAGTGCTTAACAGACCTGCACTAATGGGAAGGCTGGCCCCAAGTCAGACAGGACCCCTGCCCGTGGGTATGCAATCAATGTCCTAAATCTCAGCTCCGTGCTGGCCGGCTGCCTCCCAAGGGTGGTGAAGCTGAACAAAGGCACTCAGTTCCTTTCACCTCGGTGGAGTCCTTTTCTCGGGGGGGCTTGTCGGCGTTATTAACCAAAGAGTAAGGGGGTAAAAATAGAACTCGATGGCACCCAAAGAGAAGCAACGCTGTCCGAGTCCCTGAACAGCGACAGTCACAGTGCTGTCCGTGTGCCCCACACCTGGCAGAAGGATTAGGGGTCCCATTGTCTCGAGAAGCTCATTTCCAGCATTCAGGAGGGGAGTGGTGGCCCCTCGCTGCTTCCTCTGAGGCCGGTTCCTGCCCACCTCTGGGAGTGGTGAGGAGGGAGCTGTGGCCGGGGCAATGAGGGCAGCCGGCTGGCGTTTCATTTCTCAGTGGGATCTTGGATTCTCGCCATCCCGCGAGAAGACGTCCTTTTACTGGGCATCCACGGGCCTCCCATCTTTGTCTCTTTAGTTTTCTGAATGGGTGTTTCATGGTCACCTTTCTACCCTGGAATTTTCTACTCATTCCAGTGAAGTGACGCCCATTGTATCCCGTAGCACAGGTGTCCCCGGCGGCATCGTAACTGTGATTTATGGGGCACAGCTCGAGAAGCGGGAGGGGGGCTCGCGGGTAATAGCAGCTTGGGAGACACTGATGTGCGGAGACACCCTCCTGCCTAGGTGCCAGGGCTCATGCGAATCTGTCAGGAGGGGGGCGCCGAGCAGCTGCCCCCCGGCTCCTGGATTCACAGGTGTATTTCATCTCCCAGGCACCCCGGCGCCCAGCAGGCCTCACGCTTCCTGGGCATTGCTCGGTGGCAGTTGAGGCACACAGCTACAGGGGAGCTAGAGGGAGCCGTGACCCTGATCAGAAACCCCAAGCCTTGAAGGCATTTCCGTAGACAGATGAGCCACTGACTAGCCATTGTGCAGTGGCAGCTGTGCCTTAACCACAGGGACATGGAGACCTGGGTTTAAGGAGGAACTGGGAGACTATGAGGTGTTTAATCAACCTGTGTCCCCCGTGGCCCATTTGAAAGGCCCCCCTCTCAGGAGGATTTTCAGTAAAAAAGAAAGAGGCGGCCTGAGCACTGCTGCAGGCGTTTTTGGTTTTGCCGGCTCCCTCCCTGTGGATATGCCCGGGACAGAGTTCAGGTCCAAGCAGAGAAGAGGGAAAGCTAGCGCCCAGACTTGTCATTACCATGGCAACCCTGAAACTCCTGAAGGGTGCACACCGCTTTGGAAAGTGTCTTCAGGCGGAGGCTGCCACACCACCTGCCATGCCTGTGTCCATACCTTCCCATGGCAGGGCACACGTCCATGTCTCCAAGCTGGGAAGGAGCCACCTGTCCGTGGGCCATGCATGGAGCAAATGCCTTATGCCTGACCCTCAGCTTCCGCCTCCCTCTGTCCACCCCTACGAGGCAAATCCAAAAACCCAGTGGTGCACGTCCCTTGCAGGAACCAACCATCTCACCAGCACCCGAGACACTGAGCAGAGAGGTGACTGTTCCCCAGGGTGCTGAGGCCTAACTTTACGGCTTCCGGTGGGATGCTGGCTCCACACGACCTCTGAGGTCCTCTCCTCTCCAACAGCCTGTGCTGTTGAAGCAGCGAGGGCGGGGCACAAAGGCCAGCAGGGTATTCAGCCTCGTTGTCACGAGAGCCATCATGACTCAGCATTTAGTATGTGCCAGGCACTGAGCTAAGAGATTTATCTGCATCATGTCATTTACATGTCACCTCAACCTTATGAAATATTCGTCATCATCATCATCCCCATTTTACAGGTAGGGAAATTGAGGTTTAAAGAGATGAAGAAACCTGCCTAAGATTTGCGCCCTAGCTTGTCTGACTCCAAAGCTCACTTTTTAACCATTGGATCCAAAGTAGTACAGACCAGATGTGGCAGAGATGGGGGAGTTCACTGACTCACCACCCCTTCCTGGCAAACCATCCTTACTATTTTGAATTATGTTCACTGTCATGGTTCCAGTAGATAGGCTTAGAGGATTGATTCACGACCAGTTTAGATCAAGGAGAGTAGGAAGATCCTTGGTTTTAGATGTCAACGCCATATAAATCAAGAACAGACCACAAATAAGCTCCTTCCTCGTTTAGTCCAACATCAAAGCAGTCTGGGCTGAAGGTAACCTCAAAGTCATCCTCAAAAACGGGGTCTAGTTTGAGAGGCCCTTGGCATGTATGCCCCCGCTGCATCACCCGGATAAGGCTCCTCAAGCTATAAATCCATTCACTCACTCATTCATTCATTCATTCATTCACTCATTCAATACATATTTATTCATTGCTTACTGTGTTCTCTGTACTGTTCCAGACACTTGATTCTATCAGTGAACAAAACAGGCAGAAATCCCTGACAAGAAGACGACCCCTGCGTTTTCAGAATCAAGCTGAGACAACAGCAGATTCTAAGTCCAGGTGGGAAGGAGGGGCAACTGTGAGAGAGAGGTTAGACTCAGCCCGTGGCCTCTGCCCCCAACCCTCTGATGGGAGCAGCCTCGGCAGTGACCTCAGTGGCTCGGCCACCAGCTCTCTCCCTAGCACATCATTTAATTACACCCGAGAAGATAGTGTGGGGACTTGGGAAGCAAAATCCCATTTGCCTCAGCAGCCTTGAGAGTCCTCTGTGAATTTCTGTCCCTGGCATGCACTTATTTTGATATTAAAATGAAATCTACGGTGGCTATATTTTTGGAGAAAGCTGACTATGTCTGAAAAGGTTCTTTAAGCTCTTGCCCACCTCCTGATGAGTGGCAGTAGCTGGTAGCTTCGGTGGAAGGAGAGGCATTGGGGCGGGGGGTGGGGGGCGCTAACTGGGGGAGTCTTTGGCCTGGAGGCCAGAGCGCTGCAGGGAGCGGGGTGGGGGTGGCTAGAAGCAGAAGCTCCTAGCGATTCAAAGCTGCAACCAAGACACAGTAAGTGTGTGGGCGTTTCCCTGAAACCTCATTTTTCAAGACCTCTACCGCCTCTTCTTCAAAGGGCACCACCAGGTGGCACCTGGGCCAGATGTTTTCAGCTGGACCGGCCCCTCCTCATGGCAACTGTGATTAGACGAAGGAGATTAGCCTAAGGGATAAAAGGGAAAACCTTCCCTACACTCCCACCCAAGCTCGGAGGCACCGTGGGAGAGGCTTGACGCTGTAATCCGAGTCATCAGAGCCTCTGAGGTGGGCTCCCGGGAAGCCAGCCAGGCCTCTACCTGCACGTGCCCTCCGTGTGTGGCGCAGCCTGCTCCGTGCGCCGGCTCTTAGGGGTGCTTCGCCCCATTTCACTCCTAGGGCTAACTTGTGTCCTAGTGGATGGGTGGATGGAGGCTCCTGGGACCCAAGCTACTCCTCCGGGATATCAAAACTCAAACACCTTCTCCTCTGACAGCTTTGCAGAATCGTGGCAAAGGGGCAAACCTCCGACCCCACGTCCAGCTGCATCGCTACAGCTGCCCCCAAGCAGGCATTTCCTCGGTGGCTAGACGAGGACTAATTTTTTCCTGCGGTTCCCAGCAGCTTCCCCGCTGCTGAGGCTGAGGCCGGGAGCCCTGCAGGGAAAACTCAAACACAGATGCACTCTGCTTTTCGGTGGCATTGCTCCTGTGACTGAGACTGCAGAGCGGCTGCAGGCGGCGTGGACCTCAAACATGTACTCACTCCTATGTGTTCGCTTCCTATTCTCGCCCTCCTCTGGAGAAAGAACGGTGGTAATAGCTAGTATCTGCTGAGTGCTCATTATGTGCCTGGCACAGCTCTAAGCATTTATGTGAATTAACTCGTTTATCCTGAAAGCAACCTGGGAAGTTATTTTTCAGATTAGGAAACCAAAACATGGCAGTGCAGGGAAGTGGCAGAACGGGGATGCGAGCCCACGGCGTGTCCCTCCAGAGCGGCTGCTTTTCTGTGAAAACTGACAGTTCGTTCCCCTTCTCTCTCCAAATCCTAACGTTCGGGCTGCCAGGTGGCCGTGGCAGGCCCCTTGGGCGGGAGAGGTACCTGAGTAGCCGGTGATGTCCATGGCCTTGAGGTTCCGACACTTGATCACTGTGAGGGTGAGCCTGCCTGCTGTGGGCAGGTAGCAGAGGGAGAACATGATCTCCCCCAAATCCACGCTTTCCTGCAAAGAAGCAGATGAGAGGTTAGACGTGGGGCTGTTTGTCACGGCCTCACCCGGCCTGGTGGGGAGTTGGCTGCTCTTGGCTCCGTGGATCAAGGGGATATTGCCCCCTGCACACGCAGGAGGCAGAGGACTGGGTTACTGATAAGGAAAATAACAGGTAGATTTTGAGTGAATAGAGAGATGGGGAATAAGGAAACAGAGTCGGCATCTCGGAAAGCCTGGTCCCACAGGTGGCCTTGCCAGGCCCTCTCCCTGCCCTGTGCTCTTTCCCAGGAGGTTCCAGCCCCAGATCTGTGTGCCTTCCTAGCCTTGATCCGCATTAGGGATGCTTGCCACTTTGGCTTTAATAAAACCAGGAGGGACCAGGGGCTGCAGAAGAGCCAGCAAGTTACTGCTTTCATTTCTACCCACTGTCAGGGGAGCCACCTTAGGGCCCCTGCCTGGTCATGAGCTCCCCGCTGCCGGAGAGGTCACTGCTGTCCAGAAACTCACTTGGCCCTCCCAACTCCTAATCTAGGGGTGACAGGGTAGATGTGAACCCAGCAGTGGCTGGCTAAACGTCTTGGCTAGGGCTTGGAAGGGGCGGGCCTGCTGCCAGGGAGGAAGAGCCGGGATGTTGGCTCCTAGAGAGTCCGTGCTTAAAGTGCAACCTGTCCCCCTGATGTCGCTGCCCACAGTCGAGCTTTCCCTGGCTGCAGTGCCCAGGCATCTGGGCAGTCCAATTCTTAAAGGCGCAGCATCGCTCCCGCTGGCTCCCCAGCAGCCCGTCTGCAAGCGCTCACGAAAGTGCTTCTCTCTCCATGCGCTCACATGGCCCCACGCAGAGAACAAATCCCTGCGATGGCTGCCCGGGAAAGAGCCGTGACCCACAGGGGCTTTCGTCCCTCGGCCGCTAGCCAGCTTCGAGACCCGGGCACATCATTTCACAGCTCCGGGCTCCCGTCTGTGATATGAGGGACTTGTACTCAGTGTTCTATCCTTAAGGTCCCCGTCATTAAACCAAAGAATCAAAGTGGAAAGCCTGTCACCACTGAGATGGCCAAGGACGCCTGGCTGGTGCCTGTGGCCCACCTCAAAGAATCAAGCAACTTGGTTTTGAAATCCAGAGGCTCTCCTCCTCCGGGCCCCACCGCCTCCACGAGTTTGATCCTCCTCAGGACCAGCTTTCTTTCTCCTAAATAGGCAGTGAGTGGCCGCAGTGCCTCCCGGTCCGTCTTGGGAATCGAGGCTGAGCAGAGCCAGCAGGATGCTTCCCCATCTCAGAGAACACTTCCAGTCTCTTAATCATTCAGTGGCTTGTCTGAACCTCTCATCATCAGCGAGAAGCATCCGCTGCACTTTCAGGAAAGCCACAGGAGACGGGAGCTCTGCGGCCCTGGGCAGGGCGCACCCAGTCACCCCGGGGCAGGGCCTGGAAGAGAGACCGGTGGAAGCCAATTTGGCTCCATTGAATAAAGCAACTTCCCAACGCTCCGTGTCGGCCTGGGGCTTGGAGTTGGGGGTGGAGATGGGTCAGATGTGGAGGCGGGACACGGGAGGGACCGCCCTGCCCTGGTCTCTGCCGCACAGCACCGTGACCCCCCCTTCACAGCCTGAGCCACGACCACAACTTCTCAGTTGATTGTGGGGATTACATGTGAACACTGTGTTCTCACCAGATAGTGGGCTCTTAGCACAGGGCTGGGGGCTGGGTTGACCCATCTTTATAGTGTTCATGTCTAGCCCACTGCCTGCTGCATAGTAAGTGCTCAGTAAACACTGGTGACGAAGGAGTGGTTGTGAATAGGGGTGGGGGTCGGGAAGCTCTGGGGCAAGCTCCACCTCTGACTTTATGAGTAGCACGACGTATTTAACAGAATAGAGTGGCATGCCGGTTTCTTTGGGATTTAGCCCTTGCCTTTGCTGCTGGCCCTTCTGTTTCAGGTGCCCTACACACCAGCTGTGATACCCACTAACATTTACTGTATGTTTACTATGTGCCATTCAGTCCTAAGTGCTTATACATATGAAGCCACACAATCTTCACAGGAGCCTAATGAGATGGGTACTATCATTACCCCCAATTTTCCACATGGGGACACTGAAGTACAGGGAGGTTAGGCAACTGGCCCGAGAACACACAGCTGCAACATGGCAGAGCTGGGATGTGAGGCCCTGCAGCCAGAGGTGTGGCCGGAGAGCCCACAGTTTGGGTCACACCCTCCTGCCTCTCTGAGGCTCTGCTCCCCCAACTCTCCAGGTTACTTTGCACGGCCAGGCCTCCGCCCTATTCTCTCCACCCTGAAATAGCCTCTCCCTGTCCTGGTCAACACTTGCCTCTCCAGGCCAGCTGTCCTGTCCCCTCCTCCTGGGTCACCTCCCCTCACTCCCCTGGTCTGACTTGGGGTGTGTGCCCATGGTCCCTGGGTCCAGAGGCCTAGGGACAGATGTTACAAGTGCCCTGGAGCAAGGCTAAGGCCCATCGGAGACCACATCTGTAGGATGGGGAGACCCACTGATGAGGGGGCTGCAGTGGAGGAGAGAGAGACTCACTCCACCTGCCCCAGCCCCCAAGCTGGTTCAGGGCTCTGCTGGGAGGGGGCCCGGGGTGGGCGTTCCTTCCAGTGCCAAGCGCGCTCCTGCTGTGAGCGCTGGTCTGATGACGTGGGTGGGTGGGTGGGTCCCTGCCTGGATGGGTGGCTGGAAGGGCGGGAAGTGTGCCGAGATGCGCGGGCTCCCTGCTGGGTTCTGTTTGTTCTGAGTTCCCCGCCTGCTTCCTCTCTCAATGCTTTCCGCCCCAGGGCTGCGCAGCATTATGAATACATAATGGGGCAGAATTGAGGTGCCTCAAACGGACTCCATATACTCCAGCTGCAGCCTGCGGTGTGGACACCGGGAGAAGAGGGGACCCTCCAGCTCACGTGGAGCCCAGGGGTGCGGCAGGAAGTGGGGGAGATCTGGAGGCTGGGTCTGGTCCCCAGGGACCCGGAGAGCCACAGCACAGCAGGAGGCCAATGTTACTGTATCTGAGCATCTTCAGGGAAACAGACGGCTTTATTTAGGAAACTTTCTCCCATTCGTGAAGTTGCCCTTGAAAAGAGGTTCAGTGTTTCGCACGCACCATTACTTTTGGAAAGATATCCGTGACTCAGAATCACATGGGGAGGTGCAGCTCTCTTCCTAAGGACATTTGGAAAGGTGGGCGCAGAGGAGGGGGCTGTGCGGGGGTGGAAGGAGCCAGAGGGGAGCGAAGTTAGAAAAGTTCCAGAAGAGATGGAGGCAATGCCTGGGCAAGCTGGGGAGTCTGCACCCTGGGCTCTTGGCCACGAGAGGCCAGAGCCCAGGACCTCCCCTCCACCCTGGTCCGCCCACTGGCATCTTCATTAATGACGGGAGTAGCAAGAGGCACATAAGCGAAGTTGGCAATGACAATCTGTCTTCATTTCCTGACTCGGGCTGTTCGTCTGCCTGTGGCTGTCAAATAGCCATCAGCTTCCCCAGGAAGAGGGTGGGCATCTTGGGGCGGTGAGCACCCCCTCTCTGTGCCGGCGGGGCTGTGGCAGGAGGGAAGAGTCCTGGTCCCAGTGGGTGGTCTCCTGGGGCAGCTGAATGGTTCTGCCAACAGGTGCCTGGGGACACCAAACAGGCAGGGCTTTGGGCTCAGCCAAGGGCACACACTTGAACTGCCGGTGACGGCGGCTTGGGCTTCCTTCTCTTTGCTGACCCGAAGCTTTGGGCTTCCCCCGCCCCCTGCCCCTGCATCTCTCGGTCCTGCTGTGTGAGGCCGCTCTGTGAAGCCTTTCACGGAGATGACCGTCTGCTCTGGAAGCATCCCCTTCCGCGCTCTCGCCCCTCTGGCTGTCCCTTCCCAGTCTCTGCTGGGTCCTCCTCCCTTCCCTGCCTCTAAATAGCACAGTTCATCAGAACTCGGGTCTGGGCCTCTCCCTCCTTCTCATCCACGTCAATGCCCATCTCTATGGTCACGACTCCGAACTTAGGGCCCCGTCAGAGGCCTGTCTTCTAGACTCCAGACTCATGGAGCAACACTCCTCATTGTGGACATCTCGCAGACATCGAGCACGTCTCAGACGCTCAGAGGTGAACTCTCATGTTCCATTTACATTCTCCTCTTTTCCCCAGCTCAGGGCGTGGCCCCTCCACCCACCTCGTTGCCCAAGTCAGAAACGAGACATCACCGCCGACTCCTGCCTTCCTCTCCCCTTTGCATTTAGTTCCTCACCTGAGTCAGTTCTCTCTCCAAATTCCATCTCCAGTCTACCCACTTCTCCCCATCTTCAGTGCCACCCAGAGGGCCACGCCACCTCTCAGCTGGCCACAGGTAACTCCCTGGTTCCTTTGGCTCTGCCTCACCTCCCCCCCAGCAGCCAGAGTGCTCTTTCAGATTGTAAGATGGACCGCACCGCTCCTCTGTTTCAAACCCTCCACTGGCTTCCCCTGGCGCTAGGCATGAGAACCCAAACCCTTACCACGACCTGCCAGGCCCACACCACAGGCCCGACTCGTGGCCCTCTCCCCTGCCCTGGCCCTCCTTCCCGCCGCCAGCTCTCAGGCTGGCTTTCAGCTCCACAGCGTCCAGGCGATTCCCGCCCCAGGACTTTGCACATCTCGCTCCCTCTGATCACTTTCCCGAGCTCTTCACGAGGCAGGTGCCCGCTCATCCCCGGCACCACTTCCTCCAAAGCCACAGTCCCTGCTCTAGACTGAGCTCCCGAAGGACAGGGCGGGTCTGTTTTCCCAGGACTAGTATGAAGGAGGCCCGCCCTGGGGCTCAGGCCTGTCCCCAAGAGTGGGTGTCTCCTCCCGTGGCGCCCCCTAGGCCTTGCTTTCCTTACCCTAGTCCCTCCATTCTCCTCAGCACTGTCTTTCTGGGCTTGAGCACAGTACCTGGTATGCAACACGTGCTCAATAAATACTTGCTGACTTAATGAGCAACTCAGCCCTGTGGGGTTTAACTGATTGAGAAGGTGGCATAAAGGATGGGTGACAAGAGTGTCCCTGTAGGTAACAGGATGGCTTCAGGGTAGAGCCTGGTCAGGTGTGTTCCTCGGGGTGCGGTTTGGGAGGCAGGGGTGTGATTCTTGAGCTGCACCCAAGATCTGCTGAGTCAGAGGCTCTAGATGGGGCCTGGATGTGGATGATTGACAAGCTTCCCGGGAGATTCTTACGTGTCCTCAGTTTGCAACTTAAGGCAAATGAGGAGACTGCAGGCTGCCCTGGATCAGACCCTACTAGCCTCTCTGTGACATGGAGCATGTCCCCAGGGAGCACGACCAAAGCCATTCCGTCCCGTGCTGCTGAGCAAAAGTTATGATCCTAAAAGGGCCTCTTCTCCGTTAGGTGACAGGATCCCGATGGGATCCTCATGGGGGCCGGTCGCTATTGCCCTTCACCTTCTCCCTACGTACCAGGTACCCTGGATAGCTAAACTGTAGTCAGAAGCCATCTCAGCCCCAGGCAGAGGGTTTAAGAAGACTGGGTAGTGTTTTGAAAGACGTCTGGCCCCATTCTGTAAATATTCCTTAAGGCATTGCTCAAAGCGCAATGCCCAGACCAACAGCACCAGCATTACAGGGAACTTGCCAGAAATGCACATTATTGGGCCCACCTTCACCAGGGGTGGAGTCCAACAAGCCCTCTCGGGAAGTCTTAGCAAGTGAGAATGTTGCCTTATCGAGTTAAAGAACCAATTCGGCATGTGCACCTGCCGGGATTTAGAAGTTCCCTCCACTCTGTTTAGCCTACTTATTCTGGTGATCAAAGCCAAAGTCAACAGAGAAGGGAACTATCAGATAAAGAGTGTCTACTGGTTCCTGGAGGCCCTGCTGGGCGCTTCACTTGTATTTAATTCATTTCATTTGTGCCACTTTGCTCGGAGGAGGTCAGAATGACAGCCACATTGAGGTTCGCAGAGGCTAAACCTTGCCTACGTTCTCAGAGCGATCAACCAAGTGTAGATGTGGACTCCTCTGTGCTGACGCTGAAGGCTTTGCTCTCCCCCATCCCTCCCTCCGCCTGCTGCGGCCTGCTTCCTCTGGAAGGCAGACACAGGGGCGGCTTTACAGCCTGCACTACAGATTTCAGGGGAGCCATCTCCTGCTAAGTTACCGCAGCCAGTGTATGTCCTGGCCGCAGCCCGTTTGTCTCGAAAAAAGCCTGTATGTATGGCATCATCTCGTGAGGTGCTACGTTGCTGTGGACACTGCTTTGCGGGAGAGGAGGAAGCCGGGCAGCGGTGGGCAGGACCCCTGGGCAGAAGCTCTTGTCCCCGTGCGGAAGCTCAGTGGAAGGACCCTGGGCTCTCTGCCCGGACCTTCCCATCTGAGCTCCCCCAGGTGCAGCCACCGGCACTGGGGGAGGAAGCGGGGGGGGGGGGGGGTATTGGGAGTGTCTCCCTCTGTCTCCTGCAGAGTTGGAGTTATTTTCTCGCTTCCTGAAGTCCTGAGATGGGGTGAGGGGATGGCTTGCAGCCCCTGTGGAAAGCTGAAGGTGTCATATCTCAGGATTCATTCCCTGGGTGGGTTCTTTGTGGATTAGAGCAAGGAAACTCCCATCTCACATCACTAGGCATCAAGAGACCGAGTGACTGTTCAACTCACCCAGTCCCAGCTTCCAAGCAGGGCCACCGTACCCCCAACACCGAGGCCTCTTTTTAAAACACGTCACTCACACGTTTCCATGTTCTATCACCTGGACCTCAGGAAACTCTCCTTCATGTCCAGCCCGGTGCCTCCCTCCTCCTCCGCTCCTCCCCATCTGCCACTTCATCATACAAGGCAGACACTGCGCCTTCACACACTGGGAGGTCGTGTCAGATTTTACTCCTTCTTCCCTTGGCCAAAGCCCAGAAACTTTGTTTTCTTGGCTGTCTAATGTTTCAAAGCATTTTGGCCTCAACTAGACCCACGTTAGTCATCAGCGAGGAACTTTCGGTTGGGGCTCTGGTGGGAAGCTGGGGTTTTGTTCTTTATCCAACCAGAGGGATCACAAGTCTGAGAATCAGTACAAACAGCCCATCCGCTGCCCTCGAGGTAGTCCCTAACCGGTAGCTCCTCCAAGCCCTGGATTGGCAGGCATGAGCAGAAGCCACTAGGAAGACTTGACCGGCTGTTGGGAGAAAAATCAAGATGGGCACGCAGCAAGCATGTGACCTGTTGGGAAACCTCCCATTGTCCTGCACCACGGGCTGTGCTATCAAAAGCCCACCTGGTGGGCTGAGGGGCCAGCGAGAGGAGAAGGAGGGCAGCTGCGTTGGGTATGTCGCTGGGTGGAGGACGGGAGTGAGGACATCTTCCAGCCTGGGTTTCAGAGGCCACAGCTCCTGGCTTTAGGGCCCACGGGAAGATGCCCTAGCTCAGGGGTGGGCAAACTTTTTGACTCGAGGGCCACAATGGGTTCTTAAACTGGACCGGAGGGCCGGAACAAAAGCATGGATGGAGTGTTTGTGTGAACTAATATAAATTCAAAGTAAACATCATTACATAAAAGGGTATGGTCTTTTTCTTTTTTAGTTTTATTCATTTCAAGCAGGCTGGATCCGGCCCGTGGACCGTAGTTTGCCCACGGCTGCCCTAGCTTGTGGGTTGCCTCTTTCTTCCTTCTCAGCCCTGCGCTTCCCCACCCATCAGCACCTTCAGCAAGTGGACTTGAGGAAGGCATCTTGTGGGTCTTCTGAGGCTCCAGCAGCAGGATAAACTTAGGACTAACATTGACTTTGCTAACCAGCGGAATGATCAGGGCAGTGATGGCGAACCCCTTGAGCTCGGCGTGTCAGCATTTTGAAAAACCCTAACTTAACTCTGGTGCTGTGTCACATAGAGAAATTTTTTGATATTTGCAACCATAGTAAAACAAAGACTTATATTTTTGATATTTATTTTATATATTTAAATGCCATTTAACAAAGAAAAATCAACCAAAAACATGAGTTCGCGTGTCATAGGTTCGCCATCACTGCTCTAGGGCAAGTCATCATGCCTCCCCGAGCTGTGGCTTCCTCAGCTGTAAAGTGAAAGCATTGCACGGGGTGACCCTCCCTTCTCTGCAGTAAAACGGGTTGGCCGGGAGAATGCATGAATGTGTGCAGCCATGAGAATGCATGAATGTGTGTGCTCACCGCCCCCCGCCAGGTGAGGGTGCACAGCAAACTCTTAGACACTCTCTGCCCCGTCCTGTGGAGCTACGTCTGGGGCCCCAGGAATTGGCTTCAGCCATCGCCACGCTGCTGTGTTGTGACAGTGCACCACTGGAGGGGGGGAGGTTAGGGGGCGAGGGGGCGGGGGGCAGCCTCCACCACCCGTGGGAGAGCCGGGCAAGTACAGAGCTCTGTGCCGGGGGTGGTTCTGAGCCAGGTCCGGGCCTCTCTTCCCCCTTCGCTCACCCAGGAGCTCGGTGATAAGGCACCAGATTAGCTCCATTATTGTAGCCAGTCCAAAATTATAGGGCGCCTGTTCTGCCAGCGTCAGTAACGCCTCCCATGGGTGAGCAGGTGACACACATGGCTACTTCCTCTCTTCCAGGCACCAAGTTCAGGGGGCAGACAGGGAGATGGGGTTCGGGCTGGGGCAGCCTTGGGGGGTGGGGTGGGGGGGTGGGGAGAGGAAACATGGAGCCCAGGCCCCGGCCTGTCCCCGTGCCAGAGCCACGGCCAGCGGCTCTCTGAGCTCCACAGAAATTCTTGTTGAATTAATGAGCAGCTCTTTTGAAGCGACTGCCTTTGGGCCCCGAATAAACCTAGAAGAGGCCCCCAGAAGGGCCCAGGCTGGCATCAAGGCCAGGCCATGCCTGGCGGCCCCTCCTACACCTCATATCCCAGGGAATTCAGGGGCCCCCTGATAACAGAGCCGCAGTGGTCTGGTCTACCGTGGGAAGGCAGGCCGGGGGTGCACCAGGTGCGCACGCCCTGCCCGTCTTCACTACCCCACCTCTGAGCCTTGGCCCTGCGCGCCTGACACTCTCCCTCTTCCTGTTCTCCACCAACATCCTTCCTTTCTTCCCAGCATTCGTCCAGAATGGGAAAGCTTAATCCTGGAAATTTCCAGGCCTGACCTAGCCGGGGCATCAGCTCTTTCTGTCTCCAGTGCATTCCCACACTCATACGGTTTTTCTAAGCAGTGGGAGGACTCTGGATTTCATAAAAACGTTAGCGGTGGTTACCTCAGGATAATTAGCTTACAGTGAGCAGTGTTTCATTTCGGTGTGGCTTTCTGTTTTTTCCAAACGACCTAAAACAGGAATGTAATACTTGCCTTGGGGCAAGGAAGGGTAAAATATGTTACAGTCGTGCAGCTTTTAAAGAAAACGATCGCCGTGCTGCTTTTCTGTTCCATCATTTTAAAAGTGTGTGACTCTGGGGAATCGCCTCAGTTTGCCGCATCTATAAAATAAAAGTTCCGATTTCTCACGGCGTGGAGAGGGTTACATGGGATAATGTATTTGGAATGTGCTTTAGAAACACGCTCTGTATTATTGTTCTTAGAATCAGGATCGATAAACTGGCTAGAGCCTCAGAAGGCCCTTTCTCGTTGATATTTTATTATATCCTCCCCGCAACCTTGTGCAACACAGGACACTTCCCACATTTTACTCACGGCTCCCTTCTGCCAACCGAGGAACCAGAGAGGTGATGTGATTTGTCTGAGGCCACACAGCAGAGGCAGGATTCTAGTCTTGGCTTCCGGACTCCAACTCCTGCTCACCTGCAGGTTTGGGGAGCCGGCGCCCTGTCTACCAAACACATTTCAGAGGCCTCCTGACGGGCAGCCCAGAGCTGACCGTGGCCTGGAACACTCTACTCCCTCATCAGTGCCTCAGCTTCCCCGTCAGGGACACGAGATATCTTCCTCCTCCTTTCTCAGCGCTTGGGAGACACACCGAAGTGGGAGCAGTTGCGGGCTTATCCTAACCACTCACGTGGCTATCAAATAAGTTGCATAATC
The DNA here is from genome assembly GCF_963259705.1 of Myotis daubentonii. Classification (NCBI taxonomy): domain Eukaryota; kingdom Metazoa; phylum Chordata; class Mammalia; order Chiroptera; family Vespertilionidae; genus Myotis; species Myotis daubentonii. The sequence goes on along the minus strand of NC_081857.1, from coordinate 36,083,875 downwards.
TTCAGGACGCATGGTCTCCCTGCAATTCTCCTTTTCCCAATGTGGTTTCTTAGGGAAACGGAAAAAGTGTCCCACACTGGGGGCTGGAGTCCTCGGGGGGGGGGGGAAGTGACAGAGTTGGACAAGCTTGTGTCCTGGACCCCGTGCGTGTGGGTGCACGAGTGTGCACAGGGCTGCCTGCGTCTGGCCCGGGGGGCCCAGGCTGATGCCAGCTGGCCACCCCCGCAGGCAGGGGCCCTGCTGAGGTTCCCCCCTGCTGTCTCCTGGAAGAGGCAGCCATCACTCAGCCAGAGCTGCTCCGGCAGAAACCATCGCCCAAATAGAGTTGGGAAATAATTTTCCCTGAAGAGAGCTGGGTGCCTGCCCAGTCTCGGGTAGGATTTACTAATACCCAAAAGTCAACAAAAAGGAGCGCTGTCAGCAAGAATCGGAAGTGGAGTTACAGAGATACTCGCTGCCTGCCTCTCCCTGGCCTCTTCTCACCCCCCCCCCCCCCACACACACACACACCCACACACACACACCTGCCAGAAGGGCCCGAAGCAAGAAGAGAGTTTGGCCCCATGTTCCTCCCATCCCCTTAAAAGCCACCTGAGAGCCATCAAAATGCCCACCCAGCCAGGGTCTGCCTTCCCAGGACTGCCCGCCAGCTCCAGGGTCTCCCCAGTGGCAGGTCCCTCTCCTCTCAGGCCTCCAGGCTCTCAAAACCGAGCTGCTCTCGTCCCCTCCCTTCCGCTTCCCGCTAACTCTCAGTTAATGCCATGTACTCATCTGGGGGGGATGGCCCCTCTGAGTGTCACCGCGGCAGGGCCCTGGGGAGGGACTCTGCTGGAGATGGTTTCTGACAACGTGGAGGCCTTTTCGAGTCACAAAGCCAGCCTGTCCCCGACCTCCCGAGAAGGGAGATGCTACTGGCGGCTGCTACATGACACACCAGCGCTGTTTCTCTCCCTGGAACTGGGCGGCTCCTAGCACAGGGCCCAGGGTGTCACTCCAGGGATGTGAGTCAGCCCCCCAGGGAAGGAGCCCGATGACAGCCTGCTCTGAGAGGGGGACGCCACCCCCATCGCTCCTCACGGGGACAGGGCTCCCTCCTGCAAGTGGCCGCCTCCCTGGGGGCAGCAGGGAAGGGCCTAGAGAGGGCCTGCGGGGGGGACAGGGGGGGCAGAGCAGTGGCTCCCTTCTCTCCCAGCTGAGTTCCCCGCTTTTCTTTGGGGTTTTCTCTTTGGGCCCAGCTGCCCCATCACCTCTGCCCCCCACACTCTTTCAGCCCTGACCACCTGGAGACCCAAATCCGCTCCCTCGGGGTTCCCACGGCTTCCCGGAAGCAGCCTGGCGAGGGAAAGGACTTCTCTGAACACTAAAGTGACAGAGGAACAAGCAGAGACCAGGCAAGTGACACACAGGCAGCGGGCCTTGGGCATCTCAATCACTGCCCGCCCACCCCACCCCCCAGGGGCTGGGACAACCCACAGCCCCTCCCTGGCGCTTTCCCAGGCAGCTCCCTGCTCCTTTCTGGGGCGTGGCATCCTCTCCTCCACGTCCACCTGTGGTGTCCTAACAGCCTGTGTCCTTCCTTCCTGAGACCCCACCCAGTCCTCCCACGGGCCTGGGGCTCCCTCTGAGGGCTTTTCCTCCTCGGCCCACTGGCAGGACCGGAGGTGGAGACAGAACCCCCCTTCCTATCGCAGGTGGCAACTCCACCTGCCCCCTAAGGCTGGGCTTCCTCGGGATACACGCGATGGCCCCACAGGCCCCTTCATGGCTCACAGAATGTGAGGAGACAAAACAAGCCCCAGGTAAAGCCACAGTGGCCCTCCCTGGAGGGCAGAGCCTGTCACCTGCTATGCGACAGCCTCAGGGTCCGAGGCTCCTGGAGAAGCCGCTTGTAGGGTTCTGACTGTTCAGAGATGGGCTGGAACTGAGCCGGGCACAGGGGCCAGAGAGTAAAGCGCCCTCGGCAGTTTAAAGAACAGTCTTGCTAGTTGGCTGTGACTGAGCTTGGAACCTGGGGGACTGTGGAGAGGAGCCGGTAGGAGAGGGGACCCGGCATTCTGCGGGGAGCATTGGGGGAGGACCCCTTGGGCAGGTGCCCACCAGCAGTCCTGGGCCAGGTGGGGCTGTTCACTGGGCAGTGGGAAGGTCAATGCCCAGTTCCCATGACAACCAACCTCCCGCAGGAGCATGCGACTCACTTCGCGTTGCTTGGGGTGCGGGGCCTGGGCTCGTGTCCCTTGACTGGGGCAACGGAGGAACAGCCATCGGAGGCTTGAGGAGAACATTTCAGAAAAGGCCGAAACAAAGAGCAGGGAGACCTGCTGGCCCCACCCCGGGCAGGCAGGCCTTGGGGAGAGCCCCTCGCCAGCTCTGGGCGGCAGCAGCAAGGCAGAGGGAGGAGCAGATGGAGCGCAGCCAACTCCCCCGGGTCTGACTCCGGCTCTGCAGGAGTGGTGGTGAGGATTCAATGTAAGCTATGGCACCTACAGCCTGGCACGTAGGCAGCAGGGGAGCCCCAGTGATGCCCCAGTTATACCTGCAATCGGAATTCTGCAAGTAGACAATGATCCGAGTCTTATTCTCCCAACCATTCCTCACCCCACCTCGACTTCCTCACCCCCTACACGCTCAGACCTGTGATTTCAGATCACAGTATAGAACAGCCCCCGGAGAAACCCGTTTCATAGTTGAAGATGCTGGTGCCCTCCCTGGATTCCAAGCTGTGCCCAGGCCAGCCATCAGCAGGGTGGAGCTCTAACATGGCCGTCTTCTGACACAATTATTGGTATTTCTCAGGCCACCGAGGCTGAGGGCTATTGCCAGAGAGATGGGCATATGCAAACATCTCTCCTCAGCACCGCCCCCCCCCCCCCCCCCCCAGCCCACGATCTGTCTCTCAACTCTAATCCCCTCACCCCGTGGCCAAGTGGAAATGGTCTCCATGGAGAACCCTCCGTCCCAAGTTTGGCTGCAGCCCTGGGGAGACCCTCAAGGTCATTCTTTGTCCAGAAGGGAAGGCATTGCATATTCATGGAGCATGAGTAGGTGTCAGTTCAGACACAGGAGGGAAATGTGGCTACAGGGGCCGAGTGATGAGGATGGATGAGGGCCAGATGGGTGCAGGGCTGGCAGAGGAGTGGTGCGGAGGAGGCTCCCTGCTGGAGCGGCTGCAGCTTTCTACATTGTTGTTGACATCAAAACCCCATAAAAACATGCCAGCAACTGGACACGGGCGACCTCGACTCTAAGGCCAGCCTGGTCTCCTCCTCCGAGGTATAAATATTTATGTGTCATGGGAGGGGTTGGCTGGCTTAGGGTCGGGGCACTTTGACCACGCCTCTCTTTCCTCCTCGGTTTTCTGGCTGATGCTTCCTGTCAGTTTGCCTGTTTGCAGTCTCAGTAGAGACAGGAAGTCCCTTTCATGGAAGAGACCGACTGTTGGCTGAGAAAATGCCATCTCTGCTCTGTGCCTTTTAGGACACTTCATGCCTTAGACCCCACATCTTCCCTTGGCCTCTTCCCTATAAGACAGAGGCTCCCAGGCCCAGAAGGAAGACAGCGAGTGGGCAGTGAGCTTGGAGTGGAAGTGGGGAGGAGTGAGTTAAAAAAAAACCAGGGCAAGAGAATTGCCTATAAAAACCTAGAGACAAGAAAGGCAACAGGCAGAGCCTAGGCCTGGGTCTCAGGAGACCTGGGCTCGGGGTCCAGATCTGCACGGACTCACTGAGCCCCCCCAGACAGGTGTGACTTCTCTGGTCTTAACTTGCTCATCTGAGGCAAGAGGACATTGGGCCAAATCATCCCTAAGGTCATTTCTAGCTCTGACCTTCCCCAAGTCCAGGAGAACATGGACACAAAACACTGTGGTCCACTGGAAATCAGAAACCCCCCGGGGACTGTCCCAGTTCTCCCAAGGCCGTTGGTACTCTGGTCATAGTTACACCCCCTGAGCCCAGTCTCCCCCAAACTGCTGCTGATCCAGGGGATACAATGCACCCCTTCCCCTTCCTCCAGAGTGAACCCTTGGGTTTGAACACCCTCGAGGGGATGTTGGGTGGTTGCTTCCCTGGGGACCAAATCCTCTCCCTCCAGGAGCATGTCACTGGGTTCTCAGGTGACAGAAGCAACAAGGCGGGGAAGGACGGCATGCCCAGGGTTGGAGGACACATTTCTGTTGGTGCATGAGCCTGTCCGCTAGTGGTTTCCCATTCATTCTAATGTAGGGGAAGATGAGGGATGTACACCATTGAGGCGCACCGCACCCTAGCGACGGACACGTGGGCAGGATGGGCTGGTCCCAGCCCTGAGCTGTAGCACGCCGCAGAGCTGGGTTCAGAGGCCAGTGGAGTGGGCAGTCGGGCTGCCTGGATGCCGGGGATTGAGTAACGGAGAGAAGGGAACCGTCTCCACTGCTCTGAGCCTCTGGCAGCCTCTGAAGGCCATGTCCTCTGAAGCCGCAGGGAAGGACCCGTTGTGTTTAGAAACGACTTCAAAGAGAACACCCCAGGCCAGCCGGGAGGTTACTGAGCAACTCAGCTTACAGCCAGGCCAGGGCCCTGTCTGGACCAATTAGCTTTGTTTTCCAGCCTCACCCAGGAAACCTTTACCCCATGTACCCAACCATGGCCACTGGCCCCAGCCGGCCCAAGAGGAAGGGTAGGAAGGGTCAGCGCCCATCCATCGCCTCTGCTAAGGGATGCAGGCTTGGCGCGCCCACCTTTGCTGCAGCCACTCTGGGGGTGGCTGCCCATCTCCCGAACCAGTGTGCTTCCTGCACCCCCCACCCCTTCTGGGTTCTTGCTGGATTTCCAGCTATTGCTTTCTAGAGGAGCCTTGGCTCTCTGGGGAGTCCTAGGAAGGCCAAGGTCCCCTTGGCCTCAGAACATGGCACCTGGCAGGCTGAGCTACACTCCCAGGACCTGAGATCTGAGCATGGGGGACCCTCAGTGCACCCCGAGCTCTGAGGGTATGGCTGCAGTTCTTCTTTGGAAGCTGAAAACTTCCAAAGTTGCTCCTGGCTTCGATGTTTCCATCTCTTCCGGGAGGAGAGGAAAGGAAAGACCCCACGCAGCTGCCCTCCGCACGGCCAAGGGCCGGAGGGATAAACAGCGGGGGCTTGATGGACATTCCCACCCACTGGAACGGAAGTGGAGGAGGAAAGCTGGGTATTCCAGAGAATGAGGCGAGCAGGCCGGCCTGAGGGAGTGCTGTGGTAAAGGAATATTAGCCGAGACAAGCGAGCCAGAGGCAGCTTCCGCTGGGCAGCCCCAGGCGGCTTCTGATCGGGCGGCGGGCCAGGCAGCCAGGAGGGCACAGCCAGGGCTCGCTGGGGCCAGGCCACTGACGGCAGGGCTGGCCAGCTTCATACATTATTCAGAGCAGCTCTGGCTGACCAGCTTGGGGAGCAGTCTTCATGGGTCTGGGCGGGCAGCCCAGGCCCAGCTTTGCTCCCTTCACACCTCCCGGGGCTTCTGTGTGACCCTGACCCGCACTGCAGGTCCCTTCTGGAAAGCTCTCCCTGTCTGCTTCCATCCCCACTTGGTGCTGCCTGCAAGAGTGCAAACGCTCAGGAATTTAAGGCGGGTTTCCAGGGATACTGAGGCTGGATGGAACGTCAGCTACAGTGAACCTTTTAAACTTATGATTGTGGCATCCCATGAACCTCTCCTGCCCCTTTACCTCCCATTTCATCTTTACTCTCTCCCCAGGAGGGCAGAGCTGCTTCCCTGCCTGCCCGCTTTCCCCCGCCCCCCAACTAGACTGGGAGGCCTGGGGGGCAGGACTGGGGTTGAAGTCCTTGTATTCCTGGTACGTAGCAATTACACCACAAATAGCTGCTGCGTGCAGAAAAGAAAGCCTGTCTTACGCACGAGAGTTCTTTCTAGAGCCCCTTCCCCCACCCAAAGGAACACACTCTCCCCTCGGAGCCTCTTTTATACTCTCCACCTCCCCTGCCGCCAAAGGCAAGCCTGGAACTTTCCTCTTTTAGAAACTGTTTTAGACAAATCGCACCTGACCCTGCTTTCTTTTCTCCGTCTCTCCACTTCTGCACGTGGCTTGTGGCGCAGCAGCTGGTGACTTTGTAGCAAGCTTCCTGAACTGGTCTGTCCCCAACTGTGTGTGAGGGCCTCGGGGGTTTGGGGGCCACTGGGCATGCTCTGCGGTCCCTGTCGGCCTGGGCACTCTGTGGAGGGCTCACTCTTGGCCACTGTTTCCACAGCCCGGCTCTACAGGTGCCCAGCGAAGCCCCCGAGCAGAGCCCACACTCGGGGCGGGTCTGTTGAATGAAAGAATGTCAAGGTCAGTGCCCACAGGAAGAATACGGGGAAGTGGCAGAGGAGTCCAGTGTCAGCACCAGAGCTGCCCCAGAGAGAATGAGAGAGCTTAACAGTCCCTGGACGGATCCCTGGACGGGCTGCCCCGTTTCAGGAGCAGAGTCACCACGCCCCTCGGGCCATGCGAGGGCTGTGCTCTGCGGAGGAACTGGGTCAGATCTTGGCTCCTGCCGCTCTCTGTGGGTGACTCGGTGAACCCTGTCGCCTACAGCCTTCGTCTCTCTATTTCTATGCAGGGGATGATAATAAGGATTGTGTGAGGATGAGATGTAATAAAGCTGGTTGTGCTCTTGGCTCCTCCTAGGCCAGTGGTTCTAACCTTCCTAATGTCGCGACCCTTTAATACAGTTCCTCATGTTGTGGTGACCCCCAACCATAAAATTATTTTCGTTGCTACTTCATAACTGTAATTTTGCTACTGTTATGAATCGTCATGTAAATATCTGATAGGCAGGATGTATTTTCATTGTTACAAATTGAACATAATCAAAGCATAGTGATTAATCACAAAAACAATATGTAATTATATATGTGTTTTCTGATGGTCTCAGGCGACCCCTGTGAAAGGGTCGTTCGACCCCCGAAGGGGTCACGACCCACAGGTTGAGAACCGCTGTACTAGGCGCTCAAGTACTAACCGGCATATCCCCAGCAAAGGCAACAGGTGGGGAGCGAACTCAGCCCAGGCATAGGCTGTGCCACGTGGGGAAGGAGGGAGACAGCTTGTTGGGGCAGCCGTCCCTGGGGCAGGAGAACCTCCTAGAGGACATTTCCCAGGAGCTGAAGGAGAGGCCTGATTCCTCCTGACATTCAAGGGAGGTGGTAGGTCTGAAATTCTGCTCAGTGGCCTGTTATCTTGGGGGTTAAGTTTCTCCTGTGGAGACCGCACTCCAGGGACGGGGCACCTCCGCTCTGTGACCGTGAGGGAACCGAGCACTTCTCTGTGGGAAAAATCTACAAACTCAGCCCATCCCAGCACATTGCAGCTGGTTTCCCACTGAGAAACCACAGGCCAGAGAGGGCAAGTCACTTTCCCAAGGTCACACAGGAGCACGTGGTATAGCTAGGACATAAAATAAAATAGGAGTAATAATAGCCAATGACCAGTCAGAACAAGTGGTCTGGACCAAAGTGGGGGGTCCGGCGTGGGAGTGGTCAGTGCCCCACAGGCCGAGCTAGAAGGAAAGGCACGGTGAGAAGGGCTCCGGAGCCTGCTCCGGGACAACGTTCTCCTAGGCATCTTGCTTGTGAGTTTTATTTAATTTCCTGCTTATCATACCGCTATGAGCTCCACACCATTATAATCATCCCCATTTTGTGGATGTGGAAACCAAGGCACAGTTTAGATAATGTCCCCAAGGTCTGCAGGCTAAAAGGGGCAGAAGCTGGAATGCAACATGAGTTTGTTTGGCACCAAAGCCTGAGCTCTTTGCACACACATGCACACACATGTTGTGTGTAGACACACACACGTGTATACACAAACACACATGCTCACTCTGACCTGGCAGGGACCTAGTAAGGCAGGAAGATGGCCGAGCCCATTAGCACCAAGCACAACACATATTTATGGCCCCAATTATAGCCTTCACCCTCCCTCCCCTCCCCGCCACCTGGAATAGCGACAGGAATAGTGTGCGCACTGAGGTCTGAGGCCTCGGTAGCAATAAGTACAAGATTACAAAGATGTTAGCAAACCCGGTGACGGTGGCTCTATTATAATGATAAATCTACAGCTTTATGTAGAAATAATGAGACTGGGAGCAGAAGGGAGGGGGAGGAAAGAGCAGGGTGACTTCAGCCAATCAAAGTTCTGGGTGGGGAGAAGCATGGCAAGGCGCTGGGAAAGCCCAGGAGACCATCCGGGACCTTAGCCAAGCCAGGCAGGACGGGAGCATTGAGGCAGCCCTGCTGGGGATGGGGTGGATTTAATGAACTCCCTCAATTCCTTCCCCCGCGTGGGCTTCTTGATGGGATGGGGCAGTAGAGGCCTCCCCCTGCCCTGGCGTGATTGGTTCCCTTACTTCTTGCCCTGCAGCCTGGAGAGGGACAGTAGCTAGGCTTCTATTGATGCCTCGGCTGCCCTCCAGAACAACCTGGGGGTGGCGAGGCAATTGGCTTAAGGTTTGCAATTAACAGAGCTGGACTCCTCTGACGCACACTCCCTTCACTAGCCTTGAAGCTCCACGCTCAGTGGTTGTGGGAAACACTACCAATGCTCCAGGCTTGGCTACTGCAAACCACCCGAGTGCTGGGGTGGAGCCCAAACAGAGGCCCACATGGGCCCCCCGGCCAGGGCTGGAGCTGATTCTCTGATACAAGCAGGGGGAGCAATAAGGGGACGGCATTCATGGATCCGTGTGACCTCAGAGAACCCTCCAGAGCCCCCTCTCCTTCCATCCAGCCTGTGGGTCACTGACCCCCCACTTCAGTGCAGGCAACCTGATCCCACTGGTTCATCTCTTTGCTGCTTTGGACACAAACCATCTGCCTGAACCATACTTGAAGGAACACAGGCTGGGTCTCTCCCCACCAACCCCAGCTCCACCCATTTTCCAAATGGCTGCCTTCTCCAGGAAGCCCTCCCAGGTTGCCCGAACCCAACGCCACTGCCTCTTTAATAATCCTCCCCTTTGCACCAATACAGACGGTCCCCAACTTTCAACGGTCTGACTTTATGATGGTGTCAAAGCTGCATATTCAGTAGAAACCGAACTTTGTTTTTTTTTTTTTTTCCTATTTTCTTTTTTTTTTTTTAATCTTTATTGTTCAGATTATTACATTTGTTCCTCTTTTTCCCCCCCCCATAACTCCCCTCCTCTCAGTTCCCGCCCCACCCTCCGCCCTCACTCCCGACCCACTGTCCTCATCCATAGGTGCACGATTTTTGTCCAGTCTCTTCCCACATCTACCACACCCCTTTCCCCCCCAAGAATAGTCAGTCCATTCCCTTTCTATGTCCCTGATTCTATTATAATCAACAGTTCATTCTGTTCATCAGATTATTTATTCACTTGATTCTTAGATTCACTTGTTGATAGATGCATATTTGTTGTTCATAATTTGTATCTTTACCTTTTTCTTCCTCTTCCTCTTCTTAAAGGATACCTTTCAGCATTTCATATAATCCTGGTTTGGTGGTGATGAACTCCTTTAGCTTTTCCTTATCTGTGAAGCTCTTTATCTGACCTTCAGTTCTGAATGATAGCTTTGCTGGATAAAGTAATCTTGGTTGTAGGTTCTTGGTATTCATCACTTTGAATATTTCTTGCCACTCCCTTCTGGCCTGCAAAGTTTCTGTTGAGAAATCAGCTGACAGTCGTATGGGTATTCCCTTGTAGGTAACTGGGTTTCTTTCTCTTGCTGCTTTTAAGATTCTCTCTTTGTCTTTTGCTCTTGGCATTTTAATTATGATGTGTCTTGGTGTGGTCCTCTTTGGATTCCTTTTGTTTGGGGTTCTCCGCGCTTCTTGGACCTGTAAGTCCATTTCTTTCACCAGGTGGGGGAAGTTTTCTGTCATTATTTCTTCAAATAGGTTTTCAATATCTTGCTCTCTCTCATCTTCTGGCACCCCTATAATTCTGATGTTGGTACGCTTGAAGCTGTCCCAGAGGCTCCTTACACTATTCTCGCATTTTTGGATTCTTTTTTCATTTTGCTTTTCCCATTGAGTGTTTTTTGCTTCCTCGCATTTCAAATCATTGACTTGATTCTTGCGCTCCTCTGGTCTGCTGTCGGGAGTCTGTATGATATTCGTTATTTCAGTCCGTGTATGCTTAATTTCTAGTTGGTTCCCCAATATAACATCGAGGGTCTCATTAGATTTCTTGAGGATCTCACAACATTTATCGGCGGTCTCACCAGTCTTTTCGAGGGCCTTACTAAGTTTATCGGCAGCTTCTAGACAGTTCTTAAGAGACCTTAAAAGTGTGGTTCTGAACTCAATATCCTCCATTGACAGTTTTGTCCTGTTTCTTTGTCTCCGCATTTTTTATGCTTTCTTGGTACACCCCCTAGTGGTCTTTGTGTGCAGTCTTGTTGCCTTTAAGCCTTGATTGATGTCGGCAATACCGGGGGTGAGTTGACCTCCAGGCTAACTGGCTATGAGAGTCCGCTGGGTCTGCAGTGGGAGGGCTTCTGTGCTGGATCTCTAAGGCGGTACTAATCTAGCCTTTGCCTGAGGCTATCCGGCAAATGGTTCTGCGCAGGGCTTGGGCGGGGCGGGTCCCAGGGGATCTACAGGGCTGGCCGGAGCGAGCAGTTATGGCTGCTCTCAGTTCCTTCCCCAGGGGCTCTGCCTCTCAGAGTCCCAGCAATGGCTGCAAACCTCGGAGAGAAAGCTGCCTTCGAGTTTCGACCGAAGCCAGACAGTCCCGCTTCTCCCGTTTGAGTCTTGCTCCCCAGAGACTCACCCGGATCTGGAGCTCAGAGTCTGAAACTCCCTCCCGATTGAAAACAACAACCGCGCCCTCCGCTGCCAGCCCGCTCCGCGCGCGCACTCCGCACCTGAGTATTTCACTTCAGCACTGCGCCTCCTCTGAGTCTGGGTATGATATTCTCTTTCCTCCTAGTTGTAGAATTTCCACTCAGCCAGCCTTCCTGTGGTTTTGGATGATGTCCGTTCTGTCCTTTAGTTATATCTCTGAAGTGGTTGTTCGAGGGCAGCGATCTCCTGCGTTAACCTACGCCGCCATCTTGGTTTCCTCCTATTTTCAACTCCGAAACCGAACTTTGAATATCAAATTTTGGTCTTCCCCTGGGCTGGCAATCTGTGGTCTGATGTTCTCATGATGCTGGCGAGCGGCAGGGAGCCTCAGCTCCTAGCTAGCCACGCGATCACGAGGGAAACCCACCGGCACAGTACAGTGTGTTAACTGTGTCGGATGATCTGTGCCCAGCTGTAGGCTCATGAGCTCTGAGCATGTGTCAGGTGGGCTTAACTAGGATGCGATGTTTGGTGGGTGAGGTGTATTACATGCATGTTGAGTCACTATATTTTCAACTTACAATGGGTTTCTTGAGACATAATCCCATGGACAGTCAAGGCGCATCTGTCCATAGTTGTGATTGAGGTAACTAAGCCATTGGTCATTCAACAAGAATGTGCTGAGCTCCTGATGACATGCTGAGCCCCGAGGGACACTCCAAGAGACCAAAAGTGGGACACAGCCATTCCCGAGCTGTGCCACTGGGAGCACTTGGCAAGACAGAATACGATTCGGGGTGTAACTGAGGGATACGGACAGAGTAAAAAACCCAGAGGAGTGACAGCGGACTCCAGGGATGCTGTAAAGGCGGTTGCTTCGGGCCAGGTAGAGAGGTGGGGGAAGGGCCTGCCCCAGGCCGGGGGGGGGGGGGGGGGGGGAAGGACCTTGTGAGTGAAGGCTAGAGGCAGGAATGTCTGCATGTTCAGGGACCAGCCTGCGGGCACAGGAGCTGCGGGAGTTCTGAGCTCAGGGCCAAAATGCAGCCCTAGGAAGGAAACTGGCGGGCGGGAGCTGGCTGCGCTACTCTGTTCCACCCCCACCGCGCGGGCCGCAGGACTTCACAGGCACCGAGTGCGCCATCATTCCTGGGAACTGTGACCTGGGCTTCTCTGGCCTCAAAATAATTACAACTTAGAGTCAGCACCAAAAACAAAACAAAACAAAAAGTCCCCCCAGAGACGGATAAAAGCACCAGCCTTCTTTATTTCCCTTCCCTCTCCTTTGCCTGGTGCTTTGCCTGCAGGAGGTCCCCAAGGGCCTCACCTAGGCAGGACATCCAGCTCAGGTAGAAGGATGTGTGAGCCTGGCCACTGGCTCCTCAGCATCGGAAACTCCCGGACCTGGGCCCCCTCTGCTCCTGGCCCCTCTGCTCCCGGCCCCTCTGCTCCTAGCCCCTCTGCTCCTGGCTAGAATGCTTCCCCTTCCTCTTTGCCTATGAAGTCCCTCCCCACCTAGCTAATCCCCATCATCTGGGAAACTTTCCTGCTGTGCAGATTCTCAGATCCAACCTCGCACAGTGTATAGTATTTGCTACTGCACATCACTAGCTGCTGCATGGACAGTTCCTGTCTCTGTATTTGGATTCTGCGTTTCTGTGGGGTGCAGAGGCCGTCGTCTGTCCCAGCCCCCAGCCCTCAGGGCCTGGCACAGTGTTCTGCCGGAAGAGGTGGAGGGGCACTGTCATGGTTCTGATGGGCATGATAGGGATGCCGCTGATTCGTTCAGCACCTTTTGGACGCTCTGCCTTTTTCTGCAGCCGGGCTGCGGAAGGGAATGGGATGAGAGCAGGGACAGCCACCAGTTCTAGGGTGTCTTATCCAGGTGCGGGTGTGCTGGGGCGGACTGCCTCCTCCAGGACTGGGGCCTGCACTCAGGCCCGGAGCTGAAGTCCCAGGAGAGGGAGCATTCTGGTTAGAAGGGGGCTCCTTGGAGGGCTGGCCCTCGAGTCTCCCTCTCTGAGCCCCTGGGTCTCAGCTGCAGTGTGGGGAGGATGAGCTGCCTGTCTCTACCTGCGCAGTCACCATAATGAAGCCGCCGCCTTAGGAGACCACCAGGGAAGAGACGCACCCCATGTGAACTTCCGAGTGATTGAGGGGGCAGAGCGGCTGTGGCGCCCGCCCCGTCTGCCCGCCCTGCTCTGGGTGCTGTTCTTGGGGGTGACATTTCAGGAAAGTAAGGGAGGGGAGGTCAGAGTCAGCACCAGCTATGAGAATGGGGTGTCCCAGAGACAATGCCCCGGCACAGAAACGGGGCCCAGCAAGCTTTCTCTGGCTCTCAGAACACACCCAGGTGCTTGCCCTTTCTCACCAGAGCAGGGCTGGCTTCCCCAGCCCCTCCCCTTACAAGTTCAACAAAGAGATATCGGGTATTGATGTCCAAAGAGAGGGCCCGCAGACTGAGTGGGGTCCCGCCTGCCCCAGAGAAACGGTCTCTGCCCCAGAGAAAGATCTGGGAGACAGTGAAGCAGTTAGCACTCAAGACACCAGATGAGGGGCCATCGCTGCCATGTGGGAACACCCTGCTGGGCTCTCGGTGGCCTGGGCAGGCTTCCGCAGACACACCACCGACCCGCAGGGCCATCACACTGCTTCCTCAGCACCCACCAGAGCCTGCAGCATTCCGTCTACACTAGACCGAAGAGCCCGGGGCGTGGCCTCTCCAGTTCTGTGCCGGAGCTGCCCTCCCTCCTCTTAAGAACGAACTGAGCCTCAGCTCCTGGAATCCTCTGGGTTAATTCCAGTTGAGTGTGAACAGCCCAGCCACTCTCTCCCACGTGGGGCTTAGCCAGGTGCCCTTTGAGGCCACCTCCCGACACACACGCCCCCTCCCAGCCTGGCCTGGCAGGCAGTGCCTACGAGAAGGGGCTCTGCTGTGTGGTCACTAAGGACACCCGGCTGCCCTGGGCACACGGTAGGATGGCTGTGCCCAGCCCCCTTGACATTAGGAGCTGCCTGTGTCTTGCTTTGGCTGAGGAAATGTGAGTGGAAGTGACATGTGTCACTTCTGCGTGGAAGCTTTGAGAGACGGTCACAGTTTGGCACTTCCCCCTCCTTCTGACATGGTCACGGGAGCACGTGTGGAGAGGGAGCTGTGGGCTTGGATCCCTGGGTAACCAGGTAGAGCACAGCCCGGGCCAGGCTGCAGAACACGGGTGCCATGCATGCAACCTAATGCTTTAAGCCAGTGATTTTCAATCTCTTTCATCTCATCACACATACACTAGTGACTAAAATTCTGTGGCACACCCAACAAATATGTTTTTGCCCATCTGACCAAAAAAATTAAATAAATAGGATAATTTCCATTCATTTATACCAGATGGCTATTGTGTTGGCTGTTGTCATTTTTTGATGACAGCTAAGGGAAAAGAGGTCAGTGCCCCTGACTAAATAGACAGGTATTGCATGTTTTAAAAATTCTCGTGGCACAGCGGTTGAAAATCGCTGCTTTAAGTCACCAGATCCTAAGATTGTTTGTTTCTGGGGCATAACCTGGCTCATCCTAACTAATGTAGCCTGTTCTTGATTGCCTTTGATTCAGTCTGTGGGCTGGCCCATTCCTTACCCAGGGTCGGAGAGACATATGCCATTATCCCACAGGTGGGAAACCCGAGGCCCAGCGGGTAGAGAGAATTACCTAGAACTTGTGATCAGAAGCAATAGATAAACCTTCCCTTCCCTTCCCTTCTCACCAACACGGGGCGAGTGCAAGGACTCCCTGGGGGTAGACGGGGCCACTGGTCAATTTCCACGTCCCTCTTCACATCCTGGAGTTCAAGGCCCACCTGTCCCCAGGGCGAGGGGGCTGGGACACGCCCCGCTCCACCTAGAACTGGGGATCCTCGAGAAGCCGGGGGCGGGGCTGTACTCACGCTCGTGGCGTACTGGATGTCCTTCCAGATGGAGGTTTCCCGGGACAGGTCGGAGGCCTCAAAGAGGTTGTCCAGGATCACCTCCCCGATCATGTCGTGGCGGGAGAAGCGGTCGAAGTCGAAGACACTGAGGTGCAGCTTGCGGTCGGCCAGCTCCTCGTAGGGCACAGGGAAGTGGAAGTGCTCGTCGAAGGTGGGGTTCAGGGTCTTGCGGTGCACCCGCGTCTGCTGCTTGCACTTGCGGTCGGGCAGGAGGTAGATCTTGACGTAAGGGTCCGAGCTGCCGCAGAAGTCCTTGGCGGGGAGGTCGAAGGCCTTCAGGATGCGCACGATCAGGGTCTCCGTCTCGTAGTCATAGCGCAGGCTGAAGTTGATCTTCCCGCAGCTCTTGGCGGCCTCGGACTTGGCGTCGTCCCCATCCACCGACTTCTGCTTGTACAGCTCGGGCTTGATGCGGCCGATGCTGGTGGGCTGCTCTGCGGCCGGCGGCAGCTCGTGGCCATAGTCCACGCTGGAGACGTGCATCTGCCGGGGCAGGTGGCGCTTGAAGGACGTGTGCCTGGCGGGAACGGGCAGAGGGCACGGTCAGAGTTCAGGGGGAGGGGGTGTAGGCAGGCACCCCCCCACCCCCAGTGGCCCTGGCTCATCCTCCCGGCGGTGGGGGCCCCCTTTTCCTCTGCACACACTTTGTGTGCCGTACATCTTAATATATGCGATGTAGTTGCAGTGGGGCTGGTATGTAGTAAGCCCAGTAAATGAGCCACTGCGTGCATTCTCATTCTCCCTGCTTTTCTGCCACCATCCTGCTTTCTAGGTTTCTTTCCTAGGAGACGTGCCTCCTACATTAAACCATGAGATCCCTGAGGAGGAGGGCCAGCCTTTCCTGTCCTGGAGGTGGCTGTGGGCTGTCCCTCTACCACGACCCCATCACCATAGTTAACATTCCTGGGCTTTACAGCCCGGCTGTACAAGTTCATCTTGGCTCTGCCACGGTCTCGCTATGCGACCTTGGGCCAGTTATTTAACTTCTCTTTGCGATAAAATGAGGGTGATAAGAGGAGCAATTGCATAGGGTTGCTGTGAGGATGAGATGAATTCATACATATAGAGTACTTGTTAGAACGGGGCCAGTGAATGCTAAGGGACATGTCACACTATCAAAGGGATTCTTTCATGGGCTCCGCACAGCCACCCCAGAGTCATTAGCTCTGTTTTACAGTGGGGAAAAGTGAGGCTGGCTCTAGGCCATACGATGAACTCTGTCAACATGACCCCAGCCCTTTCATTCCAGCCCTCCAGCCTGGAGACCAGGCCTCCTTCCTTCCGGCTGGTCCCCTGGGAGCTGGGGGAGACACTGCAGGGACCAGGATCCCACAGAGCCCTGCGTTGTGAAGAAACACAATGCCTCATGCCTGCACGCATCACTTCTGTTAAAAGTGTTTCTGGATTTAGAGCAGATTTTTGTGATTATGTGGCGGTTGTTGGTTTTGGTTTTTCCGTTAAAGAATGCCATGTATATAAACACTGTCGTGTGGGGAACTCTGCCAGGGGCTACCAAGAAATTCCCGGGCACTGCAGACTCCAGCTCCAGGCCCTGTTGACATATCCCTAGATGCCCATGAACATTCATGCCTCTTGGCCTTGGCATATTCTCTTCCCTCTGCCTGATGTCTTTCCTTCCCTCCAAACACCCAATACCTCCCACCCGCACACACCCCCATGCACACCACACGCACAGCACCCACCCGGGGGTTCCCCTTTCCTGAGGACTTTGGGAGTGCCACCTCCTAGCTGATCACCCACCATGGAGCACATCCTCTGAAATGTTCTCCAATCATAGTTCACTTGTTATTATCTCTGGCCTCTGCCCCTCGCAGAGTCTCTTTATTGAATATGAGAATGTGGGGGTGTGGGGTGAGGGCAGGGAGGGCACCCCTCACCTGGTGGATGACGTTGGCTCTGTGGTCTGTCGCTGCAGCCTCGTGTGACGCACGATGTGCTCTCTGACGGACATCTGCACCTCGGCCGGGATGTCTGGGGACGTGTGGCTGATCTTCACGGCCGCCTCCAGGAAGCCCAGGGTGCTGGGGTCCTTCAGCTTGTCCGCCATGGCGCCTCTGGAGCCGGGGACCTTAGCACAAGAGGGGCTGGAGGTCTCCTTGTTCCTCCGGGGCGTCCAGCACAGCTTCCAAAAGAGAAAGAGAAAAACTGCCACCAGGGCCACGCCACACACGACAACTACGACTGCGACGAGGCCGACAGAGGTGCCTGCCCTCGGCGTGCGCCAGGCAGGGGGGGACAGGCGGACGGAGGCGGGAAAAGCGGGCAGGGCGATGGGAGAGGGAGCACACACAAGGGACAAAGACGGAAGAAGAGAAAAGAATGGTGGTGAGAAAGCTGCCCAGGCGGAGGGGACATGGCTTCAGGGTTGACGCTCCACAGTCCACTGGCCTTCACCCGCGGCTGATGTTACAGCGCCCCCTCCCCCCACGGCCAGCTTGGGGAGCACCTGATGCTTGTTGGCTTGTGCACGGGGGAAGGGAGAGTAATTTCAGTAACAGCCTAAGCAAATGTGCAGAGTCGTGAAGCATTCACATTCGGATGCTGTTTGAATTTCTATTAGAGCTGTTACGATGGCCGGCGTATGGCAGGGTCATTTTCGGGCACAGCTCTCTTCCTCAACAGGCTGAGCCGCCTTGGAGATGGGAGGCTTCAGGACCTCCCCCTCCCCCCACGGAGCCCAGAGCGGGAGCTCAGTAAGTAGTTATTGATTTGACTTGCAATGAATGAAATCCTGCACCATCGCTTTGAGGGCCGAGATTAACTCTAATACTTCTTCTGTACTCAGAACTCTGCGCGTAGTAGGCTCCATAAAGACTTGTATTAAGTTGGACTCCGAGGCACACAGTTTATTTCAAAGCTACTAGTAAACACAAACGATCCCCATAGCTGTCTCTTCTTCTTGCCCCATCCCTGTGGCTATTTGAGAGCTCTGCTGTGAAACTGGTATTTTTGAATATTGTACTTGGTTCAGGGGTGGACGCTCACTGCCCCACCCCCAGCCCACCCCTGCCCCCAGTAGGATGGCCCTTATCCCCAGGGAGCTGTGCGGATGCCTCCCTCTGGGAGAAATGATTGAGCAGACCTCTCGTCCCACCTGTAGGAAAGGCCTCTTGAGCCCAAGGCCTCTTCTGACTCTGAGAAGAAAGGTCAGAGGCTCTGAAGCAATGGTACCCCAGCAGGTGTGCACAAAGGTCACCTGTGGACAGGCCAGCAGGGAAGTCTTGTATGCTGACATGATGATTGGAAGATTGAGATTCCACCGCCATCACCACCAGACTTTTTGCTACTCTGGCAAAGGACAGATGACTTGGTACCTACCCTTGCACTCATGCCTGATGGGAACATTTGGAGGGGTGTGTCCCCACCAGTTCTGCTCCCTGTTCCCTGCCTGGCCCCTGCAGCAGGCCTGTGAGTTTGCAGCCCCGGGATGATCTTGTTCCGATGCCTTAAGAATCTTAGGAAGGAGAGAAACAACCCTACAAGTATCAAGGCCAGGCTGTGCTGCTGCAGGTGGGAGGAGTGGTCTAGAGAAGGGACTAGCCTGGGTCACAGGTCAGACACAGAGCCTGGACCAGGGTTCAGATGTCCACCGCCCAGCCCGGGGCTCTTTCCACCATCCCAGCCTGTTTGTCTCTGATTAAGCTGTCGGCTACTGGAACCCTGTGTTTTTTATATTCGTCTGACTCAGGGCCTCGCACAGAAACTGGCCCATGAGAATAAATGAGTGAATGAATGAATGGCACATAAAGGAGCTGTAATTATCTCTTCAAGCAACTTTGCTGAGCATCTGCCTTGGGCCAGGTGCTAAGCTCTGCTTGGAGTACAGAGATGCTAGGTCCCTCCTGGGGGGACCCAGAGTACTCTCACAGCATGCAGGCCCCAGGGAGAGCAGTCCCCCATCCAGAGGGGCCTGACAAGGAGGCGAGGACACCAGCCACCCTCTCTGGGGAACCAGCACTGCCTTCCAACTCCCTGGCTTAGGGTACTGGCCTTGACCAGCTACCACGTTATGAATAGGGAGTAACAGCAGAGAACCCTCAAGTCCTCGGCCACCTGCACCAACCCCCAGGCCCCTGCGCAGAGACAATGGAGCCGTTCTGGGCCAGAGGAGCCGGTCAGTCCTTCCCCAGAGACTGAGGTCTCTAATGGGGTGTTGCATGCATCCAGGTGGCACAAGAGAAGAAGTATCAGCTTGTTCTAATAGGTATTTACTATCTTAATAATAAGACATCAAGCTCTGGCCAGCGTGGCTCAGTTGGCTGAGCGTTGTCCCGTGCACTGAAAGATTGCCGGTTCAATTCTCAGCCAGGGCATGTGCCCAGGTGGTGGGCTCAATCCCCAGTGCGATCCCTGGTTGGGGTGTGTATGGGAGGCAGCCGATTGATGATCCTCTCTCGCATCAATGTTTTTCTCTCTCCCTCTCCCTTCTTTTCTCTCTAAAATCAAACAATTAAGAAAAGAATACATAAAAACCTTAACATACATACAAGTTGGTAGTAATAGAAATGATGGCATTTTATTATTGTATGTAGGTCAAGTTATCGAACGTTGCCATGTCCAAAGTACAAAGCGCTTTTTATGTGTATTACTCATACTCTCCAGGGAAATGGGCCTGGCTATCATCCACATTTTGCAGATGAGGAAACTGAGGCACAAAGGACTGAATTGACTGCCCAGAGCCACACAGCTCGAGTGGTGGCGCTGAGATACGACCCAGGCTCTCCGGCTCTGCAGTTCTCTCTGTTGATGTGTGGCATATATCATGGGGACAGATAAGCACAGTTTCCTTAGGCCCTCAGCCCCTGGGGTGCTCGAGAGCAACCCC
The DNA here is from genome assembly GCF_963259705.1 of Myotis daubentonii. Taxonomy (NCBI): domain Eukaryota; kingdom Metazoa; phylum Chordata; class Mammalia; order Chiroptera; family Vespertilionidae; genus Myotis; species Myotis daubentonii. Next base: position 36,064,297 of record NC_081857.1, on the reverse strand, counting down.
AGACAGATGCATCCTCCTCCTAAGTATCTGCCAGCTCCGGACCCTTGACCTCTGCTCTCTGTTACAGCTGTGCTGGCTGCCTCTCTGCAGTGAGTCATCTTAAAACAAAAGGTATTTCTAGGACTTGGCTTTCTTTTGATCATACATCTGACTTGCTCTGGTAGTAATTCGAATTTTAATGAGGAAGGGGGAGAGGTGGAGGGGTCCAGAGAGCATAGCGTGCATTTAAATGCTCAGCCTGACTAAATACTGAATTCCTAAATGAAGAGAGGGGTGGGGCAGGGGGCGGGCTGAGGGAATCAATTCTTCCTCCGTGTGGTTGCTATTTTGAACGCTTCTCCGCGAGGCCCCCTGCTGTTGTTCCCTCGAAGCTGTGATTAAGGGAGGCAGGGGTATGGATTCCTGGGAGTCAGCACCCAGCGCTCAGTGCTGGTTATGTAAGACCAGGAGGCCTTCCTCTGCCCACCGGATCTTCTCCCTGCACGCCCCCCAGGCAGGCACTGTGCGGTGAACCGGGTCCCGGGTCCTGGGTCCTGGGTTCACCCTCACAGGGGATGCAAGGAGGTGAGCAAGGCCGGGAAGAGCAGAATTAGGCCAGGGCAGGGGGTAATTGTACAGGACTTAGCCCCCTTCAAATCACTGCATATGGCCTTGAACTCAGCCAGCCCACTTAGCCTGGTTAAAGGTGCATCGAGGCTGGTAAGGGTAGGCTCTCCGAGGCCTGAGGACCGTGCAGAGGCCCAGCTCACCTAAGCCAGCGGTCGCCAACCTTTCGTACCTCACAGATCACCCGTTGGCGACCGCTGACCTAAGCTGTGTGCCTTTCTACCCTGCCTGCTGCGGCCAATGGGCCAGGATGTGTTGCCCTCACAGGTGCACAGGTAGCCTTCAGAGCCGTTTCCCCACCCGTGTCTTGTTGGAACCACAGCCCCGTGAGGCAGGTAAGATTTGATGGGCAGCTCAGCCACCATTTGAGTCCTGACCCAGTGCACTTCATATGGATACCAGGCACAGCTTCATGACAAGGCAGAGGCAGCCCTCTCATTAGGGCAAAAGCCCTTGTCACAGCACTGGAAAGAGAAAATACTTCCTAAATATTGGTATTCTTCCCCATCTTCCTTCTTTATTTCCCCTTCAGCCTGGAGAGAAGGGAGCTCAGATTGGGCTCATTCAATGTCCATCTCCACTGGCTTTAAACTGTGTGACTTTCACGAGCTACTTAAGCTCTCTCAGCCTTGGTTTCCTCATCTGTACAATGGGTATAATGATAGTATCTACCTCATAGGGGCATTGTGAGGTTTCAGTGAGATCAAAAGTATATCAGAAATGCTGAGGACAGTGCCTGGAAGGTAGTAAGCAACATAATAAATATTAGCTATTTTAAAAATATATATTTTTATTGATTTCTTAGAAGAAGGGAGAGGGAGAGAGAGATAGAAACATCAGTGATGAGAGAGAATCACTGATCGGCTGCCTCCTGCAGGCCCCACACTGGGGAGCAAGCCCGCAACCCCAAGCATGTGCCCTGACTGGGAATCAAACTGAGGCCTCCTGGTTCATAGGTCAATGCTCAACCACTGAGCCATGCTGGCCGGGCAGCTATTTTCATTGGAAGTACCTGCTTCCACCCAGTCAGGCTTTAAATATCCCCTCGTTGTGAAATTTATTTTGTTGGCAGAACACTTGCAAGCCATGAACTCTAATAAGCAGAGATAGCTTTAACTTTATCATTATCAACCAGGAACAAACTTACTAGCAGAAATACTGTATTTCATACATAGCCAGGTCTCTCTCTGGCTCAAGACATATGGGCACCGCAGGAAAGCTCTCATATCTGCAAGTCTCTCAGTCACTACTCATGTGCTTGCTCCTTGTCCTGTTGTTTTGTTGTTGCCCTCACCAGCCAGCTGGTGGGCAGCGTGAGCTCCAAAAGAAAATCATAAAGAAAAGTCAACAACTGAGACTGTGCGACGCTTTCGCAACACTTTCCTTGGAAACTGGAGGAAAGCAGTCCTTTGCTCAATATTAGGCATGAAACATCTTCATTGGGCATCAGAGGAGCCGGATTCCACAGGCACCTGCTCTGGGAAACCATTCTGGCCAATTACCCAGCAGCAAAGAGCTCTGGAACGAGGCATGGGGAACACACCAGGGACCTGGCACTGTGCGAGGGCGCGTGGCTTCTGGGCCCGGCTGGGGAAGTGGGTCTCACTGGGGCGCAGACACGGGAGGACATCTCGGGGAGCACCAGCGCCAGAATGACCAGAGCATGTCCACCCACATGTCCGACGGTGTGACCTTGAACAAGTTACTTAACTTCACCAAACCTTGGTCTCTTCTTTTAGTTAATGGGGATTCTAATTATCCCTACTTCACAGACTCACTGTGAATATTAAAGAAGCGAAGACTTTCAGCACAGCGGCCCAAACGTACACTGTTATTGTTCTTCATGCTTTGCTATTTTTTGTTGGAGGATAATCATTTACTGCGTACAGAATGGACCCACAGCTGGGCCCTCTGAGGCAGAGGAGGGGGACACCAGCCCAGAGGCGGAGTGTCTGAGAGACCCTCAGGCCCCTCCTCTGTCCCGGGAAGTTGAGATCTTCCTGAAGGACCTGCCTGTCACCTTAAGTGAGGCTGTCTGGCACGGGTGATGGCTCATGGCCTCCCTCTCTCACCAGGAAATGCTGGGTTATTAATTAGCAACCAGGGCTTTCTTATCTCCACAACTGACACTTCTTTCTCCAAAGACAGAGCCCCGGTGCCCCCACCCTCTCTCCACCCATAGTGTTAGGATTCATCTGTGGCTCTTATCGCTTGCTTTTGTCCCCATTTTTCCAATGGGTTCCCATGTCAGGAAAATCCATTTTGCAACAGTAACAGGCATTTTCGTTAACAGATTGTAATTGAAAAGATAAACTGGGGAGAGGAAGTGAAAAGAAAGGACCATTTTCCCTGCTCCCCTCAAATCTGGAGAAGGCTGCAGGGCGAGGGGCTGTCATTCAGACACAGACTGCAACAGACAATGCGACCCAGAGACCCGGAGCCATAAAGCAAAAACCACAGAGGCTCAAGCCTGGGAGGAACAGGGCCTGGTCTGGGACTGGAAACGCCTCTGGGCATTATTATTCCAATATTAATACCAGTCATGTTATTTGTTACTCACTTATATGGGGTCAGCCCTGTACCCCCTTACATGATCTCAGTTCATCTTTAAAGCCTCCCTAAGAAATTAGTATTCACCTCTTAAGTAACTTGTGCAAAAGAACATCGCATTAAGTGGAAAAACTGGGAATTGAACCTGGGACTTTCTGATGCCCGAGTCCAGGCTCCTGAGCCAGGCCTCCGAGGGAGCTGGAGGCTGAGCTGAAGAGCTGTCCAGCTGAGGGCTGGGCAGAGTAACTGGGGCAGCATCTCTTTGTTATAATCAGGAGAGGGTGGGGGCCATCCTCTACTCTATGACCGGACCCTGCAAACCTGGGCAGAACCTGGAGACCAGGCTTATGGCCAACCTCCCCATCCCCCATCCTTTCTTCCCTGGGAAGTGCAGACACGGCGGGTTACCCACCAGCCACCAGGCAAATAACCTATGGCCCCTGGAAAGTCTCACTGCCGAGATGTACCTGAGAAATACCTGTGTGTGTGTGAGTGTGTGAGTGTGTGTGTGTGTTGTGGGGTGGTGGGCAGGGGCTCTTCTGTTCCAAGGCGCACGGATGTGATCCATTCATAATGAGCTTTGCCGAGGCTTGTAAATTTATTAGGAGAACCTGGTGTAATTAAAATTCCGGGTTAGCAGGAGGGGGAGTGGAGAGACTTTGCTTTCTCTCCTGCTTTCAGAGATCCAGGCCAAAGTACCGATGGGGATAATTAGCGGAGTCCAAACAGAAAAGGAATTAATGCTCCCGAAAAGGCCGTGATGGGGAGAGACAGTGCTGGGCTAATTACGGCCGCACCAAGCTTTCTGACTGGCCGCCGCGTCCACCTTCATTAAGGGCTTCAGCGGTAAGACGGGGCTGATGAGTGCTACAGCCCGCAGAGTATTGGCATTCATTTAGCAGTTCTTAGTGTTATTTTGGCAGATGGTGACTGGACCTTTCTGCCTGGTTGGTCAGGGCATGTGGTCCCTCTGAATGGGGAGATCGAGGCTGGGGTGATAGGGGGGGAGGGGGCAGACAGAGAGCCAGAATATTCTTTACCCTCCACCCCGCTCTTCCTGTTTATACCTGCAACTCGTCAGGGGAAAGGTCTGCCTGGGCCCATGTAGAGCAAGAAAAACAGATCCGCAATAGAGAGAAGGGAGGGATGAGGGGTGCCATGTCCCTGAGGTGTCCCAAGCTGGAGGCCCCCCTGACTTCAGCTCCTACGTGTGGCCCAGGCCTTCAGTCCGGAGAGTCCGCTTTTTCTAAGCAGGACCAGCAGGGGTGCCACCAAGCGCGGGGGGGGGGGGGGGGGCCTTTCCTTCCCCCTTTCATCCTCCACTCCAGACAGCCCCACAGACCCTCCAGAAACCTGGCCTGATCCCACGCCTCCATCTTCGTCCTCATTATCTGCAGCCACATGTTATCCACAGCCCAACTCTGTGGGCAGGGAGCACAGAGTGACACTACACCAGTTAGAAGAGAACACGTCTTTTGTACAGAGCTCGGAGGGATGGAGCATTCTGGATCCACCTCCCCCACTCTTGATGCCCCCAGTCAGGAGAAGAGAACTTCTAGAACTGTGAGTCCAAGGCTCTACCACTCCAGCATGCTGGAGCCTGGTTCTAGAATCCTGAGGCTCAAGGCACACCAGAGGATGAGAAGACCACCAGGCCAGGTGCGAACGCCAGGATTCTCAAAGGAAGGCAAAGCCTGCAGAAGGCCTTCCTCCCAGCAAGGAGGGAGAGAGGGGCTGATCAGAACAGAAACAAGACTTCTGTGTGTGGATGACACGCTGTGCATTTAATGTGCCATCACAAGCAGGGACAATATTATCTGTGCTGCAAACAGCCAACTTCAAAGCCGGTGGCTGAATCAAAGTACATCTCCAGAGTCATTAGAGAAGTGAACAAACATCACATACATCTCATGGCCATAGGTGAGCAAGGGAATAACCATTCCTGGCTGCCAGCCGAGACGGGGCAGGCAGCGCGGGGTCTCCCCCACAGGCTCCTGCATTTTCTGGAACACCTCCAAACCTCTGCTTGCTACCTCCAGTCCAGAGCCCATGCCACCCACACCCAACGCTTTAAAACTTGGCCTATGGAAAAAGGTGAAAGATGGAGATTGCCTGCCGTGTCCCCTGGTGGCGGGAGGGGGGGCGAGGGGGACAGGGGTAGGAGGTGTATATCAAGGAGGAAGCAGACCCTTTGCCTTTAGAGCTTTTAAAGAAAAAGGGAACTTGCTTTTAGCTGGGACAGTTTGCGTCGAGGCATTTCCAAGTCGGGGTCTGCTTGAGATTTCCTGTGCAATTCCTAGCACAGACGCTGGCTTAGAATAGGTCCCGGTAAATGATAGTAGAGTCTGAATCGCAATTGTTGCATCTCAGGGTGTTACTAGAAACCCCGCGAGGTAGGGACTTAGAGCAGGAGGAAAGCAGGAGAAACATACAATGATAAAGTGGACTGGGCATGCGCTAGCCACTTGCATTTTTCATGTAACTGCAAATGGAGAAAACAAAACACACAGCCTTCTCTGATGGAGAATCTGGACCCAGGCAGTGGCTCTGGGATGCAGGGAGCAGGCTGGGAGGGGGGCTCCCCGGAGGTCCGGTCCTGAATGCTACAGCATCTCCCCAGACCCTGTGCTCACCTAAAGGGCACGATCCCACAGCAGCTCTCAGCCTCTTTCTTTTGCTGTGATCCAGGACCCCCTGCTGCCTCCCCCACCCCTTTCAGCCCCCCAGCTTGGTCCCCAGGGTTCCTGAGGCTTGTGACTCAGCAGGGAAAGTTAAAGTCCCCGAGGGCTGCAACTCAAACTCGCTTTCTGGAGCAGCCTGCGGGGAGGACATACTGGTTCATCTGGGCCCGGTGGCTCTCGCTGTTCTGCCTTCTCTCACCCTCAGCCGGTGGTCAGGTACCTGTCATTCCAGACAACAGGGTGTCCCTCTAGTCAGAACACCAGTGCCTCCCGGTATCAGGATGTACCACACACACACACACACACACACACACACACACACACACAACTACCCCCGCCCCAGCATCTCTGCCCTGGACAGACAGGTGGGGTCGCCTCCATTCCAGATGGAACCCGACAGGTGTGCCCCCACCTTGTATTATCCCCTTTAGGGTTTGAGGCTCAGGACTCGCATTGAGGGCCCCACGGGGGTGCATCATTGGAGGGAGGATGGAAGCGAGCGGGAGGCAGGCAGGAAGAGCCTCCCTGACTGGGGGAAATTGTGCGCCCGGCGGGTATGGATGGGGAGTTGGGTGGTGTAGGAGGTGATGGCACCGGAGAACCGAAGTCTAATAGCACTGGCCGGGTCTAACCTAGTCTGAGATTCTCCAAGGGAGAGATGGAACCTCCCACCTCCATCACCCGCCACCCTCTAAAGTTCCTCATGTCTAACCCGAGTCCCTCCTGTCGCAGAGAACCCCTCGATTAGACATCGCCAAGGCCAGAGAGAGAGCAGCGCCTCCTACAACCGCACGCAGCGCGGACTGGGCCCCCCTGCGGGCTGGACACACACCCTCACACACAGGATCCCCGAGGCCCCTACTCCGCCCTCTCCCCGACCCCAGGGCCGTTCCTAACCCAGGACCTACCGATGGGCCTGACCTTTAACCTCAAGTGAAGACAGGACCCTGGACCTCCCGGGAGAAGTGCGAGGAGACGAAATTCCCGCCTCTCGCGGCCCCTTCCTCCCTTTCCCGCGCCGCTGGCACCGAGCCCCGCGCCATCTCCGCGCACCCCCGACCCCGCGCCACTGGGGTCAGGGTGGGGGACAGGGAGGGCTGGAGTCTGCGGGGCGAAGGGGGCCGGGGCGCCCGGGTCCCCACCCCCACCCCGCATTCTCCGAGGCCTCGCGCGCCCAGCTCCTCCCCGCCGGGGGCGCCGCGACCCCTGCCTCCCTCCCGACGTCGGTGTCGGGACAAAGAGGCTCTGCTGCGGCGGGCGGCTTGGCCGCGCGGCTCTGGGGCCCGCCGGCCACCACCTGCCCACCTCCCGCGCTCCCGCCGCCAGGGCGCGACTCCGGGGAGACGCTGCCGCCCCGGCCCTGACCCCGCGGGGCCGAGCGCGGACTCACCGGCTCGGGCGGGCTCGCCTCGGCGGGGGCTCCGGCCGGGCTCGGCGGCCACCGGGCTGCGCCGGGCGCAGGGTCCGCGCCGCTCGGGCGGGAGGCGCCCGCTTGGCAAAGTCGGCGGGAGGCACCGGCTCCGTCGCGCCCCAGCCCCGAGTCCGAGTGAGTCAGGGAGGCCGCGGGAGCGAGTTATAGGCGGCGGGGGAGGACGCTGCGACACCTCCCACCCCGCCCCCCAGCGGAGGCGCGGGGAGCCGCTCGCCGCCGAGACGCCGGGGCACAAAGACCGCGTGCCGGCCTCAGACCCAAGTTTCTCCCCGGGAGGCCCAGGGGGCTCGGGCCGCGCTCCCCCCGGGAGCAGACAAACGGACGGACAGACCGACAGGCGGGCCCTGGGACCGCGACCTCCCGAGGAGACGAGTTAGGTCCTCAGCCGGGATGTCCGTGGTCTGCTCCCCGCACAGACCCCTCCCCGGGCAGATCGCCCCCAGGGCGAGCGCAGGGACCGAAGGGAAACTGAGGCCCCAAGGGGCGCCGCATCGCGGGGGCCCAGCTTTCCGCGGGGTCACACAGGAGCGGGGAGGGGGTCCTCTCCTCCCGGGGCCCCTTGGCGCCGCGCCGCCTGCCCTGCGGGCCACGGGCCAGGGCACTGGCGGAGACTGACTGCGAATCCGGGATCTGGAGCCTGAGTTCTCTCTGGGTCCCGTGCTCCCGGGGCCAGAGGGTTGGGACTGAGAGGGGGGGTGGACAGTTAGGGTGACGATCCAGGAAAGGAGATGGCCTCGGGTTTCGCGTTACCTGCGTCGGCCGCGCTCGGACTCCGCTCTGGGGTCTGTAGCTCGAAGCTCCGACAAGTCTGCACGTCCAGCCCGACAGGGGGCGGCCGGGCCCGGCACAGCGAGGCCAGGACCGCGAGCGCCGCCTGGCACCGAGCCCGCTCGACCCCCCACGCCCCGCTCATGCCCGGGACACCCAGGCCCTCGGTGCAGCCGCGGGATCGCGCGCCCGGCCGGACTGGGGCGGGACAGGCGGCCCCAAGAAGACCCTCCTAGCAGCGCGGCCCCTGCGGCTCCCTTGGGCTTTTAATCACTTCCCGCAGGGTCTCCGCCCCTCACGTGGCATCCCGCGCCCATCCCGCGGCAGCTGGCACGTCTGGCGCCTCTCGGCCGCCCCCTCTACACTTGGGGACCCGCCTGAGTCCCGGCGGGCTCCAGGAGATGGCACCCGGTTGTCCCGCACCCTGGAGGATGCAAGGCCCCGGAGAGGGCCGGGGATCTGGCTCCGCATTCACTGCCTGGGGTGACCTTGGGCCTCTCCGGGCCTCAGTTCCCCTCTCTGTACGGGAGTATAACGATGAGCAGTGTTTCACGAGCACCTGGGGATATAAAGACAGTGTTTGTGAAACACTGGTGAACTGCCCCATGCCACACCAGTGGTGACGAAATAGAAAAACCTGTAACAGAGAGGATGCCGACCGGCGGGTCTGGGGGGCCTTGGCCAAGGTTCCTGACGGGAAAAGTTAGACTTGCCCCAAGTCCCAGCTTCGGAGGCAGAAAACCCTCAGACTGCGGGGCAATGCAAACTGCAAAAAGTCTTCCCGAGCCCCGCAATCCTGCGGTCCCCGGTACCGCATGTTGCTATGGCGACGGGAGGCAGCGGCCGTCTCTCTCCATGGCAACGGGAGGGGAAAGTTTCTGGAGAATAGGGATGGTGGGGGCCTTTCAAGAGGGCGCTGGGTTCCCACTAGACCCACCTCCCTGCATCCCTACACCACCACGGAGATCATGTATGTTGCAATTAAGCATCGTGGGGGCCAGAAAGACCAAAATTAAATGGGAGGATGGAGGCTAGACTTTAGGCAGAACTCCACTGGTGGAACTGTGGCGTGAGGTCCAGGAGCAGGTTGGCGGAGGGGCTCCGAGGAGCTTCGCTCAGCCCTGCAGATGTCTGAGCCGCCCCGGGGCGCGCCCGCGGATTTGGGGGGGTTAGGGGGGACCTGCCACAGAAGTCTAGCGTCCTCGCCTCCTTGGCAGGTAGGCCCCTTCCTATGTGGAGCCCACCCGGAGCTCCAGGCTCGGGTCCCTTTGCCTTCCTAGAGCTGGGAGGAAACTTTAGCTGGAGCCTCCGGAAGCCGCGGGGCTGGTGTGTGCCCGGGTGGCGGGTGGGGGAGGAAGGTCTTTCCTCCTCATTAACACGCTAATGGGAAGTGGCTCTGGTGGTGACTCACGTTTGGGCGGGAGGAGATTCTCGGAGCCCAGTTCCCGCAGGTCTGCACCATCTGCGGCAGCCGCGTGTGGATTGAGGACTGCAGGCAGCTAGCGCCCCGGGACCAAGGGCCTGCGAGGCCCGGAGAGGGCCCGGCCTAACCGAACGGGCTTTCCCACTATACCACCCTCTCCCCCTGGCTCTGTCCACGGTGCTGAAGGACCAGTGGGTGAGGGAACTGGGTTAGGGAAGGGGTACGGTGGGCAATGGCCGCGGGTTCGCAGCTTCCGCCCTGACCTCTGCAGGTAGGAGGAACTCAGCGGGTGTGCCCCAGGCGACACTAGGTAATCCAGGCCGCCTTCCTGCGGGAGGTGTTGAGTTACTGTTCCAAGAAGAGTGGAGGCTGTGGAGTCCCCATTCGCCTCCCAGTGCTCCAGAACCCACCTGAGGAGCCCAGGGGTTCCACCACCGACTGCAAAGCTCAGCACCTGGGGGAGACGGAGCACAGAGGCCCCCTGTTACCGGCTCATTAGCAGGTTCCCAGGTGGCAGGTTTGTGTTGATGTAAAATACAAATGGGGAAGAACCGCTCTCTGCTGGTGTTTATGGCAACTCTGTCACTCCGCGGTGATCTCTCCCTCCCCATCGCGAGTTCCCGGGGAAATTCGCAGAACAAAGCACCTTGTTTTGCCTTTGCAGAGAAAAAAAAACCACACAGGAGTCCAAGGGCCCAGACCTGTGATGCAGAGAAATCAATATTTTACTTAACAATGGCGGGGGTGGGGGGTATTTACATCTAAACGGCAGGTAAAGGAGCCTGTTAGGAGTAGAGCAGGTGGCAGGAGCCGAGAATTAACAGATAATTTCTCATTGTTCCCGGATTCAGCCTCCACACTCGGCAGGCAGCTCTGCAGCATCTCTGGCGCCGGCAGCAGCTTTGGACCTGGCACTTCTCAACCAAACAGAGAGAAGGTCCTGCTCAGACAGGGCTGTGGGGAGGGCCGGGGCTCTCGGTCAGGCAATAACCACTGAATTTGGAGTGTGTGTGTGTGTGTGTGAGAGAGAGAGAGAGAGAGAGAGAGAGAGAGAGAGAGAGAGAGAGAGAGAGAGAGAGAGAGAGAGAGAGGAGGCACTAGGGAAAGAGACAGAGAGGCCGAGGATGAGACAGAACAGAGAGAGACAGAGGGACTGGCACACATGGAGGATGAGAGATAAAAGAGAAGTATGTTTTGTTTTGTCTGTTGTTGTACATTAAGAAAAAGAGTCACCTGAGCTGTCCTCATGCCCTCTCCCCCAGGTCAGCTCCTGTCTCTAGCGTCGCATCACCAGCCACAAAGCAGAACACAAATCCTCGTGTACAGACGGGGACTTTTCCTCTCTAGACCCTCTTCCTCCCACAAGCCTGCTCAGAACACAGCTATGCTTCTTCGTGTATGAAGAACCCAAATGCACATTTGCTGGGTCCTCCCCAGACCTGGGAGGGAGAGGACAGAAGTGGAACGTTGCCCCTCAGCGCTGTGTCTCAGAGGAAAATCATTCCTGGCTTAGGGTGGGGAGAGAGGGGGAGGAGCCGAGACGGTCAGCATGGCATAGCGGCAAACAAGGGCGCTGGGCAGGGCACCAGCAGGCTGGGTTCCAGGGCTGGTGCACCAAACCAGCCATGGGGCGGTCACATTCCTTGCAGGGCATCCGTTTCCTCGTCTGCGAGACGACGAGCTTAAATGAGGAGCTCTTTGGGCCCCCTTCCAGCAGCAGCAATCTAGAATTCTCCATGAAGGGAAGGGAGGAGACTGAGGGGGGCAAGGAAGGAGCTGGACCACTGAAGGGCAGCTTTTCCTGGCTCTGAAGAAGAGGGTGGCGATACAGACATCCCGGCTCACTTTGGGCTTCCCCTCCCCCATAGCTCTTGCTCTTACCTCTTCTGCAGCCATGGCTGGAGCGTCCTGAGGCTGGGACCTCCCTCCCACCACTGGCCAGACTGCTCAGGAGCAGAGAGGGGACTTGGAGGTGGGGGGCAAGGCCCAATGAGAGGAGGTTTGGAGCAGAAACCAGCAGCCTCCCACTCCTTTGCTCTCCTCTCCTTAGAAATAGCCAACAGGCACACCCTCCGCCCCCGCCCAAGTCTCAGGCCGTGGCCTGGATGCCTGTGGACAGGCTCCCACCCTGCTCTGAGTGGCAGGGCCCTGTTGAGTTATGCTACAAATAAAAGAAATGAAAACAAAATAATAATTTCTTTTAAAAACCTCAGCCTCGGTAGGAAATTGCTAATGCTGTAGGCGGGAAGAATGAGCTCCTTTGACATGAACTGATGTGTCATATTGTCTTTCCATCTCAACGCAATTTCTAAATAAGGAGCCCTCTCCCGCTCCCTCCTCCTCCGGAGCCCCCAGCGGAGATGTGAAGGGAGCAGCCTGACGTTCGTAGCTGGGTTGTCTGACGTGCAGGGGCGGGTAGAGAAAGGGACACAAGTGGACCCTTGCTTTGTCTCATAAGAGGGCTCTAACCAAACCTTGAGGGCCTCTGACCTTCCCCCATCTCCTGCTTACTGAGGCACTTTCTGCAAAGGTTTTAAATTTAAGAAAACAGACATCCGTTGAACCCATTGTACTGCTGGTGGAGAATTGAGTTGATGTCCTGCATTGGGCAGGGGGAATACTAGTCACTGTGCACCACTGTTTGGAACACACTCAGCTGTGGCATCTCTACGGGGTTTGGGCCAGAACAGCTTTATCAATATTTCCAGTAGATGTCACTCTCTGCTCCCCCATCCCCCACACCAACATAGCCACTCTAGCCCACGCTGGGTGACTGAAGGCAAGCCATGCCCTTCCACGCCATCCTCAGAGTTTCCAGGCATTCCTCCTCGCCGGGAAAGATGCAGAAGGCGTTGCAGAGGCCTGAGTCAGCGGCCAGCCTTGCTTTTATTCTAGGAAAGATGCCGGGCAGTTCACACCTCCCGAGCCAGGGCTAGATGTACCGCTTTCTCATTCTTTCCCCGGTTCAGAGGTTTCATCTCTATTCTGAGCTCTCTGCTCAAGCAGACAGTATTCCAGATCAGACTTGAGAAGACTGGACAGGGTTCAAGGTCAGAAGGCAGCATCATCCCTGAGTCAGTTTTAGAGCTGGACCTGACCACGGTGGGTCCACAGATCTAGTACTGAAGAAATAAGGATGATCTTGGAGGGGAAGGGCGAGGAAGGAAGCCAAGCTCACTCCTCTTCACCCTGACCCTGTGCAGAAGAAAGAGCGCTGGTTAGGGCGTCAGACAGATCTGTGTTCAAATCCTGGCTCTGTCTCTTACGAACTGTATCCCGTTAAGCACCGTAACTTTAGTTTTCTGAACCTCAACTTCCTCATCTGTAAAATGGGACCTGTGAGGCCTGGTTTATAGTCTACAAGGATCCTGTGAGTTAGGTTGACAACCTAATATACTGTGACTGATCAGTGGCAGGTGTTAAATGACAGTTCCTGTCCTCTTCCATCTCTCAGACCATAGAGGGCATCCAGAGGGTTAACCCTTACTCTCCCACCGGGCAAGTCCCTGAAGATTGCCAAAGGGGAATTGATCTCATTTAATCCTATAACTAACCCAAGGGGCAGAATGGGTGGCCGCTAAGGTCCATTTGGCAAAAGAGGAAATTAAGTGAGGAGGTGACAGAGAATTGGAATCTAGGACTTCTGAACCCTGGTGAGTGCCATTTCCATATACTAGAACTGGGGAGGGTGGTGAGGGTCTGAAGAATTGTACTTCTTTTACCAAAAAGGTTATAATATTTTTAAATGGACTTTTTAATTAAAAATATTTGGAAATAAATGACAAAGCAGTGAAAGATTTACTCCTGGGTCCTCGGCAAAGCCTTTGGCCCTCTGACCCGAGCTGCCCCAACGCCTCTGGAACCCAGTTGCTGGTCTGGAGAAAAGGTAGTGTCACTGATGAAACACAGGACTGGAGCTGACAGCTTCATGGCTCAGGGTGCGTGTGGCTGCTTCACTCGCCACAGAGATAGGACTCCTCAGAGGCCAGCCTGGGCGTCTCTGGGTTGCGTGTCCTGAGGTCAGACCCCAGCTTCCAGGAAAGGGCCACGGCCAAGCTTCTTGTAAGGCCAGCACCCCAAAGACTGGAACGCTCCCAAGGAGCCCGGGGAGAGTGTGCAATCTCAGGACTCTGGCTGCTCCCCTGATGAAAAGAAACCAGATAAAATGCCAAAACTGATTAAAGTGACAGGTCCGAAAAGGCCCTGTCAAAACTAGGAAGTCTTACTGCTTGATTTCAGCAGAACCCAAGCAGGAAGTATCAACAGAGCCTGTTTGGGGTCAGGGACCTGCAGCCCCTGTGGAACTGAGGGGTCGAACCTCCTGAGGACAGTAAATCTGCTCCCCAAACTTTGGCCTCCGTCCATTTGGCGGAATAAAAATCCTTTTCTGCCCCAGCCGCAACCTCAGCTCCATTCCTGCTGTGTGTACAGTAGTGGTTTTAATGAGTCAGTCCCCTGTACATTTGTAAAGCGTGGTACAGTTTGCACAACAGTCTCCCATATGTTATCTCATTTCATACTCACACAGCCCTGAGAAGTGGGTATTGTTTTCTTCATGTCACTGGCGAGGTCTGAGGGAGGCTAAACATAACTGACTTGGGATGGCAGCTGGCGGGTGGCAGAGCTAGAAGTTGAGCTTGTCTTTCGCTCGTTCATTCATTCATTCATTTGTTCATTCATTCATTCAGCACTTACTGAGGTGCTATGAAGGCCCAGTTCTGCACCGGCAGGGGAGGCACGGTCAGTGTTGTTTCCCATACACGCGGCCTTCAGGCACACCCGTGTCAGAGCCCTCAGCAGCACGGCCTTGTCCAGGGGGAATGCACATAATCGGCTGTGGAGAGAGGCCCCGTGTGAAATTGGTTTAAAATGAGTTCTTTAACCTCTTTGTGGCAGCGTTGCCCGCGCCCACATCAACTGTGAAATTCTCTTCCGTGACATGGTACTCTCTGGATTTCCCTCCCTTCCCGATTCTCTCCCTCCCTCCTTTGGCTCCTCGCAACCCCTTTTTTTCTCCAGGATTCGGCGCTCATCCCTTCTCTCTTCTGTCTCTCTGAGTGACCTCCACTCCTCGGCTTCATGTGGAGGGGGAGTGAGCAGAGTTTCGTGGCTGGAGCCCAGATGACAGACAGGGTGAGAGAGCGGGCTGGCAGACCCCAAGTACCCCCACATTCACCGCCCCACTCAGTCCCACCCCGCTGACTTTCATGGAGAGCCCAGGTCATTTCCAGTCAGAAGGCAAGTGGGGGAGACCCAGTCCCTGCCCCCCAGGAGACTGGGCTGAAGCCATAGGATTCGGGGAGGAACCACCGAGTCTGGGTCCTGAAAAGTTTCCTTAGGACAGCGGTTCTCAACCTGTGGGTCACGACCCCTTTGGCGGTGGAACGACCCTTTCACAGGGGTCACCTAAGACCATCCTGCATATCAGATATTTACATGACGATTCATAACAGTAGTAACATTACAGTTATTAAGTAGCAACGAAAATAATTTTATGGTTGGGTCACAACATGAGGAACTGTATTTAAAGGGCCAGAAGGTTGAGAACCACTGCCTTAGGAGAAGAAATTGCTCATTTTTCTCAAGTGCCAAGCTAGCGCTGTGAAGAGTGTGTGTCTGCTGGGACAGCTGACTGTTTTCCAGGATAAATTTCTGGTAATAACACAGAGTCATTACTGTGCAATTAGCGCTACTAATGGGGAATGTTCCGTTCCCTTCCCATCACCTCCCCCCCTCTTTACCTCTCTCTGCTCTTTCTCACGCCTGCCCGCATCCTCGCTGCCCTCTCCCTCCCAGGGCAGAGCTGCTGGGGGAGAAGGGAGGGCCCAGACTGGGTGCCAGAGTTTGGATTTTGACTCTCAGGCTTCGCTCATCAACCAAATGCCTGTGGAGCTGGGAGGGGGCAGGGAGCACAGGGAGAGGCTGAGATCTGCCAACTGGAAAGGGAGGCGCCCAGGGGCCTGTGAGAGCAACTTGCCCTTCAGGGTGTGGAGTGGTGGTCTGCCATGCCAGGGACCCCGTCTAATGCCCTGGAGATGGGGATTGGCCCCAGCCGTGGGGAGACAACCCCATGCCGGGCCAGATACCGGGCTGTGAGAGGGCGGCACTGTGCTTGTTGAGGCTGCTGGGAGGAACAGCAGCTGAGCTTGATGGGAATGTATTCTGCTTCGTTCTGGGTAATTATTACCCTTGCACACACACAGGCACACACACACACTCAGCCACACTGACATACATGCAGAGGCCGCATTCCGACCCGCGGCCCCAGGGGGACTGTCGGCCACGCTCCTGAAGGCACCTGACAGTGCTTCTGACATGCTTTCCCGCTGGGAGGCTGTTGCGTTTTCAGAAAACCGCAGCAATCTTTGTAGGTTGGAGACGGGCAAGTTTTGAAACTGCCGAGAAAAGCGTGGAGGGGAGGCCCGGGGCCCACGGAGGCCTCTGTTCTGCGGGGGCTGCCCCCTGCCCCCCGGTGGGCTGGAGAGACACCCACTGACTTGGCCAGCAGAAATCCACTGTGGCTGATGGAGCCAACCCCACCGCCCAGAGGCTGAGGGTGGGCAGAAGGGGAAGGAGAAAGGGAGGAAGGGAGAGGGAAGTGGTTAAGCCTGCTCCTTAAAGAGGAGGAATGGGGCAGGAGGTTGCTGAAGTGAGGCCTGGATGCGGTGGAAACTTCCAGATAGAGCAGGCGTGGGGGCGGCAGCCTGGGCACAGCTCCGCAGCTCGGGGAAACCACAGAGAGCCGGTAGGAGGCTGGCTGGATGGCCTGGCCTGTCTCGTATCCAAGTCTTTATGATTCTTGTGCATGAAAGTTGCCCAAAACCTCACAGCTGTGCTCACCTGGGGTAGGGGTGGGTGGGGAGGGTGGCGGGGCTTTTCATTGCTCATTGGATCCAATTGTGAGAGCCAAACAGCCCAACGCAGGGAGGTCGGTTGCTTTCTCTGAAAGTGTCCTGGCAGCTGAGCTGTGAGTGAGGTGTCCTGGAGGCTCCCGGGACTCGGGTTTGTGAGCAGAACTTGGGCAATGGTTGTCTCATCCCTCTGGCTACCCTCGAACCCTGCTCAGACAGTTCCTTGCCCCCCACAACCCTGACTGCCCTCTCACTGCCCCGCAAAGGCCCAGAGACATGACACCGAGCCTTTCCTTGTTTTGAGGATCTTCTTTAAGAGGAGAGTCCTGTCTTGCTCATCAGGTAGGACCTCTAGAGTTCCCCAGGTCTCCTGTCTTAACTGCCCCCAGACTTTCCGGTAATTACTTATCCAATGATCTGTCTCCTCGGCGGGGCAGGGACTAGACCAGCCGTGGGCAAACTACGGCCCGCGGGCCGGATCCGGCCCGTTTGAAATGAATAAAACTAAAAAAAAAAAAAAAAAAAAAAGACCATACCCTTTTATGTAATGATGTTTACTTTGAATTTATATTAGTTCACACAAACACTCCATCCATGCTTTTGTTCCGGCCCTCCGGTCCAGTTTAAGAACCCATTGTGGCCCTCGAGTCAAAAAGTTTGCCCACCCCTGGACTAGACGGTGGGGCAGCAAAGGAGCAAGTTGTGTATCTGTTTTGCTCACTTCGGCATTCCCAGCCCTGGTTCACCGTCTGTTACCTAGCAGGTGCTCAATCAGTTCTAATGGAATGAATTAACTGAGGCGTTTCAAATCGGTGATGGCGGGGAGTTGTTTATAATTTGATTGATTCCTCCTGGCCAGGCAGGGAAGGCATCATCAGAAAGTCTAAGGGCACAGGGAGGTTTGCAGACCATAGGACGGGAGAGGGCTTTGCAGACTATGGGACAGGAGAGGGCATGTCCTCCATCTGAAATCCCTAAAGCCGCCCGCCTGGGCAGCCCAGCTGCTTTTTTATTGTTGTTGTTAATCCTCATCCGAAGGATATTTTTCCACTGATTTTTAGGGAGAGTAGAAGAGAGAAGGAAAGACAGAGAGAAACATTGACATGAGAGAAACACATCGATTGGTTACCTCCTATAGGAGCTCCGACCAGGGCCGGGGCTGGAGAGGAGCCTGCAATCATGGTACGTGCCCTTGACCGGAATCGGACCTGGAACCCTTTGGTCCGCAGGCCGACTCTCTATCCACTAAACCACACCAGCTAGGGCCGAGCCCAGCTGCTTTGAAGACCTACCAGGTAACGCTCTGAAGTCTTCCCAGAGGCTCATTGCCTGGACCAGAGCTAGGGGGTGACCTTCCAGGGAGGCCTCAGTTCCCCTTCTCTGCTCTCCCTGCCTGATGGGTGCCACACCCTGGAAATCGTCTTCCTTGAACCAGGAGCTCATGTCTGCCCCTCAGTTTCACCCGAATCTGTTGCTGATTCCAGCCGCCACCTCTGCATGCTCCCAGGGAAGACTTGGTCCCCTGCTGCCGTGTGGGGTGACAGGCTGTTCATTTGAAGAGGCACCTCCAGGACCGCGAAGGAAGGAACCACAGATCCTCGGAAGTGGTTTTGGACAGTTAGATTCCCAAAGCACAGCCTCTGACCGGAGAGTCACCACACTCCAGCCTGAAAGAGCAGGCGCCCATCACAGGCGCCTCCCTGAGGTCCGGACCTAGACCATGAGGGGCTGGAGCTGGGCTCTCAGGGCTCGCCAATTAAGTGGCAGGAACGAGGGGCCCTGGCATTCACCATACGCTCTGCAGCAGCAGCCGAGTGGTCGCCTGTGCAAGACCAGAGGGACCAAAGCGAAAAGCCACCAGGACTGGAAGTGGGTGCTGATGTCCCAGCTGCAGACCCGGGATGCCAGAGGCCAGCAGGGATGGGGTCCCAGGGCAAGTGCCGCGGACACTTGGGAATTCACACAACTTGCCTTGTGGGGCGGCGTGAGCAAGGTTAAATAATCTGGGGCAGAGCAGAAAGCCGCCTTCCCTCCCAGCCACTGCCAGTCTTCAGATGAGCTGGAGAGGTCAGGCCACGCCCACTTCTCTGGTAAAAACATGAATAAGACCCCAGTGGACTGCCACCCAGAGCGATGGATGCCCCTCATTTTCAGCCCCAGATAATCATCCAGGGACAAGACCCAATGGAAGTGAAGAGCATGGGCCTTGGGGCTACTCAGTGATGGACATGAATCCTGGGATCTGATGAATTCAATGTATATACCACCCCCCAGTCTCCATTTCTTTATCTATAGAAGGTGGATCATAGGACCACTTATTAGAGGTATCAGGAGGATGAAATAGGGTCATGCCTGAAAAAAAAATTAAAACCTAGCATACAGTCAGTGTTTAATAAACGGTAGCTCTGGGTTATTATATGGACTTGGTAACTGAGCACTGATTGACCTCAAAGATAAGGATAAGGCCCCCAATGGAGCACCTTAACCACAAGAGAACAGCCACTCCCCCACAACAGGTCGTCCTCAGCTCCAGCAGGAGTGGTCTGCCCCCAGGTGAGGTAGGCAGGTGTCTTTGCTGGCCTGGAAGTGTCCAGAAGGCCCTTTTCCCTCCGTGCCGAGGTGGGCTCCAGTGGAGGAGGGGGCTGCTGGTCAGATGGAGCCATCTAGACATGCATTATGAATCAGTGACCTTTTCCAGCTTAATTACTCCCACTGCTGGGTGGTCTGGGCTCTGGCAAGAGGCCCCAGGGGGGCAAATTCTGCTCACAGCCAGCAGAGCCCAGGGCCTGGAGTGTCTGCTTTCATCCGTCCTGGTTAGTGTGGCTATTTCTGGGGCAGGAAGGTTCCCTCACTGTGATGAAGGGCACGCCCTACACCAGGCCTGGCCCCCTTGGAGTTCTAATCCCTGTGACCTTTGCAGAATCACCTTATCCTTCTTTTGAGCTTGATATCATTGCCAGCTCATTTCTGTAAAAAAAAAAAAAAAAAAAAATGATCCTGAGGGTCATTACTAAAGCTGTTAGACCAATAGATCTGTAGGTTCTTGAACTGGTTCATAGAAATAAACACATTCAGACAAAACAGCCCAGGGCCCTCCATGCAGGGGACCACCCTCGGGGGTCTAAGGGGGAGTCTTAGGTTTGCAGACCTCAGAGGGGAGAATCCAAGAGGTTGACTTTTTATGAATAAACATTTTCAAATGTATATAAAAGCAGAGAGAGGACAATGAAACCCCATGTACCTATCACCTCGCTTCAGAAATCATCAGCATCCTCCGGGTGCGATTTCCACTTTTCCCCCATCCCTTTGTTTTCCTAAAGTCGTTGAAGCAGATCTCAGCTATGATATCATTTCACCTGCCAAGTCTTCTGCATGCACTTCTAACTGGTAAAAACTTTCCAGATGCATGCGATCTTCCATACATATATATCACCCCCCACCTCCCCCAGTAAAATTAACAAAATGGTAACTCTCTAGTATTACCCAGTTCATATTCACATCAACCCAGTTGTCCAGAAAATGTCTTCTTAAAATTAGCCAGTTTCAATTAGGATCCAAATTGGTTGGTTTTGACTAGTAGCTTCTGGCTCTCCATCCAGAGTTGGGGACTCAATGGAATGACCTAGAGAGCAGCCAGACTTGGGTGGTCATTAGTGCAGGGGACATGGGGGGAAAGCATTTTTCAAAGATAAGGCTTGAGCCACAGAAAGTCACCTGAAGCTTGGGCTTTGGGGGGGGGGGATGTGTCTTGGAGCCTTGGGAACAGAGAGACCCCTTCGCGTAGTCTAATGGCCACTCTGGGATGGTCCTGCACGGTCACTGCAAAGCTGGGCTCGGGGCTTTGCCGGGGCCGGCATGCTGCCCTGTCTCAGACGCTGTGGCCATCTCTTTCATTCATGGACTTCAGACGGTTCCTGGGCATCTGTGCTGAGCTGAGAGCCGGGGGACAGAGAGGCGCAGATCCAGGAATCTAAACTGAGTAAGGAGGGAGGGAGGGCATGAGAGGGGAGTGGAGTGGAGAGCGAGGGGTGATGTGTCAATGGTTTGGAGGTCCTGATGTGTGCAGAATGGCGTCACAGGGAGAGGCTAGTGATGGGAGCAGGTGGCTGAGGAGGAGGAGGAGGTGGGCAGGATTGGGGCCGGGAGCAAGTCAAGGAACTGAAAAGCCAGGGACGCCTGTACGGCTGCGGAAGGCACCGCGAAGGGTGACAGGTGGGAAAACAGTAAACCAGGTGATGAGCGAGTCCGTGAGTGGGCGTCTTTAGGGAGCAAGGAGACAACTGCAAAAACAATCCTGGGTGGTATCGTCTGCCAGCCGGTGCTTCAGAGCAGCCGAGGAATTCTAGACGGGAAGAGCAGGAAATGGCCTGAAGGTGACAGAGGAGTGAGGACCCGACCCTGGTCCCGGCCCAGGCCCAGGACGGGACGTGGTGTGGGGCTCCTGGTGCCGAGATGAGCCAGACAGACAAGGACTCTGAGTTTGTGGAGATGGTATTTCATGTGAGGATGGCAAGTAATATACAGGCAAATAGAGACATATGCAAGGTAACATCAGATCATGAGGCGTGTTATGAGGAACATGAAAGGGTGATGTTATTGACAGCGTCTGGCCGTGAGGG
The DNA here is from genome assembly GCF_963259705.1 of Myotis daubentonii. Lineage (NCBI taxonomy): Eukaryota > Metazoa > Chordata > Mammalia > Chiroptera > Vespertilionidae > Myotis > Myotis daubentonii. The sequence continues at coordinate 36,043,367 of NC_081857.1, read as the reverse complement.
TGAGGGTGGGGGTGCAGCTGTTGTTAGTACAGGCGGTCTCGAGGAGTTAGATGGGAATCAGACGTCCCAGACAGAGCGGAAAGCAAGTGCAAAGACAAGTTCAAGTGCAGGGTGTGCTTGAAGCAAGATCAGGAAAGATCAGGATTCCTCCAGACTTAGGGGCATGGCCTCCAAGCCTGTGAGGGGTGGACTGAACAAAGCCCCCGAGAAACAAGGACCTGAGCTGAAATGGTTTGTCCACAGCGCCTCGGGCTATATGAGAACTGAAAACAGCATTCTAGATGAACCTGTTTGTGGCTCAGGAAAGTTTTTATGAAGTTCCACAGGTTTTTGGGTTTTTTTGCCCTTGGCCAAATTCCTCCCGTTTGTCTAAAATCGAAGAACATTTTTTATTCTGTTTGCATTGTTGGCTGAACACTGCGTGGTTGGTTTTCCCTCTCACTTGTCCTCATTTTTTATTTTATTGTTATTCAGTGCAAAACAAAAAGCAGTGCTCAGAAAAAGACACTCGGCGAGGGCTGGAGGAGGTTGGTGGGAATAACCTCCTGGTTAGTAGTTTTGCTTCTGCTCATCCCTGAGACTTTCACATGCATTAAAAAGTCCATAAATGTGTCACACGTGTCAGAAAATGGCATTCCATTCATTTCAGAGCCTTTGGCACCGACAGCTCCATCTTCAAAGGCAGTTGCACCTAAGGCGCTCAGGAAAACAGAGCACATCGGAATAAAAGCTATTTTGCTTATCGGTTTCCTACTTTAGAAGAAGATATTTCAGTACATTATCCAGAGCGGGTTTGCTCAGAATCTCAATGGTTTATTTAGAGCCGTTTCGCCCGCACCAGCCCTTGACTTCAACTTGAAGAGAAAGCTTAGAAACTGTGGACGAGGCTGGTGAAAGAGAAGCTCTTACAAAAACCAAATGAAGAAAAGTGAAATCCCTTTCCAACGGAATGAACTTACTTCATAAGCAGATGGAAAGAAAACTCAAACCTTAGAATTATCACCTGCTGTAGCCCTGATATTTGTTTATTCGGCCTTTCCTTGAATTTCTCCTGTGACCAGGAACTCACCACCTCTGAAGACTGTTCCTTTCTAAGCAGTTTTAACTGGGAAAAAGTCACCCGACCGGTGTGGTTCAGTGGTTGAACGCTGACCTATAAACCAGGAGGTCATGGTTCTATTTCTGGTCAGGACACAGGCCTGGGTTGGGGGCTCAATCCTCAGTGTGGGGTGTGCAGGAGGCAGCCAATCAATGATTCTCATCATTGATGTTTCTATCTCTGCTCTCTCCCTCTCCCTTCTTCTCTTTGAAATCAATAAAAACATATTTAAAAGGAAAAAAAGAACAGAAGTTGACTCTCTGAACCATTCACCTATTGATCCCAGAAGCTCCTGCACATAGTGGGTCTTCAGTGTCACCAGGCAACCTTCCCGCCTCCTTGGAATCCACACCCATCTCTGATTCCTTCTCTTTGGGGTCACCACTTTCCAGCATCCCTTCTGCTGCCCTTGGCCTTCTAAAGTCTACAGCAGTAGAACTCCAAGACTGCAGCTCAAGTTCAGACGTGTGTTTATCTTGTCGTCTGGGAAATTTTGGTCAGAGTGACACACCACGGGCAGATAAGGGCCGGGAAGCGACTGCCCACCACTCAGTATCTCAGCAGAGGGCTGGTGCCGCCCTGTGAAGCCAGAACTTTCTTCCATCCCTTCTCTCCTGTGAGGGCTGAGGCCAAACATTACACAAGCACATGGGTTTCTCATACTTTTGGGGAGTCGTGAATCACTTTGAAAAGCTGATAAAGAGCTCTGGTCACCCTCTCCAGGAAAACAAACATGCACATAAAATATTGCATTCAATTTCATCAGACTCACCCCCTCCCGCCCCCCGAATCCCACGCATGAGCTGTGCTCCTCCCACGGGATGCATAGACTCGAAGCTAAATGCATGAACTCAGCTATGAAGCCTACGCAGCCCAGCGCTGGGTCCTCCAAGGATTTCAGAAGGGTTTTCAATTGAGGGCTGGGAATGAATCACCCCATCCACCCATCCTCCCAATCAAATATAGCAAATGTGTGCTATGTGTCACATCCAGGGGATGGCACTGAGCGAGACGCAGGCCCCGTTCGCAGGAAGCTGGCCTCCAGTGGGCAGAGAGCAAGGAAGTAATTGCACTGACACAATCACGCCGCTGTAATGACAGCCTATATTAGGGACAAGGACATGGCACGCACAGAAGGAGAGTCACCTAACCCAGGGGGTTTTCCAGGAAGGCTTATCAGAAGAGATGGCTGAGTCCTGAAGAAGTTTGATATTTAGATAAGATTTTTAAACATCTCAGCTTTGGCCTGGCCAGCGTGGCTCAATGGTTGAGCATCAAGCTATGAACCAGGAGGTCACGGTTTGATTCCCAGTCAGGGCACATGCCCGGGTTCCTGGCTCAATCCCCAGTTGGGGGCGTGCAGGGAGCGGCTGATCACTGATTCTCCCATCATTGATGTTTCTACCTCTCTCTCCCTCTCTCTTCTTTCTGGAACCAATAAAAATATATTTTAAAAAATTTCAGCTTGGCTACGAACTCAAATAGGTCAAACTATCCCCACTGGGCACAGCAAAATCTACCCTGTTTGTCTGCTCCAAGGCTGCCACCCCCTCACCTCACAGTCAATACTCCCAGAGCCACTTCTCCTTGCCTCCCGGGGACACATGGCGGTGACTTCCCACAGCTGCCCTTCCTCCCCCACGTCGCTGGCCCCGGGGCAGGGACAGCTGGGGCCGACTCCAGCCGCCAGTGCAGAGGAGACGTTCCTCGGATGGAAGCGGGGCCTGGTGTGGGGAGCTCCTAATTAAGCACCACCGTTGGTTTCCCACGCGTTTGTTCAGCGTGAAATGTGAATGGAGCTGCCTTCATGCACGACTCCGCTCTGACACATTCCTATGGAGCCACCAGAAGCGATTTCTCCCCTGGTGCTTATGACACTGCCGGCGCTCTCTTTAAAAATCATGACGCATATAGACCTTTGCGGGCGGAAAACCTGCCCGTAACTCAGACAGCTGAGGTGCCCTGGGATTTTTTCCCCCCAACGAGCCTTGCTCCCAGGTTCTCCTCGGCATGCCCCTCCATTGACTCAATCCAGCCTTCCGCGTGGTGATGGCCAGCGGTGTTTACTGTCCGCGGGAGGGAAGGTGAGGAAAGACCTCCTTAGCGCAGTCCTTGGGAAAGAGCCCAGATGAGGGCTGACTTGGGAGAGTTAAGCACATTTTCAAGGCCTGGTAGCTTCTTTCTTCATCGTTTAACTTTCTCATCTGTTCAGAAGCTTCGCAATTGCTCCGAATATCAGATATCTTCATCTTCAAATGCATTTCAAAGCGCAGACAGGATTTTTTCTGCGCTAAACAGGCTTATCTGGGCAGCTTCCCCTGGCAGAGAACATCAGAGCATCCTTGTTTTGCAAGGATGGTGACCCCAGATGGGCAGGAGACAGCGCGGCTGGTGAAGAGAAAGGCATTCAGACTCATGCAGTCGTTAGTTCTGTTTGTCAGCTGCCGCTTCCTGGTCTCCTTGGGCTTGGGCCCACATGATTGTTTTGGGGACCGAGGCCGGGGGGAGGGGGCAGCAGGGAGGGGCCAGCACTGCCGGGTACCCCGGCTGATCTCGGGGCTGCTGCCCTCTGCTCCTGGTTTAAGCACCTGTATGAGTTTCCCAGGGCTCCATAACAAAGTCCACAGGCTGGGCGGCTCACACAGCAGAAGTTCATTGTGATCTGGGAGGCTGGAGCCCAGAATCAAGGTCGGTGCGGGCGGTGAGGGAAGGACCCGGTCCAGCCTCTCCCCTTGGCTTGTAGACGGCTGGCTTCTCCCCGTGTCTCTCTTCACTGTCCTCCCTTTACGAGCATCTTTGTGGCCAAATTTCCCCTCTTTATGGGGACATCAGTCATCTTGGATTAGGGCCCACCCTGATGTCCTCATTTTAACTTAATTGCCTCCATAAAGACCCTATTTTCAAATAAGGTCACATCCTGAGGACCTCCATATATGAGTCTGGGGAGGACACAGTTCAAACCATCCCAGGCCCTTTTCTTGGCTCCAGACGAAAATGACGAGCTGGCGCCTGCTCTTCCTTGACTTGGGCCCAGGCTGCTCCCGGGGCATGTGATTCCCAGGAGCCCTGGAACATCGGCTGTGTGCTGGCAGTGAATCCCAGCCCTCGCAGAACTCGCTGGCTGGGGACAAGGACTTGTAAATGGGCTATTTGTTCTACAAGGCACTGGGTGGCTTGGGAGATGCGATTTAAGAGTGATGAAGAGCCAGAATCTGCGACCAGGCTGCCTACGAATTCTGGCCCTGCCACTTACAAGCTGTGTGATCTTGAGCAAGCCCAGTCTTTCTGTGCGTTTGTTTTCTCGTCTATAAAATAGGCATGTTAGTCACTACCTTCCTGGTTGTTTTGAGGATTCCATACGTAAATACTCCGAAAAGTGCTGCCAAGCACTATGTAAGTGTTTGTTAAATAAAACCATTAAGAGTGAACTCAGGGTGCTAAGGAGACACAGAGGAGAGACCCCTAACTGGGATTTAGAAGCTTAAGGGACAGCCAGGGATGCTTCCTGGAGTCTGTGCTTATGACCTGATGGAGGCTGTTAACGGGCTGGGGTGGCTCAGCTGGCTGGGCGTCGTCCTGTGCCCTGAGAGGTTGCTGGTTCGATTCCCGGTCCAGACACATGCCCAGGTTTCAGGCTCCATCCCCGGTGGGGGGCATAAAAGCAGCCAGTTGATGTTTCCCTTTCACGGCAGTGTTTCTCTCTCTTCCTCTCCCTCTAAAAATCAATAAAAATGTCTGTGTTTTTTCAATGGCGCATGCCCTATGGGCTGCACCCCCGAGGTCATGGATTATTAAAGGCAGCCTGGTTCCTACAGATTGCAACCAGAGCCTCCTGTGATGTGAGCCTCGCAAGCTTTAATGAGCTCCTTGCTGGCAGGTGGAGAGAGGGCCACAGGCACAGGAGTCGCAGGCACTGTTTGCAAAATGGGGGTGGCGGTGGGGGCAGACGTCCTGTAAAAGGCTCCTCTCCAGGGTCTGCCATCAGAAACCCAAGCCAGGGGCTCACAAGCGACCAAGCCCGTCCCTGATCTCATGGACCATGCAGAGCCATTGCTGCCTCGCTCCCCACATAGCCTGAGGAGTATCGATCTGTTTCTGAGATCCCTCATCATCTCCATTTCTCAGCTTGTTTATAATTTGTTGCTTGGTTGCCTGGCCAGGGAAATCGGGAAGTCGGTTAGGAGGGAGAACTACCCTTACTGAGCATCCACCCATTATTCACCAGGAGGTGACATGTGGACAAAGGTCTCCCAGCCGGGAGGTGGGCTCCGCCTGAGATGCCATGCGTGTTACAGGCCTTAATGAGGCCCATGTGCAGTGATTAAGAAAATGAGTTCCTTGCCACGTGTCATTATTGGCAAACGCTTGCCTGTTGATACCTTGAAACTGCAACAGAGCAGCCCATTACGTGGCTTAGATCAGGAGGTACCCACGCTCGGGAGGGGGACACGGACCGGGGCGGGGGGCAGTCGCCAGCCCACTGGACTCCCCAAACGTGTGGCTCCTCGAAATCGCCTTGCCATCTGCCCCGGGGAGGAGTGGCAGCGCTCAAGAGTGGGGTGGCCTTGCATTAAAGCAACGATGCAGACGCGCCTGGGCTTGGCCTCTTTCTCTCCTTGCGCGGGCTTCTTGGGCGCCATGTGTGTGTTGATCCTGAAGCCGGTCTCCCCTGGTGCCCTGACCACCTCCATTCTCACAGAAGTGGATCCAGGGCTGGGACAGACGCTCCCGTGATGGAGAAGGGAGAGAGGGGAGAGGATCCCGGCTTCAGCCAAGGTCCCCGAGGCCGAGGACGGAAGCAGAGGTGGCACAGGTGGCAGTGATGGGGATGACACCGTCACTTCTGCTTATGGAGCCCTGATGGGGTGGGGGTGGGGGGGGGTGGGAACACTGTGTTAAGCAAAGGCCCCCGGGGAAGGCAATTCTTCGAGAACCCCGGGCCCGGCTGGTGTGGCTCAGTGGTTTGGTGTTGACCAGGAGGTCACGGTTGGATTCCTGGTCAGGGCACAGGCCCTGGTTTCTGGCTCGATCCCCAGTAGGGAGCGTGCAGGAGGCAGCCGATCAATGATTCTCTCATTATTGATGTTTCTATCTCTCTCTCCTTCCCTCTCTAAAATCAATAATTTTTTCAAAAAGGACAGAAAAAAAAAGAATCCTGGCCATGAGGGTCTTTCCTCATCAGAGAGGGGAAGGGAACAAGCCACACAGAGATGCCCGGCGTCCTGCTCAGGGAGCCGCGGGCCCTCCCTCCCGTTCATTTCGTTCTGATATGCGTACACGGCCGTTTTCATTTCATCTCCACAGCAACCCTGAGGGGCAGGAACTCTTATTCCTAACGTACACAGGAGGAAACGGAAACTGCCAGAAGCTGGGGACATGATGACGAGCCCTTACAGGGTGGAGGTCGGCCTGTCCCCAGAGCTGGTGCCCTCTAGTCTCCCCCCGGCCCCGATCCATTGAGGAGAGGCCCCAGCACACAAAAGGGGCTGGCCCAGGGGGTGCGTGGGTGGGGGGGCGCGGACTCTCGGGCCTGGGCCCTCCTGAGGTTGCCGGGGGTCCAGGACTCCCCCGCTGGTCAGGAAGCGAATCATCATGCAAGGGGGGGAGCCCTCCATTCCAGCGTGTCTGTTCCACTCAAGTACGCAGTTCCCCGCATCGGGCGCTTTGAGCGTTATTAGCAACAGATGATGGACAGCGCCCTGCGCAGCTGATCCTAACCCACGCCTCCGTGGCTCTCAGAGCGAGCGGAGCCTCAGAGCAGCCCCGGGCCCCACCCCTCGGATTCTGACCTAGTCCATGGGGTGGGCCTCAGGCACCTGCATGGTGCACACATTTCCCAGGCGATTCCATACACGCCACTCGGAGGAACCCCACCTAGAACATGCTGAGTCCAGGCACTGGGTTCTGACAGCTGCTCCCCAGCTGTGTGGCCTTCGGTTGGTCTCTCTGGCCTCAGTTTCCCCCCAGGCACTGGTCAGGGTGTTCCCTGAGGCTCGAAGGGTGGAGGCCTCTGAGGCAGGACCGCAGCCCAGCCCATCAGGAGAGGAGCAGCGGCTTTCTTAAAGGCAGAGAGGAGGGGAGGGGCTGAGCAGCCGCGAGGAGGGAGGGGTTCGTGGACAGCCCTGGTCCTGCCACCCAGCCAGTACGGTGCACAGACTCACGATGCCCCAGAGCATTGTGTCACCCAGACCCGGGCTCCTGGAAGCTGACTCGCTGGGGCCCCCTGGCTGCTGCAGGCAGAGTTCAGGTAGAAGATGCTAGACCAGTGGTTCTCAACCTGTGAGTCACTACCCCTTTGGGGGTCGAACGACCCTTTCACAGGGGTTGCCTAAGACCATCGGAAAACACATATATAATGACATATTGTTTTGCGATTAATCACTATGCTTTAATTATGCTCAATTTGTAACAATGAAAATACATCCTGCATATCAGATATTTACATGACAACTCATAACAATAGCAACATTACAGTGATGAAGTAGCAACGAAAATAATTTTATGGTTGGGGGTCACCACAACATGAGGAACTGCATTAAAGGGTCAGGGCATTGGGGAGGTTGAGACCCACTGCTCTAGACCATTGAGGTCCTCAGAAGGGATGCTATGCAGGGGAAGCTCTTGCGGGGGAGCAGAGGCCGCAGTTCTCCTGCTGGCACTAGCCCTGTGTCCTTTCCTGACTCCCTTATGTCTTTGGGTAGCAGGTCCAGCCCCTCCCCGCCCCAAACAAGGGTCTGGGATTAGAGCGATGCCAGGGCCATGAGGCCTCCTCCCTCCCACCCTGCGGAAGCCTGTGTCTTGCAGCTCCCGTCACAGGCGCCGGCCCAGCTGCCAGTGACAGCCCACTGCTCCAGGAGCCCAGGGTGGAGGAAGATGAGGAGGGGAAGGCTGCCACAGCCTCAGTTCTCTACAAATAAAACGTCCAAGCTCAGAATCGCCACTTGTACCTCTGCACAGGCTCAAAATTAATGCGCCGTTGCTACTCGACAGCCAGCTCCCAGCACCGCCGCCCAAATCGCTTTGCTCCTGAAACAACGTTCGGAGGGGGCCGAGCGCAGCCAGCTGTGCTGCAAAATGGCTTCCCGTTGGGAGCAAAATCCCCTTCCCAGGGCCATTCATCTGGGCCGCAGAGGAACGGAGGGGACGTGACCGTGAGGGGAGGCCAGGGAGGGTGGCAAGGGGCCGGAACAGCCCTCTCACCTTGGTCCCCTGGTCTCGCCCCTTCCCCGGCCCCTCAGCCCGATGTGGAGGGGCAGAGGGCCCAGTGGGAGCTGTGCTGCGTGGGGTGTCCACACACCGTCCTGTCCTGTCTCCTCTGAGCCCTGCCTGTCAGCTCTGGGGACAGGAGCCGGGAGGCAGCAGGGGCTATGGGAGGGCCAAGCCCTGTGCCAAGTGTAGATGCAGAAACATGAAACCAGATCCCGCGGGAGCTGCCAGGACCTGAGGGGCCTGGGCGAAGCCAGCTCCAGGCACGAAGCCCCTCCCCAGCTCAGCTCCGGTGCCGCATGGAGCCACTGCCTGTCACGTGGCCCCAAGCGCCCTTCTGTGTCTCAGCTCAGGACATTGTCATAATCCCCGTCAGGGAGTCGCATCGGGAGGCCTCGCAGGGACGATAGGGTGCATTTTTGATCAGTCTGGTGGGTTGGAGGCTCGGGTTCACAATCAATGTTGATTTCAAGGAAATAAGGAACCGCCAAGTTCTCGCACATCCAAGTTTGAATTGAAATTCTTGTCCGCTAAACTCAATAACCCTTGATTTGTCCACAGCGATCTCTTTCAACCCACAAAATCTATGTGAACAGCTATTGGAATTGTGGGTCACTGGATCCCATTTAGGGAAATGTTGACTTCAGAATATTAGCCTCTGCATCCAGGACTTAACCTCCCCAAAACAGTGGGCCAACTAGACCAGGTAAAAAGGACGAGAGAGGTGGAGGGGAGAGTGAGAGAGGGAGAAGGAAAAGTGGGGGAAGGGGGGGAGAAACCAAGGGAGCAGTTAATTCAAAGAGCTATGCTGACCACTGGTGCTTTTTCCTACAGAACAAGCGTTTCTGTGGTCACCTGCCCATTGCTCTGCACCCTCCCTCCACGCCCCCACCTCCTCACCCTCCTCGGCCCTCCCCACACACAGGAGGAGGAGGAGGAGGAGGAGGAATCTGTGGCTTCTACCGGCTTTAGGGCTTAGGACTAAGGCCCAGGCTGCCCGACCTTGTCCTAGGGGAGGAAGATGGGAAATCCTTTGCAGGCATTACTCGCACAACCACCTTGAGGTTGTCAAGACTTCTGGTTGCCAGTGTCAGAAACCCAGCTCAGACCGGTTTAAATAAGAAAGGGAACTCACTGGGAACTCCAGGACTGCATCTGCCGTCAGTCATAGCTGGAGGCAGGAATCGAGTGATTGCACGGAGGAATGGACAGAGGGCTTCCCTGCTTATTTCTATGTGGCTGCATCCTTCCGTCGGCCTATCCCACACGGCAGGAGAGATGGCTACCGCACTCCCACACTCCTATCCTCCCAGTTAGCAGGTCCAGCAGGAAAAAAGTCTTTCTCGATAGCCCCACTGGAAAGATCTGACTGGCCAGTTTGAGTCCTGTGCTCCTCCCTGAATGAAACCCTGTGGCCAGGAGGTGAACTTCTCTGAAGGGACAGACCTGGGTGACATGCCTTTCCTCTGGTTGAGAGGATGAAGTGGGGATCAGCCCCACTTGAACCCCATGGAATGGGTTACCTACAGGAAGAAGCGGGTAAAGAAGGCATTCTAGATAGAAAAATCATCAGGTTTCCTCACACAGATTGTTTGTAAGCCCATTTTACAGATGAGAAGATTGAGGATCAGATTGGTTAAATGACTCGCCAGGTTCACAAAACTAGGAAGCCACGGAGCTTGGATTTGAAGTGCAAGTTTAAACCACTAAACTCTCCTAACTACACTGACCCAGCATCACCAGGCGCTCCATTATCCCAGTTCTAAATACCTGGGGTGGTCATTCAGGGTCCCCAAATAACTGAAGTCGCAGGGAGCCTGACAGTAAGTTCAAGATCCCCCAGACCCTCAAGGAACTTGCCGCCCAGCTCTGTTCCTCTTCCTCTGCCTTTCCCAGTTGGAAGGAAGGACCTGAACATCACAGACACACTTCCCATGACCCCTTCCAAGGCCAAATACACAATGTGGAGAAGAGTTTGAGTGTCACCATTTAAGGACAGAATTCTTAACCCTGGTGTGTTTCACGCTGGCATAGTGAATCGCTTGCAAGCGATCTGTTTTATTAATAATTAAAATACTAGAGTTTGCAAATGATTTACCTTGAAAAAAAAAAACGCACAGAGAAAATTTAAGGTTACCCATATAACACCTACTGCATTGCTTGTATTTTATGCGTTCTCGAGTGGGAGGAGGTGGAGTTAAAGCAAGCAGGCATGTAGGCATTGATTTTGTCATGGCCCCGGCATTGGCCATGGGAGATTTTCGTGCTCCTGTGCACTACTGGCAAAAGGGTTAGGAATTACTGATTTAAGGAGGACTTCTACCCACAAATGCCATCTTAATACCTACTTTCATTGCCACCAAGTAAAGATATGTTCGTTTTAAAAGCTAAAGCTGCCGAAACTGGTTTGGCTCAGTGGATAGAGCGTCGGCTTGCGGACTGAAAGGTCCCAGGTTCGATTCCGGTCAAGGGCATGTACCTGGGTTGCGGGCACATCCCCAGTAGGAGATGTGCAGGAGGCAGCTGATCGATGTTTCTCTCTCATCGATGTTTCTGGCTCTCTATCTCTCTCCCTTCCTCTCTGTAAAAAATCAATAAAATATATTTAAAAAATAGCTAAAGCTGGGCAGAGAGAGTGTTCAACAGTCCCTTGCACATTACCGTGAGTTATAGGAGGCCCTTGTTCAAGAACCAAGTATTCCAGAGATTCCAGATGAATGGAGACATTTCTGAGTACTTTCAGATAATAAAAACTTCAGAAGGACTAAAAAAAAAAGTCAAACTTATATTGGAGCTTTAAATAGAGTTGAAAGCTTTGAGTTAATAGATAATTTTATGCAAAATAACTTGCGCATTAGCAAGCAGCTTCCAGAGGGAGTGACAAGGTAGGCATCAGATTTTTTTGCTTTCCGGGTACTGTTAATGGACTTGTAGTATAAGACAGAGCAGACTGCACGCATGTTCATTGCAGCATGTTCACAATGCCGAGGTAGAAGCAGCCCAGGTGTTCACGCATGGATGGATGGTGAATGCAATGGAATATTATTCAGCCTTAACAAGGAAGGAATTGGTCACGTGCTGTAATACACTTGAACTTCAAGGACATGGTACTGAGTTTGATAAACTGGTCACAGGAAGACAAATACTGTGTGATGCCACTTCTATGAGGTACCTAAAGGAGTCAGACGCTTAGAGACTGGAAATAGAATGGTAGCTGGCAGGGGCCTGAGGGAGAAGGGAGTTGTTTAATGAGTGTAGACTTGCAGTGTGGAAAGATGGAAAATTCTAGAGATCTGTTGCACAACAATGTGACTATAGCTGACGCCAATGAACAATACATTTTTAAAGAGTTAAGGTGGTAACTCTTATCTTATGCCTTTTCTACATGCATTTTTTAAATGTTAAAGAAACAGCCAGAAAGCTAGGGCAGAGCTAGTCAGTCGTTTGAAGCATATAAAGGAGGGAGGGGGAGGCAGTGATGGGTCCCTGAACTTGATTCTAGAAACCTTTAGAAGTCAAAAGTGACAGTGATGCCCTCTCTGGTAGAACAGATGTCAAAAGAAAAATCTACGTGGAGTAATTCATTTCAGAAAAGGAACACTGAGAAGTAGGAGGAAGAGGGGAGAGGAAAGGAAGAAGCAAGACCACACGGAGTTGGAGAGGCAAGCAGGGTCTCGAGAGGCAGTCCCCCAAAATGGGTCTCCCTAAGATCTGGAGGACCTGGAAGCAGAGGCAGAGGCATCTGATCCAACTAGTGGTTGCCAAGGAGACCCCTGCCAGCCCCTCCCTGATGGATGGGCACGGAGCTGGATGGGAACTGCTGCAGGGATGGGAGTCTGCTACCCAATGGTGCCCCCCTCGTGCGCCCAGCACACTCTGTACTCTGGCCGTAGATAGCCCTGTTATCAGAAGGATCTTTATTTTATTAAGATAAAAACATTCCTGCAAAAATAATAAAATAAAAATTTTAAAAAGACTACATGAAGTGGTAGTCTACAAAGAATTCTTTTCAATCACACACACACACACACACACACACACACACACACAAATGCAGTGATGCCATACCCAACATTGTACAAGGTACCACAGTGTTGCCACAGCAGTCACAAAAGCCCTTCAGGCCCTGGCTGGATAGCTCAGTTGGTTAGAGTATCTTCCTGATACGTCCATGATCCCCAGTGAGGGCACAAACAAGAATCAACCAACGAATGCATAAATAAATGGAACAACAAATCAGTCTCTCTCTCTCTCTCTCTCTCTCTCTCTCAAATTAAAAAAAAATAAAAAGCCCTCCATGCCACTGGCAGGGAAGGAGTATTTATGACTCATTAAGATCAAATCTCCCCAGTCACAACAGTGAGGAGTTTAGGGAATTAATGGGATTGCTTTCCCCACACTTACCACAAGAAAAGGGAGTGGAGATAAGGAATCCTCCAAAGGCATGGAACCCTGTGGCGTGAACAGGACAAAGCCAGGGGTTCTGGGTAGTGGAGGGTGGTCTGTGGAGATGAGCGTGAACAGAACATTAAAACCAACCCGAGGAGGTAGGGGCAAGCCATCGGAGGGGAGGCGAGAAGACGACCACAGACAAGGGGTATCGGTAGGGGGAAATTCGCTGAAAGTTGCTTCTGCCTTCTCCCCTCCTAAGAACGAAATAGTCCTTAGATTTTATGAGTCCCTGCCTTCTCCTCACCCTCACCCCCAGGGACACTAGACGGTTGAGACAAGACAATAACTGACCGGCCCTGGGGCTGGCTCAGTAGCAGCCCTGTGCTCCCAGGTGGCCCGAGGCCAGGCGCAAGGCCGGCAGCAACTGCTGGGCCCCTCAGGGCACCAAGGGATGTTCCCAAAGGCAGCTTGGTGGAAACTGTCACACAGATGACACAGAGAGCCCGCCTGGCCAGCAGCCGCTCTGGGTCGTTTTAACACGCAGACCAACCGTCCTGGGCTGGGAGAAGGCTGCCGGAGGCTGGTTAGGTTGAGCTCCACATTGGCGTCAACCCCACGAAACTCAGTGCCTGCCCTGTGCCAGCCCTCGTAGTTGCCAGTCCCCAGATTTCTTACCTCAAACAAAGAACCTTCTTCATTCACCCAGACTCCGCTCTCTCTAGCCTGGTCCCCGGAAAGGCTGGTTCTACTCTTTTCTCCCTGTTCCGACTCAAGGGCTGGTCAGCCCTCCCTCCCTCCCTCAGCAACCCTGGGCCCTGCAGACCCAGGAGCTGAGACACAAGCCCCAGCTCCTGGTCCCACCCGCAGAACATTTCTGCCCCAGCCTGCCTTAGAAGGTCTAGTAACTCTGGTTAGCGGCCAGGGGGCCACTCAGAGGCACAGATTTAGGCCATTTGTCCACTTGCCTTTAAAAAAAAAATCCAGGCTGTGATTGGTTCCTCTACTCACACTCTGAATAAATTCCATGCCCTGCCATAATCTCTTTCTATTCCTGCCGTTGGAATCACAGAAGTTGAGGGAGAAGCATGAGGTCATCCGGTTGGACCCCACCCCCAGGGCAGGAGCCACCACTGCTATGTCTCTGGCTGAGGTCTAGCCGCCTTGGCTTGAAGGAGCCAGGGACCGGCTGCTCCATCCGTTGAGAAGCAGGCACATTGTCAGACAGCTCAGATTGTTAGAAAGTTCTTCCTGCAACGGAGCTGGAATCTGCTTCCTTGTCATTCCACCGAGCCCTGGGTCTGCCATCTGGAGTCCCTGGCATCAGCCTGATCCCGCCCCCACGTGGCAGCCATGGGATATATGAGGACAAGTTCCCACATCCTCAAAGTCTGCTCAACGCCAGGCAAGAGCGTCCCATGCCCTCACCCAGCCCTCGGGTGGCTTGTCTCCTGGTGCTGCATTAGCCCATCAGCCTCTGGGTGGGCTCCAGTTCATGGGGTCCCTTCAAAACGTGGTTCTTAAAGAGACCTCGGCAGTCTTGCTGTGGGCTGTCCAGCACCATGTATAATAGAACCATCTGGAACTTCTTTCTGGACTCACCATGTTAATGATGACATGTAAGTTTCCAATGCTGTTTTTGCAGCCTCATCATACTATTGGCTCCATGTATGTAATCAAGAAAAAATCCACTGGATCTTCCATGTTTGAACATTTGATGTGTAGAGCACTACATTGGTTTCCCCTAAACCTTACCTTGTCCGTTTGAGACTGGGCAGATTCACTAAGGCGACCGTATCATTTATCATCCAAATCAGGACACTTGTTAGAGTGAAAGGGGTGCTAGTCTTGCTATTAATAATCACAGGGAGGCAACAGGCCTAGACAGGACTGTCCCAGACACCCGGACAAAGGTTATCCTCAACACAGTGCTTAGGCCAGACTCCAAGTTCAAATCTCAGTGCTGTCATTTACCAGCTCTGTACTGAGTTTCTCAAAGATTCTGCTTCCCCATCTTGGAAAGGGAGACAATATTCCTACATCATAGGATTACCACAGGGGCTAAGCAAGATCAAGTATGGAAAGCATTTCCCCAAGAGCCTGGCTTCCATGAAGTGCTCAGGAAATATCACCAGCTATTTTTAGCTTCTTGAGACCTTGTTGAATTTGACCAGCTAGCTTGCTCAGTATTGTGTCATCTTTAAATCTAATAAGTATGGGTCCACAGCTTTGTCTGAATTATTGCTTAAAATTACCAGCGTCAGCATCCAGGGCTGAGCCCTGGGCACGGCCCTGGTGTTCTTCCAAGTCCATGTTGGTGCATCAGTCGCTGTTCTCTGGGTGCGGCTGCTAAACCAGCCAACCCAGTGCCTCCGAGGCGAGCGAGTTCGGTGTCGAGACCCACAAAAGCTCAGAGGAGAAGAGGGTGGTCAAAATGGGTTTGCAGCTGTGAGTGTGCAAACCACAGAGTTTATTCTTGTATTATTTATTAGTTACTGTATTGCTTATTTGTATTACAACAGTCAACCTACTTTTGCCCACCTCTGTGTACATATTTATTCTCTGTCACGTAACAGTCTGGAGAGGCTCCCCTTCCGTAGGGAGCGGGACATTCTCCCACCGTCCGTCGGGGCCCTGGCTGAGGGCGGCCCCTCTGTCTTTGGCCTGTGGCTTCTGTTGCTCTCCTGGTCACCTTTCCAGCCAGCAGGAAGGACAAGAGCTTGGAAGAGGGGATGGTAGAAGCTTCTGGGCCAGGCCCGGAGGTGGCAGGCATCTCTCTGTGCCCCTGAAAAGGAGGAAATTGAAAGACTAAGTATTTGGCTCTTATAGGAAGGAGAGAGCGTAGAGCAGCATTTTTCAAAGCCTGGGGCATTAGACAATCAGCAAGGGAACTTGTTAAAATACAAATAACTATGAGCCACCATTAGACCTCCTGAATTAGCATGGGGGAGGGGCTCCTTGAAATCTGTACAGTGAACACGGTGGTCAAAAGTGGGTTTATAGTTGTGAGTGGAAGGGAATACAAAGAGTGGAAGGGGATACGATGAAGGAGCAGGGTGAGGTGGTGGTGGGAAATGGGGAGGCCAGGGGAGAGAGGAAGATTGTGGAGGAAACCATAACCCACCACAAACACCACTGGGACATGGGGGCTGAAGGATGGAAAACGGGGAGGAAGGGAGGAAATGTTCTCAACTAAACATCAGACTCGAGTACTCTGCAGAACACGGGAACCAGAGGGATTTTAATAACATATGATGGGGATGGGGATGATGTTGATGGGGATGATGGTGAGGAGGATTATAGGGATGATGGTGATGGTGATGATAGGGATGGGGATGGTGTGATGATGATGGGGATGGGGATGATGGTGATGATTATGGGGATGGTGGTGATGGTGATGGTGATGATGATGGGGATGGGGATGGGGATGGTGGTGATGGTGATAATGATGATGACGGGGATGGTGGTGATGATGATGGGGATGGGGATGGGGATGATGGTGATGATGATGATGGGGATGGTGGTGATGGTGATGATGATGATGGGGATGGTGGTGATGGTGATGATGATGATGGGGATGGTGGTGATGTGATAATGGCGGTGGGGATGGGAGGATGATGGTGATGAGGATACCAGGGATGGTGGAGGGCAGCAGACTTTGTTAGCCAGCCTGACATGGCTGGTAAGAAGCAGAGCCATCTGGTGCATATTCGAGACATTACAGAATCTATTTAGCTCTCGCTAGTGCTGCTCAGCCAAATTTCTATCTGTTTCTGGCTGCAAAACTTGCCTGGTATTGGACTAAGCCCTGAGCTCTGAGCAGGAAGAATCCTATGCCAAGTACGTGATCAGTTTCTCCAGAGCCCAGGGCAAGTCTCCATCTCTGAGCCTTCCTAGAATGTGAGCCCTTGTTCCAGAAGGTGGGAACCCAGGGCGTCTCCCATCACCAAACCCTCTGTCTCCTCTCACGGGAGAGGGCAGCGTTGGCCGCAACCTCACTGCTTTTTCACCTCCTCATCCCTGTTGGCCTATAGCTTCGGGGGGATTTTGTTCAGCTTTTCAGAGCTCCTCAGTGAGTGACCATCGGGTGGGTGGGAGGAGGACGCAGGCAGGTGATGGCAGCATGCAGGGCCTGGGAGGTACTGTTAGGGCTGGCCTGGCTGAGACAGATACGGACAGAAGAGGAGTCAGTGACCAGCGGCAGAGGGTGGCTCAAGATTGGGATCCAAATACCTGAAAAGTTACCCTTTTTGAGGAGGAAAATGAACCTGCTTAAGCTACATGTGAATTAATAATAATACATTTTTAAAGACTAATGCATCTCCCTGCCATGATCACTCCCCAAAACAAAACAGAAGAAAACAAGACAACTTGCAGGAAAGCAGGGGACAGGGAGGCACAGGACAGTTTAGAAGCCTTGCGACCAACAGAGCATTAGTCTTTCCACTTATTTGTCCCCAGCTGTGCCCAGCACACGGGCAGAATTTCTCTCCCCCGGGCTGGAACACAGGACAGCACTCAACCTCTTCTGGACCCTGGAGTGATGCTTCGGGTTTCACGCACCGGACTTTCCCCTTGAAAATTTCCTCAGAAATCCCTCCTCCCGCCTGACACCGCAGACACCGCTCTCAGCTCTGCCGGCTGCTTGCCTCGCGCCCCCACGGCTCAGATCAGACAGATGAAACGCTGGATGGGGCAGGGACCTCGTCTTTGTGTCTCAGAAAATGCCGTGTGCACCTGCAGCACTTTGTAAATAATAAACGGCCGTAATAAAGAAGCTGCCCCTTTGAGGTCAGGGGCACGTGTTTGTAGAGAGACAGCCCCCACCCCCAGCAGGTCTGGCTCCACCCGGCGTCCCTGTCACCAGAGTCTGAAGATGGAGATTTCCAAAGGGACATGAGAATTTATAGTTCCAGATAGAATAAAAACGCAGCATTTCTTGGCCAAGGGAGGTTAGGGAGCAGCATGCTGACATACTGTGTACTTGAAAAATAAATGCACCGTGTAAACATAAGATGTCATTCTATTGCTTCCAGCTTTATTGTTCTGCTCCATCTGGCATTTACAAATTACAACAGCATGGGCCTTTTAAGCCAAGTACATAATAATAATTTACTGTGGAGAGACAGATTGACTGGTTAGAGCAGGTATTTTTGCTACAATAATGACTTGCCAATTTAGTATAAAGGAGAAGAAGACCTCTTTCCAAATGGGTGAGCAAGATGAAATAGACAAGGAGGGTCTCACTGGGGGAACTCTGGGAAGGGCGGGGACCGATCACCACGTTGACGCTCACTATGATGACCTCATGCCACTGACACCGGGCACAGGTGGAGTTTAATATAGTACGTCCTGCTGGTTTGTCACCCCAACTGACAAATGACACCTCACCTTTTTAAAACAAATGTTTTTATTGGTGTTTGGTGTTTTTTTAGAGAGAGAAACATCGATTGGCTGCCTCCTGCACGCCCCCTCCTGGGGATCGAGCCCACAACCTGGGCATGTGCCCCGACTGGGAATCAAACCGTGACCTTTTGGTGCACGGGAGGTTGCTCAACCAACTGGACAGACTGCCTTCCTTATTTCCTGTTGCAGAGTGTTATCAGCCCAAGAAAGGCTCCATCACAGTGTACCCACCTATCAGATATGGTGGCTGCAGACACCTGGCACGTTCCTAGCAGCAGCAGCTACCACCCACTGCCGCCTTGCTGTGTGCCCGGCTGTGTGTGTCCTCACCGACCCCCTCCGCCTGCCCTGGAGGTCAACCCTGTTGTTATCCACTAGGCACGGGCTCCAGGAGGCAGACCTCATGCTCAGAGTCTAGGGCCCAGTGGAGTTAGGACTCAAACAGTCTTACATTTGAACCCAGGGCCCAAGATCTCAGCCACTGTGGTCTATCCAGCACCTCTGCTGTCATTTAGGAAATTCTCGATGGTTGAAGTAATTTGCTCGGCTTAAATGACTCATATTGACAGCTCCAGTCAAGAGGGAATAATTTTCCATCATCCCAGCCGATGGGCAGGCGGCCGAGGCACAGGTAATCCCGGAGCTCAGAGCACAGGGCATCGTCCAGCTGTGCTCAGGACGTCCCGCTGGGGGAGCTCGGAGCAGGTCTGTTCTCTGAATGACGTTTCTCCCAGGCAGGTGTCAGAAATAGCCCCTGGTCCCCAAGAGACTCGGGGAAGGGAGTGCCTGCTGGGCGTGAACATTTCCCACGGAAAACCCATAAGGCTGATCACCAACGCTGATTCAATTTGCTCTTTCTAATTAGCAGAGCTGTGTGGCTGTGGTTCCTTCTACCTCTGAGGCTTGATTTCACTCATTTCCCATGTCATTTGGTAGCGTCCAAAAATGTGATTTCTGAAATAGTGCTACAGCATTCCATCATGTGGTTGCTCCACATTTATCTTAAAATGTTCCTATTGGGGACATTGACATCGATACCAATTTTTCACATGTATCACTAACAATGCAATGGACATCTTTCGCAGAGAAATCTCCACACTCCGGTGAGTTTTTAGGAGAAGTTCTTAGCAATTGAGTCAAAGGACAGGAACATTTTAAGACTCTTGACACCTATTGCCGACGGTCTTCCGGAAAGGGTGCACTAATTTGCATTTCTGCCAGCAGCCTAGCAGATCACCCTGCCCGACCATTTTTAAGACCTTTGCTAAGTCTTCAGGATTGATTATTTTAATCTGCGTTCCCCTGATGACTTGGGACGTTAAACTTCTTTTCATCTGTTGACATCAGTTTGGTTTGAGGAAAAACCTGTCAGTGGAAACCCTTCTTTTGAAAGTAAATCTATTGGGGTAATGTTGGTGAATACCATTATGTAACTGTCAGGTGTACAGCTTTCTAATACAACATCTGCGTACTCCACTGTGTGCTCGGGAAATGAGTGAAACACAATGTGAAGTGAAAAAGACTGCAGGCAAAAATGTATCTATAATAATAAAAGCGTAATATGCTCATTAGACCGGACATCCTTCTGGACGACCTTCTGGACGAAGCCGGGGCTGCAAGGGAAGCCTGGGTCCCAGGTGCCGGAGGGAAGCCGGTGCCGGCAGCCGGGGGAAAGGAAGGCCTACACCTGCTCAAATTTTGTGCATCGGGCCTCTAGTATAGACTATATAGTCCTAGAAAAGGTGGCTGGGAAGATGCTCACACAACTATCATAGCTGTTTTCTTTGAGGAGAGATTACAAGTGATTTTTTTCTTTATACTTTCCTGCGTTTTCTGTAATTTTTAATATTGAACATGAAGTGTAATGATAATAATACGTATAATTTAAAAATCAAATTGTATTGATAGCCATGAAGACAGTAGAGGAATTCCTCCCAGTTCCAGGGAAAAGCACTAATATTTGTAACTATCTCCCCCTTGCCAGGCCTGGTGGTCAAGGCATCTCAGTTAATCCTCAGACTGACCTGGGAGGGATGTCTCCTCTCACACCTCCAGCCCCTCTCCCTCCCCCACTGTAGCCTGTGACCTCGCTTCCTATTTCACCCCCCAGCGCATCACCTCCTGCCTGCGGCTGAGCCCACGATCCGCTCTCCTATTGACCCAGGACTCACCTGTGCTCCCATCCGAGGCCCGCCCGCCTCTACACCTGTGCTCTGCACCCAAGCTCCTTTCTCCCACTCAAGGACTTTCCCCAGCAATTCTTCCCCATCTCAAACCATCCATTTTCCCTCCTGTTGGACCATCCTATCAGGATATAAACATGCTGCAGCAGCCCCCTCCACAACACGCTCTCTCCCCTTCCCACACTCCGTCAGAGTTGTCTGGAGTCACCACACACATTTCCCCCTGTTTCTCTTAAACATCCAACGCCAAGCTGTCGGTCACCCCATCCCCTTCCTTCGGAACTGTTTGCATCCAGCTCACCATTGCCGCCCTGTTAGGTCAATTGTCAGTCCTCGTCTTGCTCAGTCTCCCACAGCCTTTGGTGCAGTTGAAATCGCAGAGGCCTCTTGAAACGTCACGTGACTCCCCGTTGTCTGCGCTCTGTGGTCTCCACCCACTCCCCAGGCCACTCATTCCCAGCCGCTCTCTCCACAGTGGTTTCCTGCTGCTTCTAGCACACGCCTGCCTGCTTGACGTGCTTCCTCCTCTCCTCATCCTCAGGTTTGGCTCCTCCACCACCTCCTCAGTGAGGCGTTCCTTCCTGACCATCCCGTTTAACACGGCAAGTTCCCTCATGTTCCCCTTCCCTGCCTCGTGGTCTCCGTAGCACGCCCTGCCATCTGGTCGACTACGTGGTTTATTTTTAATGTCTTTGTTGTCTACAAGGCAAGCTGCCTTGTCCGCTTTGTTCACTGTTATATCCCCAACACCTAGATGAGTGCCTGGCATGTAAGACACAGTGAGCATGTGTTGAATGAACGAATGAACGAATGAATGATCAAACTCCTAGTGATTGAAAAGGACTTAGCGCCCGACGGGGTGCTTTAAAAATGTGTTACTAATTACAGAAAGGAAATTGGCCTTATTTCTTTTCTGTTCCTATTAGAACCTCCGATGAGACTGCGTGGTTGTGCTATTCCAAAAACAACAGCTTTGCAGTGTTTACCAACGTGCTAAATGCTCTCACTGTTGGTTTCCATTTCTTTTTCCCTAATAGGTGAGGGCTGTGCTTGCTGATTCCCCACCCTAAACACCATCAGGAGGCCAGTTTTCCCGTTAGCAATTGACTGCTCCTCTCCTCCGATTCGGCCAGGCACTTGGTCAGTTGACACAATTTCCTGAGCACCTACTATGCGTAGGGTTCTCTAGATCTCTATCTGGATTACAAATCCGTTATGCATCACAAAACATACACCAAGCGTTTGTGCCACAATCCTAGTTGTCTCCACTCCTGGGAATGGAGTGCCCAGTGTCTCTGGTGTAAAGGTATCACTTCCTGCCAGATGGTGATGATACAGCCTGGGTGACGAGGTGGTTCCCAGACTCTACAGTGTCCAGAACTCCAGGCCCTTGTCACAGGATGGTGGTTATAATCTACTGGTTGAGGTGACAGATGGCACATACTGTGCATTAGATTCATGAACCCCTTACAATAACTGAAATCGCTGGGGTCCACAGCCCGAAACGCTGATGTCGCTGGAAAGAGCGTTGTTCTTCGAGCCAAAAGACCAGCTTCACGCTGGGGTCTGCGCCTACCGGCTGTGCCATCCTGATCAAGTTACTCTACCTTTCAAAGTCCGTGTCCTCACCTGTACAGTGGAAATAGGAGACCCGCTGGCTGGTGTGCTGAGGGGCAGCGAGGATCAGTGACAGGCTGTGTGTGAAAGGGTGCGGGATGAAATGTCAGGAAGCCCACAGGTCTCCTCTCCTCTCAACACTCCGCTACACACGCGGCTGTCACCTAATCTCCCCTGGGACCCGTCTCTTTGGAAATATTAGCTGAGGTTATATAGAGGTGGGTTTGTGTCTGCTCTTTATTTTCCAATTTCATTAAACATAGGCTGAATAACTTTACTATTAAGCTGGGAATTTCTTTAGGGCCGTGACAGGGTCTCCGCAGGCCCCGGCCCCAGACAGGCCCTGCAGTAAGCACAGGTCCCGGAGCACAGCTGCTTCAAAGGGGCCCTGGGGTCTGGGGTCAGAGGACCCCCCCATCTGACCGGGTGCAGTCCCGGGGCCCGGTTCCCTCTCTGATCACAGCCTGAGAGGAACTTTTCCTTGGCTGCTCCCAGCAGGCTCACTTCCTCACTGAACATTTTTGCCAGCTGCTTTCAATCCTAATATTTTGGCAGCCAGGCCGCATGCTGTTCTGCAAAAGAGTTGGGAAACTGCTAACGATCTGATATGAACAGCCTCTCAGCTCTCTCGTGATCCTGCTCAGAACCCAGGGTTGGCAATGGGACGTGCCTCTCCTTGCCCCTGTGCTGGGCCTCATGCTCCAGAGCCCCCCTCCCCCCCGCAAACACCCCCCAACCTACCTTTACGAAGGAAAACCCGCCGCCCCTGTCACTCGGGATCTACAGCCTGACCCATGACCTTACACACCCCCTTGGAGGTCACCATTCAGGCCCCAAGACAACGGTTCTCTATGTCTTGTCTTCCATCCTTGAAACCCAAGGTGGCTGTGTGTGCACGTGCACCGTGGGCGGGCTGCTTCTGATGTTGGAAGCTGGGCGTTATTTCAGAATGTGTGTTCACTGGGGAAGGGGCGATTGATTGGCAGAAGCGCTGAGGTAAAAGAAAAGACAAATGAATTAATATGTCAAACCTTCCTCTCACCGAGCAAGAACGCGGTAGATTCTTGCATAATGCATCATGCGTTGCATGTCCGATTTCTTGCTTCTCTTCATGTTCCAATTAGCGATCCCAGAGTTACCTGTAATTAGGGTAGAATTCACAACAATTGCACCTAGCAAGTAAGGAACACCCTGCAACATGAAACAGCTCCTGTTCCTCCCGAGTGGGTGCGGATGCGTGCGGACGCGGGCATCACCGGGTTTCTCAGCCGTGGCACTGTTGACATCGTAGGCTGGCTCATTCTTGGTTGTGGGGACACTCCTCCACATTGTGGGGACTCTCCTCCACATTGTGGGATGGTCAGCTGCATCGCTGGCCTCTCCCCACTGGACACCAGTAGCATGTTGTATCAACCAAGGTCTCTCCAGACGCTGTTGGGTGGAGAACCGTCGGTCTAGACATCATGTGTGTGAAGAGGGTTACTGGTTTACTGGTTTTGTTTACACTGGCAACCATGTGGATATTGCAGAGTAGAATTGTGGGAATAGTTTTGCTTCACTTGATTTAAATAATTTTGATTAAACATGTTTATATTCATTAATGATAATTTGTATTTTGCCCTAAATTTAATATATTACAAGAAATACTTCTCTTTTTTTTGGAAAAAGACATGTTCAAAAGCCTACCTTTAGTTTGATCTGTGCTCTGTGCTGGAAAATATGCAGAGATTTTTGGACACTTTGAATACAATCACATCTTGTTTTTTCAATCCAGATCATTATCACCAATGGAACACACACGATGTGAATATCTCGGTTGTATAACAACATAATTAGTAATTTGCTGAAATGAAAACATAAAAGATAAAATGAATGGAATAAATATGTAGTAATTACTTAATTAAGTATGCTTTCATTTCATTGCTTACCCCAATATCACTAGCCCATCAACCAAGACATGCATAATAACTTGTCAGTCATCTTTGATACTAGGCTAAATTCAGTCATATAAAAACTGTAGCTTTATATATTTTTAGTTTGCTGTTTTGAAGATATATTTGTCAAAGTAGGATGAGAGAATATATTTTATTGAACACTTGGTTAAACTACTTAGAGATGTGGCCCTTGGCTTACCTTGCAAGGAGGGAGGGGAGGAAGGGAGGAAGGAAGGAAGGAAGGAGAGAGGGAGGAGAAAGGGAGGGGAGGAAGGAAGGAGAGAGGGAGGGGAGGAAGGAAGGAGAGAGGGAGGGGAGGGAGGAAGGAGAGAGGGAGGAGAAAGGGAGGGGAGGAAGGAAGGAGAGAGGGAGGGGAGGAAGGAAGGAGAGAGGGAGGGGAGGGAGGAAGGAGGGAGGGATAAGAGCAGGGGCTCACGAGGCCAACTTCTTCCCAACTTGTTCATTTTGCTGTGTTTCCTGTGATCTGAAAATTGATTAAATGACCTTAAAAGCCTCCTACCTCCAACCCTGAAAGTCTTTTACGAACCAGTCACCCGGAAAGCCAGCCTCCCACTGGTGCTTAATTCACTCAAGGCAAGATCAGAAGAACCTGGTTACCAAGCCTTGAAAAGCTGCTCATAAAATTCAGCAGGAGCCCGAAATCCTCAGAGACTTCTATTTTTACCAAAAACGCACACAGGGAAGTGGAGGATTTTCAAATGAATTAGACATGAGATTGATCTTTTTATACAAAAGAAGGGAGAAAAGCAACGGTGATACTGCGTTTGAACTCGCCCCGCCCCCACTGCCCGATCCCTGAGCTGCCTCATCCAATGGCTTACATCAGGTCTGAGCCCTGGCTCTGGCCTAGGCACGGACCGTGGCAGGGGCTGGTGGCCAGAAACACCTTGTGGTTTCACCAAGGCATTGAGCATAGCACACACCCACCCAGACAGGGCCTGCTTCCACCGGGGAAGAGCTGGCTAAAATTATTCCCTCCTGCCCACTGGATAAGAACAGCTTACACGGATGCGTTTTGAGAAGACTTAATGTAGGGCATGCTCAGGCTAGATCAGTGATGGTGAACCTTTTGAGCTCGGTGTGTCAGCATTTTGAAAAACCCTAACTTAACTCTGGTGCCGTGTCACATATAGAAATGTTTTGATATTTGCAACCATAGTAAAACAAAGACTTATATTTTTGATATTTATTTTATATACTTAAATGCCGCTTAACAAAGAAAAATCAACGAAAAAATGAGTTTGTGTGTCACCTCTGACATGCGTGTCATAGGTTCGCCATCACTGGGCTAGATGGGGGTGGTCTACCCTGGGCACCGAGTTGGTGGAGCAGAGCCCCGAAGTCAGTGATGATTTCCAGCCTTGGTTCCATATTCATCCAACCGTGGTCTTCCTCAGCTGTGCGTTGTCCGCTCCCTGACACCCTTAGCCGTGGGGGCTGCACCAAGGACTCCTGGTTTGCTCTTAGGAGTTTGCAGTCGCTGTGCATAACCTGTGGTTGTCCAGTGGTTCTCCGTGGAACCTCAAGGGAGAGCTCCAGAGCCCCTGAGCAGGCAATACTCCGCCGGACTTAAGACAATCCTTTAATAAAATTTTATCAGGTGAGCTTATCTCTGTCTTCGTGGCCATAGCTGGTTATTAAAAAACTAATTTGTTTATGGTTGCCAGGTAGGAGAAGATTAAACCTCCCAGCCTTTGTTCTTCAAAGAGCTGGGCAGAGATGACAAACTGGAATCTTAATGAAGTCAGGCAGATGAGTGGGTGAGCAAGAAGGTGAGGGACTGGGAGTGTCTTGGACAAAATCTTACCTGAGGCTGCGAGACCCTCTGATGCTTCGCGAGAAGACAGATGACACAGTTGTCTGTGCATATCTTGATTTTTAAACATTGACAACTAGTTCGAATTTTAAAGAAATGGAAGCATCTGCAGGCAAACTCTTGCACCGTCTGGGGGCCGTGGCCTTCCGGCTTCGGTCCGTTCAGGGCATCAGACTGTTGGGGAAGAGAAGTTCTGAAGGCGTCAGGGATTGAAAGGGGAAGGCGTGACCCATGAGGATGGTTGGAAACACAGGAACGAGGGAGAAGGGAGAGTTGCAGGTTCAGTGATAGGACCTGAGCCACACAAAATGCAGCACCTTGAGGAGGCGGGAGCTTAGGGTAAGGGTCTCTGAGGACAGGGCACTGGGTACAGTGCGGGGAGACTGGGGAGGGCCTCCCCTCCTGCACACCCTTCCGCCCCCCCTTGCCGGCCTGACTCAGGTGCGGGAGCTGCCAGCAGGGCCACCTGCCTCTGCAAGGGCCTGGCGGGCGTGGGGCAGGCGCAGTAATCAACCAGCGGCGAGCAAGGCCCTGGCCTGTTTTCTGTGCCTGAGTTGTCCAGCCCAAGAGAGAAAGAGAGAATTCCAGAAAATTAAGCACAGCAAACTTCCTCGAGCCAGTTCATTTCACTTAGAAAATAAAGAAATGTGCCATTTCTATCCACCCCAAAGGACGGGGGTTCCCAAGTGTGGGTTATGGACAAAGCTGTTTTCCTACTAGTACCAAGTCCTCTGCCCGCGTCACTGTGCGGGAGGCTCCCTGACGGTGCAGAGCAGCAGACAGTGAAACCGGCCCCTTAACAGACTTAGGTCCCCGCTGCCGGCAGCCCGCAGCCCCCGCCACGCACGGGGAGAACAGCAGCCGGTCTCCCTCAAGGAAGTTCTCGCTGCAGCAGTAAAAATTCTTAGCTTTATTCATCTTGGCGAGTGAGCGAGCGCGTGTATTTTAGAATTCCGTGTGACAATCTGGGAAGTATGCAGAAAGTCCTGCTGTGCTGAGGTGTGGCTGGAGGGAGGCGCCGTGTGCCAGGTCTGAGTCGTGAGCTGAACTAAGCTTTAAGAAAAAACCAAAAAACACCGCGGACACCATCTTTACTTAAAAGGATCACTGATACACAAAATGTGGTTATTCAGACGTAGGGACTTGGCAGCCGTTTTCTGAAATGAACAAAGTGAGCCTGTCACGTCAAAGAAATCAGCTGACGGTATTTGTTGCCAATGATAGCATTTGAGATTTTTTTTTTTAACTTATTTTTGGAAAACTGCACCCACCACTGTGAGCTTGACAGCTTCCCCATATCCCAAGGCTTTTCTGGTGAAACTGGTGGTAAAATTAATGAATGGATTTTTTTTAATATTATATAAGGAAACATTTAAAAGATCCGCAGAGCTCCTCGGACCACTATTTTCCAAGTGACCAATGCATGATATTACAAAATCATGCATGGGTGAAAGACCTACTCGAAGTGCAACACAGAACAATGGCTTTTGATATAACAGAGAATGAAAAATTGCATCGCTCTTTTGAGGGCATGTCCTGGAGCTGAAGACTCCGACAGGGGTGGAGGTGGCTACTTTTGGGCCACGTGAGAGAGAACTCCTCAGAGGGAACGGAGGGTCACAGGGGAACGGAGGGTCACAGGGGAACGGAGGGTCACAGGGGAACAGAGGGTCACAGGGGAAACGGAGGGTCACAGGGGAACAGAGGGTCACAGGGGAAACGGAGGGTCACAGGGGAACGGAGGGTCACAGGGGAAACGGAGGGTCACAGAGGAACGGAGGGTCACAGGGGAACAGAGGGTCACAGGGGAAACGGAGGGTCACAGGGGAAACGGAGGGTCACAGAGGAATAGAGGGTCACAGGGGAACGGAGGGTCACAGAGGAACAGAGGGTCATAGGGGAAACGGAGGGTCACAGAGGAACGGAGGGTCACAGGGGAACGGAGGGTCACAGGGGAACGGAGGGTCACAGGGGAAACGGAGGGTCACAGGGGAACGGAGGGTCACAGAGGAATGGAGGAGGGGTGGAAAGAGAAAGACAAAAGAAAGACAGAGGAGGAGGCTTAGGGCCTGACTTCCCAATTCCCATGGAGCGACCACCTCCTGTCTGTCTTCCAACATCCTGAGGTCACCTACAGCTAGGCCTCCCCTCCCACCCACCCATCTTCTGGTGAATTTTTAAATTGTAGTTCATTTTAATTGGCTGAAAAGGTCACAAGTGGTTCGTGGCTGCTGCTTAGACCAAGCAGTGGGATACAGTGTGTTCCTGTCAGTGTGGGAGCCATCATAAGGGTAGGCTGCCCGCCGGGGACCGGATTCGGGGGCCTGGGTGGGGCCGAGGAAGTCTCCTGTGAACCAGCACCGCAGGGCTTCTCATCAGGTCGGCATCCGGACCACAGGCAGAGACTTCCTGGCACATGGCGTCAGGGTGTCCTGGTGTTGTTGAACTTGGGCCCCTTTTCACTGCGCGTATGCTCGTTCCTCGGCTAGAACTCGCCACGGTAACGCTCCCACTGCTGAAATCCCGGAGTGAAAGAAGCCCTTCCAGGGCAGGCTTTCTGGCTTTGCCAAGTTCTCCTTGGGAGCTCAGAGGTCAGGGCTCTGCTATTAGGAAACTGAAAATCTATCAGCGGCAACAGTTCCTCGAAGTAACCACCGAAGACCATGCTTGTTCGTCTTCCTTTCCTTCTGCTCACCCCAGTGCCAACCTCTCTGCTCCTCCCCCTCCCACGTCCTGACCCTCCTTGCTCCCCCCAGAGGCAGCAGGGCTCTGGCTCCTCTCCCTGGTTAAGAGACCCTCCTTTGAGTGATTTGTGAAAATGCCTCCCGCTCTTCCAGAGCAGGTCCTGGACAGGCATCGCCAGGCTCAGCTGGAGCCAGAGCGGTGGCCGGAGAGAGTGGTGCTAACTGGGCCTACGTTCATCCTCCCAGGACCCAGGGCCTCCTGGTTTGGGAATATAAAACAGGGTCCCATGCATGCTTACGCCCAATGCAATGATCTGAGCAAGCCCTTCACTTGGCCAAGCAGGACCTAGCCCCTTTCATGGGGCCCTTGGTAAATTCTAGAAACAGCCATAGGAGCGCCTCAGGCCTGGCTTCCAGCCACAGCAACCACCCAGGACCTGCCCTGAGCCTGGCTGCTGGAAGAAGCCTTCCAGGGCTGTGGGTCCTCAGCGCTGAGTTCTATGCAGAGGGAGGAGAATGGCCCCTCCCCAGCCCCGGGCCACAGCTTGTCACCTGGGGTCACCTGGGTCCTAAGCATCCCAGCTGGTACCCAGAATCTCACAAATAATTCCACCAGTTTGGTCTAAACCCAGACCAAGGGGGCAGGTGGAAGAAGCTCCATAAACCCCTGCCTTCTTCCTCCTCAACTGAAAACATAAGCCCATGCACACCGATGGAGACAAACTGATGGAAGGGGACAGTACCGCTTGCAAAAACCGGTTCTAGCTCAGCCACAACTGCCTGTGATGCAGGCACTGGCACAGGATCCCGGTAGGTAAACCGGGGACGCCCGCCAAGAACAGCCGGCCAAGCTGCAGCCGGGTTGGGGGGTGGGGGGAGGGCAGAGTGCTGAGGGGGAGTCAGGGGCCTCCTTATAAATACAAACACTTTGCCCTTCATGGAGGCACCGCCTGCGTGTTCCTTTCTTCCCTTTTCCTGCCTTGAAAGCACCGTCCATGGTTCCGGCTTTGCTTTCAACAGACTCTGAGGAGGAGGAGGCGGAAGGTCCCACTGTCAGACCTCGGCAGCCGGGCAGGGGAGCGTCTCAGGAGGCTGCTCCGGCCCCAGGAACAGTCCATTTTCAGCTCACGGTCCTCTCCAGCCAGGACCTCGGGATCCGCCATTCCTCGGAGCCGGGGCTTAGCGGCCAGTGCGGCCCCGCGACGTTCCATCAGATGGAAAGTCCCTTTCAGTAGCCAGCGACCTGGGCCGGCCAGGGAGCTGATGCTCCTGTCCTCGCGTCATCTGGTCCTGCTGACCCGGGAGTCGCCCGCCAGCCGGCTGCCGGCACCAAGCACAGGGCCCGGCGCCCTGCACCCTGGCCCGGGCCCTGTCCAGCCGTGCTGCCCCGCTGCCGTCCACGACTTGGTGAGCGATCCCTGGCTGCAGTTCAGGGGAAGACAGATGGCCCAGCGATGGTTTTCTGGAGTTTCCTGACCAGATTTCTCTCCTGTGTCTCATGGAGCAAAGCGTGGCTTTCAGATTCATCCCTGGAGGGGCAGGCAGCCCCCGTCTCTGACTCAGATTCTGCTTGTGTGGGACACGCCTGGACCCTACGGGACAGAGGTCAGGGCTTACGTCTTAAGCGGCCCGTTTTCTTTTTCTGGGACACAGGGAGGGCGGGCAGCTGGGTTTTCCCAGCTGGTATGAAATTAGAGAGAGAGGCAGCGAAGGGGAGATGGGTAAGTCTGAGCGGGGCACTGGGTGGGACGAGGCTGTCCCTGGCTCTACAGGGAGGTGAAGAGAAGGGCCATGCCATCGCCCGCCCCCTGGGCATTTCCCCATGGGAGCTGGCTTGTTTCTTGCATCCCTGACCTTGGCCCTTTCATCGATAAGGACATTCCTCTCTTCGCTGACGGAGTCTCTTCCCGGCGATCGCCTCTGCTCATGTGGCTCCGATGACCCTCAGTGTGTTGGAGACTCACAGTCAACCCTCTGAGTCCCCAGCGCCGGGGCAGTCACCCGTGGGAGCTCTTCACAAACTCAGCACAGACTCGCCCTCCTCTCCTGCACCAGCCGCGGGGGCCCAGCCTGTCCCTGTGGATGGACCACTGTCCACCGTCCACCGGAGGCCCAGGCAGTGGCCACGGAGTCACAGCCCACAGTCACCAAATCCGGTCGTTTACCTGTGAAGTGGCCCCCACAGCGTGGCACAGTGGTTCGGGCACCCGGCCACCACCCGCCTCCTCGCCATCGCCCCACCAGCCCACCTCACTGCAGCCACAGCCCGTCCTGTCCTCCACCAGCCTGGCCTCCTGCCTCGCTTGACACTCTGCAGGTTTCCTGAATTGTCCTGCATCTGCCCCGGATGTCCCTTCAAGGCCTGGCTCCTGCCACCCCGTCGCTGTCGCCCTGCCCCTCCAGCCCTGGCACACCAGCTGCCCTCCACGGCGTTCATCCCCAGAGTGTGCTTCTGAGTTCTTTCTCCAACCCTTTGGACGCTGTCCCCTCTCACTCACAGACCCTACCCTCACGCCGGCAGGCGCACTCTCACTGGCTCTCCGAGTCCAGCTGAGATGCCACCTTCTCCAGGAAGACCTCTGGCCTCTTTCCCATGCCCTCCCTTGTCACCCTGCTCTTACATTTATCACAGCATGGCACTCCCTCCCCCCCCACCCCACTCCGACTGCAAACTCCATCAGAACAGAAACAATGCCTTGGTCACACCATGGGGTCCTGAGTGCCAGCCACATGGGACTCAAAACGTTTTCTGTCAAGTGAGTGCATGAACGACGCAATGAATAACTTGCCCAAAGTTGCTCAGCAATCAGATGGTGGAATTGGGATTCAGACGCAGTGCGGTTTGCTCAGAGCCTGTGGCCTTCCCTGCACTCGGACGGCACAGGTGTCAGCATGCAGAGGGTTCAAAGCAAGGCCACGCGACCTCTGAGCTGATGTGGTATCTTGGGAATACGTGCCGTGAACGCCTGAGGGGGCTTTGCATCTGACATTTGGAAATCAGCTTTGCGTATTTGCCGCCCGTCCACTTCCTATTCTGGTCTAGAAGACAGGTCTCGGCTTGCTCTTTGCCTGCAAATTGGCTGACTTGCATCTCCAAGTCCCCTCCCCCTCCCCTCACAGCAAGGCCCCAGCAAGAGTGCTGTTGGCTTCCCGGTCCGGTCCCTATGCACTGTGCCCAGGAGCTGGGAGGAGAAGGGGCCATGACGGTAGTTTCTTATTAAAGGAAATTGCTTGTCTTCCTGCCCCGATTGTGCCGATCCGGAGCTGATGCCAGGTGACTGACTAGTATTACAAAATTCAATCAGCCTGCAAAATTTCAGCAGAGGCCAGAGAGGAGCCTCCTTCTCGGCAGCAATCGCTGTAAACACAAATCACGGTGCTTGCACTTCCCGTGAGCCCATGAATTCCATTATCTGCCTCTGCTTCATTCAAATGAAGAGTGACACGCGCCCGCTGGGCTGGGGGATGCAGACTCAGCCAAGCCCGGGAAGCACTCAGCAGTGGGCTGAACGGGCCTTTCCTGCAGGGTCTCTGGTTCCACCGGGGATGAAATAGCACAGTGCACGCGGGCTTCCTCGGGCTGTGATCCCAGGAGAGTCCCACCAGGATACCCTCTGAAAAGGGAGACTCGGACTTGGCTTCTGAATCCTCAACTGCTCGCGTCAAAGCACACACTGAACACGCCCGCTTTGGATCTGATTCAGACACAGTCTAAGGAGCTGGAGATGAAACAGGTTGGCCACACATGGATCCCCATTGAATCGGAGTGATCAGTATATGGGCGAAGCCATTGTCATCGTCTCTGTTCTTTTGTATTTGAAATTTTCCGTAATAAAGTATTTCTGTAAAGGCCGCATCGGAGAATAAGCTGGTGAAGTTATTTTTTGTGTGGAATAAGTTGGTTTTCTCTATCCAAAATCCTTTAAGATGTGTAAAGCCTGTGACTCAGAAATTCTACTTCCAGGAACTTATCTTTAGGAAATAATCATGAATGTGTGGAAAGATTTATCTATTGAAATGTTCACCGCAGTCTTGTTTATAACTGGGAGGAAAAGGAGACAACCTGAGTGTTCAGCGGTAAAGACTGGTGAAATAAATTACGCTAGACTAGTAGGCGGTCATGAAAATCATATCAGGCCTGGTGGTGGTGAGGAGAAACAGTCATTCATTCACTGTTGGTGGAAACAAATTAACTTTAGAAGGCAAATATTTATCCCCCCCATCATTTAAAACAGGCATCTACTTTGGCTCAGCAATTAACATTTTAAGAATTCTCCTTTATTAATAGCCAAAACTGTGTGTATGAGGATGACTGTAGCATTCTTTGTAGTAGAAAACAATGAAAGTGATACAGATGTTTAACAAATGAAGACTTGAAGAAATAATGGGACAGCACACAAGGGAACACTTGACAGGCATTCTCTGTATGTGGTCTTAATTATAGCTTACGTTTTTAAAAAACTCAGTGTGGGCCAGGCACTGTTTTAAGTACTCAGTACATGTTAATTTATTTAATGCACAGGCATGAAAACCGCTCTGTATCTGTTAGCTATTGCTGTGTAACAAACTGCTCCAAAACTCAGTGGCCTAAAGCAACATGGTTTTTAATTTAAATTCTTTATTGTTTAAAGTATGACATAAGTCTCCTTCCCTCCCCCCCCCATTGACCTCTCCCCGGCCGCCCCCACCCCCCAGCACATGTCCTCACCCCCCCCCCCCAACTGTCTGTGTCCCTTGGTTATGCTCATATGCATGCATACAAGTCCTTTGGTTGATCTCTTAACCCCTCACCCCCTCACCCCCTTCTCTGAAATCAATTAAATATATTTTTTAAAAAAGAAATTAACCAATGACTGCAAACAATGCATTTTTGAAGGGTGCACATCGTCACATATACCTGCCCGTTTCCAACTAACAGAAAGGAAAAGTGGCAACTTCTAGAGGAAGAGATGCCAAATTCCACACAACATGCTCAATCGTTTGGGCAACATGAGGAGAAAAATCTCATCCTCTCGCTGGGCCTGTGCGGGCCGGTCTCAGGGATTAAGCCATTCTCTGCGAAACAGCTCTCCTCCCCGGAGAAGGAATACACTCAGCTGGGTGTGAGGTTTTTGAAGCTTCGCTGGACATTTTAAAGAAAGTTATTTTGGCTGCACGTATCCGATTTAAATTGAAACTTAGAATTTTTGAAAATTCAAGCCATCAAACCTTGCCCTCTTTCTTACTCGCCGTGGCAGAGCTCTCTTTGAAGTGCTCTGTGTTTTTCAAAACAGAGATTTTGAGCAAATGTTCCAAAGGCCACTCCTGAGTTAGTAAGCGGATTAACTAAATCGAACACTTATTCAAACCCTTTTTACCCGTGGAGCTCAGCTTTTCTGGATCCTGGCCATATCTATATTTTCCCGTTCTGATGTCATTTGCTGGCAAATGTCCCTTTCCCACCCACCTTGGGTATAATAAAGAAGAGTAAATGGCGGTGAAATAACCTTGTCTCTGAACTCCACCAACCCAATCCTAGGAGCTCCCCCGCCCCAGGCCCCTCACCCCTCCACACAAGGTCCCACCACGTTCTGCCGGTTTCAGGGCTCACCCCCTGCCTTGGTCGCAGTTCTTGTCATCCTGGTGGAGGCAGCCTGGGCACCCTGGCGGGCATCAGTGTGCACACCCATCCTCTGTGCCCTGGCCACGCCTCTGGGCTCACGGTCACCACCCTGAGGTGACAGAGGCCTCCTTTTAAGGGGCGTGATTCTTGTTATTTTTTCAAACCCCCATATTGGGAAAGTTCACACTCTACTTTTCTTACAGCTCCCCTGTGCGATTTTCCCTTCCAGTGTAATAATACTGGAAATGTTGATAGGAATCATCGCCATGCTGTCAGCCCCTTTTAGATGCCCGGACAACAGTTAAGACTCTTTTGTGGTTCATCTCAGTTGAGCATAGACAACGGGGTGGGACATTCTTGCTTGGGGGGTTGAGGCTAGGAGCAGGCGCTTTGGATTCAAACTGTCTGGGTTCCCGTTCCAGCCCTGAGACCTTAGGTAAGTTACAACCTTAAGCCTTTCTTTCCTTAACCTCCAAATGGGGATGACAACAGCCTCCACTTCGAAGGGCTATTAGTGAATGAAATGGTTTGTGTGAAGCACCCTGCAGAGTGCCTGGCACACATTAGGTGATCAGGAATGGTCAGGGACCCAGGACTCTCCCGGGGGTATCCACAGATTCAGCAGTCTCCTGGTCCAGGGACCACGACAGCCGAACCATCAGCCTTTCCCCGCACCCCAGCCCTCTCCCAGTTCCCAGGACTGAGCTGTAACACTGGAGTATCTCTCACTTCAGTGTGAATTTCCTTCCTGGCAAGTTCAAAGCCCAGGCAGACAGGCGAGGCTCTTCTGTGATCTGAAATTACCCACGGTCCTTATGAAATGCTTTTCAAATGAAGGCACTCAATTTCACCTGATGCCACCTTTGTTCTTAAGAGAATGGAATTCTTTCTTTGTATTCTTGGTCTGGACCTGTTCCCACCCTGGGAGCAGCCCGTCCAAGAGGCCTCGGGATTAGGGTCCATTCCAGGCCCCGGCTGCCCCGAGACCAAAGCTATAGGTACACCACCCATCTTCCAACATATGCGGATGCTACTGTAATTACTGCTGTGCAAGATAATGTATAAGCTTCACTGAACCCATGGTACCTTTTATCATTACTGCATATCCACGTTGTAATCAGTAGATATTAAAGGAGATCATTTTACATGAAAAAGCTGGAAGTCGGGTAGGTTGTCTGGGAGTGGATCCTGCATAAACCGCGTCCCCACCCTGCACCTCGGGACCCTCATCTATAAGATGATGGGGGTGGAGGAGGTGGCCTCGGAGCCCACACTAACATTTTATGCGTCTAAAAGCACCCCCTCCCGGCGACGGGAAGATGAGTATGTACAGGCATGGCTGACATTTTTAAAGGAAACGGTAGAGATGTGCTCTGTAACCGCGTGAAACAAGTAGCAGGTTCGTATCTGTTCGTTTTGCTGGCACACTTGATTTCTGCGGCTCCGCCCCTGCACTACCATCTTCACTTTTCCCATCGTCACTGGCCGTCCCCTCCTCCGCCTTCAGCGTCCTGTGTCTCTCTGTCAAGATGTCGATAATGTTGGTATTTTCCCAGCGACGACACGGCGACTGTTACTGCTCTTTCCATCATTTGCCCGCGTCACTTGCTTGGTTTTGGTTTTGTTTTCCATGCCCTCCAAGATCAAGACCTCGCCTTGGCCAGACTGCTTTCCATCACTGCGGTCTCAGCACTGTGTTCTGAGCCACGGTCTGCTGTCACCCTCTCACCATCTCGAATTCACCAGTGGGAGTTGTCATTGCAAACACGCCAACTGTTGCTTAAACACTCACCCCTCTTGTCCAGCAGTTTCCTTCCACGGCATGCGATGCTCCCTCTTGAGTCATGTGTTGATGAGCTCACCATCCATGTGCCTTTGTGTTCTGCTCTGACCGGAGGGGGCTTTCTGGGTCTTTCCATCCCTTTTCCATTGCCACCCTCTCACCTCTGCACCAACCGATCAGAATGCCTCTTTATGTCTGAACAGCCAATCAGAAAGCGTCCTCCTTCCAAGCGGTCATTAAGCATCTGTGAGGGGAGAAAGCTTCTCCCATAAAACACAGAAGCTGCCAGGTTTCAGCTGAGGGAAGAGACTGTGGGTGCGGAGGACGGGGTGTTGTAACATAGTCCTGGTGAAGGCATCCAGGGAGTCCCAGCCCTCCAGCGTGGCAAAGCGCTTAAAACTCTCCTGTTTGGAAAAGATTCCAGCTTCCCTCACCAGGAGGGTCATGGCTGCCCTTTTAATGC
The DNA here is from genome assembly GCF_963259705.1 of Myotis daubentonii. Taxonomy (NCBI): domain Eukaryota; kingdom Metazoa; phylum Chordata; class Mammalia; order Chiroptera; family Vespertilionidae; genus Myotis; species Myotis daubentonii. The sequence goes on along the minus strand of NC_081857.1, from coordinate 36,007,164 downwards.
TCTGTCTCTGTCGTGGACCCAAATTGATCCTCCCGGATTATTTTAAAACCGCTGACACAGGCTGGAATGTTCCGTTAGACTCTGTGTAATACGAAGGGATAATAAAAAGGAAATGCACAGAAACATTCTTCAACCGACAAAGTAGAGCGCTTCTGTTACTGCTGTTTTATAGGGCCCATTCCCTACTCCCTCTGAGTGGCTACTCTCTCGCCCCGAGAAGCCTGCCTCTGAGTGTCCCTGTGCGGGTGTCCTGGCCCCGGCCCCCAGCCTGCCTCTCTCCTAGGCAGAGCTGCCTCGGACCCCAGCAGAGCCCCACCTTCCTGAGGAACATCACGGATTCACCAGACGCTCCCGGCGCCCTGGCTCCTGTGCTAAGCAGGGACGTGTCAGTACAGTGTGGCTTCCTCCAGGTTTGTGTCCCCAGTGGGGGAGGCAGACCAGCTCACAGCCAGTTGCTCCTAGGACTGCGATGCGATGGTGAGTCAACACAGAGAGGTGCTCCCTGAATCAGACCGAGAGGCCCAGGGAGATGTTCCGGAGTCCATGCTGTTTGAGATGAGACGTTAAAGATGAGTAGGAGCTGCTAAAACCAGAGAGAGGATGGGAGGGTCATCGCAGGCCGCGGCGGGCAGGGAGGGGTGTAGGTATGAAAGCTTACTCTTTGAGAACCAAGTGGCTGTTTGGTTGGAACAAAGAGTATGAGGAAGACTCTTAGGAGGGGAGGCCAGAGAGGGGGTCAGAGGGCCAGATCAGGAGAGGATTTGCGTTGAGCGCATGTCAACTTGACCCTGAGAGGCCTGGGGAGCCACGGAAGGATTCTAAGCAGGAGATTGACACGCTCAGATGGGTGATTTCAGAACTCTAGCCGCATCGTATAGAAAAAGGAGAATAGAAGGAGGGGGGAGGGGTGGAACTCAGTCTGGAGCCTGTAACAATCCAGGTGGGCCGTGATGAGGGGGTGACCCGGAGGAGCACGCTGGCTCCTTGTGACAAGTTAATTTGGAGCCCTTCTGAGGCATCCCGGCAGGGAGGTAAAGAGAGCGACTGACTGTATGACTCTGGAGTTGGGGAGAGAGGCCTGAACTGAAGCTGTAAATCTGAGTCGTCAGCATAGAGCCGGCACTGAAAGCCATGCACTTGGATGAGCTCATCGGTGACTGCGGAGGGGACAGGGAAGGGGTCTCCAGGAGGGGTGAGTCCTTGGGGGGAACCAGCAGTCTCCTGCAAGTCACCCCCTGTAGGAGAGATCACCATGGTTCTGAGACAAGGGCAGACGGAGCTCAGAAAGGGGAGGGAGGGTTGCTTCTGACAAGGGAGACTTGGCAGACGTTGGAGTTGACGTCTTCAGTTCATTGGACACTGCCCGCCTGTCCCCATTCCTCCGCTTCCCACTCAATGCCCTGACTTTCATATAAACCCGACAAGGTGGTGAATTTCTCTTTGGTAATAGCTTTTTAACGATATCATTTACATGCCATGCAGTGCATCCACTTGAAGTGTGCAATTCAGTGGTGTTTAGTACGTTCACGGATGTGAATTATTTTTGCATTGTAATCCAGCCATCTTCCAGACTAGACCTCGGGTCTGGATTTCAGAAATCCTGGCCCTCGCCCACAGAAGACAAGGGTTTGATCTGCCTTGATCAAGACAAGGGTTTCTTTCAGGACAGTTTCTTCCGGGCTTATCCCTTGGCCCTTGATCTGGGCATACAGGGCGTCGAGCTCATCGTTTTCTTTGCCCAAGCTTTCCAGTGTCCTTAGAAGCAACCAAATTATTCACCTTTTTTTTTTCTCACTGAAATCTTATGAGGCCACTTGGTAATCAATGCTTTCCCTAAGAGCTTGATTGCAGGTGACCACGGGTGGTCATTGACGTGAAGTTTGCCACTTAAGTGCCATGAGCGACCAGTGTCCAATTTACTGCGAGCAACAGAGTCTTTGTTTTCTTGGTGAACAAATTTTTATTCTAAAAATAGATCTTAGTAAAGCAGCACAATCTTTAGCGCATTCAAATCCATCAGACCGGTGAACTAATTCCATGTTCCCATCCTGGCAGCTCTGCTCCTGTAGACCCACTCTGGGTACCAATCGCTGAATCAGTCAGGGAGGCAGAGTTACCCTGGGTGCTGCGGATGAAGGCCTTTCACAAGTGTGGGTGGAGCTGGGAAGCGAAGGTCTGAAAATGGCATTGGATGACCAGGGGAGGAGACAATCAGTCTTAGAAGCCAGACATGTCCAACCACCCATGAAGGTGACTCGTGGATTGGTCTATGGAAAGCTTCGGTCTTGGTGTAGCTAATGCTTCTATGAATCCAGTCAACTGTCCGTTGGTGAGCCTGGGGCTGGGGTTACTGTTGGCCAGTCAGGTCAGCAGTTGGAGAAAAGAGCTGGACATGGGGAGGAGGCGAGCGAGGGCACGCTAGAAACGCCTGAGGACCTGCGCACCTGTCCTGACTATGAACTACAGTGGCCCTAGAGTGATAGCTGACCATTCATTTCTGCCTGGATCAATAATTGGTTGTTTCTGTGTTTTGAATAATGCTGCTGTGAGCAATCACATATATATCTTTGTGTTTTTGTTTCTCTTGGGTAGAATCCTGGGTTCTGTAAGTTTATGTTTAACTTTTAAAAAACGTGTCGAACTATTTGCTGAAGTGATTATACCATTTTATATTCCCAACAGTATCCAACTTGGTATTGTCTATTGTTTATATTATAGCTATTGTAGAGGATGTGTAGCGGTTTCTTATTGTGGTTTTAATTTGCATTTCCCGATGATCAGTGATGCTGAGCATATTTTTATGCACTTATTAGCCATTTACATATTTTCCTTAATGAAATGTATATTCAGATTGTTTGCCCATTTTGAAATTGGGTTGTTTATCTTATTGAGTTTTGAGAGTTCCTTATACATCTGGATACAAGACCTTTATCAGATACATTATTTGCAAATATTCCGCGCCCCCCCCCCCCCGCCTCCAAGTCTGTGGCTTGTCTTTTCATTTCCTTAATCATGTCTTTGAAGTATAAAAGTTTTTAATATCAATCAAGTCCAATTTATCTTTTTTTAAATTTATGGATCATGCTCTGTGGTGTGTGATATGTAGTGTGTGTGTATGTGTGTGTGTGTGTGTGTGTGTGTGTGTGTGTGTGTGTGTGTGGTACCTAAGAACCCTTTCCCAACCCAAGTCATACAATTTTCTCCTATAGTCTTAGGTTTTCCCATTTATATGCCTATGACTCATTTTGAGTTAATTTTTGTATGCTTCCCAAACCTTAAAGTTCAGATCACCTAGGGATCTTGCTAAATTCATATCCTGAAAAAATACATATTCTGGTTCAGTAAGTCTTCTGTGGTACCTGAGAGTCTACATTTTTTAAAACTTCCACATGCACGCCCCCCCACACACCCCTCACTCCCCCTAAAATACCCATGGAAATCCAGCTCAGACAAACTCTTACCTCCCTTCTCAGCTTTGAGACAAACTCTTACCTCCCTTCTCAGCTCTGAGAAGGTACCGCTCTTGATTCTGCAGATCCACTCAGCCCTCAGACTTCTGTTTTCCTCTGGCCTCCTTGCCCAGGTTCCACACAGCATGGAAGACAAGGAAAGCCCTTTCCCTCTCAGAGGGAAGAGCAAAGGCTACGACGAAGAGGACAGAATTCTCATTAGAGGCTGGATTAGGGAAGAGTCCGTGGCTAGTCCCTTGAAGACGTTTTTGCTCCTGTCCCATAAAACAGCAACTGGAAAGAAGGAGGGGTAATGTGATGAAAGGAATTTTTTAAGGAGAACAATTTGAACATATTTACCCACTGAGGAACAGGGCCAATGGACTAGAACAGTGTGAAATTTAATTTTAAAAAATCTGGGATGATTGATAGCATGAGGTCATGAGGTGATGGGGGAGGAGTCAAGTCTATGGCAGAAGTCTACCGCAGTCCTCTGTGTCCCCTCTCTGCTCCCAACTTCTTGAAAATATTTTCTCCTGAACTCCTCCCCCAGGGCAGGCCCTAGCTGGTTTTCCTGTGCCCTGGGAGGGGCTTGGGCCACTCCGCCTCCTACACGGGCAGAGAAGGGAGAGTTTGGAAGCACACGGGCATGAATAGCTGATGCCTTGTCACGAGGAGTGCGATCCCCGTTTTCTAGATGAGGAAACCGAGGCATGAAGCGGCTAGCCTGCGGCTGGTCTAGGGAGGCCATCACTGAGCTCCACCTTGAACTTCTAGAGCACGACCTTGAACTTCTGAAACTGACACCATGTCCTTTCCTGTTGCGTTTAGCCTGCTCCGTGTTGTTCTTCTTTGGTTCTCGGCTGTTTTGCATTCAAAGGGGAGAAGCCTTCCTTAGCCTTGGGTTTCGAGTATAATTATTCCATCCCTGTCTCCCTAATTCTGTGGCTGTGGTCCTCCCACTCCCATTTCGGTGCGTGCACGTCCTCGATTCTGAGCGTCTTCCCATCTCTTTGGGGGGAACGTGGAATCTAGAAGTCCAAGTAGATACCATGAGTATTCATGTCACATCCCCAGCTGCGTGGTGAGCGCCGCGAAGACAGGAGTTGTGTTTCAGACTTCATTCGAAGTACCTGGCAGATGCTCCACAAAGCCTGTTTCACAAACACTTTTCATTCCTTAAGGGAGGTGGGAGCTGGCATTGGCTGGATATTGACTCCCTGTCACATACTCTACAAACCGTCTTACATTTCATCCATGAAAAAAAAAAAAATGAGCTGTTACTATTCCTGTTTTAGTGAGGTGACCAACTCGTCCTGGTTTGTCTGGGACGTGGGAGGCCTGCCCCCCAGGCAAACCCGGGACGGTTGGTCACCCCACATTTTCAAGATGAGGATGCTGAATCTCAAAGAGATGAGTCACCTCACCTTCTCCAGCTTGTCTTACAAATTCAAATCCAAGTGTGTCTGGAGTATGAAACTTAGTGTATTAACAGGACGGATTTGAGCTTTGGAGAAAAAGAAAGTGGGCTTGTCCAGGGCACTCTGGTAATGGCCATGGCACCCCCCACAACAGTGGCCCCTGGGGACAGCTGCCCATGTGATGAGAAGTAGCTGTGAAGTCTACGAGGAGGGGAGGGGGGGGGGCGGGACGAGGCTTACAGAGCCGCAGGGAGCAGGAGCTGGTGTGAGGGTTAACCACAGGGCCAGGGGCCTCTTCTCTCCCCACACAGGCCGCCTCGGACCTTCCGTTGGGGTCACGGAGGGTCTGTCCCCCGCTGACTGTATGAGACTTGCTTTTAGCTGGCTGCGTCAGCTGACACTACATTTTCCACTTGCGGAGTAACAAATGAGTAATTCGGACCCGATCATGATTCCCTGCTTACTACTCATGCGCCAAGTATTTATAGCAGCGAATACTGCTGTTTCTTTTACAGCCCATAATAGGGAGCCCATTAGCTCCCCCTCATCATCCTTCTTCCCTCGGGCGGGCGGAGAACCGCTCAGCCTTGAAGAGCAGCTGAAGACTTCCGGCTGGAGGCCAGCACCCCATTTCTCCTCCGCAATGAAGGCTCTCCAGGAACCTTCCCTCTGCCCCACCCTTTCGCCTGCCTTCCATTTCTCTCCTTCCAAACCTCCACCTCACCGCAAGTCACAAACCAGCAGGCCCCGTGCTCCTGAAGGTCTGAGCCCTGCAGATGCCACACTGTCCCCAGCCCCATCGGGGGCTCTCCTCGGGCTCAGGGGTGGCTGTGGGTCCCGTCATCCACGTGAACTGGTGTTTATGGAGCCCGTGGGCCGCGCACTGAGCCCGGAGCTGGAGGCAGGGCAGAATGGCACGGTCCCTCCGCCAGGGGCTCTCTGGCTGTGAAGGTACTCACAGTCTTAGGCGCTGGGGAAGGAAAAAAAATACGTCATTATGGTTTATGTTACTGATGTGATTAAAAAGCCGTTTAGGTCCTTTGGAAGGCCCAGGACGATAATAAAGTGGAGCGACACAGGACATGGTAACAAGCCACCCGTTGGGGAAAATATTTTCAGACCATCAAACTGAAAGAACAGATTTATTGCGGCCTTGTGTGGACGATGCCGGGGAATTCAGCTCCTCGCTCTTGCTGGAGAACCGGTATTTTTCCACGTTCCTTTTCTTATTTATTCATGTATCACTGTGTCCAAACACAACAAATTTTAAATTATATGGCTCCCACACTCGGGGGCTTATTAGCTCAACGAGCCTGTGATTCTCCGTCTCCAGCTGGATCTGCGGCTGATTTGTGGAGACGGTGATTTCTTTGACAGATGTTCATGGATCAGCTGCATGCCTTCAGAGTGCATCCGAACTCGCACCGTACGGGAGACTGAGCAAGCGAATGCTTCCCGTTCTTAAAGCACCGGGGGCCCCCTGACTCAGGAAAAAATGAACTCTCACCTCAAATTGCTCTGATTTGCAATTCTTTCAGCAATCAGAACGCTCCAAATCAATGGACGGATCTGGAAGTGAGCGTTCGCGCCGGTTAATTAGGTGTGTAAATCCCCCTACCTCGTTTCCCATTGCAGTTATGTGTGTGCCCGACCTTGATCTATTGACGAGCAGCATACGTCATGGATTTGACTGGTACCCTCCCCTGAAGACTATCCGATGGCCGTGATCTAGCAGGCTGGTCAGAAGATCGATCTTTCAAATACTCTTTAATGTGGATCAAAGAAACTTGGCTAATAATTTCTGCGTGTTGGGTTAGTTTGATTTTGGGATACATGGTGTTATAATGAGCTTCCAGAAAGATTTGAAAAAATTTAAAATGCCCTGGAGAGAGGGGAAAATATATCTAAGAAAAGATACTACAGGGAGAGTAGGAGGCAAGAAGAGGAAGAAAATATTATTCCTTACCTAGAACCCAGCTGTGCGTTCCACCCAGGCTCTCTAAAGAGATGTGCTTGGTTCACGTCAGTAAGGCCAGGAAATTATTTTTCAAAGTTTCAATCTCTGAGGACAATATCGTCAAGAAGTTATGGGTCACCAGGACCACCTAGACCTTTCACAGAATAGGCCATTGAACTGCTATCTGAACTTTCGTGGGGGCACCTGGATCTGCGGCAGACCCCTGTGGGGAGATAACGTTCATAAGAGGCAAGATTCCTTATGGAAAACCGATGGCTTTTATGCTCACCGAAAACAAAAAAGAATTTTCACAATAAGAACGTCACTCTCCCAAAGAATCTCCTATTTGTCCCCTGGGGTTCTGTGGGGAGCGGGAGGTGGCCTGTCCCAGGAGGACAGCTTGACCTTCACATCTCCCCCCAAAGTGGCCAAGTCTCTCTCGAGGTCACGAGAAGGGGCTCCCAAACCAAGAAGCGATTCTTGAGGACTGAGCACCAGCAACTCTGAGGTTCAGAGGGACCGTTAATAGTGATGTAAACTGCAAAGGTACCATTGAATGACCCCCACATGTCCATTAAAGCTTCCAAGAGAACATCTCATGTAAGCCTACCACCCAGCTTCACAGGATGGTGTGGAACCCCCGAGTCTAAACCGTCCACCCTTCAAAGCAAGTCCTATTGGTTTTAGCTTAGAGAGAGTCTGGTGTTAATGACGCCAAGGTTCTGGGTCCATGGAGAAGAACTCTGGCCAATGGCTGTCACGTGCAACCTGGCGAGCTGAGCGGCTCAGCACACCCATCAGCATGGATGAGAACTTCATTGTGAGGAGACAGGAAGGGGGCGGGCAAGAGCCGTTATCGAAGACCAACTGTATTCCAGGCGCTGTGCCAGGCACTGACCACAGGTGACCCCTTTTAATCTCAGCATCGATATGATCTGCTCCAAGCAAGACTGAGAAAGGAAAAACCATCTGTACAGGCCGCTAGAGGCTCTAGAAGTGTTACGTACAAACCTGAGGATCCATTCTCAGCCCGTCTGTCTTGTTTGTGGCTGGAGCCCCAAGGCCTGGCACAGAGGCTCACGCGTAGTAGTTGCTCAATAAATATGTCTTAATGAATACACCTTTTAAACCCATTCCCCTTTCAGAAAAACAAAGCCCTTCATTTTGTTATATAATTTCAAAACAATGGGCTATCCTAACAAAAACAATCAATAAAATGGAAAGTGTGAATGAGGCTTTTTGAATTGCAGGTGAGCCTGCTTCTTTGACATCCCCTCTGAGGGGTCGTGCCCTGCTGGTTAAAAATTACTGCCTTAGAAGTAGCCATGTCTGGAGGTTGGAAACAAGAGGAAGATTATAGGAAATACGCACAGATGGGCACAATGGCTGTGTACAGAGCTATCTACTGTGGGGTATGACATTCCAGTGCTCAAAAGTAGAAATAATGACTGGAGATGTCCATAATCACTTGCATGACATTCATACAGTAGAATGTTCTACACCCCCTAAAATCAAGATTTTAAGGGTATCCGATGACATGGGGAAATGCTATATAATTTTAAGTGAAAAGGGCAGGATACAAAACTGCATTTTCACTGTTGTAATACCTCTACCTTATATATGCCTGGGAAAATGCCAGAAGGAAATACACCAAAATGTTAGTTATTTCTGGGTGATGGAATCTTTAGTGATATTTAATTCTTCTTCATATTTTTCCTCGTTTTCTATTATGTTAGCATGCACATATAGTATTTACATAATTTTAAGTTTTGTGGGTTGTTTGTGTTTTTCTTTAAGAGAGAGGGATCTGGGCCCTGGCTGGTGTTCAGTTGATTAGAGCATCAGCCCAAGCACCGAAAGGCTGCCAGTTCAGTTCCCAAGGGCCCAGGTGGCGTCCTTGATCCAAATCCTGGGACGGGGCGTGCAGGAGGCGGCCAATCAATGTTCCACTCTCACATCAATGTTTCTCTCTCTCTCTCTCTCTCTCTCTCTCTCTCTCTCTCTCTCTCTCTCCCCTCCCCTCTCCTTTCCTCTCTAAAAATCAATAAAAATATCTTTTAAAGAAAAAGGGATTTGATAATAAAACCATAATAATAAAGAATATAGAGTTCGCTTCCTCCCGGGGGCCACACTCGAGGGAAATGGCGGAAGTTTTTATGCTGATCTTTAACTCTTTTTGCTAATTTTCTATTGTTTTAGGGATTGTCCCCTTAATTGGGCCTATGGGCAGCATAGTCAGCCGCTTTGCAGATTTGAGTCCATAATCTTGTCTTTAGTTTTCCACCTTGGCCCAGCCCCTAGCCGCCCTGAAGCCATCTCTGCACCCTGTGGGAAAGGCCTCCACCTCAGAAAAGCACTTTTGGCAAGAGTGTCAGCTACTCACTCAGAAGCATCGTTCACGCTGGGCCCCAGGTGCTGTGGCGGCACCGCAGAAGGTCCACTTCATTCCAGGTCTTTATACCACCCTGCAGACGTGAAAGGCTGGCTATTTGTTTCTTTCTTCCCAGGTACTCCCCCCTCCCTTCCCCTCCCCCCCCCCCCCGCACCCCCCGCACCCCCTCCCCCGCCCCAGGAGCTGCAGTCTGAAAGGCAGGCTCAACAAAAAAGGGGGAAATCCTGCCATTTGCACAACATGGATGGCCCTGGAGAGCATTCTGCTGAGTGAAATGAGTCAGGCACAGAAAGACAAATACTGCGTGATCTCATTTCTGTTGAAATTTTTAAAAGCCAAATGCATACAAATGGTAGTTGCCAGGGGCGGGAGGGTAGGAGAAATGGGAGAGGTTATGACTTCCAGTTATAATGTGAATATGTTCTATAATGCAGAGCATAATGACTACAGTCAACAGAACTGTGGTATGTACTTGCAAGTTGCTGCGGGAGTAGATCTTAAATGTTCTTACCACACACACACAGACGTAATGATGTGAAATGCGGGGGTTTAACTAACTTTATTGTGGTAATCATTTCAAAATATATACATGCATCAGATCATCACGTTGCATGCCTTAAACTTCCACAATATCAATTATATCTCAATAAAGCTGGAGGAAAAAGGAAAGAAGGAAAGCTGCGTTCAGATGAGAGTGAATTGAGTCGAAAGCCGGCCTGCGGACCGCTGGGGTCTGCTGGCGGGAGCTTTGCTTGTGCCAGGTGTTGCTCAGCTCCAAGGCCCTGAGCCAGAAAATGCCAGAAAGAGCCCACCGGTCCTCACTAAAACCTTCTAAGTCTGGTGCTGAGGTTCTGTTGAGAGGAGCCCTGGAGAACAGGAGGGGTTTGTGGGAGAACTGAGTGTTACATTGGACGGGAAGTATTTTCAAATTGTATTGCTTCTGGTAGAATGACATCAGCCATGACAATACTATGGTAATACTAATACTAAGTGAATAGGCAGGTAAACAGAGGCAGCTGCAGAGAACAGTGTGCAAAATGGGGCTAATACTACCCGTCTTGCAAGGTTGTTTTGAGCATTAGTGAGAATATGTGCAGCATGCAGGATACCATCCCTGGTGAAGAGGAGTCATGCGATCACGGTAGATGTCAAGCCGCTTTGTTCTTCTAGGGTTACGTTTATGTGTACAGCTAGCATTTCTTTAATGGGAAAAGAAACAGCAAGCTGAGAGCTAAGGTGGGAAGGCGCACAAAACCGGGGTCTGTGGAAGGATGGAGGACCTTGAACCACGAAGAGTGTTAGAGCTCCCCCTTCAGGTAGAGTCTGGTGTGTGTTAGTAAAATGTGGGGGCAGCTTAGCTAAGCCACTCAGAGGCAGATGAAAACTCAGTATGCTTCTCTGCTTGGTCTTTTTTCTCTACAAAGAATAGTATTACTCATTCAGTGAGCTTTGCACAACAATGCTAAAATTATACATGAATGTTAATGCATCTATTTAATTACTAGAGGCCTGGTGCACGAAATTCGTGCATGGGTAGCGTCCCTAAGCCTGGCCGATCTGGGCTGATCAGGGCCTTCCAGCTGCCAGCCGGGGCCTCCGTTCTGCACTGCCCCCTGGTGGTCAGCTCACATCATTAGCGAGCAATCAAACTCCCGGTCTCCCAGTCGAACTCCTGAGGGGATAATTTGCATATTAGGCTTTTTTATGCATAGATATTTCATTGGCTAACACATGATTTAGAGCAAGTTTTTTCATTGTTGACAGTATAACAGAGGTCCCCATTTCCCCTCCTTCCCCCTCCACCCAGCCCCTGCCCCACCCCAGCCTCCACCACACTACTGTCTGTGTCCATGGGCTGTGCCTACATGCACGTATGTTCTTTGGTTGATCTCTTCCCCTCCCTCCAACCCCACTCCCCTCAGAGAACTGTCACTCTGTTCCATGCTTCTGTGCCCCTGGAGCTATTTTGTTCGTCAGCTTATTTTGTTCATTAGATTCCACACATAAGTGAGATCGTGTGCTATCTGTCTTCCTCTGACAGAGCAAATTGTTTTTAAATGCCAACACCACGAACTAAGTAAGTCGCTTTCTCATTGACTTTAGATATTAATCGGCGCTCTTTTTCACCCAGAGCTTAGGCAGAACTAACTCACCAGGAACGTTGGTTGGGTTATCAAAACCCAGCTTGTCACCGCTCCAAATCACCAACGCCATTTCCGTGTCACAAGGTGCACAGCAAGCATTTACTGACCATTAACTCTGGAAAGCAAACAACAACGTTACAGTGAAGCGCAGGAGAACACGCAAGTATGAGGCGTGGACTCCTGCCCTCGAAGATTTTCTCATCTAGCTGTGAAGACAAAGCACACGTTCACGAAATAGTCAAGTTACAAGCCAGAAAGCAAGTGTGCGATTATCCACACTAGAGCCCACACCTCATCCAACCCCCCAGCCCCATTCCAATACCCAGTTTATGGCACAACACGGGGGCTCAACAGCTGGTTAGTAAATTACGCTGGTCGCCATGAGAGAGAGAGTAAATGCTGAATGACTGTGGAAGAATCCCCCCCACCACCCACCCTTCCGCCCTGCCTTGTTTTTCTCTTTAGCACTCGCCACCTTCTAACACACTGTTAACTATTTTGTTCATCAGTTCCCCTCCCGCCGCACCCTGGCGAGGGTGAGTCTGTTTTATTCCCTGCATATCCACAGAGAACAGGCGTGTGTCTGCACCATCACCCTCACCCAGTAAATATTTGGTGAGTGAATAAATGAATGAATGTTTTGGCCGTCATTTCTCCGTGGGGCGCACATAGGTGAGACTGTGTTTCCTGGGTCTTGCGGGCTTTCGGGTTCAAGGTTAACGCCCGCGGGATGAGAATACGTAACAAAAAGCGCCAGGTGTTTGCTGCAGCCTTGTTGATAATCATGGCAAATTGGAAAGCATTTGAAAGAGAGGACTAGCGAAGCAAATTACAGTGCATCTCTGTAGTGGATATCATAAATCCATTGAACGAGCAGCATGGATCTATATTCTTTAGGAAAGATGTTTATGCTATATTAGAAGTGATCAAATAAAATCACAAAATGCGGTTTTTTAAAACAATTCGGGGCGGAGGGGCGGGGGCACTAGAAGCATATGAACAGAAAAATGCCTGAATGGTACCCAGTGCAGTGTTAATGGTGGGTTTTTCATTTCTTCTTTAAACCTTTTCATATGGTCTGATTTTAAAACCATCATAATAATATGCAGGCATTATATTTAAATTGGAAGAAAAGGGGTATTTTTGTTTTGTAAAGGAAACCTCCTGGGAATTCCATCCTGCAGGATCCCAGGAGAGTGGAAATGATCTAGTTGGGTCCTGGTGTGGCCCTGAGCCCATCACCTCCCCACCCCACTTCCCTCACCCCCCCCCCCCCGTGGCCCCGGGGTGACGTGAATTATAGTTGACTGTCACTGATCCAGGCAGCCTGGAATTAACTTGCGGGGGTATTGATTTCAGATGGGGGTCAAATTTAATAGCCAGCGGTCCTTACAGAGGCTTCCCTCCATCCTTTCTCTTGACGAGCCTGCCTTGGACTGCCAGCTGACTCTCATCAATGAAATCCTCCAGAACTGCTGCCTCAGGGCCTGAGGCGAGATCCTGGGCCCGAGTGGGAGAGTGGACCCCAAGTTCCACCCCTAGAGGATGGAATGGACCCGACGGGGCTGGTAATAGAGGAGCTGCATAGAAGCTTTGGGTGGGTGAAGATGCCTGGGAAGTCACAGTAATTGGGGGCTGAGGGAACTGACAACAAAGTCCTTTTAGCCAAGGCCCCCAGGGCTCTGCTGTGACACCCGGTGTCCCCAGGCGGGCTGGTGTAAGAGTTCCACACTCCACTTGGTCATGCCGGTTCCAGTTTAATTACCAGCACCTGTAATCAGAGGAGAAATCTGGTGTTTTCCTGTAGAGATATGGTGTCTACTGGTCGGGAGATCGGGGGTGGTGCCGGGAAGCAGGAGGTAGCAACAGCATGGACTTAGGTAGTCAGACTGACTTGGGACAAGTTCTTAAATTGTCAACTTCAGTTCAATCAGCCATAAAGTTGTGTTATTAAAAGAGAGGAATAGCTAAGCCAGTTATATGCTTCACACTGTTTTCAAGCATCCATGAAATTACAAAATGCCTAGCCAGTGCATGGCACATAGTAGGGGTGCAGTAAGTGTTTACTCTTCTATCACTGACCACAGGTGATTGACGATTCCCATGAAAACCTTCTCCACTCACAGCAGCTGGACCCTGAACGTGGGTGTTCCACACCAAGCAACGCCCCAGTTCTCAGCAGCTACCAACTGGGGAACTTGGTTCAGTTCTGACACTAACTCCCCAGAGTGAGTGCAGACCCCGCAGGGTGAGGGCTCCGTCCCACCAGACTGTCCCCACTTCCGATGCCCGTTGCCAGCAGTGGGCGCCCAGGTGCCCCGCCCGTCTGCCCAACGTGGCTACACATCAGGAGCCCCCAGGCCCCTTCTTCGGTTGGATCACTCGCTCGCTGTCAGGGCTCACAGAACCCAGGGAAGCACTTTACCGAGGGCGAAAACCAAATATATATTTTTCATTATATCGCAATATCGCAGTGGGCCTCAGACCGTGCACAGGCGTCATCCTAGTTTCTCATAGCCTACGCAGTTGTGGCTGGTTTACGTGGCGGCTCTAGAGAGAGGAGAGAGACACTGTATTGCGATCCGCTGAGTGCCAGGCACTCGGATGCCGGGCTCGCGTCCTGTCCTCACAGCGCAGCGTTGCTGGGAAACCCCATGAGGCCCACAGAGGTCGTGACTCACCCAAGTCCGCGTAAGTGATGGAGCTGGTGTTTGAGTCCTCGTCCACGGCTCCCAGAGATCATTACTGTAAACTGTATTCAGGTTGTTTTCAATGGGAGAAATAGTATGCGATCCTGTTATCTAGTTCTTTTGGGGGGTGGGGATGGTCGTCCCCCTAAAGAGATTTATTTATAGTCAAATTTTATTTCAATCATGAAGCTCCCAACTACTCAGCAGGGGACTGAGTCTGGATACATAATACATAACAGGGCTCACGTTTTTTGACAACTTACTGTGTATAGAGCTAGAATATACACAGTATATCATCTAGCGCATTATCTAGAATAAATGGATTCTCGTTTCATCTTTCACAACAAGGGCACGCAGTAGGCACTGTTATGCCCATTTTACAGATGAGAAAACTGACACACATGGAGGCTGAGCACGAGGCAGTACCTCTTCACAAGGCCCGGGGAGGCTCAGAGGGCGGCCTCTTGCCCTGTCCACAGAGGTTTGTTCTTGGGGTGAGGCCCCTCAGTCCTGAGGAGGAGCCCAGCCCCTTGGCCTTGGCCGTAGAAGGGCAGGGGCCAGGCCACGGGGAGCCTCTGAGCTTGGGGTGTCGCAGCTGAAAGAATGTGGCTGAAGCAGAGCCTAGGTCACATGCTCTAAAGGAAGCTTTTGTGACCGTGACTCACCGAGCGTCAGTCTCACATGTGGCACAGTTATGCAAATGTTCTTCCCCAGAAAGAAAAATCATTATCAGACTAAGAAAAGACACAAACAAAAACAATACATAGAGGAGTCGGGAGGCTTAAAAATATAAATTAAATTGTACGGGGTGGAGGAAAGATGATATAAAACTACACTTCAGTGTTTCTTATTACAGTGCAGTCTAAAATGGTTATCGGTTATAAAAGACGGAATTGGTTTTCCGCAGGCTCGCGGCACACAGGCGTATTCTGCAGGGGCCCCAGCATGCAGATGGAATTGTTTAAGGAATGATCCTTGGAAGTAAATACGCAACAAACCCGTGGTCCCAGGGCTGCCCAGACCTGCCATCAGGTTCTGCCCAAATGATGGAGAACGTGATCTTAAAGGGCCAGGACTTGTGAAAAGCGGATCTAGTTCCCCAATACAATGGCCATCCAGTGTCATCAGTCACACAACCCTAGCAGTAAACGTTTCTAGACACGTCCCCGATATAAATACATTTCTTCACTTATAAATTATAGATAAATGCCCCTCTATCATTAATTAATATCGCGAGGCTTGATATCCACGGCGTGAGGTCTGTCCTAAATGCCAGTGGAGATAAGGGCACTGAGTTCCTGACAATTTCTAAATTTGATTTTGCCCACTGCTTGTCTGATCTGATTAGATGGCCATTGTTTCTAACCTCATAAGACGGCATTTCTGATAATGAGCATATTTCAGGGAGGGACAGTGCCATTTTCTTGCTGTTCCCTTGGATTTGTGTTAGTGTTACCTTCAACACACTCTTCTTGGCAGGGTTCTTCGTAAGCCATTCCCCCAGCTTATATGCTTTTAGATAAAATGGAATAATACTGCCCTGGCCTGAGTGGCTCAGTTGGTCGGAGTGTCATCCCGGAACCGGGTTCAATTCCTGGTCAGGGCACATACCTAGGTTGCAGGCTTAATAGCCAGTCGGGGCGTGTGTGGGAGGCAGCTGATCAATGTTTCTCTCTCTCTCTCTCTCTCTCTCTCTCTCTCTCTCTCTCTCTCTCTCGTCACTCTCCCTTCTTCTCTCTAAAGTCAATAAAAATACATATCTTCAGGTGAGGATTTTAAAAATTAAAACACACACACACATGAAATAATACCATCTGTACATCCTCCCAAGTAGCACAAGGAACTATAATACTCTGAAAGCAGATGAGTGAAGAAAGGTACAACCATCAAGCTGTGGGCGTGTGTGTGTGTGTGTGTGTGTCACTCCGTGTGCCTCTCCACACCCCTTGAGGTCTGTATGTGATAAGGAACCAGTAGACATACAGACGAAACAAGCATGCATCAGTCAAGCTGTATATTACATGTAAGTGCAGCTTCTTTCTTATTTTTAGATAAGATCTTAGCAGACATTTCAGTGTTTCCTTCCTGTATCCCCAATATATCATTTTGCACATCCTGAGCTCCCCTCTCTCCACCCTGGGGCACCGGGGCGGGGGGGTGTCCTCATAGACTCGGGTGCTCTTGGGGTTCGCATCTGTGGGCAGATTGGTGGGGTTTGGGTCCCCCTCTGAGTCAGACCACCCTCAAAGAGACCTCAAACCTTGCATCAGTAACTAAGCCGCCTTTGGAAAGACTCCAGGAGGCAAAGGGGGTGATGTACAAGGCTCTCCACCAGCCCCAGGACAACCCGTTTCTTGTCGTTGTAAATAACAACCACGGCAGTAGACTACAAGGACTTCCCTGGGAAGGTCCGTTCATCAGGCACAGGAGGAAATGAACAAGGGCCATACTTGGAGGGTGGGGATGATGGGGGTTTCTGAAAGGGCTGTTGATTTCCCCCGGGGTCTTGTGATGTAGTTGTGTCTCGTGCTGCTGCGTGATGACACGGTCACCGTGGGCCGCACCAGGGATGTTTGCGTGTTTGTCTCCTTGGCCAGATTGTCGGTCCCTGAGGCAGGGCCCACACGGTCTGCGGCCACGGTACCTAGCATGGCGCCTGGCAGAGCAGGTGCCAATAAACGCTGAATGAACACACCCTTGGGATCATAATAATAACCTCTGAGGACCCACCGAGATGCCATAAGTAAAGCACTTGCTCAGGGTAATTGCTCAGTAAATATACATTTTACTGCAGAAGATAATTGCTCCATCAGTGAGAGCAATTTCATTATATTTTTCAACAGGACTTTGTCAACTGCAAAACGCTACGTTAACTTGTGGTTTTGAACTCCCAGTGTCCATCGCAGAAACGAATCTCCGGAGAAAATCAGAAGTCCCGGCCCCGTGGCCACTCTGCGGGGTGAGGGAGGCTTTGGGCCAGGGCTTGGCTCCGTACCCATAAGTCTGTTCCCTCCACCCTTGCACCCCCGTTTCTGAGGTCAGCGTTACAGCACCCTTCCTAGTTCACCTGGAGCTAGTACATCCATTCCATTCCATAGAAATAGTCTGACCAGTGGCCCTTTATTCACCGAGGCCCCTCCCAGCTTCTCCACCCGCCTTCAGCTGTCCTTTCTAGAACATCTGCTGAGTTTGGCTCCTCTCTCAGAACCCCTGGCCCTCACAGAGCAGAGATGAAAATCCCTTTCCATCCATCCGTCCATCCGTCCATCCGTCCAAAAAATAATGTAATAGGGACCTGCCGTTATTGTAGGTGCTGGGTACCCAGCAATAAGGAAACAGGCATCGACCCCTGACCTCGCGGAGCTTACATCCTAAATAAAATTAGTAAAATAGGTGGTGTCAGAGGGTGACAAATGCTAATTAAAAAGTGTAGCAGTCAAGGGGGACAGAGAGTTTGGCGGGATGGGGGTGGGTTGCACATGTTAAAAGGGTGGGCAGGCGAGAAGACGACACGTGCATACACACCTGAAGGAGAGGGTGCGGCCAGGAGGGGAGGACCGGCTGTGGACCGAGGGAACAGGTGCAGAGACCGGAGGTGGGAGGAGCTTGTGACCGGAGGAGGGGGCAGGGGGCGATGAGCAGGAGGCCACCTCCGAGCTGGATCGGGCAAGGGCTGTAGGCTCTGTTCTTCAGTCTGAGACAGGAAGCCAGGGGAGTGGAGCGACATGAACTCATCCATGTTCTACTCCATCCTGCTGCTGTCCTGTCAATCACAGCCTCCTGGGGAGGAGGGACCATGGAAAGCAAGGAGGTCAGGGAGGGGGCGTTTCAGTGACCCAGGCGAGAGCTAGTGGGGTTTGGACCATGTGGTGAAGTGGAGCCGGTGAGAAGGCACCAGATTCTGAAGATCTTCCGAAGGTAGAAAGTGCGGGACCTGCTGATGGCTTAAATGTGGGGGTGAGAGACAGAAGCACCGAAAACGGAGGCCTGGGCTGAGACCTCCCCCTTTATCCTCCTGGAGAGATGTGTGTTCTCGCAGCTTTTGCCCTGAAGCAACGCAGGTTTCTAAACTTAGCCTTTCTTTTTGAACCATGGCTCAGGGCGCGCACGTCTTGAAAAGTAAGTGTATCTGAAGCTTCCGTCGAGTCTAACCGCACATGAAATATAGGATGTGTGCCGATTCTCTGCAATGAGTATCCATCTCGAAAACGCCTTCTTCCAGAAGTCCTGTCTGCAAGGTGAGAATTGCAATTTTATTTTTCCTCGGTTGTCTGATTTAGGTCCCATTTAAGCCTGGGGCTCGTTTTTGAAAGCCCTATAAACATTTTCCACACCTACTCACATATTACCAAAGTCATTCTGAATTCAGCCTCCAGTAAAATTAATTACCATGTCATGAGGCTGTCACATCTCAAGAGAAATCATAAATATTTACTCAGACCTGATTCGCTGTCACTTTGTAATGAAACAAATAGGCAGCCAATTTCTTTGTATTACAGCACATTCTTTGGTTGGAAGGGTTCCCTGTAACTATATCATTAAGTTTTTGGAAGACCATTTCCAACACCCAGAGAAGGCAGTCAATCAACGTATACCTTCAAAAACCCACAGGCCCATAAAACCCGCACTTTCCAGTTCCTCCTGGGACGGTGCGATGAGGTCGGCAGCAGGGGAGGTGGAAGCCAGGCCTGGGAGGTGGGGGCAGGAAAGATGCCCGGACAGCATGAGGGAAGTCCTTGCAGATGAAGGCCCGGCAGGCACCACAGGCTGGGCCCTGAGAGCAAACCCCAAACTCACCCTGTGGCCGGCCTGGAGGCAGGCAGAGTGGCGTCAGGAAAAGGACACGGACAGACGGTGTGGGTTCCAGCCCCAGCTCTGCCATCTGGGCGCCATGTGACCTCAGGAAGGGAGTCTCTGTGCCTCACTTTCCCCGTCTGTTAAAAAGCACCAGCTTCCCGGGTTGTGGTGAGGACGTAGGTAAGGGGTTCAAAACAAGGCCTAATGCACAATTGGTACTTCGTAGTGAATATATACCTACAGCCGGGTGATAGATGATGATAGATAGATAGGTGATTAGATAGATAGATAGATAGATAGATAGATAGATAGATAGATAGATAGATACAGGGTGGGGCAAAAGTAGGCTTACAGTTGTTCCTATGGAAAACAATGCAATAATTAATAACAGTACAAAAAAAACTGTGTTTTGTGTACTCACAATTGTAAACCCACTTTTGCCCAACCCAGTATAGACAGATATCCATCTATACATATACATACACACATATACCACACACATGTAAATACACAGACATAAATATATATACATATATAGTATATATTCTATATAAATACGTAATATACTACGTATATACATATATAGTATATATATCACATCGTATAACAGCTGGCACGTATGCCATGTCTATAGCGTAATATACACTACGTAGAGCATAGGACAGGACAGGATATGTAATTAACTTGAATCAAAAGGACTGACTGGGTTCCCCGCTCTGGCACTATGATCTCGCCTCTTCCCCTCAGCTTCCCGGGGATTTTACCCGCAATCCGGCCGGGAGCTCATGAGGGTTAAGTGGGGAAACGTGGAAACTTGCTGCGACGCGTAACCAAGTGCAGACAGGTGTGCGCTCCCTCCTGCGGCTGTTTCCTGTCCCGCTCCTCCTTCGCTTCCGCCCTCCTCTCCCTCCTCTCCTGCCTGGTGGGTCTGACTTGCTCCGCGGTGGGGCTTTCATGGACCTGGGCCTGGGCCCGCTGGCCGGCCACTCACGGCAGCGACTGGTCACAGGGCCACTGACTCAGGCGGACCGCGCCTGCCGGGGCCTCGTGTCCTCCTCCTGAGCTGCCCCTCAGGACCGTCGAGCAAGGACCAAGGTCTTCCGGGGCGGGAGCTGACGTGTAAGTTGAACTGCTCACACTGATGATTCTCTGTGCTCTGCGCCGGATGACTACAGTAACGGCTAAAAAGGGAGCTGACGCGGCTGCTGGGCGAGGGGAGCTGGGGGGGTTGCACAGGGGGAGGCAGCCTGGGAGCTTCGCGGTGCTGGTGTCACTGTCCTTAGCAGGAGGCTGCGGGGCCGCTCCCCCCACCTCCCAGGGCAGGGAGGCGAGTGGTTAAAGGAAAAGGATGTTAAGTCTGATGCTGGCTCTAGTAGAGCCACAGAGAGCGGTGGGGCCCGACCGTTCCTCCCCAGCCATCCCCGAGTTGGAAAAGGAGTTTTTCTGTCAATGTCTTGTCTGCCTCCTTCCCGCCCCCCCGCACTTAGCGGCTTCGGGAGCGATCACTGACAGGGCGTACAGTTCCCCAGGGCACGCGTGCAGTGATGATCCTCAGTGAGTCTCTGTAGTTGCACAACCACCCCCACAGTCCAGTTCAGAACAAGCCCATTGCTCCAAACCGAAACGCCGTGCCAGGTGCGGTCAATGCCCACGCCCACCCCTGGCCCCAGGTGTGTCCTCTGTAGAAATCTCATCTGAATGGACTCGTGCCCTGGGGTCTGTTCTGGCTCCTTCACTCCGCACAAGGCTCCTGAGGTGCTTAGCGATCTGTGACTCGGATACAACACATGGTGTTTATCTGTTTACCAGCAGAGGGCCGCTGGGAGTGTGTTGTCTTCTTTTTATAATGTCCCACGTGACCGAGGTGCAGCCCACTTCTTTGAGGACGCTCTTTGTTCATCTTTCCCAGGAATATTCCTTTGCAATAGACCCGGGCTGCATGCCGCAGGCCCCTGTGACACACATCCTACAGGCCCCCGTGACACACCTGCCGCAGGGCCCCGTGACACACATCCTACAGGCCCCTGTGACACACCTGCCACAGGCCCCCGTGACACACATCCTACAGGCCCCCGTGACACACCTGCCGCAGGGCCCCGTGACACACCTGCCACAGGCCCCCGTGACACACATCCTACAGGTCCCCCATGACACACCTGCCGCAGGGCCCCATGACACACATCCTACAGGTCCCCCGTGACACACCTGCCCCAGGGCCCCATGACACACATCTACAGGTCCCCCGTGACACACCTGCCGCAGGCCCCCGTGACACACATCCTACAGGCCCCTGTGACACACCTGCCACAGGCCCCCGTGACACACATCCTACAGGTCCCCCATGACACACCTGCCGCAGGGCCCCATGACACACATCCTACAGGTCCCCCGTGACACACCTGCCGCAGGGCCCCATGACACACATCTACAGGTCCCCCGTGACACACCTGCCGCAGGCCCCCGTGACACACATCCTACAGGCCCCTGTGACACACCTGCCACAGGCCCCCATGACACACATCCTACAGGCCCCCGTGACACACCTGCCACAGGCCCCCGTGACACACCTGCCACAGGGCCCCCGTGACACACATCCTACAGGTCCCTGTGACACACCTGCCGCAGGCCCCCGTGACACACATCTTACAGGCCCCCATGACACACCTGCCGCAGGGCCCCCGTGACACACCTGCCGCAGGGCCCTGTGAAAATCCAGCCTCTTCCAACATAGCAGCCGAGAGTTCATTCTGATCCTGTAACAGGCATGCTCGCCAGGGGGCACCCCAAAGGCTAACGCAGGGAAGCCATCCTTTCTCCAGTGCCTGGTGCCCGCAATAAAGAACTGTGCAACTGGAGTCATCACAGGGCTGATGGGGCTGATGACCTCCTTGGGGCATGGGATGCTTGCGGCCACTGTCCATCACTGCTGGTCGCAGGAGGGGCCACACAAGGAAAGCCACAAGGTCCCAGAGGGCCGACTGCTGGCCATTCACAGAGGACCAGCCACCTCAGCTGCTTCATCACGCATTTGATCAGCCAAGCCAGCTGGCCATGGAGTAAAGGGCAAGGGGTTTAATTGACAGCCAGCGTGGCCACGTGACTCCTATTCTGCTAAGGGTGTTCTACCTGGTGCTTAAAACCTGACTTCGAGAACCTTTCCAGGGAGAGAGCCACAAAGAACATCGCTGGGAGAGCAGTTCATGCAGCGCCTCGCATGTCCCGGGCACAAAACGGGGTGGGCTGTCCGGGGAGCAGGTGCGCAGGCGCAACACCAGGGGGTCTCCCCACCAGCGGGTCTCCCCACCAGCTCCGTCAGCCCAGGAGTCAAGAGTGGCTGCTTGGGGGAACTCCTAGTTAAGCAGAACAACCAGAACCGGTGCTTCCAACGCTGCTTCCTACCAAGTCCACTAAGCTGGTCGCATTTAAAAGGGTTTTCTACACCTACAAGAACCAAGAGAACGGGAGGGAACTCGGCAGGTACTGAATGTCTACAACATTGAGACACTGAGCAGATGGACCAGAAGTCGCTGGACCGAAGCAGCGAGGAGGAGGTGGGGGAAAGCAGGCCTGTCTGGACTGCAGGCCCGAGAAACACTCGGGAGGTGGAGGCACCGGGTCAAACTCCTGATGGCTGTCGCCTCTGCCAAAAACGGGGTTTGTGTGAGAACCGGGGAACCGAGAGCCCAGCGCCCCCCTAACCCCATCCCCGCGGCTCCGGGGCCAGGCCAGGCCGTGTCCTTGGGGAGGCTTCCTCTCCGGGGACCCTGACCGGTGCCGCCTGTCGCTGGCCTGGGATGGAGATGTCTGGGTTTCTGTTATGAGCCTGGTTGACATTTTGATCTTTCAGACTAAGCATATGTGTTACCTGGGGGGCGGGGGGAGGATTAAAGGTAAAAAGAGTTAAAAAGGAAAGGCTGTGCTTTGTAATCCGTGGCCCTGGCTTAAGCTCCACCTCCGCGGCTCACTGGCTGCGTGACCTCGGGCAGACCTCTCTGAGCCTCGGTCTCCAGGGTGAGGTGGCCGTGAGGTCCTCACGAGGGTTAAAGACACGCGGGGACGTGGAACGTGGCGCGCCTGGTCGGTGCTGACTGGAGGGGCTTGTTGTTGGGACTTAGGCCTCATCTTTCCTCGCTTCCCCGGGTGCAGCACGACTCTGATTGAGTCGGGTTATTGCTCCAATAAAACACTGGCGGAGCCGAAACCGGTTTGGCTCAGTGGATAGAGCGTGGGCCTGCGGACTGAAAGGTCCCAGGTTCGATTCCGGTCAAGGGCATGTACCTGGGTTGCGGGCACGTCCCCTGCAGGAGGCGGCTGATCGATGTTTCTCTCTCATCGATGTTTCTAACTCTCTATCTCTCTCCCTTCCTCTCTGTAAAAAAAATCAATAAAATATATTTAAAAAAAAAAACACTGGCGGAAAACGCGTTCTCCTGGAAGAGAGTGTTGCCCTTTTAATATTTTATCCCTGATGCGCTCTATAAGGCACACACGCTTCCGTGTTTTAATTAAAACCTCTTCCCAGTGACGCGTCTCCGTCCACGGAGGGAGGTCGGTTCCATGGGCTCCTCGGATCGCGACCCTCGTGGGCGCCCGTGTGGGGCTGGCTCAGCGCTTCCCTCCGCCCAGATCCGAGCGAGGAGGCGCAGCGGCCCTGCGAGCCCCCCCCCCCCCTCCCACTCCGCCCAGAGCCAGCGCTCTCCCGGCTGCATTTCTCCGTGACCTAGTCCAGGAGAATAGGAGATGGGGGGCGGGGGGGGGGACTCGCCTGCATTTCCCGAGGACACTCTTCGCCTGCTTGGGGAGCTCTCGGGGATGCCTGCAGCGGGGGTCTTATTCTGGGGGCCACAGTGGGCTTTGGAGGGGTCCACACCCCCTCACTGTCCGCGAGCTGCAGTGGGAGGTTAGTTCCCGGCGTGGGGTGCGGCCTCCTTAGGCTGACGGGAGAACGGCCTCTGTCACCGGCACTGCCTGGGGGAGCCGGCGGCCTGGTTACCCCGAGTGTCCCAGAGTGATAGGTGATCAGCCCTGGGACCGCGGTGCTTGGAGTGGGTCATGGTCCGCCTCCTGGAAGCCCAGGTGGCAGGTGGCACCGCAGCCCGCGCGGGTCTATCCCGGGACCCTTCTTGACCCTGAGAGAAGCCTGCCGCCAGCCCAGCCTTCCCCCCGGGGGCAGCCTGGATGCCCCCCAAACAGGACTGCCCCCCAGCCTCCCAGATGGGGTAGGGGCAGTGCCAGTCACTGTACAGCAGCTATTTACCTCCTGCAGCGCCGCGATGAGACATTATGTCCCGTTTTCTAAAGGATGAAACCAAGGCTCAGAGAAATTCACTTGCCCAACGGCTCACGGCGCCTCAGCTGTGGGATCCGGTGTGAACTCATCCTGGGCCTGAGCCCCGGCTTTTCCTGCCCCGTGACACACGGCCTCCTGCTGGCTCCCCCATGCAGTGTTGTCTTGGCCCTTCCCACTGTCTGGCGTTCCTCCCGCCACTGCTGACGTGAGACCCACTGGCCCGCAGCACCCAGGCCCAGGCTCCCTGTGGTGTGAGCCCCCACCCCGACCTAACGCGGCCTTTTCCTGCCCAGCTCCCTCGGCACCGGCACACGCTTTTATTACAGAACAGAACGCAGCAGACCGGGTGCTTTGTTCTCGGTCCTTTTCATTGAAATGGGAACTCCACGAGGAAAATGTGTTTGTCTTTTTCATCTTCTGAAACAATGGGAATCGCATGCGGCCTTTGTTCTAGCTTCTCAGCCCGACTTCTCATTCCCCAAAGCACTGAGCTCTCCACCCGCCCTGCGCCTCTGGAGGGGGCGGGGGGGTGGCCCCCAATACAAAACCTGGTGCCAAAAAAATGTGCCCCATGAAAGCATTGGGTGGTCAAAGGACCGGTCGTTTCCGAAATATGCTAAACGCTTCCTGTCCCCTTTCATTGTCATGCTCCTCAAACATGTTCTGAATGAAGCATGGCTTTTCTTCATTTTTATTTTTATTGATTTTAGGGAGAGAGGAAGGGAGAGAAAGAGAAACGTGAAGTTGTTGTTCCACTCACGTATGCATTCACTGGTTGAGGCGTATGTGTGCCCTGACCAGGGATTGAACCCGAGACCAGGACGACACATTAACCAACTGAGCTACCGGCCAGGGCCAGGGGCCTGACTTTTCAGGAGGCGGGGAATTAGCTCCGAGGCAGTCATCGCCGCCACCCAGTGAGGAGAGGGGAGAGGGGAGGGCATCACAGGCCGCCCGCTCCATCCTCGGGGGCAGCAGAAAGAAGCAAGAATGAGAACAGAACGGGCCTCTGTGGGCAGACGGCCTGGGAGAGAAATGGCAACCAAACGGCTGAGAGAGATTCCTGGGCGTTTTCATTTCCTGATGCGTCGGACAGACAGCAGGCGCCCTTCGCCGCTCCCCCGGCACCCAGGCCTTGGTGATCGCCTGCTTCAGGCCCCGGTCCTCTCCCCTCGGAAGGAGATCTGCTGGAGGCCGGCTCCTCTCCCGGGAAGGTCACCACAGAGCTGCTGCGCCCGGAAAGAGTCGCTTCAGCAAAACGTCAGGGAGGCTTCGTGGATTTGAATCCCGGCCCCGGCCCTCCCCACTGTGTGACGTAGGACGAGGTACTTAACCTCATCCAGCCTCAGTTTCCTCACCTGTGAAGTGACGAACGTGGAGCCGTCAAATAAACACTCAGGCTGCTCTGTTCACGCCCCTCTCCCCCTTCCCCCTTCCCTCTCGGCTCCATTCTACACATGCTTCTAAACACACAAGCACTCGCACACAGACACACAGACATTCACACGCACTTCCCCATGTGCAAATACACATGTACTCTCACACACACACACACACACACACTCATGCATGCACAAGTTTCCCTTAAACTCCTCTATTAAGAGGGGGGAAAACACTCCTGCTCTTATGAATCCAGAAAGCTTCTCCTCAGCCACAGAAATACTGAAATGTCACCCACCTGTTATCACAGGCCTGGGACGTAGCCAACTCAATTAAAAGGCGGGGACAGCCGACTCGGGGGCCAGAGAAAGCAGCGGGGCGAGAGGAAAGGACTGATTAATTCCTCTTTCCCTGCCCCATCACTCTATTGACCGCCCACTGAACATACGTGAACCGTCACAAAGCCAAGTCCCGCCTTCTCAGCGCTGATCTTTATCCCAGGCGGAAGCTGAGTTCATTAGAAACACTTGTCACCCTAATTAGGCAGCCGCGCGAAGAGCCATCCTAACTTGGAGGACAGGGGGGTGAGCGGCCGGTGGGGTGGGGGCTGGTGTCCCTGAGCTCCGCGCTGGCGGCCGTCCATTGTGGAGTGTGCATCCTTAATCGTGGGTCGTGGCTGGCATATCACGTGCGCCGAATAGGCAGGAACCGAAGCACCACTGTGCTCGAAGCCCTGAGTCCCCCAAGTCAGCCCCACGTCCCTGGCACCCGGCAGACGCCGCCCCCCACCCCCTGCGACGGCCCCCACTCCCCCAGGTGCTTTCTGGGCAGCGGCGTCCCTTGCGGGTGTGCTGGGGAACCTCGGGGTGCCGCTGAGTCCAATACGTACTAAGTCTACAGCGTTCGGAAACCTGACTTATAGGCAGCGTCCTAGTGTCGCTGCCTGAGCTGACAGCGCGGGGTTGGAGGGGCCGGAGGTGCTAGTGTGGCCGAGGAGAGGACGGGGAAGGGCAGCCCCTGTCCCGGCCACACTCCCTCCCTGGGGCGGCTCCTGCAGACTGCGAGGCTAACAGATGAGAGCTGGTTCCCCATGGAGCTGGCTTGGGACAGCAGGCCAAGGAGCAGCGGAATGCAGGTCCAGGCGAGATGCTGGACACGCCCGGGACCGAGGCAGCCAGGCACGGCCCAGCTGGGGCCGGGGTCATTGCCCTGTTCAGCCCCTCAGCACCGCCGCAGAGAGCAGCCACAGGGCCACTCTGGCGGGGGACCTGCCCCTCGAGGGCCACCAGGGGAGGCAGCAGAGGCCAGGGCTTCCGTGAGGACGGAGAGAAGGGAGGCGAGGAGACTCCCTGAGGGCCTGTGGGCTGTGCCTGGAGGACTTTGCCGGGAATTATCTACCCAACAAAGACCAGAGTGGTTTCTGAAGGACTCAGGTGGCCGGGCATGAAAAAGAAAGATTGAGAAACCCTATTTTTAAGGCCATAGTCATTCATATTTTTAAAAAGCTACCAAATTCTTCACCTTCTTCTCTCCTATCAAACTCCCCAAGTTCAATAACTTCTTTAAATCGCTAAACACATTGGGGAGCCCGTGAGAAACAGAGCTGAGGCAGAAGGCAACTCTCTCTCTCTACCTACAGGCTCTGGGGATGCCGTGCACATGAGAAGGGCCTGCCGGAGGACCAGCTCCACAAAACATTAAACAGGAAGAAGCCAGCACCTTGCACCGAGGTGAAACTTGACATCTTGAATTTATTTTTCCCTATAAAATGCATTTGCCGTTTCCTCTCCAAGACAATGAGGGGCTTGTGGTTACTTTAAAAACCCCGTTTTGCTTCTTTGGTGACTTGTGAGGTCCCTGGGATGCCGAACTTATTCTCTCTGAAATGTGTTCTCTTTGGTAGAGCGGAACTTTTTCTCACAGAACGAATGGGTCGGTTAAAGATGCCTTTTTTGGGTAAAATATTCATCAAGTCTTGCCTCCCAATCTCCCAGCATCTAGTTATGAACACTTGCCATCAAAAGTCTTATGGTGACAAAAAAACCTTCCCAGGAGATGGCGAAATAACCGACTTACATGGTGACTTTTATATTCCCGGTCCAGTGTTTCAGCATTCCACAAAGCTTCATGTTTGTCTAGAGCAGCCGTGGGCAAACTACGGCCCGTTTGAAATGAATAAAACTAAAAAAAAAAAAAAAAAAAGACCGTACCCTTTTATGTCATGATGTTTCCTTTGAATTTATATTAGTTCACACAAACACTCCATCCATGCTTTTGTTCCGGCCCTCCGGTCCAGTTTAAGAACCCATTGTGGCCCTCGAGTCAAAAAGTTTGCCCACCCCTGGTCTAGAGGAATGGTTCTCAACCTTCCTAATGCCCTGACCCTGTAATACAGTTCCTCATGTTGTGGTGACCCCCAACCATAAAATTATTTTCGTTGCTACTTCATAACTGTAATTTGCTACTGTTCTGAATCGTCATGTAAATATCTGATATGCAGGATGTATTTTCATTGTTACAAATTGAACATGATTAAAGCATAGTGATTAATCACAAAAACAATATGTAATTATATATGTGTTTTCCGACGGTCTTAGGCGACCCCTGTGAAAGGGTCGTTCGACCCCCCAAAGGGGTGGCGACTCGCAGGTTGAGAACCGCTGGTCTAGAGAATAATATCTGGAGTTTTCTTCCTTCTCGATGACTAGTTATGCCAGGAACATACAATGTCGAGAACTGTTGAGTCTTGGACTAGAATCCACTGTAGAAACTAGTTTGGGATGCAGCTTAGAAGATAGTTGGTCAAGTTCCAAAAGCTCTCCGTCCGATGCCAGTGCTGACAAACGGAGAAAGGGCCAGCGCTTCGGGGGAAGATGTGGCCTGTGAAGCTGGTTGAGCCAATGTCTTCAAATCAGAGCGCTGGAGGGCACCTCACTACTAATCGACGAGAGTTATGCCCTCGAATCCTGTGGTTTCTCTGCTGGGAAGTAATGAAAACCCTTTGGTTTTTCTGTCCAAGTGATAACAAGTCTTGTTCAGAGAAACTAGTTTTACTTAAAGCTTTGAGATGGTTGGGAATTTTTTCCTCCGTTGAGAAAAATGAAGTCAGCATTGAGAGATGCTTACTTGTTTCTTGACTATAAAAGGAGAGCCCTGCTTATCTTCTCAGATTCCTCTGGGGAACTGGGATTCGCTGGAGACTGGGTAAGGAGCAGTCACCACTTCACCAATGTCTAGCTTGCTTCTAAATTACTTATTTCACGTATTAAGCAAACATTGGTATATTATGGCTACTTTGTGGTAAGCATCGTTCTGTGTATTTTACATACTATATTACCTCCATTCATCTTCATGGCACTCAATAAGATTTTCCTGATAATTTCTTCTTTTCTCCCAAAGTTAAGATCACAATGAACTATTGGTATGGGTAGGACTCATATTTCTATTTAAGTCTTTTTCTCCTTAAGGATTGTTCCAAGCAGCTAGAAATGAAGAAAAAATACTGAGTTAAACTTTAAAATATGATTTGGGGATCAACATCAGTAGAGAAATTACCAAAAAAAGTGTTCCAAAAAGTAAATATTTAACTCTGGTAGAGCTTGTAGCTTGGGAAATTGGTATATAAACAGGCTAACCTCCAGCCATATAAGCTAACCAGCATGTATTTATTGTATTAAAAAATTAGAAACTTTTGTCACTAATGTACCATGAAATGCAATTCCCTAGATCATATACTAGAGTTAACAGAGTGTAGTTAATGGCAGTTATCACAATGCTTATTAAGCATGTAGAGAAAATATCACCACAGAATAGAATGCGATCCTACATTACAGAAGACCAGGGTCTTAGTTTGGTCTTTCATTTCTCATGTGTCTTGAGTTGTGTCATTTATGACACCTCCCTTAATGAAACTTGAGAATTGGCCAGATGAATTTCTGAAGTCCCTCCACTGTAATTCAAGATGGTAATCCCTCATTTCATGTATCAGCTTGCCCTCATCTAGCCCGTAGTCTTCAAACTGTGATTCCCAAAGATACATCGTTTCAGAAATGCTTCATATCATGTGGCCCTCCTGGAGATACACAATGTACAAAAAACTCAGAAAAGTCCCTTACCCAGCCTTAGTGTCCTGAGAACGTAGCTAGAACCACTGTTTTATCTAGTGAACTCTGGACAGTTTGCTCCAATGTATGAGGACAAGTGTGTTGCAGAGAGGAAACATGACCTTGGGAGGGAAAATGACCTTGACTCGTCCATCCTACCATACAACAAATGAACTTGAAATGGATCAGAGACCTCAATGTAAAAACTTAAACAGTGAAATGTCTAAAGATAACCATAGAAGAAAAAAAATCTTCTCAACCTTGGGTGGGCAAAGCTAAGAGACAACACCAACCATAAAAGACAAAAACGATAAACTGAACTTGATCTAACGTAGAACTTCTGCTCCTCAAAAGACACCATTAAGAAAATGAGAAGATGAGCCCTGTTTTGAGCGGGAGTTTCCAGAGCTGCGTTTACTGAGACCACAGGCTCGGAAAGCTTTCCCGTTCCACGGGGAAAGACTCTACCATACGCCAATGCCCTCGTTTGTTTTTCCCTGACTTGGTTCCATTCCCATTTCACTGAAGATTGGCCACGGGCTCTCTACAAAGGGACAGTGGGTTTGGCAGCAGTAACCTGATTCCTGCCCAGTCCCCAGACTGGACTGGACACAGCTGGGTCAGGAAGCCAAGGGGGGCCGACCCCTGAGCTCACTCGGCTTGTCTCAGAAATCAGAGAAATGGAGCCTTGATCTATCTAAGTGTGGGTCTGTCGGTAAGTGTGTGTTCACATCCGTGTTTCTTTTCTTATTTTATAAAAGCAGAAGATGCTCATTACCTAACAACCAGTAAGAGCAAATTCATTATCCAGAGCTCATTGGTTGCGAGTGACAGAAAGTCAGTTCGAAATACAAACTGTATTCAGGGCCCAGAGGACACGTCCAGGTTCCCTCGCTCTCCACTGTCAGCTCTCCATCCCTCACGCGCTGGGCCAGCCTCCTTTTCACCTGCTACCTGCTGCTGCTGCTGCGTCCTCCAGGCGGCCGGAAGGACAGCCACCCAAGGCTCACCTCTTTCCACTTAGCAACTCGAGAATGACAAGGCAAAACGCTTTCTCAAACTTTGCAAACAGGCCAAGAGAGATGAATGATTGATCCTGCCTGCGCCGGGTGCCTTGATTCTCCTCTGCTGCCAGGGGAAGGAAAAACACCAACCACAAACCAGGGTGACCTCCTTCCCGCGAATCGAACAGAATTTGCGTGCCTGCGGCCTCTCCCTCTAGAGAGTGCGGCGTTGCACTGTCACCGCCTCCACTGGTCTTCACAGACCTTCACACGCACCCCCGCTCGTTCCTTCAGCAAGCAGCCTGCCCCGTGTCCTGCCCGGCACTGGGTGCCAACGACACAAGATGAGACACTGCCCCTGGCCGGGCTGCTGACCGTTCTCCAGCTGATGGGACGTCTGCCGTCATGGGGCCACCAGGAGCAGCGGTGTGGGGCTGAGCCCGAGAGAAAAAACACTCACTTCCACACATTCCTTCAAGAATTTCAAAATACGCTCGCTTTTCTCTCGGCTCACAATTATAGGGGAGCTCCTAGAGTTCCCGGAGCCCAGGTTGACTGGTCTCTCTGCCTCCACACAGTTGTATGAACTTGGATGTTTCACTGTTTCCTTCAGCCAATAAAGCAGCCGTTCTCAACCTGTGGGTCTCGGCCCCTTTGGGGGTCGAACGACCCTTTCACAGGGGTCGCCTAAGACCGTGCTGCATATCAGATATTTACATGACGATTCATAGCAGTAGCAACATGACAGTTATGAAGTAGCAATGACAATAATGTTATGGTTGGGTCACAACATGAGGAACTGTATTTAAAGGCCAGAAGGTTGAGAACCACTGCAAAGTATTCCTCCTCTGGTTCCCCAAGTTACGCTCAAGATCATCTGACACGCTAACGACAGCAGAAGTCGCCTATTAACCAATAGAAATGTGGGGGATGGTCACCAAACAGAGCAGACAGGGGCCGCCCAGTCCTCCCCAATTACTTCTATTGTGTGTTCAGAAAGCTGTCTTTTCTTTCATTGATAAAGAGCCACCGTCACTAAGCTATCCAGGAGTGTACTGGAGATGCCGCTGAGCGGAGTGCAGTCCTTCCCGCACGCTGGGCGGTGATGTGTGTCGGTGGATGACGTTGTAGGGATAACAACGAGGATGGAATCTCAGTGCCAGCTGCTCTGTGCGTGTAGCCCAACCTTTCCCGTCTTTTAAATGAAGCATGAAAACTTCAAAGCTAGCCTGGAACCAGCATTTTCCAAAAGGGATATGAACCTCAACCCAGGCTCACACGCACAGATATAAATATAGCTTATGTAGCAGAAAGACGAAGCGTCCTTATTTTACTTTGGCAAAAGGAATACTCATTGCAGAATTCCTTCAAATAGCATTAAAGAGTGCTATTGATTTTGTACTAAAAGTTAAATTGAAAACAACAAAAATTCAACTTACGTGTCATGCATCCATGTGTAACACTTGACAATGGTGTGTGTATAATACGTGTGTGTGTGTGTGTGTGTGTGTGTGTGTGTGTGTGTGTGTTTCTAGGAACGGCCTGCTCAGAGGGCCACCTGAGCCCCGGTTTCCTTTCCAACGCTGTGATGAGTTCATACATTTGCTGATCAGCATCGGGTCTTGGATCCAAATGAACATTTGGTTGGTGGCAGTTGTAGGGGAGAACGGAGCACAGCAGATTGGAAATGCACGAACCTTCTGGAAACGCTGTTTCCTGAGCTCGTGTCAGATTTGCCTGAGTTGGTGGTTGGCAGCTGCAAAAATCGAGGCTCCCGGGTGCAGATGGCGCCCCGGTCACGTGGCCAAGGGTTGGCTGGATCCCTCACATGGCAGAGCCCTCAGCCAGCGAGGGTAGGCCCTCCCTGTAGGGCACCTGCACCCACTCCGGCCACCACACCTGCCAGGCAGGGCTGCGGCGCGAGCCGGGCGTGGTGGCAGAGAAGGGGCGCTTGCTCTGCCCCCACATGTGCCACAGCCAGCAGCACCCGACCACTTAGAAAACTCCAGGTTACTACCCCAAATAGCAGCCTCCAGCGACGCAAATCCTTCCCCATCCCGTTTCTTCTTCACATTCTCTCTCTCATTCTCCAGCCTCAGTGCTAAGCTGAAACAAATTAGAAAAGTGGTAGAAACCAAAAAGATGATTTCTGCTCATGCAGAGAGGAGGGGCGGAGCTAAGAGGCAGGACCATCCCGCCCCTGCCTCCCCGATGCACAGTCACTCGCCACAGAGCTGAGCTGTGGGCCACTCCCTGCTCCCCACACTTTGCCCTGAAAGGTTCTCTTAGCTCACGAAAAGCAGCGTTCCCCATTTCTCATATTTTTATGCCTTTGACTTTATTAGACTTGGAGCGTTCAATTATGTATGAAAAAATCATTTCATGTCTAATAAAGCAGGGCTGGCAGACAAACTTTTTATTTTTTTTGCTAGAGAATCTGTGAGCACCATCGTTAAAACTTTAACAAGCTATCCTGCGTCGTATCGATTCGGGGGAGCGTTTCACGGCACGCCCAGGGAATCAGGTTCAGGGTCAACTGATTTCCCTTCGTCTGAACTTGGCTGAGCATCTCTATTCCTGTCGTGGGGAACAGCTGGCAATATAGATCTCTACACTGCAGCACAAAGGGTTCACGGGGTCCCTCTAAACACCCACGTTAATAAAAACTTGGGGGGATATTTATTTCAGGAAATCGGTGACTAGTAGACAATAAGTGAGAGCTTTTTTATTATTAATAGTGTAGCTCGGTACCCGTTTCGATCCGGTTGAATGTGGCCATCAGCTGCCTTGTTCTCGTTTCTGTTCCAGAACTCCTCAGGGTCCAGCCCACTCCAGCGGCAGGAAGGGGTGACCCAGCCCTTCCTTTGTCCGAGAAAAAGAGAACCATTTTGGAGGCCATGGATTTGAGCTGTTTTCTGGGCCACCAAGGTCAGTTGTGCAAGAAAAGGGGGACAGGGCTCTCTGCGAGGTTTGGGCGAAGGACCAGGGAGGGAGGGAGGTGAGGAAGGGTCAGCAGGTGAGTCACTGGTTGAGGCCCTTGGACGGGATTGCATTCCTGCATCTGACCCCAGAAGGTTTCCTCAGAAAACCACTCCTGTTCCTGCCCGGGGAGCCACGTGAGCAGAGGAAGAGCTCTGTGAGCGCCAGCATCCTCCTCGGTTCAGAGATGGGCCAGGCCTCCCACATGGAGGGTTCAGCCTGCAGTAAGCACGTCCACTCTGCCTGCCCCTCAGCAACCACCTGTCCTGCAGGAGGGACACGCACCCAGATCCTCCCACGCACCCACCCCCTCTAGGTGCCCAGAGCCCGCCCTGGACACCCAGTGAGCAACGTCGGAGGGGGAGGGCCCGGGAAGGGAGGGTCAGCAGCGGGCATGGGACATCCTGGCCTTCCGTGCCCTTCCAATTCCCTCTGAAGGCATTCGGGGACTTTAAGAACCATGGCCACCTGAGTGTGAAGGAATAATCAGTTTAATGTTCGGAAATGCTTTTGCTACTCCCAGAACAGAGAGAAGCTTGTGCCTTGGTGACTAGGGATTAATGTTTTAAATTATCAGGGCAGAACCAGGATGACTCTCCTGTATTTATAAAACCTCTGGACCCCCTTCTAAGCACACAGCAGGCAGAAGGAAACCTGTCTGTGTCCTGTATTTCTCCACCAGCCCGGCCGGTCTGCAGCGCCCCTAGCGGCCTCCCGGTCATCTCGCCTCTGCAGCGCCGGTGCCTGCTCGTCCGTGTCCACCAGAGGGCGCCGGTGCTGCTCAGGAGGCCGCCGCCGGCTTCAGGGATGCGGAGTTGCAATGAGGATACAGACCAGGACCCCAGCCACCGGGCTTCTGGATCACACGTACGTTACCCGAACGTGCAGCCCAGGATGCTATTTTACACCCCCTTGTGGCAGCCCCTCCGAAAATAATAGTAATAATAATAGTAATAATAATAATCATGTATTTGTAATCGCCCTTGATGGAGGGTTTTCTGCCCCAGGACAATCTTGTCTTGGCTGCTCCTGATAGGCATTACCTCTGGGGAGTCTATTATCTCTCCCTTAAGTATTTGCAAATTTTTAATGAATAATATCTTGTATTTGCATACTCATCTGGCTTCTCAACTTCTCATTTAGACCTCACAAAAAGTGTTCGTTTCCCTTAAAGATGAACCAACAGGCGGGAGAGACCGTTCTGACTGTTGGAGAGAAGGGCTCCACCGCCATCCCTGGCTCTTCCCCCCCGATTCTCTGCGGACCTGTCTGCTGCCAGCACGGCCTTCCTCGGCCTCTGTTGACGGTACACGTGGACCAGAGTGACGCAGCTGGGGGGGGGGGGGGCAGGGGTAAAAGCAGGCCGTGCTGGCATCTGGAGGGCCTGACCCGTCACCACTGCCCCTGGCGGTGGGGCCACACTACCGCTGCCGCTCCTGAACGGTGAGCTGAGGGCGCCGCCTGGGATCTCTGAGGACACACGCAGCCCTAAGGTTTCTGGATGGTGATTGTCTGAAAAGCAAGTGCTTCTCGCCAAAGCCGGCTCTCGGCTCTGCCCCCGCCCTGTCCCCCGTCATGGCCAACAAACTCCAAGCTCCGGGTGTGGTCCAGCCATTACCTGAGAACCGGATACTGAGTGGTCAGGCCCTGCCTTAGGGACCTGTCACCCCCATCTCTGCCAGCTGCATGGTATCACCTGGACCTTCGTCTCGCAGGTTGGGAGGACTCAATCCTCAATGACGGGGAGCAGCTCCCTGCCTCCTGTTTATTTCTCCCAGCTGCCGCACCTCGGACAGCCAATAATGGATCTACTGTAAGGGCGGAGTGGTTTTACTAAAGGAAGGAGACACGGGCAATCGCCTTGCAAGTAAAGGCACACACTTATCCCACCAACCACCCCTGCATCTCCAAGACGGAGTGTGCTCCTCCACTTTTCTGGCAAGTCCACCCGCTCCGATGCCGTTCCCACCTCCGGGGCTCCCCTCACAGCCCCCAGCGCTGTCACAGCTGCTTCGGTTCTCTTCCTCCTCAAGAGCGGTTCTCCCGGCGCCTGTCCCCGACATGTGTCTCTCATTCAGGCGGCGGCGGCGGCCTGGAGCCTCAGGGCCTGGGGCTGGGCCAGGGGGGGGACGGGCCGGTCCTCAGGCCAACAGGCCCGGGGCCAGGTGCCCGGGGGCCATGGCTCCCCACCCCGAGGGGGTGGCCCACCTCATGGGCACAGTGTGTCCCTGGCAGGCTGAACCAGGACAGGCCGCACACACGGGGAGCCCGGCCAGACGGTGCTCTGCGTGGCTGCATGGCTCTCAGCCCTGCTGCCCAGCTCCCCTGCAGCCACCAGGTGCTGACTTGCTGTACAGCATCCAGCCTCACCCCGGCCTTGGGGAGGGGCCTTCCGCTCAGGCCCGGCCCTCCTGAGGGCTGCCCTCCGGCCGGGACTGTGGGCACCCCTGTCTGCGTGCCGGCTCCAGGCGCGTAAACCCCACGCGGCACAAACTGCGGAGCTGAGGAGCGTCCCCATGACAGGGCGCGGAGGGGAACCCTCAGAGATGGCACACTCCAGCCCGGCTCAGGTCCGACGCATCAGTCTCTCCCACCTGCCCCTGCTTTTCTCCGCCTCTTCTCATGCAGGACCCCTCTGAGAGTCCAGGATAAACTGCCGGAACCAGGGCTTGGACAAGACAGAAGTTTCTCTCTGAGGAAACTGCAAACACACAGGCGGTCCAGGTGGGTGATCTGCCCTCCTGAGCACGCAGTTCACAAAGGAGGCCTTGCCCCAGGGCTGGGAGCACTGACCTGGCCTGAGGCCTGGCTGCCTCGGGCTCTTCCCAGCTCCTCCCAACAGCCTGTTGGCATCTTCCTTCCATGGCCCCGGGTGCGGGCCAGGCGGGGGCACAGGGCCCGAGGTCACGCTGGCCCAGCCCCTCGCAGCGCGCCCCTCTAGCTCTCTCGGCTCAGTGTCTGGCCACCCTGGGGCAGCCTTCCTGTGTCCAGAGAAGGCGACAGAGAACAGGGCGCAGTCCCAGCAGCTTCGAGCACAAGCCCTCCTGTCCCATCCCCGTCCCCCAGCCAGCACCCTCCCCAGCAGCCGGGGAGGACCCTCAGGCACTGGCTCCCACGCCCAGGCACGTGCCTCCTCCCTGAGGTGGTGGACACTGTCCTGACTCAGGTTGGGCCAGAGGTCGTGGGAGTACTGGGCACCATGGACCACTCCCCACCCCAACACACAGTTCATTATGAACGGACCCCTTCTTCCCCAGCACTCACTCTTAAGTCAGCGGAGGAGTGCCCCAGAGAAGCAATTCACTCAAAGGTAATAAATAGTGGCTTCAGACGCTGAGCGCAGGTGTTGTGGTTACACGCACAGACCTGAAGCCAAGCTAACTTTTAAATCTAAGGTCTGCCCCTTACTGGCGCCAGGGTGTGAGCAAATTATGTAACCCCTCTGAGCCTCAGGTGCTTCATTTAAAAATAGGACTAATAATGGGGAACCTACTTCAGTCTTCACAAAGAACTGCTACATAAAAGTGCTTAAAACAGTGCTCACCACAAAGCACTCAACTAACGCTGCTGTCACCCTCGTAGAAGCCTTGGGATCTTCACGAAGGAGAATGACAAGTGACCCTGAGGAAATACACACTAATGGCGCCTCCCACACGTGGAGTGACGTGAGTGACGAACCTTGGCACGTCTCGCTCCCCGTTCCCACTGCCCACGACTGTCCATGCGGATGAGCCCCTGCTCTCTCCTCTTCCCGCTCTGCCACGCCCTCCGATGTTCGCAGTGAGATATTGTTGTTTCCTCACTTTCTCCACCTTGAAACATCACTAGCTCAGTTTAACTCATTATCCGACCACAACCTTCTGTCCTCCAGTCCGTTCAACTATCCAGGCCGTCAGCATCATCAAAATACCCCGTCCATCCAAGTAATACTCCCCTTACCCACCTCCTCTCCCTCTCATGTCCCTCTGGAGCTACGCTTCACCCTTCACCGTGGCCTATGGTTCACCACACCACTGCTTTCAGCCAACACTCTAAACGCCTCTGACTTCGCGTTAGGCACCAGCCTAGCACAATCCCAGCCCTGACCATTCTGCCACCCCACT
Source organism: Myotis daubentonii (assembly GCF_963259705.1). Lineage (NCBI taxonomy): Eukaryota > Metazoa > Chordata > Mammalia > Chiroptera > Vespertilionidae > Myotis > Myotis daubentonii. The sequence goes on along the minus strand of NC_081857.1, from coordinate 35,969,455 downwards.
GCCTGCCCTCAGCCAGCTGAGCAGTTACAGAAAATAGAGAGCAACAACCAACATCTGTTAACGCCCAACTATACTAGTGTATCAGGCACTTTTCCAAGTGCTTCACACTTAATAACTTAAGGTACTTCCTCCAACAATTCTACGAGAAAAAGATGATTCCTCTCACTGTGCAGGTGAGGCTCAGCGACACCAAGCAACATGTACAAATTTACACAGTCAGTGCGGTTTCTTGGGCAACCCCGGGGCCTCAATTATTGATCTATTTTACTTCCTAAATCTCTCAAAAATCTATTTCCTCCATTGCCAGGTAGCCAGTTTAGGGCTCACCTGGATCCTCACGAGCCTACAACTGCCCCTCCACTTCCAATCTTCTCGATAGCCCATCTTCGCAGTTAAAACGACCTTTCGAAAAGGCAATTCTGATGATGTCAGCCCCCCAAGCCCCACTGTGCTTAATATTCCACAGGGGCTCCTGCTGCCCCAGTGTAAGCCCCACCCCCTCCCACATGGTTTTCAAGAAACTCTGCTTGAAAAGTACCTCCTCAGCTCTACCGCTTATGGTTTTCCTACTTCAACGTCACCTCCATTCCAGCCAACTGGGCTTCTCAGGCCCTGAAATACAAACACATCCTCTCATTGTCAGGCTTCTCTTTTCACTCTCTGCCTGGGCCAGTTTTATCTTTTATTCGTGGAGGAGATCACCTCCCTGACTAACAAAGTGTGGGGTCCTGTGTGTTCCTACTACATGCTGAGCTACTTTCCGTCACACATGCACCATTCTCACGAGTCTAAAACTCCTGTGAGGGCAGGGACTGTATTTTACCTTGTTCACCACTGTATCTCCAGTGCCTGCACGCAGTACAAATATTTTTAATGAATTTAAATGATTCTCAACTCAATGAGGAAGAAAAAAAGAAATTCATTTGAAAACGTTTTCAATTTTCTAATTTAATAGAAATAACCAAAACAATGTGGCTTTCAAACAAGGCTTTAAACTAATCTAATACAACTTCTACAACACATTCCAGAGCATTATAACAAGAAATATTTACAGGCAGCTAATGTATTAAATAACCATGAAAAGAAAATCTTGCTTTTATTACACACCAGCAAAAAACACAGGAACGGAACAACTAGAAACTGCAACCTTGTTTTAAAAAATTAAATATGATTATTTAGAGAATACAATACCACAGAAACAGCACTTTTTCTTTAAGAATCATATTGAAGGGTAGTTAACTATGTGCAAAAATAATAGTAGTTGTGGTAGTCGTAGTAATAAAATGAGGGGAGGACACCAGTTGAAATACTGGAAGCCAGGAACCAGGAAGGCTGTGAATTTAACCCTTTCGTGTGTCAGTATTTCTACATAGAAAATTAACAGGCTTTCAGATTGCACAAATCTTTTTTTATAGGTTTATATACATCTTTCACTGTGATTTAAAACATAGTAAATGCCTACATTTTTCAGAACAGGAGCAGACATGCATTTCGTTAAGATTGAAATTTAGGCCACACTTGAAAGGGAATATTGCAGTGGCACTTAGAAAATTATTTCTGTGCCTTCCCACATACAAATTTGGTGAATTTAAAAGAACAGCACTTTTCATTTTAAAGATCACTTGCTAGAAAAGGGCTCAACTTAATTTGTACATTTTGTAGTTTGATTATAACAAATATATCCAATGGATTTATTTTTGAGGATAATTTTGTTTCTCCGATACAATAAAAATATATATAAAAGACCACAAAGGCAAACACAAGGAACTAAGACTGAAGAAATGCTACACATGCATTTTGACCAAGTAAAAGAAACCGTTATATCCCAGAGTAACATGTTGAAATCTGAAATGTCTATGTAAACTGAGGCATATAAATTTTTTTCTTAAAAAAGTACCTTCAATTTTTTTACTCAAACACCTACTTTTAAAAAAATATGCAACTTTCCCCAATTTTTAAAATAAAATGCCACAATATATTGTCATTAGCTCCAGCATACATTTACTTTTCTTAATTTTTAATAGACAGACTGGGTGATATGCATACAAACTTTCCTAGAAAGTCACCATCCAGGAGAGGGTTATGGCGTGCTGAGGCAGCAGACGGAAGTAAAGCAGTGTTATTGCTTTATCAGGGAGATGACTGTGAGGAGGAGAACATCTAGGTCCAATGCATGATCAAACTGTGATGCACCTTGAAAACCGTGGCTCGCCTTCAGCAGACTACTAATCCAGATGGTGAGTGAAGAACTTCATTGTTTCAATTAGGAGAGATGGGGTAGATTTTATAGAGCTACTCACTGATCTAATGCTGATTATGCAAATAAGCAGTGCTAACAAGAAGTGAGGTTTTCATACTTCATTTGTTATGTGTGAGTGGAAGTAGGTAAGGGACTCAAAAGGTAAAGGGTGCCTGGCCAGTGTGGCTCAGTGCTTTGAGCATCAACTCGGGAGCCAAGAGGTCACCGATTCCTGCCCAGGTTGCAGGCTCGATCCCCAGTAGGGGGCGTGCAAGAGGCAGCCAATAGATTATTCTCTCTTATCATTGGTATTTCTCTCTCCTTCCCTCTCCCTTCTTTCCTTTCTTTCTACAAAATCAATAAAAACTTTTTTTTAAAGGTAAAGGGAGAGGGTGCCACAGCATCTACTCCCATTTTGGATACTGAGAGGCTGTTTAGTAACATATGGTAGGCCATAATCCAAGGGCATAGTCAGAAGACCTAAATCTTTTAACTTATTAACACTAATCACTAATAATTAATTACATGGCAGGATACCTGCTGAGGTAATTGATAAATCTACAAATTGCACACTATAAACCTTTTGCTTCTATTTAAAAACATTGTTTCTTTGGATTAATGAAAAATTTTAAAAACTGTTACAACAAAAAGTGAGAACTAACTTTAAATTTTATTTAAAATTCCCTCATATAAGAAACAGAGTCAGAAAGTACCTTGTTGATTCCAAAATGGATTAATTTCAACAATGGCTCCAATGCCTAATCACTTCTCTGCGGCCGTGATTTGATATTTCTATACAGAGCATGACCTACAATCTAACGATTTGGAACACGCACATGCTTCACCTTATAAAGCAATTCCTTCAATGAATCAGCTCAGCTCAGTGTTAAAATATACAAATGTAGGCCAGCGGAATAGACTAAGGAACACTTTATTCTTGGTGTTCTCATAGCAGATAGGAACTGAAATGTGGCGAAAACTTTGCAAACCTTTAAGGAAACATTAACATCTCCAAATCTAAAATACTGCCTTTCAAGGAAGAATACAAATGTGAGAGTATAAAAACGAACAGGAACTGATATACAATGTTTGTCTTTTTAAAACATAATAGGAAATCATGTAAGATTTCTGAATATCAAGTTAATACTTTTGAACAGTTATATCAGTGCACAGATCAGCTTAGTAACAGTGATCAGTGTGCAAAAAAAAGCTTTAAATGAAATCTAAAGTGAACAACTTCATTTAATGGTGGTTTATGGACAGCTATTAACTAATGGTACTTCCTCAGCAGTATGAATTACCTTGTTAACAGAAATGGAGCCTATTAAATGTTGACAATAAGGTGGCTTTTTAAGAACCAAAGAACCAATTTTAAAATAAAACAAAGGGGATAAACCCCATCTAACATGGTAATATCTTTAAGAGAACACATTATCTTTTAAGGCCCCAAGTATTGAGAAATAAATATTTACTTAAAATTTTGTTTCTTCTGCCATTGGTAGAAAGTATTTATGACTTACTATCTAGTAATAGTGAAAGAGAGCAAACAAAAAACATTAGACAAAATGAAGCTATACGGCTAACTCTCCAGTTTTCAAAAATGTGCCCTTAGGTATGACTCCTGATAATGAAATCACAAATATTATAGGAAAGAGGGGAATAAGCACAGATAAAAGCATTTTTTAAACAATATTCTCCCTCTTATCAGAAAACTCTTCTTTAAAATTTGAGCAAGATGAGTTTGAAATATGTTTTTTAAATTTACAACAAAACTGAAAGAGAAGCCAAAAGGAAGTTAGAGAATGAAATAAGTCAATAGCAATGACAAAATCAATACCATTAGAAGGCTTGAATCATATTCATGTTTACCCCCACCACTTGTTAAGAAAAGAACAACAGCCCAAAGGAGTTTGCATAATAATTTCTTTAAAGCACTTTATTTTATTCAATATGCACTAAAAAATATTTACCTCTTAGACAATTATGTCAAATAATTTTTCTGAGTAACCTGTCTGAACTGCTTCAGCTGGATTTTTTAAAAGGCAAACGATTTGCCACAAATCTGATATCTGAAAATATCTAGTGGAGAGTCTTCTATTTTGGTCACTTTGTATTCTAATGTGTCCATACAAAAGCAGGACTAAAATTTTTAATCCAACAAAAGAGAAGCCTGTATACAGTCTAGACACACATCTTGGACATGAGCATCACAAATGAAGAGAAGAAAAATGAGACAGAGCCAAGGTGGTGTATCTGCCTCGGTGCTGAAATCAGGATTAAAGGTGGGTTACTCCAGGAACCATTCAAGTGGGGATTGGCTCATTTTCAGGATTTACTTACAAGTCTCTTCTCTGTCCTTTAGGCCCCAGTCCATGCAATGTCCCACTTGGTGGACAGATGAGTAATCTAACCCCACCGGGTTTATTTCAATATTTTGATATTTTAATAATAAGCTGCTTCTGAAGATTTTCTGAGAAGTCTGTTCTCTATTAAAATAAGATAGAACCTCAAAATATGAATGTGAACATTAGAAATAGACAGCATATATTACAAATCCATTCTTGATAGGAACATTAGTAAGAATACACATTAGCTTAAAAAACAGGCTCAGCAAATGTTGCCGATCTGCCAGAAGTTTTAGTTCACTATTTACAAATAAGACAAAGTGAAATACAGAAAATGTTACACATTTGGTAGCTGACAGATTACCGTTTGCCAATAGTGGTCTATCGGAAACTGACATGAAGGAAGACGGGTCAGAGCCAGCTATCCCCTCCTCAATCCAATCTAAATACACAAAAACTAGGCCAATATTCAACATTCTGCCTTTCATGGGAATAACTAGGAGCCGATGATTTGGTTGAGAGATGCAATTTGTGGACGTGTTTTCTGGGAATGATTACTATAATTACATGCTCTCCTACTGAAAAGTTACCATATTTACTTCAGTAGACCATTAAAGTTGATTAAATAATGATCAATGGTCATGTTCCCTAGACTCCAAGTACGAACAAAAAAAATACTGTTCTTTACACCAATATAAAAACTAAGGCCCAATAGCATCAAAATGAGAAAAAATGTAAGTGTATGATTCAATGCACATCTGTATTGACATAAAAAATGTCAACTTTAACTAGAAAACAAGCCAGTGTGTATGTGTGGAGGGAGAGGCATCAGAATTGTTTAATAGCTGTACGCTGTGGTCCACAGAGACAATTTATCAAGTGACATGACCCGCAAGTATTTATTTACTTATACATCCAGCATCCTGCACCAGTCAATACCACATACTCAACATCTGCCGATTCTAACAGCCAAAACTCTTCAGTAACAGAAATCTTCAAAGTATTTCACTTTTATTTTTACTTTTAATGGTGCAGAGTTGTCTCCCCTTCTTGACAAGAATGTGGTTTCTGTCCATTGTTTCAATCTAATACTGTGTAAAAGCTATCAGTTTCTTCAAGGAGGTGCCCCCACTGTAGGCAGAATTTTCCAGCAACACTTAAAAGTGTTTTCGCTCTCTTTTTAAACAATTGGTTTAAGTTCGTGTCTTTTTACTTTATATGTATTGGTCTGTCGTCTGACTTTAGGCGTTTTCTGCGGGGTTGTATAAAGTCTTCATCAGAGTCCTCAGTTACCTCACCATCATCCTCTTCCTGCTCAAACTCTGGCAAAGGTGCGAAGGTCCTGTCTGAGTAGATCTCTGTGAGTTTATCTTCAAAGTACAATGCAACTGCTTTCCCTGCCTGAGCTACTTCAGAATCAGCCTGCAAGCAAAAGATAGGATATTCACCTATTGGTAATGCATATTCCTTCACCAAGTGTGCATGGTCTGAAAAGCTTACCTTCAAATTAATCTCTTGTGTTTCTGCATAAACTTGAACAACTCTCATCATCTAAAAAGGATACCAGAGTCAAAAAAAAAAAAGGGAAATTATAAATCCTTTCTAAAATTATAAAACTGCACAGGACTGGCGACAAGAGTCAGCCATACTAGGGGTGTCAGATTATAAGTGCGATGACCAGATTATAAGTGCTTCCTAAAGTTGTACAGAACATGGAACCACTTTCTTTACAAAGTTCTAAGACTGAAGCTACCGTGAAACCTCAATAATTGTCTCAAATTCTGAATTACTGGGATCAACCTAAATAGAAATTGGTCAGAATATATCAATCTATTTAAGAGAAACATATCTGTAAGATGAATAATGTAAGAAATGTTGCTTTTAAAAATCTGCCAAACTTTCAACAAACCACTTTATCAGAATGCCATCTATATGACAATTAGTTAATCATAAATTATTTAACTATTACTAAAGCAGAAAAAAATGGGCCTTCTTCCTGGCAAATGCTAGCTATAGTTCATGAAAGCACATTTATTTAAAATAACCTAAGTGCATTAGAAAACAAGACAAAAGCTTGGGACTGTATTAATTTTACTTTGATAGAAGTTTTACTGTTCTCTGTGGCATACTGCTATTGAGGTGACTACACTTTTCACCTAGTAAGAACTTTTTAAAATTTTTTACAGTCATCTAGATGCTTCCAGAAGCAGCTATGAGTAAATTTTAAATGATTCAACATGATTTCTTTTAGTAATAGTCACATGGCACTCAATTTTTACCAGTAATTAAGATGAGACTTTAGTAATAAAGTAATCCTTTTTAAAGATTTTATGAATTCTCATCCAATTCCATTTTCTCCTGTAATAATGAAAAATTTCCTTAACAATAGGCAACTTGACTTTTCCCAAAGATAACCAAAATTATTTCCTTAAGGGAGGTATGTGTGTGTGTGTATCACATTTCTTTACAAGATATGGGTAACAAATCCTTATCCTCATAAAAATACAAAGCCAAAGTTAATGAAAGTCACATTGCTGAGATCCAAAAACTCAACATTATATACTCTGGCCTACTGTTCAAAACGAGCCACCAGAGAGTTGTTGCTGATTTTAAGGTCCTACATTTATATGGTCAATAATAAAATCAAAGGACACTGTTACAAATGTCTTTCTTCAATGTACTCAATGTACCCAAAATTTAGGCTTTTATAATAGTTTCCCACAAAACATATTTAACTAGAGACTACTTTCTATACTTAACTCAACTTGTTCAGGAAGGGATATTTAATAACATTCCTGATTTATTATGTTTAAGTATATACTTCAAATCATACACAGTAAACTTTCTTTTTTGGAGCTGTAGATGACAATTTTACTCTTGACAGAATTGAAGCAGAAAAAGAAATTTTAAATCAAATTAGAAAAATCACTTGGCAGGAAAAGCAAAATCCAAACAATAAAACCAACAAACAAATAAAAACTAATAATCCCAGACTACATTTTGGAAGCTAACATACTTCATTAAACCTTTCACAGTTCTTGAAGATCAAACGGACGTCAGCCACAAAGTCATCTGGGACTTGGTAGTGTTGGGAATGTTTTTTCTGCAGTTTCTTTTTCACGGTCGATAAATCCATTGGTTTCTTTATAATTTTATAGTAGTTTGGTATCTAAAAGAGCAAATAAATACGGCCAGATAAGGATTCTCCCAAATGCCAAACTGTTTTTAATTTGAAAATCCATAGCATCTTAATTTTAGGGGGAAAATGTATTGACTAATGAGTCAGCTACTTGAAAATTTGGGGTATAGTGAATGTACTGTTTATCTTTGGCCCCAATTTTATCATGAAAATCAAATCATATTCAGAATATGTGGCAGTATCCATGTTATGAAGGCCCCTAAGTTCTATCTTTAAGAAGTAAATTTGGAAAGAAAGCAAATAGCAAGGATAACCAGTCACTAATGTAAAGATACAGGTAGCTCATCAGAATTTTATGATTCCTGAAGAGGTTATTTTGAAATAGGAAAGGGAAAATGGTTACAAAAGGTATTATTATTATTAGAACATGATATCTTTTAGAGGACTTAACTTTTTATCACAAAGTACTGTGGACATAGCAACAGAGGAAGAAAGATTGGAATACCGCCGCCCCCCCCCCCCCCACCACCACCAAAAATAATGTTTAACCCCTTAGTGATCATGCTGGGAAGTTCTGGCCCCGACTCTTGGCCAAAAATTTGTATCCTCGGGAAATAACTAAACATAGAGAAGCTTTTTCAATAGTTCATGAAAAATAATTTGAAAGTCACTTTCTCATGAACTTAAAGGCAAGACAGACCTGCTAATATCAGATGATTACTATTTGCACAAAACATATTCCTTGTGTCTAGACCAGTGGTTCTCAACCTTCCTAATGCCACTACCCTTTAATACAGTTCCTCATGTTGTGGTGACCCCCAACCATAAAATTATTTTCGTTGCTACTTCATAACTGTAATTTTGCTACTGTTATGAATCGTAATGTAAATATCTGATATGCAGGATGTATTTTCATTGTTACAAATTGAACATAATCAAAGCATAGTGATTAATCACAAAAACAATATGTAATTATATATGTGTTTTCCGATGGTCTTAGGCGACCCCTGTGAAAGGGTCATTCGACCCCCAAAGGAGTCGCGACCCACAGCTTGAGAACCGCTGGTCTAGACCTTCTGTGCTGTAAAATTCATTTCTGAAGCTATTCAGTACACAAATCTACTATTCAATATTGTATAGCACATCTGGTATTCAGTAACATCTTAATTCAACAAATGTTGGCTAACAAATAAAAGATGTATAGCATAGTCTCAGACCATTTATGATGCACTAAGCACCTCTTATGTTCCTTTTGCTATGGGACTTCGGAGGCAATATTTATTCCTTACTAAAGTCCCCTTTAAGTTAAACAAAGAATATTGACTTGCAAAATTTTCCCAATCTTTTCTTAATCTTGACTTCTCATAAAAGAGGGCTTATAAAGGCAGAGCCAGTATAAAAGATTAAATTTTACACGTTTATTCAAATACATAGATTGTTTTCTCCCCGACCTACAGAACCTAGAACCGTAGAACTAGAATCTTAGAAATAATTTAGTCCAATACTCCCACTGCACAGTTTAAAGAGTAAAGACAAGAATATATGTAATTTTCTCAGTTATAAGGATGGCTAATGGCAGAACTGAGGGAAGTTGTCTTCTGACTCCTAGGTTCAAGATTATTTCCATTATACCTATTACCCCTTACCTTAAAGGTAACAGAGGACATGGAAATTAAATTCACTACATTTCCATCAGAGCAACAAAATCTTTAAAAACAAACTCCAATTTTAACTAGTGGACCTCATATCCACTTGGCCCTACTAAAATTTCTGATTAATAAGAAATATTTAAAATGCTACTAGGTTATGATGCTAAAACATTTACACAGGTTACCATAGACTATATATCCCTTGAAAGAACCCAAGGAGGGAAGAAATAGTATTAGAAAACTTGAGCCTCGGAGAGGTTGAGGAGAGTCTTCAAGAAGCTGGAGTTTTAACAGAGGAGTCTTCACCAGGGTGGTACTAAGGAAAACAACTCACCGAAGCAGGAACTGGCTCCTGGAATTCAATACTTAACTCATGACAATAGAGGTAAAGCAGAAGACGTTCACATTTCTGGCCAAAAAAAAAAGGTAAGAAAACCCTTAAGTTTTTTTTGCCTAGTAAGATCTTCTTGAGAATAAGGAGTTTATCATTATAAAGTACTAGAGGTCCAGTCCAGTGCACAAGATTCGTGCACTTGGGGAGGCCCCTCAGCCCGGCCTGCACCCTCTCGCCGTCGGGAGCCCTCGCAGGGAGCTGGCCGAAACCGTAATCCTTAGTGTGAGGTGGAGGCGGGAGAGGCTGTGAGCCAGGCTTCTGGGCTTCTGGCTGAGCGGCACTCCTCCTGTGGCAGTGCACTGACCACCAGGGGTAGCTCCTGTATTGAGCGTCTGCCCCCTGGTGGTCAGTGTGCATCATGTCATAGTGACCGGTCATTCAGCCGTTCAATCCATTTGCACATTACCCGTTTATTATACAGTATCACTACTACTAGCTCTCCAACTAAACTTACACCCAAAGAAAACCGCTTCGTTTCCCGTTCAGTTTTGAAACTATCTTCTGCTCTACTTTAAATGCACTTATCAAAGACAGAGTGCTTTTTGTTCTTATCTGATAACAAAGGTAATTTATCTACTATTAATGCAACTATTTATACACATGGAAGGAGTTAGAAAAGCAACATACAGCATTTTGTACAATAATTTATAGTAACCTATAAATTATTGCTGTTGCTACTCGTGTTGTAATCCCCTGTGGCAGGCCAGACATGTTTTTAATTCCTTTCTTGAAATTATTCCACTCAGGTTCAAAATTAAATAAAAACTACCTGTATCTTCTCAACCCAACTCTAGAATATTTTTAAAAAATCAGAAATAAACTGAAATGCATTTTACCTTTAGTTTTCATTTGGCTTAAATTTCTTTTAAGTTTGTACATTCTAAACACATACCTTCTCTTCATAGATAGTGGAGGGGGGATTTTGTGAAGTATATACATCAGATTAGAGCCAAACATAATTAACCACAGAACTATGTGAAAGGTATTTTTCTATGAAGATCAGACTATGGACTACATGAGCAGAAATCCGACTGAAGTGAGGAAGAGACTTTTGATTCCATTTTTAATACAATGAGAAGCTGTTCAAGGATGTTAAGCAAGGGAGTGATAGCCCTGTTTACATTTTTAAAAAGAACGTTATGAACAGTACAGAAAATGGACTGTAAGGGGGCAGGAGTAGAATCAGAGGGAGTCCAGTGAAGAGATTATTACAGTAGTGCAGATGACAGGCTATGATGGCTATCTCATAAAGTAATCATTGGGGGAAGTAAGAACATAGTATTATAAAGTCACTCCTGATTCTTTTATTTCTCTCAGATTTCTGGCTTGAGCAACAGAGATAATGGTAATACACTGGGGGAGAAGTACAGTTTTTATGTTGTTATTTGCTTATTTATTGCTTTTGCTTTTTGAAGAAGAGAATTAAAAACGAAGATTTTGGTTGAGGCATGTTCAGTATGAGAAAACTGGATATAAGAGTCTAAAGCTGAGGGCTAGAGATAAAGATTTCAGAAGTCATCAATATATCATCAGATGGAAAGATTAAAAAATGAAAGTGTATCAGGTTACATGTATATCACACTTGAAAAATGTAGAGTCATAAAACTACAGAATCCCTAATAATACACCAACTGATTTCACACTTACCCTTTGGTCCACAGGGCTTAATCCCTGTGCAGTTTTCCCCTTCTTACTATGTTGCAAATTGTCGCAATCATATTCAACTTCTGGTTTCCCAATATCTCTGCAAAATGTGCATATCCAGTCCCCACTAAAGAGGAAAACAGACAATTAGTCCATATAATGACAACAAAACCCACTCTAGGGAAGCTAATTCCCTAGAGGTTAAGACTCTAATTTGTTTGTTTTCTCTCGTTTCTATTTTTTTTTTCATAAAGTGAAATTGTATGATAAAACTTTCCCCAAATTTTCCCAGTCATTCTTCAATTGATTATCTTCTGGAAAGCAATATAAAACCAGTATCTTGGCATTCAATAGGTCTTCTCATAGTACAAAGCTGATGAGCAGTATGCAGCGTAAGACCAATTCTCAGACACCAGTAATCACAATGATCCCGTATTAACAAACAAGAAAAGAGTACAGGACATGGAATTCCTCAGGTGTCCTGTACTGTTTTGGCATGTATTAAACATGCCAAAAATAAAACAACTATTTGTTCATAGCCAGTCAAAAGCCTAGACTCACATGCATACACACACGCATACACACACACACACACACACACACACCCTTACAATACAAGCACATGCACATATACACCTTAGCTTTCAAATCTGCTCAGTCTATCGAACCATAAACTCCAGTGAGTCATGCATGTTCACTCTCCTCATCCCTTACACACATACGTAAAGTCTACATCTCGAGACTACACTACTGTGTGCCAACAGCTCCGATTCCCCCCAAAGCCTCTGCCTTTGATGGAAGGCATTCAGTGGCAAAATTCTAATGTTCCAGCAGATGTTACTATTCAAAGACAGGAAAATATGAAAAGCCTTCATTTCAAGACCAAAACGCCAATACTTTTCTCTTCTAAAAGAGTAAAGAAAAAGAAGGCCCTTATGGCATCTCTGGCAAATGACTATGCCTCCTAAGATTTAGGTAAGAATACAATTCTTCAGAAAAATATTCTGACAGTTTTTATATCCACCAGTGTTCTAAGCCAAAAGGTTGAATTTTTCACATTCAACTAAAATCACTGTTTCTCAGAAATCTGAGAGGAAATGTAAGCTTGTTATGTATAGACAGGAAAGGTGAGTTTCCCCAAGAACACTGGTTTACTTTCCTTTAAAAGAAACCCAGGGTAAGGGCTGGGGAAGAGGAAAGACAGAAAGAAGTATGACTCAACTTATGATCTCTGAAATCAACTGAAGTTGAAACTGTGTGAACATAACATGTTAAAGAAGGAAAAGAGCTCTTCTAAAACCAACTACCACTTGTAGATGATCCCTAAAAATCTGTGAGCAGCCCAAAGTAATCAAGTTAATTAGTTCCCTACAGAGTTACAGCTAGACGACGTTGTAACCCGCCCAGCACATCTATTCCATTGCATGAACTGGCCTCTCAGCTTGCCTTGGGTGCTCAATGACAGCTGTTTTATACTTGAAACTAGATTTAGCCGACATGGGGTCCAAGGACAATGCTCTTTATTTTATCCCCAAATTATTTACTTTTAAATAAGTAATTCAGTAATTGTCTATTCAAAGTTAATGACTAAAAGACATTTCATCTAGATCCAAATAAAAGCCTAAGAAGTCTGCACACAGTGCTTCAGGCAGGCAGAACCAATTAACTACTTCCAGTGGTCAAGAGAAAGCTGTTTCTAAAAAAATTCACAACACTGAAAGTGTTTTTACAAGGTGTTTTTTCTTTAAAATGTCTTCTGAGAGCTTTCAGACATTAAAAAAGTTTGGGTAAAATTTAATATAGTTGTCATAAAACTAAATAGCACTCAGAAATAAAATAATAATTGTAGAACCTATTAAAATTTATGGCAATAGCCCGGCTGGTTTGGCTCAGTGAACTGAGCATCATCCCATGCACCAAGAGGTCACTGGTTCGATCCCCAGTCAGGGCACATGCCTAGGATGCAGGCTCTATCCCCAGTAGGGGGCGTCAGGAGGTAGCTGATTGATGTTTCTCTCTCCCTCTCAAATTAAAACATATATATTTTTTAAAATGATGGCAACAGATTTAAAAAATTAACTTGAAGAGGAAATCTGCCCTTGCCCCTTATAATTAAGAGTTTTATCTAATTTGTTTACATTAAATATAAACTGAAGGCCAGGAAATAAACTACACTTTATCATTAATGCGGCAGCACTTACATCTTGGACAGTTTATTGTTCAACTATTAGTTTCTCTAGAAGGTAATACCAAAGGAACAGGCCCGTTTTACTATATATGCAATGGTTAAGAAGGCCACCTGCCCTAACTTTCTGGTGGGTTTGTTTGTTTGTTTATAAAAGTAAACATCATCAAAAAATCAATTATTTCACTGGTACCTTGGAAAGCTAAGAAGTGTTGGAACATGACAAGTTAGATGAAAGACCTTTGGACATTTCTCACAGCACAAGAGATCCCCTCCATTTTGGCAGACAGCACACCAATCTTCATTTGGGTCATCATCTTTGCTGTTGCCATCTCCTCCCATCCTTGCCGACCTGTGCATGAGGCTTCGAATTGAAGACTTTCCATTAACAAGGCTGCTGAGCCCTGACTGTTTGCAGCTCTCATTCGTATCTGTAGGCTCAGTTTTCACATGGTTTTCCACTCCTGGTAATGCATCCAACTCACTCTCTAGATGCAGGTTGGTTGAGAGAGGTGGTGTCAAACTACTCTCAGGACTGCTCAACTAAAACAAAACAAGGACAACCTCTTGAAGAATCATTTAATCCATTATTGTTAGCTGTGTGTGTGTGTAACCTTATGTTAACATGTATACAGATATACTGACCTAACTTAAAATTACTTTGGAAATCATATTAGTGACATAAAGGAGTGAAATTAACCCCAAATTTATTTAGGCATGTTAATTTGTGATTTTAGGGAGCAGTCTCCGAAATATTGGTTCACTCAGATAGTAAGGAAATTAATTTAACAGCTAAGCACACTGACTGGGAAGTGAGCATAGGGTTATACTTTTCCTAAAGAGAGTTGATGTTGGTGTGTTATTTTTCACTCAAGAATCTACTGCATAGCTTTTGAGGAGCATTCTTCTGCCCATTTATTCTACAAATGTAGGAAGATCATGACAATATAAAAAAGAATCTTTTAACCTGTTTTGGAGGTACTTTCCAGATTAAGTTCTGGATGAAGAGGTGATACTGCTCCAAACCCATGGCTAAATGTGCTGCTCTCTAAACCTACATACAGTGCATTCAATATATAGCTCGAGCTAAAATTTCTATGTGCCAACCACACAGAAGCCCAAGCAGGAAGAAAAAAACCAAGATAGAAATTTCTAAACAAAGAGACTTGTGTCTTCTTTCATCCTATATTATAAATTCTATAAAGTGTCCCATCCGGGAACTCTAAAATGGGTAATAATTCATAAGCTAAAGGCAATCTTCCCCCACCACAAAACTCTTCGATTGTTAACTTCTTTCATGTCAGCAGCCTTAATTCTAGATGTACAGGTCCAGGCAAATAGCCAAGGGTCATTTGTGGCCTGAGATGATTAAAAAATTCAGAATAAGATAGAACCTGACTTAAAATCATGGCAAAAAATATGACCAATTAAAAACGAAAAGATAATTTTAAATGAATCTTTAGTATGATTCTTTTCTGATTAGTTACAGCTAACATTTCGAGACACTGAGTTAGAAAAAGAGATAATTGGCTAGTACCGGCATAGAAATGCAAGCGTAAGCACATGTTGACGGCAGCACTGTTCAGTCTAGCACACGCGGAGAGGGAAGGGTCCCGGCAGACCCCAGTGGGCTTTACCATGCAGGCACTCCTCCTGCCGTCCTCTGTCTTCTCTTGCTTCACGGCTCCTGAAAAGCTACATATTTCGTCTTCGGTCCCAGGTTCTTGCTTGACCTTCACTTGATCAGACTTGAAACTAAGACTTGTCTTCTCAGCAGTTCTTCCTGATGACCCACAGCTAATAAAAAAACAAGACAGACCACATATGTTTGACTGTGTGGTGTGTATAAAAATAATGTTCATTAATGTAAAAGCAGCAGACAATTTATTAATTTTAAGATAAGATACTTCATAATGTTGTTAAGAGGAGTGTGGTATAAACTTAGCTTCCAATTCTTAAAAGTGTAAATCAAACTTTCAGAAGATCTTAAAAACACATGTTATGTTCTGAGGCACTTACAATACACCAGGTAAGAAGTCTAGTAAACAATCATTTTCCCTTCTCTCTATAAAAGTAGTTTTAACTCTTCTCTACCCCCAAACATCTGAAGAAAATAACATCAACAGTGGTTCATGAAGCCTTCTCAAAGGAATTGCTAGTTTAGTTTTTATGGGCAGGGAATTGGGAAAAGAGGATAACAAATAGTAAACAACCTAGAATGTCCTTATTTGAAATCGATGTAATGAAATCAATGTAATGATACAAGACTAATCAGTTCTATCTAGAACACAAAGCAAAACCACTGGCAAGAGATGTGAATAACTGGTAAGACTGTATTACTTCTAAGAATGAACACCTTTTTTTCACTCAATTTATTCTTTTCTTCTAAAAGTACTGATTATTAGAGTATAATTAAAAAGTCAAGCAAGTGTTTGAAAGGACCAATCTTCAAAATGCATGTGCACACATGCATACAAAAGAATCCTATAACGTAAATCTTTCTTGCATTATACTAAATTATTTAAACTAAAGAGTAAAAGTCAACATTATTGTATTTTACCTTAAAACACACTCTCTCCCACCACCCCCATTTTCTTAGTTCTGTCCACCAAAAAGGCATAAAAAACAATGAATAATTCAGTAGTAATGAGTATCCCTAGTACCTAAAAGACTGTCTCCAAGCACCATTTCTCACTAACATGACCAGATTTCTTAGAGAAATGGCTGATTCCAGTTCTGAAGCAGGTAATGTACAAGACGAACCTGGACAATCATTTTATAACAACAAACAAGGAAGCCTTCAGAGGATGCTGGGGTTATACCCCCCAAAAAAGGGGGGGACTTTAAAAAGCTCTGACAAGCCAAAGATAAAAAACTTTAAGCATCAATAAAATAACATCTACAATGGTTTGGATCATATAAAATATATTTAAGTATATGAGTTCATAAAGTTAAAAATAATAAAACCATTGGTCACTGTTGAAGGGTGCTGGGAAATCAACTCAATAGGTAAATAGAGAGAACGAATCTACTCACTCAGCTTTTCCCATAACCAAATAGTTGATGGCAGAAAGTGTCTCTTTACAGAATTGTTTAAAATAATAAACAAAGAAGGAATAATACAATAATTCAAATGTATCATTTTTCAACCAGTAAAAAAAAGGTTAGGCAATGATCATTAATGATCGCTTTCACAAAACAAACAAATAAAACCCGACCAGACATTATGTGACCCTTATGGGAATACACAGCACCACTACCCTTTCCCCCAAATCAAACCTGAATCCAATCAAACCTCCTGATCAAAATTCAATATAGAGAAAAAACAGGCAATGTATTTAAATGACAAAATGGATGGAATGCTATAGGAAAAACAATACACCTCCTCACATACATTGATTCTGACTTCAACATATATACTGGTGGCAATGTAAAGGTATTTATGGGAAATTTTAAAAGATATTTATGGGGAAATCTGAACATTTAACTGTATCTCTAGTAATATTAAAGAATTATCCATTACATTTTTTCTAGGTGTGATAATAGTTCTGTGGTTATAAAAGTTTTAAATCCTTATATTTTAAGTGATACATTCTGAAATAGTCACAAGTAAATAGTATATCTGAGATCTGTTTCAAAATAATCCAGACCAAGAGGGAATGAGCAGAGAATTAAGATTGGCCATAACTTGGTGATTCTTGAAGCTAGACTGTAAGTATGTAAGAGTTCACTGTAATATTCATTTTTTAAAGTATATATTTGAAATAATTCTTAATAAAAAATTGTACCTATTAATAATGTAATACTCACCTGCCTCTGCTGCCAGTACTAGACGTACTAGGGGGTCTCACAGGGGTGTGAGAATTGGATAAACCTGCATATAAGTCAAAATGAATATTAATGCAGGTATGAATATTCAGCATTCTACCTACTAGTTACAGATTCCAAGATGATCATAATACAATTTAGCTGCCCTGGCCAGATAGCTCAGTTGGTTAGAGCATTGACCGATAAACCAAGGTTGTGGGTATGATAAGTAGGACAACAAATCAATCTCTCCCTCTGTTCCTCCCTCCCTTCCTCTATCTAAAATCAACACATAATTTTTTTTTAATTTCCTGAAAATCAGACCCAGGCTTAGCCCTGAAGTCAGGTATGGCATTTGTAATCATTGGCAGACCTCAACCAGTTTCTCTCAGATGAGCACCATCCCCAGAGCCTCACAGCAACACGATCCGATCAATGAAAACTGACCAAGAGAAAGCTATTTGCCATCTTTCCCTACGTTATTTGATAAATATACTACTTATATTCCTATTATTTATTCTTTTTTTTTTTCAGATTTCTAGAATAATTATATTAAACCTCAAAAATTATATGACTCAAAAAAATCTATTAATGATGCATCTCATGCAAAACCCACATTTAAATTTGAACTATTCTTTCTCTAGAAATAATGAGGTAATCTGTTTTAGTAAGAAAAAAATAACATCTCATTTATTCCAGAAAAATATATCCCATAACCACTCTGCACCATAAATCTGGGGGGAGCTGCTTCAATCATTCACTCTTGGTAAGGTCAATAAATACCTGGGTTTTGGAAGACAGCTACATCTCATGGACTTGATTGGTCACTTTTTAACAGTGTCCAATAAATTTAAGTTTTTGTTTTAAAATTACCATTTGAAAATTCACTTGCCTTTCCTCAACCCTTTTTTTAAAACAATTTTTCCACTTTTCATTATTTTACCAAGTGTTTTGAACTTGGGTTGAAACCAAAGAATTCTTCAGCTGATGATCTATATCATAAAATATGACATGGAAAGTAAATGGAACTACAGGTCCAGCAATGAACATGAATAAAGCCGGGGAGAGGGGCACACTGGAGTTCTGAACAGTGTGCACTACGATAGAAACTCCTACGACTTCAGTTAGCTGAAGAATGCCTAAAGTATTTGAAGAAAAATAGAGCAGTCAGAAGAAACATATATGTTATGAGGTTGTTACTTTGGTGCGTCAACTTGGCTAGAATATAATACCAGTTGTTTGTCCAAACACCAGTCTAAATGTTATTATGAAGGTATTTTAAGATGTGATTAACACCTAAATCAGTAGATTTAGAGTATAAAAGATCAACTTCCATAATGTGTTTGGGCCTCATCCAATGAGTTGAAAACCTTAAAAGACTGAGATCAACCTGGCTAGAGAACCTGGCTAGCCTGCTGATCAACTGAAAAAAAAAGGACTGAGATCACCAGAGGAAGAAAGAATTTTGCCTCTGCACTCAAGGCTACATCAGCTCTTCTCTGGGTCTCCAGCATGGCAACCAACCTGCAGACTTCGGACTTGCCAGCCCCAACAATCACATGAGCTATTCCTTAACATCTCTCTCTCTTTCCCTTCCCACCCGCGCACAAATCTCCTATTGATTCTATTTTTCTGAAGAACCCAAATGCATATACTGAGAGACAATTTTTGTTAAGGTGTTAAAGAAATGAGGCAGTACCTCAGTTGGTTTTACCTGATGATCCTGGAGACAGGGCAGAGGGACCTGGAGAGGGATTCATGGTACTTGTAGGCTGTGGGGGTAGGTGGCTGCCTGAGATGTATCTACTTAGTAGATTATCTAAACTACTTGAACCAGCATCTTCCAACTAAAGAGAAAAACAAAAAAGATAAATTTGCTTTGATTAAACAGAGATGTTATTCATTTAATTAATATAACCACTTACGCTCAGTTTCCTAATAAATAGATTAGCCTACATCTAAGTCGGCTTAACTATTGCTTCCTTAGGCTCCCTGAGGCTCCACACAGTATAAAGTTGATGTGAATAAAGCCATAATAATATGCAATAAACACCTGGCAGGTCAGGACAGACCCAGCGATCCACTAAGCTCTTTATGTTCTGCTATGAAAACAGGGCTGACACACTGACATGTCTGCCTTTACTGATGCAGGACCCTGTTTTCCAACATCCTTGTCCCGTCTTCCTCCCTTTATTTCAACAAACATAGCTCCCCCAAAACCATTCACCTAAATAGAAATTTAATGTCAATACCTCACTTTAAAGCTCTCAATTGTCTATACTTAACAGAAAGCCCTTAGCCTGAAATATAAGGTCCCTCATTACACAAAAAGAGGGGCAGTCAACAGGCTGTAGATTACAGATAGAGGCCTTGGCACTGACTTTGGCCTGATTTCCAATTGAACATCAATTTCCTATCTTTAAAATATTTATCTATACTGAGAACTGTGATGATGAAATGAGAAAATATATATGTAAGAAATAGTAAACATATACTATTTAATTATGAAAATTACCATAAGTAAAAGTTTATAGTATTCCATATAAGAGATCATCAAATTATTCTTAAATAATTGCTACCCTTCTTGCTCATCTGTTTGTACCCACACTTGTCCCTTTTAATCTTCTCTCCTGCTAGAGGCAAGATCACTTTTTGAAAACTGAACACATATATTTATTACTTGCTGTCCTTTCCTCTCAAAAACCACACTGATTTTCATGAATATAAAACAGAAAAACTTGGCATTGAAGCAGAAACTGTGAAAGAAACTATACATACAAAAACCAAGGTAGAACTGGATTGACAGAAAACTAATCAGAATAAAGCAGTTTATCAGAGGCAAGGGAGGACTCTTCTAAAAGTAAATAGATTCAGCCGGAACCGGTTTGGCTCAGTGGATAGAGTGTCGGCCTGCGGACTGAAAGGTCCCAGGTTCGATTCCGGTCAAGGGCATGTACCTGGGTTGCGGGCACATCCCCAGTGGGAGATGTGCAGGAGGCAGCTGATCGATGTTTCTCTCTCATTGATGTTTCTAACTCTCTATCTCTCTCCCTTCCTCTCTGTAAAAAATCAATAAAATATATTTTTAAAAAAAGAAGGAAAAAAAATTTAAATAAATAAATAAATAAAAGTAAATAGATTCAACACCCATTAATGGAAAAAAAAACAAAAACTATCAACCAAGTGGGTATAGAGAAAACATACCTCAACATAATAAAGAACATAAATCATAAGTCCAGAGCTACATCATACTTAACAGTGAAAAGCTAAAGCTTTTCCTTTAAGATCAGGAAAAAGACAAGGATGACCACTCTTGCCACTTTTATTCAACATAGTATTGGAAGTCCTATCAAGAGCAATTAAGAAAGAAAAAGAAATAAAAGGCATCTAATTTGGATAGGAAGAAGTAAAACTGTCATTATTTGCAGATGACATGATATTATATAGAAAACCTAAAGATTCTACCAAATATCCAAAATGGCCCTTGCATTTATTTTCTGCTCTGTTACATAGTTAATGCTACCCCATCTGCTTCCTGTATAGCTTCCCATGTTTCCTTTTACTATACCATAGAAACTATAGGATAGGAGGAAAAGTGGTTCTTCCAGAGATAATACGTTGTTTCCCTTTCTATTTTTGGTTCATATAGTTAACTATGTCTTACTGTGGCTGGGCTTTTGTGTAACACCTCTAATTCCTTTTAAACACAAGTGACAATAACAAGTATTGACAAGAACGTGGAGAAACTGAAATCCTCACCCACTGCTGCTGAGAATGTAAAATGGTGCAGCTACGTGAAAAACAGCTTGGAGGTGGCTGCTAATGGGTACAGTTTCTTTTGGGGCAGTGGTCGGCAAACTGCGGCTCGCGAGCCACATGCGGCTCTTTGGCCCCTTGAGTGTGGCTCTTCCACAAAATACCACATGTGGGCGCGCACGTACAGTGCGATTGAAACTTCGTGGCCCATGCGCAGAAGTTGGTATTTTGTGGAAGAGCCACACTCAAGGGGCCAAAGAGCCGCATGTGGCTCGTGAGCCGCAGTTTGCCGACCACTAAACTAGACCAAGGTCAGAGTGACCCTAGCAAATTATGATAAGTGTGACATTAGCAACCTTCCTTCTCCCTCTGAAAGTTTCTTTAACAATTGGAATCAAGTCCTGTCTATCTTTTTACTAGAGGCCCGGTGCAAGAAATTCATGCATGGGTAGGGTCCCTAGGCCTGGCAGCGATCAGGGCTGATCGAGTTCCCCGCCTCCCCACCTCCTCCTTCCCTTGCTCCCTCAGCGCCCCACCACTGCCGCTGGTCGCCCGCCATGTTCCACACCACCCCCTGGTGGTCAGAGTACGTCATAGCAAGCGATCAAACTCCCACTCTCCCGATTGAACTCCCAAGGAGACACTTTGCATATTAGCCTTTTATATATATAGATAGATGAGCATTAATGCCCAGGACTTCAGCATACATAGTGCTTAGTAAAATGTCAATGACTCCTTAAACATGTACACACCTCTCTCTGGTTGCTCAAAGCCTCTGAAAACTAACAGCTTTCCAGGCCTCCAATCCCAAACTATCTCCCTGCAATCTCTACAAATATTAGGGAGAGAACTGGACTTGTAATCAGGAATCTAGATTTTGAATTACAACTTTCCCAACACATTTACTGGGTGACTCTGAGAAAGTCACTATCCTCTTACTTTCATCCATAAAGTAGATATATTACATCTATCTATATATATAAAATCCTAAGCAACCGGTCAACCAGTTGATCGTTGGACCAGTTGCTATGACATGCACTGACCACCCAGGGGCAGACGCTCAATGCAGGAGCTGTTCCCTGGTGGTCAGTGCCTCCCACAGTGGGAGCGTCACTCAGCTGACTGAAGGGCACCAGACATCCCCCAAGGGGTCCCGGATTGCGAGAGAGAATGCAGGCCAGGCTGAGGTACCCCGGGCCTCTAATATCATATAAAATGATTTCAAGCATTAAACTAATATCTGTTAAAGTTCTTTGTAAATTATAATAAGCTTATAACTCAGCAATTTTATTTTTTACAGATATAGTACAAAAATTTCCATATAGCCCAGTACTCTTAGTGCCAACACAACTACAATTTGCTTAGCCAAAAAAGATCTCTCCTAACATCAGGAAAGCAAACAGGTTAAAATAATTTACAATGAATTCATGATTTTTAAACAATATTGGAGTTATATTGAGGATTGCTAGTTTTAACACAATGTAACTTTTAAAAATTCAAATATATTCTAAATTTAAAATGCCTCAACTTAAAAACAACAACCAGAAAAATATACTCGAAATCCCTAATTAAAACAAGGTTTTAAATCTTTCATTAAACTTAAATACAAACCTGTATGGGTGGAATATCTGGTAGCGATGGAAGGTTTTCTGGGTTGGTTACTGAGGGGATTAATTCTATTGCTGTAACAGATGGGCTGGTGGGACCTCGATTTGCACTTGCCATAGTAGCTGTAGTAGGGCTGGTTGGATTGATTGTGGTGTTGTGCACTGACACAACAGGAAAGGGTCCAGCATGCCCTGGGTTTGAGTGCTGTTAGGAAAAAAGATGCTATCATTATTTAATCAGCGGTGATACCCTAATATGAATAAACCTTGACAACAATTTTTAATTTAAGTTACATTGTACAAGGGTCTGATAACTATGGTTGAGAAACAAAAAAGTAAGCCCTCTCAAACTTATACAGGAAATAAATAATAATTTAACTCAGCCTTTTCATTTTTCTATTTTTTTTGTTGTATTTAGGAAAAGCCAAACTTGACAATAATTTTCAACCTGTCAGCCTGATGACATGATCTTATTCAGAACAAAGATGCATGTAAATAGATGATCTGGAAGCCCCCGAATTTTCAAACAGCATTTCCTGAAAGCCACTGTTTTGTCTACATTCCTCTTTGACTCTCTTTTTTTAAAATAAAAGGAATTAATTGTGTATTGTATAATTTATATGCAAATAATGACTCTACAAACAGAAATATGACATCAATTCCTGACTCTAACACGTGTGACATAATCTCAGTTATTTAGAAATGTGAATGATGATGAACAAAAATGAACGTATCTGTCTCATTGTAAGGCTGTTATGAGGACTGTTTAAGATCATGTAGATGAAAAGCTTTGGAAAATAAATTTCTATACACATATAAGTCATTTAAAACATTAAAAAATGTAAAATTCTAAACTTCGGGGATTCTGTAGGGACCCTAAAGCACAGAGCACTGTTCTTAGGTGGCTGGTGAGTGTGATTCTGTAGCTCCTGCCCTCTTCCAAAGGGTGTACCTGGACCTGAAGGCTTTCCATGTATTAAGGGGTGAACACTTCGCCCTGACCAGTTTGGTTCAGTGGACAGAGCGTCAGCCTGTGGACTCAAGGGTCCCAGGTTCGATTCCGGTCAAGGGCATGTACCTTGGTTGCGGTCACATCCCCGGTGGAGGGTGTGCAGGAGGCAGCTGATCGATGTTTCTCTCTCATCGATGTTTCTAACTCTCTATCCCTCTCCCTTCTTCTCTGTAAAAAATCAATAAAATATATTTTAAAAAAGGGGGGGGGGGGGGTGGAGTGAACACTTCTAGGGCAATTAATGCCCAGAGCTTCAATCATATGTACTTTTTTCTAAAGAAAACCCAATTTACCTAAGAATGTGCTGTGGTCTGCAAGTTCTTTTTTCATTATTTCGCAACTACCCTTCTCCACAAAAAAAACCAGCAAACCTCTGACCCATTCCTAATCTTATCTAGCACATTGCCCCAAGGTAAAAAACAAACAAGAGAGACAAGTAAAGGTACAATAAAGCTGTCACACTGTTGATCAAGTGCTTGACCAAAACCTGTGTAACAAATTTTAAGTGGGTTCTGTTATTTGATGAGCAACATTAAGGAAGAACTGAAAAGCCATCAATTGATAAGATATTTTAAAGTTTTGACAGCTCATTGTGAGATTCATTCAGCTTTGATAACCTAGAAAATGTTCAAAGAATTGAAATTCTTATACTTCCCAGACACAATTTTTTGTGAACATGTCTCCTGAGCATCACATGAAAACAAAAAAACAAGCTGGTAATAAAAACTGATGTTGAATTCTGACTTA
This sequence comes from Myotis daubentonii, assembly GCF_963259705.1. Lineage (NCBI taxonomy): Eukaryota > Metazoa > Chordata > Mammalia > Chiroptera > Vespertilionidae > Myotis > Myotis daubentonii. The sequence continues at coordinate 35,944,931 of NC_081857.1, read as the reverse complement.
CTCTAACAATAACAAACACATATAACTGAAAAGACTCTATTTTTCTCAAAAAGAAATGTAGATCTAAAAGAATTTTACTCTTTATGTTTCCTAATATTCTTAAAGCATGTAAATAAATATGCTGCTTAAAAAACTGAATAGGAATAATTATAATACAAATTTGGTCCAAAGAAAAAGTTTCAGTTTAATAATAGCCTTACTATGGCTTGAAAATTTAACAATTTTTATTTTATAATAAACATTTTTTTCCTGCAGAATAACTCCAAAGACTGATTGATTTATAACTTTATCTAACATAAATATACATATTTTTATAAAATGCTACAAAGAAAGTAGAAGAGATATTCAAGTCCCAGCGTAAAATTTTGACTTTCAAAAAGGAGCTTGCTGTGGTATTTGGGACGCCAGTGGATTCATTTACTAGAATAAAATATAAGAGTTTTACTTTATAATGTCAATATTTACAATATGCCAGAAATTACGTCCTTTGGAACTATTTAAACTTAAACTTATAATGTAACTTTTAAATGTCAATCTTTAAATGTGAGAGAGCACTAATTCTTCAAAAGTTGAAGGATAGTATGTCAACTTTGGTATGCAGACTGATGTGTCAGTAAGCGTTCACACATTTCTGAGTAGCCCCCTCCTAGAAATTCTGACACAGTGGGTATGGCTCAGAATCTGTTTCTGATGAGGCCTCCCAATCATTCTGATGGTCTTAAAAAATCTTTAAAAGAGCACTAGCTGGTTTAGCTCAGTGGATAGAGTGTCGGCCTTTGGACTGAAGGGTCCCATGTTCGATTCCGGTCAAGGGTACATGCCTGGTTGCAGGCTCGAACTCCAGTAGGGGGTGTTGATCAATGATTTTCTCTCATCATTGATGTTTCTCTCTCTCTCCCCCCCTCTTACTTCCTCTCTGAAATCAATAAAAAAAATATATTTTTAAATGTTTTTTTTAAAAAAACCTTTAAAAGAAACATCACCCCAACTGTTATAAAATAAACTGCATTCTTTCATAACTAGAAATCCTGTATCAAAGTAGCTTCATTTTAAAATCATGCCTCCTATACAAAGGTAACCTACTATTCAGACAAAGAGTAAAAAACATGTCCCTAAATACATTTATTTTTAAGGATGGGTATATCTACTTCCCAAAAACAACAATACTAAGTAGAGAGAAGCAAAAAAGTAAAAATAAATTTTTAAAAATACATTGTTTTGTTTTCAAAACAAAATGTATTGGGCTCAAAATGTCACATTAAAAGAGCAGAGGAACAATTTCTGGAAACTATGGTTCTAATCTTGGTTTTACCGTTATCTCTTGTGACTTTGGGTAAATAACAAGCTCCTTTATTATTTAGATCTATAGAATGAATTGGCTGGACTAGATCAGGGGTCCTCATCCCATAGTATATAGAGGGATTAATGGCATCAAAGAAGTTGTAAAAATTGAATACAAAATTTTATGCCTTAATTCTTAAATGTATCAGTGACTCTCCCCCCACCAACTGATCAAGAAAAATGATGTCTTTTAGTTTTAAAATTGTATGATTCTTACAAATGTAACTCTAGGCATACTTGTCTTTGGAGGTGTGGCTGCATCATGGAATACTGAGGGCCGCTGTGCCTGGGTATCCCTGGTATTCGGGCAGCATTCTGAGCCAATCTCATCTGATGGGCTTGGAAAGCTCCACAGTTCATGTTGTTTCTTTGCATTGTTTGCACACTGATCAGTCTTGGAGGCTACAAAGGGTAGAAATTGCATTTCTATAATAATATTTTTATAGATTTATTTTCAATCATTAAATGTTATATAAAAAGACTTGTCAGGATACAGAAGGACATAAAGTAAAAAGTGTAAGTCATTCTCCTCATCTCTAGCTCCAAGCCCCTTCTCTCAGTATATGTGTGTATTTAAAGCATTAACTTACCCAACCCTACATGAACAGCTCTGATTTGGATGGGGGAGGAGAGAACAAGAGAGGTACAGGGATGGGAATGATTTGAACAAATGCCTAAAGAATATATCAAGCCCAGTCAGCGTGGCTCAGTGGTTGAGTGTAGAACTATGAACCAGGAGGTCACAGTTCGATTCCCAGGCAGGGCACATGGTCCAGGTTGTGGGATCGATCCCCAGTGTGGAGTGTGCAGGAGGCAGCCAATCAATGATTCTCTCTCATCACTGATGTTTCTAACTCTCTCTCCCTCTCCCTTCTTCTCTGAAATCAATAAATATATATATATATTTTTTTAAAAGAATATATCAGTATTGGGCAAAAATAATCTGGCTCTTTGGCCCAAAATCACATGTATGTGTAAAACAAAAAAGACCTAGTTAGGAATAAAAACTTGTGTACTGGTGAGTTAATTTTGTTTCCCATGGTAAGTATTTACTTACTGCCCTTCCTCACACTTCCCAACATCCCTGCGATCCCCAGAACAAATATTTAAACTCTGACCTTCCAGTTTTCTCCATGCTAGTCACGTGAAATGTGTGACTCATTTATGGAGGACAGAATGTAGCCCTGAGGGCTTCACAATTTGTACCAATAATGCAGTGATACAATGCTCACCTGTTGTTGTAACATCTGAGGAGCTGCTTGTCGTGGGTGCTGTTGTGTTGTTGTTGTTGTTGTTGATACAGGAGCAGGTGGTTGCTGTATCCTCATCTGTTGCAACTGCTGATGCTTCTGTGCATACACTTGTTGTTGCATGTGTTGGAGTCGAAGTTGTGCTAAGTTAATCTGTCCAGGAGTTTTACTAATGTGGTTCGTCCCCGGAGGAACTTGCCCAACTACAACATTAGGAGTATACCCAGGAGCTGGTTTACTCTCTATTACTAGATTACCTGGAGAATTTTAAAAATGAGAATAATTTGCATATAATCAAATAAATCATCTACTTTGTAGATTAATCAATATCTTTTCCTTTTCTCTGACAACCCTCAGCACTCAAAGCTTCCAACAGTATAGCAGGGATGGGAGCTAGGTTTAAAGATGATAAAGATCAGAAACCTAGTATAGTCCAAAGACAAATAATCGGCTTTTGATTGCTCAGATATATTACCTGCCCTTATGCTTTATTTACGTAGACTTACAGAAAATTTAAGAGTTGAAAGAGATGTTATTAGAGGAAGCCCAGCTAGTCAGTCTAAATCAGCAGTTGCCAACCGGTGGTGCACGGACCACTGGTGGTCCGTGAGGTCTGAAAGGTTGGCGACCGCTGGTCTAAATCAATTCTCCTTTGACAAGATTCAAGGATAGTCAAGATTACTATTGCTGATTCCACCTGCTTTTGAATTGCCAAAATGTGCAGGGCAAAGTACTGCATTGCTACAAAACTGTCTTCTGTGGAAATACTGAATGTTTTAAGCCACTTAGATCCTTAGAAATGACACTTTTCCTGATTTCTCATATCAATATCCCTGTACCTCTCTTGCTCTTCCCTCCCCCATCCAAATCAGAGCCCATTGCTTTCTAAAAACAGCAGGCAAATTTTAGGAAGGTTTGATCTAAGGTAGAGTTGGCAAACCTTTCCTATAACAAGCCAGATATTTTAGGCTTCATAAGAACTGTCATATGTTCTTTGTTTTTTATTTATTTGCTTTTACAACTCTTTAAAATGTAAAAAACAAATTTAGCTACCATGCCACACTAAAACAGTTTGCTGATGCCTGATCTAAGGCTTTAGCCAAATCTGAATATATATAAAGACTACTTTTTCATAGAAGGCTGTCCACTTCTGCTTTGATAGCTTCTGTACACAGTTCTAATTGTTGGAAAAGTTTTTGGGGTTTTGCCTTGTTTTAAACTGAGCTATTGGTCTGTCGCTCTGTAACTTTCACCTATGGTCCTCAGGTCCACACTGTGAAGTAACAAAAGCAAAGTCCATTTCTCTTCCATGTGAAAAGAACATTCCTCAGGACACAACTTTCAGACACATCAGCATCCTGGACATCCTCCTCCAGAGGACGATTCGGTTCAATTAATATACAAACTACTAAGCATCTAACAAATTCTTCCAGAGAATGAAGACCCGTTTGCTAAGTTTCAATGAAAGAGTCAATGCCAATTTAATAGGTGTCAGGAAATATTAAAAATGATACACATTTTTAAAAACTATACAGGAGACTCTCAACATTCTTAAAGATATAATAAACATATAGTTTAGGTGAGTTTCCAATGAAAAACATATTTTCTAATAGTGAAGTTAAAAAACTTTCAATATATAAAATTTGCTTTAGATACTTCCTCCTCCTAATTCAGTGTTCAAAGTTACATTCATAAAACTAATTATTTCTCACCTAAATTGACTACATTCTTTGCCCAGAAGGTGGGATCACAATGAAAACGTATTGCTCCATTAGCAGCAGGGACGGGATCACAACGAGCTTTCAAAATATGGCGCAACTGAAAAGTAATCTTAAAGGGGAAAAAATTCAAATTAGTCTTAAAATTAAATATCATTTAAAAAACATAAGACATAAAAGCTCATGTAGCCCCACAGTGTCAGTCTCAAATGAAACAATATCAGTGTGTCAAAGACTACCTATATTAGCAATCAAATGCACACGCGTGCATTTCTGCCATTTCTGATGATAACCTGCAAATACTAGGTATCTTCAAAACAGAATACTGTATGATTCCACTTATATGAAATTCTAGAAAAGACAAAAATCAGACTAATAGTTGCCTAGGGCCTGGGGTTAAGGGGAACAAGGAAACTTGACTGGGTGGTGGAGATTTTCTGTATCTTAATGTGGTGGTGAATACATCTGCCAAAATTCAAAATCTACACTTTAAACAGGTGCAGTTCCCGAATGCGTAACAAAGTCAACCTACAGAAAAATAAAGACAATATGTGCCTCACCAGCCGCTTGCTGTACAGGAGGGCTGTGCTGCTGCCACTCGCAATTGCCCAGTTTGTAAAGTTCATCACATGCTTCACCTGCCGCGAGAGGCCTGTGATGTCATTCTGCTGCTGTATTAACTTCATCTGTCTTTCTTTTGTAACAGTCTGAAACAGAACAAGAGGGTCGCCCAAGAATTCTATATGAAAAAAATCAAGTCATTATTTCTATTGAAAATGAACACAATACTGCCTGGCCAGTGTGGCACAGTGGTTGAGTGTCGACCTATAAACCAGGAGGTCATGGTTAGATTCCTGGTCAGGGCACAGGCCCAGTTGCAGGCTTGATCCCCAGTAGGGGGCGTGCAGGAGGCAGCTGATCAATGATTCTCTCACACCACTGATGTTTCTCTCTCTCTCTCCCTCTTCCTTCTTCTCTGAAATCAATAAAAATTAAAAATTAAAGAAAATGAGCACAATACCTACATATATATTTTTAACATATAAGTTAACAAGTTCCTCATTATTTAATGAGCCTATGATCAAAAGAAAAGTTACTCACAAAAGTGGGACTAAAACTTCGTTCTCTAGAGAAACTGTTCCTTATCTCTCTTTTTTCCTTCAAAAGATGAAATGTTTTTGTTATAGTGTCTTTCCATCAGGCTAATCCAGAGATTTTCAACCCGTGTGCCACAAGCAAGCACAATGGTGTGCCACAAGAATTTTTAGAACATGCAATACCTGACCTCTTTTCCCTTAGAATGTCAAATAAAACATGACAACAGCCAACACAACAATAGCCATCCAATGTGAATGAATCAAAAGTATACCTTTTGGTGGGCGCTGGGGGGGGGGGGGGGGGGATCATCAAAAAATATTTTTTATGTGCCGAAGAATTTTAGTTATTACTTTATCTGTGCTGTAAGACGAAAAAGGTTGAAAATCATTGGGCTAATACATTATACGAAGTATACAGCCTAATGAGTTGACTTTTAGAAATAATGTTATATAATCTTAACCCACTACACTTTCAGGCCGAAGAAAACTTTCTGTTACCAGTGCCACCTACTGGTGTGGCAAAGGAAAAAAAATAAACTGATTTTTTGGGAAGTAAAACTCCCAGAAAGGATAGGTGATGTCCTATGTCCTTTGACATTCAGCACAGCAAACAATCTATCTACTTCACTCTTAACCACTTTTTCTTTTTCTTTTGTTCAAAAATGACTCAATTTGATTTATTAGACAATTTTTTTCTCTAAGAAAACAAGTTGCCCATTTTATAATATAAAATCAAAGAATAACAATATTCAACTGACAGAAGTTAGACAACTTCCCTGGAAATCATCCCTCTTATAAAACTTAAGAAAAACTCTATTTTACAAATTTAGAAACATATTACACTAGAAAACATCTATTGTTTAAATTATCAGCACATTAGGAGAGTGTATCAGATTTAACATTAGGTATTTATGTATAATTCAGCATTAAAAGGCATCTTTTAATACTAAAGTTCTTGAAATGGTTTAAAAACATTATTTTAGACCTATCGTTAAAATGTATTTACAGTAAGTTAAAAGATATAAAAAATCATTATATGCCCACTGCTCTCTCTGTTCCCATGGTCCTTTTGAAAATAAAAATCTATCAGGGTTAAGTGTAACTGGCTGGATGTGTAACAGGAAAGAGACCATAAACTCTAACAATATGCGTTAAAGAACTTTTAATCTCACAATGTGTCTCAATGGAAGGATGAAGTTCAGAAATAAAACTACACTGACATCATTTCTTTCACTTGTATGTAATTATGTGTCTAATATTTTTAAGTGCTCTACGAGAAACAGAACAGAAAAACATCTACCATGGAAAATTTGAGGTTAATAGTAATGAAGTTAATACTTATGAAGTAATCAAAAAATACTCCTGGCCGAAGCCGGTTTGGCTCAGTGGATAGAGCGTCGGCCTGCGGACTGAGGGGTCCCGGGTTCGATTCCGGTCAAGGGCATGTACCTGGGTTGCGGGCACATCTCCGGTGGGGGGTGTGCAGGAGGCAGCTAATCGATGTTTCTCTCTCATTGATGTTTCTGACTCTCTATCTCTCTCCCTTCCTCTCTGTAAAATATCAATAAAATATATTTAAAAAAAAAAAAATACTCCTGTAAGCCCTGGCTGGTGTGGGTCAGCGGTTAGAGCAGTGGTTCTCAACCTTCCTAATGCCACGACCCTTTAATACAGTTCCTCATGTTGTGGTGAGCCCCAACCATAAAATTATTTTCGTTGCTACTTCATAACTGTAATTTTGCTACTGTTATGAATCATCATGTAAATATCTGATGTGCAGGATGTATTTCCATTGTTACAAATTGAACATAATTAAAGCAGTGATTAATCACAAAAACAGTATGTAATTACAGATGTGTTTTCCGATGGTCTTAGGCGACCCCTGTGGAAGGGTTGTTCGACCCCAAAAGGGTTGAGACCCACAGGTTGAGAACCGCTGGGTTAGAGCATCGGCCCACAGACCAAAGGACTGCAGTTTCGATTCCTAATCAAGGCACATACCTGGGTTGCAGGTTCAACCCCTGCTCCCCTGTAGGGGTATGTGCAGGAGGCAACCAATTGATGTGTCTCTCACATCAATGTTCGCGTGCGTGCGCTCTCTATCTCTCTCTCTCTCTCTCTCTCTCTCTCTCTCTCTCTCTCTCTCTCTCTCTCTCTTCTCTCCCTCCCTTCCACTCTCTTTAGAAATCATTGGAAAAAAATATATGTTCAACAGTGCAGAAAATATAACCCCATATCATGTAAGCCTACTGAAGAGGACAAAATTTTGAGAACCAATCAACTATAGTCAGTAAAGATGATGAATCTTTGATTAAAACTTAATTTGGGTCTCACAAATTAATTGAATTCGCATCTAGAAATTTATATCTACACATTAATCTCAAATATGTAAAACAAAGACCTAATATAACAAAACTATCAGTAAGCTTAAAGTGTACAAATTTGACCCAGCCGGTGTGGCTCAATGGTTAATTGTCCACCCATAAACCAAGGGGTCACGGGTTGGATTCCCAGTCAGGGAACAGGCCCAGGTTGTGTGCTCAGTCCCCAGTGGGGCTGTGCAGGAGGCGGAAAATTGATGTTTCTCTTTCACCGATGTTTTTATATCTCTATCCCTTTCCCTTGCTTTCTCTCTAAAAAAAAAAATCAGTAAAAATCTATTTTACAAATAAAGTTTACAAATTTCAAAATAAGCAGCACTTTTTGCGAAACTATGGAATATTTTTTTAAATTAAGTGAAACATGCAAATGACTCAAGCAGACTCCCAATATACATTCATATATGTATGTAAAAGTTAAATTGAGAATTTGGGAGGTGGGAGCGGGGGGGAGGGGGGTAGGTGGCACAATGTGATGGGTTAGCTTTGTCTTCAGTTACATCACATTTTAATAATAATTCTTTAATTCCTAAGAGGACAATACTAATTTATACAGCTAAAATCAGTGTTATTAAATTGTGGTGCAAAGTAACTACCTCAAAAAAAGGTCTATTTATCAATAGAACATTTAAAAAAAAATTTTTTTTGGTTTACTTCCGTATCCCCCCCAACCAATCTAAAAGACTTTTCAAGAAACATTAAAAAACAGCTAAAGATAAATAGAAGCAGTTTTTGTTTGATTTTGGCTTTGAACCATACCTCTAGCTGCTGTAAGAGAGATTTTCCTTTCTTATTAATTTCATTGATAAGGGTGAAAATGGCCACTTTTATTTCCTGTTCTACTCGTTTGTTAGTCTCATTTACTTCTTTTATCCTGAATAAGAGAAATGCATCATTAGGTTATCAATTTATCTCTAAATCATCAACTTACAGAAATTCAACTGGGCACTTAACCGAGCAATTAAAATTAAACCTTTGCCAAAATGTATTACTTATGTTTCAGCAGACCTGATCACTCATTTTGGTCCAAGCAAGTTATGTATATGGACTAAGAATGGATTAAATATTCAGTCATTTTAAATTAAATTCATAAAGGCCAGTTTATTAATCTCCATTAGTTCCCATGACATGAATGTGATATACAAATATCTGACATCAATGATTGCTGGTATCAAATCTGGCACACTGGTTCTATTTAATCTTAATGCTTTTGAAGAACAATGTGCAAAAAAACAATGTTGCAACCAATAATTATCTTTTCAAATAATAGGAATTAAGCTTAGAATCATTAATTTTCATTTCTAACTTAACCATTTCAAATATAGGTTGTAATATGCCCCTTTCACAAATCTTCTCAAAATGGTTTCTTATTGTATACAGTTAAAGGCATAAAACATTTTCAATCCATTCTTTTAAAATAGCTGTTAGATGTTCTAGAAATAGGTATAAGCTCCCACTGTGGTTAGAAAAGTTTTGGTTGCATATTTTATTTACAAAATAAATAGGGGAAAATCCCACCAATATGAATAAATAAATATTAAACAACCATAAGGAAGCCTTCTAACTCATTCTACTTCTGTACAAACTATAACCCACACTTTCAACTCCTGAATTGATCTTTATTTGCCAAATTCAAATCTGAGGACTTTAATACACTTAATCATAATAACATAGTTTTCTCTCTTTTGTCTGTATATCAGTGCTTGTTTGGGCACTTATTTAAAAATTTTATTCAAGTCTGTCCTTAAAGTCATTTTTTTTAAATGGGAGTACTGAATACTAATGATAAGACATATGGGACTCAAACTTACAATGATTTTAGCCAAAGATTGAAATCATTAAGCAAGCTGAAAGCAGAGAGCAGTTAGCCATAGTCAGACTCTCATTGGATTTAAGCATGTCTACTATATGTTCAATTGTGAAGGAAGAAAAATAAAGGTCATCAAAAAATATGTCTCGGAGAAGCATCATTAATACCTTTGTTTAAAAGTTTTCTGCAGATGAAATCATCAACCTCCCCAACCCTTTACAATCTTATAAAACATAAACTTCTTGCACTATTTCTCTATATAAATTCAGAAACATATATACAAAATATGTATAAAACATATAGACAAAAATATCAGACTGCCATGTGAATCAACTCATGTCCTTTCTCTAAAAAGGACATCTATCTGTAATTTATAAGACAGTTATCATCTCCAATATCACCCACAACATATCAACATACCCAAAACACCCTGACATATCCATAAGAACCATCCATCCATGATTAGTGTGTCTGCATATTTACATATACACTGAGTGGCCAGATTATTATGACCACCCCATCAGTACTTCATTGACACTTCCAAAAACACTGAATATTGAAAACTTCCTCAGCAAATATTCTCAAGGTTTTATTATTATTATTATTTGCATAACTAATTCACTTCATTGTACTGATGGGGTGGTCATAATAATCTGGCCACTCAGTGTATGTGCAACTAAAGATGAAAATTCTACCACCTTACTGTCCAATATATAATTTTCTATTTTCTGACATATAATGTACCATTCATTCATTCATCTATTTAATAATTTTTAGTATCTACTAGGTGCCATCTTAAATAATCATAAATGAATTTTAATATTCCAGAAGTACCTAAAAGTTCTAGTATTTGTGAATCTGAATAATGAGCATCTATCAACCCTATTCATAAATCCAGGAATATACAAGTTTTAATTATGCCAGCTCCAAGTGTTAGTCTTCCTACATTAAGGGCCCTCATTTTGTTAATCTATTCACTTATGAAACTTACTCCCATTTGCCTTATCAATAAATTTGGTTTACTTAGAAATGAACCAAAATAGGATTTTTTAAATACTAATGGTGTTATTGATAAAAATAATAGCAACAATAAAAATTTGAGAGTTTACTATGTGCTATATATTCATCTTATAATAATACTTTAAGAGATGTACGGTTTTTAATGCTTGTTTTACAGATGAGAAAATAAATTTGTCCACCCTCTTCATATTCTCTCTCCTGTGTCTTCCATTGTCTCTAGTTAAATTTTATAATTCAGCCTTGGCCAGGAGGCTCAGTTGTTTGAAGCATTGTCCCATACACCAAAAGGCTGCAGGTTTGATTCCCGGTCACCACATACATAGGTGTGGGTTTGTTCCCCAGTCGGGGTGCGTACAGAAGGCAACCAATTAATGATTCTCTCTCACATCGATGTTTCTCTCTCTTTAAAAATCAATAAAAACATATCCTCAGGTGAGGATTATATTTTTTTAATTTATAATTCAATTCCTTATGTATTAATTGCATTTTTCACATTTAATTAAGGTTTACAAAGACTAGAGTCTTATTAATTACAAAACAGTCAAAGATGTATCCTAAAAGGCTATTCAAAAATTTGGCCAATTAAATTTTACTTAACAAATATTATACTCCGAACTCAAACTTACACCATTTACCCCTCCAAAAACTAGTATTTTTAAATATTCTTAGTATTTATATTTTTAAAAATTTAAACTGAACCCACTGTATTTAATAATCCTTTAAGTGAAATTATAGTTTTAAGGCAACACTTACCTATTCTGCACCTGAGTAGCTGCAAAATGAACATAATTCTTCTTCTCAAGAAGCTTAGCTAGTAGATTCTCAATTGCACCTTTCTGGTTTTGAAAAGCTTCTTCCAAAAACTGGTACCTTAAAGTCAAAACAAAAACTACATTTAAACAGGAAATTATTAAGATTTTGGACACGAAGAACTGCTGCACAGGTAAATCTTGAAAGCTTACTTAAATGATCAGCATTGTATGCTGGCCACACATACACTATGTCATAGCAACTTTTAATTACCAGTACCTCCCCATCTGACCCAACCCTGAAAAGCCATTGTAAGATTAAAAAAATAGCTTAAAAACTGTTCAAGTGCACTTACATTAGAGTTCTGATTCAAGATAGCTTTTTTTTTAATCCAAATATTAGCAAAAGTTCAATAAACAAGCTGCTTTCTCTCTGATGATAAATGTACCTTATGAAGACAATATGCGGAGATCGGAAACCTTGATTTGTCATCATAGCTCTAAACCTAGCTCCCTGAGAGGACTAAGAGCAAATATGAATTTATGTCATTTCTACCAGCTATTTGGATCTCATCTGTAACTTTAGAAGAATTTACAGAAAAAACAAAAATGAATTTGGCAAAGGTTCTTCTTAAAGTAGTTATCTACTTTCACTGAAAAACTAAAACCACCTACGATGACTTACCAGTATTCTTAAAATACTTTTAAAAAGATTTTGATGTCCAAAATGTAATAAAAGGTTCTTATTAACCAGTCTGGAGTAGCACAAAGGCATCAGTATTCTTTTAAAGCGCTCTAGGTACTTATATATCTAAGATTGCAAATATCTACTTTAAAGCTTATTTACAGATATTCAACAATCCATCCCATTTTTAATTTAAAGGACACATTCCAAGAAGCTATTTCTTTAGGAAAATATTTTTGAGAAATGTTACTTACATTGCTTTATTCAAAGGACCACCATTATAAACCATCTTACTCTTGAAAATGCCTGACATCAGGTTTTAAGCAACCACTCTCAAACCATATTGATGCTCAAAAATAATCCACAAATACCCTTCTCTAACTATACTAGTGTACACAAACTGCAATAGGGAATAGGAAATATTAAGGAAACTTTCACTCGCAGCCATGACAGAGTTAACGGGTACCTCACTAGCCCTGCCACCAAAAACTATAAAACAAGACAAAACTATATGAGGCAATTGTATTCAGTCATTGGGAAACCTTTGCCAAACTCATTTTTCAGAGAAACTCGGCAGTCTTTTGGAGAGAATCACTATCAGCCTGCCTCTCTGTCTGTAGACAATTTCATGATAACTGGCACAGAGAGCTAGAGACCAAGCAGAGTACAAAAGTTTCTTTGAGCTGAGGAGGCAGAAACCAGGGTTGGGAACTACTAGCACCTGGAATCCATGGAACAGGGCCCTGGAACAGAAGGAGCTGTGCAGAGAGAGGGTGAGGAGCAAGTGAATCCCTCACAAAACCATGTGCAATGTCTGTGCTACACATGTACAGGCTAGGGTCTTGCGGCTGCTATAAAAGTTGGCTATGGAAGAAAAAAAACCCAGAGGCCAAGCAGTTCTGGCCGACAGAATTCCAGCTGAGCCAGTGGGGGAAGGGACTTTGTTCACCTTCCAGGCATCTACCTAAGAAACCAGAAAGGCCACATCTTAAAAGAAAATAACTATAGGAGGAAAAACTTCTACCATAGGCCTATCCTGTCCTAACAAAGCCTAAAACTAAACCTTCATATGATCTTTCAAGAAACAGAGCTTAGAAGTTAAGTTCAACCAAGTTACAGGCTTGGGAAATACCTTAGGCTTTCCACAGACCATCCCTAACTAAGTGTAAAAACAAGCCTACCAAAAAAAAAAAAAAAAAAAGGTAATCAATCAACCAGTAATTCAACTGCCCCCTAGAACAATAATTAAAGAGTCTGCAGAGAAAGAGAATCCAGTTTCAATAATATATTACCCACAATATCCAAATCTCAATAAAAACTCACTAGGCATTCAACGAAACAGGAAAGTATGACTCAAAGGAAAATATACTCAAAAAAAAAACAACCAAAAACTGACACAAGATAGTCCAGATGTTCTATTAAGCTAAGATTTTAAATGGGCTATCATACACTTTTTCAAAATAAATGAAAACAGGTTCTTAACAAGTGGACTGATGGGAAAGCTCAGCAGAAAAAAATGGAAACTATTAAAAAAAGGAATAAGTGGAAATTCTAAAAAAGTACAATAATCGAAATAATTCACTGGATGGGCGTGGCAGCAAATGGGTGATGGCTGAAGAAAGGGTTAGTGAAAATGAACACAAATAAGAAGTTTTAAAGTCTGAATAAGAAAGAATAGATTGAAAGAAAATGAACAAAGTCTCAGAGACCTGCGTGACAAAGTCAAACAGTTTAACATATGTGTGCTTGGAGTCCCACAAGACAGCAAGAAGTGGGGGGAAATTTTTTGAATAACGGTCAACTTCCCAAATTTGATAAAAGCCATAAACTTACAGATACAAGAAGCTCTGAGAACCACAGACACAATCTACAGAATGGAATACATACCTAAAAACATCATAGTCAAATGGTGAAGACCAAAGAAAAAGAGAAAATCTTAAAAGCAGCCGGAAATATCATTAAAAACAAAAGAAGGCCAGAATAAAAAGTAATGAGTTTTAAATTTGAAGGAAAAAAAAGGTCAACCCAGAATTCTATAACTAGTGCAAACATCCTCCTAACCTGAGGATATTCCAGTGAACAGAAACTGAAAGTATTCACTCCCAGCAGAACTGCAAAACAAGAAATGCTGAAGAATATACTTCAGTACAAAGAAGCATAATAAGAGATGGTAACTCATATATAGGAAGGAATAAATGGGTAAATATAAAAGACTGGGCTTTTGTTTTCCCTTCTCATAAGTTCCTTCAAAGATACCTTTCTTTTTTTTAAGTATTGTATGGTAAAGTTTATAACGTATGTAAGAATAACTGATATGGCATTAGTACAAAGGATAAGGGTTTGATAACCTATATTCTTTCATAAGGTTACTATATTTGTGAAGTGGTAAACAGTACAATATTTTAAGTAGACTGTAAGTTAAACATGCATATCATGAGCCCTAACGCAATCATGAAAAATAATTAAGAGGTATAATTTAAAAAGCCAAAAGTGGATATAAAATGAAATACCAAAAAAAGTTTTAACTTAAAAGATATCAGGAAAGAAACAACATAGCCCTGACAGCATGGCTCAGTGGTTGAGCATCGACCTACGAACCAGGAGGTCAAGGGCACATGCCCGGGTTGCAGGCTCAGTCCCAAGTGGGGGGCGTGCAGGAGGCAGCGATTAATGATTCTTTCTCATCACTGATGTTTCTATCTCTCTCTTCCTCCTCCTTCCTCTCTGAAATCAATAAAAATATCTTTTTAAAAAAAACACACAACAGAACAAAGTGCAAAAGAAAAAAATACGAAAAGTAAATGGCAAACTTAAACCTAACCATATTGATCATTACATTATATGCAACAGGATTAAAACATTCCAATTAAAAGAGAAAGGGCTTCCAATTAAGAGATAGAGCAAAGGGCCCTCAACTACTTATACAACTTAAAACTGATTTTTATGAAAAGACACACATAGAATTGATAATTCCTATATTCAGGCAACTTTATTATCTTTTTCTTTATATCTAAATTAATTAATATCTTCTAGTGAATGAAATGTCTAAATCTGTGTCAAATACAGATGTTCAACTTACGATGGGGTTATGATCTGATAAGCCCATTGTAAGCTGAAAATATCTTGTCAAAAATGCATTTAACACACCTAACCTACTGAACATCATAGCTTAGCCTCGCCTACCTTAAAAGAGCTCAGAACACTTACATTAGCCTACAACTGGCCAAAATCACATCACTGCCACTGCTCAGCATTACAAGAGACTATCACACCACATATCAGGAGATCAAAATACTTTAAGTCAATATATTGTAAGTCGAACCATCGTAAGTCAGAGACCATCTGTCCTATTCTAGGTAGGCCCTCGGGACTCTGTGAATAAAAGGTGGAATGAGCCTGGCCCACATGGCTCAGTGGTTGAGCGTAGGTCTATGAATCAGGAGGTCACAGTTCGATTCCCAGTCAGGACACATGCCCAGGTTGCAGGCTTGATCCCCAGATCAAGTATTTTCAAAAGTTTGGATTTGGGTATGAAAACACAGTGGAGTCAAGGATGGTGCCAGAATATCTGACCTATACAACAGGAGAAAAAAAAATGCACTGGCCACAAATGGAGATGGGCAAGCCTGCCAGTGAATAAGTTTTGGAGAAGATGACCAGTTCAATTTTAAATATATTTGATAAAGCAGACACTCAAGTAGCGTTGTTACAGTCTGTAGAATAGATACATCTGAAAGTACAGAATATTGAGAAATACAGCATATGGATGTTATTTAAGGCCACATGACTGTAGCTGTAAATAATGGACCAGGAAGGTAAGCAAATGAGACTGAGAAGTAACCAGTGTAGTAAAAGAAAACTACAAAAATGTGGTCTCCTCGTAGCCAAGTAAGTAAAATGTATTAAGGGAATTATCAACCATGTCAAATGTTGCTGATATATATAGTATTTAGATGATTACCAAGAAATGACCTCTAGCCCTAACCGGTTTGGCTCAGTGGATAGAGCGTCAGCCTGCAGACTCAAGGGTCCCAGGTTTGATTCCGGTCAAGGGCATGTACCTTGGTTGCAGGCACATCCCCAGTAGGGAGTGTGGAGGAGGCAGCTGATCGATGTTTCTCTCTCATCGATGTTTCTAACTCTCTATCCCTCTCCCTTCCTCTCTGTAAAAAATCAATAAAATATATTTAAAATAAAGAAATGACCTCTAGATTTAGTAAAGCAATGGTATTGGTGACTTTGAAAAAAATTTAGGTAGAATGCTGTCAAGTGTGTACATATTTAAAAGGAAATGGGACAGTAGAAATGGCTCTCTTCAAATATAAGCATACTTTATAAAAGTTTTGCTGCAGCCCTAGCTGGTTTGGCTCAGTGGGTAGAGCATCGGCTTGAAGGCTGAAGGGTCCCATGTTCGATTCTGGTCAAGGGCACATGCCCGGATTGCAGGCTTGATCCCCAGTAGGGGCATGCAGGAGGCAGCCAATCAATGATTCTCACATTATTGATGTTTCTATCTCTCTCCCCCTCTCTGAAATAAATAAAAGTATATTTAAAAACAAAAAATTTTGCTGCAAAGAGGCATAGGAACAGCTATTGGCAGGAAAAGTAGGTTGAAGAAAAGGTTTTGTATTTTCGTTATTTTTAAAGATAGAAAAAGTGGCAGAATATGGAAATACTGATAGGAATAACTACTAGACTGAAAAACTGACATCAGCAGAAAAGGACAAACTGCTGAAGCAATGTCCTTGGCGAGATAACACAAGATGGAATCTAAGTGTGTTAGTGGAGAAATTGGCTTTATAGAGAGATAGGCATATAATGGTGTCCCAGTTCCAGGCATCACAACCAAATTCAAGAAAGGAAAGGCTAAAAAAGGCTGACACCTGCAACATTTGTCCCTTTCATCAGGAAGGCAAAAGCTTTTTGAAAATCACCCACAAAGCAGAATTCCACTTGTTTTATGGCCATCAACTGTGGATCAGAGCTACCCTAATGCCAGGAATGCTGAGAAAGATAACTCAACTTTTCCAGTCTCTATATTGGCAGACAAGAGAGACAGGAGTTGAGAATTCTCAACATATCTCAAAATGTATGGCATATGACAATGGCTCTCTCCAAATGTGAGATGATCCTTCCATCCATTCTTATTTAAATATATTTAAAAACTGCTTAGAGCCCTGGCCAGTGTGTTCAGTGGTTAGGCACTGGCCTGCACACCAGGGGGGGCTCGAGTTCAATTCCTGGTCAAGGGCATGGACATGGGTTGGATAGTGTGTGGGAGGCAACCAGTAGGTGTGTCTCTCTCACATCTATGTTTCTCTTTTTCCTCTTCCTCTCCCTCTTTCTCTCTTCTCCCTCCCCCTCCCTTCCACTCTCTCTAAAAATCAATAGGAAAAATATCCTCACTCTTTGGGAGAGGATTTAATTTTTAAAATAATTAAAAACAATAAAAAACTGTTTAGAATCATGTGTGAGAAATAGAACTTATGAACTGGTGAACTTCACTGTAAGGCAATCTTTTTAATTAGAAATGATCCCCAAATGTCAACATTTAGAGGCTTCTTTTGATCATTCACTTTCTCCAGAGAGTTAAAAGGCCTCTATTTCCAGAAAGGGGAATAGAGAGAAATAGTAAAATAGGAAAGTATCACTACTGGTAATCTGGAATCAAGTTGGGGGAAGTGAAAGTCCCAGTTTAGTGTGAAGATTTAATCTTAATCTTTACAATTTGGCCAAATTCCTCATCCCCACCCTCCATTTAGACCTAATATCCCGAAGTTCAGAGCCTTTGATTTTATTTATTCAAAGAAAAAGCCCAACTTTTGCAATATCTATTACCTCTAGAGTGACTTCCTTTCTATCTCTTTTACCCTTGGATTGCAGTTCATTCAACTCAACTAAGTCAAATATCTGAATCACTAGATATTCAATTTTCTTGTTTTTTAAAAATTAACTGAAATCTTCATTGGTGACTTCTTGATATTTATAAGTCTATACTTTTCTTTATTCATTTACTGTGAGGAGAACTATTAGAGTAAGGCGGGATAACCCCATGGTTTAACTAGAAACCATGTAACGTTTTAAGGTACAAAATGTCATTAAGTTCTAAAGCTGCTTTCCTTTTTAAGAACCTACAAGACCATAAAGAAATGTCTGAGCCAACAGAAGTTATTAACTTGAGACAATATAGGATACACATGGTGGACAAAAAGAGATTACCACTTTAATAACAAATTAGAAGCTAAAGTGCTGGTACCAATAAATTCCCTGTTACAATAACTTGTGCAGCCTGTGAAGAAGTGGATGGCTCATCAAGACTAACACACTATTAAAGCTTTAATAAAGTAGTGCCACCATAGCATCAGCAGTCCCTGATATGGTTTCAACAGTACAAAAATACATACAGCAGGCTAAAGGAACATGGTACTCAGTGACTGATTCCCAAAAATGTTTTCTTCTCTGCCTCAATCTCAAAAATATGCCAACAGCAATTTTCCTTCCTGTGCAAGGATCCCAACTTACATTTACTGTACTGCCACAGGGTTATTTCAATTCACCAGTTTACTGGTATAATTTGGTTAGAAGGGATTTAGACTTCATGCATGTTCTAAGAATAATAATTCACTGTATTGATATCATGATATCAGAAAATAAGGATGAAGGTAGGACTGACTTAAATGCAATGGAGACACACACGACCAACAAAGGCTTTTAATAAATCCAGCAAAGGTCCAAGTACTCGCCCAAACTGGTGAAATTCTTAGGAATAACCTAGGCGGAATAGCCTTGACATTCCACAGGTAACAAATACAGTTTTTGCCAACCGCCTTTAGAACTAAACAAGAAGCCCAACATTTGGTTGGTATATTTGAATTTTGAATATTACCACATCTGGTAATATTACTAGTACTAATCAATACAACCACCCCAAAGAAGGTCATTCGTATTTGAATGGGGGGCAGGCCTTGTCTGAATTGCAAAAAGTAGTCTATTTCCAGATGCATTTGGGGCCCTATGATCCACACTCGGCACGATTTTGTAAGTATCAGCAACAGAGATTGCGCAGACTGGAGTTTAGGGGGGGATGGGGGTGGGCTAGAGGGGTCAATGGGGGGAAAAGGGGGACATATGTAATACTTTCAACAAAATAAATAAAAATAAAGGAGGGAGGGGGAGGAAGAGGAGGAGGAGGAGGAGGAGCAGCAGCAGCAGCAGCAGCAGCAGCTGCTGCTGCTTAAATTTTCCCGTTAAGGAAGCAAAGCCCAGCTCTTCAGGCTCTGGAGTGCCGGGAGCCGGTCCATCCTTGCTGTTTCAAGGGACCTGGCATATATGGCATATGGTTCTTAATATGTTTGCTCACCTTCTTGGCGCTGTGTTTTAACCAAGGTCACCTCTCCGAGAAAGGTTGAATCCCCAGGTAGGGATTTTCCCCTGAAGTTAGGGAGGGAATAAAACCCCTCAAGTAAGTGCCAGGCGGGTAATTAATCCCTTTAACTACGAACAATCATGATTAAACTACATAATCTTTTCTCCCTGGAATGGAGATAAGAAACGCCCTAACCTTTGTAATAGAGATTGATAGGATTGAATCAACTGATATAAATACAGTTGTAACAAGACAGAAACACACAGAACTCAGAACAAGACAGCAAGAGACAGAACTCAGACAGGGCTTGGAAGACAGGACCAAGAGAGACAGAGCCTAGGCACAGAACCTACACAGAACGTTCTCTAGAGACAGAAGAACTTCGCTGGAGAGAGCATGCCGGAGGATCCTGGAGAGGGACTGGCCTCGGAGCCTAGAGACAGAGCCTAGCGGGAGAACATGGCAAGGGATCCTGGACTGAACCTGACTACAGAGATTGGCAGGAGAACCTGACTGGAACCTGGACACTGAACCTGACTGGAGAGCCTGGACAGAACCTGGCTGGAGAACCTAGCGAGGGAACATGGCTACAGAACCTCGCTGGAGATCCGAAGCAGAACCTCTCTGGAGATCCGGGCTAGAGAGCCTGGCTAGGTTGCTGATCAACGGAATGCTGTCTCCGTGTCATTCCCTCTTCGCCGACTCCATCTACGCCTTTGGGAACCCCTGGACCTGCTGGGGTTGGACCCCGGCACTGGAGGATATGTGAAGAGGAAAAGAAAGGTGTGTGGAAGCAGTCATGCCACATGTTCTTGCTTTCCCTCCTTGGATTGGAACTGGGGAATCCTGGCATGGTGGATCCATCCACATGGGTCTGCAGGAGTTTATGGACATAGACTAGGGGATGCTTCAAATCAGAAGCTCCTTAGGGTAGCTGTACCCAACAGGAATTTGGACAAGAGGATGAAAGAGGTAGATGGAGGAGGGGAAGGAGAAGAGCCTCACAATGTGGTTTGATGCAGGGGACCCAGCACTCCCAGCTTGACACAGTGAGATGGGGACTGATCTGCTGAAAGGTCCCTCAGCCAGATGAGGCCTGAGAGGATGAAGAGAGGAGACAATGATGGCCATGGGCATGGAGGGTCAGCAGGCAGTAGTGGATGCCATTAAAAAAAAAAAAAAAAAAAAAAGCCTATCAGTGCTACTCAGCAGCAACCACTGGGATTTTGGACCAGAAAATTCCTGGGTGCTATGGTAAGATATACGCCATGTAAGAGAAAATTACTGGCTTGCCATTAGGCATTACTTGAGACTGACTCTATGACTTAAGAACATAAAATAACCCTAAAACCTGAAATGCCCATAATGCCTTGGATGATGAAGGAGCACTCTAATAAGGAAGGCAGTGCCTAAAGGAGTTCTGTATACACAGAAACTGTTTGTGCACAAACATGCAACAAGGACGATGCAAAGATGTATTTATGGTTTTTATGAGCAGGTGCCCAGCCTCTTTCCCCTTAAGTATGACTTTGGAAACACCGGAGGAGCTGCTGAATCCTATGATCCCACAGGTGGTGCTCTATAAACAGCTATTAACCAACAGAGAGCTGCTTCGTTTATGGATGGCAGTGCCAAGGTGAAGGCACATTCTGTGTGGAAAGCTACCACTCTAACTGAAGAAGGCAACAGCAAATCATATCAATGAGCTGAATTGCATGCTGTTGTCTCCTATATTTGGGTTTTTTGAACTCTGCAGTTGGCATCAGAAGCAAGGGTGGTCTTGTGGACTGTTTCCTAACTTCATACAGATGATGAAGAGAACAATTTTGGGTAAGACTCAATGAAGTATGCAATATTGAACACTTTCAACTTTGACTATGGGGGACCACCGAAGGGTTCTTTTAAAGAAGGGTGGGGAGGGGGGCAACTCCCTATCTTACCAAAATAACCCTTGCAGCAATATGGACAGATGTATTTAACAAGATAAACTTCTAAACAAGGAGACCAGTTAGAAATGTGTTGAATGGAGGTTTTTAATTCCAATGACATGGGTTCTGCAATAGTCTATCGAGGAAAGGTGAAAAGTATGAACTAAAGAAAAGGGGAAAAACATTCAACAGATAATAGGACCTGGTATATTTTCCTTTCTCAAGGAAAATGACAAAGAAAGGGGAAGGATCCTGGCTAAACTTTGACAGAGGGGCAGTGGAAGCTATTCTTTCATGAGAAAAAGGATGCCATCTTCTTGTTCTTTTTGAATTTTGCCATTAATTTAAAAAGCCTAAGAAATCTAAGATTTCTCAAAGATCTAACTGAGGCTGAGAGAAAGTAATCTAGTATCTTACTGAGATTATTACAAAATAATCAAAGATAAGATTTGGCCCTGAGGTAGAGGCAGGCACAAGATTAGTAACCTCAAGTAAAATATTAGCCAACCTTCAGGTAAGATGACACATACTGGAACAAATTAGGGTATAAACATTTTAAGTACATTTCTAATCAAATGTTCTGTCGAACATAAGTGCAGCCTTGGGAAAGAACAAAAGGCATTATATATATGATTAGCTTTGAGGGATTCGCCCCGGCATACATACTGTATTCTAGGTTCTATATACCATATGGGAGAAAATAAGCATATGAACTAAAATAGATCTGGAGTCTGACCACTTTATTCAAATTCTGGTTCTACCACTAACAGTGAGACCGTGTACACATTACTAAAACTTTTTGGGAACAGACTCCCTCTCCTTTAAAACAGTCATGATACTAGTACCAACACTTCATGGGTAATTGGTGTGAACTCAGAAAAGTGTGGCACAAACTATGAATTAATGTATCACCTCCTTTTTAGGAGAATTCTAAATGAATTCCAATGAATCTAACAAATTAAAACCTCTAAGACATCTTACAGTTAAAAAACAGATTAAAGTGTGGTTGATCCAACTTAGCCTACTCTTTTATGACAGGAGATTCATAAAACCTATTTCCAATTCAGCTGAACTGTTTTAAGAAAATACTTTAGAAAATTCTGTATGGGTAAGCAAGACCATCTTTTTAACTGTAATAAATAGATGTCATATCAACTGGGAAATTTACTAGAGGATTTTGTTATATAACGGACAAGAAATTTCAGTACATTCTAGAACAGTTAGGATGTTACAGACTGGTGATAAGTAAATACTATTGAATTCTGAGGTTATACCTGGTTAATACTAAGATATGTATTAAAGAATTAGTAACTATGCTACTTAGATGCTTATAAAGTCCTGATTTTTCTGCAAATTGTATATCTAAAATGAAATCAGTTTATTTATGCTTTAACGTTAAAATAGGTATCATTTATCCATACCCATGGGAATATTACCTTTTTAGATCACAGCTCATAGCCTAAATAACACAGTACTTGAAAAAAAGTGTATCTGAACCAAGGCAGAGCAAACAAAGAAATACAATTCCATTCTTACAAACCCAAATCCATATAATGCAGGGGTTCTCAACCTTCTGGCCCTTTAAATACAGTTCCTCATGTTGTGACCCAACCACAAAATTATTTCCGTTGCTACTTCATAACTGTAATGTTGCTACTGTTATGAATCGTAATGTAAATATCTTATATGCAGGATGGTCTTAGGCGACCCCTGTGAAAGGGGGTCGTTCGACTGCCAAAGGGGTCACGACCCACAGGTTGAGAACCGCTGGATTTTTAACAAATAAAATTATTAGGTATGAATGTGAAAACCATTAATTTATCAAAAACGTTTTGATTTAAGAAATATACAGCCGAAACCGGTTTGGCTCAGTGGGTAGAGCGTCGGCCTGCGGACTGAAGGGTCCTAGGTTCGATTCCCGTCAAGGGCATGTGCCTGGGTTGCGGGCACATCCCCAGTGGGAGATGTGCGGGAGGCGGCTGATCGATGTTTCTCTCTCATCGATGTTTCTGACTCTATCTCTCTCCCTTCCTCTCTGTAAAAAATCAATAAAAAATAAAATAAAAAAGAAATATACAAAAGTGAGAATTAAAATGCTAACAAAGAAATTTGTGGAATACATACTTGCTTTAGGAAAAGTAAATAAGAATTTTTAAAGAACTTTTTATAATATTTCTTGATAAGCAATTATGACTGTACCTATGTTCTTTGTGTTCCAATAGCTGACAGTCTCTACATGTCAATCTGTCACATGTTTCACAGAAAAGTTTCAACTGTTCTTGTTTGTGTACAGGGCAGAAAACAGGGCGCTGACCAGATGCTCCAACAGACTCTGCAGTAAAATAAAACATGTATTTTTAAACTAAAGAAAAATTTTGTCTAACTTTCTAAATTCTTATCGATACTGGTATCCAAAGCTTATAAAGAATATGCAGAAATGATACAAGGGCAAAAGAGGGAGATTAATAGTAATCATTAAAATTGCTTCTCTCTTACCTGAGACATCTTCTTTCTTCCTGATCAAGTGATCTTTAGTGAATTTCACTCTTTGATGTGCTTCAATACATGTCTTACATAGCCACTCCCCACATTCTACACAAAAGCCAACTGCACTTGCATTGTCTTCACAACTAGTGCAGACCTAAAAGAGGAAATAAATACTAAGCTACATTAGATTTACAAAATATAGATCCACAAAATAAAAAGGTGAAAACTTCCTAACTTGCTTCCAAGTTACATATATTAATTTATGTACCTAGAATAAAATTATTTTATTATCCATTTATCTTTAATGAGATCCTCTCCTTCCAGATCAAACACTCAGTGGATAAAAATCTAAGTCTCAGAAACAAAATCTATAAAAGATTTCAATTTTTCAGTAATGATCTTATCTCATTGAGCCAGATCTGCGAGGGTATAGAATAAAGATACCCTTTATTTTCAATTTGAAAGATGTAACTATAACAGAACTAGCCTAATTTATGTAACAACCCAAACGTGCTTTTCTAGTAATTTACATTTTGATATCAAGATAGAAATATAAAGAAAAATTGAGAAGCATACCTGTTCTGATTTCTCATCAGAACTGCTAGGAGCTTCAGATGTATCTTTCACAAAATAATTATCCACAAGGTCTATCTGTCTGCATTCTTGGCGGCATACTGGGCACCGTATCACACCAACTACAATATAAAATAACATTAAGAAATATTTTTCAAAAAAAAGCAAGAAAAACTGTGCATGTTGCCCATATGAAAACTAGTCATTCAATATGTCACAGACAAGACCAAAGAAATGAGCATTAAGGGCTGAGTAAAATAAGCCACTGAATTATTCCACTGGGAAAAAATGATACCCTACTTAGGAAGAGAAAAACAATCATTAATATGCAAAAAGTTTAAAGGTGCATCTTTATTACAATATGTGTTTTCCAAAAGATATCCAAGTCCTACTCCTTGGAAAACCTGTCAGTGTCACTTATACAGCTGATTAAATTAAGGCTCTTGAGATGGAAATGCTGTCCTGGATTATTGGATGGGCCCTAAATGCCATCACAAGTGATCTTGTAAGAGGGAAGCAGAGGAAGATTAGATTATAAAAAAGAAGGCAACTGATAATGGAAGCTTTCGAGATGGAGCCACAAGCCACAAAATACAGGTAACTTCAATTGTGGCTAAAAAACACAAAGAAACAGACTCTTTCCTCAGAGCCACCAGAAAGAGCCAGAGCTGCTGACACAGACTCTGCAAGACACTCTGACTTCAGCCCAGTAAAACTGATTCAAACTTTTAGCCTCCAGACCAGTAAGAAAATAAAATGTGTTGTATTAAGGCCCCAAGTTTATGGCAATTTTGTTACAGCAGCAACTGAAATATACAATCTATCATCTTATAAATTCTGACTTAGTTCAGAACTACATGAATTCATGCTAGTGTGGTAAGAAAGATCATCTGTCCCTTAACCTGCTATCGCTCCAGCATCTGTAAAAACAGATAAACCTGCTTGAGGTAACATACAGATGTTAATGTTAACCATTAAAAAATAGCACCACAGTCAACACAACAAACTGATTACTACGTATCAGCCATAAATTTGAGGACATAGCATAAATGACACAATCCTTACTTTCAAGAGAGGGTTCCAAGACTATAGTATATAAATTTTACTTTTTACACCATGCAGAGATAAGGAGAGATGAAAACTACAAACAAGAAGAAAGCTAAATAACTGAATGAGAAAGCCCAGCATGTGTCAATCAGAAGTTCTAGAAGTTCATGAAGGAAAGGAGGCAGAGATGCTTTATCAAGAGATAATGACCAAGAATTTCAAAACTGAATAAATGAGTTCTCAAATCGCCATCCAATTCCTGAGCAGGATAATTAAAAATAAATCCACACCTAAACAAAGCAAAGATGGAGCAAAAACTCTTCATAACTGCTAATAGAAGAATACAATCAAGACTAACAACAGAACTACCTCATCAGTAAAAAAACAATGCCAAAAGATAGCAGGCAATCTTTTCAAAGCTTTTAGAGAAAATAACAGCCAACCTAGCAATCTATATCCTGATAAAACTATTACTCCAGTGTAAAAGGAAATTAACTTTTCAGACATATAACAGAACCATTGTTATAACTAATGAAGCATTAAGTTGGACCATATAAATCTGCCAATAGTAGACCACTTCAGACCTGCAAATACAGCAGTTTTATACAGTTCAACCTAATCTCATATATATATATACATATGTTTATGTATGTGTATGTGTGTGTGTGTGTGTGTGTGTGTGTGTGTTTGTGTATATATATAAAAATAAAAGGCTAAGTGACCAATGGTACATCCGTCCAACCGGTACATATGACGCGCACAGGCAATTTAAAAATAATAAACACTGACTCGCACATGCACAACACATATAAAGCTCTTGCTGGCGCATGTAAAAGGCTAAGTGACCGACCTGTCACTTCTATTATGAAGGGCGAATAGCAATATCAAAATACTTCTTCTAATTTATTTCCTTTCAATGTGCATGAATCCGTGCACTGGGCCACTAGTATTTAAGAATGTGGAAAAATATTTAGAGGCGAAATTTCAAAAATAATTAACAAAGGCATCAATAATAAATATGCATGAGCTAAAAGTAAATATATATATTAATTTTGGAAGTAGAAAATACATGAAATTAAAATATCAAACTACAATAATTTATTCTAATTCAATTTCAGCTTAAAAAAAAATTCTAACTACAATATGAAGAGGAAATTGAGATAAAAGGTTAATTAAAAATAAGGTAGCCTGGACCAGCTGGTGTTGCTCAGTGGTTGAGCAACAACTATATACTGGAAGTTTGCCAGTTTGATTCCCAGTCAGGGTACAAACCTGGGTTGTGGGTTCGATCCCCAGTTGGGACACATGGAAGGCAGCCAATCACATTGATGTTTTTCTCTCTCTCCCTTCCTCTCTCTAAGCATGTCCTTGGATGAGGTTTAAAAATAATCAATTAATTGATTTTAGAAAATAGGTAAAACCCTGCCTTAACAAAATAAGTGAGGCCCCAAAATTCAACTGCATAAAATAGAGAATTATTTTTTTATTATTATTATTTCCCCTCGTTAATTATAATTAATGAGGGGGAATAGGATCAAGGACAGTATCCTTCAGTACACCAATATTTATGACTTGAGCAGAAAAGGAGTTCTCTGTTGGAAAGTAAAATAATTGCATAAGCTTTCTTAGCCAGCCAAACTAAGACTAACATGAACTAAGACTGTAGTTTGATACCAGGCTGAAGCTGTTGTTCTAAGGAATTCCAGGAATCTCTTATTAGTTGGTGCCATTTTTCCCACTTGATTCATAAAAATTGGCTCAGAAGACCATTGGGACCTCTGCCACCCAGATCTCTTCTCTGATGTTTCCCAACCCAACCTTGCTCTACCCAGCACTTCTGCCCTCACTCCAGTAAGAATTTTAACCTGCCTGTTTGAGAATGAGGAGATAATCATGATCAAATTATATTTAAATCTGCATTAATACAAAGTTTTACTGTAAGACCCATCAGTACTTATTGAGAAATTTATATGTATTAGTTCACTGAGTCCTCAAACACCTCTTAAAGTAAGTTCAATTACTATCACCATTTCAAAGATGAGGAAATTACGGTTCAGAGCTCAAGTAACATTCTCAAGATCATATGGCAATGTAAACAGGAGTTGAGAGAAGGGCCAAGATCTGAAACCATGATGTCTGAATATATCCTTCCTCTTAAAACCCAGGCTAAACTAGCTCTCTAGTTAAAAGGCTGGTTCATTAGTCACAAAATAAGAGACTAAACTATATAGATATATGGAGGATAATTTAGAGGCAAAACCAAATGACTTCATGATGACTGTATGATGACGGTGTTAGTAATTCATGGACAATTACACAATTACTCAAAATGAGGGGAAAGTAATCTTAGCCAGAATGTAATAAGTTTTATATAGAATGTGTTTATAGTTCCAGAGGGAACCACCAGCATTGTAAGTAGTTCAATCTGAAGCAGTTATAATTAACTAGAGGGCCAGTGAATGAAATTCGTGCACCTGGTTGGGGGGTGGGGGGGATCCCACAGCCTGGCCTGCACCCTCTTGCAGTCCGGGAGCCATCAGTCGGACATCCCTAGAGTTGCCTCAGAGGCAGGAGAGGTTCCCACCACCACTGCTACACTCGCCAGATGTAAGCCTGACTTCTGACTGAGCGACGCTGCCCCTGTGGGAGCACACTGACCACCAGGGGGCAGCTCCAGCATTGAGTGTCTGCCTCCTGGTGGTCAGTGCATATCATAGCAACCAGTCGTTCCACTGTTTGGTTGATTTGCATATTAGCCTTTTATTATATAGGATGAGGAGGAGTAGGATCAAGGACAGTATCCTTCAGTACACCAATATTTATGACTTGAGCAGAAAAGGAGTTCTCAGATTTAAGAAACAGATTTCAAACATTTTTCAAATGCAAATCACAAGTACACTTTCCATCAAAAGCCAGTACACAAACACATAGGCAGAAAAATCTCAGACATCTTTCACAGCAATATTTTTGCTAATACATCTGCTTGGGCAAGGGAAACACGGGAAAAAAAATAAACAAGTGGGACTACATCAAACTAAAAAGCTTCTTCACATCAAGAGAAACCAGCATCAAAATAAAAAGGGAACCCACTGTATGGAAGAACATATTTGCCAATGATACATCCAATAAGGGGCTAATATCCAAAATGGGCAGACCTGAATAGACATTTCTCCAAAGAGGACATACAAATAGCCAAGAGACCTATTAAAAAATACTCAGTCACTAATCATCAGAGAAATGTAAATTAAAATCACAATAAGGCTTGAGAAGAGAAGCCGCCATACTGCGCGCTCCTGATCTGTTGAGTATCGCCCGAAATTCCCCACAACCTCAACCTTTCCCCTCCCTCCCGCCCCAGGCAGCCTTCAAGTGGAAATAGGGGTAGAAAAAGCAAGGATGAGAATCGGGGTTCTTCTGCCACAGCAGCACTTTTTCTTCCCTTTCTCAAGGCTCCCATCCCATGGGGTTGAAGGGCTTTGGAAATCCACTGGGCCCTCTTCATCCAACCCCCTGGTCCTGGTCTCCTGGTTTCACCCCAAGTGTCCTTCCTCATGGACCTCGGGCACCAGCCCAAGGCACCACGTGTCTGCCCGCCCTCCTGCCTGGGCCCTGGGACCAAGCAGCCTTCTGGGTGGGGTGGATGCCTCAGCCCACAGGCTCCTTGGAGTGGAGCTGGGATGCAAGGAATTTCTGAAGCCCTGACATTTGCCTTTTAAGGGGGTAGAAATAGAAGGGGGAGGGGGGTTAAAAAAAAAACCACAATAAGATATTACCTCACACCTGTCAGAATGGCTATCATCAGAAAAATCAGCAAACAACAAGTGCTGGCGAGGATGTGGAGAAAAGGGAATACTAGTTCACTGCTGGTGGGAATGCGTATTAGTGCAGCCACTATGGAAAACGTATGGAGTTTCCTCAAAAAATTAAAAATGGAATTTCCGTTTGACCCAGCAATCCCACTTCTGAGAACATATCCTAAAAACCCCTAAACACCAATCAGAAATAATATGTGCACCCCTTATTTACAATAGCTAAGATTTGGAAACAGCCTAAGAGCCCACCAATGGATGAATGAATAAAAAAAGCTGTAGGACATCTACACCATGTAATACTATGCAGCTGTGAAAAAGAGGGATCTCTTACTTTTGGCACATGGATGGACCTGGAGACTATTCTGCTAACTGAAATAAGCCACTCTGAGAAAGACAAATATCACATGATCTCACTTATTTGTGGAATCTAATGAACAAAATGAATTGACCAACAAAATAAGTCCTGAAGCATGGAGGCATGGCATACCTCGATGTGGGGGTGGAGGATGAAGACAGAGAAACAAAGTAACTTAAATGCACAGCCCATCAACACAGACAGTAAGGTGGTGAAGACAATGGGGGGACTGTCAACAATAAAAATATTTTTCAAATAATTTTAAAAAATAGATTTCAACGGAAACAGATATCTAGAAACAAAAATAGCTAAATAATTAAAATTTTAAGTATTAAAATGAAAGGAGACATGACAAAAATAAAAGTATAACAGAACTTTTTAGTACACTTTTTAAATGAGCTAAAAAAGAAAAAAAATGGGTAATACAATTTAAGAGCTATTTATATATTTCAAGAATAAAAAAACATATATTTTTTGGCATGTCTGTAGAATACTAAGAAAATGTAATGTTGTATTATGTTGCCAAAAACAGCATCCATCTGATACTCTCTCCATATGAAAAAGCCACATTTAGGTAAAATTTTACCACTGCCTTAATGGCCTTGATTGCTTAAAAATAATAATATAGATAGCCCTAGCCTGCATGCTCAGTGATTAGAGCATTAGCCCGTGGACAGAAGGGTAACGAGTTCAAATCTCCATCAAGGGCATGTACCTGGGTTGCAGGTTCGTTCCCTGGTCCCAGTTGGGACATGTGCGTGAGGCAACCAGTCAATGTATCTCTCTCATATCTCTCTTGATGTTTTTTTCTCTCTCTCCCCCCCTCCCCGCCCCTCTCTCCCCCCTACTCCTGCCTCTACCCCTTCCACCCTCTCTAAAAAAACAACAAAATCAATGAAAAAATATCCTCTGCTGAGGATTAACGAAACAAAACAAAAAAAAGAGGGTATTACCTGAGATATTTTTTATAAGCAATAACATGAAAAAGTTTTAACTTGGAGCTGATATTATTTTACAGATAAGGAACATAAAGTCGTAATAAGATTCAAATAAATTTGTCCATATCTGTTTGTCTTCATCTGTTATTAATTCAGATAGCTGACCTTGAAGCCATAAGACATAAACTGGGTATGGAAAACAGGGAAAGAATAAAACTATATCAATGTTAAAACAGCCTAAATTATAGCCAAAACCTTAAAAGCAAAATCAATCATAATAATATGCATGTGAGAAAGAGGGATCATCACCTTCAAACCAACATTAAGAGCAAAAGCAGATTTCAGCCATGACTAATTTCTCTTCTGAACCATATTTCCATGAACTTTTGATTATTATTTTAAAGATTTTTTTATTGATTTTGAGAGAGGAAGAGGTAGGGAGAGAGGGAACTATCTATATGAGAAGGAAACATTGATCAGCTGTCTCCTGCACGCCCTCCACCGGGTATCGAGCCTGCAACCCAGCAACCCGGGCACATGCCCAACCAGGAATTAAACCACTGGCAACCCCTTGATGCACAGAACAATGCCCAACCAACTGAGTCACGAGGGCCAGAGCTAATTTATTGTGAAGTCTTATACTATTCTCTAATAATGTGTCTTATCTCTTCAATGGCGTCAAGGTTCATTTAATATATTCATTTTATATACTCACAACACAAAAGTTGATACTCAACGCAAAGCAGAATTTCAAGTTTGCAGACAGACGACAGCTGAAATGCAGTGCTCTCTATTAATCATTCCCAATTGTTTAGACTCACTTTAGCCTCATAAACATAATAAAAGTTAAATGACTCTAAATATGCTACCCTCGTATCTGCTTTATTCCCAATAAAAAAAACACAGAGATCTTCTGAATGATATTAACATTTTGCATAAATATTTATGTGAGGATGAGTTTTTAAGCCATTCCTTACTAACAGAAAAGAAAGCTGTTTAACTTGAATATTAGCATTCTATTAATAAACTACAAATGGGATGACAGGCCAGATTGGTCTAAAATTCTGGCAGTCATTTGTGATGCTAAAAGGAATGTGGAAATTCTCATCCAAATCCATTGTGGACAACAGGTCAGACTGTACATACCATACTCCTTGAAACCTGTGCCTAGTACTACCCACCAAATTCAAATGTAGGGCATGGCATCAGAAGGCACCGTATTTTTGGCTTTGCAGGAAAAGACAAAATCAAAGATATTATATAGGTACTTGTATAAAAAAGAAACTTCCTGTTTTTATTCACGAAATTCAAAATCTATATATATATAAAGGCCTAATATGCAAAGTGTCCCCTTGAGAGTTCAACCAGTTCAATTGCTCGCTATGACTTGCGCTGACCACCAGGGGGCGGCACGGAATGAAGGAAGGCCCGCCCAGCAGTCAGCAGCCAGGGAAGGGAGGCCCCAGCCGTCCCTGATCGCCAGCCAGGCCTAGGGACCCTACCCATGGACGTATTTCATGTACTAGGCCTCTACTATAATAATAATCTAAATATTTTTGTAATACAAATTTATAATAAGAATTGCAAAATTCTTTGTAGGAGACATTTTACTTAACTGGGAGGATTTAATTAACTCACCAGCAGTGAAGAGCTGTTCCTTGCCTGGCTAACAAATAATCCACTCAGAAACTTACTTTGATTTCATTTTATCTTTAAGAAATTCTGCTGTGATATTATTCCATTTTAAAATTTCTAACTTCTCTGTCCACTGCTTTCCTTGAGTTGGGAGTATTATGACCAGTACTTAGTCTAGTGCTATCTACATGTTGTACTCTTTTAGCAGAGCTATAGGAAAAGTGTATAAGAAACACTTTGCCAACTAATTCAAAAAGAAAATAACCCCCACTCCACTGTGCCTTAAAAGTGTGACATGTGAAATCCATTTTTCTCAACTTGTTTCAAATGATAGGTATGCATTGATAATTAAAGTATTTTTGTAAGTGTCATGCTATAGCCATACATATATGCTTATTAAGTTATTACTACAACACTGCAATTTGTAGTACACCAAAAAGCAGTGCAAAGCAATGAGTACCACACAGTCTTTGTAACAACTACTCATTTTGCCATTGCAGCATGAAAGCAGTCATAGATAAATACATAAAGAAATGGACATAACTGTGTTCCAAAAATGTTATTTATGAACAGAAATTTTAATTTCATATAATTTTCACATCACAAAATATTCTTTTGATTATTTTCAACCATTTAAAAATATAAAAATCTGTGGGAAGAGCTCAGGAGATTTATCTCAGTGCAGTGGCGGATGCAATGGCATGAGCGCACTCCGCCTATACAAGCTTCCTCGGCACACCGGGAAGTGGCAGCGCCCGCCTGAGCAAGCCCCCTAGAGCCCCTACATAGTACCCTGATCTTTCCTACTATTGGCTGCCCTAAGGATTGTGTAAACTTCTGATTGGTCCAGAATGTTATATATGTTGCTGCACTTACACAATAAACTTAGATCTGCATCACTGAACCTGGTCTCCGGAGTCGGGCATGCTTCGTTAGGACTCCGTCGGCCTCACCCCCGCAGGAAGCCCTGCTTCAAAAATCATTCTTAGCACATGAGCCATATAGAATGAGAAAGCAAGCTAGATTTGGCCCATGGGCTCTGGTTTGCCAACCCTTGATCTAAAGTGAAGTCCAACAGCCCTGGCAAGTGTGACTCTGTTGGTTAAACATCATCCCATGTACTGAAAGGTCATTGGTTTGATTCCAGGTCAGGCACATACCCAGGCTGCGGGTTCAATCCCAGTCGGGTGCATGTGGGAGGCAAACAATCGATGTTTCTCTCTCACTCTCCTCTCCCTCCCCATCTCTCTAAAAGATCAATAAAACCATTAAAAAAAAAAAAAAAAGGGAAGTCCAACAATTAACAAACATAAAACCTCCAATCAGAGTTTTCTTGTCTCACTCAAGTAGGAAAAGTACAAGGGTTATCCACTCTTTGAGGAAGCCTCAAACCAAAAGGGACATAGAGATCAACATAAAAAGAAAAAAGATTATAAAATAAAGTCAATGGAGAGCATTATGCTAAGTAAAATAAGCCAGTCAGAGAAAGATAAATATCACAGGATCTCAGTCATATGTGGGATATAATGATCAACATAAACTGATGAACAGAAATAGATCCAGGGACAAATGGCAGGGGGTTGGGGTAGAGATCAACCAAGGACTTGTATGCATGCATATTAGCAATGGACACAGACACTGGGGCAGTGAGGGCTTGCTCTCGGGGGTGGAAGGGGGGGGGTCAATCGGGAAAAAGGAGACATATGTAAAACTTTAGAAAATAAAATAAAGAAAATAAAGTCAAGATCTTTCAGAATGTCAGTTGAATAAGAAAGCAAACAGAAGGAAAACATAAGAGAAAAGGTAGGAGAGAGTAAAAACCCAAGAGTGCCAACATCCAAAGTGCACCGGTTCCAAAAAGTATGTGTGTGGAGAGGTGATTGGGGAAGGGAGGGTATACTTATGAAAAAAATTTAAGTTTACAGTTTTGTTAGTAAAAGCAAAGATCACCAGACTAATAGAAAACAAACAGTGAACTATTAAAAACATTGAAAGGTAAAACAATAACTAGAGGCACATCACCAAATTTCAGAATAAGGATAAAGAGGTAATTAAAAGGAAAATTGTACAAAGGATTGTACAAAGGAGCAAAATCAGACTAGCACTGGCAACAGTGATTTCTTAAGAAACTGGAAGATATACCCTCAAAGTTCTGAGGAAAAAAATATTTTCAACCTAGAATTTCGTATTCAGTGACGCTTTTTATATTTTTAAGTATCTCTTTAACGCCTGGTCTAATAGAAGATGGCAACATGTGCTTTTGCATTGAATCTGTTGTGATGACTTATTTTATTTGAAGAATATGAAGAACACCTGGCCACCCTAGCCAGTCTGGTTCAGTGGACAGAGTGTCAGCCTGCTGACTGAAGGGTCTGGGTTTCAATTCCAGTCAAGGGCACATGTGCAGGTGGCGGCCCGATCCCCAGTAGGGGGCATGCGGGAGGCAGCCAATCAATGATTCCCTCTCATCAGTGATGTTTCTCATTGATGTTTCTCTCCCTTCCTCTCTGAAATCAATAAAAATGTTTTTTAAAAATGAAATAAAGCACGCCTGGCCTCTCACAGTTTTGTATTTTTTAAAAAGGGAGAGAGGCCTGGTCAGTGTGGCTCAGTGGATGAGAGGGTTGACCAATGAACCAGGAGGTCACAGTTCGATTTCGATTCCCACTCAGGGCACATAGCCAGTTGCAGGCTCAATCCCCAGTGGGGGGTGTGCGGGAGGCAGCCAATCAATGATTCTCTTTCATCAATGATGTTTCTATCTCTCTCTCCCTCTCCCTTTCTCTCTGAAATCAATAAAAATGTATTTTAAAGAAAAAAAAATTTTAAAAAGGAAGCCCTGGCCTTTTCAAATATGTGGCTACTTACTCTTCTTTGATATAATACAAAAAATATAAAAAGTGTACAGCATTTATTTCTTAATGTCTGCCTCAAGCTGGAACTTCAAACCATACTGATGCACTTTTACTACTCTCTTATATTAAAACCTATTGGTGTATTTTAAACTTTGAAATCTTTTTTCTATGGATGATTTTGTAACATCATGCATTGGTCATTTGTGGAAAATATTAATTCACTATGTGGATTTACAAATGTTGACACTTCATTGCACAATATCCTAGAAAAAAAAGTGCTAATATCACTACCAATTTCATCAAAAATGGCTTTTTTTAAATATTCACATTCTTTATTATTTTTTGTTGTCAATCCTCACCTGAGGATATTTTTCCACTGATATTTTTAGAGAGAGTGGAAGGGAGGGGGCGAGACAGAGTGAGAGAAACATCAATGTGAGACAGACACACTGACTGGTCTCCTACAGGGACCTCAACCAGGGCTGGGGATCTAGCCTGCAATAGAGGTACATGCCCTCAACTGGAATCAAACCCAGGACCTTTCAGTACGAGGGCTGACCTCTACCCACTGAGCCAAACCAGCTAGGTCAAAAATGCCTTTAAATATTGAGAATCTGTCAAGCTCATGGTAGCAGATTAAGTTTCCCAAAATTCTAATTTTTATTTAAAAGCTCTATATCTTCCTCTTAAAAAAAAAAAATGGGGGGTGGGGGGGCCTTGTCCGGGCAGCTCAGTTGGTTAGAGCATTGTCACAATGTGCCAAGATTTCCGGATCGAACCCCAGTCAGGGCACATACAAGAAGCAACCAATGAATGCATAAATAAGTAGAACAACAAACTGATGTTTATCTCTCTCTCTCATCAATAAAATAATTTTAAGGAAAAAAAAAAAGGAATAGTCAGAAAAAGCCTTTCTTAGGAAGCAACATTTGAAGTGAGGAGCCCTTCACTCAAGAACACTGGTTCTCAAACTTGGTGTGCATCAAAATCACCTGAAGACTTGTTAAAACAGACTGCTGATCAGAAGGTCTGTAGTGGGCACAAAATTTGCATTCCTAACAAGTTCACACATGATGCTGATGCTGCTGGTCCAAAAGCTATACAGTACTTGGAGGCAGAGATCTACAAGGAACAGCTACAGGGTGTGAATGACCGGTGTGTTAGAGGAACAGAAAAAACGTCAGTTAGGAGGGAGGGTAATGTACTTGTCATCATTTCAGAAACACTTAAAATGGTGAATTAAAACTACCAGCTATGGCTTCCCAGGCCAGAGACGGAATCATAGGTTGTTCAACACTACCTTGCATCTGCAAGGCATTTCAGTTTATAAAAACATTTTCATATTTATTATTTAACTTGACTCAGTGAGATATAAGTGAAGAACTATTAGCTACAGTGTAGAGATAGACTGAAGGACAAAAACATGAACCTGAGGGAACCAGAAAACAAGTAGCAGAACTATGTTGCCTGACTCCAAATCCAGTGTTCCTTCCAGAACAGCATGCTGGCTTTTTTAAAAAGCAAAGCAAAGATACAGGAGTTAATACTAACAAATTATTTTCTAAACTAAAGGCCCGGTGCACAAAAATTTGTGCACTCGGGGGTAGGGGGTCCCTCAGCCCAGCCTGTGCCCTCTCGCAGTCCAGGACCCCTCAGGGGTGACCACTTGCTGGCTTAGGCCTGCTCCCCGGGGGATTGGGCCTAAGATGGCAATCAGACATCCCTCTGGCAGCCCGGCAGCCCTCGGGGGATGTCCATTTGCCAGCGGGGAGCAGACCTAAGCTGCAGTCAAACATCCTTAGTGCTGCTGAGGAGGCAGGAGAGGATCCCACCACCACCGCTGTACTGGCAGCCATCAGCCTGGCTTGTGACTGAGCAGAGCTCCTCCCATGTGAGAGCGCCCTGACCACCAGAGGCCAGCTCCTGCATTGAGCGTCTGCCCCCTGGTGGTCAGTGTGTGTCATAGTGACCAGTCATTCCCAGTCCTTCTACTATTAGGGTCAGTTTGCATATTACCCTTTTACTATATAGGATAGAGGCCTGGTGCACGGGTGGGGGCCAGCTCGTTTGCCCTGAAGGGTGTCCCGGATCAGGGTGGGGGTCCTGCTTGGGTGCCTGGCCAGCCTGGGTGAGGGGCTGATGGCTGTTTGCAGCTGGTCACACCCCCTTCAGGGTGGGGGTCCTCACTGGGGTGCCTGGTCAGTCTGGGTGAGGGGCTGAGGGCCGTTTTCAGGCTGGCAGGCGACTGAAGCTCCCAACCTCTCCTTTTTTTTCTTTTCTTTTTTTTTATTCTGAGATTTATTTACCTTCTATGGCTGTCACTGGAACTGAGAGCCGACTTTAGCCCTGAGGCTCGGCTCCAGCTCTGAGACCTCGGTTGCTGAAAGCAGGTATCTGGTTTGTTTGGCTTCTATAATTGAAACATTGTTGCCATCACTGCCGCTCTGAGGCCGAAGCTGGCTGAAAGCAGGTTTCTGGAGCTTGTTTAGCTTCTATAATTGCAACATTGTTTCTTAGAGTGCAGCTCAGAGGCCTGCAGCGGCAGGCGGGGAACGTTGGCTTCCTCCATCACTGGAGCAAGCAAGCCTCCTGTTCGCTTCAGCTGCCTGGCTGCCGGCCGCCATCTTGGTTGGCAGTTAGTTTGCATATCGCCTTGATTAGCCAATGGGAAGCGTAGCCAGGTTACGGTTAATTACCATGTTTATCTATTATTAGATAGAATAGGATTCCATAACTAAAAACATGGTGGCTTCCAGACTTCATTTGTTTTAGATACTGGTTAGAAAGCAACATCTCCTTAAGATTAACAGTATTTAGTCCCATCTACTTCTTTCTACCAGTTCAAAAACAAAGCATGTAGAAATGAAGAGGGAATTTACAGACTATTATTCTCTTGCCTGCATATATATCAGAGAGCTAACTCCATTACTTCAGTCCCTTAGCCACAGCAAACACAATTTCCATCCTGTGCTCCTTCTAAATCTCCCACACAATCCAGGTTCCCACAAGAACACTGAATCCCACTTCTTCCTATACTCAGGGCGCCATGAGCAGCAGTTACTTACACAACCATTACCCACCTTCTATACATCCATTACCATTTAGTATCTTCTCCATCAATCAAATCTTTATCTTTTGTTTTTGTCTTGTTAACCTCACCTGAGGATATTATTTTTCCCCACTGATTTTTAGAAAAGAGTGAAAGAGTCCAGCAGGCACTGCTCAGTGGTTGAGTGTCACAACTGTTCGCTTCCAGGTCAGGGCACTTGCCCGGGTTGCCGGCTCAATCCCCAGCGTGGGGCATGCAGGAGGCAGCCGACCAAAGATTATCTGTCATTGATGTTTCTCTCTCCCTTCCTCTCTGAAATCAATAAAAATGTTTAAAAAAAAAAAGTGGGAGGGACGGAGGGAGGGGCATTGATGTGAAAGAGACACATCGATAGGTTGCCTCCTGCACACCTGGACCAGGGCTAGGATCAGGCCTGCAACCCATGTGGATGCCTTTGACCAGGAATCAAACCCAGACCCTCAGGTCCCTGGGCCAATGCTCTAACCCTTATTCTTTTCTTTTTCTTTTCTTTTTTTAAAATATATTTCATTGATTTTTTTCTACAGAGAGGAAGGGAGAGGGACAGAGTTAGAAACATCGATGAGAGAGAAACATCAACCAGCTGCCTCCCGCACACCTCCGACTGGGGATGTGCCCACAACCAAGGCACATGTCCTTGACCGGAATCGAACCTGGGACTCTCGATTTCACAGGCCGACGCTCTATCCACTGAGCCAAACCGGCCAGGGCTAACCCTTATTCTTAACATTCTTACCTGAATGTCTACATACTTCAAACCCAAAATATTCAAAACTAAAATTATATCCTCCCTCCACCACACAAACACATCCTGCTCTGTGCCTGAATTCTTTTCTTTTTATGTTTTGATTGATTTGAGAGAGAGAAACACTGATGTGAGAAACATACATTGGCTGCCAGGGATTGAGCCTGAAACCTGGGCATGTGCCCTCAGGAATCGAATCAGTGACCTCTTTGGTGCATGTGACAATACTAAATCAACTGAGCAACACTGGCCAGGGCCTGAATTCTTTTATTTGCTATTAGCACTGTTTCCATCTCCATTTCCATGGCTATTCACAATTATTAGTTACTACTAATAATAAACTAGCTGCCATTTCATTAATAACTACCATGTAGTAGTACTAGTCACTGTACACACTTCATTCTAAAAATAACCCTATGAGGTAGGTAATTCTGTCCTTGTTTCACAAATGAGAAAACTTAGGCTAAGAAAAATTATTCTCTCCATGTCACAAGTAGGAAGTGACAAAGTAAACATCCAAACTCAAATATATCTCCCCAAAGTCCATACCTTTGCCCCATAGCAAACTGCTTATTTCTTTGATCCCTGATATCAGCCCTCTATTACTCATGCCAAATCTGTCACCCAGATTACTTCAAGATTCTCCTAACTGGTCCTGCCCTCCAGCCTTGCCTTCCCTTACCCTTCAACGTGCCAAATGACCTTTCTGGATCACAAATGTGATCCTTTTATCCTCTTGACATAAAAGTCCTTCAGGAACCCCCTTTAGTCTACACTGTACAGGTACACCCTACAGAATGCATCCCAAACCCAGAGCAGGTCCACAATGCCTTACCTGCAGTTCCAAAACTCAAAAGCTTCGTAAAATTTTAAATATTTTTCATAAATTTGCAGCAAAACCCACCCTGAATTGTGGAAGGCTACTTATTGTCTATCCCATTAGTGTGATACTTATGTGTTTCAGTACATAAATATTAACATGTTCGATAATGTGTTAACCCTCGCCCCCCTGGAGTATTAAAGACCTTACCAGGAAGAAGAAAATTTCCAAACTATTCTGAAGTCTAAAACACACCTGGTCCCAAGGGTTTCAGAGAAGACAGGAGTGGGGAACATCCAGCCTCCCGCTGTATGCCCCTGAAATCACTTGGTCTGAGCCTGCCACGGCGTTAGGGGTGCGTTAATTAAATGTTTGATCAGCTACAGCAAGCTAATGTTTAAGTTGATAATTCCGTATGGCCCTCCAATGATGTTATAAATATCCCAATGGCCCTCAGCAGAAAAAAAGGTTCCCCACCGCTGAGATAAGGGATTACCCACACCCCTCACCTAATCAGCCCACGAATCCAAATTTCCACCAATCACGTTACACATCCGTGCAGCAAAGGGCTGTGTAAGGTGCCCTGTGAGCTACTCACCTTTCACGAAAGCGCTCAGGGTTCTCTTTTCAGTGAAGTTTCCCCGACATCCTAGTCTAGATGGTGCCACAACCCTGCGGCAGGTACCCACCTCTACCGCTATCGGCTTTCTGTTTCCCGTGAGGCTGTGAATGAGCTCCACACTGAGTATTCTACTCAATCCTACAGTGTCTGCAGCACTAGGGGCTCATTAATGCACAATGAGCTGAAATGCATGCCCAGCTCCCCCCAATTCCCTCCAGAGCTCTTTTCTCCTTCACCCCCAAACCTTAGTATTTTTCCCCGAGCCACGCAGGCCCCTCGGAGCCGTTCTCCTTCCCAATGTCATCTTAAAATTACTTTCTACCAGGCGCCTTCTCCTCACCCCAAACTCTCCCGTGCCCTTTATCCTCCCTTCAACCCCTAGTCCGTTCCCCTAGTCCTGAACAGGTCGAGTCCTCTCCCACGGAGACACTTCATCCTCGGCCCTCCTCGCTTACCTGCTCCCTCCACGCTCTCCCGGCCCCCGGCCTCCGCACCGGCCCCTTCCCAGACGCGCTGCCCCTTCCCTCTCCCAGTCCGGGTCCACCTGCTCCCGAACCCGCGCCCGGCCCGCATCCGCACATCACAAACCTCCCCAGGAACGGGGTCCCCTCCCCCAGCCCCCCGCGGCGGGCACCCCTCCCTCCGCCCTCCCCGCATCTCTGGGGTCCAGCTCCCCTGGAAACCGCTCCGAAAGCCGCGCCTTTCACCTTAGCACCCTCGGGACCGCGCCGCCCCGAGCAGCCCCGACCCCGCAATCCCCCGGCGGCCCAGACCCCGGGCAAGGAGGGCCCCGCTCACCCTGCTGAATGTCGCCGTTGCTGCCCCCCGGGATGGGCACGTTGAGCTGGCGCTCGGGCTCCGGCAGGCAGCGCAGGCAGAAGGAGTGCAGACAGGGCAGCAGCTTGGGCTCCGCCTCTCGCCGGCTCTGCAGGCTCTGCTGACACACGGCGCAGGTGTCCAGGAGCGAGGCTGGCGGTCCCAGGGGCGGCCCCGCCGAAGGACCCGGAGCTGGGGCCGCGGCAGGAGCGGGGGCCGGCGTCGATGCCGCGCCCCCGGGAACGCCAGGGCCCGCGGAGGCGGCCGGGGCGGAGGCGGCCGGGGGTCGATCCGGAGGCCGCGGCCACCCCCCCGTCGTCGGGCCCCGCCGCGCCGCTCTCCGCGTCGGCCCTGCCGCCTTCCTCCTCCTCCTCCTCCACCAGCACCGCGGCGAGAGGCGGCTCCGCCTCCTGCGCCGCGGGCCCGACGGCCCCGGCAGTTACCGGCGCGCTGCCGCTGCCCCCGCCGCCGC
This sequence comes from Myotis daubentonii, assembly GCF_963259705.1. NCBI lineage: Eukaryota > Metazoa > Chordata > Mammalia > Chiroptera > Vespertilionidae > Myotis > Myotis daubentonii. The sequence continues at coordinate 35,903,324 of NC_081857.1, read as the reverse complement.
TCTCGGCTTCGCCGCCGCCTTTGTTTTCCGCCATGTTTTCCTCTTTGAACCCGCCGGACCGCCCCGCGCCGCCCGCCGCCCGCGCCGCCGCCGCCCCCAGCCCCAGCCGCAGCCGCAGCGAGAACGGCCGCCGAGAGCGAGCAGGCGAACGAACGGACGGGAGCGCGCGCGCACGCGGCGCCCCCGCCCTCGCGTCGCGCGGCTGAGCAGGGGCGGGGCACGCGCACGCACGCAGGACGTCCCCGAGGGGGCGGGGACTCGGGGCGCGGACTCGGGGCGCGGGCGCGGGCCCTGCCTCGCCGCCCCTCCAGGCCTGGCGTCCGCGCCGCCGCGGTGCACCTCGGTTCTGGAGCCGGAGGCCAGGGCGCAGCACCGCCTCTGGCGAGTGGTTGTGCGCTCCGGCGCGGGGGCGGGGGCGGGGGCGGGGGCGGCGGGGGGAAGAGTGGGAAAGGCTGGAGGGTGGGAGGCAGGGCTGGTTCCTGCCCAGCGTGCGTCTCCCGGGCGGCGCGGTCCCCACCGGTGGGCGCGTCTCCGCGGAGACCTCACCGGCACGGTCGGGCGCCCGGGCCTCGGGGCTCCAGGGTGCGCACCCCCTGGGTCTCTATCGGGCCGCATTCCTTTGGGTGGTTGTGCCTCGGAGGCGCAGTAAAAGGGCTTCATTTCTTTTTTTTTTCTTTTTTTTTTAACTGGGGGGCCTGCCCCGAAATAGACGGGAAAGACCCGGTGAGGAAGACACTCCTGGGCGGCTGTGTTTAGCTGCTGAAGGCGTTGGATTCTCAGACGTGGCTTCGTATCAGAAAACTCATCAGCTGGGGGCTCTTGCAAAGCCGAGATAGCGAGACCACACCCAGGACCGCGTCCGGAAGTGGGGCGGGTGGAGGATGTGGAGGAGGCGCTGGGGTCGGGGCGCCGGGCGTCGGTTGGGGAGTCGCCTCTCGGACCAGCGTGAGGCCCCGGAGCCCCACTCGGCGTCCGGCGCGCGTGGGGCGGGGGAGGCCCTGACGGTGCCGGCCACGGGCGCCTTCCGCAGGGGCTGTCTTTATTTGAGAACACGTGGACTGGGGGGCGGGGAGGGGGATATCAAGCCTTAAAGGCGGCCACCTGGAAACATTGTAACATTTTTATGTGTTCAGAACGTACTGACCTCCTCCATGTATCGGGCCGCGTTTCAGAGCCTCTCGGCGTTACAGCAGAGAGCAAAAGCGGCCCTTGCCTTCAAGGAGCTTGCGATCGGATGAAGAAAAGAATGGAGAGAAAATGGGGTCACTATTGTCAAGCCGCTAAATTACTAAAAATCAAGTAGGTTGAGGTATGAGGAAACAATTCTATTCTTGTTTGAACTAGCCTAGGAACTTAAACTTTAAACCAGGGGTCCTCAAACTTTTTAAACAGGGGGCCAGTTCACTGTCCCTCAGACGGTTGGAGGGCCGGACTATAGTTTAAAAAAAAAAAACTATGAACACATTCCTATGCACACTGCACATATCTTATTTTGAAGTAAAAATACAAAACGGGAACAAATACAATATTTGTATTTGCATGTGGCCGGCGGGCCGTAGTTTGAGGACCCCTGGTTTAAACTTTCCAGCCCCCTCCCCCCCCAATAAATAAATGAACTGTCCAGTCTTGCAGCAATGCCTGGACATTCAGCAGACCTCCAGATAACCCTCTTATTACCCCCGGCAGGAGTCACCAATTTGGACCACCTGACATCTGACTGCTAACTATCTTGGACCAATCTTAGGGCTAAGAATGCAGGACTAATTATGCTCAAGAATGCTTCTTACTATAAGAACTCTTTTCTTTCTTCTTATGGGTTTTTTACTTAGTTGTATTTCCAGTTTGCAAACCTTAAGACCCTTGAATAAATCATTTATTTCTAATCAAAGCCTCCAAACTCTTTTTGAGTTTGTTCAACACTAATAGAGGAAAGTTGGGAATAAATTTCTGATGATAATTCTAATTATGGGCAAGTCCTTCCATTTAGATTCTTTAACAGGGAGATCAAGTTTCTCTTGAAGGTTCAAGAGACTTGATTGCTTTTAGCTCAAAATAATCCTCATGCCAAAGTGGCACATCTTGGGGAGACCTGTCCTGAACCCCTTTATTCACGGTATCTAGAGGGTGGAAACAACTCAAGTGTCCATTGATTGATGAATAGATAAACAAAATGTGGTATGCTTATCCAGCCTTAAGAAAGGATATTCTGACCCATGCAACAAAATGGATGAAACTTCTAGACATTATGCTAAATTAAATAAGCCAGGCACAAAAGGACAGGTATATGTTTCTACTCACATGAAGTACTCAAAGGAATCAAATTCATAGAGACAAAAAATAGAATGGTGTTTGCCAGGAGCTGGGGGAAGGAGAAAATGGAGAGTTATTGTTTAATGGGTACGGAATTTCATTTAGGAAGGATGAAAGTTTGGGAGATGCATGGTGGTAATGGTTGCACAACAATGGGAATGTATATTAATGCTACTGAACTGTACACTTAAAAATGGTTTAAAAAAATAGTTTAAATGGCCCTGCTGGTGTGGCTCCATGGTTGGGAATCAATCTGTAAACCAGGAGGTCACGGTTCGATTCCTGGTCAGGGCACATGTCCAGCTTGTGGGCTCGATTCCCAGTGTGGGGTGTGCAGGAGGCAGCCAATCAATGATTCTCTCTCATCATTGATGTTTCGTACTCTCTCACCCTCTCCCTTCATCTCTCTTTTTAAAAAAATCAATGAAAACATTTAAAAATAAGTAAAAGTTTACCTAGATCCATCCTATATAATAAAAGACTAATATGCAAATCAACTGAATGGTGGAATGACTGGTCACTATGATGTGCACTGACCACCAGGGGGCAGACACTCAATGCAGGGGCTGGCCCCTCATGGTCAGTGCACTCCCACAGGGGGAGCGCCACTCAGCCACAAGCCAGGCCCACAGCTGGCACCTCTCCCGTCTCCGTGGCAGTGCTAAGGATGTCCGACTGTGGGCCTAAGCTGTCAGACATCCCCTAAGGGCTCCCGTACTGCAAGAGGGCGCAGGCCAGGCTGAGCGAGCCACCCCCCAAGTGCACAAATTTTGTGCACAGGGCCTCTAGTATTTTTATAATGTTGTCTGGGTGTTGAAAGAAACAGCTTGTAAAATCCACAGCATTTATGAATTACATTTAGTTAATAAATGTAAAAGTTTTATGTTCACATTATATATAGGTATTTTCGAATATATTTATATGTAAGTCTTGGACATTTTTTGGCAAATTTCTAGAGGATTTTATCCTCTTATAAAACAAATACTTTATAATGGAGACTCCTGGAAGACACCACATGTTCAAGGTTAACATCACCAGTAAGTTATAAAAGCATCATGTTGTATCCCATGCTATGATGCAGTCAGAAGGATGTATCACCCTGTAATATCCTTTCCAATAATGCAGAGCCTCAATCTAATCATGAGACAACATCAGACAGTTGTGAATGACTGACCCAGCTGCCAGGCAGCCTATAAAATAACTGACCAGTATTCTTCAAAAGTGTCTAGGTCTACTTTGTAGTTACTAAATATCTTGCGTGTTCATTATTTTTTAAATTATTTTTTACTTTTCAATTACAGTTGACATACAACATCATTTTTGAGTAATCTATCTTTCCCCACTGACTTTTAAAAAGATTTTTTTAATACATTCTAAATTTTATGTACATCTAAGTTTTTTTTTTCTGCTTTCAATTTTTTCCTTTGATCTGATTTAGGTCCTGGGCTAGTGCCAATATGTGTGAAATATTATGGCTTTATAAGATTTATTATCTGGTTATTTGGTATAGCTAACCACCTGTTCTCATCTTTATCAAATGTTACCTGGCTCTCCTCACACCCTTATTCTTCTATAAACTACAAAATCAATTCAGTAATTCCAACCAAATAAGCAAACACAAAGCAATTGGTATTTGGGTTTGGAACTATATTGAAATTACAGATTGATTTTGTTAAAAATTCGTATGTTAATAATAGATTTTAGTCTTCCTAGCCTAATTTTTTTTTAAATTTTATTCAATTATTTTTTAAAAATTCATTTTATTTTTAAATATATTTTTGATTTCAGAGAAAAATACATTTCATTTCCATAAACATGTTCTTGAATGCCCAATGTGTATTAGATGCTGTACTAGGCATCAGAGGCACAAAAATTAAGGTATGGCCTTTAGGAACTCATACCTGTATGACAAGTAAACAGTGGCTCTAATATCATGTGTGATAAGTCAATATAAAGGTGCACCTACTATTTAAAGAACATAGACAAAGAAGAATGTAATTGCCTCCTGCAGGGGGGTGGCAGGGAAGGCTGCAAGGAGGCTCGGACCCTCACCTGTTCTTTGAAGGATGAGCATAAATTCATCAGCAGTAAAATGGGGAAGGTATTCTAAGGAGAGGAAATAAACAGATGAAAAGAGACCAAATAATAAAAGTGTATGTCAGAGTGGGTTTGGAGAATTATGAAAATTTCACTACTTCTTGAATTGGTAGATAAGACTTAAAAAAATAACTGGTGTTAGATTTAGAAACGATAGCAGAACTTATTATGTGCAGTTTATGTGTTTTAACTAGCACATTCCTTACAACAACCCTAATAGTTAGGTACAACTTTTGTGCACATTTTTCACATGGGGAGCAGACACAAAGGATAAATAAACGGCCTTGAAGTCACAGAGCTGTACGTGACCATCAAAGTTTCCTCCTGGAAGTCTGGCAAGCAGCAGGCTCACTGCCTGCTTCTGTGGAAAGCTTTGCCATGGCACAAAGTGTAGTTTTTAACTACAGGTAATAAGGAGCCAACAAAAATTTTTTTTAAAAAAAGAAGTGACTTCATAGGTTAATTTTGGGGTGAATATTAGTTTGGTAGGAGCTTTGGGGGAGAGGTAGTAGGGAAAGAATGTTTGCAAGGAGAGCAGAGAAGAAGCTATTCCTAACATTTAGAGATGAGGAGGACCTAAAGTCCTGACCAATGGCAATGAATACAGGAAGCTCGGGATTAGTGTAACAATTCCAAAGTAAATAAATAAATAGGACTCATGGCCAGTTGGATATAAGGATTAAGGAGGTGCGAAGGACAAGTTGAGCTGAGAATCTGGAAAAACATGCAGGGCCCCTGGCTAAAGATAACAGATTAGTGAGTCATCCGGTTTATTGGTGGTAATTGAAGCCTACAGAATGGATGGCTCAGGTAACTAACTCAGCAGAGCCTTAGGGAACACCAGCAGGGGAGCAATGGGCAGAAGGAGAGAGGAATCTACAAAAATACAGGTGAAGACTGGAAAACTGGTAGGAAGACAGTAAACATAAAAAGAGAAAGCACCAAGTACCACAAAGGAGGGACACACAAAGGAATGTGGGGGTTCAGAGGCAGATTCCAACTTCATCTTTCTGAGCCTCTGTTTAGTCATCTGTAAAACTGGTTGGTCTCAGGGATGGCGAACCATTTGAGCTCGGCGTGTCAGCATCTTGAAAAACCCTAACTTTGGTGCCGTGTCACATATAGAAATTTTTTGATATTTGCAACCATAGTAAAACAAAGACTTATATTTTTGATATTTTATGTATTTAAATGCCATTTAACAAAGAAAAATCAACCAAAAAAATGGAGAGCATTATGCTAAGTGAAATAAGCCAGTCAATAAAGGAAAAATACCACATGATCTCACTCATTCATGGACAATAGAGACCATTATAAACTTTTGAACAATAATAGATACAGAGGCAGAGCTGCCTCAAACAGATTGTCAAACTGCAGCGGGAAGGCCGGGGAGGGTTGGGGGGCAGGAGGTAGGGGGGTAAGAGATCAACTAAAGGACTTGTATGCATGCATATAAGCATAACCAATGGACATAAGACACTGGGGGATAGGGGAGGCTAGGGGACTGTCTAGGGCGGGGGGATAAAATGGACACATATGTAATACCCTTTGTAATACTTTAAGCAATAAAAAAATAAAATAAAATTAAAAATAAATAAAAACAATTGAGTTTGTGGTATCACCTCTGACACGCGTGTCATAGGTTCGCCATCACTGGACTAAGTGGTCCCTGAAGCCTACACACACACACACACACACACACACAGTGGAGATGGAGATCATGTATAATTAAGGGGTGAATTTTGTGGCATAGCCTATAGCTGCAAGTCCAGGGAAGGAAGAGATTACAATCATATATGTATAGAATATGGAAGAAGAGCGAGCGTGGTGATGGGTTGGTTATAAATAGAGAAGAGGAAACGCCTGAGTAGAAATGAAGATGCGAGGCCACTTACTTCCCCGATGAACTTGGAGGACTCAGCTAGAAATTCATGGGAAATAGGGCTGGAGGGAGGTAGGGTAAGGCCAGGTGATGGTGGTCCTTACAAACCAGAGGATGGAGTTGAGACATGGCACAGAGGCAGTAGGCAGTTACTGCAGATTCTTGGACAGGGTTGTGATATATTTAAGGTACAGGATATAGGTAATTTGGTCTCCGCTATTTTTACTGCCCAACATGTCTATTGCTATGACACTTTTCGCCATTGCCATTTTCACGCTGTAGTGAACGATGTGTGTGCCGCCCAGATCACTCCCTCTCTAGGTCCCCAGCACTCCAGCTCTGACCCAGTAAACAGCTGGCAACTTTCAGCCAAGTCTCTCTCCGGAACTTGCCCTTGATGGAGAGGGCCACTTTGTCCACAGCCATGCCACTGCACCAGGAGCAGCGCCCATTCAATCACTGGTGGATGGTGTTTACAAAGGCCCAGCCAACCCTCCGCAGTTCAGAAAAACTCAGAAGGGGCATCCCAGCTCCCGAGTTCCCAGCAGGGATCAACCAAGGCCTTTGTTGCAACTGCATCACAGTTCATTCAGCTTCTCCTGCGGCCAAATCCTTCTTTCTTCATTCCCCCACAGGTGCTAATCCCAAGAACACTCCATAATAAACTTCCTGTATGCTAATTTCCGTCTCAGAATTATTTTTTCCTGGAGAACCAAACTGCAGCACACATGGGAATTATATTTTCACTCAACTCGTCTTCTATGCTTACTTAACAACTTAATTGTAGAAAATGTTGTGAGCGCAGATTTTGTTTTGAGCACTTTTTCTCAACAATTTTCACATTTGTAGCTTCCAACACCAAGATATCCTTTTATAAAACCTCCAGGATCTAAGATCACATACCCCTTTAGGCAATATACATCAGGTCAAATGTGAAGAGTATAGCCACAAACAGCTAAGTCTAACTAATGAATGCCATGGGGAAGGAAATAATGGGTTGGTGGTAACCACGTGTTCGCAGGATATACCCTTGACTAACAGAGCACGTAGCTCGGTGCCCTGTATATACACTAGGAGGTCCCAGGTGCTCTGCAAGAGGGAATCCATAGCTGGAAAGTTTACAGAGTGCTGTTTCAGGTCACAAAGAAATGATGACATCATTTGATTTTCTTTTTGCAGTTGTCCAAAATATCTTACATTTATATATTTTGTACACAGCACTGTTTTCAAAAAAATCACCAACCATTTCACTACCAGATGGCTTTAGCTAAGCAGATAACTGTCCTTCAGTTTAAAAGCATCATGAACAAAGTTCAAAAATTTAAAACTTGGAATGAAAACAGGCAACACACCGTTGTCATTCTAAAATTGATGGTTAAGTAGTTAGTACTGGTAGAATGGTTGCCTCAGTGTCCACAGCATCAAAGTATATTGCCAAGGTGATGATCAGTCTGGCAGCTTTGGAGGGAAGATCGTGGTGTGGAAAAGGGACTAGAGACATTGGCCATCTGTTGCTGATGGCCTATGTCACTTTTGTCCTTAAGAGGTTTTGTTTCTCAAAATGCCTTTTCCTCAACAAGAGTAATAGATGTAGTTTAGAAACATGTCCAGTGCTCACCGAAGTGACCAAGTTTTTAACCCTGAGGTAGATGGGCTTACGTTGCACTCTTTATAATATATACAGATTCTGTAAAGGGAAACGTATTGAAAGCTGGCTGTGTAATTGACATATTGCCAAAGAATAAATTATATCCTGTACTGTGATTATGTATTCAGCTATAAATGAATACTAGGAGAAGAGAGCAAAGTAGTAATTATACCAATTACAATTGATTAGTTGGTATTAACATAACAAGATGTGCTTATTTTATTATACTTTCATACTCCACAAGAAAGCTCTAATGTCTTAAGCTATCTGGTTCCTCTTCAAAATCCCTTTTTAAAATTGATTAATTCAGTGAATTTGGAAGAAGACTGGAAATTTGTATTATTACTAATGATAAAATTTTATCTGGTTGTGCTACCATTTTCACTGTTTTATGTTATTATGCTTTCTAATCTTTTTTTCCTGTGCTATTGGAATGGCAACTGCATTTTTAAAATTTTATTTTTCAATTACAGTTTACAATCAATATTATTTTATTTTAGTTTCAGGTATATGCATTTTTAAAATATACTTTATTGATTTTTTACAAAGAGTGAGGGAGAGGGATAGAGAGTTAGAAACATCAGTGAGAAACATCGATCAGCTGCCTCCTGCAAACCCCCTACTGGGGATATGCCCGCAACCAAGGTACATGCTCTTGACCAGAATCGAACCTGGGACCCTTCAGTCCGCGGGCTGATGCTCTAATCCAGTGAGCCAAACCAGTTAGGGCAGGTATACGCACTTTTAAAATATTTTTTTTTAACATTTTTATTGATTTCAGAGAGGAAAGGAGAGGAAGAGAGAGATGGAAACATCAATGATGAGAAAGAATCATTGATTGGCTGCCTCCTGCATGCCCCGGCATGTGCCCTGATTGGGAATCAAACTGTGACCTCCTGGTTCATAGGTCAATGCTCAACCACTGAGCCAGCTGTGTATGTTGTATTGTACCCCACGAATCACACAAGGACGCCTCAAGAAGTCGAATTAAGGACTTAATTCTTGGACAGGGTTGTTTAATTTTAAAGCCGGGACTACAAGGGGGCAAATGCTCTCCAAATCTCGTAGTGCCCCCTTGGCTGAAACATCAGACTTATATAGGCAAATATCACAAAGGTATTGATTATATCTCGAGGTTTGGAATGAGGAACCTGGTTTGCAAAAAGCAGTTTGTTACAGAAGCTTAGATTTGAGCAAGTTAGTTATCTACAAAGATTAATTATAGTTTCAGGTCTTGGGACCACTGAGTCAATGGAAACACATTATCGGGATCCCCTGAGGCCATTTAGAGTAATCGTGCTGTCCTGGTCTCCAGGTGCAGAGGCATGTGTTTCCAAATACCAGTAAGATCACAATCAATGGGGGTATTCAAACCACAATCAATGGAGTATTCAATCAAATGGGATAACTTATATGAATTCAGAAAATTAAAATAACTTTCCTATTATTTTAGCAAGCAAATAATTATAGAAGCCAAATCAGCAGGGTTAAAATATTAAACAGCAATTTTTACCCAGGCATGGTTGCTACCATGCTTCATGTATACATTTTTTTAATAGAACAAAATAATGCAAACGAACTATAATAATTGGAGCACATGAATATCCACTATTGTTTACTTTTTGTTAGAAATTGAGATGAAAGAATTGAAATTTTAGTAAGAAAATTAGGTGGCAAGGTAATCAGAGTTCTCTATAAAGCAGAACACTCCTTCTTTGCAGATCTCCAAAGTGTGAATTTGACAGTTTAGCAGAACAAGTTGATAATCTTATACACTTCTGGTGAGTTGGGAGCCCTTTACATTTTTTAAAAATATATATTTTATTGATTTTTCACAGAGAGGAAGGGAGAGGGATAGAGAGTCAGAAACATCAATGAGAGAGAAACATCGATCAGCCGCCTCCCGCACACCTTCCACTGGGGATGTGCCCGCAACCAAGGCACATGCCCCCAAATGGAATCGAACCTGGGACCCTTCAGTCCGCAGGCGGAAGCTCTATCCACCGAGCCAAACTGGATAGGGCGCCCTTTACATTTTTAACAATGAAAATGAAGTCTATTAAATTTAAACTCTGAAAACACACACACACACAGCAAGATCCTTCAATGTGTGAAACACCAGAGTAAATTAATTAACTCTGTTTTCCGAAGTCATGGAAAGGATAGCAGACAGGTATGAGTCATTTATTCAACTTTTAAGTGACAGTGACCTTGTGCCCCCTATGGTCAAACAAGCACACTACAAGAAACAAGCAGTTCTCTTAAAAGTGGTCCAGTGGCTCAGTTGGTTGCAGTGTTGTCCTGATGTGCCAGGGCTGAGGTTCGTTCCCTAGTCAGGGCACATACAGGAATCAACCAGTGGGTGCATGAGTGGATGGAACAGCAGATTTCTCTCTCTCTCACTCTCTACCTATCTATCTAAACAATAAAGGAGAAAAAAATTATTTAAACAAGTAGGAGAGCATAACAATGTGGATTGAAGGGAAGACCTTCAAACTTAGTATGAAAAGAAGACATAAGACAAGGCAAAAAATACTTAAGTGTGACTAAGTAGATGTTCTTAGGGTCAATTTATTGAGTGGCTAAGATTTAATTATAATTATAAGCAAAAGCCGAACATAAAAGGTCATTAACAGAATTCAATTTAAGAAAGTTATTTTCCACAATGTAATATACAGTTGATGTATTATAGAATTGTATGTTTGAAACCTATATAATTTTAGTTATTAGTGTTACTATTACCCCTCCTTCTCTTATTGTATTTAAGGCACTTCTTTTCACTTGGTGAAATATAATGGGACATTTGGGGTACCTCCCATTTCATTTCTAGGTTCTGCAGAGTGGGATTATGTATTCACATGAACAAAATTTGGTTATCACAAAATGTTGATATCCATTTTAGAAGCATTTCTATCTGTGGCAAATTGTATATAAATTAATATTATTTTTTTCCATTCTCTTCTATTGGTTTGACATTCTCTTGTAATTAATTTTTTTATGATGGTGCAAAATCAGTTTTGAGAAAACAAGTTTAACTTAAGGTAACACAAAACATTGCAGTTGGTATTAATGGTTTTTACTGTACAGTAAAATCTCATTTAATGAGTATAAATTGTTGTTTTTAAATAAATTTGCTCTGTTGAATCCAGATATCATTAAAATGTAAATTTTCTGCTACTGTGAATAGACAAGACTGTTTCATCATTTAAGTAAAATAAATGCTAAGCACATTGTTCACATCATTATCAGCACAGTATCCTTTTTCTTTGTGTGCCACCTTATCTTCTAATGTTAGCTTGACAGTAATTTATGGTGTGCTGCTAGATAAGTCATCAAAATCCAAGGGTAAGAGTCCTGGTTGGTAAAATGTGGAAATTAAGGGCATGACTTGCAACTTGCATACATCACTTCAGTTCCTATCTCACTGGACACAACCTAGTCACATGGTGTATGATTGGATGGGAACTAGGACATTAGTTTTTAGCCGAGCCGCCAAGTGTCCAGCTTATAGAAGGGGCTAACACAGAGGGACACAAAGTAGTCTCTGCTACCGTAAGTCAACGAGTAGTACGCTCAGGGTTTATCCCATTCCCTCTCAAAAGACCTAAGATTCCAACCAAGTGAGATAGTTATTAAAGGGATAATCTTGAATGTGTGTAATATATTTAAAAAGTTATTAAAAACTTCAAATCTTGACCTACTGTTAGTAACAAATTACTTATCCCTGATCTCTCAAAACACTACAGCTGTTGAGTTTGATGGCTGTTTCCCAGCCCAAGTATGTAATTCACTAGTAAAAAATCCCAATTTTCCACTACTAAAATTACAACAGAATAAATGTAACATGTCTATAACACTTTACAAAGAAAAACATCATGGAGAGTAGGTGGGTGAGCTGCTTATCATACTGGGCCAGCCAAGTCCAAAGGGTTATCTCTTAACCTAGAGAGTATCTGACGTGTAATAGATATGTTACTTTTATCTGCATAACTTCCCTCCTTCTGCTGGGGGCTCACCATCCTCATCTTACTTTGGAGAATTATCACTCAAATCCAATCAACTGGACAGCAGTCTTCTCATTCTGTCCTCACCTAGAAGAAGGGGGTAAGAAACGTTGGGGTCTTTTTAAAATCTTTTAAATGTTTTTTAAAAATTGATTTGAGAGAGAGAGAGAAACATCGATTGACTGCCTCCTGCACGTGCCGACCCGGAACCGAACCCACAACCTTCTGGTGTACGGGATGATGCTCCAACCAACCAAGCCACACCAGCCAAGGCGAGGATGTATTTCTTAAAAAACAAAAAAGATTTGCTTCTTGCACCATCTGCTTTCTCCACGGTTTCCCATGTTTCGTTCCTTGCTTTTCATTATCAAGATGTCTCAGCTACCTGTCTGATAATCCTCACTCGGTTGCCTGTTCATGTATTTTTTAAAACTATATTTTTATTGATTTCAGAGAGGGAGGGAGAGAGAAACATCAATGATGAGAGTCACTGATTGGCTGCCTCCTGCAAGCACACTATTGGGGATCAAGGGCGCAACCCGGGGCACGTGCCCTTCACTGAAATAGAACCTAGGACCCTTCAGTCCACAGGCTGACGCTCTATCCACTGAGCCAAACCAGCCAGGGCTTTCCTGTTCATATTTAAGAGTGAGGAGCTAAAACATAGGTTAGAAGCTCTGTGTGTTATGGTGGAAAGGGGCTGTTGAACCTCACTGCTCAGTGATCTGGCTGGATCATTTATTGGGAAACCCTCAATTTCAAGAATTTTAGGTCTTTTCTCTTGTGCTAGTTATTCTCCAAGAGTATCATGCAGAATCAGGCAGGAGCAAAGATGACCTGAAATCTGGTCTTTCAGTCAAGGAAGAGAATATACAAATTTCTTTGGGCTGAGTAGAAGGTGCAGCAAACTGGACTAAGCAATGGTGGAATGAACACTCCATGGGCAATAATAAAATTTTTTAAAAGAATCAAGATGCCCTAGCTCCATGGTCAGCAAACTGCGGCTCGCGAGCCACATGCGGCTCTTGGCCCCTTGAGTATGGCTCTTCCTAAGCCTTAGGAGTACCCTAATTAAATTAGTAACAATGTACCTACCTATATAGTTTTTTAAAAAATTTGGCTCTCAAAATAAATTTCAAACGTTGTACTGTTGATATTTGGCTCTGTTGACTAATGAGTTTGCCGACCACTGCCCTAGCTGGTTTGGCTCAGCAGATAAGAGTGCCGGCATGCAGACTGAAGGGTCCCAGGTTTGATTCTGGTGAAGGGCACATGCATGGGTTGCAGGCTCAATCCCCAGTACGGGGCGTGCAGAAGGCAGCCGATCAATGATTCTCTTACCATTGATATTTCTCTCTCTCCCGTCTCTGAAACCAATAAAAAAAATTTTTTAAAAATCAAAAGATTACATTTGATGCTCAAACCGTCTTTAAAAAAATGTTAAAATTAAAGAAAAATAAGTAGCACTGACTTGTGAATGTCTTTATACATGAAGACTACTTATCCTTTGATATGTTGCAAGTATTTTTCTGAATTGGGCAGGACTCATATTTTCAAATTCCTCACTAGTAGAGTGGGTAAGAATACAACTCTGGTGCTAGACTGGGGTTCAAAACCTGGATGGCACTTTCTGACTATAAAACTTTGGCAAGTTACATCAGCACCTGTGACAAGTCTGTGTGTGGGAACAATAGTACCTACTCTCTGTTTTTGAGGATCAAGTAATTATTTTATTCGTGTAAGTTTAGTTCATCTGTCTAAAGCACTTAGAACAATGCTCAGTACATATTCAGCTTTTTGTAACTGTTACCTATGGTAAGGAAAAGAGATGACATACATGGAGCCACTGTATTTCTTTCTTTTCTTTACATGTTTTTATTGATTTGAGAAAAGGAAGGAGAGGGAGACAGACCAAAACATCAACCAGCTGCCTCCTATATGTATCCCAACCTGGGACCGAAGCTGCAACCTAGTCACGTGCCCTGACTGGGAATGGAACCGGTGACCCTTTGGTGCACAGGACAACGCACAGCCACCCGAGCCACACCGGCCAGGGCACCATTGTGTTTCTTACCTTGTTTGAATCAAGAATTTGTATAGAGCTCTCTCTTTATTTGAAAAATATATAAACCAAAAGTTTCCAACTTCTTGTACATGTTGAAAACTTTCATTAAAGATCTCTTGGATACAAAATATGGTCCAAGTAGCTCAAAATTAATTCTATGGCATATTCTAAAGTCATACTTATTTTGAAAGTCTGAAGATTTTTTTTATGGTAAAAAAATACCAAGCTGAAACTTTTTATTTTGCTAATGTACAAACAGAAGATCACAGTCCACTTTCTATGGTTTCTAAGCACAACTGATTGTTTCCGTAAGATGTTGCTGACCTTCATAGAGCAGTGCCCGATCTTCTGTGAAAACCCAACCTGCCTTCCTCCCGACCCACAGAATTAATGTCTCTTCAGAAGTCTTGTCGGATGTTTTCTTTGTTGGCCTCTCCAAGTTGCTGCTTCATTTGAAAGACTTCATTTTCTAATTGTACAATAGTCCTTTCAATCTCATAATTCTTACTGACCAAGGATACCCAACTAGAATAGAAAAATAAAGGAAAAATTATTCATTGTAAAATTTCTTTTAGAATATTTTATTAGATATACATTTTCAGTCAGGGCCGTAACATTAATCTTCACTTTCAACTTTTCTTTTTAATGTTTTTATTGATTTCAGAGAGGAAGGGAAAGGGGGAGAGAGAGATAGAAACATCAATGATGACAGAGAATCATTGATCAGCTGCCTCCTGCACGCCCCCCACTGGGGACTGAGCCCACAATCCGGGCATGTGCCTTGACCAGGAATTGAACTGTGACCTCCAGGCTCACAGGTTGATGCTCAACCACTGAACAACATTGGTTGGTCTGCATTATTTCTTACAACTGCATGTGAATTTATAATTATTTCAAAAGAACTGAAGAGATAAGAAAGAGTGAGGGAAGATAGTATTTTAAGTGATTAACTGAAAAGGAGAGAGGAATAGGGCAGAGTCATTAGTTAAACACAGTGGAGAAATTTCTAGAGTTGATAAGAAAGAGTTCCAGCAATTCAAGGAGTCTTTCCCTAGGAAAAAATCTCTAAAGACAAACAAAAAGAAACACACATGTATGTTTAGGTTATATTAGCTTGGAAAAAATATGAAAAGTTGCCTAATAGATAACATGGAGTACATGAAGGTGGAGACGAAGGTGAAACAAGGAGAGTACTATATGTGACAGAGGGAGGGAAGGTAAAAAAACAGCAAAAAAAAAAAAAAAAAAAAAAAAGAGAGAAAAGGAATAACACAAAAATTCACAATTATATTTAGGAATTTGTATAAGCTTATTTGTGTATATAAAGAACAACATTCAAAAAAGAAAATATATAAACAAAGGGTAAAAAGGACTAAGACACCAATTATCAAGAAAGTACTAAAACTCCCTTCTGAAAGCTAAAAATAGGTAATTTTTCCCCCCCTTTAAAAACAAGTAGAACTGCATTCAGAGAAGAAACACTGCGCTGAAAACAGGGCACTCTAAGAACAGAATCAATTAGCAGCGGCTCGGGTTTTGGTTCAACTCTTCCATTGTCTTCTAAGCCCATGCTTCAGGAGGAGGCAAGGCAGTATTCAGAAGACAGCACTGCTTTGACACCTGTGACATCCATCCCATTGGAATACTGTTTGAATCAGACTACTGAATCTTGATCTTAAATCTGCTAAGCAATTTAATACATGATGGAATTGGAGGTACTCACTTTGACTCCATTTCTCTTAATTTAGATCCAGCTGTGAGTTGCATGTTCTTTCGCTGCCAGTTTAAATCTTGAATATGTTTCCTGTAAAAAAAAAGTACTTATAAAACCCACCTACATTTTAACATTTTCTGTTGACTAAAGTCAACAGAAAAAATCTATAGTCAATGTAATATATCTTTAATTCCTTGAGAGCAGATACATGAAATCATACCCATTCCAGAAATTAACTTTCCTCTAATTATTTTTCAATTCAATTTCATAAAACACGCCTATTGTGAAAAAACTAAGCACACACACATATGCAGGCTAGAAACTGAAAGCCCTCCTCCCATGTGCTTCTCCTCCTCCCCGAGAACTGCTGGTTAGTTTTTGGTAGATGTCCTTTGGACTCTTTCCTATATGTGTAGAGATTAATTTGTTTATGGGTTGTTGTTTTTTTCACATAAATCAGAATATGCAAGTTATTCTGCAACTTTCCCCCTTTCTAAAAGATCATTTTCAATGTCTGCAGACTTGTAAATTCAAAGTGACCTGGTAGAGATGTTTTCAGACCTCAGGTCTCTTTCTCCTCCACTCAGGTGGGGCACACCCAACACTGGATGCCGGACAAAGAGCAGATCATCAATAGCTTACTCTCATATGACTATAATCCATTGGTTCCTTTTTCTTCTCACTCTATTAATTAGGGGTTCAGCTAAACTTTATTCTGAAATGAGGAAACATTTTACCTTAACTTCTGGAGCTCTTTCTGTGCATGTTCAATCATATGAACTAGATTTCTAAGGAAGAAAATGAGAAAAATCAGATTAAAGTACATTAAAATCTAACAGAACCAATTAAAAGTGATCTAGCTGACACAGGGTCATATTTTTCTGCTTAAAAATAGTTAATATTGCCCTAGCTCGTTTGACTCAGTGCATAGGGCGGTGGCCTGCAGACTGAAGGATCCCAGGTTCTATTCTGATCATGCCCAGGTTGTGGGCACTTTGTTTCTGGTGTTCTCTATTCAGTCAATTCTTATTTTTGCAGATTCTGTATTAATGAATTTTCCTACCCAATCAGATTCATTTGTAACCTCAAAATCAATACTTGCAATGTTCTGGATCATTCGGCAGACATTCTCAGAGCAGTGAAAAATCTGAGCAGTGGACGCACGTGTTCCCAGCTGAAGTGGAGTAAGACGACGCTCTGCCTGCCTGTGTCAGGTCTCATACAGAGATGACTGAAGGATGGAGCCTTATGTCCAACTCTGACAAGTTACTCAATACTTCTGAACTTTGTTTTCTCTTTTAAAAAGAAAATAGAACCTGCCAGGATGAGTTATTTATATGTACATGTGTATGTATTTTCCCCAGGAGAAATATCACACTATTTGCTTATTCAGTATTTAAGACCACTTTTATAGAACATAACATGAAACCAACAAGAATCAACTATATAAGTAATTCCCGTTAAGAATTACATTCTACTAAGTTGTGATTTGTAAATCAGACCTCAGAATTCATTTTATTATATTATACAATAAACGTGATAGTCAGGTTTATGTTTGGTTGTTTTATTGATAGTTAGGTTTATGTACACAAACTCTGAGGTGGGTCTCAGATGGATGTGAAAGAGACACATTGATTGGTTGCCTCCTGCCTGCGCCCTGACCAGGACCAGGGATCGAGTCTGCAATAGAGGTACTTGCCCTTGATAGAATCAAATCCACAACCGTTCAGTCCCAAGGCTGTCGCTCTAACCACTGAGCAACTGACTAGGGTTCAGCTCTACTATTTTTATCCCAGTTCCTCTATCCTACTTCCTACATTAAAAACAAACACACACACACAAAAAACCAAAGCTGTGGGTGGAATGGGTTTTTTAAAAAACAACAAGCAATTTCTTACTCATTATATACTTTCCAGGCATTGCATCCATGCTGTGACATTAGTTCTAGATTCTCAATTCGAACGGCTTGATGCTCTAACTGGGCCATAGAATTGTTTACACATTCTTGCCATGCAGTTATGTCATTTTTCTGACCCGAGGAAGGGGCTGGAAGTTCATATCTGAAATTAAACAACAATATAACTACAGAGTTCCCCAAACCTTTATTTCTCTTCCCAACAGAATGCCTCATGGGCCTAAGCACACTATAAAAACTACAGAAGACTGAAGACAAGATGCAGACTTTACAATAACAAAAAACCTATTTACCCTAACAAGCAATCAACTTACAAAGAGGAGTTAGCAATATTACATACAGCTACAAAAAACTGTTCCCATCAATGTGAAAAGATTCACTAATCTATGGTACACTCATATAAAGGACTGCTATATTAGATATTAAATGATGTTACTGAGGAACACTTAAAACATTAAGATGTTTGTAATGTAGTAAGGGAAAAAGGTAGGACACAAAAAACCATGCCATCATTTTGTAAAACACACCTATGATCTATCCACCTTCCCACCCACACCCCTCTAGAGAAAAATATTGGATCTCACTCTGTTCTCTTCACACTGCCCAGTCTTTTAACACTGCCAACAGAGCCAGCAAATACCCTTCATAAATGTGTTTACTACTAATGAGTTACTACAAAATGGAAGTTTTCATTTCCATTTTAATATTATTACTAGATACTGTGTAAAAACTGCAATTATTCTTAAAAAACTGAGGGAAATGCAACTGGGATCAAGAGGTAATAAACCATTTTGTTTTAAAAAAACAAAAACAAACACCTTAGGGGGAAAAAAGAAAAAAATAAACCACACTTTATAAATGTAGCATTTTTCAAACCTGACAACAACCTAGAGCAGTGATGGCGAACCTTTTGAGCTTGGCGTGCCAGCATTTTGAAAAACCCTAACTTAACTCTGGTGCCGTGTCACATATAGAAATTTTTTGATATTTGCAACCATAGGAAAACAAAGATGTATATTCTTGATATTTATTTTATATATTTAAACACCATTTAACAAAGAAAAATCAACCAAAAAAATGAGTTCGCGTGTCAAAGGTTCGCCATTACTGACCTAGAGTAAGAAATATTTTACACTGTGACCCACTACACAAAGCAATACCTACCTGTAGATACAATGCATTCTGACATTTTCTATCCTACTTCTTTACCAAGTGCTGTGGTGCCTTTCTACATTTACTTCACAACCTACTGCTTACGGGTCATTACAAGTTGGTTGGAGCATCTTCCCATACACCAGAAGGTGGTCAGGGCACACACCTGGATTGTGGGTTCCATCCCTGGTTGGGGAGCGTACGGGAAGCAATCGATCAATGTTTCTTTCTCTCTCTCAAATCAGTAAAAACATATCCTCGGGTGAGGATAAAAAAAAAGAAACACCTTCGAACATGAACACAGGATGAACTACTACTACATGAAAAACAAACACATAAGCAGACAAGGATTTTCCCCTCCCAATATTTGTTCTAACATGGCTGTAGTAGTTTTACAAAAAAACTAAGATTAAAGAATGATTTGAGCCCAGCTGACTCCAGAAATAGGACTTACCGTTTCATACTGAGCAATTCAATTGGTTGTCGAGCAGCCAGTCTTTCAAATTCATTTCTCATTATGTCTGTCTGATGTGGAAATTAGAGAATTGTTTCCAAAATCATATCAACAAGTTAAAATTAACAACCACCAAACAAATAATGAATCTAACCTACTAAAATGTTTATAGTTTATAATGACCCATGATAAGTGATCATCACCCTTCTCACGAGTCTTCTCAGCGTTAAATGCTCTCTAGGATCTGGAGAACAGGCACACACTTCATATGTAAAGGGTCTGGGCGGACAGGACTGATTATCCTAGTCAGTGATTCTCAATCCCAGCAGTAGACTAGAATCAGCTGGGAGCTTTGAAAACAATTCCAATCTCAGCCCCACCCCACCTTGTTCCCCTAGTCCAGTGGTCGGCAAACTGCGGCTCACGAGCCACATGCGGCTCTTTGGCCCCTTGAGTGTAGCTCTTCCACAAAATACCACATGCGGGCGCGCATGAACAGTACAACTGAAACTTCGTGGCCCATGCACAGAAGTTGGTATTTTGTGGAAGAGCCACACTCGGGGTCAAAGAACCGCATGTGGCTCGCGAGCCACAGTTTGCTGGTCACTGCCCCAGTCCATTTAATTGTCCTGAAGTGGAGACTGGACACAATTGTAGTATTTGTTTTTAATTCACCAGTCAATTGTAAACTAAAGCCAGTGTCGAGAATCATGGATCTAAGTATTCATTGGGGGTGAGGAATAGAGGGCTTGGGCATAAAATGATTTGCTGTAAGGCTATGAACCTAAGGCTATAGTTTCTTTTTTGGTCCTGACTGCTATTTTTACACTTTACTCTTTACCAAGAATGAAGGGGGGGGGGGGGGGGGGGGGATGGGCAAAAAGAAAAGAAAAAAAAAACACACCAAAAAAATCAAAAAACAAAACTGGCTTCTACTATCTGGTCTAACAATTTCCCCCAAAATTGTGGTATAACTCTGTTTCTTTGGGTCCAATGTTTTGATCAATATCCTATTCCATTTGTTCTGCACATTTCTAGCCCTGAATATAAAGAACTGCATAAGTGAAATATTTAGTTATCCCATGTAATTTCATTTTTGAAAGGTGCAACTTTCTCAACAATTAGGCCTAAGGGGGGGTAAAAAAAAAAAAGGCTTTCAGAAGCCTACATTCCTGGTTTACAAGTTTTGCATTAAGCATTTCTTATTGGAGAAAACCTTTTTTTTGACTACTGCTGTTACACAAAGCTCTAAGAAAATAGTTACCTAGTTTCCTGCAGAAAACCAGGGTATTCTAGCTAGAGAATATGCAGTGACAGACAAGGATAACAATTAGATAAAAGAGAAGCTAGAAAAATGAAGCAAGCAATCTTGAGCCATTAATGTAGGAACTCTTACCTAACTCACATGGCCAGTTAAGTGAGAGATCTGGAGTTTGAACTCAACTCGCCGCAAAGACTGAGCCAACTCTCATGGAGCTAATTTATGAAAAAACACTAGGCGTGCCTGGCACCAGTAAGCATTCACTGAATAAAACTGCCTTAGAAGCTCTTTAAATATGTAGGTGCCTATTCTGTACCAGGCAGGCTTCTAAGTGATAAAGATATGGTGGTGAAGAAGACATAACTACTTTAATTATTTGTATAGCTTTATCAACAATCTAATATTTTCTGACTTATTTGTCTGTCCTCACACTCTAGAATGTAACCTCCATGAGTATGGACCTAACCTATCCTGTGCCCTTTACTTGGCATAGAAAAGACCTTCACGAACAGTTGTTAAATGAATTAACAAAGGGCAGTTTCAAAGCCAGTTTGAGGAGTGGTTAGGGTCTTTGAGAAAATTAGCCTAAGCTGCAGTTTTCCCATCTAAAAAAGTTGGGATAGTAAACATAATTATATAGTTCACAGGCTATTTTTAGGACAGAGAGTGAGCCCAGTACACTACCAGCTCCTATTATTAAAAAGGATTAATAAATCAGAATACTAATTATAAAGATAGGAAGCATGTTGTATTTTAGAGAGCTAAAAAAACTAGTTCAAGTATTTTTAAGTTTGTAATTGAATGCAATCTCTGAAACTTTCAAAAATCAATCTACTAAGAGAGCATTACTGTACTTAATTCTTGATGTGGTACTATCTATATTTGGATAACAATATTTCGAAAAAGCATGGGAAAATAGGGTATCATGGGAAAATTTCTCTCCTACTTAAAACAGTATTTTTTTCATGTTACTTCAACATAAAGACTGCATTTTAATGACAGAATTCTTTCATAAACGGTTACCTATAACGGGGAAAACCTCAAACATGTATGTATTAAAATGCTTAACAGAATCCATTAACTTAAAAATAATATTTTACCTTTAATTTCGCTCATTAGACCCTAAATATCTTGGGTGTACAGACAAAACATGTAACTGGTATATTAGGCAGATATGGTTGGTCCCCTCATTCACGTTCTGTAAACACCTAGGCTTTATACAGAGGCTAGGACCATCCAGGGGTTCTCAGGCGCTTAGGGCATTGGGCTGATCGATACTTAAAAACCCCACATCACTTAGAGTGGACCTCAGAGCGTAGAGGACCCCGCTGAGCAGTAACACAAGGAATCTAGCTCAGAATCACGTACACACTAATTTTTGCATTGTTAGGTAATTTTCGGAGCTTCAGAAAGTCTGTGGGTCTCAGAATAACAACCCCAGAGCAGAAGGCTTACCTAGCTTTTTTTTAATAAAAATTGTTTTTTAAAATCCTCACCTGAGGATAGTTTTCCATTGATTTTTCAGGAAGAGTGTAAGTGCGGAAAAGACAGAGAGAAACACATCGGTTGGTTGCCTCCCGCATGCCCCCCGCCCCCTCACCCCCGACCAGGGCACGGGCCCGCAACCAAGGTACGTGCCCTTGACCGGAATCCAATCGGGACCCTTGGTCCGCAGGCCAACGCTCTATCCATTGAGCCAACCCGGCTAGGGCCTATCTAGCTGTTTTCAATGGCCTGGTAATAGCTACGCAAGTCAAGCAAGCAATACTTAAAAGCCGGAATTTAGAATTCACTTGAACGTGGTAAGGCTCTCAACCCAAACTAAAGGTTCGCGGGAATCCTGATACCTATGCCGGGCTCAAGACATCACACTTACCTCAAAAGCAGAATAATCCGGGGCTGTCAGGTAGCTCAGGTAGTTCTTAGTAGGTCGGTATCGGCGAGTTTCCTCCTCCACCAGTGCCGCAGCCTGAGAACGAGAAAGGGGGCCAGTGTCGGGGCAGCAAATTGCACGCGGCTGCTTCCAGCTCCAAGGGCCAGCGAGCGCGAGTCTCCTGCAGAGACACCCAAACTCACCGCTTCCCGCACTCCGGGCGCTTCATAACCTTGGTCAAAATACGGCAGCGCATCCACCACAGCCTCTCCAGCCACCAGGCCTGTGCCCGCCATCCTGAAGTTCACCTGCGTTTTCTGAAACTGCTCAGGCTCAAGCCTGTTTCAATACGCCTGCGCCCGCCGCCCACAATTTACGTCACGTGCGCATGCTCAGTTGTTAATTCTGAAGGCGCGCTCGCCCTGTTGTTTTGTTTTGGCCGGATGTGACGTCACGTCGTTGCCCAATCGGTAGACCGTGTCAATTTCCCGTCCCGGCCTGCACCACTTTTATGCTTCCGACTGGCTGCAGCTTGTGGAGGTGTGAGACCGTTGCTCTCCTCCAGGACGCGCTCTGAGAGGGGATCCTAACACTTCTGTGTGGGACTGGCTGCAGGATTTGGCGGGGGGAGAGAAACCGGTTTCCCCCCTCGGCTTACTCCTCTAACCTTCCACCTCCCCTTAGGCTCCTCTCCCCTTGCCCTTCCGTGCTGTCCTCCCACTCTTCGTTCTCGGCGCCCTAAGATGCTGCGCTTTGGGTAAGGGCAGTGTTTTCACAACTTTAATGGTCTGCCTACCAAAAGGAATCCGATCTACACCAGGCGAGATTGGTAACTGCTTACCAACCCCAACTTTTAAAAATCTTGTCATTTTACCTTCCGGACGTTTGTAAAATCCAGTCATTTTGTTGTTAGGACACCCGGTAATAGAATATATCCTGCAGTCTAAATCCAAGCGTTTTGTCTGCCAAGTGCCTGAAAATGTTGGCCACGGTAATTAAGCCTGGTTAGTCTAGGGTCAATTCAGACCGTCATTTATGCAGTGGATTTTAGTATGTTGATTTTTATATCCTGCAACTTTGTTCATTTATTATTTCTAATAGTTTTTTGGTGTAGTCTTTAGGGTTTTCTATATATAGAATCATACATGAAAAAGTGACACCGGATTACCTTTTAACCTGTTAGATAAATGTGCTAGCTATAGATTTAGTGAAATAAAAGATCTTTACATTTTAAGCAATTTTACTTAAAATTCTCCGAGACCCATAGAATTTTTGTATTTATTCATTAGAAGAACTGTAAACAACATTTTATACACATCTTGAACAATTCTTTTACAAACATGTCCAGAATTCATAAAACTTTACAAAAAACAAAACAAAACAGACCTAAGAAAAGGAAGCAGCTCCAGCTTACAGGGATAAAATACGACCCTCATCCCCAAAGCAAAGGTCTCACAGAGGGATGGCCAGGATCCACCACAATAATACCTCCTGCCCCCATTTTATAAACAATTCCCAGTTACTGATTGTTCCCTCGGGTTGGATTGTCAGAAGAGACCACATGGAGAGATATCTGGTAAAAGCCCCACTGGGGTAAGCTGCTTAATAAACATTTTTAAAAAGACATGGGCTCAGTTCTACTTGCTGGACCCACATCTATAGTAATTATGTAGCACCGGTTACCTGGTGTCTGCTTCAATTCATCCATGCACACCTGAATGGGTGAATTGACAATACTGTACAAGTCAATAAACTATGTCCTCATATGCCTTGTAAGGTTTTGTTAAGCTTGAATAAATATTTTTATGCCAGTTAAAACCATCATTAGGAGTTGAAGAAAACTGACATTTGCTGTAACACCAAAGAAAACGGCACCATCACTGACAAGTTCCTCTTTCCAATCACTAACTGCGGCTTTAGACCTTAAAGGTTAGGGTGATTATGTGGTGTTGTCCCAGGTAATGTTCATCTTCATGACTCCAATTAGAGCAAAAATCCCAACAGTCCTAGGAGAACTAAAAAGAGTCTCATCTAGACAGCTCTAGTTTGAAGTCCCTTATCCTCAGAGCTGAGTTGGCTCTGGTACAATTCAGCTTAAAAAAGAACTTTTCAATAGCTACAATCACATAGAGCTCAAATGTCCATCTTAGGACCAACCAGCTTTATCTGTGTTCACCAACGAACAGTTTTGGCTTCAGTCCTGGTTCTATTGTATAACTTCGGGCAAGTTATTTAACTCCTTTGAATTCCAGTTTCTTACTAGTAAAATGGAGATACAAATATCTCAGAAAGTCGATTTGAAGACTAAGATGACATACACACATGTACGACAGTGCAAGGCACAGGGTAGACACTAAAAAAGTAAAACGTAGTTCTCATGCCCTTGGAAGGACATTTCCTATTAGTTGTAATTCTAAAAAGTTTCATGTTGACACATGAGGGACATGCTACTCCAGTGCCACATAGTGTGGGGGAGGAGTTGCAAGATGTCTACTTTTACACGGTACTCAGTAACAGTATTAATAGATAGGGCTTCTAATAAGTGAGACTCCCCTAGATGGAACATTGGACAGAAAACAGCCCATAGGTTTAAAGCTGCCATGTAGTTCAGTGATGAGAATTACATGTTGGAGAGCTAGTGTTAGCCACTTCTGTCATGCCTCCCTAGTACCTTGAACTCAGCACTTCTCTCATTGTGCTCCTCTTTGAGCTGCTTTTTAAAAAATGCAACACCAAGTCTTTCCCTGATAAAAGACAAGTGCCTTTACAGCCTAAGCACAAAACACAAAGAATAAGCCCAAGAATCAAGTAGAAAAGGCCACTTAAAAACAACCAGAGGCAGAGTGAAGAGAGCATTGGTTCCAGATGACTCCCGACAATTCTCCAGTGATTACAAAGCAGCAACGGGAGACTCCTCCTCCAAGACTCTGGCCCGCTCTGGAAGCTTTTCAGCTTTCAAGGATTTTGTAGAATACTTCAGGGCATCCTGACTCTTGGAAAAATACTTTCTTTGGCACTTTCTGTCCTATTTAGGATGAGAAGTCAGTAGGAGATTTCATTTCTTCTGCAGAAATTTCATTTTACTTCCTACAGGGAGAAAAAAGTAGAGTGAGCTCTCATTAGTTCATTTTTTTTATTGTACATTATTTGAGGCAAGGGATTAATAACCTAGTTATTCAGAACAGCTCTGGAATAAGCTGCTATATCAAGCTAACAGTTGATGTGATTAACCGCTTCCTCCAAGGTCTAATTGTAGAGGCGGAAGAGAACTCAGACATCATCTAATCCAGTGGTTTTCAACCCTGCCTGTAGGTTAAAATCACTGGCATGCTCCCCAGAGATTATAATATTGTGGTCAGAGCTGAGAACCACTGATCTAATCTAACCCCATGGTATAAAGATGAAACAACAGCCCAAGGCATAATTTGTCCACGGTCTCTCAGCCAGTTAAGGACAAGGCCTAATTTTAATTAGGGGTATATATTTCAAAGATGAATGTAAATACCATAGATTGTAGGTTCTTCATTGTTTTGGGCTAGCACACCACTGTTCTTCTATATCATACTGAAAACTTAAAAGGTAACTATAATTGAACAATCATAAACTACCATATTTCTTTTTAAAAAATATTTTTTTCTTGATTTCAGAGAGGAAAAGAGAGGAGAGAGATGGAAACATCAATGATGAGAGAGAATCATTGATTGGCTGCCTCCTGCATGTCCCACACGGGGACTGAGCCCACAACCTGGGCATGTGCTCTGACCGGGAATCAAACCATGACCTCCAGGTTCATAGGTCGACATGCAACCACTGAGGTACGCCAGCCGGGCCCATGTTTCTTTATGATGTGTAAAATTAGAGACTTGCAGGACAACCTCTGTTGTTTCAGATGTCCTCTAAGCCAGATGTTTTTAAACTGGAGTCCATGAGGGACTTTAGGGGGGTTCATAAACACCCTAAAATTATATGCAAAATGTTTGTATGTTCTAACTATATTTTTCTGGGGAAAAGTCCAGTTTTTATAAGATTCCCCCAGGGATGTGACCTAGAAAAGAGTAATAATCGTGACATGCAAATTCTTACATCCTAAGGAAGCATCATCTGAGGAAAACGGTCCCCTAGACAACTCTGACGGAGAATCCCAACCTCTGAGAAAGAGACTTCTTTTGCTCCAAAACACTTTGGAATTAGGGGTCATGGTTTCTGGTCAGCCTACTTGGGTTGTATCCTTGATCTGATTGTAAAGCTTTTGCAATGAGGCATGCTTACTGCAAAAGCTTTTCTCAGCCTCGTTTTTCTAATAGGAAGATACGGCAACTCACCAAGACTCCGCAAAATTCTGTTCACCCCACTGGGTTCAGACTCAGGAATTGTTTCCAAATACTGGAAGGCCCGGACCTCAAACAAACCTACAAGGAAAAATCATGGTGAAACTGTCCAACGCTCAAGATTGAAAATCCATTAAAACTCTGTGTTCACTACTATGTATCTTCATAGTTAAAACAATATTACAAAAAATATTACCCATAATAAACAACTCAGATTTTGAGCCCTTGTAGCTTTATGCTATTTTTTGTTTATATTATTTTGGAACCTTCCAAGTGCTCACTAAATAGGGAGGAAGAACTTCATGAGGAAACCGACCTTTCACCCCACTTTTCCGAAGCTCTCGGTCCTGGATGAATCCTGCAAACATCTGAGTTTCCATGAAGAGATCCAGGAAGTGGCGAACGCTGCGGGAGGTGTGAGATTTACGGAATGGCTCCCTTTGGAATACACGCTCCCCACGCTCAGTGACAGTCATGTTCAGAGAGTAATGTCCCACCAGCTCCACGAAAAACCTGACAAATGCTTCGGACACCAGAGAGTTGAGCGTCACATCTGATGCAAAAGGAAAGAGGGGAAAAAAAGAAAAGAAAAAGTCCTCTAAATGTTGTGTTTATGGGAACACCGAGTCTAGTTATGAAACTGATGCCTAGGAAATCATGATTAAAGGAAGGAGAATGAACATAGGCATACTCATTCTTAGCGTTCTTGCACTCTCCATGACTTGCAAAAGCAAAGTCATTCTTACCTTCAATTCCTTCCCACACAAACACTCCCATTACATGTTTGATATGCAAAGCCGGGCTTGCACTTTGATGATTTCACTGGGACTGCTCTTTCTAAGGCCACCAGTGAGAACCAGACAACTTTGCTCTACTCTTCTATTGTCAGACTTCTTTAAATTCTATGTTGCATTTGTGCTAATCCCCTCCTCAGTCCTCGGGTCTCCCACAACTGTATGCTTTCTTGATTTCCTGATTCCTCTCCTGCCTTTAGACCAATTTTTCTCTTGCATTTCGTTCCTCTTCCTGAGCACGGTCCCTTCCTTAAGCAGCTAATTGGCATAGAGATAGATAGAGCTGGCTGTCCACGTTGATAATTCTGAACCTTAGATCTCCATCCCTGGTATTTTACGAAAATTCATCTTCTACATTTTCAGACTTCCTATGGGTGACCATCATTTGGCTGTCCCATTAGCACTTAAATCCCATTTGTCTGAAAGTCACCATATAAGGTCCTTTCAGGAAATTAGTAGAATATGAATTGAATAAATAAATGATACATGTTCTGAACCATATTCATTGTATTTCACCACCAAAATCAGTTTCTCTTTCAACTTTCCCATTTCATATAG
Source organism: Myotis daubentonii (assembly GCF_963259705.1). Classification (NCBI taxonomy): domain Eukaryota; kingdom Metazoa; phylum Chordata; class Mammalia; order Chiroptera; family Vespertilionidae; genus Myotis; species Myotis daubentonii. Next base: position 35,875,269 of record NC_081857.1, on the reverse strand, counting down.
CATCATAATTATCCCATAATAAATAATAATTTACTGAGTGCTTAAGATATGTCAAGCACTATATTGTGCTTTTACTGATGTAAAAGTACGATGAGGTAGGTATTATTTATTTATCTTTTACAGATGAGGAAACTGAGACTCAAAACAAAGACATTCTCCGGAGTCATCTCATCTAGTACAGTGAGAAGCTGCCCGACCGCCAAGTCAGGTGATTTTGAACCAGTACCACATACTATAATGCACTGCCTTCCAGGGTCCAGGCTCAAGCCTCAGATTCACCTTCAACTCCTCCTTTTCCTTCCATATCTGAACAGTACTTTCCCCCTTCACAATGCCTCTAGCTCTTTCCCATGGGCTTTCAAATAGCAACTTCTAAATGTATGTTTCTAGGTTAAATATTTCCTCTGAATCCCAAATACATATATGTAAAAGTCTACTTGGTATCTCCAGTTGTATGTTTGCTAGGTAGTGGATGTCCAATAGGTATCTCAATATTGAAAACTAAACTTTTAATTACTCGTCCAAACCTGCTCCTTCCCTAATGTTCCCCATCAGCAAATAGCCTTAGTGTTCTCATATGTAAAATGGCAATTAAATAATGATACAAAGATGAAATAAGATGTAAACTAAGTTCTTAGCAGCACAATGCCTGAAATGGAGTAAGCCACCCTATAATTGTTATTTGCCCATTTATTCAACAAATACTTACTGAGTATCTATCGAATACTGTTTAAAAGCACTGGAGAAGAAAACAATACAGACAGTTGCTGCTCTCATGGAACTTGGATTCTAGCACATCAGTCGATGATAAAAGCCACGATAAAAAACAAGGTCAGGAGGATGACGTGGAGTTGTAAGGGAACGGGGACAATTTTATTTCTTTTTTTTACAAATGATTTAAAAAATTCTCCTTTATAATAGTCTGAGTTTTCCAAGTGTTCTATAATTAGAACTTATGTACTTATTTATTTTTATTCCTATTCCTCTACCTCCTCCTCCATGGTGACCATCAGCTTATTCTCAATACCTATGGGTCTGTTTCTGTTTTGTTTATTTGTTTTGTATTTTTATTTATTATTTTTTTTAATCCTCACCCAAGGATGTTTTTCCATTGATTTTTAGAGAGAGAGGAAGACACAGAGAAATATCAATGTGAGAGAAACACATCGATTGGTTGCCTCCTGCTCATGCCCCTATCAGGGCCCAGGCTGGAGAGGAGCCTGCAACCAAGATATGTGTCCTTGACCAAAATCAAACCCAGGACCCATCATCTGTAGGCTGATGCTCTAGCCACTGAGCCAAACTGGCTAGGGCTGTTTTGCATTATTAGATTCCACATATAAATGAGATTATACAGTATTTGTCTTTCTCTGTCGGACTTACTTCACTTAGCATAATCATGTCTAGGTCAGTGGTTTTCAACCTTCCTACTGCCGCGACCCTTTAATACAGTTCCTCATGTTGTGGTGACCCCCAATTTCATTGTTACAAACTGAACATAAGTAAAGCATAGTGATTAATCACAAAAACAATATGTAATTATACATGTGTTTTCTGATGGTCTTAGGCGACCCCTGTGAAAGGGTCGTTCAACCCCCAAAGGGGTCGCGACCCACAGGTTGAGAACCGCTGGTCTAGGTCCATCTGTGTTGTCGCAAATGTAAATGGTATTATTGCTGAGTAATAGTCCATTGTGTATATATACACATCTTCTTTTCCCATTCATCTACTGATGGACATCTAGGTTGCTTCCATATCTTGCCTTTTACTAGCAATGCTACAGTGATCATAGGGGTGCATATACCTTTTTGAATTAAGTGTTTTTGTTTTCTTCGGATAAATACCCAGAAGTGGAACTGCTAGGTTGTATGGCCACTCTAATTTTAATTTTCTGAGGAACCTCCATAGTGTTTTTCCACAGCAGCCGCACTAATTTACCACCCCCAGGAGGACAGTCAGGAACAGCCTCACTGACAAGGTGACACTTGGGAATGAAGAAAGAGCAGGAGCCAGGGGGCTTTCTGGGGGAAGAGCTTTCCATAAATGCAACCAGGCAAGTGCAAAAGTCCTGAAGTAGAAGGGGAGCTGGCACAGTGAGGGTCAGCGGGAAGCTCATCATAAGCTTTTTCAGGACACAGGCACAATCTCATACTCCCTACCTTGAATGCCCTGGAGCGGGTGCTGACATTCAGTAAATATTTACTGCCTTGACCGCAAGTCCTCAGGCCACCTGTCACATACCTTGTGAGAAATTCTGCTCCTGAGCCAAAATTTCATTTCGTTCTTCCAAAATCTGCATTAGGGCAGCTTGGAGTTTAGGTGGTAAAATCTCATCCTCGTCAGATACCTTAAGAGAAGAAATTGAAAATGTTCATAAACTTTGAGAGAGAGAAAGAGAGAGCGAGAGAGAGAGCACTAATTAGGGCCCCCAAATGCCACAGTGACTGTAAATGTGGTTGAAGAGTCAGTGTGAAGCTTCCTTCCGCACTGAGCAGACTCCAAGATGCTTATGGCGTCTACATCTTCACTATATTAAATAATATACTTACCAAATTTTCTGGCACTTTCTATTTAATATCTCTCATCTACAAGTCTTATGCTACATTAGAAAGATCATCCCCAAACAAATGGTGTTTCAAAAGTGAAGAGCTAAGGGATTTTGACAAAAATGTCTAGGGAAACATTCTTTCAACCCTGGGTTCAGTGCTCACAAGCCTACATTCAGTTTACATATACTAAGGGCTGCTCTAAGCAGGCATTACCAACTCTCTCTTCCACTTTCATACCCAGAAGAAATGACCACGTCTTTTTTGTCCCTACTGTATACCTTGTACAAATTTCTATTACACCATTTCTAAAACTTTATGTGTATGTCTGCACCCCCTCCCCACTGTTAGACTATAAGGCCTAAGGGCTCAAACTGTGTCTTACTCATATTTAGATTCAGAATATCTGGAAATAATCAGTTTTAAATGCTCATTATGTTTAATTAAATTAGAGGCTTATATGTCAACCCGTCTGGACTTGAAGGGAGAGTTGCCTCTTTTGAGAAGCACCTGTAATCTGTTTCCTCCTTCCTTCTTTGGGATACACAGCTAAGCCCAAGCCAAACGGTTCAGGTCAATTGTGTATGATCAGCCACAGTGCCAGGTCAAGTATGTGTAGGAACTCAAAGTCGTGCCTGACTCATCTTCTCTAAGTACTTTCACATATTTCCTGTCTAATTATCCCCAAACATTATGTAATCACCTCCTTTGTCACTCACCTCCTGTAAGAACTTGTCCGCACAGAGATCAACTATCAGCACCTATAAAATAAAGGACCCAAGCAAGTTAAACCGGTGACAGTCACAGGAAAATCTGTAGGCACTGCTTGGTCAGAAAGTTGCTAAGAAAGTAGATCTTAAAGGTGTCCATCACAAAAAAAATAAATGTCTAACTATGTAAAATGATAAATGTTACATTTTTGTGGTAATCATTTCACAATATATACATATGTTAAATCATTCGTGCACTGGTGGGGAGTGTGGCTTGTGGGGATTGACCCGCTGTGGGAGTGCCTCTCATCTAGGTCACCAGAGCAGCTATGGACCTGCCCTCTGAGTGGCCGCTCCCACTGTGGTAGCAGCTGCTCATGCCAGTCAGCGGAGTGCACTGACCACCAGGGGGCAGCTCCTGCGTTGAGCGTCTGCCCCCTGGTGGTCAGTGTGCATCATAGCAACTGGTCAACTGGTCGTTCTGATCATTCCGCCATTCGGTCTCTGAGCTTTTTTAAAAAAATATATTTTATTGATTTTTTACAGAGAGGAAGGGAGAGGGATAGAGAGTTAGAAACATCGATGAGAGAGAAACATCGATCAGCTGCCTCCTGCACACTCCCTCCTAGGGATGTGCCTGCAACCAAGGTACATGCCCTTGACCGGAATCGAACCTGGGACTCTTGAGTCCGCAGGCTGACGCTCTATCCATTGAGCCAAAGTGGTTACGGCTCGGTCTCTGAGCTTTTATTATATAGGATAAAACTGGGGGGTTGGGGAGGATAAGCCCTAAAAGGGAAGACCTTTCAGTAAATGGTATTAGGAGAGTTGGCTATTCATATGACAAAAAATAAAATAACACCTACCTCCTAGCATATTAAAAAACACACCAAGTTCCAGGATTCAGAATCAAAAACTAAAGGCATGCCCGGCCAGTTGGCTCAGTGGCTGAGCGTTGACCTATGAACCAGGAGGTCACAGTTTGATTCCCAAACAGGGCACATGCCCAGGTTGTGGGCTCATTCACAGTGTGGGGCGTGCAGAAAGCAGCCAGTCAATGATTCTCTCTCATCGTCGATGTTTCTCTCTCTCTCTCCTTTCCTCTCTGAAATCAATAAATATATATATATATATTTAAAAATTAAAGGCACAAGAATAAAGCTTCCAAAGCTTCCAAGATATAAGTAGAAGGATATCTCCATAAAGTTAATATAAGCAAAAATTTAAGTAGCTCACACATACAAAAAAACTCCTACCATAAAGGAAAAGATTGACAATTCTAACCACATTAAAATTAAGAACATCTGTGCATTAAAAAAATGCTGTTTTGGAGAATGAAAAGGCAAGCCATAAAGGGCTGGTATGTAAAATATAAAATGGCCTCTTAAAAATCAGTGAGGATGAACAATCCAGTAGGGAAGATAGACAATGAATTTTATACAAAATGATTTCAAATGGCCAATAAATAGAAAGAGGCTCACCCTCAACAGTAATCAAGGAATGCAAATTAAACCACAATGAGCATACCACTACACACCCACCAGAGAGGCTAAATTACACAAACTGATGATGACAAGTATTACGGGTGAGGAAGTGGAGCAATAGGAACTCTTATACACTACTGGAGGGAGTTTAGCTTGCCACAACTATTTTGGAAAACAGTATGGACTTTATTTACTAAAGTTAAAGATATGCTTACCCTATAACCCAGCAACTCCACTTCCAAGTATATACCCATAGAAATGTATGCACATACATATACCCAGGGTTATATACAAAAATATTTACAGCAGCATTATTCATAATAACCCCAAACTGGAAACAACTCAAATATCCAACAATGGTAGGATGGATAAGAAAACTGAACTATATTACTGGGGGAACATGCCTAGATGTAAAACTCTGAAGTAAAACAAGTACATAAACACCACAGAAGTCAAGACAGTGGTTACTTTCTGTGGGGGTGGGGAAGGGAACAGTGACTGGAAGGAGGCATGAGGGGACTTCTGGGAAGAGGGAGGGGAGGCTGGCAGTGTTTCCATTGCTGCAATGTTCCCACTCTGTTCAGTGTTAGTTACATAAGCAACATTGTGATAATTCACTGAGCTGCACATTTTGTTTTGGGCACTCATCTACATGTGTGCTATATTTGAAATAATTTTTAAGTTAACCCAGAGTAGTTTTTATGTTTGACTTAAAAAAAAAAAAAAGACTTGCCCCAGCCAGTTTGGCTCAGTGGATAGAGCGTAGGCCTGCAGGCTGAAGGGCCTGGGTTCAATTCCAGTCAAGGGCACATGCCCAGGTTGCGGACTCAATCCCCAGTGTGGGGCGTGCAGGAGGCAGTTCATCATTGATGTTTCTATCTCTCTCTCCCTCTCCCTTCCTCTCTGAAATCAATAATTAAAAAAAGATCTAACCTTCAAAATAATACAATGAGTTCATAGTTCACTATTGTAAATAGGAGATATGTGTACCATAGATTCAGTTATACTGTAGGATTTTTCTCATTGTAGTATAAAGATAAAAATATGATAGCATAATGCATTAAGAATAATTATATATTAATAGTAATTAACAACTCCATCACTCTTTAAAGATCACTTGTTTTCACTGACATTGCGCCAGTCTTTCCATAGGCATTACTCCCGTCTCACCTCTTCAATGGGCAGGTCCTGGAGCTGTGGTAAGGAGCAAGACAGGATTCCAATAAGGAACGGAGTAGGTGAGCACACGATGTCGATCATAGATGCTGGCAGGACTGGGATGTAGGTATGCTGCCAGGTAAATGGGTACAGTGTGGCAACCACAGCATGGCCACATTTTGACAGGGTGCTGGCAAGAGGAGAAAGCAAATGGCATCACATACAGAACATCACATGGAGGGCACTACAGATGTTGTGTTAGAATTACTAACTGATGCCAGTGAGCATAAATGAACAATTCTGAGATTACCCATTTTTAACATTTTCTTTAAAATTTTAACTTAATTTACTGAAAGTCTGGAACTTCCAATTTATATTGCTAAAAATTGAGGTGTACATAGAAAAGTAATACCAATTTTTAACCGCTTAAGCAAAAACACATTTAGAAAGGTAAATTATCTGCAACACCCAAAAGTCACTGGTATAGCTTAGTGCAAATAGGGTTTGGATTATTTACCATTTAGAATTATCCATGTCACCAAGGCATTATGTAACTGATTGAGATCATACAGTTTTTTTTTTAATATGCCCAAATTTTAAAATGGTCAAAATGCATAAAACACCAGTAGGAAGTAACATAATTTACTTATTTCTCACCTTAGGCTGTTGGCCACAAAGATTACCCTTCGCTCCAAAAGGAGAGACGCACAGACCCGAATGAGATGACACACGCTCAGGCACTTAAAGAGACATGCAAAGTCCACATGTTCCAGCCGGGAATCCAGTGGTCGGCAGAGTTCAACGGACTGCAATGCAAGAATCTGAATCAGGGGAGCTGATGCAATGCTAATGACAGGACTAATGGATCCTGTCATTCTTTTACAGGTCAAATTCAAGAAAAGGGCCTGCTACAAAGAGTTTGTAAAGCTGCCTAGTCTAATCCCAAGACTGAATACCTTTGTAATTTTGTAAATTTCTGGTAAAATCCTTTATCTCACTGACAATCTATATAACAAAAGGCCTGTGGTGTGATGCCATTATGGTCACCAGGAGGTGCATGGAGCACCTCTTGTGGGCCAAGACTCTTGGGGCTCACGCAGGGCTGGCGAGGCTTGTGTGGTAGAGGCGGGTCCCATGGTTCGTGCAGGGCGGGTTTGGGGTCCTGCGGCTCGTGCAGGGTGGGTCTGGGGTTCCGCCAGCGCAGAAGGTCTGGTCTCACGTGATTTTGTGTGCTGGGCCTCTAGTAGTATTATAATCTTCATTTATCACAATTTATTGTAATGACTGAAATTGTCATTGCGAAGCAGCTCAACTGGATATTTCTCTGGGGCTTTGTGAGACTAAAACATTCTGTACTGTTTACGGAGAAGGGAAAACTATGCCCCGAGGCTTCTGGAAACTGCCTCCTACTGTCAGGCCTGCTTTTTGGCAGCTATCAAACCTTTTCAAAATGAGCAAACTCACCCCATCTCCAGCCCCAGGGAGGTAGCTCTTCACTGTGATGGTGCGTCCAGGGGCTGGGAAAGGAGCTTCCATGACACTTCGCATGAAGGGGTAAACCAGAGCTGGAGACATTTCTCTTCTCTTCTCTACTTCGTCCAAAATCTACACACACACAACATGCTCTTTTATTAGGAACTCAGTCAAAAGACATAATGAATCCTATTAACGAACCGACAAACTTGGCCCCCAAATTTAAAAATAACACCAACAGATTAAAAAAAATAAGCATCATGCCGGGACCGGTTTGGCTCAGTGGATAGAGCGTCGGCCTGCGGACTGAAGGGTCCCGGGTTCGATTCCGGTCAAGGGCATGTACCTGGGTTGTGGGCATATCCCCAGTGGGAGATGTGCGGGAGGCAGCTGATCGATGTTTCTCTCTCATTGATGTTTCTAACTCTCTATCTCTCTCCCTTCCTCTCTGTAAAAACTCAATAAAATATATTAAAAAAAAAAAAATAAGCATCAGTATTATCTGCCTTCATTAAAGGCATTATACCTCTTGGTGATATCTTTGTATCCCCGAGAAAAGTTATTAAAATAAATCCACTTATTTTTAGAAGATGAGCCCCTTTCTATTTCCTGCAGTTGGGGGTCCAGGGAAAAAAAATGAGACAAGTTAGCTTCAGGCTATGTTCTCCTTTAAGCTGGGAGGTTTAGCAGACCAAGATAAGGGGCAGGGCAAGAGCATCTGGATTAGAGATTAAAGCCTTCAAACCTGTGGCTCTAATTTACTAATGCAGCGGTTCTCAACCTGTGGGTCGCGACCCCTTTGGCAGTCAAACGACCCTTTCACAGGGATCGCCTAAGACCACCCTGCATATCAGATATTTACATGACTAGTCATAACAGTAGCAACATTACAGTTATGAAGCAGCAACAAAAATAATTTTATGGTTGGGTCACAACATGAGGAACTGTATTTAGAGGGCCAGAAGGTTGAGAACCACTGTGCTAATGGGAACTCTACGTCATTGGAAACCAAACTTCCTCAGAGCTCAGAGAGAACACTGCTTTCCACAGTATTCTCCACTCACCTTTGAAAAAAGGTTGAAGCAGCCTAGGCGACTGACCATGCAGTAAACCTCGGGGAGTCGCTTTCCTTTGCCTTCCGGCTAAAAGAAAACACAACACAGCAAAAGTTAAGCAGCGTAAGTTTTACTAATTTGGACTATTAACACTCTCTTAATACTCTTTAATACAGAGTAGAAATCAAGGTTCTCACCCTCAATGAACACTGAAAGAAGGGAAAATGGTAAAATACGATAGCATAATTATTCCAGGTTTAGTGGGGGCATTTAAGCAAGAAGAAAGTAACTCGGAGCCCTGGATTGGCTCACTGTGCTCCATTCCTCAAATATATCCAGACTGATGCAGCCACTGTGTCAGTGGTTTCTTTCTCTATTACAAACCAACAAATAAAATAAATCCACACCCTTTTATTCTAAAGTACTCTGTGGCTAACCCCCATCTTGCTCTTACTGTTGAAAGCTAACATAGCTTCTTTAACACTCATATCATTTTTAAAAAAATGTTTTTATTGATTTCAGAGAGGAAGGGAGAGGGAGAGAGAGAGATGGAGAGAGAGAATCATTGATTGGCTGCCTCCTGCACGCCCCTAACTGGGGATTGAGCCTGCAACCCGGGCATGTGCCTTTGACTGGAATTGAACCCGAGACCCTTCAGTCCGCAGGTCAACAACGCTCTATCCAGAGCCAACCAGCAAGGGCAACACACAGATCATTGAGTAACCCTCAAACTCATTGGGAGACAGCATTTCTGAAGTTCCTAGTGTGACTCTCTATTGCTCCTTGACCAACCCTGCCTGTAGCACAAGTCTGCAACTTACCAAAAGCTTCTTACAGTAACCAAACCACCGGCTCCCATCTTCACCAGTTAAGACAAAGGAGAACGTCTCACTAAAAACAAAAAACAAAAACAGGAACTAGTTTGAGATCCAAACAATTGTTTGACATTCCTCATAGAACAAACAATTGACAATTAGTCTAACAGCAGTGACTGTAAGAGGAGGGATTAATATTATATTTACAGCAAGTCACATTGCTCCCGAGGGAGAAAGTCCAGGCCTTGGGAATGTCCTGTCTTGCACTGGAGTGAGAGAATAGGTAGAGGACGAATTGTTGATGCTATTGCCTCCTTTTACTTTCTTTGTTGTTTTTTTTTAATATATTTTATTGACTTTTTACAGAGAGGAAGGGAGAGGGATAGAGAGTTAGAAACATCGATGAGAGAGAAACATCGATCAGCTGCCTCCTGCACACCTCCTACTGGGGATGTGCCCACAACCAAGGTACATGCCCTTGACCAGAATCGAACCTGGGACCTTTCAGTTCACAGGCCGATGCTCTATCCACTGAACCAAACCAGTCAGGGCTGCTTTCTATTTATCCAGTCTAGTTATTCATCAAGCCTAATTTCCTTTTGTTGAATGTCCAATTTAGTCAAACATATCAAAAAGCTGTAAATGATTGTGAAAAGCTATTTTTCCCTTCAAAAGTCTTCTATTTAGTTCTGAGAGGCCATATGAAATAGTGATAGGCAAAGGATAGTATCCTTAATATATAAAAATTAAGGATACTGTCCATAGGAAAATCATCAATTCCTCATTAGAAACATAGAGAAAATATACGCAGAGATAATTTATGAAAAGAAGATGCTAGAAGCAGTAGCCCTGTAAGTTGCTTGGTGTTAAAAAAAAAAAAAAAAGAAAAAGAAAAGAAGATGCTAAGAAGTGAGTTCATTTATAAAAAGGTCCAAATTTGAACAGTAAGTACATGTGTCCATATATGGCCAAAATTAAAGATTGGAAGGGAATAAGCCAAAGTAGTTAGAGAGTGATTATCTCTGAGTAACCAGAATGCCAGTGACTTCTAATTTCTGCTTTTTATTTACTTCGCTGTATTTTCTGAATATCCTATATAATAAAAGCGTAGTATGCAAATTGTCCCCTCGACAATTCTCTGGGAGTTTGACCAGGGGGCGGGACCAACCAGGGGAAGGGAGGGAGCCCCTGGCTGCCGGCAGCTGCTAGGGACCCTACCAGTGCATGAATTTTGTGCACTGGGCCTCTAGTTCTAGAATAAACACACGTAACTTGTTTGGGCGGGGGTTGGGTGGGGGCGGGGAACCGACCATGGAGCAGCCAGGGCAATAAGGAAGAAGTGGCCTGTGTGGTTGTAAGTGTAACTGCCAGCACAGAAGCCTCAGGATTGATGGCAGAGAGATGAGAGTGGCGATCAGGCTAAACTGGTTACAGCAGCTTAGTCGGGAGGCAATTGGAGGTGGAAGGGCGGGTTCCTTAGGCAACAGCTGAGGCTGTCTTCCAGGTCAGCGGCATGTGACATGGTTCACATAACCACCCTTCCAGTCAAAACGACATGATCAATAATTACAGTTTTGAACAAAGCAGTTACTGATTTATAAGCAGGATGCACACGCAATGATGGTTTATTAATTAAATATGATATTTTTCTCTAGATACTGGGGAAAAATTCTTTTAAAAAAATATATATTTTATTTATTTATTTATTTATTTACAGAGAGGAAGGGAGAGGGATAGAGAGCTAGAAACATCAATGAGAGAGAAACATCGATCAGCTGCCTCCTGCACACCCCCGACTGGGGATGTGCCTGCAACCAAGGGACATGCCCTTGACTGGAATTGAACCTGGGACCCTTCAGTCTGGAGGCCGACACTCTATTCACTGAGCCAAACCGGTAAGGGCGGGAAGAAATTCTTTTTATCTTCCCTCTCAATATTCTACATGTCCCACATGGGAGCCTCCCACAGTGGCACATACAATCTGGACTGTGGCTTCTCCTATCAACTCGAAGGAGAAACAAATGCATTGCTCTGTTTGACCTGTTTCTGAGTCCCTAAGGTTGTCTTTTCCTTTTCTATCCACTTGGTGGCATTTCTCGTTGTATGTAAAGTGGAACTTTTTTCTCTGCAGGACTGGCAAAGTGGAGAGGCTCTCACACTTGTTTTCCCTTTGACACTGACATTATTCCGTGTTTTTTTTTGTTTTGTTTTTTTTTTCCCTGAGTCCCACAGAGGAAATGTTCTAATTCTGGTTCTTCCTTTCCCCCGGCTACATCCTTGACCTGTCACAGTCCACACCGCTTCCCTGCTGGCTCTCCCACTTCTCAAGCACTCTGTCTGATTCTATGTTTGTGGTTCCAACAAATAGAAACCAGATAAAGTAGCCTATTTACCTCTTGAGTTCCGAGGTTGGAGCCCAGTCCTTCGAATCAGGAAAACAAAATTTGGGGATAACTTTGAGCCTCTCTTCAGTGTCTTTGGATTGCTTAAAGCCATGATCACCCTGAAAAAGATAACAATGCAGGTGACTAATATTCTACGCAAGTGGAGAACAGAAATAAAATACTGAGCCTGGTCTTGGGAAAAGAGGTCTCTGATAAGCCTAAGTAGTCATCTCAGCATAGTTTTGTGCTGTTTAACAAAACAGGAAGGCCAAGACTGGTAACCACTGAAGATGCATTGAGAACAAAGTTACTGAGAATTAAAAAATCCTACTTTTACACAGAAATGGTATTGTGGAGATCTTATAACTGTACATGGAACATCAAATAAATAAAAATCTATTCTATAATATACTGATAGCAAAAACCTAGTCAGATCTAGACACTCTCTGATCAATAATCAAAGATGTTTGAAAAAGCAGATGAATGTTTTTCAGACAAGGAATTTTTAGAATCCACTCCATATATAATCATTTCCCTTAGCATGTAATCTTTGCTACCTAATTACTGGTTTGCAACTTCCTGTAAAATTTCAGCATGGAAGACCCTTTTGTGCAAGTCTGGTATTATACTTAAAGGACAGTCTAAGTTTAGTTAAACCAAAAGACACTGAAAATTTAGTATAAAAACAAGCAGATAATAAGTCTAATTACCATATTGCCTTCATTATAACTAATACAAATGCTCTATCCTTTCATTTCTAAAGCAAAACATGCATCCATTCTGGGTCACTTGAATAGTAAGTTCTTAAGAAATGGAAAGCATATTGTTAAATGATTCACAATCATCTTCATTCAAGGTTTCCTGCAACAGGACCGAGTGGGGCTTGGTCAGCTCTTTCCATCCTTAACTTATGGTGACTAGTGCACAAAGATGCTAAACAAATCGCTCAGAGACGCCCCTGAGTCACTGCCAGAGTCAACTGGATCCTTATCTGGTTCTGAGCCGATTAATTCAGGCTGTGTTGAAAACAGGTTCAACCTCAAGATTTCTCTCTGCAAATATAAGACAAAAATGGCGGCGGGGTGTGTGAAGTTCCTCTTTATGGAAAATTTGATTCCTCAAGACCATTTAAATTACATTATTTTAGACTATAATGGTCCCATGTTACTAAGCAGGGCCATGACCCCGTGCTCTCAGGCTACATTGAGAAATTTTATTAAAAATTAAACTTATTGATTTATTTATAGTTGGGATGTTGCTGAGAATTTTTAAAAAATGAGAATCCATACAGGAAACATCTCTTAGATTCCAGTACAGTCATTCTTCACTAGCTTTTTTATTTTTATTTTTTTATTATTATTTTAAATATATATTTTATTGATTTTTTTACAGAGAGGAATGGAGAGGGATAGAGAGTTAGAAACATCGATCAGCTGCCTCCTGCACACCCCGTACTGGGAATGTGCCCGCAACCAAGGTACATGCCCTTGCCCGGAATCAAACCCGGGACCCTTGAGTCCGCAGGCCGATGCTCTATCCACTGAGCCAAACCGGTTAGGGCTTCACTAGCTTTTTTAGTGAAACATGTAACTCAAGGTTAGAAACCAAAAGTCCTAACAGGGCTGAGCAGATGACTTAAATGAGAGAAGTGCTCCAAGGAGGAAGCTGGGAGTGAGCAAATGTCCCTATTTACAGGGATCACTCCTCACCGGGGCCAGCTACATAATCTGCAGAGCACAGTGCAAGGTGAACTGTGGGGCCCTTGTTCAAAAAGCAGTAAACATGAAACATAAAATAAAATATAAAACATTTTCTCCTGTGGTCTTTCACCCCGTTATGGGGTTTTTATTTGCTATTTAATGTCATGCTCCCTCAGGCACAAGGATCCTGGTGTCAAATGCAGACCCTCACAACCCTCACTGGCACCCAGACGTCCTGGCCCGCAATCTGGTGCACGAGTGACCCACCAGCTGATGGGCTTCCAGATGCAGAACTGAAACTGTGTCCCAACTAGAGGTGAGGAAGCTAAGCCAGGCTTCTCCCCATCTCTCGGGCCACTGCTCCAACCTACAGCAGCGAGGCAACCCCCATGGGTTGTATCCTCCACAGGGGGATGTGCTTGGTCCTTGGATTGAGGGTGGTGAAAGTTCTTGCCCCACCAAGGCACCACTGAACATGCGTGGCTCTGCCAGCCCAGACAGGGAAGGCCTCGCTATGCGCTGCCTAGAGATTCTGTGGGGCAATGCTTGCCTGATCCTGACCCTCTCCATGCCTATGCCCAAGTCCCTGCCAGGGACAGAGGGGGCAGTAGTCACTGAGTAGGGGCAGAAGGGGGGAAGTCAGACAGGGCCCAGGAAACCAGGGGGCAGGGGAGAGGACAAGTAGAGAACCATCCTGGGGAGGTGGCAAGAGGTGAGACCATGCATGAACCAAGCATTTAAGACCTAGCCTCTTGCCTCCTTGTCCCATCAGATCTCACTTCCAAAACACAAATTCAAAGACAACGTTATTAAGAATTGCAGTGGGGACTACAGAGCATTCAATCCCCAGCACAGGGCTCTTCTGAGGGAGGGGCCTCATGTGACTGTGCTGGTCACGTGCCCATGAAGTCAGCCATGGCTTACTCAGTTTCAGCCAATTTCTGCCGCTCAGGAATGTAGGCTGAGTGCGGGTAGGCTTTCCAGTTTCTCAGGAAAAAGCAGAAGCACAGGTTTTTATGTGAAATTTGACTTTTAAACATTGGCAACAAATAATTTGTTATTATTTTTACAAAAACACCACAAATAAAAAAAAAATCTGTAGGCTCAATTTGCTCAGAGGCCACGGTTTGCAAACCCTGATGCAATGATTATGTTCCTCTCTTTGTATTTGCTGCCACGAAGCTCAGAGCCACATCTGGGGTCTGTGTTCTAAGCCCTGTAAGGGCAGGGACCAAGAAGATCTTTCTCATTTGTATTCCTAGCACCTAATAACGGCAAACAGTGGGTATTTAAGAAATATTTAATGAAATGAATGAATCATGTTTTAAAAAAGGCAGAGCAAACTAAATAATATTGTTAATAATAGCTACCAATAATAAAAAAAAAAATTACAGCTACCATTTACCAAGCACTTACATGTGCCAGGAATGGCACTTTGCATACATTATGTCGTTAAATCCCCACTAATGGCTACACAGCCATGGGCAAACTACGGCCCGTTTGAAATGAATAAAACTAAAAAAAAAAAAAAAAAGACCGTACCCTTTTATGTAATGATGTTTACTTTGAATTTATATTAGTTCACACAAACACTCCATCCATGCTTTTGTTCTGGCCCTCCGGTCCAGTTTAAGAACCCATTGTGGCCCTCGAGTCAAAAAGTTTGCCCACCCCTGGCACCATATGGGGCTTACTATGGGCACTGTTCAAAGGGCCTTATATAGCTCATTGAGTCCTCACCATAACTCAGTGGAATGGACATTATGATTCTCTCCGTTTTATAAATGAAGAAACCGAGGCACAGGGCAATTATGTAATTGCTCAAAGTCACAGAGCTAATAAGTGGCAAATGCAGATAGTTGGTTTAGAATTCATGCTCTAAACTGCTACCCTGTTCTGCCACATTTATTATTCCTCTCAATAAGGACGAGAAAACAGAGGCTTTGCAACTTGTTAGAGGTCACTTAGTAAATAGCAGAGCAAAAAATAAAAAACAAACTTGGATAATAAGCTTTTTCTCCCCTTGAGGTGGCAGCTCATGCTTGACATAAGATGTCATCAGAGCTCGGCCTGCATGGCTCAGTGATTGAGCGTCAACCTATGAACCAGGAAGTCATAGTTCAATTCCCGGTCAGGGCACATGCCCAGTTGTGGGCTCGATCCTCATTGTGGGGCATGCAGGAAGCAGCTGATCAATGATTCTCATCATTGATGTTTCTATCTCTCTCTCCCTCTCCCTTCCTCTGTGATATTAAAATATATTTTTTATACACACACACACACACACACACACATACAAAAAGATGTCGTCAGAGTCATCCATCAGACCCTATAGGAAGTACAGCACACTACTAAAAGCTGACCAAGACAACAATAAACAAGAGAGGAAATAAATACACGCAGAGACACAGGAACATTCCTGAATGCTCCCTGCCTGTTTGCACCTACCTTGCCAGGGAACTGCTGAATGACCTGGGGACTGTAGCTTATTTCTGATGGTTTCTTCTGCAGAGACACTACCACAAAGAGTTCAAACAGCTGCTGCTCCTGTAATTCAATGAGGTCGCGCTCTAAGGTCTGGTAGTGGGGGTTCCTCTTGGAAGGCTGCTGCAGTTGCGCTAAGCGCTTGTGGCGATCTGCAAGGACAGCACAGAGCCTTGTTTTCCTTGGAAGCCAGCTTCCCTCTCGCAGCCAGAGGTCGCAACCCATTCAGGACTAATCTTCACTCAGCTGCTGCTGAACGAATGTTTACTAACCAACGTCTGCCACACAGACATACCTATTAGGGCTATGACAGGCTTGAGGGTCAAGTGCAGTTTCTCATAAGCACTTGGGGGCCCTGTGTTGGGACTGATGCTCCGTGTCCCAACTGATACTCTTATGTCCCAACACATAGTCTATGTTATCCCATCTTTCATGGCCTAACACCAGGACACACCAGGAACATGTCAGGCAAAAGCACTGGCCTGACAAAAGATGTCACTATTGGGACCATGAAATCATGGGGGGGAGGGAGGAGGATGATATGATAAAAGAACTGAGTCCTACAGAGGGTAAATACATGAAGTTTGATAAGATTAAAACAAAAACTATTCTCATGTGAAAGAAACTGTCCTTTTCCCTTCTCTCCTTGGCACATAGTTCTAATAATGGACATGTGCTTTTATCAGTAAATGATGCTAGCCCAGCCAGCATGGCTCAGTTGAGTCGACCTATGAACCAGGAGGTCGAGGTTTAATTTCCGGTCAGGGCACATGCCAGGGTTGTGGGCTCAATGCCCAGTGTGGGGCATGCAGGAGGCAGCCGATCAATAATTCTCTCTCATCATTGATGTTTCTATCTCTCCCTTTCTCTCACTTCATCTCTGAAATAAATATCAATAAATGATGCTAAATGCAAGAGAAAATAATTGAAGTAGAAGACATCCATTTGCAGACTATTTCTCAAAAGAATGAAAACATACCACTTAAACAGTGCAAGCAATACCACTCAAAACTGGCTAGCATTTATCCTTTATTCTCATTTATCTTTAATTCTGAACAATTTGAGATAGTGCCCCCAGGGAAAAGGTAATACTTGCAGAGGAAATAGTCCAAGTGGCTCAGAGACTTGCTTATGTGTCATTCTGCACCAACGATGGAAAGACTCATCCTCTGACTAATTGTTTTGATTTTTAAAAAAATATATGATGCATTATGCCCCCAAAAGAGTTACACTATGGATCAAAAATACATCTAGGAGTGACTTCCCAGAATTATCTAGTACTTTTAGTGTTCTAGGAAAAAATTTCTTATCCCAAAGGGTTCAGTTCAAGAAAATTTTAGGTCCTATTTCTCAGTATCAACAGCACTAAATTAGTCATCTGTGCACATCCAGGCTGAACCTGATGCTGACTTAAGTTTCACCTTCAGGCTGCAGAATCAAACACCTGAACCAATTCAGGCCAGTGGAGGGAGCACCTGACTGTTAATCATAAGATCAGCGTATCAGACTTGGAACTGCCCTGCACGCAGCTTTGATTATTCATGTCTCCTACTTTCTCCATGTGTTGTTTGCCAATCAGTTAAACAGGAACTGAAAAACTTCCGGTGAGAATCCATTAAATGAAGGGTATTGAGCACCATGAAGCATAAGAACAAATATAGCAAAAACTGCATGGCATATTCTACAGTCTAACAAAAAATAAATGGCATAATAATTTGGAATATAAATGCCTATGAAGAAGAAAGAGATCAATGTTTTATATCTCAGTGTCAGAGATATCAAAGTCACTTAATTACACTTGAGCGACTATGAAAAATCTGATATTGAGTGACAAGTATTTGTCTCAGTGGGTGATTCACACATACCCTATTTTGGCTGCTGGGAAATGTCTACACATTTGTCTGGACACGCAGCTCTGCCACTCCCCTAAGAACATTCCATCTTAGAACCATGAGGGTTTGCCTCACTCCACTCCGGGAGATGTTTAATGCTGTCAGACATCTGACAGCGTGCTGCTTAGTTCGCCAAATCTCAAGAAGCTCTTATAATGAAATCTCCTACAATATGACACTTCCTGTGGGAAAACATGCTTAATCACACAGGCAGGTGCCACCCCACCTATACCGTGATCATCACGAAAAAGGGAGCAGCCCATTGACTCACTCACTCTTTGGCAGATACTCGGCATCACTTTCGTTCCCACTGGTTTCACCTGAAAAGAGAGAAGTAGTTTCCATTTGTATTTGTCCAACGGTAGGAAGTACACGAGGATGAAAACAATATGAAACCTCCACAGACCTGGGGGCTTGGGGTCAGGAAAGCTGAGCCTGTCTCCAACCACATAGTTACATCAGGGCAGGACAGTCACAAGAAAATGAAAGGCCCAGAGGAGGCTCTACTCTATTCCATCTTCTTCCCACCCCCTCCCTTCCTGATCCTAGAAATTAACAGTTCAGACTAGTCTTAAGAAGTCTAGTTTGGAGTCTATTTCTACATCCATATCCTTATCTTGAAATTCTAGAATAAAATATCCAAGGTTGAACACCAACCTGACTTAAACAAAAATCTCAACACAGAACAAACTATGAATTTAAAATCATGGAAAATGTTGGGGCAAGGGGGGTTACCAAATAAGTTTACGAAGTAACAATCTCTTTTGCGATACCTTTAAGCGAACTCTAGGCCAAACTGAACTCTTCTATTCGGAATTCTGCTTTAAGCTGCTCTTATTTTTCCCAAACAAATTTTAAGTTTCTTGAGAATAAGGGCTATACTTTTACAAGAGAGTGCTTTACAAGTGAACAAAAAATTTCTAGATTAAATCTGAAAAGTTAGGGCAAAAGTAAAATGTAAAGAAAGGGGAAAACTTTAAATATATCAGGAAAAACAAGGCCCAGGGACATAAGAGATGTTACAAAAAAATTAGCTATTTAAATATTGGGTGCCACATATGTTTGTAACTTCAAATTAACCACCATGACAAAAAGTATACTGGGGCTATAAAACACGTTCGGTATGAAGGAACAACTGCTGTCAGCTCCTGAGTCCTTAGCCGCAGGCACCTTCGGGGAGCCTAGGAAGTTTAAGGAAAAAAAGAAAAGAAAGGGAAAAGGGAGGAGAGGTAATGTAACTGGAAAAGACCTTATAATACATTCACATCTATGGTTTTGTGACTTGCACTCTGGGACACCAAATGAAGGTTAAGGTTAAGGGGTTTATAAGCCACCAAGAAAATCTACACAGAATCTATAGGGATCAAAAAAGTATTAGGTTGTTTCTTCTTACATGTGACTTTAACACAGAAAACTGTAATGACAGAACTGAAGAATGGCACTAAAGCATTCTGTAATGCTGATAACTGAAACTTAAGAAATGTTTAGGTTGGAATAGATTCAGTACAGCTTAGCATGTACTGACACAGTAGGTAAATATAATTATTTGGTTCTACTAGACATTGTTGATAAGCAGATAAAAGCATAAGAAGGAAAACAAAAATCTGAGAACAGTGACCATAGAACCAGGAGATCCTCAGGCCTGAGAGAAAGCCCCCTGGCCTGCTGGAGAAGTTAGTCACGGAGACTGGGTAAATGCATGTTGTCTTTGAGGCACACAAATGAAAAACAATCTTGTAGGAAAGGGTTACAACTTACAACTTAAGGGCTGCATTTTGTGTGTGTGTGCTAGAAGTTGGCAATTCAGGCTGCTGAATTTTTTTCCTTTTCAGTAATGATGCAGTGAAAAAAGAATTTGTCTCTTCAAAAACTTGTTTTACAGCTGAATTTACTAAAATGTTCCTAATCCTTAAGGCATAAAGCATTTGAATAAGAGATCAGTATTAACCTACTGAGGGTGCCATATCTGGAGAGTATAGTTATCAATAGACTCTGTTCATCTGGGGAAATGATAATGTTCTTTAGAATTTGTCCTGGTCCCAGTGTCCTGATATTGTACATAATTTGCAACTTATAATTTATGTCCTTGTCAACAACAGTGAGGTTACTATCTGCCACAGAGGGCTGTTTAGAAAACAAATGATAATATATTTGAAAAGATCCAGCATCATATCTGGCATCAGTTTTCATCTTCTGTATCTAGTTCTGGGTTATACAAATTAAAAGCCTTTGGCCATATCCTTAGTGAAGATAAGGAAACATGGAAAGGAGACAGTGAAACTGCTAAAAATCAAAGTTTGTGAGAAAAATTGAGAGTAACTGTTGGTGACGGAAAAGGGTAAGACCTTGTGGTTCCATGCTCCTTGATTTAAAACGACATTTCCTCCTCTGTTTCTTAGTCTGTACAATTAGGATAGTCCCTACCTCCTAATGTGGTCATATGTTACACACGAGGTAGAGTACGTAAAGAAACTATTGCTTCATCCAGCGATGTTAGCTATTATTAACAATAATCAGAAGTATTTCTTCTGTAGAAGACTGAAACGTCTTTTACTAATTGCTTTTGAGAATATAAAAACTGGCATTTAAAATGGTGATCAGTTGATTTTAATCATTGGAGAGTAAGAAGAAAGAGTCTTGAATTGTAACATGAAGAATTTCACTTTCAGATGGTAATTGTTAGAAGGTAAAATAGATTTAAAGGAAATTTTAAAATTTTTGTCTTTGGAAGTCTGAAAAAATATTAAATACTAGGGGCCCGGTGCACGAAATTCGTGCACTGGGTGTGTGTGGGGAGGGGAGTGTCCCTCAGCCCAGCCTGCCCCCTCTCACATATTGGGAGCCCTCAGGCGTAGACCCCCATCACCCTCCGATCGCCTGATCGGCCCCTTGCCCAGGCCTGACGCCTCCGCCAGAGGTGTCAGGCTTGGACAGGGACCCCTATCTCCCCCCGATCACTGGCTCTGGCCCCCGCCCAGGCCTGAGGCCTCTGGCCCAGGAATCATGCCTGGGCAGGGGACCCCCATCTCCCTCTGATCACTTGCTCCACCCCCGGCCCAAGCCTGACGCCTCTGACCCAGACTTCAGGCCTGGGCAAGGGGACCATCATATCCCCCCAATCCCCGGCTCTGCCCCCCACCCAGGCCTGATGCCTCGGCCAGAGGAGTTGACCCTCGTCACCCTCCGATCACCAATCACCGGATCGGCCCCTTGACCAGGCCTGAGGCCTCCAGCAGAGGTGTCAGGCCTGGGCGGGAGACCCCCAGCTCCCCGCCGTTGCAGGCTCTGCCCCTGCCCAGGCCTAATGCCTCTGGCTGAGGCGTCCGGCCCCGGGCAGCGGGGACCCGCAGCTGCAGCGGCCCGGCGATCGTGGGCTCCGCTTTAGGCCCAGGCAAGGGACCCCTAGCTCCCGGGACTGCCAGTTTCGACCGTGCCCAGCTCCCATCGCTGGCTCCACCCCTACTTCCTGCTATCACTGGCCAGGGCGGCAAAGGCGCCTGATTCTCCAATCATGGCTGGGGGGCAGGGCAAAGGCGGCCCCAGGTCCGCCTTTGCCCTGCCCCCCAGCTCTTAGCTCCCCCCTGGGTTTCTGATCACTGTCAGTGGCAGGGGGCTTCTTCCTGCTTTCCCTTTCGCCTCCCTGCATTGTGCCTACATATGCAAATTAACCGCCATCTTGTTGGCAGTTAACCGCCATCTTGTTGGCAGTTAACTGCCAATCTTAGTTGGCAGTTAACTGCCAATCATAGTTGGCAGTTAATTTGCATATAGCCCTGATTAGCCAATGAAAAGGGTATCGTCGTACGCCAATTACCATTTTTCTCTTTTATTAGATAGGATACTCTTCTGGTATGATTTGGCTGTTGTTCTTGACTTATGAATCTCACAGACAAAAACTACTAAATCCTGCATATTCTTTGCCAGACAACCACATTAAAAAAATTTTTTTAAATATATTTTATTGATTTTTTACAGAGAGGAAGGGAGAGGGATAGAGAGTTAGAAACATCGATGAGAGAAAAAACATCGATCAGCTGCCTCCTGCACACCTCCTACTGGGGATGTGCCTGCAACCAAGGTACATGCCCTTGACCGGAATCGAACCTGGGACCTTTTAGTCCGTGAGCCGAAGCTCTATCCACTGAGCCAAACTGGCTAGGGCAAGTTAAAGAATCTTGCATAAGTTTTAAAGAAAATTGTAATAATTTACTCTGGATGTTGAAAGCTTCTTAATTAGAACAATATAAGTTTTATCTAGGCATCTGAAGGATAAAACTATGGAACTTATAAGATGACTGACTACAAGTTGAGTACCATATACTTTCAGTCAATATATACCTAGTAATATTTTCATTTCTCCACTGAAAGAGTCTATACTGATAAATGACTATGAATGAAAGTAGATCTACAAAAGAATGATGCAATTTACCTATGAAAATTAATCTCATTGGTTTATATGTGTAGATTTTTTTTTTTAAATATATTTTATTGAGTTTTTACAGAGAGGAAAGGAGAGAGAGAGAGAGTTAGAAACATCGATGAGAGAGAAACATCGACCAGCTGCCTCCCGCACACTCCCCACTGGGGATGTGCCTGCAACCAAGGTACATGCCCTTGACCGGAATCGAACCCGGGACCTTTCAGTCCGCAGGCCGACGCTCTATCCACTGAGCCAAACCGGTTTCGGCTATGTATAGATTTTTGATTTATTTAATTATCTATTTATTTACTTATTACTTGATAAAGAACTAAATAAGAGGAGCTTGAGGAAGAATAAGAAATAGTCCTTATCCTAAATAAGTTTTATATTTAAGTGGGATAGATAGGAAAGTAAACCAAAAATTATAATTCACACCAACCATTAAGTTATATAATGATTCTCTCCCCATATGCTGATAGCTATGGACAGCTGGAACAATTCTTACCTTTAGAAGGAGGTACGTCTTTTCCAGTGTATGGATGTAACTTTACTCTCTTTTTCCCTCTCTTTGATTCAAATATGTCATCTATTCTCAATACAAGCTGAAAAAGACCAGAAAAGTACAATTTAAAACCAACACCAACAAGTTTGCAGCCTACTATCAATTTGAGATTCACATTGAGAAAAGGTCCATTTTCTAAATGAAACTTATATTTCTCAATTTTGAATCTAAAATGATCTTTAAAAGGTTTTTTCTTTTTTTTTTTTTAAAAGGTTTTTTCTTATTGATTTCAGAGAGGAAGGGAGAGGGAGAGAGATAGAAACATCGATGATGAGAGAGAGTCATTGATTGGCTGCCTCCTGCATGCCCCACATTGGGGATTGAGCCCGCAACCTGGCATGTGCCCTTGACCAGAATCGAACCAGGACCCTTCAGTCTGCAGGACAACGCTCTATCCACTGAGCCAAACCAGCTAGGGCTAAAATGATCTTTACGAAGATAGTACGTTGCTCTAAACAAAGTCCATGTTACGTGGGTAAAAAAGGGCAATCCTTTCCAGAAGAACCCAGCATAGGCTCTTGGAGAGATTCCTTGTCATTCCGTGTCACGACATGCAGGAAATCTAGATACTGCACCTAATAGGGTGACCAAGCATTTACTATCAGACTCAAGTTTTTGCCTGCCCAGAGTAGGAAGTGGAATACTTACTCACTTGGAAGGCAGGGTGGGGCTCAGTTATTTTTGCTCCCAGGAATTTTTAATAATGAGAGGATAAATCATACATAGAAAGTTTTTGTCAAAGGAATACTCTATCTCTTTACTACTAGAAGCACTAATAGTACAATTTATTTTAGAAACATCATAAAATTAGGAGACTCTCAAATATGCTCGAGTACAATAACTATACTCCATTTAATAAACATTATT